>NC_047086.1:372541826-373791826 GCF_902459505.1 Geotrypetes seraphini
CCAAGTGACACCACTGCAAGACCTTTGTCGAAACCTGTTTGGAAGAAAGCTAGTACAACCATGAACAGAGCACTAAATGGCTCCACCTTTTCTTTTGTGCACCAGTGTTGAAACATCTTCCATGCCTTAGCATAAGCAGAGACTAGCAAAGGCTTCTTGGCTTTGAGGAGAGTAGCAATGGCTACATTTGCGTATCTTTTGTGCTCTAACACTGCAATCTTAAGAGCCTTGCTGTAAGACCAAAGCAATCTGGATCTTCTATGACCATTGAGATAGAAAATCAGGCAGTGAATGCATGGGAAGATTAGGTACTTACCTTGGTAATCTTTTTAGTAAATAGGCATCATTTCTGAACTCTTGGGTAGTCAATCCCTTCCTGTGAGATTTGTGTAGAGCATTTTCTTTGCTCTGCCTCCCATCACTCTGGACTATCCTTTTTTTCCTCAGCTCGTACCAAAACAGATGGTCATCCCTAGAGAGGAAACAAATAGGGAAGGGTATGGGGATACTCCCTGATAAACTGTTCTGCTCCAATCACATAACCTGGAGAGAGACCTGGGAGTGATGGTAGACGCAACACTGAAGGCATCGGCGCAATGCGCCACAGCCTCTAGGAAAGCAAACAGAATGCTGGGTATCATTAAGAGGGGTATTACGACCAGGACGAAGGAAGTTATCATGCCGCTGTATCGTGCAATGGTACGGCCGCATCTGGAGTACTGTGTCCAGTACTGGTCGCCATACCTCAAGAAGGACATGGCGGTACTTGAGGGAGTACAAAGAAGAGCAACCAAACTGATAAAGGGAATGGAAAATCTCCCATATACCGACAGATTGAAGCAGTTGGGACTTTTCTCCCTGGAGAAGCGAAGACTTAGAGGAGACATGATAGAAACCTTCAAGATCCTGAAGGGCATAGAAAAAGTAGACAGAGACAGATTTTTCAAATTAAGGGGCACCACAAGTACAAGGGGGCATTGGGGGAAATTGAAAGGGGACAGGTTTAGAACAAACGCTAGGAAGTACTTTTTCACTCAGAGGGTGGTAGATACATGGAACGCGCTTCCAGAGGCTGTTGTGGACAAGAAAACACTAAATGGATTCAAAGAAGGTTTGGATAGATTCCTAGAAGAAAAAGGGATTGGGGGGTACAGATAGGTATAGACCATTGCTCAGGCAATGGGCCTGATGGGCCGCCGCGGGAGCGGACCGCTGAGCAGGATGGACCTATGGTCTGCCTCAGCGGAGGCAACTTCTTATGTTCTTAATACTTAGAACTAAACTAAACTAAAACTTAGTTTTATAAACATGAACCATTGAAACATACAAACAGTTAAACATATGAGATGGATCAAATTAGCCACCTACCCGAGTGCAACCTGAACTAACAGTCTTAAGAGTTCTGAAGGATACCCCTTGAAAGCACTGAAGAAGCTGGAATGGGAGGACATAGGATGAAGTTAAGAGGTGATAGGCTCCAGAGTAATCTAAGGAAATACTCTTTCACAGAAAGTGTGTTAAATGCATGGAACAGTCTCCCAGAAGAAGTGGTAGAGACAGAGATTGAAGGCGTGGGATCTCTCAGAGAGAGAAAAAGAGATAATGGTTGCTGCAAATGATCAGTGGTTCCCAACCCTGTCCTGGAGGACCAGCAGGCCAATCGGGTTTTCAGGATAGCCCTAATGAATATGCATGGAGCAGATTTGCATGCCTGTCACTTCCATTATATGCAAATCTCTCTCATGAAAATTCATTAGGCCTAGCCTGAAAACCCGATTGGCCTGCTGGTCCTCCAGGACAGGGTTGGGATCATGTTTCTATGTTTCTATCCTTGTCCCTACAGTGGGAGTGTGTGGCGCAGTGGTTAGATCTACAGGCTTAGCACCCTGAGGTTGTGGGTTCAAATCCCTCGCTGCTCCTTGTGGCCCTGGGCAAGTCACTTAATCCCCTCATTGCCCCAGGTACACCAGAGAGTTTGAGCCCGCCGAGACAGATAGGGAAATATAATAAAGTACCTGAATGTAAACCACTTAGCATATAAGTGGTATATAAATAAATTTTAAAAAATAAAGAGGGCCATTAGGTGGATCTCTGCCCACCGAAACAGAAGTTGAGCTTCCAGGCATAAAGCAGCACTCTTGGTGCCCATGTCAATTGACATAAGTTATCGCCGTTGCATTGTCTGAGAAAACTTGCACAACTTTGTTTGTCAGTTGGCTCTCAGTTCCAACCAGTTGATCGATCACTTCTTCTATGAGGGGGACCAATGTCCCTACACTGGATGCCCCTTGCAATGTGCTCCCCAACCATACAGGCTGGCATCCATAGTCACCCATGAGGAGATGTGGAGTGGCACCCCTTGGGCCAAAGACTAAGGCTCCAGCCATGCCTCCACTGTCCAAGGTACATGCATCTGCAATGCATCCCTTTGTGGGCACCAGCAGGAAAGAAATACATTCTAAAGAGGTCATAGGTGTGCTCTTGTCCAGGGGACCACATCTATAGCCGCTACCATCAACCCCCAGCACCTGCAGGTAATGCAAAGCTATAGAGGCTGACCTGTCATGAAACTCCCTGACCTGCCACATGAGTTTTGCTCTGCGGGCTGATGGCAGGAAAACTTTGTTCTCTTTTGTGTCAAACAGAATCCCCAGATACTCCAGGCATTGTGTCAGCTCCAGGTAGCTTTTCCAAATGTTGACCACCTAGCCCAGGTTTTGCCAGGAATTGAACCACCCACTGCACAAATGTCCTTCCTTTGGCTTCTGACAGTGCTCTTTATCAGCCAGTCATCCAGATACGGGTGCATCTGTATCCCCGTTTTGTGGAGATGTACTGCTATCACAATTACCTTGGTGAAGGTGCACGGCGCTGTGGCCAGACCAAATTGCAGGGTCAAGAACTAGAAGTGCAGCTCCAGAAAATGGAATCAAAAAAATCTCCAGTGCTCTGGGAAGATGGAAATGTGCAGATAGGTCTCTGTCAGATCCAATGAGGCAAGAAATTCCCCTGGTGCCACTGAAGCAATGATCAATTGCACCATCTCCATGTAGAAGTGGGGTATTTTGAAGGCCACATTGAACTACTTGAGATACAGAATCGGCCTCCAGTCTTCAGAGTCTTTTTTTGGGCACTATAAAGTATATGGACTATCTGCCTAAGCTCAATCCTTCATCTGGTATGTGTTCTATGGCTACTAGACCCACTGCCCAATCTTTGACCACTTTTTCTGGTCTCCCTGCTAGTGTGTCCACAAAAAGGTCCAGGAGGGGACAAAAGAACTCAAGCTTCTACCCCTACTGACTTATCTCCAGTACCCAGTGGTCTGACTTGATCTCTGCCTACGCCTTCCAATAGGCTGTTAACCTCCCACTGACTTTTGAGAGGGGAAATGGGGCGAGATCCTAATGACGGAGGGTGAACGGCATCTCCAAATCTCTGTCTCACACCTTGAGACAATCTCTGGACCCAAGTATTGGCAAAACCGCCTAGAGTTGTGAAAATTACCATGACCTGACCCCCTAGGGGTTCTGGTTCTGCTGTCAGGTAAAGGCTTTGGTTTGTGATCCTGCATACTTGCCATGAGGTCATCTAGACCTTTCCTAAAGAGTAATAGTCCTTTGAAAGATAATTTGCTAAGCGTCACCTTGGAGGAAGAGTCCCCCGCCCACTGTCTTTGAGCAGAGATTGCATAGGCCGATACTTTGCTCAAGACTCTGAAAACATAAAGAGCATCCGCTACATAATCCCCTCCAGACATGAGGAACCACTGATCCCTCCCGACATCAGTTTCCAATTCACAGCATTACATACGACGACAGTGATGCTGCATTTAATCCTGCAGCGACAGCCTCAAACTGCTTCTTGAGGACAAAATCCATTCTATGGTCCTGAGTACCTTTTAATGCCACTCTGCCTTCGCTGAAGAGAGAGGTATGATTGTTAGCCTGCGCTACCAGGGAACCCACCTTTGGTGGGACAAATAGTTGGTTAAAATTTACATCCATTGGGTAAAGCTTCGCCATGGCCCTGGCCACTCGAAGGCCCGTTAACATCTTAGTAATGTCCTGATTCAAGTGGAAGCATTTGGACTGAGCCTTAGTGCTGCTCCATAGTGAGCACTGCATAGCTGAGGACTACAGAGTCTCTATCTTTAATTCTTGGAGAGACTCCACAATTATCTCTGGAAGCACTGATGGCTTAAACAGCCTAAGCACAGTTAGGTCATCTCCCGGATCCTGAGCCTCCACCTGATCCAGATTTGGCTTTCCCAGATGTGATGCGAAGCCCCCGCTACTAAGGATCCAGACTGGGAAAGTAAAGGCATGGAAACTGACTCCATATCATCCCAATTCTCCTCCAACTGAAATGCTGTCTCTTCTACATGGCTCTATTGAGGAGAAATTGCACTGTTAGCTGGAGAGACCCCAGGTGCCTGCACCACCATAAACCCCGAGGGTTCCATGTGGCTGCTGTTAAAACAAATACGTATACTTCATACAGCATATTGAAAAATGCTGGAGAAAAATCATACCCAGGATGCCCTGAGGTCCCTTGTAGTCGCTCCCAAGTCCCTTTCTAGGGTTTCACAGCAGGTGCATAGCTGTCCTTTGCCGGGAACTAATTTTAGCTTTTTCCTGGCTCTAATTAGGGCTTTTGGCCTGGAACTCAAGTTTCAAGTTTATTATATTTTGATACCACCTACTGTAGAATCTAATTGAGACATCTGGGATCCCAAACTCCCAGGGGAACCAGAGGGAGCTAAGCCCGAGGATGCTGCCCCTTCCTCATGTGCCGTGCAGAACGTGGAACATGGATGGTCCTCGGCCCTCCATTCAACACAAATCTGGCATTGAATCTGATGTATCCTAGCCTGAGGTGTCCATCCCATCTGATTTTAAACAAAATCAAAGTGTTTTGAGGCAGGATATTTAAGATAGCTGCTGCTGCTGCAGCAGCAACAGCAATTTTAGCATCAAAAACAGCCCATGGAAGCTACACAAGGGGGTCAAAAATTAGCGATTTTAGAGGTAGAGGACTCTAGTTCTAACCCCAACCAAGAACCAAAAGAAAATCACTTTCCTCAAATCCCCCCCTGATATTCCACCACAGGCTGTCAGCCTTGTACTCACTGTGCCATGCTTGTGCTGGGAGCTGCCAGAGCAGCCAGAGAGATGGGAGAACTTCTTCCTCAAACAAGTGTGGAAACTGGAATGCTTGCTTTTTCCGATTGCCTATCCAACTGGCCGGAAAACTCAACCCCCAGTGGAAACCACAGGACTTTAAAAGTAAGGTATGCAGGGGTCAGGGAGGCTGGAGGGAGGTGGGGTAGTTCAGAATCGTCCGGGTCAGGACGCAGGAAGGATCATTCCTCTCCCAGCTCACCGCTGAACCAACAGGACTTCAGGAAGGCCTGCAGTGGGAATCGAGGGCTGGGTGCATATAGACACACCTCCTGGTTTATATTCGAGTCAACCTTTTTTCCTCCTTTTTTGGGGGAAAAAGTTTGCTCAGTTTATATTTGGATCGGTTTATATTCAAGTATATGCAGTACATTCAGTTCTGGTCTCATCTCAAAAAAGATATAGCGGCACTAGAAAAAGTTCAAAGAAGAGTGACCAAGATGTTAAAGGGGATGGAACTTCTCTCGTATGAGGAAAGACTAAAGAGATTTGAGCTCTTCAGCCTGGAAAAGAGACAGCTGAGGGGAAATATGATTGAAGTCTACAAAATCCTAAGTGGTATAGAATGGGTACAAGTGGATTGATTTTTTACTGCATCAAGATTTACAAAGGCTAGGGGACACTCGATAAAGTTATAGAGTAATACTTTTAAAACCAATAGAAGAAAATATTTTTCACTCAGAGAATAGTTAAGATCTGCAATGCGTTGCTAGAGGATGTGGTAAGAGGGGTTAATGTAGTTGGTTTTAAAAAAAGGTTTGGACAAATTCCTGGAGGAAAAGTCCATAGTCTGTTGTTGAGACAGACATGGGGGAAGCTACTGCTTGCCATGGATTGGTGGCATGGAATGCTGCTACTATTTGGGTTTTTGCTAGGTACTTGTGACTTGGATTGGCCTCCATGATGACGGAATAATGGGCTAGATGATCATTGGTCTGACCCAGTAAGGCTATTCAATTGATTTTGTTAACTGTAGTAATCATAATAAAATATTAGTTTATTTGGCTAGTTTTCTAATCTTCAAGAATCAATTGGTTCTATTGGTAAATTGTATTGTTGATTTTGGCATTGTTACAATTCACATTGCTAGTTCCCCTCAAATTGGTAACATCACAACCCAGTTTCAATACCCTTTTAATCTTTTGCCCTGTTTTTCCCGACTAACAATGATATAATGTTTTCCTCCAAGAACATCCACACCAAAACTCACTTACCTGCTGATTATCTGGCACCTTTCGGACCAGCACCTCTGTGATCTTCCTAGGAAGATCACTGTCATAATCCACTTCTCTCTCTCTCAGGATAGTGATGTCAGCACCAACCCTAAAAACAACAAGACAGGAAGAGGTAACTGTGGGTAGTGGGCCAGTGTGCATAAGGAGACAGTTGGGAGGGTGGAAGGAAGAGTATTTTGAGGTACAAAGATAAAAAAAGGATAACTAGAAAGATGTTGTTCTTGAATATCTGGGAGCCGTATCTGCAATCCTTGCATCCAAAGGTACGCAGTACAGTTTTAAGATGGGTGCTCAGTTTGTAGGGCAGGGAGAGCAATGGTGAATACTGGTGGGGCAGGGTGGAGGGTACCACTGATGGGGGGAAGGAGGAGACTGGGGAGGGGAGGAGGGGGGTTTTGACAGGTTCGAGCACTTTGTCACAGATATGATCTGTGGGATTCGGTGGGGGGAGGCGGTGGTGTGGCGTCTCCAGCGCTCATCAGAGTCCAGGGCCTCAAAGTGCCTTTCCACCCTTCACTGGTCTCGCTTGCCTGCTGTAGATTAGGGAGGGGTGGGGGGGACAACGGTTGCTGTTACTCTTCTTCTGTACATGTTTGTTATCTTATAGTATATGATGCATCATCGTTTGTATTAAGCACCCTTGAGGTGCCTTGGTGTTGTATTGCTGTTGTTTGCATCAATAAAAATTGTTTGAACCTTAAAAAGAGGATAACTAAAATGAGGGGAAGAGAAGGGACAGGCAGCAAATATAAGGGAGAAACATGTAAGGAGAAAAAGAAGACAGAGTATGGGGTGTTGTATATAAGAGACAGACAGACAGACAAAATTAAATGGGGGGGAGGACAAAGAGAGAATTTCTATCTTGAAATATTTAAAGTCTGCAGTTCACCTGCATGCCCATCCCTACACATTCTATCATTTACATTTAAATGCAGAGGGGGCCACTACACCTGGACTGACACTCCCACTGCATTGAAGCATAAGGGCGACAGGGAGAGGAACTTTGTTTTGAAAGCTCATTCCAAATTCTGGGAATTATTCTAGACCCACAGCTATCTATGAGAAAGCAAGTAAACAAACTAGTTCAAACAGTATTTTATAGATTGAAAAAAAAAATTGAGACAAATTAGTAACTATTTTTCTACTTAACATCTGATGCTCTTGGTGCAGGCAATTATATTGCCCTCCCTTGATTATTGCAACCTTTTGTATGCTGGTTGTTTAGAACAGTGTTCTTCAACCTTTTTACACCTATGGACTGGCGGAAATAAAATAATTATTTCGTGGACCGGCAAATTAATAAGACTGAAATTTTTTAAAACCCCATTGCCACCCTGTCCCCGCGAGCTCGGTCCCGTTAACCATCTGATCCCATCTGCACAAGCCTCAAATAGTTATGATTTTATATTGAACATATTTTATTAAAGTATAAAAAGAAACAATATTCTGTACAATTATCATTTTATAAATATAAATAATACAGGGCAAGGATCAACAAAACCCCCGTCTCCCCTCCCCTTCACATATATCCCCTCTACTATCAAGAAAACTGAATAAGCCAAATTATTACAGAATGCTACACAAATATCATGCTAACAGAATACCGCAGTCACACATGGCAGGAATGGTGTTAGGGGGAGTACAACTAGGGCAACTGTCTCCTGGTCAGAGAGAGCCCTAAGCCAGCTAGAAGCTAAAGACGCACTGCCTGGCTTTGCACTCCCCCAGTTATGTCTAACATCAGCTTTAGCAGGATACATATTTTAAATCTGATATATTCTAATCACAAGATAGAAATACATTTTTTTTTCCTACCTTTTGTCGTCTCTGGTTTCTGCTTTCATTGTCTTTTCACTCTCTTCCATCCAGCGTCTGCCTCTTCCATCCACTGTCTGCCCTCTACCCCTCCCTTTCCCATATGGTATCTGCGTTCTTTCTATGCCCCTCTCTCCTAGACCAGATCTAGCATCTTTGTCCCTCTTTCCTTATTTTTCATCTGACCCCCCTTCCCAGCATCAATCTCTCTCTACTTTGTCATTCCTCTGTCTCTCCCCTTTCCCTCATCTGATCTCTCCATTCCATCCTGACTCCTTCCCCTCCTCTAATCTCCCTGCCAGCTGTTTCCTTCCAATGTTCCTCCTCCCCTGTCCAGCAGTACCTTCTCCCTTTCTTCCTCCCCTTATCCAACAGTAACTCTCTTCCCTTCCCCTTCTCTCCTGTCAGCAATTGCCCCTTCCCCTCCCTTGTCCAGGAGTACCCTTTCTCCCTTTCCTCCTCTCCTTATCCAACAGTAACTCTCGTCCCTTCCCTTCCCCTTCTCCCCTGTCAGCAGTAGTCCCTTCCCCTCCCTTGTCCAGGAGTACCCCTTCTCCCTTCCCTCTCCAGCAAATGTTTCCTCTATGTAGGCTAGCAGCAGCTCTGTGTGCTTTTAACTTCGGCACACAGCTGCCCCTAAGCAGTATTTTAGCCGCAGTTTCATGAGGCAGCCTCGGGGCCTTTGGTAGGCTGGCCCGCTTCAATGATGCGATGTGGGCCAGCCTACCAAAGGCCCCGAGGCTGCCTCATGAAACTGCGGCTAAAATATTGCTTAGGGGCAGCTGTGTGCCGAAGTTAAAAGCACACAGAGCTGTTGCTGCTTGTCTGGGGTGCGTAGTCATACACGGCAGGAGTCGGTGGTGGAAGGCAGGAGTGCCGGCATAGCGACGGCAACAGGAAGTTACACGTCAGCTGACACCGGCACCTTTTGCTGCGGCGAGGACCCAAATTCTTTGCGGACCGGCAAGATTTTTTTGCGGACCGGCGGTTGAAGAACTGTGGTTTAGAATGCTTTCAATTACTGCAGAATATGGCAGCTAAATTTATTATTGGGGCTAAGAAATGTGATAGAGTTACCCTTTATCTGACAAAACTCCATTGATTACCAATTCACGCTCAATGTAAACTTAAGATGTGTACAACTGTCTTTCCAAAACCATCTTAGTTGCCTACTTTGAATTGTCAAAGAGTAATCATCTCAGAAAATATTTGCAACTTTTATTTCCATCAGCTCGAAAATTCCATTTAAAGTGATATCTGTTGGCATCTTTCTCATATCAAGGTATAAAATTCTGGATTGTTCTCCCAGTGGCTCTGAAAATGGAACCTGCTTACATGAGGCTCCATAAATTAATGAAAACATATCTCTTTAAAATATAATTTATTTGCTGAGATTGTATTATTAGTTATTACTTAATAAGTTTATGGAATTTATGTAGGTAAATCAGGGAGGATTGCTTCCTTCAATTTAACTTTATTGTAATCCTTACTAATGTCTTTTGACAATGTAGCAGAATCTAAATTGTTATACTGTATTGGTTGCCCGAGACTCTTCTTCCCATGTAGCAGGGAGCCAAGTATTCAAAAACCTGCATAGGTGTTAGCCTTTTTGCCAACAATGTTTTGTTGTCTGTGATCCAGAAGTGTAGCTAGACCTCAAATTTTGGGTAGTCCACACATATGGTCTCCACATTTCTATCCCCTGCACCAACTGAAAATATTAAATATCTGAGCTGGTGGGGATTTCCAGCCCCACTTGCTGCAGATGTCCTCCAGCAGCAAGAACAGTTCCCTTTCCTACTTGCTCCATGTGACGGCACTGTCTATGTGCTGTGCTGCCCTCCCCCCATGCTCGATTGAAAACTGAACATGTGCAGAAGGAAAGGCTAATGTATACACAGGACCGCTGGCTGAAGCAAGTAAGAAAAGGAGCTGTTCTTGCCACCGGGGACCTCTGGGATCCCCACTAGACAAAACAAGGGCCTAAGCCCAAAGAGGGTGGGCCCACCACACGTGGCTATACCAAAACAGTGATCTCCCTTATTACCATCCTCCCAAAATTGCAGGCCACGCTAAAGTCTTACTGACAGATTTCTGGCTTTAAAGTAATCATGATGAAATTGAGGAACTTAACCTTACTCTAGATCAGGGGTGGGAAACTCCAGTGCTCAAAGGCTGGAATCCAATCGAGTTTTCAGGATTTCCCCAATGAATATGCATTGAAAGCAGTGCATGCGAACAGATCTAATGCTTATTCATTGGGGAAATCCTGAAAACCCGATTGGATTCTGGCCCTCGAGGACCAGAGTAGCCCATGTCTGCTCTAGATATTTCCCCACTTTGCAACTGGTGCAGGTATCATTATCCTAAACTGTTTATTTCTATCAGAGCAGACCTAGAGTTTTGGAAAGGTCTTTCACTTTCCTCATCATAACCCTTTGTTTAATTCTGGGATGATATTGCCTGTCTATAGGAATAGTGGACAATTTGAATTGGTTAGGTAAGGACAATTTTTTTTGAAGAGGACAAGCTAGTGCCTTTTGAGACCTTAGCTCGTTAACTACCATCATCTACAAATGCATTCATTCCTATGCTTACTCATCTTTTGACTGAAAGAATTCAAGGCAAAGCTGACAGGTGAGGTCTCCTTCTTAGAGGTCTGATGGGACTTATTGTTTACTAAACAAATGGTGGATACTCTTTATGGATATCAGAGATCTCACCCTCATGGAACTTGGAAACTGAAAAGGTAGGAACAGGAACTGAATGGTACCTATACTCCCTCCAATTTGGATTCAATGGAGTTAGCCATGGTCAAGGTAGTGGTATCATTATTTTCCTTAATATTTGATGCTAATATTATATACTACTGGTATTTAATAGTGGTTCACCTAAGCTGTTGGTACCCCCAGGCTACTTTGGCTTGTTGGTTCAAGCTTTTTGGATTCACGTACTCATTGGTTTGCAAGTTCCATGGGACCCTGGGACTTTCTTTCTCAAAAGATATTCCCAGTTTTTGAAAACCAAAGGTCACAATAGTCACACTTGCTTAACACTGCAAAACTGATCTTGTCAGTGCCTAGAAAGATCCAGGAGTTCCTTCATTGATTAAGTAGTGTAGTAAAAGTTGAGTTACTTTTATAAAGTGGAAAAACTAACAGCTTTGCAACATATTAGCATACATTATTGGAAGAAAATAAGGAGTTCCCTTCAGAATAAGAATTTCATTTAAATTCCCATGCTACCCCTTCCCTTCCCACACACTCCTCCACACCTTTCCTTTTTCTTCCTCTCTCTCTTGGGGCACTTACTTTACAGAAAATGAAAAATATATGAGGTTTCATGGCTTTTCATTTGTACTGTAAAGTAATTATCTTGCAGTTTCTAAGTTCCATTGTGTTTTTGAAGTTTTTTTGTTTAATCTGCAGTTTAGATAATAAAATAAAAAAATACCAAATAAACTTGTGTCAGCACAAGAGCTGCCTGTGACTGTACTGTTGCATGAGAAGATGCAATATAAAAGCTTGACCCAGAGGACAAAAATGTCCCTAGCAGAATTTTGCTCTAAAGGTCAAGGGTGCTAAAACTGGGGAATCCCAGAGCTGTAAAACCTGCACCTCTACCTATATCTTTAACTCACAGTATGATTAGCAATTCACAACTATTTTTGGGCAAATGACACGTTAGTCAGAGAATACCAGGAGCAGTAGAGATTAAGAGAATGAGTACACTTCTCCCTCCATATTCACTGTGATAGGGGATTAACAGACCCGCGAATACAGAAAAACCGCAAATAACTTTTTCATATGTTATTCGCAGTTTTCTATTAAAAACCATCGAGAATATGGTGAAACCGCGAATAACATGGTGGGAGACCTGCCCTGAAGGAGAGACAAAACACGGTGAAGAAAGTGCTGGGAATCAGCAATTTTCTCTGTAAATTCTCTATGCAAGCCGACGTAATTTGGGAGGAGGAACCAGTAAGCTAAAAACCATGAATAATCAAAACCACGATTGCTGAAACCGCGAATATGAAGGGAGAAGAGTAAAAGCAACAGGAGAGAGGGGAGGAAAAAGGAGGTGTGGTATAAGCAGTTACTTCTCTGCCATCCTGCGCAGTGTTTTCAAAGATGCTTTCATTTCTTCCTCAGACAGCCCCACCAGCAGGCCGTTATCTTCTACACCAATCTGATAAACGGCCTCTCCACGACCTTCCTGAAGCCGCCATTTCATCTGTGTCACCAGGTGTTCAAAGCGGTACTGTGAGGGGTTTACCAGCTTTAGCTGTCAGAACAGAGAAAAACAAAGTGACCTGAATTTTCTGTGGACAGCAGGATAAAGTCCTCACAAATTGGCACCATGCATGACTATGAAACAAAAAATTTCTTCTAGCTTTACAACTCTGAAACCATTTTGACTGAAGGCAAATGCATAGTACTTCCCATGCTGTAGGGCCACCTCAGTTCTTGTTTTTTTTCCCACAGACCCTGTGAGACATCTTCCCTAAGCTCCATTGAGGAATAATTGTATCTATAAGAGTTTTTCTGCATGGATTGCCTTGGTTTTCCTGAATTTTTTTCATCTTTCATTTAAGAGAGAGGTGGGAAGGTGATGCAAAGACTTCTACAGATAGTAAATTTCTTTTTTTTTTTTTTTTTTTACTAAATACAGGTAAAACAGCCCTCACCTAGCTACATATTTCCCTTAATATTAAAAAAGGTGAAGAACAGAATAAACCCACAAAAGTCTGACAAGCAGCACATTTTTGTTGGCAATATTTTAGGGGCATCCTGGAATTTTTTTTTTTTTTTAATAAGTGCCATGGGAGAGCGGGTGGGATGGAGTTGAATTCTAAACCTCAAACAGATTCCACAGGTCAAATTGACCAAACTACCTCATTGACAGTCCATTTCCAAAGGATAACAACATGGGAATTTATGGATCAAAGTCCATGGCACAACTCTGTAAATCTTCTCCATAAAGGCTGGTTGATACTGCCATGGCCCTGATGTGTGAACCCTGACGAGATCCTCTTCATTTAAGCTTGCTTGGTGTAAACAAAGGAGATACAGTTTAATTTTCTGGCAAACAGTGTGCATTTGGCAATGGCAATATTGGTGCTATTAGGATCAAATGAAGCAAAAAGCTCGGTAGACTTTCTAAAAGCTTTGGTCCATTACAAATAGAAGGCTAAGGCTCTTTTGCAACTCATCACCATGGGCCTGTTGGCAGGATGATTAACTGGTTATAGTAGAAATCAAACACCACTTTAGGTATAAACTTCTGAGTGTGCATAATCAGCATATTGTTGAAAAACACTATGTATGGTGGCTCAATCACTAGGGCTTGGAGCTCACTGGCCATCATCAAAAAAAGTACCTTCCAGATTAAATACTTTAGCCCACAGGAGTCTAATATCGAAAATTTAGCATTCATCAGTGGGGTCAGAATTAAGCTGAAGTCCCTCACTTAGTCTTGATGAAGCCCTGCACGAAACTAAGGATTGTTCAATGATGTGTTTACCTTCTATATAAGAGATGGGCAAACATTTTGATCAAAAGGCCACAGAAGGGAGTGGATGGGGCTGGTTGTATCCCTAACACCTAGTTTTCTCCACAGGCAGCCTGTAGTATCCTCACTCCCATATGCCCAGTAACCACAAACTTCTAGTGGCAGCCAGTTCTCTTTCAAACCTTATATGAGTCAGGACTCCTCCTTCAGTCATTAAGGATAGGTCTTTACTCGTTACCCTGTCAAAATCATCACTGAAGGCTCCAAAATATCTACCTTTGATGAAAAGCATGTTACCACCACCTCAAAAGTGGGCATTTAAGGCTCTGGGTAATAACATCACAGCACACAAATTACATATATCTACATGTAATTTGAGAAATGAAGAGCAGGCTGTAAAACCAGATTTGGCCTATGAGTTCATGAGTAATTGACCCGCTTTTGTTCTGCATGATAGTGATGAGCCCTGTGTTGGGTTTTAAACATGACAAAGATGTAGAAGATATCCAAGCAGTTTTTGAGTGAGATAGGAAATGGGTCTAGGGTAGGGGTCAGCAACCTGTGGCTCGTGAACCACATGCGGCTCTTCTCCCATGTATAGATAGGCCCCCCAGACCTACCGAAGAACCTGATGGTCCAGTGGGGGTCTTCATGGCAAAAGCGCGGCTCTCTCACTCCTGCTTTGACCTCTCACAGCAGCTCAGGAAATGCCGCAAGCAGCCGCAAAAGGTCACGGTAGCCATTTTAAAAGGCAACCACGAGAGGGCCTCGCTCTTGCAAACAAAGGCCCCCGCTGGACCACCATGTACCTCAGTAGGAGGAGGGGGGCTACCAATATATGGTGGAGTGGAGGGGGGCAGGGGCATTGTGGGGTTGAGCTGTCATGAGAGGGCCATGCTCCTGCTCCGAAAACACCCCCACTAGATCCAGTACTTAGGTAGGCCCTTGGGGGTGAGGGGGAATTGTGTTGAGAGGGAGATCAAAGGGTTGAGGCCTGGAGAGGAGAGAGAGCCTTGGCTATGGATTGGAGGGGAGGAATGAGAGGTGCAGAGACCTGTTAGGGGTTGGAGGGAAGAAAGAGGGGAGAGAAACTAGACCTTGGAAAGGGAAGAGAGAGTGAGAGTGAGAGACCTGGAATATGTCAAACTGCCTTCTCTACTCATTGTGGCTCTTTGAAAATCATGGGTCAAACATTTAGGTTTAAAATGATTGCTGATCCCTAGTCTAGAGCCTTTCCATCACACCACGCTATCAATCTTCTCCAGTTGGAACTACAAGATCTTCAAGTGCAGGCCCTCTTAAAATTCATAATGACTTGAATCAATCTTATCAGGCAGATTAAGGGAAGCTATAGTTACCCCTCTCAACATCAAAGCTGTGAGGGCTTAGGACCTCAAACTGGGAAGCAATATAGCCCTCTATGCCTATGTGAGCAATATAAGCAATTCCCCAACCTAACTGGCTATCTAATGGATAGTTTCTGAAGCAGAAATCATATTTATCTTGGCCAGCTGTGAGAATTACAGTTCCCCAGGACCGTCTTTAGAAGTGTCTTTGCAAGGAAAAGGATATGCATAGAAGACTCATCCCTAATCCAGCATACATGACTAGTATGGTATGCATCTCTATCCAAGAGCAAAACTAAGGAGCCTTACTTTCCTTGGGAAACAGAAAAAGATCTAGCATGGGACTAAAATGAACAAATGATGAATATACCTTCCCACTCATGAAATATCCTCACTATTCACAAATCCAGGGACTTTTATGTAATTATAGTATTCAGCCTGTCTGTTGAGATATTGTCTTTCCCTGCCAGATATGTGGGCTGAAAGATCATCTTTTGAAAAATGGCCTACTTCCCCACATACTGATATAGAAGGTAAAAAATGCCTGTCTTGCCTAATAGAGGCCAATTGAATTTAGGTTTTGGCATCAAAATCATAGTACCTCCATTCCCCAAGTCCTCCCAGCTCTGACCCCCCACCCCCCAACACACATACACACACCTAGAAAGAGCGGGTCTTATCGGGTCACCACTGCCATTAACCCTCTTTCCCCCCAGAGATCAGATACTGATAGGCCAGGCCAGGACAACCACCTGCCCGACATCACACTTCTCTTCCTTAAAGATAAGCCTGGGGAGGGCCTTCAGATAGTAGGCGGGCTGGCTCAGCAACATCCACTTTCTTCCAGTGAGGCAGGGTGGGTGGCCAGCCTAGCCTATAGGGACCTGGTCTCTGCAGAGGAAGGGGAGGTAATGCCAGTGGCCTTGGGGGTAGGGGGAGAGAAGAGAAGAGGAGGTATTGTTTACAAATTAGCTAAAATGTCTAGAAAGAAAGGAACTAACCGCTTAGGCTATAAGCGGGGTATAAACACTAAAAATAAATAAATACTACTACTATTACTATTGATCATTTCTATAGCGCTTAAAAGCATACACAATGCAATACAATCAACACACAATAGACGGTCCCTTCTCAGAAGAGCTTACAATCTAATTGGACAGACAAGACATATAATAGGGGTTGAGGAGTTTCTTGCAGAGAGAATGATTGGAGTTCTTATTTATTCATCCTATTATAATAAGACAACACAGGGAGAATGTAAATAACAGGGGAAAAAAAATAAAGCAGCAACTAAGGAGAGAAAGATACGAGTTCTGCAACGCACTTGGGAAAAATATGGATTTTAAGATCTGAACAAAACTCTTTATACAATGCTTCAGCTTGCAAATGCAGAGGCAGCACATTCCTCACAAATGAAACAAGGAAAAAGAAGATAGAATGCCTTATGGATTCTAATAACCTTACTCATTTTTTTTTAGGAGTGGGGGTGAAGAAACAATTGTGTAACACACAAAGGCAGCAGGTGGGTTAGATCTGATAGTCGGTTCCACTGCTAGTATCCCTATTTCAGCAAAATTAGAGACTTGCTCAACCACTCTCAATTTTTCTGGATTGATTTGACTGCTTATACTCTTTTCAACATGATTTAGAGCTCATTTTAATACCAAGTTGCTTTTACTTGCCCTGGTTTCTGAAGTAAAGGTTTTAAGACATGAAGGTAAGAGGGGAAGCTTTTTTCAAGACAAAGTCCAGTGCTGGTATCAACCCTACAGTACATTTAATTTGCACAGGAGAGATGACGACCTGGAATCTAATTTGCCACAATGCTATGGCCAAGGCACCTCCTAACTAAAACTGTTCCTTAACACAGGAATACGAGTACATGCAGTGTTGCTACATCATACACATGCCCCCTCCCCCCACTAACATGCACCACCAACCTCCATACCAATGTTACCTTACCCACATATGCACAGCTATATTCCCAGTAGCTCTCACCTTGTATTCTATATTTCCTTCTTCCGCCTGTAAAGAAAGAAAAATTCATTAAGTAGCTGAGAAGGTCTTGAGTGACTCCAACAGAACCCTTTTTCCCAGCCCTCTCCACTTCTCATCACTGTTTTGCTAGCAAATCATACAGGACGCCACACTACCTGTGAAGTCACTGTAACAATGTTGCCAACTGCAATTCTAGCATGAACTCAGTGCTATACGCAATGCAAATGATAAATAGGTGTAGAAGAAGCGGATTCCATTTGCAGCTAATGATTTTAAGGTTCAGGCTCTTTACCACCAGTTATAACACTAATGTCATCCCATCTAAAGTTTCCAGATGCCTCTGATGACCTTTCCATTCTCTCTTCTAAATACACTTTTAAGTTCATTGAAAGTCTTGAGCCATTTTAATTACCCATCTCTAAACCACAGAAGTAAAATGTTAAATGATAATTATGTCAAGTCTAACAGTTGCCTAGATAATGAAGGAGCAAATGTATTTGTAGCTGCCTTTGGCACTTCTCAGCTGACCGAGTGGCTCCTGTAGGCCTTTCCTGTGCTGGAGCAAGCTGGACAGCCCATCCCAAACAGTGCACATGGATATGCTGCCTGCCCACGCTGTAAAGTTCACATACCAATAGTAAAGTGTTTCAGTTCCAATAATTTAAACACATATGTATATTTACATCCTCAACTGAAGTTTCTATCATCTCAATGACCTTTCAAAAGGTGGTGTCCAGAACTGAATACAGTGCTCAAGGTGGATCTCATTTTGACCCATCTTCTTTTCCATATTAATAATACTTGCGCTCTTAGTTCTCCCTATTACCTAATTACATGACTGATAACCATGAGGTCATCTAAGATATCTAGACTTAGATCCCTTTCCTGTTTGTCAGTTGCCAATTCTGTTTGTTCTGCCCCAAGGGATTTACCCATTGTGTCCTGGACAAATACTGTAAGCATATCAGGCCCTACAGAATCTCATCATTCTACTTACACTCCATCCCTGGCATCTCTACCTTCATTACCAACTCCCCCACCCTACTTTCTTCCGCAGGCATGGATTGGCATTGGCAAACTGCATTTCTAATATGCTGCTGCCAGTCACCTCATCTGCTGTCAAGAACTGTGTGGGGCAAGAGGGTCATGCAAGCATATGGGATCCTACAAGGAACTACCAAAGTAAAGCCAGAAGATGAAGAAACAGAAGCACTATTTTCTGACTCCTCCTGCTGACAAGAGGACCAATGCACAAAGAAAGAAATTAGACAGAAAGGGTTGGTCATACGGCACTTCATCTTTCCACTTCCAGCCCACTTGAACCAGTGGAAGAGTAGAATCAACCATCTTCCTCCTTCCAGCCAGGAACATGTATAATGTTAAGAACCTTAAACTATGGACAGGTTTTGTCACAAGGACACTAGACACCGAGAATAAATCTTCAGCCTTGTAGCACCCACCTCTGCCCAAATTACCTTTCATATTTATCTCGGGAGGGCCTAAATTTCAAAACCATTTTTTCCAACACCAAAAAGCACAAACAGCAATACTAGTGTTCAAATATTCCACACATCAAACAAACATCCTATTTTTTGGAAGCTTTCGTTATAAGGGAGGAAAGTTTTAGTTCTTATAACCTGCAGTTTCTAAATCTCTATAACCCCCACCTATTCTCAAAGTCCCTCAACTTCAACCCATACCCTCTCCTCACATCAGTCATGAAAGCATACTCTTTTTAGGCAGTCTCTTGCTTCTTTTTAAGTACCCAACTTATTCAGAATGAGACTTCTCAATGTTAGAGAGAGAGAATGTATGTAGGATTCCCATATTTGCAAAAAGCATTTCATTTTTTTTGTTTTGTCTAATGAGCAGAGATAGTGTAGCCGACGAGCGCCATCCATTTCTCTCTGGAAAAGTGCTGTTAAGTTGCTAGAAGTGAGCAAGGGACATCGACGCCTCTTTGAAAGCTTCGGTTTGAAAATAATAACACATGCAAAATGACACCAGCGCAAGGTTTTCAAAATTATAATTAAGATTTATTGAATTATTGTTTCTATTTTTCCATTATGAGATCAAAAGAATCAAGCATAATTGCTTAACAGTTGCGCTAATGGGAGATCGTTATAGTCGCCAAATGCTGGCCTTCTAATAACGCTCTCGTCTTAATAGCTCCAGATTTTCTATTATATACTGTTGGCTTTTCGTGACATCATCATCATAACAACCAATAACAATTCTATGGGTGGTCTTAAAAGTTGGACAAAGAAAAATTCCTCCATGTTTAAAAGTTAGACAAAGTTTTAGAACAGTACATTTGTTTGCTTATAGTCGTTTCTGAATATAAATATTAAGAGAAATTATTTGTTAAAAAGATGCTGAAAAGTTCTAAGCCTTGGAGGAAAAGAAAAGAATCTGACAGGTTCAAATGATATAGCCTTAGCCTACAGGAGGGGGAGGGGCAGCCTGAGCTGACAATCTCACATACAAAGAGCAGGAGTAGTCTCTGACTAAATTACTTCCAGATGATGGTTTAGGATTTCTTTAGGTTGCAAATATATATTATGTTTTTCAAAACTTATTCCTTTTGTTCAAAATACACAGCCATACACACACTCCAGCACTTGCTTGGGCCCAAGCATTCCATTCAACAAATCATAACTTTCATTCAAAACTATATCTAATTCAGTTTGGGACACGTTATCTTTCTTTACCAGTCTAAAGCAAGCACATGTGGTATCAATTAACACCACGCTGCTGGGAACAAAGACCTGGAAACACAAAATGGATTCCGAAGGACAGAAAATATGGCAAAGACAGAGAACTCAAAATGAATTCCTTTGGTTTCCTTTCTGATCTGACCCAACAGCAAAGTCCATAAAAACCATTCTTTCCCTTATATTAATCTATAGTGTTTTTTTCTCTGGCCTTAGCTACATTATATTTAGATTTTTATTCACCCGTTTTTCGTACGCTTCTATTTGGGCGTGGCCCTAACTGACACATGTATTTGTCTAACTAGAATTACCCAGAATCATACGAAAAACAGGCGCTTTTGTAGAAAAACTCCACAAAAAATACTGTCTTATCATGTTCTGACATCCATTCCATTACCGTCCCATAAACATCACCCCCTGCTGGCCACGAGCCACTACTCCTCAGAAGGCACAACAGTTAACAGCTGTTGAATACACTGGGATCACATGCTGTTAATATACAGCCTACGAATCCCAGGAGGCTGTGCGGCTCCATCAGTGTGAAGCACGTAGAAACCACTAGCGACACCCTAACGTCACATGCACACGACAATCCAGCTGGAAGGAAGGGGGGAGGGATAACTGGGCCATAAAAGTTTTACTTGATTTGGGATTTTTTTTTTTGTTATTTGGCATTGATATTTGAAATGTACAATGCGCAAGGAGAGCACAGGGTTAATCCATGATTTTCTCACCATGCGCATTACAAATCCGAGATTCACTCCCGTGCTCGCTATGCGCATTCCAAAAAAGAATAAAAAAATATATTTCTAATGCTTACGTAGATGAATGTTTACATATATTTAAAAGTTTTGATATATTTTGGATTTTTGGAGGGGTAGATATATATTTTTAATGGGGTTCTTAACATGCAGGCGTCAGTTGCTAGGCAGAAATAGTCGGTGAGGATGTAAACGACTGGTCCTTAGCAGTCGTAACTTTTTGGACAGGAAAGGCCAGTCGGTTTGGACAAAATGGTTTCATGAATTGATGCGTTAAGAAATTTGCATGCCTTTTTACTCATTTGCATGCGCGGATCGGGTGCAGATGAGGTCTGGAGGAAGGTTAGTGAATCGAGCCAGAGTCGGAAAGTGAGCACAAACCGAGCGGTACACGATCGGTTTGCTTAGTGAATTTAGCCCTTAGTTGGGCTGAGAACTTTTCAGCACACCCTCATACCAGAAAAGATGGCAGCAGATCTTGATCTGTCCTTACAATTAAGTATGCAAAAATTCTTGGACAAGTAAATATGCTGAGAAAGGACGTGTTTCCTTCAGTTGTGAAGAATATCTAAAGCTCAAAAACCATACTTAAATATGCAAGAGAATCTCAGGCGATGCTAAGTACTATGAAGTGAAGACGTGGTTTTAAATACCTTAGGAAGGTAGGAAATTGGCCTCATACAATCAGTGCTATGAGAAAACCAGTGGAGATGACAGTTGAGTGACAGGGAAAGGAAGCAGAATTGGAATCAAAATACAAAAACAACAACCAGCAAGAGATTTCTCTCAGTGAAAACATTTACATGCGAGTTTTGCATAGCAAAATTTGGTCACAGTGACTGCTGTGAACTCAGCAGATTGTATACCACAGTTAAGGCTGAGCAGCAATCAGGGAGGTAGACTGCAAGAGGAAGAGGAGCAGAGGACACCACAAGGAAGTTTAAGCAGGCTGCTGCAATAGTAAGGGACCACACTGAAAGAGGCATGAAAAAATAAACAGAAACTGATGCAGAAACTGAGCAGAAACTGATGCAAGAGTGAGAAACTGGACTGCAAGAGGCAGAAAACGCCAGACATCACAAGAAAGTCTAAACAGAAGCTGCTGCAATAGTAAGAGGCCAGCGTGCAAGAGGCAGAGAAACATGACATCAGGGCTTTGTAATGCTGTTATTTATTTCAGATCTCTTTTTATTTTTAACCTTATACCTGCCAACCTCATGTAACATTTAACTTACAAGAATTCAAAGCCATTCAACACCAATACTGCTGTTTAAGAACATAGCTTTATTTTCAAATACCTGTACTCAAAAGCCTCAGGGAGAGCATCATCCATCTACTAGACATTTATCCAAATAGTCCTAAATAACTTGCCATTGAGAACTGAATTTGTATAAGGTTTGATGTCTTAACTGACAATTTTTCCATTAGGAAAACTTATATTAATCTTTTCCTCCAGTTACTCAGGATCCCAGATGTATTTTTTATTCTGTGAAAAACTAATACAGAACAAACATAAGGTGAATTGCATACACCTCACCAATTGATAAAATCTTAAAATTTTTACTGTGAGAAAAACACTTCAGTAATAGCCAACCGTGAAGCCAGTTTTTAAATAAACAAAAAGTGATTACAGAGTTCCTTTTTTCCCAATAAAAAAATATAAATCAATCAGATTTTTATAATTGATGAAGATATTTTAAGCCAGTTTCTGTAAAGAACTGCCAGATTCACCACCAAATGACAAAGTGGAATAGCAAAAGATAATAGAATATTTTTTAATCAACAAAGTGGGCAAAAGCTGTGCCCTTATGGAGCACGCTCTCATTACCAGATCCATGAATTACTGTCCAAGAGTAGGACCTCCTGGATGCAGAGGTCAAACGAGCTGAGTGAAGCTTACAAACAAGACCCCTGCCTATGAAGTCCAAATGAGGGGAAAAGTCAAACATCCACACACAGTTGAAAACCCCTTTAGTACAGAAACCTAGAAACAGATCAAGACATATTCCTCTCAGCATCTTACAACCATTGCAAATTCTGAAAACTTTATTGGCAAGGGAATTTGTGGATGTTTCCAAAGAAAAACAAAAAATGTTCTTAAAAAATAAAGAACAGCAAACCAAAATTATCTGTGAATATCAGTTTGACTCATGATTTTTTACAGCAGGGAAATACCTCCTGTACCCACTAGAAAGATAAGTAACAAAATCTAGAATCGCAAAAAACATATTCAATGCATGACATGGTCCTAGGCCACGGGACAGTAACCTTTTTAAAGCAAAGCGCCATTTTATCCTAAAATGTTTGACCTAAGATTTACAAAGAGCCACAATGGGTAGAGAAGGGGGTTTGAGATACAATTTTTAATGCGATATAGGCATATACGCATTTAAAACAAAAACAAAACTTCAAGTATTTACAGAAAATTAAAAAAAAATTAATGAGACTTTTGATACTGTATTTCCTGAGTTGTTTCTTCACGTCCATTTCTCCCTCTCTCCCCATGCATTATCTCTCCCTCCCCTCTACCCTTATGTCCATTTCTCCTTCTCTCATCCCTCCTGCAACATATTACCTTTCCCCCTCAACCCCACTCACAATTATGATGCTCTTTCTTGCTTCAACGGGTCAGCAACAGCTCCCTGTTGCTAACCTGGAAACTAGTGCTGCCCGATTCACGATTCGAATTGATTCACCGATTCGAATCAGGTGAATCGATGTGAATCAATTCAATTAAAAAAAAAAAAAAAAAATCGACCTCTCGATTCAATGGCCGACCCTTCCCCCATGCCTTCCTAACGCAGGAGCTGCAGCACTGCCTCTTGCTGGCCATCCGCTGCTGCTCCTGCTTGAGGGGGGAGGGTAGTTCAGAAAGGCCTCCCCCAGCTTGCCTGCTCTTACCTCCCCGCTCTTACCTCCTCTAGCTTCCCCGTTCTTACCTCCTTACCATTAATAAGGCAGCTTGAGGGCTCGCTGGTGTTATAGCGATCCCTGCAGCTGCCCGTGATCCTCAGCGGCACGTTCTTCCTGCTACGTCCTGCCCCTGCTCTGATGTCAGGGGCAGGATCACGACAGAGAGAACGTGCTGCTGAGGACCACGGGCAGCTGCAGGGATCGCTATAACACCAGCGAGCCTGCAAGCTGCCCTATTAGCGGTAAGGAGGTAAGAGCGGGGAAAGTGCAGGCTGCGAAGGGAGCAGGCATTCGTTCGCGACGGGGGGAGGAGAAAATGTGCCTTCGCGGCGGGGAGAGCAGGCATTCGTTTGCGGCAGGGGAGGAGCAGACTTTCGCAGCGGGAGCAGGCCTTCGCGGTAGGGAGGAGGAGAAAATGTGTTTTCTTGGGGGGGGGGATCAGGCCTCATGGAGGGAGCAGGCCTTCACGCAGGGAGGAAGGGAGAAAGTGCCTTCCTGGGGGGAGCAGGCCTTCGTGGGGGGGAACAGGTCTTCATGGTGAGGAGCAGGCCTTCAGGGCAGGGAGGCAGGCCTGTGCAGAGGGAGGAGGAGGAAGGAGTAAGAGAGGGGAAGGGAGATGCCAGACCTGGGGTGAAGGGAAGAGAGAGACCAAAAAGAGGGGGCGGAAAGCAGAGGAGAGGTGCTGGATTAATGGAGAGAGGGAGAGAGAAATGCAAGACCACAAGGGGAAGGGTACAAGAGGGACAGATACTGTTCTAAAGTAGGTGGGCAAGGTGCAGGATGGCAGGAGCGATAGTAGGAGAAAGCCTGTACCTGGGGAAGGGTATTCAGGAGGTAAGGAAGAGAGAAAGAAGAAGCTGGATATGGGGAGAGATAAGATGCTGGGCATGGAGGGAGCATAGGAACAGAGACACAGAAGAGAGATGCTGGATGAAAGGGTAGATGAGAAAAGGAGAGATGGTGGATCTGTGGATGGTGGGGTCCATCGCTGCAGCTGTGGGGGGATGGAAATGAAAAAATGGAAAGATGCCAGACCTCCAGGGGAGGAAAGAGAAACAGAAGGGGAGGACAGAGATGGAAGATGGATGGTTAGCACGGAGAAAGAAGGAGAGCCTGATCAGAAGACAACCAGACCAACATGGGACCAACACGATTGGAAAAATGACCAGACAACAAAAGGTAGGAAAAATAATTTTATTTTCTGTTTTGTGATTACAATATGTCAGATTTGAAATGTGTATCCTTCCAGAGCTGGTGTTGGACCGTAAACGTGAGCTAGGATTTAATAGAGAGAGGAAAAGTATTTTTTGTTTGTTTACACCACAGGACCAGTGTGGGTAGGAGAGGGCAAAGGCTATAAAATAAACCCACAAGGATGTTTGGAAAAAAACACCCAATTGGGCAGGAAAATTGAATCGAAAAATCGATTCAATAGGCTGAATCGAATTGAATTTTTTTTTCCTGAATTGGGCAGCACTACTGGAAACCTCTTCTCTGTCACATCCCACCCAGGCAGAAACAGGAAGTTCTGACAGAGGGCAGGATGCGGCACAGGAGAGGCTTCTGGGTTAGCAGCAGGCAGCTGTAGGAATCACTATTGAAGCAAGAGAATAGCCTTAGCCAATTTGAGAAAGAGCCGCGGGTTGCCGACCCCTGTCCTAGGCATTGATGATTGTAACAACTTGGTTCAGTTGTTCCCAATCACAGTTTCCATGTTTTAAATCTAAGGCTATTTATTTTTTTGTCAGTGTGTCTTAACTGGATTATAAATTCCATGATATAGGGTAATATATATTTGTATGTGTACTAGAGCTGCCCGATTCAGGGAAAAAAATTTCAATTCGATTCAGCATACTGAATCGATTTTTTGATTCAATTTCAATGACACAGCTTTTTAACTTTAAAGCTGAATCAATTTTTATTATAAAATTAAACAAACCAGTTTAATACAGATTGGTCTTGAAAAGTCAATGCTAACAGAAAACTATGTCCTTTTCATATACAGAGAACACAGATACACTCTCGCCCAGTATGGAATAAGTAATCACAAACTAAAGACAGAAATATGTAGACAAAAGTTAAATTAAACATCCAAGAAACCAGACTCTGCATACAGTGAAATACCACAGAAACAGTAGCACATGACCCCTAATACTGTGCAAAAGAAAAAGATAGCAGATGTAAATTTGAAAAATCTGACAAATAACAATCACCTCTTTACAAACTAACAAATAGAAATAAAACAAAACAAAAAAAAAAGAAAAATAATAATATACCATTTTATTGGACAAATCCATTTTTAAACTAGCTTTCAGAGGCCAAAACCTCATTCTTCATGTCAGTACAGTATACTGCTGTTACGGTATCCTGTCCTGGTTAGTAAAATTAATATTAAAATTAGTCTAATAAGATTATTTACTTTATTTCCATTCTTTATTTAAAAACATTTATCAATACAGCTACAATAAAGTAACAAAAAAAAAATATTTTTTCTACTTTAATCATTCTCTTTACTCTTTTCTTTCCATCCAGCACCTGTCCTCTCTTTCCCTTCCACGTATCTGCCCCTTCCATCCACTGTGTCCCCATCCCTCCCCCACTGTGGCCCTTCCTCTCCTTCTGTCCAGCTTTTCCCTGCTACATCCCTCATCCCAGGACAAACATCTCTCTCTTTTATTCTCTCCATTTGTGGATTTAACATCTTTCTCACTCTTCTCTCATTTTTGCCCTGGATCAATAGTATGGAATGTTGCTACTATTTGGGTTTTCATCAGGTACTAGGGACCTGGATTGGCTACCGTGAAGATGGGCTACTGAGCTAGATGGACCACAGGTCTGACTCAGTAAGGCTATTCTTATGTTCTCAGAACACTAGAACAACCCAACCTATCGCAAACTTCCTCTCTTATTTTTGATCATCATATATTTTTGGAATGGTAGCAGGATACTATTACTACTATTTTTCTTCTCTCTCAGGATTATACCCATATTGCAGCTCACATATATGCATCATCAGAAACAAATGCAGCCACCTCCATGTTAGAGACTGTTTTATCTTACACATACACAAAGCAAGATTTCAACACTTGGAGACATCCAAAACAGACAAGTGGGTGGGTGGTGGTGAAGCATTACGGTACCATTTTACCAGCCCCGAGTATCCTGCAAATTGTGGACATTTAACATTAATTATTAGAAAAGTCCCACTTGCATTAACAGAGCTTGTGCTAATGCACATAAATGCAAGTTAATAAATCTAAGTATTTAGATCAGTCAGCTGACAGTTTGCAAGAAGAAAATTATATAAACAAAAATAACCATAATAATCTTTGGGATGCCATGTACATTTTGACTTTCTTTTTACTTCCTACCTGAGAAATCTTAATATTTAAAGGTCCCCCCATTTCAATACATCTCAGTAAAGCTGGGATGGAAAATTCCAATACACACAGCTGAAATGAGGGTTATCATCTGAGCCCCCCTACAGATAGCGCACTAATACACATAAAATATGAATACAACACAAAGTAAATAGAGAATCGGATGAGACCATGTTTAGAAGTGTATTGCCATTATTATGAACACCTAGAACTGTTCAAGCTAACAAGGAAACACAATTGGCAAATTCACATATACAATGTTACTATAACAACCACACCTAGATAAAATAAACAGACGCAGCAATGATTAAGGAGAGAAGAATCTATAGATGAGATATTGATAATTGCAGCACAGGACATGGAGTGTAAGAGTTCAAAACTGCCAGTAGTTAAGAAAGAAAAAATTTTTTTTACGTATCTTTTTTAGCTCAGAACTGAAGTTGGTCACCTCAAGAATTGTATACAGAGGCACAATAAGAACAAAACTGCCATACTGGGGTCCATCAAGCCCAGTATCCTGTTTTCAACAGTGGCCAACCCAGGTACCAAGTAGAGAGCTGCACGGGAACGGGGATGACGGGAATCCCGCGGGACCCGCGGGGATCCCGCGGGTTCCCCCTTTGGGTCACGGGGATCCCGTGGGGACGCCCCCTAGGGTCGCGGGGATCCCATGGGGACGCCCCCTAGGGTCGCGGGGATCCCGTGGGGACGCCTCCGAGGGTCGCGGGGTTCCTGCGGGGTTGGATCGCAGTGCACTGCATTCGAGCCGCGAGGGTAGTCTTCTCCTCCTTACCTGCACTGTCGCAGCACACAGCCGAACGGAAGTCTTCCCGATGTCAGCGTTGACGTCGGAGGGAGGGCTTAAGCAAAGCCCTCCCTTCCTCCGACGTCAGCGCTGACATCGGGAAGACTTCCGGTCGGCTGTGTGCGGCAGGGCAGGTAGGAAGAAGGCAATGGCGAACGAAAGAGGGGGGAGGGGGCGGTCCGCCCCGAAGAATGTGCACAGCTGGTCAGGTCCCCCGATCGACCGACAACAGGCCCGGCCGACAAACCTCCCTGCCCTGTAGCCGCGAATCTAAATTACCTCTTACAGCAGCTTCAATACTCCAGCTGCTGTAAGAAGGTAATTTAGATTCGCGGCTACAGGACAGGGAGATTTGTCCGACCGGGCCTGTTCTGTTGTCAGTCGGGTGCAAAAGCGCCACAAAGGTGGAGGCAGGGAGGGAGGAAAGGTGGAATGGAGAAGAAAAGACGCTTAAGGGGGGAGAAGGCCGCTGAAAGCACTGGGGAAGACAAAGGGGTGGAGAAGGACGCTGAAAGGACATGGGGTAAATGGGAGGAGGGGGGGAAGGATGCTGAAAGCACATGTGGAAGACAGAGGGGGGTGAAGGACCCTGAAAGCACTGGGGAAGACAAAGGGGTGGAGAATGCCACTGAAAGGACATGGGGAAAACAGGGGTGGAGAAGGCCACTGAAAGGAAATGGGGAAAACAGGGGGGGAGAAGGCTGCTGAAAGGATATGGGGAAGACAGAGGGGGGAGAAGGCCGCTGAAAGGACATGGGGAAGACAGAGGGGGGAGAAGGCCGCTGAAAGGACATGGGGAAGGCAGAGAGGGGAGAAGGATGCTGCCTGACAGGACATGGGAAAGATGGTGGGGGAGAAGGACACTGAAAGGAAATGGGGAAGAGGGAATGGGAAGAAGACGCTGGCAGGGAAGAAGACAGAGGTGCCAGACTATGGGGGGAGCGGAGGGAAAAAGATGGGTGCCAGACCAATTTGGGAGGGGGGGAGAAAGGGAGAGGCACAGTAACAGAGCAAATGGAAGACACAGAGAGAAGAGAGGCAGTGGATGGAAGGAATTGAATGAGAATATGAAGAAAGCAGAAACCAGGCAACAAAGGTAGGAAAAAAATTCTTTTTTTTTTTTTGCTTAAGGATAAAGTAGTATATTAGTTGTGTTGATAAAAATTTATAAACATTAGAGACTCTGGTAGAAACCCGTTTACAAAGTATGTATTCTTCCCAATTAATATTTCCAAATTAATAAAGTCTTTTTGCTTATTTTTAAATGGGTTTCTACCAGAGCCTTTAATTCAGTAGCATAATTAAATGAAATAACTATTTCTGTAGTTTATAGGGACAGGCGGGGACGTAGGGGATTCCTCGCGGGGACGTAGGGGATTCCTCGCGGGGACGGGCGGGGACGGAGGGATTCCTCGCGGGGACGGGTGGGGACGGAGGGATTCCTCGCGGGGACGGGTGGGGACGGGTGGGAGTCCTCACGGGGACGGGTGGGGACGGGTGGGACTTTGGCGGGGACGGGTGGGGACGGGTGGGATTTCTGTCCCCGCGCAACTCTCTAGTACCAAGTACCTAGCTAGATCCCAAGTAGTAAAACAGCAAATGTAATTATCTCACTAGTTATTCCCATCTCTAGATCATTGATAAATATGTTAAAAAGTAGCAGTCCCAGCACAGACCCCTGGGGAACCCCACTATTTACCTTTCTCCATAGAATATTGACCATTTAAACCCACTCTCTCTTTTCTATCTTTCAACCAGTTCTCAATCCATAAAAGGACATTACCTCCTATCCCATGACTTTCTACTTTCCTCAGAAGTCTGGAAACTAATAACGACCATTTTTCATCACCAAGCTAGAAAAACACTAGGATCATAACTCCCCTGCCAGAAATGTGAAGAAAGCGCGGGATAAAATTCTGATACAGAGAAACCAAATATTGCAATAAAGGAGAAAGGCACAGGAACAGCAATAGCTAACCGGTGTGTCAAACTATTCCGTACTACAGAAAAAGAAGATCCTTAAGTACCAACACATTCCAATTAGAGACCAATAAAATGTGGCCGAAAAAAAATGCAAATACCATCCTAAGGGAAGCCACCTGCTTGATTAAAAAATATTTTTCCAAGCCTGACCTTGATCAAGTCACTTCACCCTCTGCCGCCTCAGATACCAAGTTCAGTTGTACGTTCCCCGGAGAGAGAGAAATAACCAGGGCACATAGGGAACGAGCTTTGATAATAATAATAATAATAACAACAGCTTATATACCGCAATACCGTGAAGTTCTATGCGGTTTACAAAGATTAAGCAAAGGTACAAATTGATTGACTTTAAGAGGGGAGGAAGAAAGAGGGAATCCATTGATCTACAACTGAAAAGATGGGAGCTAAAATCCAAATGAATAAGTTATTGAGTTTCCCAGGAGACCGTTCTATGAGCTCTAGGAGCACATTTGAGAAATCGAGATTGTAGCCCAAATAGCCTCACACAGGAACAAGGTTCCTTCCAGTCTTTAGAAGACACGGTGTCAACTCTCCCGACAGGGCACAGAAACTTGCGCCGCCCTCCTCAGCGGGGAATCCTTCGCCCTCGGCTCACCTCGGGTGGAAGATACGGCGGGTTGTTGCTGCTGCGGCCGCCCCGGTTTCGGCCTCGCGCCGTCTTTTTCCCCTTGGTGCCGTTCTTGTTCTTTAGGCCGCCACCGACGCCCGACCCGAAGAGCTCGAGCAGCCGGGGCTCCATCCCCCGCGCCCGGCCCGGCCCACTGCCGCTTCCGCCGCGCACGGGCATCGGTCCCCTCACAGGATCTCTCCGGCGGCCACCGAAACAAGAGGCGGGCCCGCCGCGGCACGTCACTGCGCACGATGTCAGAATCCCCCAGCGCCAGCGTGGCACGTGCCAAAAACCAGATCCCGTCACAGGCGGCGCAGAGGCGTCAAAACAACACCGCTCCCAGCGCACTGTGGGATATGGAGTTCCCGAGGGTCCCTGCGCAGTACGTCAGAGAAACCTTTGGGCCAACCATTAGTTAGCCTCTTGATGGAAAAACGGCATCAGGAAATCCCAGCGCACCCTGGGACATGGAGTTTCTGAACGTGATTGTGTAACGCACTTATCTTTCTGATACGACTCCACAGAACCTTGGGACATGGAGTCCTTGAACGTCAGGGACGTTATGCAAATCCCTGGGGAGAGTGTGGCGCAGTGGTTAAAGCTACAGCCTTAGCACTCTGAGGTTGTGGGTTCAAACCCATGCTGCTCCTTGTGACCCTGGGTTGGTCACTTACCCCCCCCCCCAATTGCCCTAGGTATATTAGATAGACTGTGAGCCTGCTGGGACAGACAAGGAAAAATGCTTGAGTACCTGAATAAATTCATGTAAAAAACGTTCTGAACTCCCCTGGGAGAATGGTATAGAAAAAATTAAATGAAACATCACTGCATAAGTCGTCAGGCAACACTGGAGCACTGTGGAACCTAGAGTTCCTAAGGTTAAAAATTGCCTGGAATATTTTTGAGCTTTCCTTAAGGAAAGAGAAAGCGAGTTTGCTTATTTGTAATGGGTGTTCTCCATGACAGCAGAGGAGAGCTTCAGTGGCATAGCCAGAGATGCCACGTTATCCAGTTTTAGTCTGGAGATGTGAGGATAATCCTAGATTTCTGACGACTTAAAACACTGTGCTACCAGACAGATATACTAGGACATCAGGCCGCCTGGTGGTACAAATTAATTTCTGAAATTTTGAATAAAAAACAAAAAAATAGTCTTAGAGATATTTGGAGCATCGAGATAAAGCAGTATATTTCTGCATCTCGATGGCCACAAATTTGGACTTGGAGGTTAAAATGTACGGCATCAGCATCTATGAGACAAACTTGTTTTTTCTTGTTGCATAGGATTTTTTGGACCCAGTTCGTTTACAAAAGATTGACAGTTCTAAGTCTAATAGATGCTGTCATTGTCATGTTAATACACTTCTCCCTCGGTATTCGCGGGGGGATAGGGGCAGAGCCGGACCGTGAATAGGGAAAAATCGCAAATATTTTCTCATCCAGCTCTGACCCATCCCGCCTCCCTCCCGCCTTCCCCCCTGCATTCTGGTCTTACCTGGTGGTCTAGCAGGCTTTCGGGGCAGGAGCGATCTTCCTAGGCTCCTGCCCCGTGCAGATCACCAATAGGAAATGACTGCCGTGAGTTCCCGTAATCTCTTGAGACTATGACGGGAGCTCACGGCAGCCATTTCCTATTGGCGATCTACAAGGGGCAGGAGCGTAGGAAGATCGCTCCTGCCCCGAAAGCCCGCTAGACCACCAGCTAAAGCCGGAATGCTGAGGGGAAGGCAAAATTATGGGGGGGTTTCCCCCGCGAGTGCTGAAGCCGCGAATGGGGAGGGGGAAGTGTATAGGGACGTTGGATCATTTGTTGTCAATTGATACTTTCTGGTGGGCAAACTTATGTTCCAGTTACAAGTATGAAAGAATGAACGCGGGATGTTGGGATATAGTAACGCATTTAAAATGGTGTGGAGTCCATTGACTGCATTTATTGAGTCACAATAATTGTCATGTATCTTTCCTTTTATTTGATTTCCTTACACATCCAGTGTGGGTGGGTGGGGGGAGGAGAATGTATTATTGTTTGCTATTCTTAATTATCTATATTATTTAAATTAAATATGTACTTCTTTTATTAGTTATGGGGAGGAGGGGGAGAGAAAATTATTGTTTTTTGAATTGTGTATTTAAAGTGCGTTCTGTATAGTGTTTATGTTTAAATTCATTGTATTGCACTGTTAACGTTTGAAAATTAATAAAGATTTATAAAAGAAAAAAAATAACCCCACTGTGTTTTTATAGGCAAGATCAGACACTAAAAATCTCACACTGTTTTGGGATATAAATTCAAAGCCAAGACTGTCAAAAAACGTCTCCAGCCTGGAACTGGGTAACATGGCATCTCTGCATAGCTAGGACTGAATGCCTCCCAAAACTATCACTTCCAAGATAGTAGGGCTATTTCCAAAGCTGACATCAATGTTTGTTGTCCGAAAGCTGCTTTGGTCCTAGTGTTTCTCTTATGTTTATTTTTCTTAAGTCGGTCCTTTTGACATTTCTCTATGTCCACTATGTCCTTTTGACATTTCTCTATGTCCATTTCTCTATGTGCTTCTATCCGTCCTGTCCAGCATCTCCCTTTGACTCTATGCTCCCTGCCTGCTCTTCCTCATGTCCAGATTCTCCTCTCTTTTTCCTTTTTGTGTCTCCTGATCCCTCATCCACTCACTCTCTGTGGTCTGGACATCTCTCCCTGCCTCAATTAATTTAGCATCTATCCACCTTCCTTTTGGTCCAGGTCTCTGTTTCTCTCCCATCTGTCCACTCTCCTCTTCCTCTATATTCAATCTGGTCTCAGATTCGTTAAGAAGAGCTTAGAATCTTTATTCAATTCTGTCCCCATCTTCTTTTTTTAATGCTGAAAAATCTTATTCCAATACCTGGATTTCTGGACAAGCCACCATATATGGTAAAAACTCCTTAACTGCTCGCAGCCCCACCAGCCTCTCTCATTTAGGCCCTTATTTGAAAAGCTTTATTTGTGTTTAGGACATCGGAAACCCAGCATTGTAGACACTCATATTGCATGGACATCCAAATTCTGATCTTATAAAGCTGGGATATGGACATCTAAAATTGCAGTATGTCCTTATAGCAAGGGGACATTTCTGAGTGTGATTTGAATGGGGCTAGCGAAGGGTCAAAATATGGACGTCTAACTTAGTGACTGATTTCAGAAGGGAAGGGAAGTCTATATTCAAAAAGATGGACGTTGTTATTTAGACCTGGTATCTGACATGTCCAGGTTACAGAAAGGTGCTCAGATTGAGCAACTCTCTGATGGAGGGAATAAGAGGAGTCATCTCTTATTCCCCCAGTCATTGCTGCCCACCCTAAATGTGAAACTGGCATGGGATATCAGGGCAATGTCGGGATGTCAGGGGGGATGTGGGGGATGTCAGGAGGGATGTGGGGGATGTCTGGGTGATGTTTGGATATCAGGGGGAGGGGTTTAGGGCTCTGTGACTCAGATGATCCTGCCAGGAGGAATCCCTATCAGCTGAGCCTCCAGGAATCCCCCAAACCGGCTCAGCTGATGGGGATTCTTTCTATCGTGATTAGCTGATGGGAAGCCTACCGGGGTGTTCCACTCTTTGGGTGGTGGGAGGGAGTCGTGACCACTGGGAGAATAAGGGGGCCATACCTTAAATTCTCCAGTGGTCTTCATGTCAGTTTGGGCACCTTTATGGAACGTAGACGCAACTTAAATAGGTCTAACTGCCAGCGTCTAAGTTCCCTCTAGGAAAGCTTTGATTATGGCTGGGGTATGTCCAGGTTGAAGCTTGCCCGATTCCCACCCATAACACACCTCCTAACATGCCCCTTTGTTCTCTGAACGCACAGCAGCTTAGAAGTGCTGCTGCACGTCCAGAAAGTTGGATTTGATCGGCACTTGGACGTCACTGCTATTAGGACATCCAAGTGCCGACTTAGGCTGGTTTTTGGACGATTTAAAGTTTTGATTATGAGCCTCCTAGTGTACCTGAATGTACACCATGTAATAAGCCTGAAGGCTACTGAAGCAGTATACATTCAGGTACAGTAAGCATTTTTCTGTCCCTGGAGGGCTCACAATTAAAAACAAAAAATGCAGAAATTGCTGCAGTGAGATATTGTATTGAATTAGTTTAGATCTTGTCTATCCATGCAAACTTTCAGGTCTCCAGTAGAGGAACTTCATCATCTTCTTGTCAGGCTTTATATGGTGTTCATTCGAGATTGTTATTGGCATCTTTTTTTTTATTGCTTTAGTTCTGCTTATTGCACTGCTATTTCGCACTCAGCTCTTGGCTTCTACAATTGGTTTTCCAGATTTTGTCCACATTTTTCAAAGACTGCATTATTACATCTTGGATCCCTGAAGAAGGCATGTTTAGCCGAAACACGGCCCGTGTTGGGTCCTCTGATTATTAATGTGGATAGAGATTTTAATGTGTTTTTTAGCTTTTATTTGTTGTTGTTAAGACACTGAATAAACTACAACTCAAGCTCCACGAACATTAAGTTTTCACAATCTCGTTTGTTTGGATTTGCTTTTCTTCTGTGGAAATTTGTGTCTTCTTGTTTTTGCTGTATCTTTATTGCCCCACTGCCACTATTGATTCAGTTTAAGGACTGAAGCTGATAACATTCAAATTCCCTATACCAGTGTTCTTCAACCTTTTTACACCCTCTCCCCCATTTCTTTTTATTAATTTTTTTTTTTTTAATGTAAAATTATCAATCATGAGATATGTTATTAGCATCTTCAGTGACATAGCAAGAAATTTTAATATGTAAATAAGTAAATAAACACAGCCTCAACACATGTACCTCTCCTCCCCTCCCAATGTGTAATCCATATTTCTAGTGTAATAGATGTGTCACTCTAGATGGTAGGATATTCTCCCCATGCCCGCGAGCCATGCAGAAGGAATCAAATCCAGCATTTTGATGCCTCCTTCTTCACTTCTGCTGCCTCCTTCAGTTTTTCCTTTTACACGCGAGCCAGAAGGAATCTTTCTTGATCTGTTCTGTATATTTCATTATTTTTTTCTATCTTTTTTGCGGTTTTTGGTAGCTTTTGGAGCTCCCCAGCTTGGGGGTTAAGCTCTGCCTGTGCTGAGGATAAGCAGACTGAGGTCTGCATCTGACAGGCCAATCCACCTGTGGTATCTGTTAGCCAGACTGCAGAAACATTTGTGGAGCTCAAGGTCTAGTCCCCTGGAAGCTTTGCTCACCTACTGGGTCACAGGAGCTTGAGCGCAGGCTGTCAGGCATCCGTAGAGGGCTCAACAGGGCTCTTCAGGATGCAGTCTGCATCTTGCCTCACCCCTTTCACATGCGCAGGTCCACAGGGTTTTGAGGATCAATCAAATTTCAGTCCAACTAGGAGCCCGAAGATTTGAGCATTGGAGGATCAGTAACATTGAGGCAGTGATTTATTTTCCCAGACCCAGCTACTTTAAGAGCCGAGGCAAGCTGCAGCACATCCACAGCACAGGTCAGCACAGTGAGTAAGGCTGTTACAGCCTATGAAGAAAATCAGAGGGGGGGGTGTCTTAAAAAGTTAATTTTAAAGGTTTCTGACCATTCCTTAAGGGTTACCCTGCTGTAAAATCCTTTTTTTCTGTGTTTTTTGTTTATGGTAGGGAATGACACGAGGACAAATTTGTCCCCGTCCCCGCAGGAAGTCATTTTCCCCATTCCGTCCGTGTGAATTTTGTCGCTGTCCGTGTTTCTGCCCCTGCCCAATTCCTGTAAGCTCTGCCTTAACCGCACAAGCCTCGAACGCTTATGATTTTAAAGTGTTTGAGGCTTGTGCAAATGAGGACAGATCTTGCAGGAATGGGGCAGGGACTGGATAAGAATTTGCAGGGATGGGAATATGAGTTCCTGTGGGGATGGAGAAAAATTTATTCTCGTGTCATTCTCTAGTTTATAGTTAAGATATTTTGGAGCCTTTTTGGCACCAAAATACTACCACCGTTGCCATCTTGAATTTCCCAATTAAAAAAAAAGTTCTCCAGATCCTTCAAATCACCTTGTTTTGCCTCAAAACTGGCAGGGATTGAGTCCTCAGGCTCTTTAGCCCCTACATGCCAGGTTTGCGCTGGATGGGTGCCTGAAGAGTGCCCTTGTTCCGTGTGCTACGCAGCACATGAAGGGGAGAGGGAGCATCAGGTTTAGCCCCTCCTTTGGTCTCTAGTTCCAAGGAACCATTGGGGGCTTGTCTTCTGGGAGAAAATCCCTTCCAGAGCACCAGAATGGTGGTATACTTAAGCGTAAGAGTACAGAGGCCCCAAGAGATGCAAATTGGAGTCACCTAAAGGGGACTCCACACTGCCTAATACATTATTTTTGCCTGAATTTGTTAATCTAATGTGGAGAACCTATTTGGATGGATGAGATCCCCAGGGGAGGCCTGGCAGCATACCAGGAAGCGCACAAGGAGGCTTGGGCTTTAATGTCTCAGAGTGAGTTTTCCCTGCTGGGAGATGCAGGGTCACAGGCAGGTACGAGTACATAAGATACAGTGATGGCCCTCAACCAGGGGGATGACCCCACGGTTCACCAATTGTTCAAACCCTCAGCTCTATTAGAACTCATTGCTGACTCCCTGTGTGAGTCACTCTTGGACTACCAACAGGTCCTGTCTGCTTTATTCTCTTCCCTGGCATCCTAATATGAGTGTTTTAGTCACAAAAAAATTGAGATGCTTCTGAAGGGACATTAAAGGTAACCAAGACAATGGCTCAGCAGTATCTGATAGCACAGGAGTGTCAGCAGATGTTTGTTCAGTCCAAGGTAGATTCCTTAGTAGCACAGGTAACCTATTGCACTAGAAAAGAGATTAGATTCTTACTTTGCTAATATCTTTTCTAGTAGATAGGAATGTAATTCTGGAGTCCTGCCTTGTCAGTTTTCTCCTGCGCCTGCCTGTTGTCTCAATCAGAAAGTTTAAGTCCAAACTGAAATTTTGGATGTCAGTCAGATCTTAAGGCATACATGTCGAACTCTGGTCCGCAGGGTAGTACAATTTGGCCTGCCAAACAATTCCTACTGTCACTGAGATGTGGCCCACCATTCCTTTCCTCCCTCCATCAAGTGCAGTGGAGCTCCGCCAATGTTAAAAGGAGCCACGTCGAAATCGGAGCCCTGCCACTGCTGTAGCACGTTTCCTCTGCCGCGGTCCCATACGTCAGAGGAGGGGCATGACCATGGCAGAGGGAACATGTGGTGTCGGCAGGGCTCTGATTTCGATACGGCTCCTTTTAACATTGGCAGAGTTGCACTGCATCTGATGGCTATGCCTGGAGATGGTAGTGCACTGTTTTCTTTTCTTCAAACTTTTTTTTAAATTTTTTTTTAAGTCTCCAGCCCCAAAGCTTCCCTTCTGTGACATCCTGCCTTCTCTGACGCAACTTCCATAGAAGTGGGGGTTGTTGATTTGTATTGTGTGAATGATACTTTTGGACCATGTGGTCAGATTATATATTATTTATAGAGAATAGACAGGAACTTTTTGTTCATCAAGGACTGTGACACTGAGTTACTTGTATTACAAATCTGAATTATGGCATATGAATCTACAGTCACAGATGAACAATGAGCGTTGTTTAAAATACACATCCCTGTTTTGACGTGGTTAGTAAACAAGTGGAAGAATGGTGGGAATGAACTGTTAAAAGTTTCCGATGCAAATTGACTTCAGCAGACCAATTCACGGTTATGGTTTCACTTTGTGTTTTGTGATTACAATATGTCAGATTTGAAATGTGTATCCTGACAGAGCTGATGATAGACAGCAGGCGTGAACTAGGGCCTAAAAGAGAGAGGAAAAGTCTTTTTTATTTATTTTGTTTACATCACAGAGCTGGCGTGGGGTTGGAGAGGTTGTAACCCTATATACTTCTACTAAGACTAAGGGGCCCTTTTTTTAAGGTGCGCATTTAGCATGTGCTAATCTTTAGCGTGTGCTAAATCGGTTAGCGTACCTTAATAAAAGGACCCCTAAGTATCTTAATAAAAAAATTCGGCCTGCAACTTAGCCTATTTTTTAGATTTCAGCCCCTTATGTGATTGAGTTTGACACCCCTGCCTTACGGGTATGAAGATAATCTATTGCTATAAAACATTGGGGAAATGTTTGAGCTCCATAAATGTTTCTGATTGGTGCTTTTGTTGTATTTACAGAGCAGAACAGAGTTGTAGTTCGGGGAGTTTCCCCGTACCCCTCCTATCGCCTGCTTTGATACAAACTGAAGAGTGCAACAGAGCCCTCTAGTGAAGGAGGAGGTGTCAAAAAAGCTGGAGTGGATTCCTTCTGCATGGCTTGCAAGTATGGGGAGAATACCCTACTGTCCAGAATGACACACCCATCTACTAGAAATATATTAGCAAGGTAAGAACCTAAATCTCTTTATTCAACGAAAGGACCTGAGATTCATATATACAGCTCCAAAATCTATGGCTCTTCCCCCTTCACTATGACAATACATATACAGAACTGATGAAGCTGCTCTTGCCTTCTCCCTTCATCTTGGGCATCCACATTACCTGTACCTAACACAAAGTCATGTATAAGATATTAAGAAAAAAGCATGCCTGCTTTGATCACTCCATTTCTGACTGAATGCATTATTCTGCTGCTGAGTCAGGAGCAGCTCCCTGCTCTAAATGGCTTTTGCCTGAGGAGCTGAATCACTGAAACCTGATGCTGAGGATTTGTAGAAACAAGATTATGTATGTGCCGGGACAGCCTTGAGAGTCTACCAATACTTTCTCTGCGTTGGCTTAATCTCACCAGCAGATAGAGTACCAGGCAACATTGTGCAGAAGAGAACAGGTTGAACTGCCTGCTGGGACAGGGAAGTCCGCCTCTTTGCTTTGCGAAGAGAATAACCTTTCCTCGGAGTCTATAGCTTATGAGTCATTCCAAATGTGCTACTGTAACATGGAGACTGTAGCATGGAGAGCTGAGACCTTAAAGAGGTAGACAAGAAGGAGAAATCAGTGAACCCCTGTAAGTATTTCCTGCTTTATGTCAAGAGAGGGATGATAGAGATCAGTGCTGCCTGTCAGCATCCTCTGTTTCACCTCAGGAGATGGAGCAGTGGTGAATCAGTGTTCTCTGCTTTGGGATGTTAGGGGTGAGAGAGGGAATTAGTGCTGTCAATGCTATCTACTCCATCTCAGGAGGCAGAATGATAAGGAGAATTAGTACCTTGGTCAGTGTTCTCTGCTTTATCTCAGATGATGAGGTGGCAATGAATCAGTGCTACTTTGTACCTTTTTTTTCTGCTTTATCTCAGGAGATGGTATAGCAGGATAGAGGGAAGGAATTAGCTGTTTGCCTTATTTCAGGCAGCAGAGCATTAGGGGGAATCAGTGCCTCCTGTTAATGCTGTCTGCTTTATCTCCAGTGATGGAGTAATAGTGAACCAGTGCTACTGTCAGTGCGAGGCAGTTGTGTGAGTGCCTATCAGTGCTCCCTGGTTTATGTTTAGAGAGGGAGTGGTGGGGGTGTATCAGTGCAGTTTGTTTGTATTCCCTGGTCTGGGGTTTGGAATTTATGTTCCCTTAACTACAGTATATGCGAAACTAACCATTTGGAGAAAAAGGAGGACAAATTGAGACACCGGGTTTTACTTCTATTGCTTTCAGTGGAAGTAAAACCTAGATATCTCAGTTCATCCTCTTTTTTTTTTTCTGGAGCCATATGATAACCCTAGCCCAGGAGCTGACCAACCCTGAGACTGCTGGTCTCCCTGGTTGGTTCCTGGGGGCAGTGTCTCCAAATGATTAGTTTTGCACATATTGTGACAGTAATGCACCTTACTTCTAAGTCAGGCTATGTGGAGCATGATTTCAGTCTCGCAAATTTATTGGTAACACTTGCAGTGATATTTGCATTGTTCCAAAGAAAACTTCTTTCTAGAGTTCATAAAATGTCACATGTATAGGCAACCTATCCATGTGTGCTTGAAAAATCTTTTCAATCACCCAAAATGATGGAGAAACAGAAGAGAGGGAATGGAAAGCATGGAGAACAAAGCATAGCAACAACAAAAATAGCACAGTGGCCCCCATGAATGGATGAAGCAAATAAAATTAATGAAGGACCCAATATAGACCATGTTTGTGCAGAATGCTTGCATCAGGGGTCTGTCATAAAATATGTATATCATTATAAACATGTGTAAATAAATATCTTAATTAAAGAAACTTTTTAGAAAAAATATCAAATAATAAATAATTTATAATAATATTTTAAAAAAAGCATCATAACTGAAAATGAAAAAAATAAAAATTCCATCCAAACAGCAATTGTATGAAATTTGTTAAATAATAATGACATGAAGATAGGAATTGAAATTGTACATGAACAAATAATAATCATGATGATGACATCATAGTAGAGTTACATACTCAAAACACTATACATTTAATTGAAATTAACATCAATGTCAGCGATTCAGCAAAAAACAATTGTTCTCATTCAAAGAGATTGGACAAATACAACAAATACACTGATAAGAACTGTAAAATCAATACAGTAGACACCGGAACTCAAGCAACTATTAAAAAAATCAAAGAAATATTGTAATAGTTTAAATAAAAATAAAAATAAAATCAATTTATGGCAGAAATTTAAGTGGAAACTTGGCACGCCACACCTGAGTATACCCACGCTTTGCCTACCACATGTCCAATAGTTTGTCTAGAACAGTTTATGGTATGGTATAGTATGGGGTATAGTATTAGCTAGGCCTGTTTTTAATAGTAACTCTCAAGCAAACAGAAACTACATTTATCCGGCATCTATCAATCCCCATGGGTGCCAGTTAACGGAGAGTCTACTGTATAAGCAAATTATAAGAAGATTATAAAATATATTATAAACAAGTATATTTATTTGTTTATTCAATAATCCTTTTACTAAGATGGGCTACGCATTTTAGCACGTGCTAAATATGTGCGCATGCTAAACGCTAACGCGTCCATAGACTTATAATGGGTGTGTTAGCGTTTAGCATGCGCATATATATATAGCGCATGCTAAAATGCATAGTGCACCATAGTCAAAGGATCCCTTAGTTTTTTTTAGCAAATCCTTCCAAAAGAGCCCAGAACGAGTACAATATTACATACACAGTATAGGACACACCAGATACAGACAGATATGCGAGTACTCTTGCACAGGGAGAAATAGGAATTTATACTTCAGAACAGGGAGGAGTGAACACTCTAAGGAGTCGATTTGAGGATCAAAACTATAAATTAGAGGGAGTTACTTGGTGAAAAGGTGAGTAAATAAAGAATGGTGCTAGAAGTGTGCAAACGTATATCGACAGGTGTATATGTATATATAAAAATGTATGTAACAAATTATAAAAGTATGAATACAATGTTGAAAATAACTTTGATATATTTTCTCAATCAATAAAAGAAAATATTAATTCATATACTAATTATCCCCCTCCCCCTTTTAAAAAGCTGTGTTAGGCTTTTTTATCGCCGTCCGCAACAGTATTAGCTTCACCCATAATGATGGGAAATTTTTGCATCATTTTGCCACTTTTTTTGTTTTTGTTTCAAACTGCATTTCTTTATATGATTCACAGAGTAAGTCTCTTAGTAGTCCTGTGATCAGTGCCATTCTGGTATTTTTCTCTTTTACCATTATGTCCAGTACCTGGCTGTGCGCTCTGCATAGTACTGATGTCATTGGTCTCCTGGAACTTGTATACATGCCTTTATTTTCTAGTTGTTACCACCCCCCACAGGCAATTCTCTCAACTATTGTATTGTAGTAACCTAATTTAACACATACAGAATAATTTAAACGATGCCTAATATAAACTAAACTAACCTTACCCTTCCCACACTTTCACTGGGACACTTCACATTACTGCAAAGTAACACTCCCTCCCAATAAATATAAACAGCACATACTACAACTACATGGCATAATATAAAAAAATATTACTGTTTGCTAAATTAACAAATTATTAATAGTAAGGAAGAAAAGACTTCAAGTGCTCTATAGGCTGTAGAATCTGTCTCGCTTTATTCCATGCTTACTTCTATAGAGCATAAGCCACCCAGTCTGTTAAGTCATTGTGATGTAAAGAAATAAAATAAAATAAAAAAAGTAAAAAAGATGAAATTATAATACTAAAGTTAGGTTTTTATGACTAATGATTGGCTCTAGAAGTAAACACGGAATAAGGTGAGACAAGTTCTACAACACTTGAAGTCTTTTCCTCCTTACTAATAATAATTTGTTAATGTAGCAAACAGTAATATTTTAATTATTTCAATGAGGTGGATAAATTATATCTTTATTATAATATACTATAATATTAAAAAAATACATATCACATTTAGGTTAATTTTCAAACAGAATTATATACAGTATACACTCCCCCCTCCATATTCATGGGTTTAGGATTTGGGAATTTGGTTATTCACGAGACTCTACCACCCCGCCTCCCTCCTCCCATAGCTTACCTTTAAAGCCCTAGTGGCGAAGCGGGGCAGGAACAATCTTCCTATGCTCCTGCCCCGTGCAGATCCGCTATCAAAAATGTCTACCTCAAATTGCTCACGAGACTGATACAGGAACTTGAGGCCACCATTTTTGATGTTGGATCTGCATGGAGCAGGAGTGTAGGAAGATCTCTCCTAACCGGCTTCACCGCTAGACCACCAGGGCTTTAAAGGTAAGCTGTGGAGTGGTCCTGAAGGTGGGAGAGAGTCAGGGTGGGGGCCCTAAGCTTATTCACAATTTTTTGTAAATATTCGCCTAAATTAAACAAATAGGAGCAGCACTGAGGGGAGCAGTCGCTTAAGGGCAAATTCTATAAGAAGCGCCCAAAAATTAGGCACTGTTCAGCGCGATTCAAGTAAAATTGGATGCTGTTTAATGAATCACGCTGAGCGACACCTATTTTGGAGGTGCCCAATAAATAGGCCAGCTCTAGGTACAATTAAAAGTTAGGCGCCTATGTAAGCACTTAAACACACTTAAGAGCAGCGATTCTGCATCAAGGCGCCTAACACGTAGTCACACCCACGCCTAACGTGCATAGCGTCTATTTTTTTGAAGGCCGCTTAAATTTTTAGAGGCGCCGTATTGCAGAATCGCTCTTCCTCGATAGGCGCCTAAGTTTCAATTAGCGCTGATTTAAAAGCTTAATTGCGCTTGTTCTTCAATTTAGATAGGCGCCTATGTAGTTGGGCGCCTCCGAAATAGGTGCCTAACATTAGACGTCGGTTACAGAATTTGGACCTTAATAGTTAACGCAGTGGGTAAACAGCTCCTCATTTAACCTTCAGTTGTCTCAGGTACAAATTTAGATCATTAATCCTCCAGGAACAGGAAAATACCTACTGTGTCTGAATGTAACTCACCTTGAACATATAGCCAGGTCTGCCAAATAGGCATATTAATTTAGATCAGGGGTGTCCAACCTTTTGGCTTCACTGGGCTGCATTGGCCGAAAAAAATGTTTCTGGGGCTGCACAAACGTGCAAACGCTGCTGTAAGACACAGGAGGGAGCTGGCAAGACGGTAAACACCCGGGGGCAGCAAAGGAAAACACTGCATCGCCCTCAACCGGGGCGACACAAAATACTTCACTGGGTTGCATGTGGCCCTTGGGCCGCAGGTTGGACACCCCTGATTTAGATGCTGGCACTGTTGTTTATGTTGATGCAATGGTTGCCACCACTGAAAATTTAATCCCAACCCCATCCCCTAAACAGTACTTGCATTTGCCAATTCCCCCCCCCCCAATTGTTCCTGGAAAGCTCCCCTTTGGGAGTAACCTACCCCTGTTGTGGAGATGGGCTGAAGGTTTCCCTAGATTACATTAGTTAGGAGAGATTGTGGACAGAGCAATAGCTATACAAAAAGGAAATTATATTAAATTTAAAGAGATTTGGGGGCCATTGATAAATTATTGTAATGAATAGATACCATTTTTCCAGTATAAGAACATTGCAATAAAGGGATGGGTTGGGGGGGGTTCTGAATTTTATTACATGTTTAGATCAATAGATTATAATTTTCATAAAATATACTTGATTATATAAGTTATTGTAAGGGTGGGAAGGAGGGGATAAAACTTTATGTTTTATTGTTCAATATGATAAGAATTCAAGTGATGTATTAAATTTCAATGTTAATTAATGTTACACTTGATGTAAGATGTCAAAATGAATAAAGATTAAAAAAAAAGAACTGGCATTAGGCCAGCACAGAAGAATGGGCAAACCTCAGCAGCTGGAACTGGACACGAAGAGGTACAGAAAAGCTGGGTACCCATAGAGCACCATCTTCTTCCTCTCCTCACCTAAAAAGGTTTCTGCAGATGATATACAGTTTGTAGGAGGCCTCTAATTTTAATATTTCTGAACTTGTGTTTATATTTCTTTCCTTCCTGCTGGCTCAGCACTACCGTTTCTTCACCGATAGAAGATGGAGGAGATTCTGGCTGACCTCTGTGGTACCAGTCCCTCAGAACCGCTGCCAGTTTGGCTTCATGGCAGGATTGGATATTGCTTTAAGGCGTTGCTGCTAAACTCACTCCCTCATGCTATTATTGCTGTTACCAGTGCCTGTTATGTGGGCACACCAAGGTAAGCTCTGACCCGCTGTTCAACCTGTAGTCTTTATTCATCTTTCTCTCCCTTTCCTGCATAATGCAGGCACTTTCATCTCTTTCCCCATCACAAATTTATGTTCGTTACCCTAAGAATGGGTTTAGAGGAGAGAAAGTTAACTGGAAGGGGAGGGAAGACTGTACTTTTATCTTATTCTATTAATTTTAAACTTTTAATGTCTTTTATACAACAAGCTGTATTCATTTTTTACTATTTTGTACTTCACTGATTGTCCAGTTTTTCTCTTTTGTGGAAACCGCCTAGAATTATTTTGATTAAGGCGGTATAGAAAAATAAAGTTATGTTATGTTATATCTAATATAATAAAATGATAGGCCGCGCATGCGCACTAAAAAAAACGTGTTCCCTGGTCCGTCGGGAAAATACGAGTGCGCATGCGCGCCTACAACGTCACCACAGCCTGCTCTCCGTCTCCACCTCGCGCCGCTGCAGGCCCCACACTCGCAACTCACACATCCGCTGCAGCCTAGCAACTCCGACCACAACCTTCCACCCTCAACCGGGGAGCTGGCCAGACCGCGAGAAGAGAAAATCGCGTGGGCCACGAAGAGACAGGGAGGAACTGGGAAGAGGGAAAGGGGCCTGCTTTGGGGTAAGGGTGTGCTTGGAGGCACACAGCTTTGCTTGGGGGGGAAACAGAAGGGGGGCCACGGAGAGACAGGGAGGAACTGAAGCTGGAGAGGGAAAGGGGCCTGCTTTGGGGAAGGGCTGTGCTTGGAGGCAGACAGCTTTGCTTGGGGGGGAGACAGAAGGGGGACCACAGAGAGACAGGGAGGAACTGGAGCGGGAGAGGGAAAGGGGCCTGCTTTGGGGAAGGGCTGTGCTTGGAGGCAGACAGCTTTGCTTGGGGGGGAGACAGAAGGGGGACCACAGAGAGACAGGGAGGAACTGGAGCGGGAGAGGGAAAGGGGCCTGCTTTGGGGGAGGGGTGTGCTTGGAGGCAGACAGCTTTGCTTGGGGGGGAGACAGAAGGGGGGGCCACGGAGACACAGTCAGGGAGGAACTGGAGGGCCAGAGGGAAAGGGGTCTGCTTTGGGGGAGGGGTGTGCTGGGAGGTAGATAGCTTTGCTTGGGGGGGAGAAAAAATGGGGGGCCACGGAGAGACAGTCAGGGAGGAATTGGAGGGGTAGAGGGAAAGGGGTCTGGTTTGGGGGGGAGGGGTGTGCTGGGAGGCAGACAGCTTTGCTTGGGAGGGGAGACAGAAGGGGGACCACGGAGACACTGTCAGGGAGGAATTGGCAGGGTAGAGGGAAAGGGAGCTGCTTCGGGGGGGAGGGGTGTGCTGGGAGGCAGATCATTTTGCTTAGGGGGGGAAGACAGAAGGGGGGCTACGGAGAGACAGGGAGGAACTGGAGGGGGAGAGGGAAAGGGGGCTGCTTTCTAGCACCCGTTAATGTAACGGGCTTAAAGACTAGTTATATTATATTATGTAAAACCAGGAATGGAGGATAACTAAGGGAGGTGTAAGAGATCCAGGGATGGGAGACAGAGAATGGCTAATGGAGGAGGAAATTGTTGCAGAAACAGAGGAGAGGAGAAGGCTGGTTGAAGCATGGGATTAGTAGCAAAGAAGGCTGGAAGGGAGAGAGAGATTGGGGATATATGAGGATAGTGGATGCTACGGATGGGGCCATTTGTCCTTTATCTGCTGTCATGTTTCTATGTTGCTTCCACTAGAGGTCTGCATGGGAACGGGGATCGCGGGAATCCCCCCTAACCCACGAGACTCCCACGGGGACCCCCCTCTGGCTCATGGGACTCCCATGGGGACCCCCCTCTAGCCAACGGGACTCCCACGGGGATGGAAGGCTTTGGAAGCAGGGTTTGTCCATATAATATAATGGACACGCCAGCCTTAGTAAAAGAGGGGGTTTATAAGTTAATTACCTGAACAGAAAACAAAAAAAGGGTTCCACCAAAGAGATTCCACAAGGAAAACAGCAGCGCAAACACAAAAGAAACTGTGGAATTGATGATCCTGTCAGAAGTAATTGCTGCTTTTTATGGGGACAGGCGGGGATGAAGGTAATTCCTTGCGGGGATGGGTGGGGACAGAGAGGATCTTGACGGGGATGGGTGGGGACGGAGAGGATCCTGGCGGGGATGGGTGGGGACAGAGAGGATCCAGACGGGGACAGGTGGGGACGGAGAGGATCCTGACGGGGACAGGTGGGGACGGAGAGGATCCTGACGGGGATGGGCGAGGATGGGTGGGATTTCTGTCCCTCATGCAACTCTCTAGCTTCCACTAGTGGGGGAAGGAGAATTATAGGTCCTAGAGTTATGTATGTGTCTCTCTACAGTGCAGGATTGCATGGGAGTTACAGTTCCTGGGACTCTATATGCAGCTCCCCATAGTGTGCGATTGGAGGGGTACTAGAGTTCCTGGGGCTTTATATATGGCTGCTTACAGTATTGAGGGGTGGGGGAGGACAATTTCTAGGACTATAAATACAGCTCCTCACAGTTTGAGATTGGATTGGAGGGAAGGTACTGTTCCTCTGACTGTATACACAGGTCTAATGGTGGAGGCAAAATTGACAGAACAGAGAAAGGAAGAAGAAAAGTATAATAGTAAAAGGGTAGAGATAGGTAAGAGGACAGACCCCTTTTAGGAGCTGTTGTGAGAGGAAAGGAGAGGGCAAAAGAGTAGGGCAAGGGTAGGAGGAAATAAATGAATGGCAATACTTAGGGTTACCAGACGTTTGGATTTCCCTGGACACGTCCTCCTTTTGAGGACATGTTCGGGAGTCTGGACTTTGTCTGGGTTTTGAAAAGCCTCCTCAAATCGCATCGGGCAGGGAGGAAGCCCAAAGTGATTTGCAGACAAGAGCAGGCAACGGGGAGCGAGGGGCGGACAAGAGCAGGCAGCGCTAGAGAAATAAATAAATAGTAGCAGTAGTAGCTGGTGCTGGATGGGAGGGAGGGACAGTGTATATTGCAGGCCAGAACCTGGAAGTTATATGGCTAGAAACTTAGAAACATGAAGGCAGATAAAGGCCAAATGGCCCATCCAGTCTTCCATCCGCAGCATCCATTATCTCCTCCTCTCCCTATTGGCTAATGCTCTGAACATTTGCATCTCCTCTTCCTATAGGCCAGGGGTCTGCAACCTTTAAGACATAAAGAGCCACTTGGACCCGTTTTCGAAAAGAAAAAAAAACTTGGAGCCGCAAAACCATTATAAAACAAATCTAACACTGTATATATTGTTTCTTATCTTAATGCTATATACAGGATCACTAAATTGAAAATAAAATCATTTTTCCTACCTTTGCTGTTTGGTGATTTCATGAGTCTCTGGTTGCACTTTCTTCTTCTGACTGTGCATCCAATCTTTCTTCCTTTCTTTCAGCCTCCTGTATGTTTCCTCTCCTCCAGACCTCATTCTCTCCCCCAACTTTTTCTTTCTGTCTCCCTGTTTCCCCTTCTTTCTGTCTCTGTCTGCCCCCTTTCTTTCTTTCTCCGTGCCCTCCCCCAAGCCACTCGGTTTGCTGCCACCGCCATCGGGGAATAGCCCCCAAGCCACCGCCATCCCAAGCTTTCCCTGCAGAAGCGTCGTGCTGACCAGCATTCCGCTCCCTGACGTCAATTCTGACGTAGGAGAGGAAGTTCCGGGCCAACAAGGCATTTCTCCTCATTCCATCCAGCCTGAGCCCCATCTCTCCTTGATCCAGCATTTCCCTTCTGTGTTTGTCAGAATTACCATTCCACCTATTTTCCAGCATCACCCTTCTTTGTGTCCATCTCACCTATATCCCTATCTCACCACTTTTTCAGAATCTTCATTTGTCTCTGTCCTTGTCTTTACCCCATGTTCACCATTTGCCCTTTCAATGTCTTTATCCCCCCCACACACTTTTTCAGCATTACTTCTATGTCTCTATTTCACCTCCTCTTCATGTCCCCTCTGTATCTCTATCCTTATTCAGTAGGTCCTGCTTACCCTTTCTCTTCTTTGTGTCACTATCTCCATTTTCAGCTTTCCCCCCCCTTTTCCTTTGTTACTGCACCCTGTAGCTAGAATCTTTCCACCCTCCCTCCACTCCGGCCCAGCCCAGTATGAAATATTTCCTTTTGTTTCCCTCTCCTCTCTCTTTCTCTCTCTCTTCTGCTTCCTCACCCACGAGTCCTGCATCTGGCCCTCTCCCTTCTACCTGCACCTGGCAACACCCCCCTGCTCCGCGGCTCTCTTCAGCAACTCGTCAGCAGCGGTGATCAAGACAAGCTGCCGACATCGAGGCCTTCCCTCTATGAGTCCCGCCTTTGTGAAAAAAGGAAGTTGAAACAAGCGGGACTCGCAGAGGGTAGGCCCCGACGTCAGAAGCTTGTGTCGATCGCTGCTGCTGAGTTGCCGAAGAGAGCCGCGGAGCAGGGGATGTGGCCGGAAGCAGGTAGAAGGGAGAGGGAGATAGGAAGGCTGTAGATCTCCGGAGCATGACACCGACCCCGGCCAGGATGATTTCTTTTTCAGGCGTGCAGCTTACAAGTCCGGCGTCGCGGCGGGAAATAGCCATGCTGAGCAGTGAGCTCAGCACTACACAGATGAAAGCCTTGCTTGCTGATTGGTCGGCGGCATGGCGGGGCGGGTCCGCCGGACCAATCAGCAAGCAAGGCTTTCATCTGTGTACGTGCTGAGCTCACTGCTCAGCATGGCTATTTCCCGCCACGACGCCAGACTTGTAAGCTGCATGCCTGCATGACACACTACTGGAGCCGCGGCAAAGGTGGAAAAGAGCCGCATGCGGCTCTGGAGCCGCGGGTTGCCGACCCCCGCTATAGGCTAAGGCTCTTTACACCTGCATTCTGAGGTCATAGAGCTTTATGGTTATAGAAACATGACAGCAGATAAAGGCCAAATGGCTCATCCAGTCCCCCCCATCCACAGCATTCACTATCTCCTCCTCTCCCTAAGAGATCCCATGTGCCTGCGCCACGCTTTCTTGAATTCAGACAAAGTCTTTGTCTTCACCACCACTACCGGGAGACTGTTCCATGTATCTACCACCCTTTCTGAAAAAAAGTATTTCCTTAGATTCCTCCTGAGCCTATCATCTCTTAACTTCATCTTTTGCCCTCTCATTCCAGAACTTCCTTTCAAATGAAAGAGACTCCACTCATATGCATTTATGCCCCTTACGTCTCTATCATATCTCCCGTCTGCCGCCTTTCCTCCAACGATTTTTAAGTCTGTCCGCATACGCCTCATGATGAAGACCACCGACCATTTTAGTAGCCTTCCTGTGGACTGACTCCATCCTGTTTATTCAATGCCAGCACCTGCATAGTTAAGCAGGCAAAGCTAGGAAGGCTTTTTATGCAGTCCTACATGCCCAGTTAGCTATGCAGGGGCTGGCAATGAATATTATCAGCACTCACATGACTTTCGACTTCTCCATAGCCCCACCCCTTGTAACGTCCCTGATTCGCCTATTTGGAACATGATTGATAAATGTTGATATTCAGCAGTACTGTCCAGTTAAGTCCTGCTGAATACCGGCACCTAAGCAGTCATAAGTGATTTAAACGGGTAAGAGTCTCATCTGCTCGTTATAATCATTTTGAATATCAATCCTCTACAGCAGTGTCCTGCAAACTTTTTGGTGCCTTGCACACTGGTGCCGCGGCTGGAAGACATCCAGAAGTGCACGAACTGCGACGTGATGACATCATGTGCATGTGTGATGTCATCATGGAAACGTCCACATATGCGTAGAGGCTCTCCGGCCATGACCCTAAACCTGTCACTTTGCTGGTGGACGATCCTGGAGGAGGGGAGGCGTGGGTAGAGGAGGAGAGACACCGGCGAGGAGGAAAGGGGTCGGTGCCTGCTGACTGCCTATAGGACATGCCTCTCGCCGCGAGATGTGATGCAATGACATCGTGCACGCACACATGATGTCACTGTGTTGCATTTGCACATGCTTGGATGCCCCTTCCTGACATGATTTTGAGGGAAGCATTTCAAAGCCCAGACAAGTGCCGGGTTTTGAAAAGCCGTCTGGACCCCCCCGAAATGTCCTCAGGAAATCCGGACATCTGGTAACCCTATCATTTACACACATATGCCCCAGTATTCTAATTATTTGCATGCATATTCAGCACATAGGAGTTAGCCCCTCTTTATAGAGTTACTCCTGTGATGGACTGTACTGTAATGGTTGAGGGTAGATGCACTACATTAACTCACCCTTCCCTTTAAACTTATGAAATGACTTCTGTCCCGCTGTACTGAATTGATCCACTCTCTTTAATTGTGAGCTTTCCTCCTCATGCTTCACTTTAGTATTTGTGAGGGTTGGCTGGGGCAGGGGAGAATATTTGGCATTTATGGATTTACATAAATGACCAACTATCGTTTGTTTGTATAGTGTTCAGGGCATTTAAACGAAGCTTTATGGTCTACTCTTCATTTTTGCTATACGTGTACTGAAAAGTCCTTCGTAATTGAATTTGAAGTTGTCATTACTGGTTTCTACTGGCAAGGTCCTTCTTCTTCTGAGAGACTACAGTAAAAATAAAGGGGTCCAGAGTCTCTCAGAGTTCTGGTGAAGAGACAGGAGCTATTACTAATTCAAATTCTCTCTATAAAATTAGAGGATCCTTGTGTATTTACTCCCTTCTGTTTTGTAGATTTCCTGGCTATGAGAACCTCTCCAGGCCAAGCTGGAAATGCCGGATCTTTGTGTCCTTCTTCTTGGCCATCCTTTCCTTCCTTGATATAATTCTGGCAGTTGTCTTTCCAAATCAAGGCACCATTTCCTTGGAGGTGCTGACAGGTGTTGTCTCAGTAGTCACATGGGTCACACATGGCTTGGCACTGCTCATGCTCTTCAGATCAGTATATGGCATCTCCAGAGGTCCTGTGGCTATGGTCATTCTTGTGCTTCTGCCTGTGCCAGCCCTAGTGATCACCATAGTGTCTTATTGCCAGTCTTGGATAGCAACTTATGCCCTACCGCCTGGTTCCATCTCAAAGCTTGCCATCCCATGCCTCCAGCTGGCCTGTCTAGTTGTATATATAATTTCATTCATTGCTCCTGTCCCTAGAAGACAAGAATTTTGTTCTGTCAATGATGCTTCTGAATGTGCACCCCTCCTTTCAGGCTCAGGAACTCTGACATCTGACGCACGTGCTGTTGGTGAGGATGGTGAGAGCTGGCTTTCACGGTTTTTCTACCTCTGGTTGAATCCTTTGTTAAAACATGGGTACCAAAAGAAGCTAAAACACCCTCAAGATGTCTGTCTTCTGCCTCACAGGCTTCAGACAAGGACAGTCTTCAGGCACTTCAGCAAATGTTGGCAATCAAAGATGGCCGATGAGAAAAAGGCATGCAACTTTACTAAAGCCGACGCTACTGCTACAAATGATCCCATTGGTAGGATTCCAGACACACCGAAGAAAGTGAGTCTTCTGTCTGTGCTTCACTCGTCCTTTGGACTCAGATATTACTCTCTAGGATTACTTAAACTGGGAGATAGTATACTGTTCTTTGCTGGCCCCCTTCTCCTCAACTTACTGGTAAATTTCATGGAGACACGGCAAGAACCTCTTAGTCATGGGATATTATATGCAGCTGGACTCTTTGCTAGCTCTTTCCTAGGTGCAATCTTGAGCAACCAATTTGCATATGAAGTGGACAAAGTGGTTATAATGGTCCGAGCTGCTATTATTTCCTCCATCTACCACAAATCCCTGCGTGTCAACGGCACCACCCTGTCCCGCTTTTCAACGGGCGAGATTGTCAATTTCATGAGCATCGACACTGAGAGTCTGATTGCTTTCTGCACCAGCTTCCACGAAGTATGGAGCCTGCCATTGCAGTTCTTGGCCAGCGCCTTTCTTCTGTATCTGCAGATGGGGGTTTCCTCCCTTGGAGGTCTGTGCCTGATCCTGCTGCTTGCACCCATCAACAAATATGCTGCCGGCCGAATCATGCAGAGCAGAATCAAGATGATGGAACACAAGGATTCACGAATCAAGGTAAAACCATGCAGAGCACTTTGCAAAGGCCTGCATGAAACAGAATTTTATGTACACAATGTACAGAAATTATATATTTTTTTAAATATCACGCCATATATACCATTATGCACATGCTGTTTAGTCAATTTGCAGATAAGTGTACACATATATCAGGGAGGCATTCCTGGGCTGGGGTTAAAGTGGAGAGTATGCTTATGCACATATTTTTGTATTTCCACAGATAGGCACAAGGGTTTTAATGGAAAAAGTACTCTTACAAATAGCAGGCACAGATTTGTGCACATAATTTTGCCAACTCAGTTTTTAAAGGGAAATATTTTTTCTTTTGAAAATTAATGTCAAGTCTGTGGGTAAAATGTTCTCCCAGACTTTACACATATTTTCATTGTTTGAAAGCTGCCCTCAGACTTATAATGCACACCTTTGTGGCTGTATTCATTTCTTCTTATGCCCCTAGCTCATGACAGAGATCTTGCGTGGTATTCGGGTTATTAAGTTTTACACTTGGGAGAAGCACTTCATGGACAAGGTGAACCATGTGCGGAACAAGGAACTGCAAATGCTGAAGTTCATCTGCTATCTGGATGCTGCCTGCGATTACCTATGGGATGCTCTGCCTATGCTCATTTCCATTCTCACTTTCATGACCTATGTCCTGCTGGGGCACCAGCTCACTGCGTCCAAGGTCAGTTATCATGCCTTGCTTTCTTCTATCATGGTCAGCTCCCTCCCTCATCCCTTCTGTCTCACCACCAGATCCAACTCCCTCCCTCATCCCTTTTCTCCTTTTCTATCCAACTCTTTCCGCATTCCTTCCCTCCCACCACAATATCCAGCTACCTCCCTTCCCTTTCCTCTCCTAATGCAGCCAGTTCCATCTTTCTTTCCTCTCCCACCAGAGGTTCCTCCCTTATTTCTCCTCTCATATCACAGATAATTCCCTCCATTTCCTTTCCCAAACAGCCAATTCCATCCCTCCATCCTTCATCTTGTATCTTAGCTCCCTCCCTTATCTCTGTTCTACAATCACAGCCAGCTCCCTCTCCCAGCTTTCTCCCCCAATTCTCCATTATCTTTCCTCTATTGTCGCATGTAGCTCCTTCTCTATATTTTCTCTCTTAATCCAAAGACAGCTCCCTCCTCTTAATGTCATCTTCAAAGCCCTAGACTTCCTGATATATTCTGTTTCCTGTCCACAAGCTCCTCTAAGGCTAGCTCTTTATGTGTTTAAACATGCAGGAGCCTCTCTTGGGCTCTGAGAAAATAGCCATTCATGACCCAAGCTATGAAACAATCCCCTGAGTCAGATTCTCAGTTGTATTAGCATCCCCTTGTAGAGTTGATGTGTTTCTTGTTTAGCAGGTGAGAGTATCTGCATTAGACACATACTGACCCTGTATTTAGTGCACTTTCTGCTCTTCTTGGGGGCCTCTAGCAATTCTATCCTTGCTGGACACACCTGGACAGGTCAGTGAATGATGGATTCTTTATAAATTACTGCATATTATAAAATGTTATCTTGCTTACCTACTTCTGCCTCATTCACTGCATCTCTCTCTCTGGCTCTCTCTTTATTCCAGGGCTTTCTAAACCTGTCCTAGGAGCCCCACTCTCCACAATGAATATGCATGAGATACTGTAGATCTGTATGCATTGCTTCCATGGTGAGAAACTTTATCTCCTGCGTATCTGTTGTGGATAAATGAAGGTAACTGCCTATGGGGTCCCCAGTGCAAGTTTGGGGAGGTCTGCTCTACCCCATGTTCTTGTGTCTGCTGTAGGTGTTCACAGCACTGGCACTGATCGGAATGCTCGTCTATCCACTCAATATGTTCCCATGGATGGTGAATCAAATTCTGCAAGCCAAGGTGTCTCTGGATCGGATTCAGCAGTTCCTTGAGCTCTCAGACCAGGACTTGGATAGCTATTATAGTTCCGGTATGTATGTGTTTATTTCTGACTATTAAATAGTAAGAGTGAGGTGAGCCATGAAACACTAAGGCCCTCTTCTATCAAACTGCGATAGCAGTTTTTAGCGCGGAGAGCCGCGTTGAATGACCCATGCTGCTCCCGATGCTCATTGAGTTCCTATGAATGTCAGGAGTAGCGCAAGCCATTCATTGCGGCTCCCCACACTAAAAACTGCTATCGCAGTTTGATAGAAGAGGGCCTAAGAGTCAGTTAAACTGGTAAAAAAAAAAGGGTACACAAGGATCAAGTTGTGAATGACTTATATAAGAGCTGCAATGAGGTTTCCTAGATGGTTTGCCATTCTCTTCCCCAGTCATCTTTACACACACACACAAACACATCCTCCCTCAGCTAAGGCTGGCCACTCATTTATTGACTGATACACATGTATTTCAAAAATCGATTCAAGGGAATAACCCAAAATGAAATCAGACGTTTACAGATCATCCAAAATGCATCAATCAAACTTATAATGAAAGCTAAGAAATTTGATCACGTGACTTCCCTTCTTAAGAAAGTGCGCGGGCTCCCAGTCGTGCACTGTATAATGTATATATTAAGTCTGCTTACCTTCAAATCTTTGCTATACAAAACTCCGGCTTTCATTTACAAATCATTGATTCCCTATACCTCAACCAGACTAAGGTTTAGTTCTCTGTTTGTTTTGCTGCCCCCTTAATTTTGTAATTTTACTGATATGTTCATCGCTTAGAATTTTGAATAAGCGATCAATCAAATTTATAATAAACTTGAAACTTGAACTAAGGCCCGGATGCACTAAATTCACCGATTATCTAACGACGATCGCTAAACCAGTTTGAACTGGTTTAGCATCGACCTAATATGCTGACCGATGTACACAATAGCTCACTGCATTGCTTTTCTGCGCGTTCGTACATTCTCCGACTCTCTGATGCAAATGACCTCATTAGTATTAAATGAAGTCATTAATATTGAAACGAACACTCCGATCGATAGCCTAACATCGCTAAGGCATGCACAAAATCTAGCGATGGCTACTAAGGACCTGAAAAAAGCAACAGGTCTGCCATAAAAAAAAGAGACACAAACGTTGAGGCAAAAATTGTGATACTTTCTCAGGACCAGAGAGTGTGGCGCAGTGGCTAAAGCTACAGCCTCAGCACCCTGGGGTTGTGGGCTCCAACCCATGCTGCACCTTGTGACCATGGGCAAGTCACTTAATCCCCCCATTGCTCCAGGTACACTAGATAGACTGTGAGCCCACCGGGACAGACAGGGAAAAATGCTTGAGTACCTGAATAAATTCATGTAAAACTGTTCTGAGTTCTCCTGGGAGAACGGTATAGAAAATGGAATAAATAAATAATCCCTTCATACATATAGATCCTGAAGTTCTCCATTAGCAGACCTCGGCAGTCTTAGGGGTCAGCTGCTATTTAGAAAAATGAGTATCTAAACATTATTAAGCTTTGAGTATATTTATAAAAGTAAAAATAAAAAAGTATAATACTTATTGTAATGAGTAAATACCATTTTCTATTGAAATATACACCGTCTATTGTTAGGAAAGGGGAGGTTTTATATTTTATTATTCATATTGGAAAAATAATAGAGGGAATGATGAGAGGGGAGGGTGGTAATTTTATGTAATATAAGATAAAATAGAAAGATTGTCAAGTGATGTGTTTAACTGTATTGTTGTAAAGTTTGTACACTTTGATGTAAGATTGAAAATGAATAAAGAATTAAAAAAAAGAAAAATGAGTATCTAAACATTATTAAGCTTTGAGTATATTTATAAAAGTAAAAATAAAAAAGTATAATCCTAGACCAATGACGAATCTGATGCTAGTATTCTGTGTGTTTAAACCTTGTACACACAGAAGCACCGCCGAGGTCTGTTAATAGAAAACTTCAGGATCTATATGTATGAAGGGATAAAAAAAGAGAGGCAGAAATCCCAGCATGAAAATTGAACTCAGGTTGTAGGGTAACATTTGAACCATAACATAGAAACATAGAACATGACGGCCCATCTAGTCTGCCCACACTAATGGCCCACCCCCTAACTACCTCCATGAAGAGATCCCACATGCCAATCCCATCTTTTCTTAAAATCTGGCACACTGCTGGCCTCAATTACCTGTTGTGGAACATTATTCCAGTGGTCAACCACCCTTTCGGTGAAGAAATATTTTCTGGTGTCGCCATGAAATTTCCCACCCCTGATTTTCAACGGATGCACTCTTGTTGCCATGGGTCCTTTAAGGAAAAAGAGATCCTCTTCCACCTCGATACGGCCTGTGACATATTTGAACGTCTCGATCATGTCTCCCCTCTCTCTGCGTTCCTCGAGTGAGTACAGCTGCAACTTACCCAGTCGTTCCTCATACGGGAGATCCTTGAGTCCTGAGACCATCCTGGTGGCCATTCGCTGAACCGACTCAACTCTCCGCACATCTTTTTGATAGTGCAGCCTCCAGAATTGTACACAGTATTCCAGATGGGGTCTCACCATGGATCTGTACAACGGCATTATGACCTCGGGCTTACGGCTGACAAAACTTCTACGGATACAGCCCATGATTTGTCTAGCCCTGGAGGAAGCTTTCTCCACTTGATTGGCAGTCTTCATGTCTTCGCTAATGATCACCCCCAAGTCACGTTCTCCTACAGTACTTGCTAGGATCTCACCATTTAGGGTGTAAGTCCTGCATGGATTTTTGCCGCCAAGGTGCATGACCTTGCATTTTTTGGCATTGAAACTTAGTTGCCAAGTCTTTGACCAATGCTCTAGCAGGAGTAGGTCCTGTGTCATACTGTTGGGCATTGAGCTTTTGTCGGGCACTGTGCTTTCATCTGTTGTGCGGTTGCCTACCATGTCCAGGGACTCCCCTATATCCAGCTTTCTTGTTACCCAGTCAAAGAAGCTGATCAGATTTGATTGGCAGGACCTTCCCTTTGTAAAACCTTGTTGATGGGGATCTCGTAGATTCTCCTCGTTCAGGATCGTATCCAATTGGCGTTTGATTAGTGTTTCCATAAGTTTACTCACTATCGATGTGAGACTCACCGGTCTATAATTCTCAGCCTCCGTCCTGCATCCCTTTTTGTGGAGTGGAATGACGTTAGCCATTTTCCAATCCAACGGGACTCTTCCTGTACTTATGGAAAGATTGAAGAGCACGGATAACGGTTCCGCCAGGACGTCACTCAACTCCCTGAGCACCCTGGGGTGTAGTTTGTCCGGTCCCATAGCTTTGTTCACCTTGAGTCTTGATAGCTCCTCGTAGACACTGCTGGGCGTAAACTCAAAATTTGGAAACGGGTCTTCCGAGTTTTCCCTCGTCGGCAGCTGAGGGCCGGATCCCGGCGCCTCGCAAGTGAAGACCGAGCAGAAGTATTCATTTAAAAGTTTGGCTTTGTCAGAGTCCGATTCTACATAGTTCCCATAGTCTCATAGTTTAAGTGGGGAAAGCCAATTTGAAGAGGAGGGTCTTTAATGCAGACTGAAAAGCAAAAAGAGTGGGAAATTGCATTTTTTGTTGAAACTGCACTGTTTTTAATATTTATAGTAACATAGTAGATGACGGCAGTCTGCCCAACCTGATTCAATTTAAATTTTTTTATTCTTAGCTATTTCTGGGCAAGAATCCAAAGCTCTACTCAGTACTGTGCTTGGGTTCCCACTGCCGAAATCTCCGTCAAAACCTACTCCAGCCTATCTACACCCTCCCAGCCATTGTAGCCCTCTCCGGCCCATTCTCCCCCCAAATGGCCATATATATACCGTGCAAGTCTGCCAAGTACTGGCCTTAGTTCAATCTAATATAATAAAATGGTAGACGCGCATGCGCACTAAAAAAATCGTGTTCCCTGAGCTGTCCCGTTTTTTTTAGTGCGCATGCGCGGGTTGTACGTCACCAGTCAATCGCCTCCACAGGCCGGACCGCAGCCAAACGGACCGCGGGAAGGGAAAGGGGGAGGGGAGGAGGGCTTCGAGGGAGCCGGCTGTCGGAGGAGGGCAGACGCGGGCCCAGGATCAAGTCCAGCTGTACAATCCTGTCCCTTAAGCCGCGGCGGCTTTGAAAACTGCTCCCTTAGTTACCGCGGGAAGGGAAAGGGGGGGGGGGAGGAGGACTTCGAGGGAGCCGGCTGTCGGAGGAGGGCAGACGCGGGCCCAGGAGCAAGTCCAGCTGTACAATCCTGTCCCTTAAGCCGCGGTGGCGGCTTTGAAAACGGCTACCTTAGTTCTTTGTTCGATTTTTTTTTAAAGTTTAACGCTGCCGCCATGGCTCCTCTCACGATCCCGGCCTGTGTCAGAGAAGGCTTCCGACGCAGGCGGGATCGTGAGAGGAGCCGCGTCGGCATCTTTAAACTAAAAAAAAAACAAAAAACCAGCAAATAACTAAGGGAGCCGTTTTATCTGCATGCTGCTACGAAGGAACAGGTGAAGGGGAGGGAAATGCTGATGCTGATGCACAGGGAGCAGGCAGGCATGGCAGGCAAACAGGGGGAGAGGGAGAGGGAAAGGGGCTGCTTTGGGGGTAGGGGTGTGCTGGGGGCACACAGCAATCATGGGCAGGGGATCACAGAGCAGGCAGGCATGGCTCAACAAGGGGAGAGGGAAAGGGGGCTGCTTTGAGGTGAGGGGTTTGCTGGGCCAGCAGCAATCACAGGGGGGAAACAGAAGGGGGCCACGGAGCAGGCAGGCATGGCACAAAAGGGGGCAGGGGCATTGGAAAACGGGGCTGTTTTGGGGGGAAGGGTGTGCTGGGGGCACACACCAAGAGATAGGCAGGCATGACGCAATGGAGAAATACAGGCAGGCAGGGCACAAGGCAGACACACAAACAGAAAGAATGACAGACAGACAGACAGCATCCAAGCACAGAGAGAGAAAGGAAAAAAAAACAGTCTACTCTAGCACCCGTTGGACAGGGGGAGAACGAAAGAGATGCTGATGGACGGGGGGGGGGGGGGGTGAAGAAAAAGGAACGGAGGACTAATGTTGGACAGGGGGAGAAGGAAACAGGTGCTGCTGGACAGGGGGGAGGTAAAACAAAGGGAGAAGGGCTGCTGCTGCATAAGGAGAGCAGTGAAGGGGTGGTGGTGGATACAGGGGAGGTAAAAGGAAGGGAAAATGGACAGGGGGAGCAGGCAAGGGGTGATGATGGACAGCCAAGGAAAAAGAAAGGCAGAAAGAAAAAAAAGCGACTAAGGAGAGAGAGAAAGAAATAAAGACAGACACACACACATATGTTCTAGCACCCGTTAATGTAACGGGCTTAAAGACTAGTATTTAATATTATTTTATGATTCTAGATCCTCTGTGTTCATCCCACGCTTCTTTGAACTCCGCCACCATTTTCTTCTCCACCACCTCTCTCAACAAACAACAATTATTACTTCCCAAGAAATTTTTGAAACAGATAAGCCTTCAATAACTTTCTAAAATGAAAATACAAAACAGAATGGACAAAATTCAGATTCCCAGCTAGTAGCCTGTGTCTTGTAAACACAGAGGGGCATTTTCGATAGGACATCTAAGTCTGAGTTTTGGGAAAGACGTCCAGAAATCCAGTTGAGAAAATGTCCATTCCTAAAACAGCAAGACGTCTATTTTAAAAAAAATTTTTTAATGATCTATGTAGACGTTTTGGTCATTAGTACTTCTTTTTGACCATTCTCAAATATAAATACATCCACATGAAAAACGTACAAAAGCAAGTTTTCGTCTAGGCAGCCTGCATTTTTAGCAAACTGTTCAGACAGCTGAGCACATTACATTTGTGATTTCTATTCCGCCATTACCTTGTGGTTCAAGGCGGATTACATACGAATTGTCATGATAATACAAAATACATACAGTGGATTACATATAAATTATCATGATAATATAAATACATAAGGTGGATTACATGTTCTTATATAAGGGTTGATTCATAATCATGGCAACTATTTCTTTTTCTCTCAAAAATGCGCCAACACTGGAAATCTAATATATGCGTTTGAAAGTGTGTGACCTGCAGTTCTTAATGTTCTCACCAGATAAGAGATGAGTGCAGGCGTCTCTGGTGGAGGAGAAGCAAAAAACATGACATTTGAAATCATTGTTTTATTATGGCAGACAGTGTACAACACGAACCACAAAGTACAAGTACAAATTGCTTAACTGTTAAAATCGTTGAAAGTAGAGAGGTTGTGCTCGGTTTGTTGTCATTGTTGGGTAAGGCGGTGAATACCATTCAGCTGCCTTTGATTTGCTAATGTGTACTATCTCTAGCTGAAATGCAATTAAAATGTCCTTTTTGTTAGCAAAGCGTTTCCCATACAAGGGCTTCTTCACTTTAAGGATCAGATTGAAGTCACACGGACTAAGATCAGGAGGATGTTAACAGTTAGACAGTTTGTACCTGTACTTTGTTCTTCCTGTTGTACACTGTAAAACAATGATTTCAAATGTCATGTTTTTTGCTTCTTCCCTACCAGAGATGCCTGCACTCATCTGTTACCTAGTGGCAACATTACGAAGTACAAGTCACACACTTTCAAAGGTATGTACAGTGTTCCCCAGGTCGTTCGCGGTCCCGGTCATTCGAGGTATTTTCCAACCGCAAACCGCCAACAAGGAGAGGGCAGTGGGAGAGGCAGGAGAGAGCATTCGGAGCTCCGCGAGTGCAGGAAAGCACTCGCAGTACACTCCGACCGCCTCTTCCTGCACTAAGTCTGGCCTTATCCAGTCAGGAGCTGCTTTGACACGCTGCTCCTGATTGGATAAGGCCCAACTTAGTGCAGGAAGAGGCGGTCGGAGCGTACCGCAAGTGATTTCCTGCACTCGCGGTGCTCTGGCTGCTCTCCTGCTGCCCTCTCCCGTTGCCCTCTTCAGGCTCCCCCATGAAAAACCGTATTTGCGTTTTTTTGAGATTCACAGGGGCTCCTGGAATGGAACCCCCGCAAATATCGGGGGAGTACTGTATTAGATTTCCAGTATTGTACATTTTTGAAAGAAAAAAAATAGTTGTCATGACTTATCTGAAATATTTGAGGTAGAACTGGTTAGAAGAAGTCAGTGCTTAATATAATGAAAACCTCTTGGGGCCTTGTTCCTGCTTTTTTCCTTTGTTCTCAGATGCTTTCTCTGATCCAGACGTGGTGCTGGAAATGCACCAGTCCACATTCTCCTGGTCATCTCCTTGCAGTGACAGTGTGAGCCATCCTGAGTCTGGAGAGGAGCCAGAGCAGAAGGGAGCTCTGGAGACCTATGTCCATCATCTGGCAGTGAAGAAGGTGAGAAATATCCCAGGAGTCAAGGGTGGGGAAAGAGTCAAAAGAAAACAGTGCAAATAGTGGAGGAAACACTTCATTCATCATTCAGTCCTCACAATGACTCACATATCAGTCTGATCACTTTCAACTAGTGCTGCTCGATTCAGGAAAAAAAATTAAATTCGATTTGATTCAGCCTATTGAATCGATTTTTCTATTCGATTCGATTCAATTTTCCTGCCCAAGTGGATATTTTTTTCAAATATCTTGGTGGGTTTATTTTATAGTCTCTTCACCCACTTTGTCCTCTCCTTCCCACACTTATGCTGTGGTGTAAACAAAATAAACAAACAAAAAAGACTTTTCCTCTCTCTCTTAAATCCTAGCTCACGTTCGTGGTCTAACACCACAAAATAGAAAATAAAATTATTTTTTCTACCTTTTGTTGTCTGATCATTATTCATATCTTATCGGTCCCCGGCTCTAGTTGTCTTCTGATAACTTGCTTGCCAGGGTCTCCTTCTTTCTTCTTTCTCCGTGCTAACCATCCATCTTCTGTCTATGTCCTCTCCTTCCGTTTCCCTTTCCTCTCTTGGAGGTCTGGTATCTTTTTTCGTCTCCATCCACCTTTTCTGAATTACCCTTTCATCCTTCATCTCTCTCTCCTTCCCCACCACCCCAGGGTCCACCATGTCTCCCTTTCTCTTCCCAACTACCTTCCTATCCAGTATATCTATCCCTCCCCTCCACACCATCCCTTGTCTTCAATTTCTCTTCCTTTCTGTTCCTTCCCTCCCTAAATCCCATTGTCCACCATCTCTCCTATTTTTAGATCTTTATTTCTTCTATCCTTCCCCTCATCTCCCCTCTCCATGATCTCCCCCAAGTCCATCTCCCCCTTCCACCAAATTAATTTCTCCCATCTATCTTCTCTGCCAGCACTCCTCGTGTCTTCTCTCCACTGCGGCCCGCCCTCAGTGAAAACTTCCTGTTTCTGCCTGGGTGGCCGAATGGAGAGAAGACGCCCGGAGTAGCGGCAGTGTAGTGAGTCGCATTCGCTACCGCCACTTATGCCTGGCCAGGGAGGAGAGGATAGAGCCTTGCAGCTGGGAAGGAGAGAGCCTTGCTGCCCCAATCTGTACACAGAGACCCGGAGTCCTTGCTTCGATGTAACTTCCGTTTTTTGCCAAACCAGAAGTTACATCGAAGCAAGGACTCCGGTGGCAGAAGGAAATCCCGAATGGGTCTATGGTGGTAGCAAGGGGCCAACGAATCGGTAAGTCCGATTTTATGCAATAACAAACCGATTTGAATCAATTCACCCAAAGTGAATCGGAGAATCGATTTGAATCGCGAATTGGGCAGCACTACTTTCAACCATCCACTTGTTCAGCTCATGACTCTACTGATCCATTTACATTTCTTCCTCATCTATTTATATAGGGTCTTTTTGGTTTATTAATAATAATAATTTTATTTCTTATATACCGCTTTACCATAAGTTCAAAGCGGTTTACAACAAGTTACATACAATGAGAGTAAGAGATGTTTATAACAAGAAGTAAGAGATGTTTACAACAAGAAGTAAGAGATGTTTACAACGAGATACATACAATGAGTGTATGAGATGTAAGGGGAACAGAAAAAGTACTTTCTGGGATACAAGTTGCAAATGGAAGAGAACCAAGATGGTTTGAATCAAAATGAAGTATTACTGTGCTCATAATTTTAGCTATTTATTTTTGTTCTCTTAGGGAGCATTGGTGGGTGTTGTTGGGAAAGTCGGCTGTGGAAAGAGCTCACTACTTGCAGCTGTCACAGGAGAGCTTAACCGGTAAAGTCCAGGAAGAGCCCTTCTGCTAATCAGGGCAGCCTATGAGGGGTTGTGGTTTGAAGCTAGGGCCATGTGCAAGAGGGTGTGGTCTGAAGCCAGGGCTATGATTTGAAGCCAGTATCTGAGGGGAATGAGGATTCAGGTCAGGGTCTTCTTGTGAAAAAGTGTGATCTCATGGAAGAAATATGAAATCATGCAGTGTGTGTGGATTACAGAGAAAAAAAGGGATCATGAATATAGAAAGACCTGAGGGAGGATTGAAGAATAAATGTAGAGGATTGGAAGGAGGATTCAGAGAGAGTTGGAGGCATGAACTGCATATAGAGAGTGAGTTGGGTGAAAATAATGTAAGAAATGCATGAAATACAGGGGGCTGGAGAGAGATAGGGAATTTTGGAGATGATGGCTAGGTATGTATAGTGAAAAATGGCTAATTCAACATCAAAACTTCCAGCACCTTAATCTAATAATAATCAAATAAGACCATATATAATAATAATAATTACATTACATTACATTAGTGATTTCTATTCCGCTTGTGCCTTGCGGTTCTAAGCGGATTACAAGTTAGAAGACTGGACATTTCCAGGAGCGTTACAGTACATAGAATCAAGAATGTATCTTGTTACAATTGTTAGTCTGGAACATTTCCAGGAGAATTGAAATATGGAATGATATGGAATAATGATCCTCCGATGGCTAGATTACCCCAATGGTTGTTATGAAATAGATCACAAAACCCGATCTTCATTGGATCAATAAATAATTTGATTATATTTTAACTTATTTTTGAATTTTGTATCAAAAGGTTTTCTACTTATTTTTTTCATGCATTCATACTCCAATTTTAAGGCGCTCCCTTAAACATTTGCTACTATATTAAAGCTAAGTGTTATGGTGAAGCTATTAAGCTAAATATAAATTGGAGTATGAATGTATGAAAAAAATAAGTAGAAAATCTTTTGATACAAAATTCAAAAATAAGTTAAAATATAATCAAATTATTTATTAATCTAATGAAGATCGGGTTTTGTGATCTATTTCACAACAACGATTGGGGTAATCTAGCCCTCTGTGGATCATTATTCCATATTATTATTATATATGGTCTTATTTGATTATTATTAGATTAAGGTGCTGGAAGTTTTGATGATGAATTAGAATCAGGGGTAGAGAACTCTGGTCCTCGAGAGCCGTATACGGCTCTCGAGGACTGGAGTTCCCTACCCCTGAATTAGATATATTGGATTCCAGCTATTGAATAGCCAGTTTTAAAACTGCTATAATATAGTGAAAAATGGCAGCATGGGAAGTGTAGAGGGAGCGGGTGGAGAGGCTGGCCTGTAAGTTTGGTATGGGAAAAGTTTGATCCCCAAATCATTCTTGCACTCTCTTGGTTTGCTGAGGATGCTGCAGAGAGAGCATGCACGGTACTTTTGCAATGATGACCTCTAGAGCTTGGTTTCAGGGCTCATGATTGCAGCATTCTGGAAGGAGTTGTGGTATATGGCTGTCGCTACAATGATTGGACTAGGTATATTTTAGGGAAAGATCCCCAGGTAGCTCTGAACGAAGGATCATATTATTAGGATCCTAAATGAGCTGGAAGCTCAAAGGAATAAAAGGAAACTACCAGGTAAAAAAACGAAATTCTGGAGAGAGTGTAATATGTGGACCATGCAGAGAAACGAGGGGATCTAGAGAATACAAAAAGGAGTTAGTTGTCTTAGCCCTCAATACCACATCTTCTCTTCTGTTCCAAAAAAACCCCCTCAAATTCCCCCACACTATCTTTTTTGCAGGAAAGATGGACATATCTGTGTTTTGGACCTGGAGCAGGGATTTGGCCTCGCAGCTCAAGAGCCATGGATCCAGTTTACCACCATCAGGGAGAATATCCTGTTTGGGAAAAGATACAATGCCAAATTCTATCAGGAGGTGGTAGAGGCCTGTGCTCTGAATGATGACCTGAAGGTGAGTTCCTGGGGGTCAAGAGGTGACTTATCTGATGGCCACAGAATTAGGAGTTAGATTGGGGTGAATGATGGCCTTGGTATATTTGGATTTCAACGGTGTGTTTGACATTTCCATAAAAGAGGGTCATAAATATGCTGAGCTGCCTTGAGTTGAGTCCTAAGATATTAACCTAGGTTAGATACTGGTTAAATTATAAGCAACAGAGAGCAGTGTTTAGAGACCTCTAGGGTATATATATAATATAATTTATTTCTTATATACCGCTACATCCGTTAGGTTCTAAGTGGTTTGAAGAAAATATACATTAAGATTATAAATGAGAAGTAAGAAGGTACTTAAAAAAGTCCCCATTGTTTTTCTGCTAATATGCCTCTCTACCCAGACTTAGGACAGAAAGAAGACAGTGAATGGGGGGGGGGGGTACAGCCACATGCTAGAAGAGCAAGATATTTCTCAATAGACAAAAGAAAATGCATTTGGAAATGCTTACAACCTTCAGAATACCCCTCCACCCCCCGATGAAGTCTGAAAGTGGGCTGGTGGAGAGAGATGTCATTGATATACACTGGTCAGTAGCATTGTGGCCCCGCATGGGAAGATATTTGGCAGCTCTCCTTCAGCTCATTAGAATTCAAAATTGCTCCAGCTTAAACATTAATGAAGACCATTGTTCTAAACCATTAGATATTCTTTGGCAGGCTCTGGCTGAGATCTGAGATGCAACTTTTGCTTTTCTGTGGATTTGCACATGAGCATCTAAGTGCTGCCTTTCATCTTTCAGATTTTTCCAGCAGGTGACCAGACGGTGGTGGGGGAAAATGGGGTGGCCCTCAGTGGGGGACAGAAGGCTCGGGTAGCCTTGGCCAGGGCTGTTTACCAAGTGAGTAGACCACATTTATACATTTAAACTGTCTCATTCTCTCAAAAAGAAGTTTTATCGTTTACTGGTCCTCCTTACACCCACTGCACTACAGAAAGGATCCTGAAATCAGTGGCATAGCAAGGGTGGGAAGCACCTGAAGTGGTGATGCCCCCCCACACCCTCTTCTCTGTCCCCTGCTCCTTGTACAACAACCCTCCCTCCCCACTCCTTCCGCACCCCTATGCCAAATTTGCACCCTCCCTTCCCACCACAGTACCTCTTTAAATCTTCGCCAGTGGGAGAAACTTCTCTGGCTTGCTAATTGCACTGGCATTCGCTTTCCTTTTGATTAGAGAATGACACGGGGACCGTTTATCGCGGTAAACTGTGGTCACCGCAGTAAATCCGCAGGAATAGAGACATTTGCAACTGGTTTGCCGCAGGAATGGGGACAAGACCTTTCATCGCCCAGTGGGAGTGGTAAAAAGTCTTGCTCCTGTGGTAAAAAAAATTGCTCCTGTGTCAGACTCGGCATCTCCTTCCCAGCTCCTCTTGCACCTATTATACCTTCAGGAGCCAGCCATGCCATGATGAAGACAGAAGGAATCCAAAACCAAAGCCTGAGATCAATGTTATTTGAAGAATAAAATTACCAGACAACAAAAGGTAGAAAAAAATTAATTTATTTTTTATTTTGTGATTAGACTATTTCAGTTTTGAAATATGGTATCCTGCTAGAGCTGGTATTAGACATAACTGGAGACTGCAAAGCCCAGGCTGTGCTCCTTTAGCTTCCAGCTGGCTTAGGGCTCTCTCTGTGTCCAGGGGGAAGTTGCCCTAGTTGTACTCCCCTAACACTATTCCTGCCGTGTGTGACTGAAGTATTCTGTTAGCTTGATTTTTCTATGTAGCATTCTGTAGTAATTTGGTTTGTTCAGTTTTCACAATAGTGGAGGGGATATTTGTGAAAGGGAGGGGAGACAGGGGTTTTGTTGATCCTTGCTCTGTATTATTTGTGTTTATAAAATGACAATTGTACAGAATATTGTCTCTTTTAATACTTTACTAAAATAAGTTCAGTATAAAATCATAACTATTCGAGGCTTGTGTGGATGGGATCTGACAGTTTTGCGGGACGGGAACAGGGACTGAGCTTGTGGGGATGGGGCAGGGACGGGGACTGAGCTCGCGGGAATGGGGCAGGGACGGGGACTGAGCTCGCAGGGATGGGGCAGGGATGGGGACTGAGCTCGCGGGGATGGGGCAGGGACGGGGACTGAGCTCGCAGGGATGGGGCAGGGACGGGGACTGAGCTCGCGGGAATGGGGCAGGGACGGGGACTGAGCTCTCGGGGCGGGAACGGTGATACATTTTTTTCACTGTGTCATTCTCTACTTCTGATGTCTCTTCCTGGCCCTGTGATCGGGAAGTTATTTCAGAGGGAGCTAATCTGGTACGAGCAGCTGGCTAGAGCAGTCGCTCGCGCAGGCGAAGAATTTAAAGAGGTATGGGGGGGGGGGCGTGAGCATGGTGTGGTGGGGCAGAGAGGTTACCGGTGCCTCCACCAAGATGGTGCCTGGCGTGGTCCGCCTCCCCTGCTTACTATGCCATTCCCTGAAATTAATCAGGAAATGCATCTTTGGAAGCCATGCATGCTAGAACGATGCATAGCTTTTATAAAACTGACCTAGGGAAAGCAGGTGCGCACATTTACACTTCTGCCTGAGTCTGTGTGGATGCTTATGCATTTTATAATATATGGATATACAGCAAAATCATGGCTGCGAGCATAGTTCGTTCCAGAAGCATGCCTGTAATCCAAAGCACTCGTATATCAAAGCGAATTTCCCCATAGGAAATAACGGAAACTCAGACGATTCGTTCCACAACCCACAAACTTTAATCCAAAATACTATACGTACTTGTATTGCAAGACTTTGCTCGTTTAGAACAGTCACTACACTCTTGCAGTGTCAGAGAGAGAGAGAAGAACCATTGGCTCAGTTGTGATGATGTGACGCGTGTATACTGTATGTACTGGTATTGCAAGACTTTGCTCGTTTAGAACAGTCACTACACTCTTGCAGTGTCAGAGAGAGAGAGAAGAACCATTGGCTCAGTTGTGATGATGTGACGCGTGTATACTGTATGTACTGGTATTGCAAGACTTTGCTCGTTTAGAACAGTCACTACACTCTTGCAGTGTCAGAGAGAGAGAGAAGAACCATTGGCTCAGTTGTGATGATGTGACGCGTGTATACTGTATGTACTGGTATTGCAAGACTTTGCTCGTTTAGAACAGTCACTACACTCTTGCAGTGTCAGAGAGAGAGAGAAGAACCATTGGCTCAGTTGTGATGATGTGACGCGTGTATACTGTATGTACTGGTATTGCAAGACTTTGCTCGTTTAGAACAGTCACTACACTCTTGCAGTGTCAGAGAGAGAGAGAAGAACCATTGGCTCAGTTGTGATGATGTGACGCGTGTATACTGTATGTACTGGTATTGCAAGACTTTGCTCGTTTAGAACAGTCACTACACTCATGCAGTGTCAGAGAGAGAGAGAAGAACCATTGGCTCAGTTGTGATGATGTGACGCGTGTATACTGTATGTACTGGTATTGCAAGACTTTGCTCGTTTAGAACAGTCACTACACTCTTGCAGTGTCAGAGAGAGAGAGAAGAACCATTGGCTCAGTTGTGATGATGTGACGCGTGTATACTGTATGTACTGGTATTGCAAGACTTTGCTCGTTTAGAACAGTCACTACACTCTTGCAGTGTCAGAGAGAGAGAGAAGAACCATTGGCTCAGTTGTGATGATGTGACGCGTGTATACTGTATGTACTGGTATTGCAAGACTTTGCTCGTTTAGAACAGTCACTACACTCTTGCAGTGTCAGAGAGAGAGAGAAGAACCATTGGCTCAGTTGTGATGATGTGACGCGTGTATACTGTATGTACTGGTATTGCAAGACTTTGCTCGTTTAGAACAGTCACTACACTCTTGCAGTGTCAGAGAGAGAGAGAAGAACCATTGGCTCAGTTGTGATGATGTGACGCGTGTATACTGTATGTACTGGTATTGCAAGACTTTGCTCGTTTAGAACAGTCACTACACTCTTGCAGTGTCAGAGAGAGAGAGAAGAACCATTGGCTCAGTTGTGATGATGTGACGCGTGTATACTGTATGTACTGGTATTGCAAGACTTTGCTCGTTTAGAACAGTCACTACACTCTTGCAGTGTCAGAGAGAGAGAGAAGAACCATTGGCTCAGTTGTGATGATGTGACGCGTGTATACTGTATGTACTGGTATTGCAAGACTTTGCTCGTTTAGAACAGTCACTACACTCTTGCAGTGTCAGAGAGAGAGAGAAGAACCATTGGCTCAGTTGTGATGATGTGACGCGTGTATACTGTATGTACTGGTATTGCAAGACTTTGCTCGTTTAGAACAGTCACTACACTCTTGCAGTGTCAGAGAGAGAGAGAAGAACCATTGGCTCAGTTGTGATGATGTGACGCGTGTATACTGTATGTACTGGTATTGCAAGACTTTGCTCGTTTAGAACAGTCACTACACTCTTGCAGTGTCAGAGAGAGAGAGAAGAACCATTGGCTCAGTTGTGATGATGTGACGCGTGTATACTGTATGTACTGGTATTGCAAGACTTTGCTCGTTTAGAACAGTCACTACACTCTTGCAGTGTCAGAGAGAGAGAGAAGAACCATTGGCTCAGTTGTGATGATGTGACGCGTGTATACTGTATGTACTGGTATTGCAAGACTTTGCTCGTTTAGAACAGTCACTACACTCTTGCAGTGTCAGAGAGAGAGAGAAGAACCATTGGCTCAGTTGTGATGATGTGACGCGTGTATACTGTATGTACTGGTATTGCAAGACTTTGCTCGTTTAGAACAGTCACTACACTCTTGCAGTGTCAGAGAGAGAGAGAAGAACCATTGGCTCAGTTGTGATGATGTGACGCGTGTATACTGTATGTACTGGTATTGCAAGACTTTGCTCGTTTAGAACAGTCACTACACTCTTGCAGTGTCAGAGAGAGAGAGAAGAACCATTGGCTCAGTTGTGATGATGTGACGCGTGTATACTGTATGTACTGGTATTGCAAGACTTTGCTCGTTTAGAACAGTCACTACACTCTTGCAGTGTCAGAGAGAGAGAGAAGAACCATTGGCTCAGTTGTGATGATGTGACGCGTGTATACTGTATGTACTGGTATTGCAAGACTTTGCTCGTTTAGAACAGTCACTACACTCTTGCAGTGTCAGAGAGAGAGAGAAGAACCATTGGCTCAGTTGTGATGATGTGACGCGTGTATACTGTATGTACTGGTATTGCAAGACTTTGCTCGTTTAGAACAGTCACTACACTCTTGCAGTGTCAGAGAGAGAGAGAAGAACCATTGGCTCAGTTGTGATGATGTGACGCGTGTATACTGTATGTACTGGTATTGCAAGACTTTGCTCGTTTAGAACAGTCACTACACTCTTGCAGTGTCAGAGAGAGAGAGAAGAACCATTGGCTCAGTTGTGATGATGTGACGCGTGTATACTGTATGTACTGGTATTGCAAGACTTTGCTCGTTTAGAACAGTCACTACACTCTTGCAGTGTCAGAGAGAGAGAGAAGAACCATTGGCTCAGTTGTGATGATGTGACGCGTGTATACTGTATGTACTGGTATTGCAAGACTTTGCTCGTTTAGAACAGTCACTACACTCTTGCAGTGTCAGAGAGAGAGAGAAGAACCATTGGCTCAGTTGTGATGATGTGACGCGTGTATACTGTATGTACTGGTATTGCAAGACTTTGCTCGTTTAGAACAGTCACTACACTCTTGCAGTGTCAGAGAGAGAGAGAAGAACCATTGGCTCAGTTGTGATGTGTGTGTACTGTATGTACTTGTATTGCAAGATATTGCTTGTATATCAAGTTAAAATTTAATAAAATGTTTTGCTTGTCTTGCAAAACACTTGCAATGCAAGGTTTTACTGTATTTCAGAATTCCATTCAACTGCACCTTCAGGAATGCCTACATGTACGCTGCGTAAACAAATACTCTATGCTTCAGCTACATGTCTCTTTATGTGTGTGTAACCCCAGCAGTTTGATGAGCACCTATTTCTGCATGCATTGTCCTATGACATGTACTTTTATCTGTATTTCGCAGAAGTGTCTCCAAAGATAGCATTAGGGTGGCGATTGCAAAAACATGCTGACTTTAATGTTTTCCACAGCATGTGCGTTATTTACTCAGAAAAGGTGCCTGATCTGCACATAAATGAGGCTCAGTGTCTCTGCGGCATCTTTAAACCTTTTTTCAAAGAGAAAATACACCTTTGAAAATTTCATTTCATTTATTATAGGGTTACGAGAGATCCGGATTTACCCGGCCATGTCCTCTTTTTAGAGGACTGTCCAGGTGTCTGGATGGCTTTTCAAAACCCAACACTTTGTCCTGGTTTTGAAAAGCGTTGAGATCAGGACCGTGTCTGGAGGGCATCTGCACATGTGTGGCTTCAGCGCAGTGACATCACATGCGTGCACGCAGGCATGCAGCATCATCGCGACGCATCTTCACGTGTGCAGATGCACGCCAGACTCGCTCTGAAGAGACAAGGTATGTGTGGGGCTGGGGTTGGTGGGTGGAACAAGTTGGGGCCGGGGGTGGTGGAATGGGGCGTGGCCAGGGACATAAGAACATAAGCAATGCCTCCGCTGGGTCAGACCTGAGGTCCATCGTGCCCAGCAGTCCGCTCACGCGGCGGCCCAACAGGTCCAGGACCTGTGCAGTAATCCTCTATCTATACCCCTCTATCCCCTTTTCCAGCAGGAAATTGTCCAATCCTTTCTTGAACCCCAGTACCGTACTCTGCCCTATTACGCTCTCTGGAAGCGCATTCCAGATGTCCACCACACGCTGGGTAAAGAAGAACTTCCTAGCATTTGTTTTGAATCTGTCCCCTTTCAACTTTTCTGAATGCCCTCTTGTTCTTTTATGTTTTGAAAGTTTGAAGAATCTGTCCCTCTCTACTCTCTCTATGCCCTTCATGATCTTGTAAGTCTCTATCATATCCCCTCTAAGTCTCCTCTTCTCCAGGGAAAAGAGACCCAGTTTCTCCAATCTCTCAGCGTATGAAAGGTTTTCCATCCCTTTTATCAGACGTGTCGCTCTCCTCTGAACCCTCTAGAGTAACGCCATATCCTTCTTAAGGTACGGCAACCAATTTGGACGCAGTACTCCAAATGCTGACGCACCATTGCCTGATACAATGGCAGGATAACGTCTTTCGTTCTGGTAGTAATACCCTTCTTGATTATATCTAGCATTCTATTCGCTCTCTTAGCGGCCGCTGCGCACTGTGCCGTCAGCTTCATTGTCATAGTGTCATACAAGAACGGGGCAGGGCCACATTTCCTCTTTTTTCTGATCTAAAATCTGGTAACTCTAATTTATTAAAACTTGTATGCTGTAATTCTAGAGTTTCAAAGCTGATTACAATGAAACATATGTATTAATGTAAAACACGCCGCCATCAAAACACAAAGATACAATATCAGACAATAAAAGCAATCAATATATCATAAGCAAATATTTAAAAGTCACTAATAAGTGCTTAAAAATAGCCTTGTCTTTGGCTGTTTTGAAACTCTAACATACCTGTTTCAATAGGAAGCCTTGAAAGAAATGAAAGTTCAAATGTTTGCAAGTAAAATGGTCCTGCAGACTTAGGGCTACATTTCCAACCACTTTGCGACCCCCGACCCGATTCACTAACCTTCCTCCCGAGCGTATCCACACCTGATCCGATCCGCGCATGCAAATGAGGGGAAACGGCATACAAAGTAGAAAGGGCCTCGATTCACAAAATAAATTCAGGCACATTGACTGGGCTGGCCAATCCAAAAACTAGCGACTGCTGAGGACCAGTCGCTTGTGCAAAAACCCTGCTCTCTGCCCCGCCTCTCCTGCTCTTGCCGCCCCGACTCCGTGGTTTTAACTCGTGGGTTTAAAGCGGGGTTGCACTACGGCGTGTTCTGTTAAGTTCCAGAACACGCCGCAGTGCTGCCCCACTTTAAACCTGCGGGTTAAAACCATGAGCTGGCGAGTAAAAGAGTTTTTTAAAAACTACAACGAAAGCAAAAAAATAAAAGCACGGAGAGAAAGCACATGCGCAGACCATCTACAGCAGACATGTCAAACTCTAGCCCGCAGTGTGTTAAAAATTGGCCTGCCAGACATTTTCAACTTTATACTAAATCTGGCCTGCCAGCATGAACCACTGCCGCTGCTGCTCTTCACTCGCGTCTGCCTTCGCCTGGTCTCCTCTTCAAAGCAGCCGGCTGAGGATTGGTGGCCGGCTGTAGCGAACCTCGCAGGTCACTGTTGACCTCGGTAGCACGTTACCTCTGACGTGATCCCATACGTCAGAGGAGGGGCGGGACCATGTCAGAGGGAATGTGCTACCGAGGTGGACAGCAGCCTGCAAGGTTTGCTACAGCCGGCCGGTGATCCTCAGCAGGCTGCTTTGAAGAGGAGACCAGGCGAAGTGAAGAGCAGCAGCAGCAGTGGCAGCGGTTGGTGCTGGCGGTCCATTGGAGATCAGGAAGCTGGGATGGAGGGAGGGTGGGAACGACGGGCCAAATTTGAAGGTGAGACCAGGAAGAAGAAGGGGGGGAAACATACAGGCCTTCAGGATGGGGGCAGGCCCTGGGGTAGAAGTACTCGGAGGGAGAGAAGGAGGGGTCCAGATGTGCATATGCTGTACTGAGTGGAGGGTAGGTAAGAAATAAAACAGAGGAGAGGGAGAGAGATGGTGGGCAATGGGATGGAGGGAGAGAGGGAAGGAACAGAAAGGGAGAGAAGTTGGACACAAGGGATGGTGTGGAGGGGGGATAGAGATACTGGTTAGGAGGGTAGTTGGGAAGAGAAACAGAGAGATGGTTGACCCTGGGGTGGTGGGGAAGGAGGGAAAAATGCTGGATGAAAGGGTAGTTGAGAAAAGGACAGATGGTGGATCTGGGGACTGTGGGGTCCATCGTTGCAGCTGTGGATATGGACACGATAAAAAGGAAAGATGACAGACCTCCGAGGGAGGGAAGGGAAACGGAAGGGGAGGACAGAAATGGAAGATGGATGGTTAGCACAAAGAAAGAAGAAAATGACAAATGGGCAGGAGACCCTGGCAAGCGAGCTATCAGAAGACAACCAGAGCCTGGGACCAACAAAAGGCAGAAAAAATAATTTTATTTTATTTTTGTGATTACAATATTTATTTTGTTTACACCACAGAGCCGGTGTGGGGTTGGAGATGTTGTAACCCTATATTTCTGCTAAGACTAAGCCTTAGTCACTTAGGGTCCTTTTGTTAAGGTGCGCATTTAGTGCGCGCTAAATCGGTTAGCGTACCTTAATAAAAGGACCCCTAAGTATCTTAATTAAAAATTTGGCCTGCGACTTAGCCTTTTTTTCAGATTTCGGCCCCTTATTAGATTGAGTTTGACACCACTGATCTACAGGCAAAGAAGATGGTCTGCGTATGCGTCAGGATCGCCCTTCAGCGATCTGTGTATTCGGTTAGGAGCATGCCTCTGATCAGCCTAATTTGATTGCGGACGCGTTGTGAATCGGGTGCCCGGCCACCTCACGGATCGGATCGCCCACAGATCGGATCGGATATGCATGTAACATGGAGATGGTCTCCATATGAAATAATATAAAGTGTCTGATTGTAGGAGGAGCTGACAGCTCCTGCAATCCCAGACTCTCTCAACAGGACAAGCTCACAGCTCCTTTAGGAGGTGCTGCATATAGAGGGGGTGAGGAGTGCTCACAGCTCCTTCAGTCCTATTATCGAAGAGAGGCAAAGACTATGGGGCCTCTGACTGCCTTTTTCTTCTTTTGGTCATTGGACACCATGACACTCTCTTCTTTTCTCTTTTCTCAGAATAAGGAAATATACCTTCTCGATGACCCATTGGCAGCTGTCGATACTGATGTTGCCAGTCACATCATGGAGAAGTGCATTCTGGGAGTTCTCAGACACAAGACTAGAATCCTTTGCACGCATAGGCTGGAAGTCTTGGACAAGGCAGACATATTGGTGCTGATGGAAGATGGAAAAGTAGTGCGAACAGGTAGTGGCTCTGCTGTCAAATGATGGGCAGTTGCAGAACGCCTTGGTGACGTCCCTGAGAAGCTGCTGTCCAGCAGAAAATTGAAAGATGCTAAGCAAATCAGGATGTAGCATCTTTTAGCTTGGCCTTTTTAGAAGGGTTACCCTACCATATTAAAGCAGTAACTCATATTGTCTGCATATAGAGCCTTTAATAAAATTTCCCTAATCAATATAGGCACAGTGTTCTAATTCACTCTTAAGAATTTGATGGTAACTGTGCCACAAGTTTTGTGCTTGTAGACGAGTATATTCAAGACGAAATTATTTACATTTCCTATGAAAAATCACATATATGTTCTCTCTTGATGTGGTATGTAAGTGCACTCGAGTAGCCTAGGAAAGGGTTAAAGCAAGAATGCATTGCACATGTTCTCAGGTGTGCCCAATCCCCAATTACAGGATTATCTGTGTGTTTGGGCAGGTAGAATATGTCTCTGGAGAAAAGCGGACTCCCAGAGGCAGGAGGGAGAGCAGGAAAGTAGAGGCAGAGCTCTCTGAAAGTGGTTGCCAGCTTTCAAGTAAATTGTTTACTGGGTTTTAGGGAGAAGTATTGATGTGAACTAGAGAATGACACGGTGACAAAATTCATCACTGTTCCCGTCCCCGCGGATAACCGCAGGAAACCATCTTCATGTCATTCTTTAAGAAGAGAGGGAAGAATCAGAGTATGAATGGCCAAAACCACTGACCCTCAAGCTTTGCTTTGAAGAATGCTGGTGTAGAAGGACCGAGGTTGAAACAGACACTACAGAATGACAGTCTCTGGTATCCAGAGCAGATATTGTGATGTCATAATGCCTCATTCCACCAGTGCCTAAGAGCCAATCACATCAGTGATGTCACAATGGCTTCATTATCCTTGGCTCCCATAAGAATCAGAGTATGAATGGCCACAACCACTGACCCGCAAGCTTTGCTTTGAAGAATGCTGGTGTAGAAGGACTGAGGTTGAAACAGACACTACAGAATGACAGTCTCTGGTATCCAGAGCAGATATTGTGATGTCATAATGCCTCATTCCACCAGTGCCTAAGAGCCAATCACATCAGTGATGTCACAATGGCTTCATTATCCTTGGCTCCCATAAGAATCAGAGTATGAATGGCCACAACCACTGACCCGCAAGCTTTGCTTTGAAGAATGCTGGTGTAGAAGGACTGAGGTTGAAACAGACACTACAGAATGACAGTCTCTGGTATCCAGAGCAGATATTGTGATGTCATAATGCCTCATTCCACCAGTGCCTAAGAGCCAATCACATCAGTGATGTCACAATGGCTTCATTATCCTTGGCTCCCATAAGAATCAGAGTATGAATGGCCACAACCACTGACCCGCAAGCTTTGCTTTGAAGAATGCTGGTGTAGAAGGACTGAGGTTGAAACAGACACTACAGAATGACAGTCTCTGGTATCCAGAGCAGATATTGTGATGTCATAATGCCTCATTCCACCAGTGCCTAAGAGCCAATCACATCAGTGATGTCACAATGGCTTCATTATCCTTGGCTCCCATAAGAATCAGAGTATGAATGGCCACAACCACTGACCCGCAAGCTTTGCTTTGAAGAATGCTGGTGTAGAAGGACTGAGGTTGAAACAGACACTACAGAATGACAGTCTCTGGTATCCAGAGCAGATATTGTGATGTCATAATGCCTCATTCCACCAGTGCCTAAGAGCCAATCACATCAGTGATGTCACAATGGCTTCATTATCCTTGGCTCCCATAAGAATCAGAGTATGAATGGCCACAACCACTGACCCGCAAGCTTTGCTTTGAAGAATGCTGGTGTAGAAGGACTGAGGTTGAAACAGACACTACAGAATGACAGTCTCTGGTATCCAGAGCAGATATTGTGATGTCATAATGCCTCATTCCACCAGTGCCTAAGAGCCAATCACATCAGTGATGTCACAATGGCTTCATTATCCTTGGCTCCCATAAGAATCAGAGTATGAATGGCCACAACCACTGACCCGCAAGCTTTGCTTTGAAGAATGCTGGTGTAGAAGGACTGAGGTTGAAACAGACACTACAGAATGACAGTCTCTGGTATCCAGAGCAGATATTGTGATGTCATAATGCCTCATTCCACCAGTGCCTAAGAGCCAATCACATCAGTGATGTCACAATGGCTTCATTATCCTTGGCTCCCATAAGAATCAGAGTATGAATGGCCACAACCACTGACCCGCAAGCTTTGCTTTGAAGAATGCTGGTGTAGAAGGACTGAGGTTGAAACAGACACTACAGAATGACAGTCTCTGGTATCCAGAGCAGATATTGTGATGTCATAATGCCTCATTCCACCAGTGCCTAAGAGCCAATCACATCAGTGATGTCACAATGGCTTCATTATCCTTGGCTCCCATAAGAATCAGAGTATGAATGGCCACAACCACTGACCCGCAAGCTTTGCTTTGAAGAATGCTGGTGTAGAAGGACTGAGGTTGAAACAGACACTACAGAATGACAGTCTCTGGTATCCAGAGCAGATATTGTGATGTCATAATGCCTCATTCCACCAGTGCCTAAGAGCCAATCACATCAGTGATGTCACAATGGCTTCATTATCCTTGGCTCCCATAAGAATCAGAGTATGAATGGCCACAACCACTGACCCGCAAGCTTTGCTTTGAAGAATGCTGGTGTAGAAGGACTGAGGTTGAAACAGACACTACAGAATGACAGTCTCTGGTATCCAGAGCAGATATTGTGATGTCATAATGCCTCATTCCACCAGTGCCTAAGAGCCAATCACATCAGTGATGTCACAATGGCTTCATTATCCTTGGCTCACATAAGAATCAGAGTATGAATGGCCACAACCACTGATGGTGTAGAAGGACTGAGGTTGAAATAGACACAAGAAAATGACATGGGTTTATTTCCCGCGGTTATCCGCGGGGACGGGGACGGTGAAGAATTTTGTCACCGTGTCATTCTCTAATTTGAACAGAAAAAGCCCGGTCAGAAAAAGCCCTAGTCCTCTCCACTTCTTCCGTAAATCTTTAAAAACTTTTTTATTTGCTAAACACTTTGAAAATTAATCCTCTTGTAATTCTTGTTGTTTCTCTTTTAGTATATCTTTTTAAATTATTGTTAACCGAGTCGAGCTTCCTCCGGTTGATGACCTGGTATATAAAGCTAAGTTTTAGTTTAGTTTAGATTAGAGGTTTCTTGAAGAATGTTTAGATACTTGAAGTAGGCATAGTTTTCATATGTTTTATGTCTATTATACAAAGTTTAACCTGCTCAGGGGATTTTTTGTCATTTTTTGATATTGCTTTTTTAATAAACCTTAAGTATACGAGGGGGTGCTGATACGAGGGGGTGCTGGCAATTCAGGCCAACCAACCAATTTCCTAAATTCTGAGCGTTATTTTGTCACTGTAGCTGAAAAAAGTGTTATCTTATTTTGTTAAGTGCCAATTTTTCAGAAATGAAATTCTATGTTATGACATTGTTTCAGATCATTGATTGAACCATATCCACGTCATTCTCTTGCTGGTTGGGTTGAGAACTTTTCAGCACCCCCTTGTAAATGGAAGAAACCCACTGCCACGGACAGTGTGTGTGTGTGTGTGGGGGGGGGTTTCGGGGGTGGCGGCAGGAGGGAGTGGGCATCCCTCCTGCCGGCCGACTTGTGGTGGGGCTAAGGGGTTCCTTGCCAGCTGATCACAGCAGGGAGATTTCCTGGCCGCAATCAGTTTAGCGGCTGCGTCTATTTGCTGGCCTACATTTTAGGCCCTAGGAAGACACCTAGGGCTGCTTAAGCTTGCCTAAGGCCACTTCCGTGTGAAACCATGCCCACATCCAGCCTTGGGTGAGCTTAAGCATCCCTAGGTGCCTCCCTGCACCTGCAACAGATGCCTACGGTGTAGGCAGCCCGCCTCGGTTTTTGTTTTTGTTTTTAAACGTGCGTCCTGATTGGCTGGTTAGACAGCGGTAGGATGCCTACCGCCACCTACAATTGTGACGCCATTTATAGAATCTGGCCCAGGATGTCTACCCTTTGCTGTTGTCTCTCAGACACAGTGACTGACTCTTCTGGGATCCTCTTTGTGTCATGCTTGTAAGAGCTTGGGGCTGCTCCGTTATATCTTGCCGACAGGTTATTCATAGTGTCATACAAGAATAGAAGAAAATCTCATTCCCTCTTTATATTTCCGGCAGCTAAGGGCTGTAAAAGTAAGAAATATCACGAGCGCATTCTTTCATATAAAGCAGCTTATTACGATAAAGACTTCCGTCCACTACTACTTCAATCCAGCTCTTATGAACATTTTTGAAAACTATTGAAAACCTTTCTTTTTTCAAAATTTCTGACTAATTAGATCCTTTGCATTCTTCGCATTATAACATGTATTTTCTTAACATAATTTTTTGTTAACCGCATCAAGCTCAGGGTTATGCGGTATAAAGATCTGCTGTTATGTTATTTTAGTCAGTATGATCCCGTTCTTAAACATGGCAACAACCACAACTAAACAGCAGAAATTCCACTTTCATTTCCCTTCCTGTCTCCTCTTTTAGCTGACCTCCACTCCAGTCCTCTTTCAGCTGAGCTTCAGTCCTCTCCTCTCTTTCGGCTGACCTCCACCCTTCTCCCTTCTTTGTTTCAGTGCATTCTCTTTCCATTTCTCTTTCCAGGGTCTCCGTCAGAGGTCCTCTCACAGGTGGAAGTGACACTCAAGCACCGAGATGAGGAGGCTGAGGGAAAGGAGGAAGCTAGGATCGGATTGGGAGCTTCAAAGGGTTTGCATGGAAGTAAGAAAAGTTGCTCATTCACGGGGATAATAATTCTATAACAGTGTGTCCCTATTTAGGCACCTAGAGGGCACTTATGTGGCACCTAATCTATACAGGAAAGTAATTGCTTGTGGCGAAATGCTAGAAAATACATGTGTAACCTATAGTACGAGGGATCTTCAAAAAGTTTCCACATTTTTATTTTTTGAACCCTTTGTTAAATATCTCAAAAGCAAATGACATCACTTTTCCACATAATCACCCTGTTTTGCGATCCATTTTCCCAGTGTCCTACTAACTTCCCAATGCCATCAGAAAAGAATGTTTTTTTGGCTGAGGGTGAAAATATGCAGGTGCGGAAACCTTTTGAAGAACCTTCGTATATTAATTATGCAGCTAAGTGTGAATCCCATGGACCCTGCTGGAAAACCGAACCCAGGTCCACCCAGTCCCACCCATCCCCGCCCTTCAAGCCCCGGTTACGCCCTGTCACGCCTCCAGGCTCCCAATCCTGCCCCAGCCCTGCCTCCAATCCCGCCCCTCGCTGCCTGTTCTTGTCGGGCAGCACATCCATGCAGCATGGATGCCCTCCTGCACGAAGGAAAGCTTTTCAAAGCCTGGATAAAGTGCTGAGTTTAGAAAAACCATCTGGACCCTTGGACATGTCTGGGGAAATCCGGACGTCTGGAAACCCTACCCATGTATATGCCTACCTGTGAAATATGCAATATGTAAGGGGAGTGTGTGGTGCAGTGGTTAGAGCTAGAGCCTCAGCACCCTGAAGTTGTGGGTTCAAATCCCTCACTGCTCCTTGTGACCCTGGGCAAGTCACTTAATCCCCCCCTTGCCCCAAGTAAACTAGATAGGGTTTGAGCCCACCAGGACAGATAGGGAAACATGATAAAGTACCTGAATGTAAAACCATTTAGGATATAAGTGGTATGTAAATAAAAATGCACATATATACAGAATTGTACATAGGTGGAATTATGACATATATGTGCCATTGTGCTAATTATTTACTGCACAGAGCTGGCATGAAAATGTTAGCACCCCATTTTATAGAATTTCTCCCCCATACTGCTGTCAATATGTGATAATCTTGACCTGAACCCCATTTGACAACTGGGAATTCTCATCCCATGGCATTTTCTAGATATTAAACCTTCCTTTCAACTGCTACTCTCACATAGGAAGAAGGACATCTATCTGATTTTTCATCAAGCCAATGGATCTCAATACAATGATAAATTTAATTCATAGATTAATTGCTTAGAATTGAAATCTCTATAATGAATACCATCCTGATGTTTTTCTCCTTTATCACTATCGGCTTATCAGTTCCAGCGCCTCTCCTTCTCTCCGGTCCTCTTTCCTGCTGGCACCCCCCTACTGGCATCTCAGGGCCCGTCTGAAGGGCCTGCATGCATGCGCAGACGTCGGCGATGCCTGCGCTCTTCCGGGTGCCTTAAGCTGTGGCCAGTACCTTTAATATGCGGGACACTGTTCTCAATAGATCTACTCTTGCTTTCATTGCTGACCTGCTCCCTTTGTTTTATCATTCTCAGAACTGCACAGGATGGATGAAGAGTGTGAGCCAAAGGAGTGTGGACATGAGCCTTTGGTTGGTTCTTATCCCTGTAAACTGGAGGAAAAAGAGACAGAGGAAGACTTTCCCTACAGCTACCATAATGAGGATGAGGCAAAGAAGGAGGGCACAGTGTCAATCCATGTTTATCGATCATACTGGAATGCTGTGGGCACTGGTCTAGCATGTCTCACACTCACCTCCTTCTTCTTGATGCAAGGTATGCTGGCATTATGGAGATATCAAAAGTCAACAACAAACAAAGAATCCAAGAAAAATGCAGTGAAATATCAAGTCGAAAAACAAAGGCAAAAACTGCAGTGATGATGTACAAGATGCCAAGTCTTTAATAAACAATGGTAAAAAATAAATATAAATATAATCATAAAACAGTTTGAATCCAAAAGGATTGATAAACCCAGACCCGACACGGTCTGTGTTTCGAAGAAACACTCCTCCCTCAGGGGTCCTATAATGTATCATATACCAAAAAACCTGATGGATAACATCTGGAATCAGCGGTAAACAGCTGAGCAAACTGTGAAAGCTCCTACGCAGTGCACTACAGTACTCCCCTGAAATTCGCGGGGGTTCCATTCCAAGAACCCCTGCGAATCTTGAAAAACCGCGAATACAGTTTTTCGTGGGGGAGACTGGAGAGGGCAGCGGGAGAGGCAGGAGAGAGCAGCCGGAGCACCGGCGAGTGAAGGAAATCACTCGCTGTATGCTCCGACCGCCTCTTCCTGCACTTAAGTCGGGCCTTACCAATCAGGAGCTGCTTTGACACTGGCTGCTCTCTCCTGCCTCTCCAGCTGTCCTCTTATGGTCGGCGGTCACGGTCAGAAAATGCCGCGAATGACTGGGACTGCGAACCGCCGACCGCGAATGACCGGGGGAACACTGTATACCCAAAAAGTTCAAGGCGATTTACATTCAAAGAGGCAGCAAAATCTACGGGAAGATCACATGCCCTGTTCATTTTTCCATCGGTTCAGGGTTGTAAAAGCAAAAAATTTCTTGATCATACATTAGCATTTCAGGCAGCTTCATACGATAAAGAATTTTGACCGTTGTTGCATACAGCTTGTTCTTATAAACATTTTAGAACTCGGTTGAAAACTTATCTTTTTTCAAACTATCTGGCTAATTAGTTCTATTGTGTTTCTTTTGTTATTTTTTATATAGGGCTCCTTTTACTAAGGTGTGCTAGCGTTTTTAGCGCACGCAGGAAATTACCACGCGTTACACTACGTGCTATGCTTCTAGAACCTAATGCCAGCTCAATGCTGGCGATAAGTTCTAGTGCTCGTGGCAATGTAGCGTGCACTATTTCGCGCGTTAAAACCTTAACGCACCTTAGTAAAAGGAGTCCATAATCTTTTGTAAAACGCATTGAACTTACGGTTACGCGGTCTAGAAGCACGATGTTATGTTATGCTGTTTCAATGAAAAGAAAGCTCTAGGAAGAGGGTTCATAGTTTGCATCTTTTATTCGGAAACAACTATTGATCTTTCAGGCGCTGACTTTTGAAATTTCCTGGTATCATTCAATTATATATTTGGCTTTCTTCAGGCTTGCACATCCATCTTCTTGCTGTAAGTTCTGCACTGATCTCACTATTTCTTCCACAGCTTCTGAGAACATCTCTTCTTGGTGGATGTCATACTGGATCTCCAACTTGCGGAAGACATCCAGTCGAAATGCCTCCAGGAGTGAATTTTCACTTTCTTCCTTTTCACAGAGTCTTGTGTAAGTAAAGTACTCGTATACAAGAAATTACAATGATAAAGACCGTATGGGCCAATCTAGTCAGCCTAACTATGCCATCTACTATCCCCTCTTCTCCCGTAGAGATTCAACATACTTATCCCAAGCTTTCTTGAATCAGCTACACTTTTTGTCTCTGCCACCTTCACTGGGAAGCCGTTCCACACATTCACTACATTTCCTGAGGTTACTTCTGAATCTATCCCCTTTTTCCATCATCCTATACTCCCTCATTCCAGAGCTTCCTTTCAACTAAAAGAGATTTGCCTCATGTGCATTTATACCATATAAGTATTCACTGTTTGGATAGTGGTGCTTTTCCCACAATATATGACAAGAAAAGTGATGGAAAATAAAGAACTGACCAACAAAAGATGTACAGTGTTCCCCTGATGGTTCGCGGTCCCAGTCATTCACGGTATTTTCCTACCACGAACCGCCAACAAGGAGAGGACAGCTGGAGAGGCAGGAGAAGGCAGCCAGAGCGCTGGCAAGTGCAGGAAATCACTCGCTGTATGCTCCGACTGCCTCTTCCCTCACTAAGTCAGGCCTTACCAATCAGGAGCTGCATGTCAATTTTTGACGGAGCGAAAAATCGATCCACTTGTACTCGTTCTACTCCACTCAGGATTTTGTAGACTTCAATCATATCTCCCCTCAGTCGTCTCTTTTCCAGGCTGAAGAACCGTAACTGTTTTAGTCTTTCCTCATACAAGAGGAGTTCCATCCCCTTTACCATCTTGGTTGCTCTTTTTTGAACCTTTTCTAACTCTGAAGAAACTGAACACAATGCTACAGCAGTCAATAAGTTATCTTCAGAAGATGCCATCAATTGTTAGAGCTCCCTGAAGAAGGAATGTTGTCCATATTCCTCAGCCTTCAGGCACAGCTACCACATTCTCAAGGACCATGACAGCCACAAATGAGAGTTTACTGCAACAAGGGGAAATGTCCAAACTCACAAATACTTTATACCTCAGTTTTCAAGCAAAAACTTTACTTTCAATAGTGCCATTGCTACAGAGTAGGTGTGAACATTTTTAACCTGCTTTTGCACAGGTTGAATTTTGTTGGATGAGAATGCTCATATGTTTGAGAATATCATCTACCCTAGCATTTTTTCGAACTATGACCCAACATGCCCCTAGGAAAGCCTCCTTTCCATGCTATTAAAAGCAATGCTTTGTACAACACACATCCGTCTAGCTACAGTGAGCATTGTCAGATTTCAGACATTTGATCTATTGCTTTGAAAAGTATTGTCTGTGTGTAGTTATGGTGAAAAAGCAACCTCGGCTGACTCCAATTTGAGCTCCAATGGGTCCCATCTGTTTGAATAAAGACTATTTTATTCGCTGATAGGATGCCTCCCTTGCCTTTTCTGTTGTACTGTTTGCATTTTAAGGCGAAGAGTTTCTGCTTTCATTTGTCTGTAGTTATGGTGAGGCAAATTGGAGTCAGCTGAGGTTGCAGTAATCTAATTATTTAACATAGATCCCAGCTCCAACAGTGACTGCATTTCTGGAGGAAGAGAAGGGAAATTGAACAGGCAGGGATATAGGTATCCATTAGAGTGCAGATTTTTGGTTTATTCTCATTTCTTTGGTCACCTTCTCATTTCTCAGAATCCTGTATATGAAGTGGATGATTCTTATCACTTTCCCACTAGGTCCCCGGTCACTATGGCGCCTGCAGTCCAAACAAACAGCTCTTCAGATCTGAATTTCTACCTCGGTGTATATGGCGGCATTGTGGTGGCCAATTCCATCTTCACCATCACTCGCGCATTCCTCTTTGCCTATGGGGTCATCCGTGCTTCAACGGTTATTCACAGGAGACTGCTGAATAGAGTGTTCATGGTAAGGGTCTGTAGTTCACAAGGGAGTTTTGGAAACGTTGATACCTTTGTTTACACTTGATTGTATGGTTCTCAAGGAATAACCTAAAAATCTTGTCAATCCCAAAAGAGAACATAAGAACATAAGAAGTTGCCTCCACTGGGTCAGACCAGAGGTCCATCTCGCCCAGTGGTCCGCTCCCGCGGTGGCCCATCAGGTCCGCGACCTGTGAAGTGGTTTCTGACCACTTCTATAACCTACCTCAAGTTCTATCTGTACCCCTCTATCCCCTTATCCTCCAGGAACCTATACAAACCTTCCTTGAACCCCTGTGGGTAAAATTTTTATACCATCCTTAGAATGGTTTATTTGTTTATAGTCCACCTTTTATAAAGCGGATCACAAAACCACACACATAATATAAATAACACACATACATAAAATCAAACAAAAAGAAAATCTTCTCTTGACCATAGCATCCATTATCCCACAACAGAATAAATAATTTTTCAACCCCGGTACTTCATTTTACAAAATAAATGCCGTTTTAGCAGTAATTTAAAAGTCTTCAAATCAACAGGCTTCTACAGGAACAGAAAAGTTTGCTTTGTGAATAATTAAAGCCCCTGATACTTTCTAGGCGTAATGGGAAAAAACTGTATCACTCTGTTGTGAACTGCACCTTGAACATTGTGTGCAATTTTGGTTACTGCATCTCAAAAAAGATATAGCAGAATTAGAAAAGGTACAGAGAAGGGCAGCAGACCTTAGACCTTAGACTTAGTGGGGATGGGCGGACCCGCTATGCCTAAGGCCTGATTGGTCCAGGCTTCTAGAGCCTGGGCCAATCAGGCCTTAGGCTTCGGCGGGATGGGCCGGGAAGGGGCGGGCCCGCCTCATTTCGACGAGGCGTGCCTGCCAGCTGGATGGGCAAGACCCATCTGGCCGTAAGAACAGGTTAGTTTGGTGGGGTGGAGGTTTGGGGGTTGTTAGCGCCGGAGGGGAGGGGGAGGAGGGTGCGTCTTCGGGCAGGAGGGATTGGGCACCCTCCTGCCAGCGATCAATATTGTCGGGGGGGGGGAGGGTGCGTCTTCGGGCAGGAGGGATTGGGCACCCTCCTGCCAGCAATCGATATTGTTGGGGGGGGGAGGGTGCGTCTTCGGGCAGGAGGGATTGGGCACCCTCCTGCCAGTGATCGGACAGGCCGCGGCCCGCTATACTTATAGCGGCAGAGAGATCCCTTGCCGCGATAAGTGTAGCGGGCTGTGTCTAATCTAACCCGATTCTCTAACCAGCGTCTGTAACATGGACGCCGGTTACAGAATCGGGGTTTAGTGTAGGCCGATTCTGAATAGGACACCTTTCCCGGGCGTCCTATACAGAATCAGGGCCTAGGTGTCTTGTGGGCCTCGCCTTCAATATAGGCGGCCTGCCTGGGGAGCATTTTTTTTTTAAAAACGTGCATCCCGATTGGCTGATTAGACAGCTGTAGGACGCCTACAGCTGCCTAAAATCGGGACGCACTTTGGAGAATCAGGCCCTCAGTGTGTAATTATAGAAAATGTGGTAAAAGCAGTTAGCATAGTAAGGTTTAAAAAAGATTTGGACAAGTTCCTAAAAGAAAAGTCCATAGGCCATTGGCAAGATCTCAAAGAGTAAACCAAATTGTATATTGTGTATTTTCCCAGATACTTGTGACCTGGAATGGCCACACTTGGAAGCAGGTTATTGGGCTTGATGGACCTTTGGGGTCTAGCCCAGAATAGCGATGCTTATGTTCTTATACAAATTGTCATTAAAATTAAGTGGCATCTAACCTAGTTAACTTGATAAAATCATCTTCAGTGTGCAAGTGGTCTGGCTGCTTCTAGGTTGCCTCCTACAACCAACTCATAGCACAGCTATGTGTGAACACAAGCCAGAATAAACATGAAACTTAAGTATAATAAGACAGATAGAAAGAGTTTACTGTGTTCATCACCCAGGAATGAAGCTGTTTAAAGAAAACCCACAATTATGTGTTGAATGATAAAAAGAAGAAAAGAGGCTCACCCAACTGCACAAATAGGATGAAAGACAGAAGAGCAAAGAGAATAAACATCAAGTCAACAAATAAATATCTATCCAAGGTATTATTCATTCACAGGCTTAAATTGTCACCCTAGATTTATCTTTTAAAGAGCACTGTGCAGAGAAGAGCCTCTGTCACTCATTGTGACTCTGATGCTCAAAGCTCCAGAGCCCACCCCATACCATAGGAACAACGCAGAAAACTAGTCCTTCAATGCTCAAAGTTAATGGCATTCAAATGATAAAAAATCAAAAGAAAATAAATCCACTCTTCAGCCACACACATACCCCCCCCTAACACCTGTTCTGCCTCGGGCTTTTGCAGCCCAAATGCATGACATTAAATTTTAGCTGCCAAATTTCAGACCATTCTTCAAGCTTCACCAGGTCTTTCTTCATGTTATTCACACCGTCCGGCGTGTTTATTGCAGATTTTCGTATCATCCGCAAAAAGGCAAATCTTATCTGACAACCCTTCAGCAATATTGTTTATAAAAATGTTAAAAAGAACAGGCCCAAGAAGAGAACCTTTCCTCAGAGCAATTTCCATTGACCTCTGTCGCCTTCCACTCAACCAGTTCTTGACTCAGCCCGTCACTTTGGGACACATCCCGAGGGCACTCAGTTTATTTATTAGACGTCTCTGTGGAACACTGTCAAAGGCTTTGCTAAAATCTAAATACACCACATCTAGCGCACAGAATCCATGTTATCTCCGGTCCTATAATCCACAGGATTACAGAAACTTGACCATTACAAAGATCTTATAACCCGCAGTTATCATTCAGGCAGTGGCGTACCAAAGGGAGGGGGGGGGCGGTCTGCCCCGGGTGCATGCCCCAAGGAAGTGCACAGCTGGCCACCCACTGGGGAATAGGCTGCCACCGGGAAAAGGCTTCCACTGCTGTCATCGGGAACAAGCCAGCCAAGTTCTCATAGGCAGTAGAGCACTGCTTTGTTTGGGGGGGGCCCAGGAGCTCTGCCCTAGTGCACAACCTCTCAGCAGCTCCCGGGTCCCCCATCCACCTCCTCCCGGTGCTATAGTTTTAAATCTTCAGGGAGCCACCACACTGTGTCCATGAGCAGGCCTGCCCCTAGAAGTAGAGTGAAGGGCTCCGGGGCAGGCCTGCTGTTTGACACTGTGCGGTGGCTGCCGAAAGATTTTAAACCATAGCCCTGGAAGATGGGTGGGCAGGTGGGCAATGAGCAGCAACCAAAAATTTTGGGGGTGGCCATGGCCTCCGTGGCCTCCCCCATTCTGACGCCTATGTAGTGGCTGATGCTCGCTTCCACCCCCAAAAGCAAAACTAGCAAAGGATATTGGGCTCGGTAACAGGTACAGGAAAAATAAATGGTTGTGTTTCCAAACAGATGGCATCAACGTTTATGTTCTGGCATAAAAAATTCTTATGTTGCTATTTCATAGATGGAGGTGGGAATGATCACCGCAAACCAAGACAGAATGACCAAAAAGGTCTTTATTCAAATGTGTCCATCGTCAAATGTAGAGCAGATACCTAACCGGGCCTGCAGTTATGTTTCTGCTCTACTAACTTTCCCCTACCCCTTTGTGTTATCCTTAACTGTTTTCTTTTCTAAAATGTTGTATTTCACCCTCTACCCTCTTGTTTTTCATTTGTCTGTGGGTCTTGTCCGTGTTTTGGTTCGCACTAATTATTTTAATTTTGACCCCCCCTCGCCTAGAATGTTAATAGACAAATAATCACATTTTTAATAGAACCTTGAAACCTTGAAAACCTTACTCCCACTTCCTTCATGGCTCTGCTGTTCTCCCGTGGGAGTTGGTTGGTTCGCTCTAGTTGCATTGGCTATTTCATAAAGTAAACATTTATGTGCCCACTTTGGCCCTGTTCATATCTCAGATGTTTTTGATTCGAAAGTGGGTCTTCCAGCCACGTGAAACCAGCACATAAACGACCATTTCACCAGGTATTTTAGAACAGGCTCTGTGTCGGCAGTTCCTGTTCTAGAAATACGAGCAGAACTTGAGGCTTGACCTGGATTTGTATGTCCTTTCTAAAGTGCCACTCTGTGTCTGTGATTAGACAAAGATATCAATTTCATGCTTTTAAATAACCATTTTTCCCCCCCAGGCTACAGTGACATTCTTTGATACTACTCCAGTAGGCAGGATCATTAATCGCTTCTCCTCTGACCTGGAATGCACAGATGAAAACCTTCCATTTAGACTCAATATGGTCTTGATCTTTATCTTTATTCTGCTGGGCATGGTGGTGATGATAAGCCTTGGGCTGCCTTGGATTATCTTAGTGATGGTACCTCTCACTGCCGTTTACTTGTACATCCAGTGGTACTATCGTCACACATCGCGGGAACTGAAGCGACTAAATAGCACCACTCTTTCACCAATCTACACCCACTTCTCAGAGACCCTGACAGGATTAAACACTATCCGGGCAACCCGGGCAACAGACAGGTGAGCAGAGCACCACTATCTGTTATGTTAAACCAAGATCTGCTACAATACACGCGTTTCAGTAATGGTGTTATTGTATGAAGGGAGGGAGATGGGTTGATAGTTAAGCAGGTTAGGTAGCATGTTTGAAGGCAGATACACTCAATAACCTTCTCAAAGTGCTTCTACTTCCAACCTCCCCCCCCCCCCCCGCCAACCCCCTACTTCATTATATGCACAAACTATAACTGACTATTTCCATAACACAGTTCACAAAGTTAATCTCGAGCAACACCAGGTCACCTCCATCTCCCCTTTATTCCTGAGCTCTTCCTTTAACCCAGGGATCTCAAAGTCCCTCCTTGAAGGCCGCAATCCAGTCGGGTTTTCAGGATTTCCCCAATGAATTTGCATTGAAAGCAGTGCATGCACATAAATCTCATGAATATTCATTGGGGAAATCCTGAAAACCTGACTGGATTGTGGCCCTCAAGGAGGGACTTTGAGATCGCTGCTTTAACCCTTACCATTATTTTTCTTCCTTCCCAAAAATCACAGCAGAGATCACGGCGCATCTTCTCTCCTCGACAAAACTCACTACCTGTCCCACTGATCCCATTGTCACCTAGCTAACCGGCTCTGTCTCATCTGCTATCACCCTTGCATCTAATATCCTTGGTCTCTCAGTTTCCACCGCAACTACTTCTGCTGCCTTCAAATATGCTACCTATCTAAATGACTTGAATGTGCTGTGCACCACTGTCATCTTGACTTTCTTTCATCCATTCTGGCTTTTGCTCTCTGCATTTTACCAAAACCAGTGCTTGCCAAATTCTCCAGTGAACTGTTCCTAGTCATATCCAAGGGCCCTTACTCAATCCTCATCCTTCCGATTTAACCAATGCTGATCACGGTAACATATTAACATTGTAAATAATCAGTAGTTAAAGAATTGCACAGTCCATCAAGTTTCAAGTTCAAGTTTATTGATTTTTAATATCCCGATCATAAAACAAATATCTGACCGGTTAACAATAAAAAATTTTAAAATAGGAGAGTAAAAACTAGATATTGGTGTATTAGAAGAGTTAGAGAAAACATATTAGACATACACTAACAAACATGACTGTGAGGATAGATGGGAAGGAGGGAAAAGTTACATAATATTAGAAGAAAAGAGATAGAGGGAAGGGATAGGACATGGCCAACAGGCATACTGACAAATCCGCGCATGACAATTGTGCCCCGACAAATGTGCCCCAACAATTGCTCGCACGGACAATTGCGCGCTGGACAATGCCGCCCCGTCAATTGCACCCCGTGAAATGTGCACACCAAAGACAGAAAGTTTGAAAAGTATACATACATTGAAGGCCCTGATTTGCTCAGATTCCTCGGGCCCCGTCCTTTGGAAGAGGCTTGAGGGGCCTAAGGAGTCTGAGCAAATCAGGACCTTCCAAATATCCACTTATGTAAAGGGTTCCCATAATCATCATGTAAACCTTACCCTAACACTAGATAGGAAGTGAACCTTACTGAGGCTGTAGCTCTAACCCCTGCATCACACTCTCCCCCAGTCATCAGCAACTTAATATGGCTTCCTATCCTTACCCCCTAAACCTATCACCTCCCTTCCCCCTTTCTCTATTTATTTATTTAAAAATAATTACTCACTAACATCCAACAATTCTGTGCGAGTTACAATGTAAAACCTGCATAATTAAAAATCAACAAACTAAGACACATATAATACATAAAAACTAAATTCACAATTAAACCAAAGCAAAAATTACATTGATTACTTTATCTCAGAATAAAATCTTTTAGGAAAAACATCTCTTGTATAACATGGTTTAAATCAACTTCCTAAATTGGGGCAAGCTAGATGCACTTTTTAAGTCAATAGGCAGTATGTTCTACAATACAGTACCCTGTACGGTCATCGGAGAATGACAAAAACAGGACACATTCACATGTTTCAGTGATGGAACTTCTAAACACATTTTACTTTCAGAGCACAATGAGACGGCTGGTACAACTGAAGATGAGCACTCCACCCTGTTGGGCTTCCAGGGTTCAAAATCTTAATAAACAAACAAAGAATTTTGAACTCATTCCGAAAAGTAATAGGCAACTTTAAGCCTTGCCTGGTGGTCTAGCGAATTTTCAGGCAGGAGCGATCTTCCCACGCTCCTGCCCCGTGCAGATCGCTCACAGGAAATGGCTCGAGAGATTGCAGGTGCTCAAGGCAGCCATTTCCTGTGAACGATCTGCACGGGACAGGAGTGTGGGAAGATCTCTGCTACCTGAAAACTCACTAGACTACCAGGTAAAGCTTAAGGGGGGGGGGGGGGGGGGCTTACAGGGCTAAAAATAGCCCGAAAAATGAAAAACATTTTCTGGTCAAAAATCGCAAATAACCGAATCCGTAGATATGAAATTTGCGAATACGGAGGGGGAAGTGTATTACTCATGCCTCCACTGGCTACCAGTGCAACAGTCTATAATAGGGACTAACATGATCACTTTTCTTCAGCCCAAATATCATATGGACAGCCGTGTTCTTAGTTCTTAGGTTACAAAACAGTTAAATAGATTAGTTTTTAATAGTTTTCTGAAGTTTAAGTAGGATGAGGAGCGCGAGATAATATTGCCCAGCCAATCAGCAGGTCAACTAAATGATTGGCTGGGCAATATTATCTCACGCTCCTCATCCTACTTAAACTTCAGAAAACTATTAAAAACTAATCTATTTAACCGTTTTGTAACCTAAGACCTCTATGCCCGACCTCTTGTTTCCTGCTCCCCTTTATTTATGGCCCCTATATATTGTACCTTTATCCTGCTCACCTTTATAATTTGTATCTATATTTGCAGATTGTACATATACATTGTACCTGTATCCTGCTTACCTATTTAAATTGTATCTATATTCGCTGATTGTACCTATATTCGCTGATTGTCCAGCCCTTCTTTGTTGTAAACCGCCTCGAACTACTACGGCTTTGGCGGTATATAAGAAATAAAATTATTATTATTACTAGTCTTATAGCCCATTACATTAACGGGTGCTAGAATATATGTGTATATGTCTGTCTTTATTTCTTTCTCTCTCTCCTTAGCCGCTTTCTGTATTACTGTCTTTCTTTTTCCTCGGCTGTCCACCACCACCCCTTGGCTGCTCCCCCTGTCCATTCTCCCTTCATTTTACCTCCCCTGTGTCTACCACCACCCCTTCACTGCTCCCCTTATCCAGCAGCAGCCCTTCTCCCTTTGTTTTACCTCCCCCCTGTCCAGCAGCACCTCTTTCCTGCTCTCCCTGTCCAGCAGTAGGCCTCCCTTCCTTTTTCTTCCCCCGTCCATCAGCACCTCTTCCCCTGTCCAACAACACCTCTTTCCTGCTCCCCCTGTCCAGCAGTAGGCCTCCCTTCCTTTTTCTTCCCCCGTCCATCAGCACCTCTTCCCCCATCCATCAGCACCTCTTTCCTGCTCCCCCTGTCCAGAGATAAGCCTCCCTTCTTTTTTCTGCCCCCCCTGTCCATCAGCACCTCTTCCCCTGTCCAACAGTACCCCTTACCTCCGTTCACGTCTGCCCTCCGCCGACAGCCGCCTCAAGCCGCGGCGGCCTCCAGGCACCGACAGCCGCCTCGGTAACGTTTCCACCATCCCTGCCATCGCCACTGCTTGAGAGGCCCGTGGGACCGAAGGTGGTTAGCATGTCTGGGGCTCAAGAGGAGGAGTCCTGGTGTCGCGCATGCGCACTCCTGCCGACCACTGACCTACAGATCAGGGAACACGCGGTAAGAGTGCACTTGCGCGCTTAGCATTTTATTATTATAGATTATTATTCTCAATTTGCCAGTATTCTGTAAAGAAAAATAGGGGCTTACATTCCTTCATGGAATAGGCTTTTATCTAATGCCTCCAGACATCTGTTTACTTACCCGACAGTAAAAACCTGTTGATATAAAAGATTCTTGGATAGAACTCTTGCCTTTCAAGCAGGCACAAAGAATAACTGGTTGGCCAACTTTGTTAAACCTGCTTCTTCTTATTATAAGAACATAAGAACATAAGAAGTTGCCTCCACTGAGTCAGACCAGAGGTCCATCTCGCCCAGCGGTCCGCTCCCGGGGTGGCCCACCAGGTCCGTGACCTGTGAAGTGGTTTTTGTCCACTTTTATAACCTACCTCTAGTTCTATCTGTACCCCTCAATCCCCCTATCCTCTAGGAACCTATCCAAACCTTCCTTGAACCCCTGTAAAGTGCTCTGGCCTATCACCTCCTCCGGAAGCGTGTTCCATGTGTCCACCACCCTTTGGGTAAAAAAGAACTTCCTAGCATTTGTTCTAAACCTGTCCCCTTTCAATTTCTCCAAGTGACCCCTAGTGGCTGTGGGTCCCCACAGTTTGAAGAATCTGTCCTTATTCACTTTCTCTATGCCCTTTAGGATTTTGAAGGTTTCTATCATGTCCCCTCTAAGCCTCCTCTTTTTCAGGGAGAACAGCCCCAGCATTTTTAACCTGTCAGCGTATGCAAAATTTTCCATACCTCTTATCAGTTTAGTCGCTCTTCTCTGGACTCCCTCGAGTACCGCCATGTCCTTCTTGAGGTACGGCAACCAGTACTGGACACAGTACTCCAGGTGCGGGCGCACCATTGCGCGATACAGAGGCATGATGACTTCCTTCGTCCTGGTTGTGATACCCTTTTTGATGATGCCCAGCATTCTGTTTGCTTTCTTTGAGGCTGTCGCACACTGCGCCGATGGTTTCAATGTTGTGTCCACCATCATCCCCAGGTCTCTTTCAAGGTTGCTCACCCCTAGCAATATTCCCCCCATTTTGTAGCTGAACATCGGGTTCTTTTTCCCTACATGCATGACCTTGCATTTCTCTACGTTAAAACTCATTTGCCACTTTTTTGCCCATTCTTCCAGTCTCGTTAGGTCCCTTTGCAGGTCTTCACAGTCTTCCGTGCTTCTAACCCTGCTGCAGAGTTTGGTGTCATCAGCAAATTTGATAACCTTACATTTCGTCCCCGTCTCCAGGTCGTCAATAAATATATTGAACAGGAGAGGTCCCAGCACCGACCCCTGTAGAACTCCGCTCGTGACCCATTGCCAGTCTGAGAACTGGCCCTTTACTCCAACCCTCTGTTTCCTGCCTGCCAACCAGTGTTTGATCCATCGGTAGATATCCCCTTGCACCCCGTGGTTCCACAGCTTTTTAAGTAGCCGTTCGTGAGGTACCTTGTCGAAGGCTTTTTGGAAGTCAAGGTAGATGATGTCTATGGATTCCCCCTTATCCATCTGGCTGTTTATTCCCTCAAAGAAGTACAGCAAGTTCGTGAGGCACGACCTTCCCTTGCAGAAGCCATGCTGGCTCGCCTTCAGTTGTCCATTGTTTTCTATGTGTTCGCAGATTGTGTCCTTAACCAGTGCTTCCATCATCTTTCCCGAAACCGAGGTCAAGCTCACAGGCCTGTAGTTTCCTGGGTCACCCCTTGATCCCTTCTTAAAGATGGGTGCGACATTTGCTATTTTCCAGTCCTCTGGGATCTCCCCAGTTTTTAAGGAGAGGTTACATATTTGGCAAAGTGTTTCTGCTATTTCATTTCTCAGTTCTTTTAGTACCCTTGGGGGATGCCGTCCGGGCCCGGTGATTTGTCGCTCTTCAGTCTGCCTATCTGTTTGAGGACATCCTCTTTGCTTACCTCTAGTTGTACCAGCCTTTCATCATGGTCTCCGGTTATAATTTCCTCGGGTTCTGGGATATTGGTTGTGTCCTCCCTGGTGAAGACTGACGAGAAGAATTTGTTTAACCTGTCAGCTATCTCTTTTTCCTCCTTTATCACTCCTTTCTTGTCTTTTAGAAAATTGGTAAAAACGCAGCTGTTTGATCGATTTATATCATAAAGTTTTATCGGTTTGAACTTCATTCTTCTCTCTTAATGTATTTTTGTTTAATTTCATTTTTATTCATTGTATTTTTTTACTGATTGTCCAGTACTTCTTTTTTTTTTTAATTTCTTTATTCATTTTTAAACTTACATCAAGAGTGCAGTAAATATCAACCAAATATAATACAACATCACTTGAAAAATTTTCAATATCATACACCAAGAAGATTTAACCCCCACCCCCCTCCCAAATTCATATACAACTAATATATACCACATGAAAATAATATCTTACGACAATCATCTATATATTCTTAATGGAAAAACAAGAAATCCCCCCCCCAAAATTCACATGTGTATTAAGATTGGGAAAAGTGTAACTTATTCATTACTATAATTTAATAATGGTCCCCACACATCCTTAAATTTATTATAATAACCTTTTTGAACAGCCAACGCTCTTTCCATTTTATACACATGAAATTGTCCAGTACTTCTTGTTGTAAACTGCCTTGAACTATCACGGTTTTGGCAGTATATAAGAATACATTATTATTATTATTATTATTATTATTAATTCTAGACACCTGTTATAGAATTGCCCAACCTCCTCCCCACCCGAAGTCTGAAAATCTATGGCTAAGGAAGTTTCATGTTTACCAGGTACTTGTAGCCCCACCAGTAACAGGATACTGGATTTGATAGACCTTTGGTTTGATCTAGTATGCTAGTTATTAGGTCTTCTTTTCTACCAATGTTGAAAAAGTAATCAAGCTGTAACATGATTGCTGTGGAAGGCTCATGGCCAGAAAGAACCAGTGGCAGGCCAGGGGGGGGGGGGGATCCAAAAAAGAAGCGCTTGATGCAGGAATGCTAGAAATCAAACTATGAAACTAGAAAGCTATGTTGATTTTACCAGTTGTCTAATGGGTGAATTATTTGTCCTCTGAGAACTTTCTGTATATACCAGTAACTATGTTGGCTTTTGACTCTATATGACTCATTAAAAAAAAAATACATTGTCTACTTTAGCATTAACCCTGGATTATGTGCCCGCTACAGGTTTGAACAAGAGAACGAGGTGCGATTGGAGATGAACCAACGTTGTCTGTTTGTCAGTAACACTGCTCTGCAGTGGCTAGACATCCGTCTGCAGATGATCGGTGTGGCTGTGATTACAGCAATTGCAGTGATTGCCATCATTCAACATCAGATGGAATCTGGCGACCCAGGTTCACAAACTATTTTATCTCTTGCTTCTTTCCTCGGCTGCACTGAACCTGAGCATAGCCTGCTCCTTCTACCAGGAGTACAATGAAAGGCTTAAGAACATAACATAAGAATAGCCTTACTGGGTCAGACCAATGGTCCATCAAGCCTAGTAGCCTGTTCTTAACGGTGGCCAATCCAGGTCCCTAGTATCTGGCCAAAACCCAAAGAGTAGCAATATTCCAACATCTCAAAGAATAGCAAGGTTCCGGAACCCCAATGAGAGCCAACCTCATCGGTGATGTTACAGTGGCTTAATTGTCCTATACTTGGCTCATGTAAGAACATAAGAATACTGGGTCAGACCAATGGTCCATCAAGCCCAGTAGCCCGTTCTCACGGTGGCCAATCCAGGTCACTACTACCTGGCCAAAACGCAAGGATTAGCAATATTCCATGCTACTGATCCAGGACAAGCAGTGGCTTCCCCCCATGGCTTATCTCCTGCTCACCCTCTTTTTTTTCCTTGCTCATATCTTGGGAAACTGAGGTGCCTAAGCATAAACTGCTCCAATACATGGGAGGATACAAGGAGATTATTCTCTTATATACTTTTATTCAAAAGCAGTTCAAGGACTTGTGGAAGAGTAGTAGACAAAACCCAATACTCCCTCTAAGGATTGGCCGGGTAAATGCAAATTTTTTCTGACGTGAGCAACAGGTTCTAAAAATCAATAATTTCCCAGATTTGCAAGTATTTTTGTGAGCGACCATGTAAAATCTGCGAGGATGCTCCTAGAATGTATGAGTGATTGCTCATGTGCTCAGCTTAGAGCAGTGGTCTCAAACTCGTGGCCCAGGGGCCACATGCGGCCCGCCAGATACTATTTTGAGGCCCTTGGTATGTTTATCATAATCACAAAAGTAAAATAAAGAGTTTTACCTCATGCAAAATTGTCATGTCTTTAATAAGACATGAACTATTTTTTCTGAGGTCCTCCAAGTACCTACAAATCCAAAATGTGGCCCTGCAAAGGGTTTGAGTTTGAGACCATTGGCTTAGAGGGAACATAGGACAGAATGTGGTAGGGAAATAAACCAAAATAGCACAATGGGCCTCGATGAACTGGGACTAGTCATTACAGTACTGTCCCCAAATGAGCCATGTTTTGGCATGCAATGCCTGCGTCAGAGGTCAATCAAGTGTCTTGTGATAATAAAACAGGCCACTAGGTGGTTTATTCTAACATACTGTACTTTACAGTACTGAATATCAATTGCACAGCTGAAATGAAGTAAATAATAAATGGTAAAAGTTGTGTCTAATTTGAAGAAAGTGAAAATTATAAACTGTGGTAGAGACATGGAAGGAAATGTCCTTACAAAGAACTTTAGTTGATAGTTGAGAAATTAGTTATGGGGTGCTTTGGCGAGTGAGGATGGACTTAGAACAGTATCTGTCAAACTTTTTTTTAGCTTTGGCATACTAAACGGAGCAAATGTTTTTTTGCGGCACATTATCTAATATAATAAAACGGTAAGCCGCGCATGCGCACTTCCTATGCGTGGGTCCGTTTTCCATGAGCTGCAGCTAGGAAGTGGCATGCGCGGCTTACGGTCTGGCCTCGTGGCCAGAGTTCGTATGCGGAGGACAGATCGTGAAAGCACAGCCGGCGACTCCCCCCCTCACTCACTGCCAAAACCACCACCTCCTCTTTCTCGCTGGCTCACCCGCTTTTAAATGCTGTCTTAACGCTGGCTTTGCTGTCTTCTGTCCACTGCGGCCCGCCATCTCTGACTACTTCCTGTTTCCGCTAGGGTTGGCCGCAGTGGATAGAAGACGACGAAGCCAGGGGCTGTAGCCGCCGATCTCCGTTCCTCCGGGGGGGGGGGGGGGGGGGTCTGGGAGGAGATGGATCGCAGCCACTCAGCGCCCCCACCGAGGAGCCCAGCAACTTTCCGCTGCCCGGGACCCGACTCATTTGCCGCCCCCCCTCTTCCTTACCGCGAGCCCGACTGGCGATTTAAGCAGCGTGTCAGCAGTCTTCACACGCTGCTTCGGGCCCTTCTACTGCCCTGATTTGCTCTGGACATGCCAGAGTAAATCAGGGCAGTAGAAGGACCCGAAGCAGCGTGTGAAGACTGCTGACACACTGCTTAAATCGCCAGTCGGGCCCGCGGGAAGGGAAGGGAAGGGGGGGGGGGGTGCGGCAAAGGACTCGGGCCCGCGTTTGTAGTCGCGACTGTGGGAAGGGAAAGAGGGTAGAGGAAACGCTAATGCAGGCACAGGGAACTGGTGTGGGGGGAGGGAAATGGAAAGGGGAGGGAATGCAGCTTTGCACAGACAGACAGGGAGAGGAAGGGACACAGAAAGACAAGAAGAAAGACACAGGGACAGGTGCACAGGGAACTGGTGTGGGGGGAGGAAATGCTGCTTTGGAAAGACAGACAGAGGGAGGAAGGGACACAAAGACAAGAAGAAAGACACAGGGGCAGGTGCGGGACAGCGGGAGTCGTGTCAGGAGGGGTGCGGGATGCTGCAGAGGGAACTTTTCCAATGGGTGCAACTGGGTGGCTGTCGGGAGCCTTTGATCAGGGGCAGAGCAAGGTAAGTGTATCATAGGGATAAGAAGAAGGAGGGGGGAGAAAAAGGAAGGGACGCCTACTGCTGGACAGGGGGAGAAGGAAAGAGGTGCTGATGGACAGGGGGGTGAAGAAAAAGGAACGGAGGCCTAATGTTGGACAGGGGGAGAAGGAAGGTGCTGCTGGACAGGGGGGAGGTAAAACAAAGGGAGAAGGCCTGCTGCTGCATAAGGAGAGCTGTGAAGGAGTGGTGGTCGACACAGGGGAGGTAAAAAGAAGGGAGAATGGACAGGGGGAGCAGGCAAGGGGTGGTGATGGACAGCCAAAGAAAAAGAAAGACAGAAAGAAAGAAAGCGGCTAAGGAGAGAGAGAGAAAGAAATAAAGAGAGACACACACACGCACCCGTTAATGTAACGGGCTATAAGACTAGTAATTGAAATAAAATTGCAAAACCAACAGAAAAATAAATTTGAGAGTTATTTATTTATTTAAAGTTCTTTAAGCTATGTATGGGTAATTGTAACAACAGTGAAACTCATAAGCGGCAGAACGGGGGGGACTACAGGGGCCATGGCCTTCCCAAAATTGCCAATCGGAAGTATGGCTCTCACAACTCCCCCACCTAGCGCCTACCCGCTGCTGAAATTTAAAATCTTCTGGGGCAGCCAATGGCGCAACGAAGCCAGCCTCCCGCCATCGGCCTGCCCCAGAAGTGTTCTTTCTGCCTATGCGGGAAGAAGAAGTGCTGCAGAAAGAACACTTCTGGGGCAGACCGACAGTGGGAGGCTGGCTTTGTTGCACTATCAGCTGCCTGAAAATTTTAAATTTCAGAAGGGGGAAGATGGTAGGTGGGGGAATCAGGAACTGGGGCGAGGTCGCATAGTAGGATCCAGCTGAGAGGGGAGGGCTGGGGTTGGGAATGAGGGAAGGACAGACTGCATGGGCTGAGGGGGGTAGGGGGGTTGGGAAAGCAAGAAGGACAGATGTTGCGCAGGCTGGGAGGGGGTTGGGAAGGACCGCAGCTGCACAGGCTGGGGATTAGGAAGGGAAGGAAAGAGAGACACTGTTGGTGGACGAGGGAAGAGAAAAAGAAAATTCTTGGACATAGGTGTGTGGTTAACTATTATATGATGTTAATGAGATTATATTGTGTGTATATATGAAAAATGAATGGAAAAATGGTATTACAATTAGTATTATTATTATGGGGGGCAGGGTCTGGGGGCGGAGTCTTTGGGCCTCCCCAAACAAAAAAGCATTCCACTGCCTTTGATGAAACTAAAGTAGATAGAATAGAATTACTAATTAATGTGATGGATGAGCTTGTTTTTGAGTGCAAATTAACTCAAAAGGTGGCTCGATAGTTGACAAGCAAACATGCATTTCATCATCCACCATCTGCAGTCGTTCTCTTTTTTTTTTATTTAATTTCTTTCAGAGCTGAAAATCCAAGTTCTCAAAGATAAGAAGATCCAAACGGTAACAAAGCATTAATTGCTTTGTTGCTCAAGTTAGGATAGCTACTGCATAAAAAATACAAATAAAATGACTTGCCATTAGTTTTCAAGGACCAATCACGTCAAGGAATGATGCTTGCCTGGGCGGTTATATCCTTACACATGCAGACTCTCATAACAGTGACAAACTCATGCGTATGCGACGTGCATGTCATCTATTCTAGTGTATACTTATGAAGGGAATTGAACGGACACGTATCAGAACTTTAGTAAGTGTCCTTAGGCATATGTTGTTTAAAGATGCAAAGGTAGGCCCTGTTTATCTTTCCCTTCTTTGAAGATGGTATAAGGACATCTATGTTTGTCTTTCTTTCTTTGACATGAATGTTTAAACAGAGTTGTAGTGAAGTGAATTCAATTGTTTTGTTAAGCCGTATTTACAGACAGATTTAGTTAAGAAGCTCTGCTGGTCAAGGCTTTTTCTTACCTTTTGGACTTCAATCTCTAGATAGGAAAAATGCTGATGTGTTTAAAGTTTCATGTGACCTTACGTCACATGCCATCACATGCTGGCAAACCTGATTCGTATAAATATGTGAAACTCATAATAAAAGACGGACATATTTGAAAGATGGTTTCTGGTCTTTAAGATGTGTCCCCAGGTACCTGACTTACAAATGACAGAGACAGAGAAAGTATGGGGCAGGAATTGGGACCTGAATCCTTTTCAGTTGGGGGCTTGTCCGCGATGGGCAGATGATATCACCGGTATTTTGTGAGTATTTCTGAATTTTTTCTGTTCTTTAATACTCACTGGATAGTGGTGACCTGTACCCAACCCTTTATTTTAAGTTCAAGCTTTGGGTTCTATTATGGAGTTTTTTTGGGAAAAATCTCGGGGTACTTTCGGTAAGCGCCCCTCATATATATAAGCAGCTGCCATTCTTTCGGAAAGAATGAAATTATTTATAGAACCCCCCTGCCCACTCTGTCATTTGTAAGGTTAAAAACTTTTATAGAGTATAAGATTTTATTGTCTCTTATTACTGTACCTCGCTTATAAGGTAAGATAAGCGAATATTTTTGCATTGTTATATGGGTTTTGTAATGAGTCATAAAGGCACTTACTCCTAGACAAATGAGACTTGTACGGCTGTGTGTGTGTATGACATTTTTCCTTCAGCTCCCATCTTTCTGTGTCACCAATGTTTACTACTGAGGTAGGACATGCTGTTATGTGGAATGAATTGAATGCGCTGTTTGAATCAGTCTAAGATCTTTCCCTTGTAGTTAAAAAAAAGAAAAAAAGAAAAAGAAAAAATTCCGTTTTAAAGGTTTTCTTTCTTGTGCAGAGCAAAGCTAATCTGTTCTTTGCTTTCATTATCAGGGTCTGTGCATGAATGTTTTTGTCCCTTCCCCCAGACTTCTCTGTTTGGGCTTCCACTGACCCCCTATAGTGCTTCTTTGAAATTACTCATTCTTGGTTTTATAAAGCAGTAAGGTGAGATTCCACTGCTTGTCTCTTGACTTTTCTCCGGCATTATCAAAACCACCATCTCTTCTTATAATATGCCCATCGCTCTTGTTGCCAAAGCTGATGGCATTCCCTGTTTCGTCCTAGATTTAGGGCTGTTAATGTTTTGGTAATTCTCATTGCCCTTATGTTTCTTCCACCATTCCACCGGCAGCCAATGATTTTTTTTCTGTCATTTTCCTAAATTAATGTTTTATTTTAGTCCCTTTGGTGAAGCTTTTCAGCTCCCTTTTTGCCTTCACCTTTAAGCAACAGTATACCTAGTGTGGAATGTCCTTCGGGCTATTCTACAAGTCATGCACTGCCCCTCATGGTCCTATAATGATTGTCTGTGTGTGGTCACAAGGTGTCACGAAATAAACTGCACTGGTGTACATCTGAAGTGAAATACCTGGGTTTTGTCCTGTCTCATGGTCAGAGGAAAATCTGCACTTTCTGCACTGCTGCTATTCTGGGTCGGCCCCGCCCAGCTACCAAGAAAGACATGCTTACTTTTCTTGCTATGATTGGTCACTGCCGCCAATGGATCTCTGCTTGTTCCTTCTATGACCAGATTTTGAGACAGACCCTGGTTTCTGAAATGACTGCTCTTATCAGATGGACTTATGAAATGTTGGACATTTAAGATGTGCTTTGGTTTTTAGCTCAAGTTTGGGTTTTCCTGCTTATGCCCACATGTTTTATCTCTTTGTTTGGGACTATTGTAACACCATGAAGGGAGAACATGGCGGTAAATTACGCTCTGTTGCCTTTTTTTTATAGTCACTCCTGTTCAAGAAAGCCCTGGCTGCTTGTGCTATTGTGGTAGAGATGGTTACTTCTCTGATCCTAGGTCACCCCATTACCCTTCACACTCTTCACGATGTTCAAGCCCTTCTTTTAAATGGGCTTTCGGGTCTCACGGGTGAACAGGATTCTCTTCCTCTCTTTTTTCACAGCTTCCTCTGAATTTGATGCCTGGCGTTTGGCAGGTGCCCAAAGCCGCCCTTTTAGACGGACTTTGGTGCAAAGAGGGGAAACCCTGGATACCAGCTGCTAGCTCTCCCTTATTCATTGCCCAATATCATGGTATTGGTTATCGTAGTGCTCGCTCGACATTTTAACTTCTTGCTAGTGATATTTTCATTCTTGACCTTTTGCTCCTTGATACAGAGATATATAGCTTGATAATTACAGCTGGCACGGTTGTGAATTGAAAATAAATTGGAAAATACAATTCCTTTCTATTGTTTTAGCTGAAATTAGGATGTTGCTAATTTAAAATGTTTTTTCCGGATTTATACATAGCCATCCCAGATCCGTTTTGGCACAGATATTTCTAATGTTTTCCACGGGTCCTCTTTATCACTGCAGAGATAGAGACGCTCCAAAGAGACATTAGCTTTATGCCTTTTTCCAAATATGAGATGGTTATGATATACATTATTTGTTGTTTTGGTTTTTTTATATCAATGTGTTTATTTGCAGAGTTAAATTCAGCCCTGCACACTTGACAGATGGAGTAATAGCTCCACGCTTAAAAACTTTATGTTTTGTCTGTGTCATGTCTACTTGTTTTAGTTTAGTGGGTACCCCAGGATACATAATATTGGCCATTTCTAGAGCTCTTTTTCCACTTCTTACTAGCCTAACTGCGCAATGTTCTTTTACTTTTAGCTTTTATATTCTGAATATAGTTTAGTTAGGGGTTATAAGAAAAAGTTTTACTTTATACAGCGTTTATTTCGTGGTGTTCCCTACATATGATCCATTCAATATACATTTCTGAATACATTCAGTACATCAGTATGGTCTCTCTGAAGTGCATAATAGTTATATGCAGCACGATAAAAACATATCCTTTTGGATTGTTCAATTAAGAACCTTAAGCAAGTGAGTATTGTCTCTCTTTTGCCATGGCTATGCTAAGTGAATGAATTGGTATTGTGCATGTTGCCACATTCAGTACAGGCAACATGGTTTCTCTTGTTTTCTATCTCTTATTTGGATCACATTGGAGTACAGCTGCTGAATGATATTTGGAATGCTTTTCAAGCATTTCTTTTCAAGTATCTCTTTCTGTATGCACAGATATCTGGCTGCTCTCCCTTTGAGATTCTCACGGGATGACCTTTCCCCGCCCCATGGGTGGATTTTCCCTTGATACAGGAGGAATACGTCCAAAAGCTAATTGAAATATTAGGGCTTGTTCAAAGAAACGTGTCTTGCACTTCTCCTTTCTCTCCACAGATTCCTACCCATTTTTTCCAGCCTGGTGATTATCCAGCAGCTTTCCAAGGATCGGAAGCAGACAGATTTCCCCTTTGGCCTTCCCACTACTGTGATCGCTGTGCCCAGGCCCGCTGCACTCACTGAGGAGTTTCCTGTTTGGATCCACGCAAGTCGCTTGAAGAGGGTTAACCTAAAACCCCAGAAGCAAGTCTTCCCTGCGCAGATTTCACCTCCTCCAGTAGAACAACATGATGATCTCATTGCAGCATTCTACTGGCACTGCTGCTGCTAGTTTTTCTCCCTGTATGGATCATTTCTAACTGGGTCTACAGGGATGATGTGTTCTGGGTTCACGACACTTTCTGCCCATACCCATCTGTAAATGACACTCCTACTGTAAACAGCACCCCCGACACCTCTTTGCGAACACAATGTCAAGCTGGACTACTCCCTCGCAAAGGCTGTCCTTCAATTGGAATCCAGAAAAGACCGATAGTATGCTACCCTTTGGTATAATTCCAGCAGTGTGCAAGTTGCCACCTTCTCCTTTGAGTATTGTGACATTGTGGACTGTTCATCAATTGATATCCCAAGGCTGTGCCATTGGTCCTCAGAGATTCCTAAAACTAAGGACATATATGTATATGTTACTGACTTACGTTGGGGGGATAAGTGTGCATTCTGGGGAGTGGTAGGGTGGAATATTAATACTGACTGGGCTTATAAACTAGAAAATACCCTGAAAAACAGTGGACCAAAATGGTAAATCACTGCTTACTTGTATGACCCTTCATAAGGTTGGACACTGTTATAGGAAAAGTGTTCCTGCACAAATTATTAAGCTTTCTCTTACTATTGACAACCCTAGACCTACTGATGAAGGTATGTACATTATGGACATGTGGTTTAAGGGTGGGTCTAGCTATCATCAGTTTTCTTATGGGATCTATCTACCTCCACTCATCCTCTCCCGCCATTTTGTGGGGGCCCCAAAAAATACTAACCCACTGGCCCCTACATTCAATAAATTTACTGACATGATGGCTATTGCCAATCCCACTTTTGAAGATACTGTGGCTGTTGAGGTAGGGTTTTCAGAACCTAACCTTTGGTTAGAATGGATGAAATTCACTGCTGATCAACATAATAAGAGTAATTGTTACATATGTGCTCAAGCTAGACCCCATCTAGGAACCGTACCTCTGGACCTCCCTCCTGGTATCCAACCATGCCTTTTTGGGTTATTTACCAGTATCTCCTCTAATTTTACCTATCCCCTTTGTGTACTGCAGTGTTCTAAATACCCTTTGTTGCCAGGACAGCAAAAGCTTGATATTGCCGTTATCATCTATAAGGGCAATTACATATGTCATGTTTCTAATCTGACACAGAGTAGTTTTGTAGGTAATTTACCCCCAGGTTATTGTTCTGTCTTGGCTCATAGGTATGCCCCATTGTTGCTGCATTAGATTTGATATTTACTGGCTTTATGGAGACTTTTGGCTCCCTGTTAAGCTACCCAGCCAGTGGATAGGCCAGTGCACTTTAGTTAAGGTTACTATGCTTCTGCATATTCTTTCTGAAAGGCATCCTTCCTATTCACATGGTTTTTCCTTTTATTTGTCTTGATATAAATCTGATCACATGTATACATAGATGCTATAGGGGTCCCAAGAGGGGTCCCAGATGAATTTAAGGCCCGAGCTCAGGTTAAGGCTGGGTTTGAGTTCCTTATTCCCTTTATTACTATTAATAAGAATGTTGATCGGATTAGTTAAAATTATTATAATCAGCAACGCTTTGTGAACTATTCTAGGAACGCCTTGCAAGGTATTACTGATCAATTAGGCTCCACTTCTCAGATGGTTCTCAAAATCATATGGCCCTAGATATGATTCTAGCTGAGAATTCTGAAAAATTCTCCTCAGTATTTTATGCTGTTGTACTTTTCTTTCTGACAATATAGGTCCTCCTATGGACATTCAGAAATTAGCAGACCTCTTTGCTGAGTTCAAATGTAACTCTGATTTATCTAATTCTTGGGATCAGCACTTTAGTTGAATGCATAATCTCTTATTATTTGCACTCTTATCTTGACTGCTCATGTACTGTGTTATTCGTATTACAGCTCCTAAAAAGACCCCTCCTTGAGAGACATACCTAGAGTATCACTCCCTTCCAGCTCATGCTGTGTATTTGTGACGTCATTTACATGACGTAAGAGGGGAATTGAACGGACACGTATCAGAACTTTAGTAAGTGTCCTTAGGCATATGTTGTTTAAAGATGCAAAGGTAGGCCCTGTTTATCTTTCCCTTCTTTGAAGATGGTATAAGGACATCTATGTTTGTCTTTCTTTCTTTGACATGAATGTTTAAACAGAGTTGTAGTGAAGTGAATTCAATTGTTTTGTTAAGCCGTATTTACAGACAGATTTAGTTAAGAAGCTCTGCTGGTCAAGGCTTTTTCTTACCTTTTGGACTTCAATCTCTAGATAGGAAAAATGCTGATGTGTTTAAAGTTTCATGTGACCTTACGTCACATGCCATCACATGCTGGCAAACCTGATTCGTATAAATATGTGAAACTCATAATAAAAGACGGACATATTTGAAAGATGGTTTCTGGTCTTTAAGATGTGTCCCCAGGTACCTGACTTACAAATGACAGAGACAGAGAAAGTATGGGGCAGGAATTGGGACCTGAATCCTTTTCAGGAATTTTTTAAAATAAAGTAAAATTCTGGAATCTCTTGTGGCACACAGTTTGAGATAGATTGGCCTAGAAGGATAAGGGATTTTGCTAAGAAATGGCTTATATCTGTCCATGACGGGCACAATGGACCCTTTTCATGGAGCAGCATTTGAACTAAGCAACGAAGTAGACTAGCAATTACTCTTCCTCTCAAACAGAAAGAGGTGCAGTGAACAAAGTAAGCCCATAATTAATCATATAACAAGAGGACTGTGAGAAATGATAGCTACTGACGAAATTGGTGGAAATACAAACACTATTTAATGTTAATTATTGGCATTTAGGGATCCTTTCACATATACACTCTTTAAACCCTTGTTAATGCAGTTGCATGTGTAAAGCTTCTATCTTGCCTTGCATTCATTTTCAATCCCCACTTCCTGCCCAGGCATTCAAGTTCCCGACTTTCTTTCTCTGCAGGGCTGGTGGGCCTGGCGCTGTCATATGCTCTCTCCATCATTTTCCTACTTTCTGGGCTCATTTCCAACTTCACTCAGATGGAGACAATGATGGTGAGTCTGGAGAGAGCACAGGAGTATTCCACTGAGATCCCCAAAGAACCTGAAGATGGAGTCATACAGGTAAGGACTAGAAAACCACTGGGAGAGTAAAGCCCAGGCAAATGTGAATTATGCAATGCTGGGATCTCTCTGCACTTTTCTGCATGTTTTCCTCTTTTCTCCAGTTTCATGATTTATTCAGTAATTTCCTACAATGTTCGACCTTTGTACTTTATAGCAAAGTTGATATTGAAAAGGTTTTATCCTGTTAGCTGTACCTACTACCCAGATAATTCCTACCAAGACAGATATTAAGCAGTACTATTTAGATAGTCCTCCTAAATATCTTAAAAGACCACCACCTGGATAACTACTGGACATATGTGCCCTGTATAAGAGACTTCGTGAGGCTAAGCTTCCCCAGCCCAAAAACTGAAGTCCCATCTTCACCAGCCAAGGTGCTGGCATTTCTTTCTCCCCCCTCCCCCGCCGTGGTCCCTTCACCTAACCTTGATTGTTTCACCTAACCTGATAGCAATACCATAACGATTAAAACAGGCCACTTCAGTGCCTTTCCTGTAATGTGCCTCGCCTCCTTTGATGCCACTTCCTGTTTCAACACGATCAAGGTGCATCACAGAGAAGGCACCGAACCAGATTGTTTGTTTAATCACTACGTTGTTGCTACTGGTAGAGATCAAAGGGGTGAGAATGAAGGGGAGAGATACTGTGATCTGTGTGAATTGTGTTTGTGAATGCACTTCAGTTAGGGAAGGGTGGAAGATGATCCCATTAATTCAGAAAAGGACCCTTTAAAGAGCGACTGGATGGGGGTGGGGGGTGTAGGCAATTTCTTTGGCCAATGAGGAGCGGGCAACAGGAGGGGAAGCTTCTAGAGCTCCTGGGGCCTCTTAATAGTGAGGCTGGTGTGGTCCATGAGAGCTGCAGTCCCGAGCCACTCCGAAGAAGCCATTATCAAAGGGAGTCGAGCAAGAAATGGACGAGCAAGAAATGGAGACTGATCTTGGATGCCAAGTGAGAGGCCTCTGTGAGCCTTGTGGATTTAACAGCTGCACTTTAAATGCTAGTATTACTTATTTATTTGTTTTTTTTAGACCAACTAGGGTTGATGTGTGCTAGGGCTGGAGTGAAGGTATTCAGGAGCATAGGAGAATATGTAGCCTTGTGATGTTTTTCTATCCCACCTAGACTTTATTTGTTTATAAATAGTTTTGATTTATTTTTGTTTGATGCCAATAGCCTTCCACACGAGGTACAACATAATTATTTTAGATAATTATGTGAATGTAGCATTAATCAATAACAAGGAAATAGAAATCATTTCATAGTGAATCAAGTAGTAAATCCTCTTCAATAAAACAACACCAGTCTAAAAACTTAAAGAAATCATATAGCCAAATAAGGCACCTTCCTGGGTTCAAATACAAGCTAAAAGCCCACTTTTTCTCTTAACTCCCAATCACTGTCAGAAACCTATACCCATTGTACTATTCCTTCTGCCAGAAACTCCCAACCTTGAAATGTTCTGTCTGTCTGTCACGCCACCCTCTGCCAGCCCACTGCTTCCTGATGATTAAAAGAAGGGACATAAAGGTATGGAGCTCTTGTCTAGCCACATAGCTGATGTTAAAGAGGTCATCCTGCACCTAGATGGCTGAATATGTTGACGACAGCTTTGGGGATGATGCTGGAGGACCTTGTTGGACTAGCACGAAACTAACTTCTTTTTGGATTTCTAATTCGTCAAATCGCTAGGACTCGAACTCGAGTTGATGGCACCTAACACACACATAGACAGAAAAGATTATAACATTTTAAGGTAGCATATGTTTCTTATCAACATTTTTGTGGGCCAGGGCAGGTTGCTCCCCAAGACAAGTGGTGAAGGGATGAGGAGTTGAGGGAGGGACTATGTGCCAAGGTGCCAATTTATCTGGTGCCGAGGCTGGAGATTTTGGGACAGTCCTGGGTTTCTGACTTGGTGCATTGTGGGACTTTCAATTGACAAGATCAGGCACTACAAATACCACACTGATTTGGGACATGAGCTTAAAACATGGACTGGCCAAAAGTCTTCAGCCTAGAGTTGGGTAATTTGGCATCTCAGGGGGGGCCTGGGCAGAGGCAAAGGCCCCTTATCCAATGACCTCTCAGGAGACCTTACCCCTCCACCTCCTCCCCCACCTCCCTGATGCCTGTGGACACCCAAAATTTAAAAACAATCCTGGGCTCAGCTGAGAAGGGGGGGGGGTGTTGACCGTTAATTATATCTATTTGATGTTCAGTTGATTCCTAATGAAAGATGGTCTCAATTATATTACTGGTAAAGGGGAATTGTTAAGAAACATTGAAAGATAACATTATTGTTACTTTTACAGGCTACCTCTGATTGGCCCAGTGAAGGCCATGTGGAGTTCAGAAATGTCATGCTGGCATATCGACCTGGTCTTCCCAATGCCCTGGATGGGATGGACTTTACTGTTGTCCCTGGAGAGAAAGTGGGCATAGTGGGCCGAACTGGATCTGGCAAGTCAACAATGTTCCTAGCTCTGTTCCGCATGATTGAACTGAATGAAGGAGAGATCCTTATTGATAATGTCAATATTCGACTGGTGGCCCTGGAGGAGCTGAGGTAGGCTGGACAACACCCTCTTATTCCAGTTAAAATATTATATCATTGTGAAGGCAATAGGGGGGGGGATCATGAACTCATTAGCAATTCTCTCTGTCAGTTCTGTCTTTGCCTTGATCCTCATTTATTTTATTTATTCAATTTTCTATACTGTTCTCCCAGAGGAGCTCAGAATGGTTTACATGAATTTATTCAGGTACTCAAGCATTTTCCCAGGGTCACAAGGAACAGTGTGGGTTTGAACCCACAACCTCAGGGTGCTGAGGCTATAGCTTTAACCACTGTGCCACTCTAGAAATCAAATTGAGTAGAAGCGAGCCAAGTATGGGACAGTGAAGCCATTGTGACATCACTGATGAGGTTAGCTCTTAGGCACTGGTGGAATGAGGCATTATGATGTCACAATATCAGCTCTGGTTATCAAAAGCTGAAACTTTTTACAGTATTTATTTATTTATTCACTTTTCTATACTCTTCTCCCAGGGGAGTTCAGAATGGTTTACATGAATTTATTCAGGTACTCAAGCATTTTCCCTGTGGTCGCATAATCTTATCTAATGTACCTGGGGCAATAAGGGGATTAAATGACTTGCCCAGGGTCACAAGAAGCAGCATGGGTTTGAATCTTCAACCTCAGGGTGCTGAGGCTGTAGCTTGAACTACTGCAACATACTCTCCCCACCACATTTGCCTGATATTCAGCGCTATCTAACTGGCCAGGAATGGCTCCTAGTTGGTCATTGGCCAGGTAATCCTTAGTATTTAGTAGGAGATAGGCGACCATCTCTGATAAATGTTAATAGTTAGTGGCTAAAACTTGGCCAGCTATATCATGCAATAGCTGCTAATTTTAAGAGCTGACTGGCCGAGTTTAGTGGCCAAATTGGGCCCTACAAACAGAAGGTCTATCTTTGGCCACTATAACTTAGCCAGCCAGCACTGAAAATTGACTTAGCCAGTTAAGTTTTAGCCAGCTAAAAATAAACTGGATATTCAATGCCAGTCACCAAAAATGGCCCAACCTTGAATATCTGCAGTCAGCACTAACAACGGGAGTTAGCTGACCTCCCTCCTGCGAACAGAATATCAATCCCCATGTGTTTCGGTCGTCTCATTGAAAGGCTTTGACTGGATGGGCGATCTGGTTTCTAAGCTCTCGATTTTACTAGACTAGCTTTGAAAGGGTTTGGAAGCTTCAGCCATTTCTGCTGTACTTCACACACGTGAATCATATGCTTCAGATCAACCTTGTATAAGGCTGAAACCCACACACGGCATTGAGATCACCCTTTGGATGCCGACTTCAACTTAATGTTGCCAGATATCGGAGTATATGCAGGAGATTCTTACAAAAGTCCCCAGTGTCTCTCCTCGCCTTCATCGTGCATCTCCCTTAGCACAATGCCCCTGCCTGTGGATGTTGGGTTGGGACAACACAAATTATTCCAGTGTCTTTGCATTTTTGTGTATGTGACATTCGAGATATATCTTTTGAGTGAGTTTTTCCAATCAGCCTGAACGACCTGCCCATGCACTTCAGAGGCTTTGCACTCATCCTGCTCTCTGCTCCCTGTGTCACTCCACTCCTAATAGTTAGTGCAGTGGCCTGAGAATCAGGGGAATGGGGTTCAAGTCTCAATGCGCTCCTTGGGACTTCGTGCAAGTTACTTAAGCATCCATTGCCCCGGGTACAAAATAAGTACCTGTAGATAATTTGTAAACCACTTAGGTTGTAATCACTGCAAAGGTATTATATCGAATCCCTTTCCCTTTTCTGTGTTTTGCACTAGCTGAAAGATTTTACGCTTGGCAATTCTTGTTCATTTGCAGAACTTTGTGAAGCATGCTCTCCCTTGGGAAACCAGTCCTACTTTTGAGTGTCTCTCTTGAACAGTGCTCCTGCCCACCTTTGACACTCCCGTTGTCTCTTTTTCAGATCCAGATTAGCCATCATCCCCCAGGATCCATTTCTTTTCAGTGGAACAATCCGAGAGAACTTGGACCCCTGGGGTCGGCACATGGATGCAGAGCTGTACCAGGTGCTGGAGCAGGTTCACCTGAAGGAGATGATCACGCGAATGGGTAAGCCCTAATTACCAGGGAGGATAGAACTGGACCGAGATGACTGGAATTACAGTACTCGCTCAAAGCTCTTGAGTAAAATGAAATGCAAGCATCTGGTTAAGCTAGTTGTTGGTTTTTTTTCTGCCTCTCTTAGGTGGACTAGACTCAGAAGTGGGAGAGAGTGGAAAGAGTTTGTCAGTGGGACAGCGACAGCTGGTCTGTCTAGCAAGAGCTCTTCTTACCCAAGCCAAGGTAAGTTCTTGTCATAGTAAATTTTCACACCTATTTCGCTGACACTGTCTGAAGAAAAGGATTGGAGTAAATCTGAAGATTGGAATAGAAACCCAGTGAGATGCTCTGGGGTAAATTTTATAAGTGGCATGAGCTTGTGGAATAACATTTATAAAATTTCCCAGGGGCTCTCCATCCTCCAAGTTAATTATAGGAGTTCTTCAATGCTGAGGGTAGGAGGAGTTTGAGTCCTGTCAAGTTCTGCATCCAGCCGCCTTCCCTCCCTGCCCTGCCAGGCTCTGCATGCTGTCCCCCCTCCCTGCCACGCTCTGCATCCTATCCCCCCCTATCCCGGTGCCATGCATGCCTCCACCAGGCTTGCTTTAAGTCCTGGTGATCCAGCAGTGGGCTTGGACAAGAAGGATCCCTCCCGCCTCCTGTCCCAGCCAACTTTAGCAACTCTCACCTCTCTCCCTCCCCCCCAATTAATAAAAAGCGTACCTTTAAAATTCCTGCTGGTCCAGCGGTGAACCGGGACAGGAGTAATCTTCCTACGCTACTGCCCTGTGCAGAGCCATTACTGAATGGCTGCCGCAAATGGCGGGCTGAAAAGTGGTAAATGTAAAAGAGGAACTCTAAGACAGTTATAAAGTGGTCAAAAAAAGGAAAACTTGATGTGATGAAAAAGTGTATTGATGAAAAAAAAGGGGGGCCTGCGCGCTTCCTCAGATGTGGATTGGATGCTTATGTGCTGATGTAAGAGACTAAACCCCTCTTTTACGAAGGCATAGTGTGGGTTTTAGCTCCGGCAGCGGTGGTAACTGCTCCGACGCTCATAGGAATTCTAGGATCACTGTTGTTTAATGAATCTAATTTGTCATTAGCAATGGTATTCAAATTCTCACTTTTCTTCTTGGCTGTCTTTGCCAAGAGTATCATCAGGTCAAGGGAACATTTATTTATGTTTAAACAATTTTTATTGATGACAATCTCACAAAACAAATACAACACAACAGTGTCATGAAGTTTTACAATATCCGAGCAAACAACCCCAGCAAATACAACCCACTCAAGAGCCACCCCCCTTTTGTATCCTGTCCCCCCTCCCCATATTACACAAGAGAACAAGGATCCTCCCCGACCATCCATATATCCATATATTAAAGCTCATTAAGGAGCGCACCTCTTCCCTTGGGATGCAGTTGTATCAAGTAGAGCCCCCAGGTTTTCAAATAGAGTCTCATCCCCTTCCATTTCCCACGGACATCTCTAGCCTCCCAACTAGCCAAATGATGCACTATATTGCACCAGTGCCAATAGGTGGGCACAGTATTGGATGTCCAGTGTTGCAAAATACAATTCCGTGCCACCAAACACATTTTCCTACATAACTGAGTGGGAGTTGCAGGCAAAGGCCCAAACGCTGTTGGAATATCCAAGACCGACTGGGATACCATGCCCTCAATAGTGGAACAGAGAGTCCACCGCATAAAGCCCACAATACGTTTCCAATATATTCGAATACAAGGACACTGCCAAAAAGCATATTCTAAAGGGGAACATTTATTTAAAATCGCACACCATTTGTCTAAGAATGTTTGATCATCTAAAAACATAGTGGGTGCTTTTGTATTCTTAGTCCTCTTGGTACCTTTCTGCTGCGACAATAATTGATCAGACCAAAAAAATGTAATTCATTTCTAGTGGCATTTTACCTTAGTTGTATGACATCAGTCCATTGATCTTCAAATGAAGTTTGATTGGAGTCCTCTGTGTGTTGGATACATCTTGCATCTGCATCAGTTGTTATAAGTGTTCTTCTGTGAAGCTCAGGACATTGTCCCATGGTTGAAATGACATCTCTGGGTACTCGTGAGTAATAGGGCAAACAAACAAAGAGTACTTGCCTTGTGAAAGACAAACAAACCAAAACAAAGGAAAGGCAAGAGAGATGTCCTATTCAACCAAAGAGTAACCTTTATTATAAGTAAAGTCCCAACAAGAATCCAAGTTTTGGCATCTAAGATGCCTTCATCAGGAGACACTATAATGCACTTTATATTTATTGAATGAGATTAAAATTAAAAACAACTAAAAATATTCACAGCACATATCACTTTACCAAGACCAATGATGAATTTACCACCCCAGTAAGGGCATGAAAAATGATTTAAGTAGCGCCTTGGGTATTTGAGGTCTGGTAATTCAATATAACTTGATAAAAATTTGTTCTCTGATTTATCCCAGAATTGTTATATCAGGGTTATGCCAAATTGAAACAAGGTCAGCATCTGGCCAAGTCAAACACACCCCATCCGCTAAAAACCTGAACACAGTTGGAACTATCTGTAAAACAGAAAAGTACCACTCTTGAAACCTGCATTGTACACTAATTTCCTCCAACTGCAGCCAACAAGGTCTTCGCACATCCCCTACCAGCAAAAATCAGTTCACCACAGCGGCCATCATATAGGCATTTCAAGTTTCAAGTTTTATTAGGATTTTATATACCGCCTATCAAGGTTATCTAAGCGGTTTTACAATCAGGTACTCAAGCATTTTCCCTATCTGTTCCGGTGGGCTCACAATCTATCTAACGTACCTGGGGCTACAGAGGACTAAGTGACTTGCCCAGGGTCACAAGGAGCAGCACGGGGTTTGAACCCACAACCCCAGGGTGCTGAGGCTGTAGCTTCAACCACTGCACCACACATTCCTCCATAATGCATAATGGTTGCATAATGGTGCAACTTAAAATCTGGAAAAATAATACCCCTTCTCTCTATAAGCAGTTTAAGCTTTCATAAAGCAATTCTAGAGGGTTTATTCCGCCCAAAGAAACTCAAAATCTTAATTTCCAAACTTTTGCACAAGAAATCCAAAAAAGGCATAGGAATCGTACTCAAGCCTACCCACCAAGACAAATATAAAGAAGACCATTTAGGGCCTCTTCTGTTAAACTGCGCTAGCAGTTTCTAGCGCAGGGAGCTGCGCTGAATGGCCCGCGTTGCTCCCGACGCTCATAGAGTTCCTATGAGCGTCGGGAGCAGCGTGGGCCATTCAGCGCTGCTCTCTGCGCCAAAAACTCTAGCGCAGTTTAATAGAAAAAGGGGTTAGTAACCAACTCGTCAACAATCATAATCAAGGTATCTCTATTAGACTCCAGAGTATTCTCTACTGAAGTGCCATACCAGACCCTTAAACACTTCAGCTTTGTGGCCGCCCATGCCAATGGAAGTCCCTCAACACTTCCTTTCTTCTGCTGGTTATGTCTCTCTTACAAATCTTGGTATCATCTGCACACAGCAAACCTTCTACTAACTCTTCGGCAATTGTTTCCTTGTCTCCTCGATTCTCTTTCCATGTTTCTGCCAGATCTTGGCCTTGCTCCTGTCTTCCTTGATCCTTTTCCTCTTTCACGCTGACTTTTTGTTTTCTGAGTCTCCTTGTTTCCTATCCCTTTCTCACGCCTATTCTTTCTCATCCATCTCTCACAAGTTTTGCCTCCTTCTTTTGCAGATTCTGTGTATTGATGAGGCCACAGCCAGTGTGGATCAGAAGACAGACCGGCATCTCCAGCAGACAATTCGTGAGCGCTTTGCTGATAAGACAGTACTCACGATTGCTCACAGGTCAGTGTCTAGACTTCACTATATTCAGAAAATCAGTTTTAGTGTTCCCTCAGGGCAGAAGAGATCCAGATCCAGCTACCTTGTGGGGCTCAGCAAAAGTTCTCACTGCCATTTGTGGTTTTGAGGTCAGAGAGACTGCTTAACCTGAGTCTGGTGTTACGTACTCTGACATTTCTAAGTTCAGCCAACCCAGGTTCTGTTTTTATCAACTTAGGACTTGTATGATCAAAAGCTTTAGCTGTGGATAAGTACTAGTGAGATTTAAAAAGGATGTAGAGGAAGAATACCTTGTTAAAATAGAAATAAAAAAAGAAAGATTTAAAGACTGGTGTTTGATATCTGAGCAAGGTTACAGCACCCCAAAGTCAGAATGGGCTGAGGTTGTTGCAGAGAAGAAGAGGCACAGTAATTGCAATGATGATACCTACTAGCAAGACTCTGGGCCCCTGGTTTCAAAAGTTTGGGGGGTGGGGAGTTGATGAGGGTTCCCATATATTTTCACATAGGGATACCTATGTTTGAATAAATAAACTATATTCTTTCTGTTTGAGCTATTTATTTAGTGGTTTTTCTATCTCTCTTATATGATAAGAGGATATATATTGTTCAGCTGATGGATGCGGTCTCCCTGGTTAACTTCCTTTATCTTAACAGCAAAATTTAGGGGACATTTGCTTAGACTGCTTTATTTTGGGGAACTCAGTATAATACTGAAACATTTCACTGTAGAATTGTCATTACTCAGTGTCCAACTGTTCATATCATGACATTTCATTAATGTCACATGCTGATGCACCCAATTGTACATAGATCATGAAGGTGGAAACAGGGACATCTACGTCTGAATGTTCACAATATGCACAGCATTTTACAAGAGGTTAACTGGATGCTGAATCTTATCTCAAATGCCTCTAAAGCCACAGGAAAAGCACATGTAGTTTGTGGCACAGAGTAGGAAGTGCCATTTTCCAAAGGAACTATTATATCACACACTCACACTATGGGCTCCTTTTACAAAGGTGCGCTAGCGGTTTTAGTGTGCGTTAAAATGCCGCACGCGCGCTAGCTGCTACTGCCTCCTTTTAAGCAGGCGGTAATTTTCGGCTATCTTGTGAGTACGCTAAAAATGCTAAATATATTCACTCATTTTTTCTTCTAATTGTTCAGATAAATTTTATTTTTTACAAACACCTCGTGTTGACATTCACATTCAACTGAAAATGCTATATGATTAAAGTAGAAATTCAACAGGGGATAGGATGAAAAAAACCTCAAGCACTCGCGGCGGTGTGATTGTTAGAACTAGTCTGAAACATAACTGCCTAATGCGAGTTATCACAGTGCAGTTTCCGATAGAAAGGAGTAAACATAGAAACATAGAAGATGACGGCAGAAAAGGGCTATAGCCCATCAAGTCTGCCCACTCTGCTTACCCACCCCCTGTCTATGCCCTAATGACCCAATTTCCTTATCTTGACCCTCGTAGGGATCCCACATGGGTATCCCATTTATTCTTAAAGTCTGGCACGCTGTCTGCCTCGATCACCTGCACTGGAAGCTTGTTCCAATGATCAACCACTCTCTCTGTGAAGAAATACTTTCTGGTGTCGCCATGAAATTTTCCGCCCCTGAGTTTGAGCGGGTGCCCTCTTGTGGCCAAGGGTCTCTTGAGAAAGAAAATATCATCTTCCACTTCGACACGACCCGTGAGGTACTTAAATGTTTCGATCATGTCTCCCCTCTCCCTACGTTCCTCAAGAGTGTAGAGCTGCATTTTGTTCAGTCTCTCTTCGTACGAGAGACGCTTGAGCCCCGAGATCATCCTGGTGGCCATCCATCGAACCGATTCAATTCTGCGCACATCTTTACTGTAATGTGGCCTCCAGAATTGCACACAGTACTCCAGATGAGGTCTCACCATGATCTGATTTTTTTCAGGTTATAAATTAACCTGACAGCTGCATTCTAAATCAATTGCAGTCTGCGCAGGTTACTCTTGAGACCAGCATGATAAACGATGTCACAGTAATCAAGAGTACTGAGGAGCAAAGATTGCACATGTACTCTGAAAGCAGAATGGTCAAAGTAAGAACGTATGGAACGCAACTTCCAGAGTGTGTAGAAACACTTCTGAACTAGCTGGTTAGTGTGTTCTTAATAAGAGATGCCGCTGCTGGGTCAGATCAGTGGTCCATCGCGCCCAGCAGTCCGCTCACACAGGGGTCCTTTTGGTCAAAGACCAGTGCCCTAACTGAGTCTAGCCTTACCAGCGTACGTCCATGTTCAGTAGGAACTTGTCTAACTTTGTCTTGAATCCCTGGAGGGTGTTTCCCCTATGATAGCCTCCAGGAGAGCGTTCCAGTTTTCCATCACTCTCTGGGTGAAGAAGAACTTCCTTACGTTTGTATGGAATCTATCTCCTTTCAACTTTAAAGAGTGTCCTCTCGTTCTCTCTACCTTGGAGAGGGTGAACAACCTGTCCTTATCTACTAAGTCTATCCCTTTCAGTATCTTGAATGTAGGAGGAGTGTGTGGCGCAGTGGTTGGATCTACAGCCTCAGCACCCTGGGGTTGTGGGTTCAAACCCTGCGCTGCTCCTTGTGTCCCTGGGCAAGTCACTTAATCCTCCTCCATAGCCCCAGGTACGTTAGATAGATTGTGAGCCCATCGGGACAGAGAGAAAAAAATGCTTGAGTACCTGATTGTAAAAACCGCTTAGATAACCTTTGATAGGCGGTATATAAAATCCTAATGAACTTGAAACTTGAAACTTCGATCATGTCCCCTCTCAATCTCCTCTGTTCGAGGGAGAAGAGGCCCAGTTTCTCTAATCTCTCACTGTACGGCAGCTCCTCCAACCCCTTAACCATCTTAGTCGCTCTTCTCTGGACCCTTTCGAGTATTACTATGTCCTTCTTCATGTATGGCGACCAGTGCTGGACACAGTATTCCAGGTGAGGGTGCACTATGACCCAGTACAGCGGCATGATAACCTTCTCCGACCTGTTCATGATCCCCTTCTTATTAATCATTCCTAGCATTCTGTTCGCCCTTTTCGCCGCCGCCGCACATTGTATGGACAGCTTCATCAACTTGTCGATCAGAACTCCCAAGTCTCTCCAAGTACCGCCCCGGACATCCTGTACTCTTGCCTGAGATTTTTCTTACTGACATGCATTACTTTACATTTATCCACGTTGAATCTCATCTGCCATGTCGATGCCCATTCCTCGAGCCTGGTTATGTCACGTTGAAGATCTTCGCAATTCCCCTGTGTCTTCACTACTCTGAATAACTTCGTGTCGTCTGCAAATTTAATAACCTCGCTTGTCATACCTATGTCCAGATCATTTATAAAGATGTTGAAGAGTATGGGTCCAAGCACCGAGCCCTGCGGCACCCCACTGGTGACGCTATTCCAGTCTGAGTATTGCCCATTCACCCCCACTCTCTGTTTCCTATGCTCTAGCCAGTTTTTAATCCACGTGAGTATTTCTCCCTCAATTCCATGGCTTACAATTTTCCGAAGTAGTCGTTCATGCGGAACCTTGTCGAATCCCTTCTGAAAGTCCAGATATACAATGTCAACTGGGTCACCCTTCTCTATCTGCCTGTTTACTCCCTCGAAGAAGTGCAGCAAGTTCGTCAAACAAGATCTACCTTTGCTGAAACCGTGCTGGCTGGTCCTCATCAGACCGTGTCCATCAAGGTGATCAATGATGCGGTCCTTTATCAGCGCCTCTACCATCTTTCCCAGTACCGAGATCAGACTCACCAGTCTGTAGTTTCCCAGATCTCCCCTCGAACCTTTTTTGAAGATCGGCGTAACATTCAACACCTTCCAGTCCTCCGGAATCTTTCCCGTTTTGATCGACATATTGGCTATTAGTTGAAGTAGTTCAGCTATGGTCCTTTTCAGTTCCTTAATGACTCTCGGATGGATGCCATCCAGTCCCGGGGATTTATCGCTCTTAAGCCTATCAATCTGCCTGTATACCTCTTCTAGGCTGACTGTCAACCCTGTCAGTTTCCCGTTTTCGCTTCCAGCATATAACCTGATGGGTTCCAGTATGTTGTGTATATCCTCTTTGGTAAATACAGATGCAAAAAATGTGTTCAGTCTATCGGCGATTTCTTTGTCCTCCTTTAGCGCTCCCTTTATTCCGTGGTCATCCAGTGGTCCCACCGCTTCATTCGCGGGTCGTTTTCCTTTAATTTATCGAAAGAACTGCTTAAAGTTTTTCGCCTCCTTAGCTATTTTTTTCTCGTAGTCACTTTTTGCCACTTTTACCGCCTTATGGCACCTGCATTGGTGTTGTTTGTGCTTATTCCAGTTTTCATCTGTTTTCGATCTTTTCCATTCCTTAAACGAGGTTTTTTTGTCTTTGATCGCTTCCTTAACCTCTACAGTGAGCCACTCCGGTTCTTTATTCTTTTTCCTCTTTAATCCCTTGTTGATACATGGTATATATAGATTTTGCACCTCAGTGACTGTATCCTTAAAAAGAGACCAAGCTTGCTCCAGCGTTCTTATATTGTTTATACTCTTCTTAATTTTCTTCCCCACCATGCGTCTTATCCCTTCGTAGTTTCCTTTTCAGAAGTTTAGGGCCGTTGCTGTCATTCTCGGGCCGACGTTTTGCCCCTATTTCCAGGTTGAAGTGATCATATTGTGATTGCTGTTTCCCAGCGTCCCTTCTACTTCTACATCCTAAGCCGGTCCTCGCAGCCCATTTAGAACTAAGTCCAGAATTGCGTTTCCTCTTGTGTTTTCCTTGACAAGTTGTTCCAGGAAGCAATCACCTACAGTTTCTAGGAACTTGGTCTCTCTAGCACAGCCAGAGGTGCCTAGGTTCCATTCTATCCCTGGATAGTTAAAGTTGCCCGTGACAACTGCATTGCCTCCCTTGCAATTGCATTCAATCTCATCCATAATTTCTTCATCAATTTCTTCTGCCTGCCCTGGGGGTCGGTAGTAGATGCCTATCCTCGTTTCTGGTCCATTTGTTCCTGGAATTTTGATCCATAGAGACTCTAACTTATCTGTCCGTTGTGGCATGTTCTCTTCAGTAGATTCAATTCCCTCTTTGATGTATATATATGGTAATGCCTCCTCCCTTTTGAGCCACTCTGTCTCTGCGGTATAGTTTGTATCCCAGTAGCACCGTGTCCCAGACACTTTCATCAGTCCACCATGTTTCCGTGATGCCGATGATGTCAATGTCATCCTTTTGTGCCACAGCTTCTAGTTCACCCATCTTATTTCTAATGCTCCTTGGGTTCGTGTACATACACTTGAGTTTGCAGCCTGTTCCCTTCTTGCGTGTCCTTCCCTCTTGTGTCCCTTTTGGTCTGACCTGTCCATGATCTGGTGAGTCCTCCCCTCCATCTTCCTGCACGGTATCCTCCGGATATACCGGTTCCCAAATCATCGACTCTCTCTCTCGGTCGACTGTCAGCTTTCCCCTTCTTCCTAGTTTAAAAACTTCTCTCTTGATGTTGCTTGCAAGTAGACTCATTCCATCTCTGCTGAGGTGGAGTCCATCCTTCCTGAATAGCTTGCTCTTCCCCCAGAACGTCGTCCAGTTGCGCACGAAGTGGAATACGTCTTCCTCACACCAGCGTCACATCCACACGTTGATTGCTTGCAGCTCCATCTGTCTTTTCATCTGCCCTGGGTACCGGCAGGATCTCCGAGAATGCTATCCTCTGTGTTCTGGTCTTCAGCTTCTCTCCTAGCATCCGGAACTGGTCCTTCATAGAAACATAGAAACATAGAAGATGACGGCAGTTAAGGGCATTAGCCCATCAGGTCTGCCCACTCTACTGACCCACCCCCAAGTCTACTATCCTAGGGATCCCACTCCTGGTGACAGGTTCCCTTTGCTTAACCCTCTAAGGGATCCCACATGGGCATCCCATTTGTTCTTAAATTCTTGCACGCTGTTTGCCTCAATCACCTGCACCAGGAGCTCGTTCCAAGGATCAACCACTCTCTCGGTGAAGAAATATTTCCTGGTGTCGCCATGAAATTTCCCGCCCCTGAGTTTGAGCGGATGCCCTCTTGTGGCTGAGGGTCCTTTGAGAAAGAGAATCTCTTCTTCCATCTCGATACAGCCGGTAATATACTTAAACGTCTCGATCATGTCTCCTCTCTCCCTATGTTCCTCGAGTGAGTACAGCCGCAAATTTTTCAGCCTTTCCTTGTATGATAGATCCTTGAGCCCCGAGACCATCCTGGTGGCCATCTGCTGCACCGACTCCACTCTCAGTACATCTTTTCGGTAGTGTGGCCTCCAGAATTGCACACAGTATTCCAAATGAGGTCTCACCATGGTTCTGTATAATGGCATTATGACTTCAGGCTTCCGGATGATGAAACTCCTGCGGATGCAACCTAACAACTGTCTTGCCTTAGATGAAGCCTTCTCCACATGATCAGCAGTTTTCATGTCTGCGCTGATGATCACTCCCAAGTCTCGTTCTGTTGAAGTTCTAGCTAAGGACTCACCATTCAAGGTGTAAGTTTTGCACGGATTTCTGCTGCTGAGGTGCATGATCTTGCATTTCTTAGCGTTGAAGCCCAGCTGCCAGGTCGAGGACCAAAGCTCCAACAAATGTAGGTCCTGTGTCATACTATCAGGTGAATTGCCATCTCTCACTATATTGCATAGTTTGGCATCGTCAGCAAATAATGTTATCTTATCTTGAAGCCCCTGAGTTAGGTCCCCTATGACTGAGCCCTGCGGTACTCCACTGGTCACCTCTGATGTTTTAGAGAGGGTACCATTAACTACCACCCTCTGAAGTCTGCCACTCAGCCAGTCATTGACCCATGTAGTTAGTGTTTCTCTCAACCCCATTGATTTCATCTTGCTCAACAGCCTGCGATGTGGGACACTATCGAAAGCTTTGTTGAAGTCTAGGTATACGATGTCCACGGATTCTCCCAAGTCTAGCTGTTTTGTTACCCAGTCAAAGAAGCTGATGAGATTGGATTGGCAAGACCTACCCTTGGTGAATCCGTGTTGACTGGGATCCCATAGATTCTCCTCATCCAAGATTGTGTCTAATTTACGTTTGGTTAGTGTTTCCATGAGTTTGCATACTATTGATGTGACTTCTCTGTTGTAGTTCCTGTTGCTCACTTTGTTCTTCCCCACATGGAGCACCACTGCCGTGTCCTCTTTTTCCACACTATCGACAATCCTATCGATGCGGCTTACTATGTCTTCTACCTTAGCTCCGGGTAGACAGTCGATCCAGTCTTCCTCCCGCTATGTGGCTGTCAACTTGCCTGATGATAGAGTCCCCCACGACGATTGCTGTCCTCTCTATCTTCTCTTGATTCTCCAGTCACAGGTCCGTGTCCCTGGTGTATGTCCATCTCTCCAGCCGTAGGTCCGTGTCCTTTGATACTATCCATTTCCTCTCATCCTGGAGATCGTCTTCTTGTGGGTTCCCTCTGCTGCTTCCAGATCCTGCTGCTGTGTCCTCCATTTCCTCCTGCTGGCTGTCCGTCTGATGGTCTACAATCTCTGTAGGTGTATCCTGGCGGTCCCACTGTAGTTGGTGCTTTTCCACGGCCTCCCTGTATGCCTCTTCTATGAAGTTCTCCAGGTCCCGTACTTCTTCCTCGATGGTGTGCTCTGTCTTGATCATCTCTGTCTTCCTCCTCTACTGCATGAAGTGCCTCCAGTTCCAGTATTCTGCTCTCCAGGAGTCTGATTTGCTTCCTCTTGGTCCAATGTACTTCCTAAGATCTTAATCGTTGAGTTTAATGGATAGGAAGTTCCGTCTACTAACAGATTCTCAATTATGGTCTTTTTGAAAGGAGTCGCATAGAAAAATGTTGTCTTATCCTTGTTGAGTTTTTAATTTAAATTCCTGCATCCAATGATCTATAACCAACAGTACTACAGATATTAACTGAGATAACTGTAACAGCGTAGTTGGAACAGGAATTACCACAGTTATATCATTAGCATAACTGTAATAAGTAACATTCAGTTCAGACAGACTTGAACCCAGAGAACTTAAATAAACATTAACGAGTAAAGGAGAAAGAGGGGAGCCCTGTGGGACTCCGCATCGGTTACTCCAGACATCAGAAGGAATGTTACCAAAACGCACTTGGTAAGTGCAAGTGGTCAAGAAATCTTGAAACCAGTTAAAAACCTTGCCAGACATTACCATCTCATCTAAGCTCCTCAATAACACGTATGTCGTGATCCAACAGATCAAATGCACAACTTAGATCAAACTGCATTACTAATACATATGTAAGCAGTAATGCTGAGTTATACTAAGCCATGGTAGAGGTTTCTACCGCAGTCCGGAGTGCCAAATGCTCCGATGCTCATAGAATACCTATGAGGGTTGAAGCAGAATTGGAGCTTTAGCACTCCAGGCCACAATAGAAACCTCTACTGTAGCTTAGTAAAAGGGGCCCTAAGTTTGCAACTGAAATGTCATAGTGCGGAATTTTACAAAACTGGATGCTCAAAGGAGAGAGGCCGTTAAAGAGGAAAGCTATGAAATTCTACATTTTGCATTTTTGAGGTGGATGTTAATGCCAGAGCAGAAAGCTCAATTGCATCCCCCCTATCATTCCGTTAAACCCCAAGCTGAAAAAGTATTTAGCTAATATTTTCACTTACCTCAGTGCAGGTGTAAATAACCAACATCTGGAGGAGAGTGTGGCATAAAGGTTAAAGCTACAACCTCAGCATCCTGAGGTTGTGGGTTCAAATCTCATGCTGTTCCCTGTGACCCCTGAGCAAGTCACTTAATCCTCCATTGCCCCAGGTACATTATATAGATTGTGAGCCCACCAGGACAGATAGGTAAAGTACCTGTATGTAAACTGTTTTGAGTGTGGTTGTAAAAATCTACAAAAAGGCAGTATACAAGTCCCAATCCCATTAATAAAGAAGGTGTGCCCTTCCTCTGCAAAATAGCAAATACGCACATACTTCTCAGGCCTGCCCAGGACATGTCCCTTTAAAAATGACGGTTACCCAAACATATTATGTTTATTTTATGAGGGCCACTGAAAAGTTCTCAGCCCAACCAAGAAGAAAATGAGATGGAGCTATGAAACTTACAAGTTGTTCCACACTTTTCGTTTCAATGATATGAAATGAAATGAAACAAAAAGTGTCAAGAGAATTGTGAAATAACTTGTAAGTTTCATGGCTCCACATCATTCTTTTCTTTCTTCTTGGTTGAACTGAGGACTTTTCAGCTGCCCCCCGTATTGTGATGTCATAATGCCTCATTCCACCAATGCCTACGAGCCATCCTCATCGGTGATGACACAATGGTTTGGTTTCCATATACGTGTGCCCATATACTAGATGCATTTGCCTCATTGAAATGAAAAGTGTCAAGAAATATTTGGAATAACTTGTAAGTTTCATAGCTCCATATCATTCTCTTCTTGGGCGGGCTGAGAACTTTTCAGCAACACTTCGTATGTTATATTCTGTTTGTCTTTCTCAGGTCATGTTTTTTTGAATTATTATTGGTTGTATGCCACCCAGAATCGTAGATATTAAATATAAAATAAATGAATAAGGATGTAAATAGAGGCTTTTCTGAAATCACTGCTTGGACATGTTGGGGTCATTTGCATATGTAAATCTTCCATTCAGAAGTGTTATTTATTTTTGCACTGTTTTATTTTTATTGTAACAAGCAAACTTCAATAATTCCCAGGCTTTTTTTTCCCCCTACATGTTTTTAAAATTGTCTTTAAAGTTGATCAGATACCGGTACATTCTTTTGTTAATCTACATAAATTCCACTTTTCTTCAGCACTAATACAGGAGCTCAATGTTTACTCTCGTAATTAGCTATCCAGATGAATGGGAGTTGAGTTCCAGATAACTTGCTTGTACAGCAGAGCCAAGTATTACATGGAAATATTCCCGTAAAGGAGTACTGTGCTGGCCTAAACTGAGCATTTAAAAGTACATTTTAAAAAAGTAAAAGCCTATGGGGTTCTTCTAATGGAACTGTTGCACCACGATGTTTTCAATCTATTTATAGCGCTCTTCCAATTCTCCTGTAACTCACTATTGCAAGCAATTGTCATTATGCAGAAGTTATAGACCAGTGGTCTCAAACTTGTGGTCTGGGGGCCACATGCGGCCTGCCAGGTACTATTTTGAGGCCCTTGGTATGTTTATCATAATCACAAAAGTAAAATAAAACAGTTTCTTGATCATATGTCTCTTTAGCTATACATTACAATATTATTATTAAGACTTAGCTAAAAGGAAAGATTTATAAACTATAAAGGAAAAATTGTCATTTCTTTAATAAGACATTAACTATTTTTTTCTGAGGCCCTCCAAGTATCTACAAATCCAAAATGTGGCCCTGCAAAGGGTTTGAGTTGGAGACCATTGGCTTAACAGTAATCATGACATCCTGTTTGTTTTTGGGAAGCAGAGCTGAGATTGTGATGTCATAATGCCTCATTCCACCAATAAGAGCCAACCTCATCAGTGATGTCACAATGGCTTGATTGTCCTGTTCTCCCCTCTGCCCTCCAACCCAGCCAGCAGATTAACTGTTCCCCTTAACTCAGTGGTCTCAAACTCTTTAATAAGACGTTACCTATTTTTTCTGAGGCCCTCTAAGTACCTACAAATCCAAAATGTGGCTCTGCAAAGGGTTTGAGTTGGAGACCCCGACCTAGATCCTTTCCCTGGGTGGAGACAGCGGCGTAGTGAGGGTGGATGGTCTGCTCTGACCGCTGTCTTGATGGGGGCGGTAGCACCCATTCTCCTCTCTGCCCTCCCCCCGCTCCTTCCCCGTCCCCCATACCTCTTTAACGTTCCCAGTGCGAGCAGAAACCACAAGCTGCTGCTCGCGCCAGTGTTGGCTCCTTTTTGACGTCACTTCCTGGACCTGTGCCTAGGAAGTGACATCAGAGGAAGAGCCAATGCTCGGGAACGCTAAAGAGGTTTGGGAGAAAGGAAGGGGAGCGGGGAAGGAGCGGATGGGGGTGGGGGCGGGGGAGGGATGCACTGCACCCTTCATTTCAGCACTGGTTATAGACAGAGCTCTTTTTGGAAGTCAGTATGCACATAGCCAGTCGGTGTCTCTATTGAGCAGTGGGTTGAAATGTCCTCCCCTCTGCCACCAAGAGCTGTAAATGCTGCTGTTGCCACCACAGCATCCCCAGACGCTCCAAGGAGCATCCTGGTTTGAAGCAGAACCAGGATTTCTTAATTATAATGCAATAAAATTAGTTAATGGACTCCATGCATCATTAAAGGACTTATTGGTCCCCAAACTAATTTTATTACATTATAATTAAGGTTATGTTTCTTTCTTTCTATTTCCATTAGAGTCCTTGCACAACCAGGGAGGGTGGAGGGGTGGGGGGAGGGAAACGTATTTTGAGGAGTTAAATTATTTCATTATAATATTGAAATCATATCATATATATTATTGTTTTAATAATTAAGACAAGGGGAGAAAATGATTGTTAATGTAATAATTGTATAGTTAATAGTGTGTTTGTATGCAGTTTGTATGATTTACCATTTGTATTGCACTAGCAAAGTTTAAAAATCAATAAAGATTTACAAAAAAAAAAAAAAGAACCAGGATCTCCCATATGGTGGTTTTAAAGGAGGAAAGAACGCTAATCTTGCCATTTGTAAATTAATTATCCCATGTGGCGATATTACTTTTTCTTTGAGAAGACTGTTAAAAGATCCTTGGGAAAGTAGTAAATTGTGAAAAGTGCAGAGACAGTTCCTATTCCTTTGGCCTAATCCATGCTGTTGTGCATTTCTCTGGGCAGGCTAAACACCATCATGGATTCGGACAGGGTACTAGTGATGAACGCCGGGAAAATGGTAGAACTCAACTCTCCCAAAGTGCTTTGCAACAACCCCGAATCCTTCTTTTATCAACTCATTCAAAGCGGGGAACACTGAGGAGCGTCACTGGGCTTCCAACTTCTTCAGACATGCCTCATTCCGGATCCGGGACAAAAGTGCAGAAATGATTCCAGGATGGAAAGGACTAGAAGCCAGCTGGGTTTTGTGTCCTGAAATATTACTTGCCATGTGGTGTTCAGGACCAGGGCGGAAAGGGGAACTAAGGAGCTGGTCCACAAGAATTTCTCCTTGTTGTGATGGAGAGCTAAAAACTAGCATTACCTGTGGCTCATGTCTGGAATTAAATAACAAGAATAAAATGCACAGTTTTAGGAGTCAGCATCTTCCTTGTCTCATGTAGTCATGTATTTTCGATAAAGAAACAGCACAGTTTCATGAATTTTTTTTACAATATGATTACACTTCCCCCTCTGTATTCGCGAATTCTGTATCTACGGATTTGGTTATTCGCGGTTTTAAACCCAAAAACCCATTTTAATTTTTTGGGCTATTTTAAGCCCTGTAAGCCCCCCTTAAGCCTTACCTGGTGGTCTAGTGGGTTTTCGGGGCAGGAGCAATCTTCCCATGCTCCTGCCCTGTGCAGATCGCTCACAGGAAATGGCTCCAGAGGCTATGGAAGATCAAGGCAGCCATTTCTTATGAGCGATCTGCACGGGGCAGGAGTGTGGGAAGATCACTCCTGCCTGAAAACCCGCTAGAACACCAGGTAAGGATTAAGGGGGGGCTTTCAGGGCTTAAAATAGCCGGAGGAAGTAGGGGTTAGGGGCAGAACCGGCCCGAATATTATTTGCGTTTTTTTAATATTCGCGGGCCGGCTCTGCGAATACGGAGGGGGAAGTGTACATTACATTACATTGATGTCTTCTATCCCACCAATACCTTTCAGTTTTAGGCGGTTTACAACAAGAAATCAACCTGAACATTCCCAGGGAGATTACAAGGTTGATAGCTATAGTATGCTTCAGGATTTGGGAAGGGTCAATACGGTCTTGTGTTAGATCATTTGACAATTTCTTGATATAGTATGGTTTTCAGCTTCTTTCCTGAATGTTTTGTAGTTGGGCGTCGTGTTGACTTTTCTCTCCCTTATACCTTTCTCTCTCTGACTCTTGATTTTAAAAATAGATAAATGTCTGCTCAAGGCCAAAAAACATCCACTATCACAGCCAGCCCTAGGCCCCTCCCTTCCCCCCCCCCAAAAACAAATATATTAACTATAAATATGATAGGTAATTGTATAAATACATTATTGTTTCTATCACCATGGCCTACAAAATAAACAATATATAACATATTTCAAATGGGTGTCCTAATCTGGCGCGCTCATTTAGTTCGCGCAGGAGGAACTGGGGCGGGGTGGCAGAGTAAATATTTGGGAGGAGGGGAGGGGAGATTGGGGTAGGGGAGGTGCTGGTATTGGTAAGGCTTCTGGCTTAGTTACAGGATTGGGAATCAGTGGGCATAGGTGGGAAGGGGTGATGTGGCATCTTCGGGGCTCATAAGAGTCCAGGGCCTCGGAGTGCCTTTCCGCCTCCTTAATCTCGCTCACCCTATGTAAAGTAGGATAGGGGGGAATTTGGTTGCTGTTACTTTTCTTCTGTACATGCTTGTTATTTTATTGTATATGATGCATCCTTGTTTGTACTGTGCACCCTGGGGATGCCTTGGCATTGTCTTTGTTGTTGCTGCAACAGTAAAAATTGTTTGAACCTAACACATCAATATCCAAAATTATATTAGGAATAATTGATTATTTATTTAAAACTTCTTTTTTTTTTTTAAATACCGTTTACAAAAAAATTAAGGGCTCCTTTTACTAAGATGCGCTTAGCGTTTTTAGCGCACACAGGAAATTACCGCGTGCTACACCGCGTGCTATGCTTCTAGAACTAATGCCAGCTTCAATTGTCTGGCATTTAAGGTCCTAGTGCACGCGGTAATGTAGCGTGCGCTATTCTGCGTGTTAAAGCCCTAACGCGACTTAGTAAAAGGAGCCCTAAATGGTTTACATCAGTTAAAACATACATAAAATAAAAACAAACCATATCATAAAATCTACATAATTAAACAATTTCTTTTCTGCAAACGTCAACCAATAAATTGTAAAAATGCAGTAACATCAACATATGGCACAATGCAGAATATAAAGCTACTATAAAGATGATATATGTATCGTGCCCCCTTGTCGGTATCCCTAGGAACAGGCCAGACCTAGCAGGTGGCTCCCTGGAGAAGGCTCTGTCAGTCCCTGGTGCCTCCATCTGGAGAGGAAGGGCTTCCCTCCCTTCCCCAAGGAAAACCACACCAATAATAAAGCAGTGTAACCGTGAACAGTCTTGGCTGGTAGCATGTACAAATTTTATAACCCTATTTATTTAATTCATTTATGCCCCGCCTACAACCAAGTGGCTTACAATCATATACATACACAATACTGTAAAACCATCCTTCCTAATAGTGAAATATTCACACAGTACATCATAGCAAATCATTCACTGGGGAGTCGCTGCTATACGTTAGATCTTCTGTTAATTGATCACAAATGCTTTCATAAATAAGAGAGTTTTCAGATGTTTTTTAAAATTGCTATATGTATGTATAGAATCGACAATGTCCTGGGCAGGGCATCCCGCAGTCCGTGGTCCAACAATTGAAAATGAACTATCAATTGTTGTGGCATGGGAAATCTGTCACAATTCTGGGACTACTGGCCTCTTTTCATTCTTAACCAGCAAAGCTCTCTGGGAGGTATAAAAACTGAACAGATTGTTTTAAAATATTTCAGCATATTACAGTATAAGCTCCAGAAGACTATTCTTCTGTATTTCTCCCTTCCTCGGCTAAGAGCCAGGCAGGAAGAAAGGAGAAAAAAGTGCAAGGCTGCTCTCCTCCAATTATCTCCATTCAAGTCTCACAATTAGGGTTACCATAGTTGTGAAGTCAAAAAAGAGGACATATAACCCCGCCCCTGCCCCATCCTGGCCCCACCTCCCACCAGTCTCACCCCTGCCCTCCCCCATTTCCTTAATCTCCCTTCCCATCTTCTGTACTTTTTTAATGCTTCTCTCTCAGTACTAAAGCATTGCCTGAAAATCTCTCTCATGAATATTCACTGTGGACATCCTGAACACCTGTGGCTAAGGTGCCTCCAGGACCAGGTTTGGGAACCAGTGGCCTGGGACCTTTCAGATTGGATTAATTTACATATGAATGAGATGTGCAAATTTGTGATGACTGCTGAGAAGTTAAGTCCAGATATTACTTCATTAATAATACAACTCTAAAGATGAGAAACAGGGTGAGTGAGAGAGGGAGAGGAATGAGATTAAGAAATGATATTCAGTATAGCATTCACTTGCCAGATCTATTCTCACTTCAAGGGTCTTGAATACCTTGATAGTTGGGTGGAAAGGAGAGAAAAAGATTTTAAAAAAGAAGCAATATTTCTTTCCCTTTTTCCAAGGGCTAGATTCACTAAAGACAGCGATCGTCGCTAAACCTGTTTTCACAGGTTTAGCAATGATTGCTGCTACTGATATGATTCACAAAACGGCCCCCAACGCATGTTTTCCCCCTCGATCGCCCATTCTCTTATCCGGCCATGCAAATTAGTAAAATCCCATGCAAAACAGCTAAGTGATTGATTCACTCCCTCCTAACTAAACTAAACTAAACTAAACCTTAAGTTTATATACCGCGTCATCTCCACAGAAGTGGAGCTCGACATGGTTTACAGGAATTAAAAACAAAGAAAGGAGCTCCAATGGAAGTAAGGAGGTAAGGAAGGAGGTAAACAGGAAGGAGGTAAACAGGAAGGAGAGGGGGGGAGGGAGGGGAAGTTACATTTTGGAGAAAAGCCAGGTTTTCAGATGTTTTCTGAAGTGTTGTAGGGAGGTCGAACTCCGAAGATGGGCAGTAAAGCTGTTCCACAGTTCGGTAATCCTGAAGACGCCCCCCTCCCACCAAACTTAAATATGGCAGGAGGGATGCCCACTCCCTCCTGCCATTGGAGGCCACCCTCCATCGGCTCCCCATCCTCCCTGAGCCCCCCTCCTCCCTGGTATCTTTAGGTCAGGAGCAGGAGGGATGCTCAGTCAGTCCTGCCTGCTCCTCTTACCATCTGCAATGTGGGCCTTAGGCCCCTCCCCGGCGCATCATCTTATTGCATGGGGAGGGGCCTAAGGCCTTGATTTGGGGACCCCCAGCCAGTCTGGTTTCAGGAGTTTCCTGGTGAATATGCACGAGAGAGATTTGCATATAATGGAAGTGACAAGTATGCAGGTCTCTCTCGTGTATATTCATTGGGAAACTCTTGAAAACCCGACTGGCTGGGGGTCCCTCAGGACAGGGTTGGGAAACAATGATAAACCAATGTCATTTTCACACGATTTCTATTCATAACCTTAAGAACTATATAGCTTTCCACTTCTTTCATTATGTAAAATTGTATTGATAACTCTGAATTTTGACCTCTTTGCTGATTGTCCAGCGCTTCTTGTTGTAAACCGCCTTGAACTTCATGGCTTTGGTAGTATATAAGAATAAAATAATAATAATAATAATACTTGATTGGTTCAGATGCCTCAAGCCCCTCCCCTTGGGCAGGGTCTTAGGCATCTGAGCCAATCAGTGACTCCTTTAGGCTCCCTCTGTATCCCGGATACAAGGAGGAGGAGCCTTAGGAGCAAAGAATTCATTTAGTCTCTCCACTGTGGCCTTATCCTCTCTAAGTGCCCTTAAAATTAGAACTATAAATTGGTTTTCCTGCATATACATACCCCAGAGTCCCCACTGATGTAAATAAATCCCTGATAGCCAGCTTCTTTCATCCCCTCCCCCAGATAAGGGCTATCAGAGTGGATGGGCAACAGCAGGTGACTGTACATGCATCAGGATGAAGGCAGAAGCCAATCTACAATGCCTCCCATGTACAAAAACACTTCTTGGCCAGATACGCACAAATCAAAAATATAGAAATTGAAAAATGCAGATTGTAAGATATTTAAATCTTTAAAAAGTTTGGTTTCACTTTTCTGCTAAATCCTTAAAAGAAGGCTAAAGCACAAGACAAAAATCCAAACTGGATCTAGTGGAGAAATTCTTTAAGGATCTCAAGCGCTCACAGCTAAAAGCTGATAACCATAGGGTGAACTATCATCGGTCCTTTTAAATTCTCCAATTTACTTTATTATTTATCAAAAACATTCTTTTTTTATTATTTTAGATATTTTAAACTTGTTAGATATTCTGACTTTCGATTATATTCAACTATATAAGTCATAGAGTACTTAACTTGATGACTTGATGACGACGGAAGATCTCCGTTTCGCTCTTACTAATTTTAGAAGAGCTTCATCAGGGAAAGTGCCAACATTAACACTATTTATGTCGGCAGCAGTTCTAACAAATGAATAGTTGAATATAGGAGTACTGGCTGCTAATCGAAAGTCAGAATATCTAACAAGTTTAAAATATCTAAAATAATAAAAAAAAGAAAAAAAAGAATGTTTTTGATAAATAATAAAGTAAATTGGAGAATTTAAAAGGGACCGATGATAGCTCACCCTATGGTTATCAGCTTGTAAGATACATCGGGCTTTTAGCTGTGAGCGCTTGAGATCCTTAAAGAATTTCTCCACTAGATCCAGTTTGGATTTTTGTCTTGTGCTTTTAGCCTTCTTTTAAGGATTTAGTGTGTTTCACAAAAATTAGAGGTTTCTTAAGATTTCACTTTTCTGCTAACAAGGCCTCTCAAATGGTGACATCTTGCTGTCAGTCAGTGTATATAAATTTGCCAGTAGTTGTGAGGACTGCGTTTTATCTGCAGGTTTTCCAGAGATTTCCTTCTTTCTTTTATGCTGAGTTCATATGAGGCAAGCACATTGCCAGGAATTTTGCATGGGCCTGGAATGATGCATTTCTTGGAATGCTTTTTTTTTTTTTTATCAATATTGGGTTGGGCAGTAACTTAGTATCACCGATTACTCACCAGGTTTTACAGCCACCCTTGACAAGTTCTGAGAGAGACGGGGTTTGCCTGAACACCATGCTCAGATGAAGGTTTGTACCTTTGAAAGCCACTGCCTGAATATGTCCTAAGCTATGCAGTTTTTCTGTGTGAACTGAGTGGTAGTTTTTTTAAAAAAATTGTCATATGATACTGTGCTGTTTGGTTTGGCAATGAGAGCAAAAAGTCAGATTTCTTTACATAATAACAAATTATTACTTATAATGACTGGGGTTGCCATTCAACAAATTACTTATAATTGGAAGAACTGGAGTAGGCTAAATTATAATTTTTGGTGGAATTCTCTATGTGTGTGGCGCAGTGGTTAAAGCTACAGCATCAGCACCCTGAGGTTGTGGGTTCAAACCCACGCTGATCCTTGTGACCCTGGGCAAGTCACTTAATCCCCCCATTGCCCCAGGGACATTAGATAGATTGTGAGCCCGCTGGGACAGACAGGGAAAACTGCTTGAGTACCTGAATAAATTCATGTAAACCGTTCTGAGCTCCCCTGGGAGAACGATATAGAAAAGTGAATAAATAAAAATAAAATAAATAAAATAAAATGGAAAGATTTATTGCAATACAGAAAGAGTGTTTGAAGAAATTTCAAGATGTGTGGGAGCCATTAACAAAATATTGTACTGATTAGAGGACATTTTTCCCTTGAATTTACAAGTTCAATTGTGAGGGGGGGAGGGAGGGTAATTTATTATCACAAATCGTACAAGGTATTTGATTATATGATAAGAAAGGGTGGGAAGGGTGGGAGATAAGAGCATATCATTTGTACCATTGATGATTATTAAGTGATATATTTATTGTTAATTTGTTTGAATATATTGTCACACTTATTGTAAGTTTGAAAATGAATAAAGATTTAAAAAAAAAAAAAAAATTGAATCCCATATTATACCTAGGGGCTTCTTAGCATATAGCACCAATGGGCCCGAGAGAGAGTTAATACCAGAGGGCTGTTTCTAATTCATGCATCTCAACTTTTAAGAGTCCAGGGCTCTCGTCACATCTCCTTCCAATATATTATTTGGAAACGTCACTCCAGAAGCTTTGTTTCTTCTGGTCAAAACCCTCCAAGTACTCATTTGCTCTCTTCCCCTCAAAGCATACACTCTGACTCTCTCCTATCTCTTCCCTCCACATTCTTCCTACATACTCTCCCCCACCCCTTTCTTCCCTACAAGGCATTCCCTCTTTGAAGTGGCGTAGCGAGGGTGAGTGGCACCTGGGGCAGTAGTGTCCCTCCCCCGCCCTCTGCTCCACCCCTCTGCTCCTTCACGACCCTCCTGCCACACACGTGCCCCCTTCCCTCACACCTCTTTAATTTTCCCAGCGCAAGCAGCATCACGAACTTGCTACCCACTTCACGTCGGCTCTCCCTCTGACGCCACTTCCTAGGCGCGGGACCCAGAAGTGACGTCAGAGAGAGCCGACACCGACGCGGGCAGCAAGGTCGTGATACTGCTCGCGCCGGGAAAAAGAGGTACAGCGGGAAGGGGGGGAAGGAGCAGGGGGCGGAGAGGAGGACGGGTGATGGGATAATCACGCGCCAGATGCCAGCGCGCCGACAATTCGGCGGAAGACAGGGAAAAAATAATTTTTAAAGAGCTCCAACTGGGGGTTTGGGGTGGCAACCCCCCCACTTTATTGGTTAGTGTTCGTGCTGCTGTTGCAGGGGGGGCTGTGGGGGGTGAAACCCCCCACATTATAGAGAAAATGGAACTTTTCCTGAAAAAAATCAGAAAAAGTTCGGTTTTTGCTATAATGGAGGTTTCCAACCCCCCGAATCCTCCTCCAACAGCAGCGCGAACACTAACCAATAAAGTGGGGTGGTTGCCACCCCAAACCCCCGTCGGAGCTCTTTAAAAATTACTTTTTCCCCCGCGCACTTCTGTCTTGCGCCGAATTGTCGGCGCTGGATTGTCGGCACCACTGGACGTCTTGCACTCCACTGTCTATGAACCGGGGCAGACCACCCCCCCCCTTACTATTCCACTGCCCATCCCCACAGTGTTACTACTGCTACTCAGAAAATAGTTAAGCGCTGGAACGCGTTGCCAGAGGATTTTGTAAGAGCGGATAGCGTAGCTGGTTTTAAGAAAGGTTTAGACAAGTTCCTGGAAGAAAAGTCCATAGTCTATTATTGAGAAAGAGATGGGGGAAGCCATGGAATGTTGCTACTCTTTGGGTTTTGGCCAGGTACTGGTGACCTGGATTGGCCACTGTGAGAATGGGCTACTGGGCTTGATGGACCGTTGGTCTGACCCAGTGAGGCTATTCTTATGTTCTTAATCATTTCTATTGCACTACTAGATATACTGTATGTAGCGCTGCACATATTAGATACAGGTAATATCTCTGTTCCTAGTGTTCACTATCTAAGTTGGTCCAGGGTCAAAAGGAACTGCAGTAGGAATTGAACCCAGTTCCAGAGGATCTCAGTCCACCGCAATAACCACTAGGCCGCTGCTCCTCCACTCCCCTCTCCTTCTCTTCCCAGTTAGCACTGTTTCTGTCTCTCCTCCTCAAGTTTTGCAGCCCCTACCATTCACCTGTTTCCATGGCACCCCCGCTTTTCTTTTCCCCTGGTGCCTCTGCCCTAGGATACCATAGCGGTGCTCATTGCCTGTCAAGTGCCAGCGAGGTGTACTTACATATTAACATGCATTGGTACAGTAGATGCCAATAGCCACGTTACCCGAGCAATTTTGTAACTTCCTTGGTAGGAAGTCCAATGTGGTGCTCATGGGGAGGGGCTAAGTGGCTTTATAAAATAGCCTCCCAAAATCTGCCCCTATCCATTTAAACTTGCTCAGGTGGAAATGTATGTGCATAGATTGAAAATCCATCTATGCTCCATCCAAACTGCCTTCATTCAGGTTGCATGAAAGGAAGCACAAACATTCTCTGTTGCCTGCCTTATGAACCAGCTCTGTGGGTGCTTGAGAACCCCCCCCCCCCCCCCCAGCATTGTACGCACTGCTCAACTGTGTCCAGAGAGAGGTCATTTCTGTTGGGTTTTCTGCTGGGTTTAGCACCCTCAGGGCTGGCTGCTAAACTTGTACTTGCCCGAAGTCAGGAGGGGTGTCAGTGGGATTTGAATCCTGGCCTCCCTGGTTCTCGGTCTGCTGCTCCAACCATACCTGATGCTTACAACTTTAATGGAGTCATCTAACCAGCTTGGTAAGCCATTCATTTCTGTCCTTCTTTGCCTAACTGTCCACATAACAGAGCAGAAATCTCTGAGTCAGCTTCCCAAATCTGTCTTGGTGACTCCACAACCTGCTGGGTTTTGCAAGATAGCCACAACAATATGCACGAGACATTTGCACAAATTAAAAGGCCTACTATTGCAAACTTCTATCATCCAGCTTTGCAGTGTGATATCCTAAATAGCCATCTGGCTGTGGGATCACCAGAACAGCTTTGGGGAGCCCTGCACTGAATATTCCCAGGTTATCGATTTGAATCCTGCAGAGAGGCCTCACCCTCCTCTGCGCCAGGGACTTGGAAGTAGTGCAGGCCCACTGCAGCAATAGAGGAGACAGGAGAAAGCTGCAGTCACATGCAGAGGCAGAGTGATGAGATGAAGTCATGGATTAGAATAACAGCCAGCCTTGTCCCTTCTTCAAAGACCATCTGTAAGCGGCGGACGCACACTGCGACTTGCAGAAGAGGTGTAAAGAACAAACAGTGGGAGCTCTTCCCCTCCCCCAGCCCCAGTGAAATGAAGAAAAGACTGGTTTTGAAAAACAGACACTCTGAAGAAATAAAAATGCACCGGGAAAAAAAAAAAAAAAAAAGATCTTAGTTTTGGATAAAAACACCAATTAAAACAATGGAAAAGGCTGGAACGAGGTAGATAAAAGAGTTTCAAGTCAGAAACATCAGGAAAAGTATCAGGTCCTCTGTGTGGTGCATTTATTTTTGGTAAAATTTGCTGTGCCTTGCCAGAATGTGGGAATAATGTACTGGGTGAATCTAGGGATCAGATTTGACTGACAGTTCTTTCTCTCTCTGGACAAGTGTCAGATACATCACTTAGGGGAGTGAAGCAGCATACTGGCGCTCATCTGTGCTGTTTGTCAGAATGTATTGAACATTATCTATTCTTACAGAGGAACCAGGAGGTTTGGAGGATAGTAAGAGAAGGTTTATCTCGAATTGGTTTTTATTGAAGGGGGAGAGAGACTCCAACATAATCATTATTACCAAGGCTGTAGCAAGTTATAGTTGTGCCCTGTGTAGGGTTACCATATGGCTCTAGAAAAAAAAGAGGATGGATTGAGACATCCGGGTTTTACTTCCATTGAAAGCAATAGAAGTAAAACCGGGATGTCTCAATTCATCCTCCTTTTTTCTGGAGCCATATGGTAAACCTAGCCCTGTGCAACTCACCTACCATGGAGCCCCTGCCCCCTCCCCCCCAAAGCATCCACCCCCTCCTGAAGACCCCCATAATCCCCCAAGCCTACCTGAAGGGTGCCCTGGTGGTTTAGAGTAGGCTAAGCAGCAATAGAAACATAGAAAAAAGCAGCAGAAAAGGGCTATAGCCCACCAAGTCTGCCCATTCCAAGTATCCCCTCCCCTGAATTTACTCCCTTAAAGATCCCACGTGAGTATCCCATTTTCTCTTAAAATCCGTCACGCTGCTGGCCTTTATCACCTGGAGTGGGAGTCTGTTCCAATGATCCACTACTCTTTCGGTGAAGAAGTACTTCCTGGAGTCACCAGCTGTTGCCGGCCATGCTGCACTGGTTTCAAAATGGCAGTCATGACCTCTAGCCATTTTAAGCCCAGATATGGCCTGGGCAGCAGTGACTGGATCAGGACTGCTTCACCAGGGATCTTTCAGGCAGGTCTGGGGCAGCATACAAGAATATGGGGGTAGAGTATATGCAAAAAAATATGTTTTTACAGATTGAGGGTGGGGCCAGCCTGCAAAGTCCACACAGGCTGCCTGAAGATTTAGTGGCCTAAACCACTGCTGGCAGAGGATTGTTACCCTGTGTATGGCGCAGTGGCTAAAGCTAAAACCTCAGCACCCTGAGGGGTGTCAGGTCAAAAGCGCGCCGGGACAAAGGCGCGAGCAGACAATTGAGCGCAGCGCGGAGGCACGTGCTGAAGAAAATTACTGTTTTTAGGGCTCCAACGAGGGGGCGTGGGGGGAACCCCCCCCCACTTTACTTAATACACATCGCGCCGCGTTGTGGGGGCGTTGTGAGGGGTTTGGGGGGTTGTAACCCCCCACATTTTACTGAAAACTTCACTTTTTCCCTGTTTTTAGGGAAAAAGTTAAGTTTACAGTAAAATGTGGGGGGTTACAACCCCCCAAACCCCCCACAACGCCGGTGCGATTTGTATTAAGTAAACTGGGGGTGCTCCCCAACAAAATCCCCCGTCGGAGCCCCTAAAAACAGTAATTTTCTTCGGCGCACGCCTCCATCTTGCGCTCAGTTGTCGGCGCGCGCCTTTGTCTTCCGCGTTGTTGTCTATGAACCCCCTGAATTGTGGATTTAAACACACACTGCTCCTTGTGACCCTGGGCAAGTCACTTAATCTCATAAACCAAATGCAGGAGAGTGGGTTGTCCTCAATGCAAAAAAATATAGACCAACTCAACTCTAAAAAGATTTTTTGAAAATAATTTCATGAAATACTGCAATTACTGAATTATGTGCCACCAATGATGAGAGGGGGCAATAGGAAATTAGCCCTCCTAAGGAAGGAACAACAATGGATCCACTGTTTGTGTAGGGAGGAACCCAACGGTTTGAACCACAAAATTGAGTGGCACTTCTTTTTACGAATTTTAGCAATTGCATCTTTTTTTTTTAATTTCAGCCATCACAGAATTTCAGCAACTGTAATTATTGGGTTAGCCCGTCAATATTTCAAAAGTCATTTTGCCCGTGTGATTCTAGTGCTGGTTTTCACTTTGATGGTTTTTACTTTTATTTTGAAGTCTTTATGAACAGCTGATGCCATGTTGTCATTGGCTCTGACGGCACAAGATATTTAAACTGAGGCTGCACTGCCCTGCGGCCATCTTTGCCGCCGATTTGCAGTAAGTTGTATTGTTCTGCACTCTGTCTGTGTGAAAGTGGCATTTTGGTTTACACTTCCCCCTCCCCATTCGCGGTTCTTGCACTCGCGGTTTCATATAATCGCAATTTTTTCTGGGGAGGGGGAAAATTAAAAAAAACAGACTTAATGTTAAAAAAATCCATCTTTTTTTCCTCCCTGCCGCCTTCCCGGCCTTACCTGGTGGTCTAGAGGGCTTTCGGGGCAGGAGCGATCTTCCTACGCTCCTGCCCCGTGCAGATCGCCATGAGGAAATGGCTGCTGGGCGTTCCCGTAGTCTCTCGAGACTATGTCAGGAACTCACTACAGCCATTTCCTGATGGCGATCTGCACGGGGCAGGAGCGTAGGAAGATCGCTCCTGCCCCGAAAGCCCTCTAGACCACCAGGTAAGGCCGGGAAGGCGGCAGGGAGGTGGGGGTGGGTCAGAGCCGGATAATCGCGGTTTTTCGGCATCCCCCGCGAATGACGAGGGAGAAGTGTATTTTGATTTATTTTTTTGCAGAAGATCACATCCTACCCTCCTGCCCCCCGACGCAGCTTTGAGCGAAACGCTGGTTACCATCATCAGAGGAGGAAGGCTGAACGGACGCTTGCAGAGCCCCGCACAAGCGGCCCAGCACAGCTATTTCAAAAGATATGTTGCTGTATTTATAAGCCTGTTGAAAAAGTGTTTGCTGGGCTGTGTACCTTTACCACAATTTAATGGACTTTAATGATTCTATCACTTCATTCAAAATTTAACAAGCATTTATCAACGCTGTTTAAGGAGGTTTTTTTTTTTATAAGCCAGTGAGGTACTTACCCTTTCCAGTCTTTCAGCATTATTTCATCTGTCTGAATACGGGGTTCTGAGGCTTTTTTTCTCCTTATATTAAATTCAGTAGTTGCAGTTTTCATGAAATGATTTTCAAAAACTCTTTTTAGAGTTGAGTTGGTATATATTTTTTTTGCAAGTCACTTAATCTCCCCATTGCCTCAGGTACATTAGATAGATTGTGAGCCCATTGGGACAGAGAGGAAGAAATGCTTGATAAATTCATATAAACCAGTGGTCTCAAACTCAAACCCTTTGCAGGGCCACATTTTGGAGTTGTAGGTACTTGGAGGGCCATAGAAAAAACAGTTAATGTCTTATGAAAGAAATGACAATTTTGCATGAGGTAAAACACTTTATAGTTTATAAATCTCACCCCCCCCCCGAAGGCCTGCCTTTTCCCCCCTTCTTTGCAGCGTCCTCCAGCTTCCCCCTTGGCCTCCCAGTCTTAGTTTCAGCTAATTACCGCAGCCTGCAGAGAGGATCGCCAGAGCTGTAGCATTCCTTGCAGGCTGCCATCGGCCTCCGCAGCACGTTCCCTCTGCCGCGGTCCTGCCCCTCCTCGTGACGTCAGGGACAGGATCGCGGCAGAGGGAACAGAATGCTGAGGACAACGGCAGCCTGCAAGGATTACTACAGCACTGGCGATCCTCTCTGCAGGCTGCGGTAATTATCTGAAGGTAAGAGCGGGAGGACGGGGGGAAGCCAGAGGATGCCGCAAAGAGCGGGCAGCACTAGTACAGACTGCAGGCCGCATAATAGTACCTGGCAGGCTGCATGTGGCTCCCAGGCCGCGAGTTTGAGACCACTGATATAAACTTTTCTGAACTCCCTGGGGAGAATGGTATAGAAAATTGAATGAATAAATTTCTTGTTGATGGCTAAGTAAGTTTCAAACAATTAATACTCTTGAGCAGCAAGAAGAGATCAGGAATATTCAAACTGTACACCAACTTCTCCAAATAGAGATTCAAAAACAAAACATGCTACCTTAAACAAGGTAAAGGAGATGGGCCTTTCTTAGACAGGTACTTAGCTTGTACCTGGGACAATGAGGTGTTGAGTGACTTGAGTGGGAGTCAGACTCGTAACCTCAGGCTGCTGAGGGAGGAGCTCTAACCACTAGGCTACTCTTCCACTTGTGTTCTAACTGGTGCCAATAAAGATGAGGTGAAAAACTCTCAAATAAGTCTGGCCGCAGTGTTTGATAGCAGAGTCTGATGTACACTATTGTGCATACTAGACAATCAGCTTTTTCCAGAACTGTGGAATGAATTGCTGGGCTATTTACGCCTGTGTGTGAGTGGTTCAGGTTTCCAAAAATTGTTAAAGACACTTTTTTTGTGAGGGCATTGCCATCTAGAGTAAACCTGTATTGTTATGCTGGCAGCAGAGAATATTAGCTGCAGAGCATTGTTTGTTGGGTATTTTATTTATGTTAGTTTTATGAGTATGTATGTATTTTAATTTAATTTGAGTGTTATCTTGTTAAGCAGGTGATACATTTTAGAAAGAAACTGAAGCCTTAAATTGTTTCTCTGTTAATCTGTAATACAATAAATTGCTGTAATCTAAATATGGAAGCAAAATAGCTTGTGCAAGCCTTCTAAAGCATTGAACGGGTTACTCTTAATTGTCTTAACCTAAAGAAAAACTCTTTCATCAGAGCAGTGATTTGAGATTGGAATCTATTATTACACCCAATATTTTTGATTTTTCTTAGATTTTCAAAATCTCACCTGACCTTGTTCAAAAGTCGGTCAAAAACTCACCTTTTCAAGATTACCTTCAATTCATAACCCTCTCCCCTCTGTTCATCACCATAGGTAGCAGTTTAGCCCCCGCTAACTGTAACCTCTATCCTGGCATCCTGTCTGTCTTGATTGATTAGATTGTGAGCTCATCCAAGCTAGGAAGAGGGGAGATATGATAAGATATTTTGGGCTAGATTCACTAAGCCCACCGATAAGTCCTGACTAGAGAGTTGCGCGGGGACAGAAATCCCATCCATCCCCGCCCGTCCCTGCCAGGATCCTCTCCATCCCCACCCATCCCCGTATGGAATTACCTCCATCCTCGTCCATCCCCATAAAAAGCAGCAATTACTTCTGACAGGATCATCAATTCCACAGTTTCTTTTGTGTTTGCGCTGCTGTTTTCCTTCTGGAATCTCTTTGGTGGAATCCTTTTTTTGTTTTCTGTTCAGATAATTAACTTATAAACCCCCTCTTTTACTAAGGCTGACGTGTCCATTATATTATATGGATGAACCCTGTTTCCAAAGTCTTCCATCCCCGTGGGAGTCCCGTTGGCTAGAGGGGGGTCCCCGTGGGAATCCCGTGAGTTAGGAGGGATTCTCGTGGGACCCCCGCGGGACTCCCGCAATCCCCGTTCCCGTGCAGACCTCTAGTCCCGACTACTTAGCGACCCGATTTCCCTCTGACCCGATTCACTAACCTCGTGGCTGATCATCCTCCAATCTGCGCATGCAAATGAGGGGAAATGGCTTGTAAAGTAGGCAGGCAGCGATTCACTAACCAAAAACTGGAACACCGAGTGGGCTGGCCGATGAACAAACTGGGGACCAGTCGCTCATGTCGTTTCCAACTGCATCTCCTGCTCTCTGTCCCGATCGCCGCCCTGCTTCTGTCCCAACTCTCCAGCTCTCTCTCTGTCCGGACTTTCCTGCTCTCTCTCTGCCCCCAACTCTCCTGCTCTGCCCCTTGTCTGCCTTGGAAGCTCTGTGATGATCTAGCAATGCCCACTTGCTCCTACCCATTGCATAACGAGCATAAAACAATCATAATTATATAAAATTCTCATATACCGTCAGTACCATGGGTTCAAGATGATTAAAAAAATATAAAAATCTTAGCTGGTCAATTTTAAAATGACAGCTTTACAAAAGAAAATACTGCAAATACCATAATTTCAACCACATGGAACTTTCCATAATTGCCACTTGAATTTAGGGTTGACCAGAATGTTTTCTACAAATTAGGTATTACTCTAGAAAACAATTTCTTACAAGTGGAAGCCAATTTTGTAAAAGATGTGGGTATTTCTAAATGATTTTTATAGTATAAATGACTAGGGTAAAGTCCAATTCTAAGACAAATCAAAGAAACATGTACGATGGACCGTATCTATATAGTATTTTTAAAAAATCAAATATAAAACAGAAGTCACACTAAATTTAATAATTCTATACTGACTATCCTTGAGAAATATGTTGTAATTTTACTATTTGTATTTTGTAAATTGCTGATTGTCCAGTTCTCTTCAGTGTAAACCGCCTAGAAGTCATATGACTGTGGCGGTATAGAAGAATAAAGTTATGTTATTATGTTATGTAATAAAATGTGAGCCATTATCATTATTATGGCACGAGAATAGGAGTCATGGTGGCCATCTTGAGGCTGGACACATGATGGGCAGGAAAGAGTGAGCATCGCTGCTGCCTACATGACCCCTAGACCACAAGAGAGCTTTAAGGGAGGCCAGGAAGTGTGATATCAGCCTAGGCCTGGTGGTTGCTTGGGGTGGGGGAAGGATCGGAGGAGTTGAGGCCCCTCCTTCCTCTTACGCAGGTTGATATTCAAGAAGTTCCGGCAGCCAGTGCAGCTTCAATTAACCCTGGCTATTCAGTGCCAGTGCCTGGACATGGCACAGCATTGAATATTTGGGGCTGATTCTGCTCTCGGTTGTCAGCATTTACAAATTTCTGCCTTGCGCTGAATACTATGGGGCTTATAATCGAAAGAGAAACACGACCAAAAACCGGCCTAAGTCGGCACTTGGACGAACATTTCTCAAAAACGTCCAAGCGCCAAAAATAAAAACAGGTTTTGGACGTATTTCTAAATGACCTAGGCCTTCATAGTTCCGCTCAACGTCCAGCACTAAACGGGGCGTTTCGGGAGGCGTGTCAAGGGCGGGACGAGGGCTGGCTTAGACTTAGTCGTACAGCATGTATAAAGTTATACAGCACAGGATCGACGGAACTTGGACGTTGTGACTTAGACCATGTAAAACATAGTCTAAGTCACAAAAACCCACCTAAATTCACCAGATAAGCACTTCAAACACATAACTCAGACCCCCACACACTACCCCAGTGATCACCAACCCCCCCACCCCCATAAAAATTTTATTCACAACTTTAAATTTCAGCCTCCAGACCATCATCACCTGGCAGCCGGGCATAGGAAAGCCTAGTCGTCCAGCACAGAGGCAACTTAAGTCATCTTGGGGGTGGGTTAGGGACCCATAGAGAGGAGGACCCAGGCCCATAAGCCCCTGTAAGCACTGCATTGATACTTAAACATGTGCACTGCCCTATACACCCCCAAAACCAATTTTACTGGCATATAAGTGGCTCCTGCAGCCATAAGGGCTATTGGGGTGGTAGATAAGTGGGTCTAGGGGATTCTGGAGGTAGTTTGGGGGGCTCACCATGACCTATAAGGGAACTGTAATGAAGAGAAGCCATGGCACCCTTTTTGTGAAGTTCACAGCAGTGCCCTGTAAGGTACCCCACTATTTAGGTGGCATGTCTGGGTGTGCAGTCCATCACTTTGCAGACCCTTCCCACGTCCAACAGGGCTTTTCTAGGATTTTGGACTTGGACGGAAATGTGGTATAAAGATGGATGATTTAGTGGCTTGGACGATCAGATCGTCAGGACGTATAATTAGACGATTTTTGAAAGTAAAAAAAAAGTTGGACGTAGCTTTCGAAAATGTGTCTTAGGCTCTTTTTAACTTTGGACAACTTGCGAGATGGACGAAAAATGGACTTAGACGTCCCTTTCGATTATGCCCCTCCATGAGTTTAGATTCTAGCCGGTTGATGGAGTAATTGCTCAGGGAAAATATCCTGATCTTTATCCGCAGGCATGTTTTACTTTTGTTCAATATGGTGTTTCATGGGTTGTTTTTTGTTGTTGGTTTTTTTTTTTTTCCTTACTGTGCTGTGCATAATACGCACATCTTTTCTCATGTTAAAGTTGGAGTCGGATGACGGCGGCAACCTTGGGAGACCCTTGATAAAGCACTCTTTTGTGCGAAACATGTCAGGTCTGACTCCCAGGTTTGGCTGAGATAAGTATTTATTATACTTAAAATTTTATAATATTGAAGACACGAAGACACTTATTTATACTATATTTATTCTAAAAAAATACTTTAATAGAAATAACAAATGAAAAAATGACAACAAATTGACAGCCAATGATGAAGCACCACAGTATGCTTCCCGCAGTACAAATTATTATAGCGGAGGAGTGGTGGGGCTGAGGCGTCTGTTTGAATTAGGCGAGATGTATTAATATCATATATATCCAGACCCTATCGCAATATATGCAAGATTAGTGTATAATACGCAGACATATTCAAGTGACTCCAGACAGAAATATAAAGCATGATCCTATTTCCATGAAATGTGCAATAAGCGTGCTAGCTGGGGCTACTGGAGCCTGGTACCGATGCAAATGAAGGTAAGACTCTACAAGTGGCAGCACAATCAGGCCATTCATTGCTCTTCATTAGCAGCTTTCCTCTCAGCATTGTTCACAAAGAGGACTTCCCCCTCCATCTGTGCTCTGTTATTTGCTTGAAAACTAAAAAAAAAAAAAGGCACCAAATTGGAGAGTGGATATTATGGGTTAGATTCACAAAGCAAACCGATCGGTTGCGACCCCTTTGCGACCTGATTATCCTCCGGCCCGATTCACTTACCTCTCTGCCGACCATCCTCCGATCTGCACATGCAAATGAGGGCAACGGCATGCAAAGTAGGCAGGGACGCGATTCACTAACCAAAACCCTGCAACACCAACTGGGCTGGCCGATCACAAACAAGCGACTGCTGAGGACCAGTCGCTCAAGCCTTTTCCGACTGCCCTGCCTTCTGCCGCCCTGCTCTCTGCCCCGTCAGCCCCAATCTCCTGCCTGCCCTGAACGCCTCCTGCCAGTTTGGAGAATCCATCGGACACGGATCAGTCCCGATCAGGCAGGTTTGTGAATTTAGCCCTATGTTCTGTTTGTGTGACCCCCCTTTAGTTCAATTTACTTATTTAGTTTTGGGTGTTTTTTTTTAATGTTTAGACTAGAGAGTTGCGCGGGGACAGAAATCCCACCCGTCCCCACCCGTCCCCGCCAAAGTCCCACCCGTCCCCACCCGTCCCCGTGAGGACTCCCACCCGTCCCCACCCGTCCCCGCGAGGAATCCCTCCGTCCCCACCCGTCCCTGCGAGGAATCCCCTCCGTCCCCGCCCGTCCCCGCGAGGAATCCCCTACGTCCCCACCTGTCCCTATAAACTACAGAAATAGTTATTTCATTTAATTATGCTACTGAATTAAAGGCTCTGGTAGAAACCCATTTAAAAATAAGCAAAAAGACTTTATTAATTTGGAAATATTAATTGGGAAGAATACATACTTTGTAAACGGGTTTCTACCAGAGCCTCTAATGTTTATAAATTTTTATCAACACAACTAATATACTACTTTATCCTTAAGCAAAAAAAAATAATAATAATAATAATTTTTTTCCTACCTTTATTGCCTGGTTTCTGCTTTCTTCATGTTCTCATTCAATTCCTTCCATCCACTGCCTCTCTTCTCTCTGTGTCTTCCATTTGCTCTGTTACTGTGCCTCTCCCTTTCTCCCCCCTCCCAAATTGGTCTGGCACCCATCTTTTTCCCTCCGCTCCCCCCATAGTCTGGCACCTCTGTCTTCTTCCCTGCCAGCGTCTTCTTCCCATTCCCTCTTCCCCATTTCCTTTCAGTGTCCTTCTCCCCCACCATCTTCCCCATGTCCTGTCAGGCAGCATCCTTCTCCCCTCTCTGCCTTCCCCATGTCCTTTCAGCGGCCTTCTCCCCCCTCTGTCTTCCCCATGTCCTTTCAGTGGCATTCTCCACCCCTTTGTCTTCCCCAGTGCTTTCAGGGTCCTTCCCCCCCCCCCTTCCTCCCGTTTACCCCATGTCCTTTCAGCGTTCTTTTCCACCCCTTTGTCTTCCCCAGTACTTTCAGCGGCCTTCTCCCCCCTTAAGCGTCTTTTCTTCTCCACTCCACCTTTCCTCCCTCCCTGCCTCCACCTTTGTGGCGCTTTTGCACCCGACCGACAACAGAACAGGCCCGGTCGGACAAATCTCCCTGTCCTGTAGCCGCGAATCTAAATTACCTTCTTACAGCAGCTGGAGTAGTGAAGCTGCTGTAAGAGGTAATTTAGATTCGCGGCTACAGGGCAGGGAGATTTGTCGGCCGGGCCTGTTGTCGGTCGATCGGGGGACCTGACCGGCTGTGCACATTCTCCAGGGCGGACCGCCCCCTCCCCCCTCTTTCGTACGCCATTGCCTTCTTCCTACCTGCCCTGCAGCACACAGCCGACCGGAAGTCTTCCTGATGTCAGCGCTGACGTCGGAGGAAGGGAGGGCTTTGCTTAAGCCCTCCCTCCGACGTCAGCGCTGACATCGGGAAGATTTCCGTTCGGCTGTGTGCTGCGACAGGGCAGGTAAGGAGAAGGAGACTACCCTCGCGGCTCGACCAACCCCGCTGCGATCCAACCCCGCAGGAACCCCGCGACCCTCGGAGGCGTCCCCACGGGATCCCCGCGACCCTAGGGGGCGTCCCCACGGGATCCCCGTGACCCAAAGGGGGAACCCGCGGGATCCCCGCGGGTCCCGCGGGATTCCCGTCATCCCCGTTCCCGTGCAGCTCTCTAGTTTAGACTGCACCATTTACAGTTCTAGATGGTTCACTATTAAACACAGATAGTGAAAAAAGCCATAAGAAGCCATAAACTACAGTAACAAAAATTACAACTACATCAACTCACATTGGCTACCAATCCATGAAAGAATACAATTTAAATTCTACTGCATGTTATTTAAAGCCCTAAATGGAGACAGCCCATCCTACCTGAACAACCGCCTCATCCAAGCATCCACAACCAAACACAGAAAAACGCATTCCCCATTCATACCTCTTCCCATCAAAGAAGTAAAACGATCAAAACTACACGACGGCCTCTTAGCCACTCAAGCCGCAAGACTAGACAACCAGATCTCCAACTTTCTGATGACCACCCCTGTTTACAAGACATTCAGAAAAGAAATAAAAACTATACTTTTCAAGAAATTCCTGAAGCAGCCCTAACTTCAAGTTCTCTTAATAACTCTAAATTTGACAAACGTGCTTCCATTGTTACCCCCTCTCAAATCTTTTGTAAGCCGCCTTACTCTTAACAACCCGAGAAATGTCAAAAGATCCACCCTTTACCACTCTAGTAAATCAATCGTTCTCCCAATGTAACCCCCGTTTATAAATCTTTTGTAAGCCACCTTGAACCGCAAGGTAATAGCGGAATAGAAATCCCTAATGTAATGTAATGTAACTAGATCACCAAGGTTGACAGCCTATTACATAATAAACATAAAAACTCACTTGTATACCGCAAATACTGTTAAATTCTATGTGGTTCACAGAGATTAGCAATACAAATGAATGAACAACCAGTATCTAACTTCCAAAAAATTCTGAAAAAGATGCGTCTTTAAAGCACGTCAAAATTGATGATACGAGTTTGAAAGTGTAAATATGTGAGTCAGATCCCTAATCCTTGAGGCTGCCTGGAAGAACAACAGTCATTCCTGGAATTCCTTATACAGTATTTGCATCCCTTTGCAGAAGGAAACGAGAATAGTGAGTGAGATTTTCTAGAATTTAGAATTTGTAACGATGAAAGATTCCATAAGATACTCTGGGATTAGATCTGTTAATGCCTTAAAACAAACTTAAATTTAATTCGTGCTTCAACCCAATGGCATACCTAGCATATGTGACACCCGGGGCCCATCATTTTTTGACACCCCCCCCCATCTATATGAAAAATATGATTTTTAGTAACAATCCACATATTGCACAACAAGAGTGTACTTAGGAAAAGGCAGCATCTTAAACAATGCAGTAAGCACTAGATACCAACACATACATTGTAAAACTAAACAGTTGATGCTATCAGAAAGCCATGTCCCTTTCATACACACAAACAGATATACCTTCGCCCAATATGGAATAATCACAAACTAAAAATAGAAATATGTAGACAAAAGTTAAACTGAACCGCCAAGAAACCAGACTCTGCATACAATGCAACACTACAACACCACAAAAACAGTAATACATGTCCTCTAATACTGTGCAAAATATAAAGACAGTAGATGTAAATTTGAAAAAACTGATACATAACAATCACCACTTTACAAATTAACAAATAAAAATAAAACAAATAATGAGAAATAAGAAAATACCATTTTATTGGACTAATCCTCGTAAGCTCGGTCCCCATCACCGCAAACCACCTGATTCCATCCACACAAGCCTTGAATTGTTTTATATTGAACTTATTATATTAAAGTATAAAAACAAACAATATTCTGTACAATTGTCAATTTATAAATCAGCGTCTTCTCTCCACTCTCTCTTCCCCATTTCCCTTCAGCGTCCTCAGCCCACTCTCTCTCCACTTTCCTTCAGCACACGCACATAAAAACAAGCAAGTAATTTTATATCATTTTCATTCTATTCATTCCTAGAAATTAAAGTCTAAATAATGCCAGTCACATAACAAAACATGATTTTACAAAAATTATTCCCTGCACAGTCAAGCCTGCAAGGATTACTAGATGTCTTTCAGCAGCTCCCCTCCCTCCCTCCCCCTTACCTTCATGGCCAAGTCAAAATGATCTACCAACAATAAAATTTTAAAAACACAAAGCACACTGTACGCAGAGAAAATGTTAATTATCATTTATATTCCGCAGGTTTTCAAAGAGGTCAAGGCAGATGACTTTATGCAATGTCACTTCAGTAACAACTATACAAAAATAGACAAATATACCCCCTCCCTTTTTACTAAACTGCGATAGCGGTTTTTATTGCAGGGAGCTGCGCTGAATGCCCCACGCTGCTCTCAACGCTCATAGGCACCCTGCGTTAAAAACCGCTATTGCGGTTTAGTAAAAGGGGGCCATAGTGCAAAATATAGACAGCATATATAAATTCTCAAAACGGACACATTTTGATCACTAAATTGAAAATAAAATCATTTTTCCTACCTGTGTTTGGTAATTTCATCAGTCTCTGGTTGCACTTTATTCTTCTGACTGTGCATCCAATATTTCTTCCCTTCTTTCAGCCTCCTGTATGCTTCCTCTCCTCCAGACCTCATTCCCTCCCCAAACTTTTTCTTTATTTCACTCTGCACCCTTCTTTCTTTCTCTCTCCATGCCCCCTTTCTTTCTGTAAGTCTGTCTTTCCCTCTTTCTCTTCGTGCCCCATTTCTTTCTTTGTTTCACCCTGCCCCCTTCTTTCTTTCTCTCTCCATGTCCCCTTTCTTTCTCTATGTCTGTCTCTCTCTCTGTGCCCTATTTCTTTCTTTCTTTTACCCTGCCCCCTTTCTTTCTCTATGTCTGTCTCTCTCTCTGTGCCCTATTTCTTTCTTTCTTTTACCCTGCCCCCTTCTTTCTTTCTCTCTCCATGCCCTCTTTCTTTCTCTTTGTCTTTCTCTCTCTCTCCGTGCCCCATTTTTTTCTTTTTCTTTGTTTACCCTGCCCCCTTTCTTTCTGGCTCCCTGTCCTGTCCCCCCCCCCGTTGCTTTCTTTCTCCCTCCCCTCCCCTCCATGCCACCGCCATTGCGAAAATGCTGCCATCGCCGCTGGGGAATAAGCTGCCACTGCCGCCATCGGGAACAGGCCGGCTCCGAGTTCGCCCTGCTTCGCTTCCCGAGAGGCCGACCAACTCTCGCCGACTGACGTCAATTCTAACTTCGGAGAGGACGTTCCGGGCCAGCCAGGCAGCGATTGGCTGGCCCAGAACGTCCTCTCCAACGTCAGAATTGACGTCGGGCGGTGAGAGTTGGTCGGCCCCGCAGGGAAGAAAAGAAAGGAGAACTCGGCCGGCTTGTTACACATGACGGCAGTGGAAGCCTTTCCCTGGCGGCAGCCTATTCCTCGGTGGGTGGCCAGCTGTGCAACCCCTTGGGGCATGCACCCAGGGCAGACCGCCCCCCCACCCCCTTTGCACACCACTGCTTCAACCGGAAGCCAATGCAGTTGACAATAGAAATCGGTGACATGATCATACTTCTTTAGATCAAAAATCAATTCCATATCATGCACAGTCTTTGAAGATTTTATTTTGAGCTCCAGCAAGATGGACGATGTTACAATAATCAAGCTAAGGACCGATGATTGGATTAAGAGTTGAAAGAAATTAATATCTCTTGTGTTACAATTCAGAAGGCCTTAGTGAAAAGATAAGCATTTAGATAGTTTCCAAAACTGCAACAAATTAACCAGAACAGTGGCATAGTGAGGGTGAGAGGTGCCCGGAGTGGTGGTGCCCCTCACCCACCCTCTTATCCACCCCCTACATTCACACGCTCCTTCCACGCCCCTCCATGGAGGTACAAATCATTTGCATGCAAACATGATCGCTCAGTGAGCAATTGAGACATGCGCAGAGCCCTAACAGCAGCAGCCTCCTGTCACTGCTATTAGAGCACTGCGATCCCCCTCCGCCCCACAGCAGCGAAAATGGCAGGAGGGATGCCCACTCCTTCCTGCCCTGTCACCTCTTTTTCTATCTTTTCTTATTCTTTTTCCTTCCTTATGTCCCTAGTATCTTATTCATTTATTATGTAAACCATGTAAGATGGCTGCTTCAAGATTTGTAGTATATAGAAACAAAGAAACATGATAGCAGATAAAGGCCAAATGGCCCATGTATTCTACCCATCTGCAGCATCCACTATCTCCTCCTCTCCCTAAGAGATCCCATGTGCCTGTCCCACACTTCCTTTAACAACACAAAGAAAACAGAGAAGGTTACCAGTGGTGATCAATATTTTTATTGTAGTCCAGATCTGACATGTATGTGTTTCAGCCAAAAGGCCTGCTTCAGAGGTCTATATATAAATTAAAAACAACAAATTACATAAATAAATAATGAATGAAAGATTAACATTACAATGTTTCTAAGACATATATCTGAAGAAAGCAACTTAAGATTATAAAGGATAAAACATACTGGTTAACTAAACATAAATACATAGCATTGTATTAAAATGGTAAACATAACAGTAAAAGCATAGCACTAAAATCATAAAGAAACATTACAAAGCTAATGTGTCATTTAAACCCAATGGGCACATTTGTAACCATATAAATATGTAACGAGCTTTTCACATTCCAGAGGAGGTTTTTTTCTGCCTCCACTGGTCGCCGTACATGAAGAAGGACATAGTACAACTCGAAAGGGTCCAGAGAAGAGCGACTAAAATGGTTAAGGGGCTAGAGGCATTGCTGTACAGTGAGAGATTAGAGAAACTGGGCCTCTTCTCCTTTGAAAAGAGGAGATTGAGAGGGGACATGATCGAAACATTCAAGATACTGAAGGGGATAGACTTAGTAGATAAGGACAGGATGTTCACCCTCTCCAAGTACGGAGAACGAGAGGGCAATGTCTAAAGTTAAAAGGGGGGAAGAGGTAAAACGCGGACCTCACGGACCTGACGGACCTGGCGGATCTAAACCCGTACGTCCTTAAAAATCTGAGGTCCGTGTCGGTCCGGTGTCCGTGCCGCTTGTAGTTTCTGTCGCTGACAGACCTTGATTGAGATTTTAGCACTGACGGATCAGTCTCAGCATAGGGAGGGAAAAGTGTTAGGATCCGTCAGCGCTAAAAATCTCTTCAAGGTCTGTCAGAGCCAGAGACTAGTGCTGGAGTGTGGAGACTTCTTTTCCCCGCTCTCTTGGCTTCTGCTCTGCCGCTCCAGCACTAGTCTCTGGCTCTGACAGACCTCGAAGAGATTTTAGCGCTGACGGATCCGTCTCAGCATAGGGAGGGAAAAGTGTTAGGATCCGTCAGCGCTAAAAATCTCTTCAAGGTCTGTCAGAGCCAGAGACTAGTGCTGGAGTGTGGAGACTTCTTTTCCCCGCTCTCTTGGCTTCTGCTCTGCCGCTCCAGCACTAGTCTCTGGCTCTGACAGACCTCGAAGAGATTTTAGCGCTGACGGATCCGTCTCGGCATAGGGAGGGAAAAGTGTTAGGATCCGTCAGCGCTAAAATCTCTTCGAGGTCTGTCAGAGCCAGAGACTAGTGCTGGAGTTTGGAGACTTCTTTTCCCCGCTCTCTTGGCTTCTGCTCTGCCGCTCCAGCACTAGTCTCTGGCTCTGACAGACCTCGAAGAGATTTTAGCGCTGACGGATCCGTCTCGGCATAGGGAGGGAAAAGTGTTAGGATCCGTCAGCGCTAAAAATCTCTTCAAGGTCTGTCAGAGCCAGAGACTAGTGCTGGAGTTTGGAGACTTCTTTTCCCCGCTCTCTTGGCTTCTGCTCTGCCGCTCCAGCACTAGTCTCTGGCTCTGACAGACCTCGAAGAGATTTTAGCGCTGACGGATCCGTCTCAGCATAGGGAGGGAAAAGTGTTAGGATCCGTCAGCGCTAAAAATCTCTTCAAGGTCTGTCAGAGCCAGAGACTAGTGCTGGAGTTTGGAGACTTCTTTTCCCCGCTCTCTTGGCTTCTGCTCTGCCGCTCCAGCACTAGTCTCTGGCTCTGACAGACCTCGAAGAGATTTTAGCGCTGACGAATTCGTCTCAGCATAGGGAGGGAAAAGTGTTAGGATCCGTCAGCGCTAAAATCTCTTCGAGGTCTGTCAGAGCCAGAGACTAGTGCTGGAGTTTGGAGACTTCTTTTCCCCGCTCTCTTGGCTTCTGCTCTGCCGCTCCAGCACTAGTCTCTGGCTCTGACAGACCTCGAAGAGATTTTAGCGCTGACGGATCCGTCTCGGCATAGGGAGGGAAAAGTGTTAGGATCCGTCAGCGCTAAAATCTCTTCGAGGTCTGTCAGAGCCAGAGACTAGTGCTGGAGTGTGGAGACTTCTTTTCCCCGCTCTCTTGGCTTCTGCTCTGCCGCTCCAGCACTAGTCTCTGGCTCTGACAGACCTCGAAGAGATTTTAGCGCTGACGGATCCGTCTCGGCATAGGGAGGGAAAAGTGTTAGGATCCGTCAGCGCTAAAATCTCTTCGAGGTCTGTCAGAGCCAGAGACTAGTGCTGGAGTTTGGAGACTTCTTTTCCCCGCTCCCTTGGCTTCTGCTCTGCCGCTCCAGCACTAGTCTCTGGCTCTGACAGACCTCGAAGAGATTTTAGCGCTGACGGATCCTTCTCGGCATAGGGAGGGAAAAGTGTTAGGATCCGTCAGCGCTAAAATCTCTTCGAGGTCTGTCAGAGCCAGAGACTAGTGCTGGAGTTTGGAGACTTCTTTTCCCCGCTCTCTTGGCTTCTGCTCTGCCGCTCCAGCACTAGTCTCTGGCTCTGACAGATCTCAAAGAGATTTTAGCGCTGACGGATCCGTCTCAGCATAGGGAGGGAAAAGTGTTAGGATCCGTCAGCGCTAAAATCTCTTCGAGGTCTGTCAGAGCCAGAGACTAGTGCTGGAGTGTGGAGACTTCTTTTCCCCGCTCTCTTGGCTTCTGCTCTGCCGCTCCAGCACTAGTCTCTGGCTCTGACAGACCTCGAAGAGATTTTAGCGCTGACGGATCCGTCTCAGCATAGGGAGGGAAAAGTGTTAGGATCCGTCAGCGCTAAAAATCTCTTCAAGGTCTGTCAGAGCCAGAGACTAGTGCTGGAGTTTGGAGACTTCTTTTCCCCGCTCTCTTGGCTTCTGCTCTGCCGCTCCAGCACTAGTCTCTGGCTCTGACAGACCTCGAAGAGATTTTAGCGCTGACGGATCCGTCTCAGCATAGGGAGGGAAAAGTGTTATGATCCGTCAGCGCTAAAAATCTCTTCGAGGTCTGTCAGAGCCAGAGACTAGTGCTGGAGCGGCAGAGCAGAAGCCAAGAGAGCGGGGAAAAGAAGTCTCCAAACTCCAGCACTAGTCTCTGGCTCTGACAGACCTTGAAGAGATTTTTAGCGCTGACGGATCCTAACACTTTTCCCTCCCTATGCTGAGACGGATCCGTCAGCGCTAAAATCTCTTCCAGGTCTGTCAGAGCCAGAGACTAGTGCTGGAGCGGCAGAGCAGAAGCCAAGAGAGCGGGGAAAAGAAGTCTCCAAACTCCAGCACTAGTCTCTGGCTCTGACAGACCTTGAAGAGATTTTTAGCGCTGACGGATCCTAACACTTTTCCCTCCCTATGCTGAGACGGATCCGTCAGCGCTAAAATCTCTTCGAGGTCTGTCAGAGCCAGAGACTAGTGCTGGAGCGGCAGAGCAGAAGCCAAGAGAGCGGGGAAAAGAAGTCTCCACACTCCAGCACTAGTCTCTGGCTCTGACAGACCTCGAAGAGATTTTAGCGCTGACGGATCCTAACACTTTTCCCTCCCTATGCTGAGACGGATCCGTCAGCGCTAAAATCTCTTCGAGGTCTGTCAGAGCCAGAGACTAGTGCTGGAGCGGCAGAGCAGAAGCCAAGAGAGCGGGGAAAAGAAGTCTCCAAACTCCAGCACTAGTCTCTGGCTCTGACAGACCTTGAAGAGATTTTTAGCGCTGACGGATCCTAACACTTTTCCCTCCCTATGCTGAGACGGATCCGTCAGCGCTAAAATCTCTTCGAGGTCTGTCAGAGCCAGAGACTAGTGCTGGAGCGGCAGAGCAGAAGCCAAGAGAGCGGGGAAAAGAAGTCTCCAAACTCCAGCACTAGTCTCTGGCTCTGACAGACCTTGAAGAGATTTTTAGCGCTAACGGATCCTAACACTTTTCCCTCCCTATGCTGAGACGGATCCGTCAGCGCTAAAATCTCTTCGAGGTCTGTCAGAGCCAGAGACTAGTGCTGGAGCGGCAGAGCAGAAGCCAAGAGAGCGGGGAAAAGAAGTCTCCAAACTCCAGCACTAGTCTCTGGCTCTGACAGACCTCGAAGAGATTTTAGCGCTGACGGATCCTAACACTTTTCCCTCCCTATGCCGAGACGGATCCGTCAGCGCTAAAATCTCTTCGAGGTCTGTCAGAGCCAGAGACTAGTGCTGGAGCGGCAGAGCAGAAGCCAAGGGAGCGGGGAAAAGAAGTCTCCAAACTCCAGCACTAGTCTCTGGCTCTGACAGACCTTGAAGAGATTTTTAGCGCTGACGGATCCTAACACTTTTCCCTCCCTATGCTGAGACGGATCCGTCAGCGCTAAAATCTCTTCGAGGTCTGTCAGAGCCAGAGACTAGTGCTGGAGCGGCAGAGCAGAAGCCAAGAGAGCGGGGAAAAGAAGTCTCCAAACTCCAGCACTAGTCTCTGGCTCTGACAGACCTCGAAGAGATTTTAGCGCTGACGGATCCTAACACTTTTCCCTCCCTATGCTGAGACGAATCCGTCAGCGCTAAAATCTCTTCGAGGTCTGTCAGAGCCAGAGACTAGTGCTGGAGCGGCAGAGCAGAAGCCAAGAGAGTGGGGAAAAGAAGTCTCCAAACTCCAGCACTAGTCTCTGGCTCTGACAGACCTCGAAGAGATTTTAGCGCTGACAGATCCTAACACTTTTCCCTCCCTATGCTGAGACGAATTCGTCAGCGCTAAAATCTCTTCGAGGTCTGTCAGAGCCAGAGACTAGTGCTGGAGCGGCAGAGCAGAAGCCAAGAGAGTGGGGAAAAGAAGTCTCCAAACTCCAGCACTAGTCTCTGGCTCTGACAGACCTTGAAGAGATTTTTAGCGCTGACGGATCCTAACACTTTTCCCTCCCTATGCTGAGACGGATCCGTCAGCGCTAAAATCTCTTCGAGGTCTGTCAGAGCCAGAGACTAGTGCTGGAGTTTGGAGACTTCTTTTCCCCGCTCTCTTGGCTTCTGCTCTGCCGCTCCAGCACTAGTCTCTGGCTCTGACAGACCTCGAAGAGATTTTAGCGCTGACGGATCCGTCTCAGCATAGGGAGGGAAAAGTGTTAGGATCCGTCAGCGCTAAAATCTCTTCGAGGTCTGTCAGAGCCAGAGACTAGTGCTGGAGTTTGGAGACTTCTTTTCCCCGCTCTCTTGGCTTCTGCTCTGCCGCTCCAGCACTAGTCTCTGGCTCTGACAGACCTCGAAGAGATTTTAGCGCTGACGGATCCGTCTCAGCATAGGGAGGGAAAAGTGTTAGGATCCGTCAGCGCTAAAAATCTCTTCAAGGTCTGTCAGAGCCAGAGACTAGTGCTGGAGTTTGGAGACTTCTTTTCCCCGCTCTCTTGGCTTCTGCTCTGCCGCTCCAGCACTAGTCTCTGGCTCTGACAGACCTCGAAGAGATTTTAGCGCTGACGGATCCGTCTCGGCATAGGGAGGGAAAAGTGTTAGGATCCGTCAGCGCTAAAATCTCTTCGAGGTCTGTCAGAGCCAGAGACTAGTGCTGGAGTTTGGAGACTTCTTTTCCCCGCTCCCTTGGCTTCTGCTCTGCCGCTCCAGCACTAGTCTCTGGCTCTGACAGACCTCGAAGAGATTTTAGCGCTGACGGATCCGTCTCGGCATAGGGAGGGAAAAGTGTTAGGATCCGTCAGCGCTAAAATCTCTTCGAGGTCTGTCAGAGCCAGAGACTAGTGCTGGAGTTTGGAGACTTCTTTTCCCCGCTCTCTTGGCTTCTGCTCTGCCGCTCCAGCACTAGTCTCTGGCTCTGACAGACCTCGAAGAGATTTTAGCGCTGACGGATCCGTCTCGGCATAGGGAGGGAAAAGTGTTAGGATCCGTCAGCGCTAAAATCTCTTCGAGGTCTGTCAGAGCCAGAGACTAGTGCTGGAGTTTGGAGACTTCTTTTCCCCGCTCTCTTGGCTTCTGCTCTGCCGCTCCAGCACTAGTCTCTGGCTCTGACAGACCTCGAAGAGATTTTAGCGCTGACGGATCCGTCTCGGCATAGGGAGGGAAAAGTGTTAGGATCCGTCAGCGCTAAAATCTCTTCGAGGTCTGTCAGAGCCAGAGACTAGTGCTGGAGTGTGGAGACTTCTTTTCCCCGCTCTCTTGGCTTCTGCTCTGCCGCTCCAGCACTAGTCTCTGGCTCTGACAGACCTCGAAGAGATTTTAGCGCTGACGGATCCGTCTCGGCATAGGGAGGGAAAAGTGTTAGGATCCGTCAGTGCTAAAATCTCTTCCAGGTCTGTCAGAGCCAGAGACTAGTGCTGGAGTTTGGAGACTTCTTTTCCCCGCTCCCTTGGCTTCTGCTCTGCCGCTCCAGCACTAGTCTCTGGCTCTGACAGACCTCGAAGAGATTTTAGCGCTGACGGATCCGTCTCGGCATAGGGAGGGAAAAGTGTTAGGATCCGTCAGCGCTAAAATCTCTTCGAGGTCTGTCAGAGCCAGAGACTAGTGCTGGAGTTTGGAGACTTCTTTTCCCCGCTCTCTTGGCTTCTGCTCTGCCGCTCCAGCACTAGTCTCTGGCTCTGACAGACCTCGAAGAGATTTTAGCGCTGACGGATCCGTCTCAGCATAGGGAGGGAAAAGTGTTAGGATCCGTCAGCGCTAAAAATCTCTTCGAGGTCTGTCAGAGCCAGAGACTAGTGCTGGAGTTTGGAGACTTCTTTTCCCCGCTCTCTTGGCTTCTGCTCTGCCGCTCCAGCACTAGTCTCTGGCTCTGACAGACCTCGAAGAGATTTTAGCGCTGACGGATCCGTCTCAGCATAGGGAGGGAAAAGTGTTAGGATCCGTCAGCGCTAAAATCTCTTCGAGGTCTGTCAGAGCCAGAGACTAGTGCTGGAGTGTGGAGACTTCTTTTCCCCGCTCTCTTGGCTTCTGCTCTGCCGCTCCAGCACTAGTCTCTGGCTCTGACAGACCTCGAAGAGATTTTAGCGCTGACGGATCCGTCTCGGCATAGGGAGGGAAAAGTGTTAGGATCCGTCAGCGGTAAAATCTCTTCGAGGTCTGTCAGAGCCAGAGACTAGTGCTGGAGTTTGGAGACTTCTTTTCCCCGCTCCCTTGGCTTCTGCTCTGCCGCTCCAGCACTAGTCTCTGGCTCTGACAGACCTCGAAGAGATTTTAGCGCTGACGGATCCGTCTCGGCATAGGGAGGGAAAAGTGTTAGGATCCGTCAGCGCTAAAATCTCTTCGAGGTCTGTCAGAGCCAGAGACTAGTGCTGGAGTTTGGAGACTTCTTTTCCCCGCTCTCTTGGCTTCTGCTCTGCCGCTCCAGCACTAGTCTCTGGCTCTGACAGACCTCGAAGAGATTTTAGCGCTGACGGATCCGTCTCAGCATAGGGAGGGAAAAGTGTTAGGATCCGTCAGCGCTAAAATCTCTTCGAGGTCTGTCAGAGCCAGAGACTAGTGCTGGAGTGTGGAGACTTCTTTTCCCCGCTCTCTTGGCTTCTGCTCTGCCGCTCCAGCACTAGTCTCTGGCTCTGACAGACCTCGAAGAGATTTTAGCGCTGACGGATCCGTCTCGGCATAGGGAGGGAAAAGTGTTAGGATCCGTCAGCGCTAAAATCTCTTCGAGGTCTGTCAGAGCCAGAGACTAGTGCTGGAGTTTGGAGACTTCTTTTCCCCGCTCCCTTGGCTTCTGCTCTGCCGCTCCAGCACTAGTCTCTGGCTCTGACAGACCTCGAAGAGATTTTAGCGCTGACGGATCCGTCTCGGCATAGGGAGGGAAAAGTGTTAGGATCCGTCAGCGCTAAAATCTCTTCGAGGTCTGTCAGAGCCAGAGACTAGTGCTGGAGTTTGGAGACTTCTTTTCCCCGCTCTCTTGGCTTCTGCTCTGCCGCTCCAGCACTAATCTTTGCCTCTGACAGACCTCGAAGAGATTTTAGCGCTGACGGATCCGTCTCAGCATAGGGAGGGAAAAGTGTTAGGATCCGTCAGCGCTAAAATCTCTTCGAGGTCTGTCAGAGCCAGAGACTAGTGCTGGAGTGTGGAGGCTTCTTTTCCCCGCTCTCTTGGCTTCTGCTCTGCCGCTCCAGCACTAGTCTCTGGCTCTGACAGACCTCGAAGAGATTTTAGCGCTGACGGATCCGTCTCAGCATAGGGAGGGAAAAGTGTTAGGATCCGTCAGCGCTAAAAATCTCTTCAAGGTCTGTCAGAGCCAGAGACTAGTGCTGGAGTTTGGAGACTTCTTTTTCCCGCTCTCTTGGCTTCTGCTCTGCCGCTCCAGCACTAGTCTCTGGCTCTGACAGACCTCGAAGAGATTTTAGCGCTGACGGATCCGTCTCAGCATAGGGAGGGAAAAGTGTTAGGATCCGTCAGCGCTAAAATCTCTTCGAGGTCTGTCAGAGCCAGAGACTAGTGCTGGAGTTTGGAGACTTCTTTTCCCCGCTCTCTTGGCTTCTGCTCTGCCGCTCCAGCACTAGTCTCTGGCTCTGACAGACCTCGAAGAGATTTTAGCGCTGACGGATCCGTCTCAGCATAGGGAGGGAAAAGTGTTAGGATCCGTCAGCGCTAAAAATCTCTTCAAGGTCTGTCAGAGCCAGAGACTAGTGCTGGAGTTTGGAGACTTCTTTTCCCCGCTCTCTTGGCTTCTGCTCTGCCGCTCCAGCACTAGTCTCTGGCTCTGACAGACCTCGAAGAGATTTTAGCGCTGACGGATCCGTCTCAGCATAGGGAGGGAAAAGTGTTAGGATCCGTCAGCGCTAAAAATCTCTTCAAGGTCTGTCAGAGCCAGAGACTAGTGCTGGAGTTTGGAGACTTCTTTTCCCCGCTCTCTTGGCTTCTGCTCTGCCGCTCCAGCATTAGTCTCTGGCTCTGACAGACCTCGAAGAGATTTTTAGCGCTGACGGATCCTAACACTTTTCCCTCCCTATGCTGAGACTGATCCGTCAGTGCTAAAATCTCAATCAAGGTCTGTCAGCGACAGAAACTACAAGCGGCACGGACACCGGACCGACACGGACCTCAGATTTTTAAGGACGTACGGGTTTAGATCCGCCAGGTCCGTCAGGTCCGTCAGGTCCGCGTTTTACCCCTTCCCTTAAAAGGGGATAGATTCCGTACAAACGTAAGGAAGTTCTTCTTCACCCAGAGAGTGGTAGAAAACTGGAACGCTCTTCCGGAGGCTGTTGTAGGGGAAAACACCCTCCAGGAATTCAAGAGAAAGTTAGACAAGTTCTTGCTGAACCAGAACATATGCAGGTAAGGCTAGACTCAATTAGGGCACTGGTCTTTGACCTAAGGGTTGCCGCAGGAGCGGACTGCTGGGAACGATGGACCCCTGGTCTGACCCAGCAGCGGCAATTCTTATGTTACGTTAGATAGATTGTGAGCCCACCGGGACAGACAAGGAAAATGCTCGAGTACCTGATTGTAAAACCGCTTAGATAACCTTGATAGGCGGTATATAAAATCCTAATAAACTTAAAATCCTAATAATAAACTTATATTCTTATGTAACACCTTGAGCCACTATTGTGGAGGTAGGAGCTTTTTCCTCCCCTGGGTTGATTATTTTTGGCTTGTGCTGTAGCTTTTCCCTCTACTGTGCACTGTCCATGTGAAAGTGTTTTATATGACTACTGTAATATTGGATTTTCACTGCATCTGTGTTATTAGACTATTTACTGAGAACCAAAGCTCAGGGCATCCTACCTCTTTGTTCCTCCTGTCCATTGTGCGAGTGCACCAGGGCACACTGGTATGGCTTGGGAAAGTCCTTGGTGTGCCTTGGTGATGACAGCTAGGGGCGTGGCTAGGCATAAGTATGATGGAGTGGAGGAACAGCCTAGTAGCTAAATCAGTGGGCTGGGAACCAGAGTTCAAATCCCACTGATTCGTGGGCAAGTCACTTACGAACTCACCATTACCTCAGCAAAATGAGCTACTCATGACAGAGGACACATATCTTAGATTTACTCACAGAAATACAGTAACTTTGCCCTAATTTACACGTGTGCCTCTACTACGACTGCTATTATTTCTATAGCGCTACCGGATATGCGCAACGCTGTACGGAGTCATGAAGAAGACAGTCCCTGCTCGAAGGAGCTTACAATCTAAACAGGATGCCATGGATACAGTTAAGGGGAATGGTTCACCATTGTTACAATTACCCCTGCATAGCTTAAAGAACTTTTAAATAAAGAACTCTCAATTTTAATTTTTTGTTGGCTTTGCAATTTTATAATTTCAATTATAATGTGCCACAAAAAGTGTGCCTCCTCTACTAGCTTCAGTTTAATGTTTCAACAGGTGGAGCTCTGCGGTCTCCCAGAGCTTCAGACTTCATGTAAACCGTTCTGAGCTCCCCAGGGAGAACAGTACAGAAAATTGAATGAATGAAAGAAAGAAAACAACTGAAGCTAGTAGAATGAGGCATTCACAGTTAAAAAGTACTCTCTCCTCCCATTGGTGGTAGGTTGTGGGGTTGATGTTCATGCTGAATTTAGCTTTGTTTCTGGTAAGGATTCAAATGCACAAGTGTTCCATAAAATAAAAAAACGCTGAGAAGTATCATGTTTATTGTGTAATTAGATTTGCTCTACCGCCTTGTTCTAAGAAAACAGGTTGAAGCAGTTTACATAGGAATTAAAAGGAGGAAAAGAACTACAATTCACAGAGAGAGAAGCACACGACACATGGTCAGTCAGCCTATGACTCATAAAAATAAAGCAGAGAAACAGGTACACCGAGCTACCTGACTTCCAGGCCATGCTCACCAAACACCTGCTGAAAAACAAACATTTTTAAGGATGTTCTAAAGGACGTACAAGCTAACTCTGTTCAAAGTGCCAAGGGCAATGAATTCCACAAGGCAGGGGCCAAGAAAAGATGGCATTATGTCTAGCTGAGCTGAAGGAAAGGCCAGACATGATTATTAGGAGGGTAAAGGAATTGCATGAGAATAGAAGGAATCATGGAGGAAGCAAAAAAAAAAAATAAGATGGACAGCTATTGTGTAGTATCCCATATGTGAGAATAAGAATTTTAAACTTAATGCGGACCTTATTATGTATGCAAGTGTTGTTAAACTGCTAACTCTCGTTATGCACTGCATGCAAACTTGTAATCCGTTCCGGGCTCTTCTGGGAGGACGGGCTTGAGAAATTTAAAAAAAATAAATAAAAATCTTGATAATTTTTTGTTTTACTTTTAGCCTCGCCCAAACCCAGGGGAATGTCAGCATTTATCTCCAGAGCCCTTTTGATGGGAAAAAAAGCCATCCTCACCAACTGGCTCTCCCGTGATCCCCCGTCATATGCACAATGGAGATCCCTAATGATAGTGCACGCAACACTGGAGAGACGCATGGTGGGAGACTTGACTCTTGGCCCGGGTCGCAAATTTTGTCAGGTGTGGGAGCACTTCTGGCAGGACCTCACACCGCGTGCTCGCAGTAGACTTTTGAATCTTTAAGATTTTATTCCTACTCTCAGCTGTTGGACTGGCCATGGATTCTTGGGGAGGGGAGGGGGGGATGGGAGGGGAACTGATTATATTGTTGAAAATGTTATTTCCTGACTGGTACTACTGTTTGTATTTGCTTCTTATTGCTGGAATAATAAAAATCATTTAAACATAATTTTTTGTTTTACTTTATTATTATTATTATTGCACTTTTAAAATTCTTACCCCATTGTACTTACCTTTCTTGCTTACTTTACTTTGCTTATTGTAGTCCTCCCCACTTCACCTATGTATAAGTCTGTAATGTTTGTGTGTTTGCTGTAGTTAGAAACTGAGACCCTGTTTTAATTGTAAATCGCTTTGAATTTATGATATTGTGATACATCAAAATTTTATTAAAACTTGAAGCCAATGTTTATGGATCAGAAGTAGCATCGCATAATCTAACTTTTTAACGTGGCAAAGAAGCTGAACTGCAGAATTCTGGAGGGTCTGTAAGCATTTCAGGTTAGATTGGGTGTTACCATAGACCATATTACAGTAGTCCAAGTAGGAAATCAAAAAAGGCACAGAGAAGGGTATGCATGGTTGAAATCAGTAAAATAGCTGTGAAGGTTCCAAAGTCCTTCTTTACCACCGCCAGCACTTGTGGTAAGAATGACAATTGATAAACTATCATAACTCCTAAGTAACTGAAGCAAACTACAGCTTTTGCTGGATGGCTAAAAAAGATAAGACCTGTAGAAGGATGGGAAGAGTGGCCTGAGAGCCAACACACCACTGTTTTCTTCAAATTGAGAACTAAATAGTGAGAACATTGCCAAGAAGCTATTGCATCAAGGCACTGATGCAGGAGTCCTGAGTTGGAATTTAAAGGGGAAATGTAGTGCAGTAATAAGATGTCATCAGCGTCAATAGTATGCACGGATGCCATGGTCTTATACAAGAATGGCTAAGGGAAATAAGGATATATTGAACAGTAAAGGAGAACGACCTGAACTTTGAGGGACCCCACAATACAATTAGCAGGGAACAGATAAAGTTGATATGATAGAAACTCTGAACCTGCAGCCTTGGAGAAAGGAGTTCAGGTTGGACCCTTGGAGAACAATTTTTTTTCTAATTGTCAAAGCAAAAGGAAATAGCCTATCAAATTGAATGCTGCCAAGGGGTCTAAAGAGATTACAAGAATGACTCAACCAGAGTAAAGTATACTATGAACTTTGCTCATACCGTCCAGAAGCCTCTTGTGGCAGAGTTCAGTCTGGGTTTTCCTGAACCCTGTGCCCACTCACACAAACAGCCTGGACACTCTTGCAGGTATAATAGTTTGTTTGTTTTTTTATTAAGTACAGATCTAAGCCTGTTACCTCATAGGCTCTGGTAAGGCAAAACCCTCTCTAAGCTCAAAGATGAACAGTTTGTCTTAAGCAAGGTTCACAGTCCTCACTATAACAAGGCTGGCTTACCTTGGCCAGCTATGTACCAAAGGTGTCGCACTGTCAACTCGTCTAACAGTCCTTGACAGATTTCTTGACTTCTCAGGGCTTTTACTCAGCCCTTGGCTAAGGAAGGGTTCTCTCATAAGAACATAAGAACATAAGCAATGCCTCTGCTGGGTCAGACCTGAGGTCCATCATGCCCAGCAGTCCGCTCACGCGGCGGCCCAACAGGTCCAGGACCTGTGCAGTAATCCTCTATTTATACCCCTCTATCCCCTTTTCCAGCAGGAAATTGTCCAATCCTTTCTTAAACCCCTGTACTGTACTCTGCCCTATTACTCCCTCTGGAAGCGCATTCCAGGTGTCCACCACTCGTTGGGTAAAGAAGAACTTCCTAGCATTCGTTTTAAATCTGTCCCCTTTCAACTTTTCCAAGTGTCCTCTTGTTCTTTTATTTTTCGAAAGTTTGAAGAATCTGTCCTTCTCTACTCTCTCTATGCCCTTCATGATCTTATAAGTCTCTATCATATCCCCTCTAAGTCTCCTCTTCTCCAGGGAAAAGAGACCCAGTTTCTCCAATCTCTCAGCGTATGAGAGGTTTTCCATCCCTTTTATCAAGCGTGTCGCTCTCCTCTGAACCCTCTCGAGTAACGCCATATCCTTCCTAAGGTACGGAGACCAATATTGGACGCAGTATTCCAGATGCGGGCGCACCATCGCCCGATACAATGGCAGGATAACTTCTTTTGTCCTCGTTGTAATACCCTTCTTGATTATGCCTAGCATTCTATTTGCTTTCTTAGCGGCTGTTGCGCACTGTGCCGTCGGCTTCATTGTCATGTCCACCATTACCCCCAAGTCCCTTTCTTGGTTGCTCTCATTCAATAATATCCCTCCCATCGTATAGTTGTACCTCGGGTTTCTGTTTCCAACATGCAATACTTTACATTTCTCAACGTTGAACTTCATCTGCCATCTCGCCGCCCATTCCCCCAATTTGTTCAAGTCCCTTTGCAATTCTTCGCATTCCTCTTTAGTCCCAGCTCCACTAAATAGTTTTGTATCGTCCGCAAATTTTATTATCTCACACTTCGTGCCTGTTTCTAGATCATTTATGAATATATTAAATAGCAGCGGCCCGAGCACTGAGCCCTGCGGAACACCACTCGTGACCCCCATCCAGTCCGAGTAGTGGCCCTTCACCCCTACCCTCTGTTTCCTACCCGCCAACCAGTTTCTGATCCATCTATGTACGTCTCCGTCCACTCCATGGTTCTTCAGTTTCCGGAGTAGACGTTCGTGAGGCACCTTGTCAAAGGCTTTTTGGAAATCAAGGTATATGATGTCTATGGGGTCTCCTCTGTCCATCCGTTTGTTAATTCCTTCGAAGAAGTGCAATAAGTTCGTTAGGCACGATCTCCCCCTGCAGAAACCATGTTGGGTTGTTTTCAAAAGTTCGTTTCTTTCCAGATGTTCATCGATGTGTTCTTTAATCAGTGCTTCCGTCAGTTTCCCCGGAACCGAGGTCAAACTCACTGGTCTGTAGTTTCCCGGGTCACCTCTTGATCCCTTTTTAAAGATGGGCGTGACATTGGCTATCTTCCAATCCTCCGGGATCATGCCCGTTTTCAAGGATAGGTTGCAAATTTGCTGCAGTAGTTCCGCTATCTCCTCCTTTAATTCCTTCAGAACCCTGGGATGGATTCCATCCGGACCCGGGGATTTGTCAGTTTTAAGTTTTTCTATCTGCCTGTGTACATCATCAAGGCTCACTTCCATGGATGTTAATTTTTCTGCTTGATTTCCATTGAAGATTTGTTCAGGTTCCGGTATGTTGGTTGTGTCTTCGTTTGTAAATACAGACGAGAAGAACTTGTTGAGTCTTTCTGCGACTTCTTTCTCCTCCTTCACCGCTCCCTTCCTGCCTCCTTCGTCCAGCGGTCCTACCTCCTCCCTAGCTGGCTGTTTCCCTTTAACATATCTGAAGAACGGTTTGAAATTTCGTGCCTCCCTGGCTAGCCTCTCTTCATACTCTCTTTTGGCTTTTCGAACCACACGGTGACATTCTTTTTGATACTTCCTGTGCTCCTTCTGGTTCCCTTCAGTTTTGTCCTTTTTCCATTCCCTGAATGAATTTTTCTTATTGCCTATCGCTTCCTTCACTATTTTAGTCATCCATACTGGGTCTTTTGTTCGACCCTTTTTGCACCCCTTTCTGAATCTGGGGATGTGCAGATTTTGTGCCTCGCTCACTGTGTCTTTGAAAAAAGACCAGGCATGTTCTACTGTTTGCCATTTTTTGGAAGTGTTCCTAAGTTTCTTCCTTACCATTTCCCTCATTGCTTCATAGTTTCCTTTCCTGAAGTTGAAAGATGTCGCTATGGTTCTCTTTCCGTTCGGTATGCCTACTTCAACCTTGAACTTGATCATATTATGATCACTGTTTCCCAACGGTCCCACTACTTCCACTTCCTTTGCAGGTCCCCTTAGTCCATTTAGGATTAAATCCAGAGTGGCATTTCCTCTCGTCGGTTCTCTAACAAGCTGCTCCATGAAGCAATCTTGTATAGCCTCCAGGAATTCTGTCTCCCTAGCGCATCTTGAGCTTCCAAGACTCCAGTCTATCCCAGGATAGTTGAAGTCTCCCATAACAACTGTGTAACCACTTTTGCATTCTCGCTTCATCTCGGCATCCATTTCTTTATCGCTATCTCCGGTTTGCCCGGGTGGACGATAGTATAGGCCCATCTTTATTTCATGCCCTTTCCTACCCGGTATTTTAACCCATAGCGATTCCAGTTTGTTGATCATCTCTGCTGTGTCCATTCTTGTCGATTGTATGCTTTCTTTTACGTATAGGGCTATTCCTCCTCCTTTCTGACCTGACCTATCCCGGCGATAGAGCTTGTACCCCGGCAGTGCTGTATCCCATTTGTTTTCCTCATTCCACCACGTTTCAGAGATTCCAATGATGTCTATGTCCTCTGCATTGGCCATGGCTTCTAGCTCCCCCATTTTGTTTCTTAAACTCCTTGCATTAGTATATATGCAGTTTAGATCCTGGCATTTTGTCGTCTTCATTTCTTTTCCCTGTGCTTCAGTCTTTGGTGTCTTCTCTTTTGCTACAATCTTTCTAACCTCCTCTTCTGGGTTAGTTGACTCCTGTAATTTGTCTCTTGTTTCTTCCCTGCCTTTTTTCCCCTCAGTATCTTCATGGGATACCTTCTTCCGAATCATCGACGCTAGGTCGACTGTCGGCTTTCCCCTTTCTCTTAGTTTAAAGCCTGTTCTATTCCTCTCTTGACGTTGTTTGCTAGAAGTCTTGTTCCCGCCACGCTCAGGTGCAGTCCATCTCTCCTGTAGAGCTTGCTCTTGCCCCAGAACGTTGTCCAGTTCCTCACGAAGTGGAACCCTTCTTCCTCACACCATCTCCTCATCCATGCATTTATTGATTGTAGTTCTTCCTGCCTTTTCACATCTGCCCTTGGTACCTCTCAGTCTCATAAGAATTCCTCTGCTTCCCAGAGTTCTCCTCAACCCACAGCTAGGGAAGGGTTCTCTAGTGGAAGTCTCTTTCTCAAGATCTCCTCTCTCAGGGACCTCTCCGAATGTTTCCAATCTGGGATAGAAGTATTCCTCCCTGCCTGAGTCCTGCCCCTCTGACTCAGCAGGGCTGTATCCCTTTCCTAATAGATCTCACCACTGAGCTGCAAAGTTCAGAGCATTCTGGGATGGATATTTTTCCCTGATTTGTCTGACACCCCCTTCTGCCAAATGGCATAACTGCAGTCTTTGTGAAAGAAAACCCTTTAATCTCTCTCATACCCTCCCTCTCAGTTCAACCCTAGTAGGGTGAGCACCTGCATTTGATAGTGGAATCCCCCTAAAGGGGTGTGGGCACTTCTTTCTAAGGGCATCAAAGACCTTTCTAGCTATAGGAAATCCCCAGGACTACCATCAAGTTCCCACCCTGCACATCCCATGTCTTAAGAACATAAGAATTGCCGCTGCTGGGTCAGACCAGTGGTCCATCGTGCCCAGCAGTCCGCTCACGCGGTGGCTCTTAGGTCAAAGACAAGTGCCCTAACTGATACTAGCCTTACCTGTGTATGTTCTGGCTCAGCAGGAACTTGTCTAACTTTGTCTTGAATCCCAGGAGGGTGTTTTCCCCTACAACAGCCTCCGGAAGAGCGTTCCAGTTTTCTACCACTCTCTGCGTGAAGAAGAACTTCCTTACATTTGTACGGAATCTATCCCCTTTTAACTTTAGAGAGTGCCCTCTCGTTTTTTCTACCTTGGAGAGGGTGAACAACCTGTCTTTATCTACTAAGTCTATTCCCTTCATTATCTTGAATATTTCGATCATGTCCCCTCTCAGTCTCCTCTTTTCAAGGGAGAAGAGGCCCAGTTTCTCTAATCTCTCACTGTACGGAAACTCTTCCAGCCCCTTAACCATTTTAGTCGCTCTTCTCTGGACCCTTTCGAGTAGTACCATGTCCTTCTTCATGTACAGCTACCAGTGCTGGACACAGTATTCCAGGTGAGGGCGTACCATGTCCTGATACAGCAGCATGATAACCTTCTCTGATCTGTTCATGATCCCCTTATGTGAACAGAACAGCCATTGGGCTCTGTCACACCAATGGCCTTACAATTCGGGAACTGGTCCATCCTCTCAAAAAGTTCACGCTTGGCCACCAGGCCCTCCCTGACTCTCCACTGCCAACTCTTCAACCAGCTCTTCATGCGCCCTGTCTAGGATGCTGTAGCTCCTGGTGAACCCATATCCTCTTTTTCCTGTAGCTTTTGATAGTCATTGCTCTACTGCCCAGTACTTCCTTGATTCACTTTAGCTTCTGTTGCACTTGAACTCCTTCCCTGTGATGTACCACTTCACTTGGGTTTTTATCAGATTCCAATGGGTCCACTATGGAGTGCAAGGTTTTTATTGAGGCGTTCTCTCCATGAATCAATGTAATCTCTCTTCTGAGTTATTCTTTATCCTTTTCTGTAGTCAAGGCACTAGAAGTACTAATGGACTGCTGTAAAGAAGCTTTTTCTTCATCAAATTTTCTCTGTAGCATTGAATCTCTTTTCTCCATTTCTGGCAACTGGTTATTCAGTACAAAGCTTTTGAATACTCATCATTTCTTCTCTGCTCTAACTTAGCTCCTCAGCAAGTTTAGCGTTTTCTTCTGGCAATGAGGTCAGCTGCCAGGATTTCTGAGTTGCTGCTAGTTTCAACTCTTGTTTCTTTCCTCAAGTCATCCCTTTTCCTATTTTCTAAGCAATAGAGTTCTGATTGGCTCCATTCTTCAGCCCATTGCTTCAGCCTTGGGTTGCCCAGCGCTGCTTCGTTATATCGGGTCCATCACGTGACACCAAGAGGCTACTCGCTGAGGTGGAGATTAGATCAGTTCTCACTTAAGAAACTGGAAAAGAGCTCTTCCATCGACTGTCCGGGATAACGCACCGAGGAGCAGGGATTTGTTGTCCGAATAAGGAAACGCTGCCTGGAAGAAAAGGCCAGCTTTTAGCACCTGCGAATCTGAAGGAAACAGATTACATTTCCTTAAAAAGCCCAATGAGCTAGAGCAAAATGGGTCCCGTCGGATATTGGGACACGTGACATAGAGATCTGTAAACTGCATCAGTGCATAAACAATCTGATGATCAGCAAGAAGTGGAGAAGAATTTCTCTGTGCTCTCAATAAGATAAAGTGTTCTATTTTAAACACTTAATAGCATTTTTAGCTATTGAGTGATATTTAGCTATTGCATACTGAGAAGCAAGTTTTTAGTGATAGATTCACGCTTTATATGACACAATCAAAAAAGGAAAAACTAACAAAAAAGTTTATTAATTAATAAGTGAATTAATTATTTGAATAAGATTGTTAGAGAAAAATAAAAAATATATCATTTAGTTACTTTGAAGGCTTTTTGAATCTATGAATGAAACCCCCATCCACAATGAAGCCTGTAGAGATAGCATGATCATTGGCGTGGATTTCTGAGATCCTTTTCCTTCATTTTAGCTCCTTTCTGATATTTTATAAACCTCTTTTGGATATTTAGTAATTGCTGTGATATATTTCATTTTCGCCAACTGTGTGATCACAGAGAGAGAGCCCTAAGCCAGCTGGAAGCTAAATAAGCACAGCCTGGGCTTTGTGGTCCTCAGTTATGTTTAACACCAGCTCTAGAAAGATACATATTTCAAATCTGATATATTCTAATCACAAAATAGAAAATAAAATTATTTTTTTCTACCTTTTGTTGTCTCGTTATTTTATTTTTATGTTGGTCTCATATGCTGGTCTCTGTTTTCTTTTGTCTTTTTAACTCACTTGCCAGGGCCTCCTGACCATTTTACATTTTTTTCTTTCTCCATGCTCACTATCCATCTTCTATATCTGTGTATGTATTGTTCCCCATGTTCAGTATCTCCCTTCTCTATGTCTGCTATACATCCTTTTCTTGTATTTCCCTGTGTCCATCTCCCTGCCTTCATCATTTCACCATTCTATGATCCTTTCCCCCTGTGTACAATATCGCTCCTCTGTATCCCTATGCCCCTCCTAAGTCCATCATCTTCCTTCTGTGCTCTTCTTTTCCCCTATGTCTAGCCATCTTCTCTCTGTGTCCATATACCCTCCCATGTCTGGCATTACCCCTCTGTGTCCATATACCACCCCCATGCAGAATTCCCCTTTTTGTCCCTGTTCCTATGCTTCCATTCATGCCCACCATCTCCCCTCTTTTTGTATATCTCCCTGTGTCTAGCTTCTCTCCTCTCATACTCCCTTGCACCAATGGGTCTCTCACACTCTCTTTCCTCCCTCCCTCTGCTATGTTCAATATTTCACTCACTTGTCCTTCATCCTCTTGGTTCAGCTTTTCTCTTTCCCTTCCCTCTCCTCCTCCCTGCAGATCCTGCACCTCTCTCCCTTCCCTCTAGCCCCCTTCCCATGGATCCAACACCTCTATCCCCTCTCTTCAGTGCCCAGGTGTGGGTCTGGCACCTCTCCCGTCCCTCCAGCTCCAGTCCCCCCACCACATGATCCCTGCATATCTTTCCCTTCTCCTCAATCCCCAGACCAGACTTAGCATTATATAGGAGCCATTTTCCAAGTAAAACTTGCTTTACTTCTGAAAAATGATTTCAGAAAGGACCTCCACATGCGATCCACTTTGCTTCCATTGACTTCAGCCGCTTCCTCCCTTCCTGGTGTGCCTCTGACCGGCCCTTGCTGGCTGCTTGATCCTTAAAGGCACAGTTGCTGATAGTCACCTGGAGCCGGCTGGGGGCTGAACACCACAACTTGCACTCTCTAGCGGCGGAGTATGCCGCCAAAGGTTTCGCGGCCGACAAAGACCTCTGGGAGCCCGGCGAGCAAGATGGCGGAGACCCAAACAGACGCCGTGACGGCCCAATCCCCAGACGAGGTGATGCAGGTCTCCATGAGGCACCTCTCGCAGCTGCTTGATGAAAAACTGGCTAAGCTGCATGCCTCCATGGATGACCTTAAAGATACCTTGGTGGGGCAGGCTGCACAACTACAACAAGTAGAAGAGCGACTATCGGCACAAGAAGACAGGGCTGGAATAGCTGATAGCAAGCTTGCTTCTCTGGAGACCCGGGTTTCCCAGCTGGAGGAGAAAGTGGAAGATCAGGAGAACCGGGCTCGCAGAAAGAATCTTAGATTTATTGGAATACCAGAGACGGTACATGATTCTGAGCTTAAGCATTTGATTGAACAATGGCTGCCCAAGGAGCTTGGATTCCCGGACGCTGAGGGACCTGTGGTAGTGGAGCGGGTTCACCGTGTGGGGCACCGACGCGACTCGGATGGTAATAACAGACCTCGAGCTGTGCTGGCCCGCTTCCACAACTATGCTGTTAAGGCCCGCTTACTTGATCTGTTTAAGAAGGCGCGACATCTGCTATACGAGGGTGCTAAGCTACTGATATTTCAGGATTTCTCCACTAAAGTGGCGGAGCTGAGAAGAACCTTCACGCCTTACTGCTCTCAACTGGTTTCCAGAGGAATTCGATTTGCCTTTCTTTACCCGGCTAAGGTGCGCTTGACCTATGAGAACCGCACCTTTACGGTATCTAAGGCAGAGGAGCTGAAGCGCTTCATTGAGAGTCTCCCTGCTCAGTAATGAGCTTGTTCTTTAGGGAGCATTCCTGCCTGAGGACTAGGAGAATTCTGTTTTGGGGGTGAACCTTCGGGCCCACCATGATTTCTCATGGACTCATCTAGGACAAGGACTATTCTTGCCTGTTTGGATTACTTTGCTGCCCTTTGGATAAAGCCTATTTGTTTGGACATGGTTGCGATGCCACCGGATACGCGCTGGAGGGCCTTTGGCGGTTTGCTGGCAAGACACCTGGGGAGGGGGTGATCCTACCCCTCTCAGCCGGCTTTTGCGCAGGACTGGACATCTGATAACTATTTTCTGTCTCTCACTTTGATTTGAATTGAAGAGCTAGCTGCCTTGCTCTGTTGTGCGGGGCTGGCTGTCTTGGATCTTTTCTGCTATTTTGACCCTCTGTGTTTAGCCTTTATGTCCAGGGACTGGGATGTTTTCCTGTCCTCTGTTTTTCACTGTTCTATTTTATTTTAGTTGGGTCATGGCTGCGACCGGTACTTGTGGTTGGAGTTGCGTGGGGGGGGGGGGTTGGGGGAGGGTGCGGGGGGAGTGTGAGCATCTGTGTTTGAGTGTGGTGGGTGTTGGTGGCATGGGGGTGTGGTCGCCAGTGTGGATGGGGGCAGAGGCGGTGGGGTTGCTGGAGGGGAGGGGGGTGGGTCATTTTGATTGTTGGGGGGGGGTTCGTTTGAAGAAGTTGGCAGTTGTGTTGGTGGGTAGTTTGGGGTATGGGTTGCATCCTGGGAATCTGGCTCAGACTGCTTTTCTGTTTGAGTGGACGGAGCGCCGGCTCGGCTGGGAGGCTGGTGCTGCCGCCCCATATGATCTTTGGTCTTTTTTGTGTACTTTGGTTATATTTGGTTATCATGCCTGGGGTTAAGATTGCTAGCTTTAATGTAGATGGGTTGCACTCTCCTGTTAAGCGTAGCAAGGTGCTTCAGTACTGTAGGAAACTACAGGTGGATGTCTTGCTTCTCCAAGAGACGCATCTCAACGCGTCTGAGCATGCTAAGCTCCGCAGGGATTGGGTGGGTGAGCTTGTCTTTGCTTCCTTTAATAACAGACAGAGGGGTGTAGCTGTGCTTTTCCATAAGAAACATACCTGTACTATGCACAAAATGATTTCGGACTCTGAGGGCCGGTATGTAATCTGGGCAGGGGTGTTTCAGGGAACGAAATATGTCTTTTGCTCTATCTATGCCCCTAATGTGTATTCTCATCGTTTTTTCTCTGTATTAGTTGCTGCCCTTGCTCCCTTTTCTGAGTACCAACTGGTGCTAGGTGGGGATTTCAATATTACTGCTGACCCCCTAATTGACTGTAAACCTCCCAGGCCTCGCTTACATCATGGGGAACACAAGGGGATCAACTTTGTTGCTTCGCAGTTGGGCCTTGTGGACATTTGGCGCACGCTCCACCCAGACGAATCTGATTTTACTTTCTATTCACCAGTGCATAAAGCACACAGTAGATTGGATTATTTACTAGTTGCCCCGTCCCTTTTGTCCGGAGTCCGTAGAGTGATGATTGAGGATGGAGTACTCTCCGATCATCACATGGTCTGGATGGAGCTTCTTGATTACCAGGCGCCCCAGAGGACCTTGTCCGGCTGGAGAATGAATCCCACTTTGTATGAGGATAACGATTTCCGCACTTTCCTGGCAAACCAATGGGATTCTTATCTAACCGACAACTCCTCTTCTGATGTTTCCGAGGTGGTATACTGGGAGGCTAGTAAAGCTGTTCTAAGGGGTAAAATTATAGCTTACACCTCCCATAAGCGGAAGATACAGGATAAGGCTCTGTTGGATCTGTCCCGTCAGTTGGGTCAGGTGCGGGGGGAGTTGCATAGAAAGAGTTCCACAGCCCTCAAGAGTCAATACGTGGAGCTGCGACGTCAAATTAATGATTTACTGGCGCAGAGAGCCCTGCGGGATATTCAGATGTATAAATACCGTTTGCACAGGTGGGGCAACAAGGCAGGGAAATTGTTGGCCTCCTTGGTTAACCGCAGGGCCCGCAGGCGACATATTCCCAAAATATGGGCTCCTGATGGCTCTGAGGCAACTTCGCCCGAGGCTATTCAACAGAGTTTTGTACAGTTCTATCGGGCTCTATATGATCGGGGGAGCTGTGACACTGAGCAGAGAGCAGAGTTTTTTCGTGGCCTTACCCTTCCTGGGTTGTCCCAGGACCAGAGAGATGCACTTAACGCTCCAGTGCAGGGCATTGAGATCCAGAGAGCTATACGGGCTTTAAAGCTTGCAAAAGCTCCTGGCCCGGATGGACTGGGCCCCGAATACTACAAATTGCTGGGGGAGAAGATTATTGGTCCCTTTCAGGCTTTATGTCAGGCCATGTGTGAGGGGGGCTTGCCTTCACATCGGCTCACTCATGCGCATATTGTTGTTTTACCGAAACCTGGAAGGGCGGAAGACCAGCTGGGGTCCTATCGGCCTATATCTCTGTTGAATCAAGACATTAAGCTCTTCGCGGCCATTATGGCCGCACGTCTTGGCAAGGTCTTGCCCGGTCTGGTTCACCCGGATCAGGCCGGGTTTGTGCCGGGGCGGTATTCTTCTGCTAATGTTTTACGAGCCCTATCTGTGCTACAGAACCCGGCATTGCTACGGAGCCATCCGGGTCAGGAGAATGCCCTTATTGTCAGCCTGGATGCGGAAAAGGCATTTGATAAAGTTCTCTGGGATTATCTGTTCTGGATTTTACCACAGATGGGCATCATGGGGAGCTTTCTGGCCGGAATTCGGTCGCTCTATGAGCAGCCGACTGCACAGATCTTGGTGAATGGGGCGCTCACCTCCTCCTTCTCCCTAGCTCGAGGCACGCGTCAGGGATGTCCGCTCTCCCCTATGCTGTTCGTCTTAGCCCTTGAACCTCTAGCGATTAAGATCAGGCACACTACAAAACTGCGGGGTATACATCTGGGGCCGCAAGAATTTAAAATCAATCTATTCGCGGACGATATGCTTATATTTTTGGGGGATGCAACTACGGGAGTGCCTGCTCTAATTCAGATTATCCAACAATTCGGTATGTTTTCCGGTCTGAGCATTAATTTTGACAAGTCGGAAGTTTTGGCGGTCTACTCGCAATGTGCGGCTCACCATGATCCTTCTTTTCCATTAAAATGGTCTGGGGGCACGCTTAAATACTTGGGAGTGTTTTTGCATGCGGACCCTCGGGTGGTATATAGGAAAAATGTGCTAGACAAACTAGATGCGGTTGGGGCGCTTTGCAAGAGGTGGATGGACTTTCCGATTTCTTTTCTCGGTCGCGTTGCTCTTTTTAAGATGGTCCTCTTGCCGAAGTTGCTCTATCCTCTGCAGATGGTGCCTCTGTGGATCACATGTAGAGATATTAGGAAATATAAAGGTATTGTTTCATCTTTTATATGGCGCTCTAGACGGGCGCGAATTGGTTACCAAAAGCTTATTAGAGAGCGGTCTCAGGGTGGGGTCAATCTCCCGGATCTTCGTCTCTATAACGTGGCGGCTCTACTTCGTTGGGTGCACGAAATCTACACGGGTGAGACTAAGTTTGCCCCGCAGGGATTTTGGTCCATGTTGGCGGACCCGGTATCAGTGTTCAATATCTTGAGACCCGGGGCTGGCGCTTGTGCTTCCTTGTTACGACCTCTGCGGACCGCTTGGGGTTGGTGGCGCAGGGAATTGGGGGGCTCGTCGGGCCCCTCCCCTTTCTTGGAGTTCGTGGCTAACCCTGCTTTCCCTGCGGGTACACATGTTTTCTTTGTGCGGGCTAGTCGATACGGGTGCCGATTTGTTGGCCAGCTTGTGGAGCTGGGTTCGGGGCGACTGCCAGATTTTTTTGCATGTCAGGAGCACTGGGCGTGGAGTGCAGGGTCCGTACTGTTTTATCTACAACTACGTAGTTATTGCTCCTCGCTTCGGCTGCCGTCCGGGGAGTTACCTACCTTTTCCCCGTTGGACAGGGCTTTCCTTTCCCTCTCACTTGAATTTAACTCGCTATCGGCTTGGTACAAACTGGGGAGAGACTGGAGGCCTGCTGAGGTTTTTCTGTCCCGGATGGCGGCTGGCTGGAGCTCTGAGTTGGGTGAAGAGGTTACGGTTGATGAGTTGTCACAATGCTTTGTGGATGGTGCGGGGGTGACTCCTAATGTTGCTTTACATGAAATTCATCTTAAGATCGTGCATAGGGCGTATGTAACCCGCTGCGTTGGACACACTATGGGCCTGTGGCCTGATGCCTTTTGTACCCGGTGTCCTGCTCTCAAGGGGACGCTGGTGCATCATTTTTTGGAATGCTCTTTGGTGGGACCGCTGTGGGTACGTGCACTTCAAGAGGTGGAAGATGTTCTGGGGCGCTCCCTGGAATGGTCGTACAAGACTCTGCTGCTTGGTGTCACGGGTCCCCTGACTGAGGCTGGTATTACTGTGCCTTTGCAACGTTTTGTGCTGGTGGCTTTGGGGCTCGTTAAGAAGCTCATTCTGCAGCACTGGGTGGGTAGTGTGTGCCCTACGTTCCAACAATGGAGAGCTAGTATCAGTGGCGTACCTAGGGTATGTGGCACCCGGGGCCCATCATTTTTTGACACACCCCCCCCCCTCATGGAAAAATTTTTTTTTTTTTTTTTTGCAATAACCATGAAATGGAATAAATGGTCAGAATAGAAACAGGCAGTGAAAATTTTCTTTTATTGAACCTCATTTATGTAACCATTATTCCAAACATAACATAACATAAATTATGTCGGAATTGTCATGACATCAGAAGTACATATGGAGTAGTTGCAGGTGATGCTTGGGACAGTTCTGATTATGTTAGTTTGGTTTTGTGTTTTTTGAATAGAAGGGTTTTTATTTCTTTTTTTAAGGTTTTGTAGTTTGTGGTCGAGGTCAATAGGTTGTAGAGTTGGGGGTCAAGTGTTGCAGCTCGAATGGCTAGGAGGTTGTCGAACAGTTTTTTTCTTTTGACGTTTTTGGTTGGAGGGTGTGTGAATGGTGCGTGAGTTCTCCTATGTCTGTTTGAAGTGGATTGAATTATTTAGCTGAAGAAATTAGTTACCCCCCCATTCCACACACATTAATTCTCTTCCATTTTTGTTCCCATTATAAAAAAACACTGATAAGTTCCCAGGAAAAAAATACATTAAAATAAGAAGTGAAAACAAAGGCCCCTACAGATGAGAACATAACATAAGAATAGCCTAACTGGGTCACACCAATGGTTCATCATGCCCAGTAGCCCATTCTCATGGTAGCCAATAGTGCTGCCCGATTCAGAGAAAAATATTTCATTCGATTCGATTCACCCTGTTGAATCGATTTTTCGATTAGATTCACTGTTAATGACACCGCTTTTTAAGTTTAAACAAAGTATAACAATAAATTTCACAACAACAATAAATTTCACAAAGTACTTAAAAAAAAAAAATCACATTTTTCCATTAAAGCAGTTCTGGAGACATTTGCTTGAACAGTCTTTTTTCCCAGTCCATAAGCAAGCAATATGAAAAAGATTTCCTTAATTATCTACTCAAACATTTTTGCTATTTACTTTCATTGTACCTAGACTATTATTCAGTAGAAAAAATTTAGTTTGTTCAATCAAGCAGAACATTCACTCATAGAAGTCCAATGTCCACACAGGATTTGATTGAACAAACCATATTTTTTCTACTGAATAATAGTTTAGGTATACTGAATAGCAAAAATGTTAAAGCCACACAGAAAAGCAGTAAAAGTCAATAGGTTCTCCAAGTGGGAACAACCTGATGTCTCAGCACTTGAGGAAAAGACCACGTAATAATGTTTATAAGATAAATCATATAAATGATTATACTGAAGCAGGGTGTCCTCAGCGTGAGAGGTAAGCGAGAGGAGAGAATTCTCCAGTGCTTTACACAATAAGGCTCCTCTGCCTGCAGTGCACACCATCATAGGACACCTCAGGTGTGCTCAAATTAATCAATGTGATAAATTAAACAGTGATAAACAATTGGTCAATCACAAGAGTGCAAGATCAAACAGGTTGTTCCCACTCAGAGAACCTATTGACTTTACTGCTTTTCTGTGTGAGTAGATAATTAAGCAAATTTCTGATAGCCTACAGAACTGATTCTCACCTTCCATCCCCAGCCCCCAAGACTTACCAGACCCCCCCTGCCGATGCATTTACTTACTGCCTGAACTGGATATTAAATCGTGGGGAAGAGAGGAGAAATGCGGGGAAAGAGCCAGCCAAAACTAGTATTTGTTGCTGCTGAGGGCACCAATCCAGGGCAAGCAGACGCTTCCCCCCATGTCTTAATAACAGACAATGGACTTTTCCTCCAGGAATTTGTCCAAACCTTTCTTAAAAACCAGCTACGCTATCTACTTTAACATAACTTCTGGCCACTTCATTTTTAAGCTTAGATCTTTCCTTCCAAACAGAGACCTTGCTAGATGTCAAATACAGCACAAGGTAACTTCACATGGACTTAACTGTGCAGGAAATGAATCTCCTCATACACCCACCATATAGTGCAAAAATGTGCAAAGGTCTGTTTTTTTCTTTCGATCACTACATAGCCTAATGCCACACAAGCAGCGCTGTTACAAACATATTCTGAAGGTCAATGCTAAGGTTGACAAAGTTTCCTTCCTTGGACCAGAAGGAGATACTGACAAACCACTGGAAGAGATTCTAAAACAACTACCCAGAAATAACACCCAAAGACCCACTCAGTGTGTGAACCAGTTGAGTGGAGTGGACTAACTGGGGGTGGAAATGGGCCCAGAGTTTGCTCAGCAGAATTTCCCAGACTACCTCTTCCTCTCAACACACTGACATGCTACCACCACCACCAACACTAGGAACACCTCACCGAGTATGCCAGCAATGCTTATAAACTTTATAAAACACATTATTATATTTTCTTATAAAGCATATATTTTAACTGAACTCAGCCTTGCCATTCACAAAAATAGAAAAGTTCCCATTTCAAGCTGTCTCATGTACACTTTTCAAATCTAACATATTGTAATCACAAAACAGAAAATAAAATTATTTTTTCTACCTTTTGTTCTCTGATCAATATTCAAATCTTGTTGGTCCCAGGCTCTTGTTGTCTTGCTTGCCAGGGTCTCCTTTCTCCGTGCTAACCATCCGTCTGCCATCTCTGTTCTCCCCTTCCGTTTCCCTTCCCTCTCCCGGAGATCTGGCATCTTTCCTTTTTTTTGTCTCCATCCACAGATTCACCTTTTCTCAACTCCCCACCACCCCAGGATCCACCATCTCTCCCTTTCTGTTCCCAACTATCCTCCTATCCAGTATCTCTATCCCCCCTCCACACCATCCCCTGTTTCCAAGTTCTCTCCCTTTCTGTTCCTTCCCTCCCTAAATCCCATTATGCACCATCTCTCTCCCACTCCTCTGTTTTTAGACCCATTATTTCTAACCCCCAAAGTCTGGCATATGCACGTATCTTTGAACCCCCCCTTCCCTCTCTCCCTCTGTGTACTTTTACACCAGGACCCCCCTCCCCCGAAGGTCTGTCCCCCCTCCGAAGGGCTACCCCCCACCCCTGAAGACCTGCACCCCCCGAAGGACTTTACCTCCCACCCGAAGGTCTGTCCCCCTCTGAACGCCTAAACCCCACCCCTGAAGGCCTGCACCCTCCCCGAAGGATTGTACCCCCCACCCGAAGGTTCTGTCCCCCCCTGAAGGCCTGCACCATCCCGAAGGCCTGCCCCCCCCCCCGAATGCCTGCACCCACCCCGAAGGCCTGCACCCACCCCCGAAGGCCTGCACCCCCGAAGGCCTGTCCCCCCCCCTTGAAGGCCTGACCCCCCCTTGAAGGCCTGCCTGCTTGTCCCCCCTTGAAGGCCTATCCCCCCTTAAAGGTCTGCCTGTCCCACCCCCTTGTGGCCTTGTCCCCCCTTAAGGTCTGCCTGTCCCACCCCCTTGTAGGCCTGTCCCCCCCTTGAAGGCCTGACTGACCCCCCCTTTGAAGGCCTGCCCTGCTTGTCCCCCCCTTGAAGGCCTGTCGTCCCCCTTGAAGGTTGGCACCCCCCCAAAGGCCTGCACCCCCCTTGAAGGCCTGTCCACCCCCTTGTAGGCCTGTCCCCCCCTTGAAGGCCATGCCTGCCTTGTCCCCCTTGAAGGCCCTGTCCCCCCCCTTGAAGGCCTGCCACCCCCCCTTTGAAGGTTGGCACCCCCCCAAAGGCCTGCACCCCCTTGAAGGCCTGTCCACCCCCCTTGTATGGCCCTGTCCCCCCCTCTTTGAAGGCCTGCACCCCCTTGAAGGTCTGCACCCCCCCCGAAGGCCTGCACCCCCCCGAAGGCCTGTTCCCCCCACTTTGAAGGCCTGCCTGCCTGTCCCCCCCCTTGAAGGCCTGCACCCCTTGAAGGTCGGCACCCCCCCCTGAAGGCATGCACCCCCCTGAAGGCCTGTCCCCCCCTTGAAGGCCTGTCCCCCCCCCCCTTGTAGGCCTGCACCCCTTGTAGGCCTGTCCCCCCCCCCTTGTAGGCCTGTCCCCCCCCTTGTTAGGCCTGTCCCCCCCCTTGAAGGCCTGCCTGCCTGTCCCCCCTTGAAGGCCTGCACCCTCTTGAAGGTCTGCCAGCACCCCCCCCCGAAGACCTGCACCCCCCTTGAAGGCCTGCCTGCCTGCCTGTCACCCCCCTCCCCCTTGAAGGTGTGCCTGCCCGCCCGCCCGCCCCACCCTGAAGGCCTGATGCCCCGACCCACCCCGAAGGACCATTCGCCCCCCTGGCCTCCCCGCACTACCTATGAAGCAGCCGCAGCAGGATCGCGACGTCAGCTATCTTTGCGCTGCTTAGGAGCTGCTTCCTGCGCCGGGCTACCTTAAGCTACTGCCCCCCCCCCACGCCCGAAGGACCGCTCGCCCCACTGACCTTCCAGCACACCTATGAAGCAGCCCGCAGCAGGATCGCGACGTCAGCAATCCCTCAGCTGCTTGGGCGCTGCTTCCTGCGCCGCGGTCCCGCCCCCTCCTCTGACGTCAGAGGAGGGACGGGACCGCGGCGCAGGAAGCAGCGCCCAAGCAGCTGAGGGATTGCTGACGTCGCGATCCTGCTGCGGGCTGCTTCATAGGTGTGCTGGAAGGTCAGTGGGGCGAGCGGTCCTTCGGGCGTGGGGGGGGACTGAGCGGCAAGGCCGGGAACACCCCCTCAGGGCTGGTACCCGGGGCGGCCCGCCCCCCCCCCGCCCCCCCCTAGGTACGCCACTGGCTAGTATGTCCCAGATGGCGATCTGGGAGAGGCAACGCAAGAAGGGTGTCACTAGTTGGCAATCAGTGGCTTATGTGGAGTGCTGGGACTCGTTCTAAGCTGGGTCGGTTCCTCAGGATGCAGGGGAGGGGGGTGGGTGGATTTGGGGCAGGGGGAGGGAGGGAGGTTTGTTTTCCTGTTGTTCTGTTTTATAAATGAAAATTGTGAACTTACATGGGAAGGCTCTGTTTGAGTGCCTGATTTCTGGCCTAGCTGTATAGTATACCTGATTACTGTATCTATGGTGTTATTCTCTTTTGGCTTGGTTGCTGATTGTACCTCTCGTGATTGGTTCATTCAATAAAAATATATTAAAAAAAAAAAAAAAGATCATTCTTTCTGCTAGAAACTCCCCAACCCTGAGATGTCCTGTCTGCTGTCTGTCCAAATTAGATTGTAAGCACTTCAGAGCAGGGATTGTCTATTGAATGTTAAATGTACAATGCTGCGTACGCCTTGCAGCGTTATAGAAATGATTAGTAGTAGTATAGTAGTAGTAGTAGTAGTAGTAGTAGTATAGTAGTAGTAGTAGTAGTAGTAGTAGTATAGTAGTAGTAGTAGTAGTAGTAGAGAGACTCTCCACTTTAATGGGCTTTACAAACATGATTGAATTATGAGTGTATGTGAAGATGTGTGAATGGACATAGCTGTGTCTTACATCATCATAACCGGTGGTAGAATTTGCAAGTTTCGAGCTTTCACTAATTGCACTCTTTTTATTTTTGTTACCATGTGGCCAATATATACAGACATGTTTCTCTGTTCCAGCTCAGTCCTACCAGCCCTTGACCTTTGGAGACTAATAAGTATGAGGGGCCAGCTGAAAAGTTCTCAGACCAACCAAGAAGAGAATGAGGTGGGGGGCTATGAAACTTACAAGTTATTCCATACTTTTCATTCCAATGAGGCAAATGTATCTAGTAAATGGGCACAGGTATAGGGAAACCTAGCCATTGTGACATCGCCGATGAGGTTGGCTTTTAGGCATTGGTGTAATGAGGCATTATGACATCACAATACGAGGGGCTCGCTGAAAAGTTCTCAGCCCAACCAAGAAGAGAATGATGTGGAGACATGTAATGTACACGTTATCCCACACGTTTCTTCACACTTTTTGTTTTGTTTTATATCATTGAAACAAAAAGTGTGAGCAAAAATGTGGAATAACTTTTAAGTTTCATAGCTCCACATCATTTTCGGTTGGGCTGAGAACTTTTCAGCTGCCCCTCGTGCTGTGGGAATGAAAGGCATCTGTTTTGCTTTCACCCCTTTCCAGGCTCCATTTTGCAGCTGTTCCCTCTCCTGAATGAGCTCTGCAACACCAAGTGGTCAATATACCAAAGATGTGTCCTGTTAGCTTTGGGTCTTGATGGGAAAATCTTCCTCGTTAATATTTTATTCCCCATTAGCTAGCTAGATTTGTGTGAAGAAGTCATAGAATGCGCAAAATATACCCAGACAAAAGAGGTGATGGGGAGAAAGGGAGTTCCTGGTGCACTGTCCTGGTTTCATTATCTAACACTGATATTCAGCATGAGCCAGACAAAATAGCTAGATAGTTTGAGGACATAAATAGATGTGTTGAAGTTAAATGGACTATGCTATCCAATTATTACATTACATTACATTAGTGATTTCTATTCTGCCATTACCTTGCGGTTCAAGGCGGATTACATCCAAACTAAAACAAGAATTACATTTAAAATTTTAAGGAATAGAATAAGCGATGACATAAAAATTTTAAGATAATAAAACGTTGGGTAAGGAGTTACCACAGGGAAGTGGAGGTCTTTAGGAGATAAGAATAGGGTGAATTATGGGGTTTTAGATAACGTTTGGTAGATAGAAGAGTATTAGAGAGTTCTAAGGGTAAATAGAGTGTTGGATATTGGGTTGGGATTGGTCGTGCTGGATAGGTTCTATGTGTTTTTTGAAGAGTATGGTTTTAATATCTCTCTTGAAGGTTTTGTAGTTTGTAGTCAAAGATAACAGAGTGGTGATTTGTCTGTCCAGTTTAGCTGCTTTGGAGGCTATTAGGTTGTCATAAAGTTTTTTTCGTTTGACATTTTTGGATGACGGGTGAGTGAATAGTGAGTGGGTTCTTCTGTGTCTGGTTGAGGAGGATTGATTTAGTCGGTTATTCCAGTAGGTTGGGCTTTCTCCGTTGAGAGCCTTGTAAAGTAAGCAGTAGAATTTGAAGTGCACTCTCGCCACCTTGCTGTTTTGTTTCAAAAGATGGATCACATATCTGAACAAATTATATAGAATGAACACAAAATACAAAAAAAGCAACAAAATGATTACATATGGACTGAGTATCTAGAAAAAAATTAATATTGAACAGAATAAAGTTTTCTGGTTAGCTTTTCCCCTTAGTGGTTTTCAAATACTGATCCCGTCACAGGCAATACCTTTATGATGCACAAAAAGAGATGCTGATACACTGGGTTACCATATGGCTCCAGAAAAAGGAGGACGAATTGAGACATCCAGTTTTATTTCAATTGCTTTCAATAGAAATAAAACCCAGCTGTCTCTATCTGTTCTCCTTACTTTCCATTGCTTTCAGTGGAAGTAAAACCCGGATGTCTCAATCCGTCCTCCTTTTTCTGGAGCCATATGGTAACCCTACTGAGTAGAAATGGAACATATCACATGCTCCTTAATACAAAAACATGGGACTCCTTTTACAAAGGTGCGTTAGCGTTTTTAGCACATGCAATCGGATTAGCGTGCGCTAGCCGAAAAAAATTACCGCCTGCTTCAAAGGAGGCAGTAGCGGCTAGCGCGTGCGCAATTTAGCGCACGCTATTCCGCGTGTTAAGGCCCTAACGCACCTTTGTAAAAGGAGCCCATGGGCTTGTAGTGTACTAGTGAGGAAACTGAAAAAAAAACCAAGAAGGTAAAATAATTTCTGTTTGATACCCTGCTGTTTGATTCTCTTTGTATTCTTTCCAATCAGATATTGGAAAGAAAATTATACATAGAAGATGACGGCAGATAAGGGCCATAGCCCATCAGGTCTGCCCACTCTACTGACCCATCCCCAAGTCTATTATCCTAGGGATCCCACTCCTGGTGACAGGTTCCCTTGGCTTAACCCTCTAAGGGATCCCACATGGGCATCCTATTTGCTCTTAAATTCTTGCACGCTGTTTGCCTCGATCACTTGCACCGGGAGCTCGTTCCAAGGATCAACCACTCTCTCGGTGAAGAAATATTTCCTGGTGTTGCCATGAAATTTCCCGCCCCTGAGTTTGAGCGGATGCCCTCTTGTGGCTGAGGGTCCTTTGAGAAAGAGAATCTTTTCTTCCATCTCGATACGGCCGGTAATATACTTAAACGTCTCGATCATGTCTCCTCTCTCCCTACGTTCCTCGAGTGAGTACAGCCGCAAATTTTTCAGCCTTTCCTCGTATGATAGATCCTTGAGCCCCGAGACCATCCTGGTGGCCATCCATTGCACTGACTCTCTCACTGGTCAAGAATGTCCAAAACTGTTATGAGATTTTTACCATCTCCATCATGAAAAAAATTCTCTTCCTGCAGTGCCTTTCACTGGTGTATTGAGGCAGCTGCCTAATTTTCTCAAGGTTTTCTGAGTGCTTTCTACTGTTGGCCTAAATGAATAATTTCCAATAAATCACCGGGTGTCAGCTGTGTTATTTGTTCAACGCCCGAAAAGGGAAATCTAGTTCTGATGTATAACTTCTTGAGTTCAGAGTCTGAAGACATGCTTTGCCACTACCACTATACTAGATAAGTTCACTTCGTTGTGATTTTTGCCTTGCTGGGACTATTATGCTTTTGTGGAGGTATTGCACGGATATTTTTATATGTATCTCAAATCTCAAATTCATGACATTTAAAAAGGAAGCCTTATAAGATGGTGAGGCAACGATGACACTTTTACTGCAATAATATTTCCTAGTGTGGAAGTTACTGTGCAGAAATATGAAGTTTTGAGCCTTGTAAAACTATTTGATTGATGCTTTATACACAATCATTTTTATATACATATTCTGTTGACATTTCTTGTGGATATACTGTATATTATACTTAGACACATTTTATTTATGTTTCTGTTATCAAAGAAAGAATGAATCAGATGGCTTGGCTGTCAATGAATCACAGACTTGACAGAAATGATTTTTTTATTATACGTTGGGGTTTTTTTTTTATTGTATCTCCTGGTTTTAATACTCCATTATATTCTGGATCTCTGAATTTTGTTGAAACTATGTTACCCTAACATTGTGTGATAAAATAAGTCTTTCTTTTGCAAACTCTGAGATTTTTTTGTTGTTGCTGCTGTATCATACATAGATGCCTTGGATTGTAAATCTTCTATATAAATATAAAATTGGATGGATGGATGTTCCACAAAAAAACAAGGAGGAATGGAGGGAAGTATAATACAAAACAGAAGCACCACACAAACCAAGAAAGCTAGCTGGTTAAAATCAGCAGTTAGGATCTGCATACTGATAGCCTGGATTTGACGCTAAGGCCCTGAAGCAGTGATTACCGGCCACAAAACGATCGTTGGCCTGGCCTGGTTGTGTTCAGTGGTTTTTACCATTAACCATTTTCGCCTATTTTTTTTGCTCCCACCTGCTAACTTTAAACTTGTGCGAAAGTTTTTTGCCTATGATGCTTGGGTGGAAGAGTGTGGGTACACCTTTCCATTTGTCTGAGGCTTTTCTTTCGCTTAAGTACAGTAATAAGCTCAAGTTTCAAGTTTATTAGGTTTTTATATACCACCTATCATGGTTTTCTAAGCGGTTTTACAATTAGGTACTCAAGCATTTTTTCTATCTGTCCCAGTGGGCTCACAATTTATCTAACGTACCTGGGGTTATGGAGGACTAAGTGAGTTGCCCAGGGTCACAAGGAGCAGCGAGGGATTTGAACCCACAACCCCAGGGTGTTGAGGCTGTAGCTCCAACCACGGTGCCACACACTCCTTTCTTGGCTTGTGTGGTGCTTTTGTTTTGGATATATTTGATATTTTTGTTTGGATATTTTTGAATTTTTTGACTTATGTTCCAGGATACCTCCGAAACGCATGGACAGATTTCAACCACACTTGGTATACATATCACTTACTATCTGGGGAAAAATACTGTGGGGGTGACATGTGAAAACAATAGAAAACGACAGATATTAGTGTCTAATCCATAGCTTGCCATAGAGAAGGCCATTCTTGCTGCTAAAAATGAAGATGTCCACGATTCCTTTTCCTGTCTAATAGAAGATTGGGATAAATAAATATCCAGGCAATGCCGAGTGATCAGCTAGAAAAACTAATAAAATCCATTTTTAAAGCTCTAAAGGCCTGATAGTCAAAGTGATTTAAGAAGACAGGCAGAAGTTCCTGCCTGCTTAAATTGCACTGTGGGAGTCATCACATTTTTTGGCAGTTGAGTAAAGGAAAGGGATTGGGACTTGTATACCACCTTTTTGTAGTTTTACAACCACACTCAAAGCGGTTTACATACTTCAAGCATTTGTCCCTATCTGTCCTGGTGGGCTCACAATCTAACTAATGTACCTGGGGCAATGGAGATTAAGTGACTTGCCCAGGGTCACAGGGTTTGAACTCACAATCTCAGGGGGTTGAGGCTGCAGCTCTAACCACTGAGCCACCCTCTCTTCCAATACAATCTCAGAAGTGAGCTAAGTATAGAACAATGAAGCCATTGTGACATCACTGATGAGGTTGGCTTTTATTGGTGGAATGAGGCATTATGACATCGGGGAAAGGGGTTGGGACTTGTATACCACCTTTTTGTAGTTTTACAACCACACTCAAAGTGGTTTACATACAGGTACTTCAAGCATTTTCCCTATCTGTCCCGGTGGAAGACTGACTGCAGGGCTGGTTCTGCCTATGGACCAGGTGAGACCCTGGTTCAGGGTGCTGGTGATAAAGAGTGCCAAAATCCCAGTCCAGACTTACAGAAGGATAGATGCCAGGCTGGGATTTTGGCACTCTTTATCACCAGTGCCTTACCTAGTCCAGCAAGAGGGAGGGAGACTTGATTGAGAGGGGGGGGGATACTGGATCATTGTGGGGGACAGATACCAGTTTGTGGTAGAGGGGGGCACCAATGCAAAAGTTGGTTTAGGGCACCACCGACCCTTGAGCCGGCCCTGACTGACTGATGAGTTGCTGTTTGCTTTTAATGGATCTTCTTGGTCAAATTCATTTTCATGTCTTTAGGATCTAATATATTAGACCAATGACTTGGGCATTCTGCCAGAACATGGCCTGGGTCCTGTACTAAAATCAAATTCTAGATGTCGACTGCTCTTGAAGGCTCATTAGCTTTTTTCTTTTATTTTTTCTACTCCTTGGCTAGCGTCAGAGCTGAATCTGAACAGAGCCATTCAGTTCCGGTACCTAAATAGCAAATTGAGCCATGTAGGGCTGCTAAAAAAGAGGTCCTAACTTTTCCTGCTTCACTTTGTGGTATGGTACTGCATAATGTTTGAGCATCACCAAAGAGCCTGGGCGCAGGGTGCCTCCTACCCTTGCTACATCAGCCACTGCACTATACCACTTGGCTACTCCTCCACTCCTGACTAGCAACACTTCCTCATAGGGAAGAGATGCAAGCAGGAATTTCCTCAAGGCGAGTCTCCAAATGTATCACTGCTAAACCTCCACCTCTTCTTCCAGAGTGCATAGCAGAGACAGTTGTCCTATGTGACTTGTCAACTTAGGTACCCTTTATTAATTTACCCTTACAGGAGGGAATTTTAAAGGCAATTTCACCAAATAAAACAGTATTTTAAAGGTAAACATGTGCCAGATTATATGTACTTAAACTGGGCATTAGGGTGGTCCAAAAATTAATTAACACATTTTGTTTGTCCACAAGGCTAATTTTATTCCTTCATATGAAAATGAAAAACACACACAATTTTACTTAAATCAAATACAGTTTAGGGGTCGCCCCACCTCGCTGTTGGGGTTTATTTTTTTTAACTACCGCTAAGCTTAGACGTAAATTCTAATTCTTGTGCACTCGACAAATGGTCTATGACTAAAGAGTTGCCTTTGATGCAGAAGGAAACTGGTCACTAGCCGAAGAACAAATTGTTTCTGTTCTTCATCTTTTGTCGAAGTATTGTATTTTTCAACGAGGCTTATCCCTCGTTTTGCTGCACTCATTAACAACAGTCAGTTTGGATGCCCGATTCCAAAGTTGCTTGAAAAACTGGATCGTCAGTCCATTCTGTGGGATGTTTCTTCTAGAATATTTTCGCTTTTGTTGATCCTCCTTCAATCAAGGGATCAAAAAAATGACTGTTCTCTGTGTTACAAGACTTTCAAAGGTCACAGGTTCTGTTTCATCTGTACGCATGAACGTCATGGAATGTCTGATAGTGGTGGACAGTCTAAGTTTTGCGCCATTTGTAGCTTTGTTTCTGATGCGATTCTGTCATCAAAAAAGGCAAGTGCTGCTATGTGCTCGGACAGAAACCATAAATGTCTGGAAATGGCTGTGAGCGCCTTGTTTGCAACAAGTTTTATTTGCAAGAGTCTATGCGTTGTGTTGACTCACACGCCAACTTATAGCTTTCTGATGAAGGTTTTCCTTCTTCATAGTGATGAAAATTGGCCAGTCGAAGAACATCCAGTCCATGTGACAGTCTAGCAGTTGACAGCTGACAGAATGACTTCCCAAGGAGCCAGTTTTCGGGTGCAGATCGCAAACTAGATGACGCCATACAAACTTATTATGCACAATCACCTACATACACAACACACAAGCAAACAGTGCATGTCAGGGTGATCTCTAAATATTGTCTAATCAAGCTGACAACTAAGTAAGATATCAAGTGGACAAAAATAAGCCTTCTGGAGACAAGATTTGACAAGGTTGATTTTTTTGCATTTTACCGTGGACCACCCCACTGGGTATACATCCTCTATACCAGTGGTCTCAAACTCAAACGCTTTTGCAGGGCCACATTTTGGATTTGTAGGTACTTGGAGGGCCTCAGAAAAAAACTAGTTAATGTCTTATTAAAGAAATGACAATTTTGTATGAGGTAAAACCCTTTATAGTTTATAAATATTTCCTTTTGGCTAAGTCTTAATAATAATATTGTAATTTATAGCTAAAGAGGCATACGATCAAAAAACTGTTTTATTTTACTTTTGTGATTGTGATAAACATACCGAGGGCCTCAAAATAGTTCCTGGTGGGCCGCATGTGGCCCCCGGGCCACGAGTTTGAGACCACTGCTCTATATGGTCTACTTAAGGTTATGTGTACTCGTATTCCTGTTGCATGAGTTACGCAGCCTGTTATACAATTAACCTATCAACTCTAGGGCTAGCTTTCCAGCAGGACTCCTCTAGGACTTGACAGGCATGGCTTGCTCAATTATTTTTTTAGTTTCTTGTTTGTAGCAAGTACTTCCAAACAGAAGTGCTTATTGATGCCAGGTGAAATGAATATGTTTCCTCCCATCTCACTAAGGAAAATATACCTAAAAGGGGAACTTGTCATTAATCTGCCTGTAACTTGGCAGATTTTCAAAGAAAATGGACCTGGGGCATGTGAGAATCTAAGATGGTTCCTCAAAAGAAGCTTCTTGTCTCATGCCCCTGATCTCCCCACCCCCTCAAACTATTCTATTCCTTTCTCTCCTCTCTTCTACCTTCCAAAGTATTTAGATCAATGCTGTCTTGTTAAAATGTTTATTTTATTTTTATTTTTCCTCTAACTCTACTTTTCACTTCTCTATTACCCTCCAGGTACTTTAGTTAGATTGTGAGCCTTCGGGACAGTAAGGGAATTTTTCAAGTACCTTTCTTATTTCTAATCTTAATGTATATTTTCTGTAAACCGCTTAGAATCTAACGGATGTAGCGGTATATAAGAAATAAATTACATTACATTAATTTGCACATGGTGAAGAAATAAGGGCAACAGAGCCAGGAAATACCTTGCAGTTCCTGTGACAGCCTGTGCTTGGACCAACAAATGCTTATGCTGTGCAGAAGGCATTTATGGGAGAGTCCAGGGAGGAAAAAGGTGCTTGTCGCTGGCACTCCCTCCCCCCTTCGAGGGCTTCATTCAGTCCCAGTAAGCAAGTTACCCAATAGATCCTGCAACTCACATAGCAGTGCCAGGAAAGGAGAGCAGAACTCATTGTAGTAGCAGGAGAGCTGTGATGATGGAATGATCACTACTACTTCAGGAAGGGACAGCTCGGTGAACATCACTTAGCGGAAGAGAAGAGCCAATGGCATCAAGCGTAGAGAGCAGAGAAGGTACTCTTCAAGAACAGGTGCTCTGGCAACACTGATGTACAGCGGGGACCTCTACATGTGTTTCAAGTGACGAGGCTTTCAGTCTTCATGCCAGAGAGTCAGATGGCCATGGTGGGCTTGCACTAGTCCCTTTTTTTCTGATCAACTTCCTTTGGTTCTTGAAGAACGTGGCTGTAGAAAGTGAGCTGAGTTTGCAAAAGGGGCTTTAAAAAGTAGGATAATAAGTTTGGAGGTTAAAACTGAGAAACCTATACGAGCACAAGGTGGAAAATCTTGAGGACGATGGAGTCCTTTGGGGGGAGGGAGGGAGGAATACATCAAGGGGCTTTATGACCTTAATAGGCATTAACTAAATGTGCATTGAACTAAATGCCAAAGCTCATTCATACCTATAGGTTTCTAGCATGCGCTGATTTCTGCCATCCCCATGTCCTTGCAGCTCTCTAAATCAAATCAGTTTACATATTATGTAAAGGTACAGTTTAAGTGACTTGCCCCAAATCACAAGGAGCTGCAGTGGAAATCAAACCCAGTTCCCCTGCTTCTCAGGCCACTGCTCTTCCGCTCCCTAATCAGTGCTGCACTGTTTTGGTTTCTGTTACTGTTTTCTCACTCCTCTCCCCTGGGCACTGGATGTGTTAATTAATCGCAAGCTCCCCCTCACATAGTGGTGCAGTGTCCAAGGGAGTAGAAAGCAACGATAAGTCCATTTCTCATGGGTTTGGTATTTAAAGTCCCTCAGTTTCCCTCCTTTCACTCAGGTGGGGGGTGGGGGGAGGTGGAGGTGGAGGTGGAGGTGGAGGTGGAGGGGGGGGGTCAACCCTGGTTCTGAAAATTGCAAGAGCTTTCCAAGTCAAAAGTATTCACCTAACACTGGTAGAGGCAATAAAGATCGCTGCAGGGCTGTGTCTTAACTGGCAGGATCCGCATGCCCTCTTCACTCTAAGATGATTTCTCTTTCTGATAGTGTTGAAGCAGCCCTCCTACCAGTGGCATAGCCAGACAACGAATTTTGGGCAGGCCTGATCTCAAAGTGCCCCCTCCCCACGATCCCACCTGCCACATGCGCCCCCACACACACACACTTCCGTTCCCTTCCCCCATACCTCTAGTTGAAGTTGTTGCTCGCAGCGGTCAACAACGTGTTCCTGGTTACTCTGTTGGCTCTCCCTCTGACATCACTTCCTGACATCACCCGGAAGTGACATCAATAGGAGAGCCAACGGGGTCACGAAGAACAACTTAAATTAGAGGTAAGGGGGACACGTGCGTGGAAGGGAGAAATGGTAAGAGGCAGGGGGCGGAGAGGAGGAGGATGCCAGTGCCACCAACAACATGGCGCTCAGGGAAGACCGCCCCCCCCTTACTACACCACTGGGTATGCCAAAAATCACTTACAGCTCTCTGGCTTACAGCAGACCCTGCCTGGTTTCCTCCAGATGTCTATCATCTCTCACCCTTCTCCCCTTCCACCCCTGCTCTGCATCATTGCCCACTATCGTTCTCTCTCTCCCTTTTGTTTCCATGTTCCCCTCTCTCCCACCCCAGCCTCCCCCATTCTACTTAAGAAGCTGGTCCAGGGGGCTTCCTGGCCTGGCATTTCCTCCCCTTTCTATCCTAGGGTTACCAAAAGTCCGTATTTACCCAGGCATCTGGACGGCTTTTTAAAACCCAGCACTTTGTCCAGGTTTTGAAAAGCAGATCGCGTCAGGATGCACATGTGTGTGTGACATTATCGCATCACTTCTGCATATGCAACGGATGCCCCCAACCGACTGACAAGAACAGGCTGAGGGGGGGCAGGGGTTAAGGGTGAGGCTGGGGCATGGCGTGGGCATAACAGGGCAGGATAGTTAAGCTCTGGAACGTGTTGCCAGAGGATGTGGTAAGAGTGGTTAACATAGCTGGTTTTAAGAAAGGTTTGGACAAATTCCTGGAGAAAAAGTCCATAGTCTGTTATTAAGACTTGGGGGAAGCCTCTGCTTGCCCTGGATCGGTAGCATGGAATGTTGCTACTCGTTGGGTTTTGGCCAAGTACTAGTGACCTGGATTGGCCACTGTGAAGATGGGAAACTGGGCTAGATGGACCATTGGTCTAACCCAGTATGGTTGTTATGTTCAGGGATGGATGGAACTGGGCAGCCCTGTAGGCGGGTCTATGGGTCCGGATTTTATGTGATTAAAATCTGATGACCTTATTTTATCCGCACCGGTCCAACGTCATCCTCACCTTCAGTCTTGCAGACACATCCATTTTTGTTGCAGGGGACCGCCAGCCTCGGTAGCAATTCTCAACCGCTGAATGCGGCCCCTTTCTGTGTTTTCCTTCTGCTGCGGTCAGTCCCCAATGACACAATTTCCTGTTTCCCCCCTGGACGAACTGTGGCAAAAGGAAAGCACAGAGAGGGGCTGCAAGTAGTGGTTGAGAATTGATGCCAGGGACAGCAGCCCCCTGTAACAAAAATGGATGTGTCTCCAAGACCAGGAGAGGACGACGTCAAATCGACATGGATAGAAGGGGGTGCACATGTCGACCCTCTAGGAGCACCCCCAGAACCTCTGGGCCCAGGGCAGCTGCCCTGTTTGCTCCCTCTAACGCTGGCCATGTGCTGCAGCAAAGTCACCATGGGCCACTTATAAAGGCCAGGCGGGCCTTGTGTTTGACATATATGCTTTAGAGCAGTGATTCCCAACCCTGTCCTGGAGGAACACCAGGCCAATCGGGTTTTCAGGCTAGCCCTAATGAATATGCATGAGAGAGATTTGCATATGATGGAAGTGATAGGCATGCAAATTTGCTTCATGCATATTCATTAGGGCTAGCCTGAAAACCCAATTGGCCTGGTGTTCCTCCAGGACAGGGTTGGGAACCACTGCTTTAGAGCAGGGGTGTCAGTCATTCCTCGAGGGCCACAATCCAGTCGGGTTTTCAGGATTTCCCCAATGAATATACACGAGATCTATTTGCATGCACTGCTTTCATTGTATGCTAATAGATCTTATTCATATTCATTGGAGAAATCATGAAAACCTGGCTGGATTATGGCCCTCAAGGACCACCTTTGGACCTATGCTCTAGAGCAGTGGTCCCCAACCCTGTCCTGGAGGACCACCAGGCCAATCGGGTTTTCTGGATAGCCCTAATGAATATGCATGGAGCGGATTTGCATGCCTATCACTTCCATTATATGCATATTCATTAGGGCTGGCCTGAAAACCCGATTGGCCTAGTGGTCCTTCAGGACAGGGTTGGGGACCACTGCTCTAGAGTATTCAGCAGGAAAGACAGAGGGGACCAAATTTTGGTTTTGGTTTCACTTTGGTGCCAGTACCAAAACAGACCTGAAATCCTAATTCGATCCTTTTTCAGTTTTGGCCAAAAATACAAGTGTATTTTCAGCTAAAACCAAAACTCTAGTGTAATCCCTGCTATCTCCCTCCCCTCTCCCCCCAGAGCAGCTCCTGTCCAAGGCTTGAGCCCCAAGAACATACATGAAGGCCCCTCCCCTGCCCCCCCCCGATCCCTCACCTCCAGTCTTACTTTAAAAGGATTGGTGGTGCAATGGGATCAAGAGTGATCTTCACTCGCTGCTGCTCATGTCAGCTCCATCGTCAACATGGCTGCTGGTATTTCAAGCAGCGGCCATGTTGAAATTGGAACCTATCTATCCTTGCCATCTCAACATGGCTCCCACAACTTCTGACAGCAGTCTCAGTAGACTGCTGCTTGAAGTACCAGAAAACATGTTTCAGCTTTCCATATGGATCCAAAGAAAAAAAAATGGATCCAGCATTTTTCCTTCATCTTTTTTTCCCCTGTAGGTCCTTCTCCCCACAGAGGTGGCCCTTCAAATATGTCTTTGTGGCTCACAGTAGCAGCACTGAAGACAGCCTGTGCTCAGCGGGTCTGGGGCCTTCCCTCTGCCACATCTTGCCTGCCAGAAACAGGAAGTTGCACCAGAAGAAATGGCATCCAGCAGAGGTAAGTCCTTAGGCAGAAAGATGCAACCTGCTTTCAGTACTGTACTGCTGGCTGAAGGGACACGTATCAGAACTTTAGTAAGTGTCCTTAGGCATATGTTGTTTAAAGATGCAAAGGTAGGCCCTGTTTATCTTTCCCTTCTTTGAAGATGGTACAAGGACAGGTAATGTTTAAACAGAGATAATGTGAAGTGAATTCAATTGTTTTGTTAAGCCGTATTTACAGACAGATTTAGTTAAGAAGCTCTGCTGGTTAAGGCTTTTTCTGACCCTCTGTGGACTTCAATCTCTAGCTAGGAAAAATGCTGATGTGTTTAAAGTTTCATGTGACTTTCCATATATGGTTTGTATTTACGTCACATGCCGTCACATGCTGACAAACCTGATTCGTATAAAAGATGTGAAACTCATAATAAAAGACGGACATATTTGGAAGACGATTTCTGGTCTTTAAGATGTGTCCCCAGGTACCTGACTTACATATGACAGAGACAGAGAAAGTATGGGGCAGGAATTGGGACCTGAATCCTTTTCAGTTGGGGGCTTGTCCGCGATGGGCAGATGATATCACCGGTATTTTGTGAGTATTTCTGAATTTTTTCTGTTCTTTAATACTCACTGGGTAGTGGTGACCTGTACCCACCCTTTATTTTAAGTTCAAGCTTTGGGTTCTATTATGGAGTTTTTTTGGGAAAAATCTCGGGGTACTTTCGGTAAGCGCCCCTCATGAATATATAAGCAGCTGCCATTCTTTCGGAAAGAATGAAATTATTTATAGAACCCCCCTGCCCACTCTGTCATTTGTAAGGTTAAAACTTTTATAGAGTATAAGATTTTATTGTCTCTTATTACTGTACCTCGCTTATAAGGTAAGATAAGCGAATATTTTTGCATTGTTATATTGCTTTTGTAATGAGTCATAAAGGCACTTACTCCTAGACAAATGAGACTTGTACGGCTGTGTGTGTGTATGACATTTTTCCTTCAGCTCCCATCTTTCTGTGTCACCAATCTTTAATACTGAGGTAGGACATGCTGTTATGTGGAATGAATTGAAAGCGCTGGTTGAATCAGTCTAAGATCTTTCCCTTGTAGTTTGTACACAAGCACTATTTCTTGTCTTCCTTTTGATCCTGACTAATTTTGTGCGTTTAAAAAATTCCGTTTTAGAGGTTTTCTTTCTTGTGCAGAGCAAAGCTAATCTGTTCTTTGCTTTCATTATCAGGGTCTGTGCATGAATGTTTTTGTCCCTTCCCCCAGACTTCTCTGTTTGGGCTTCCACTGACCCCCTATAGTGCTTCTTTGAAGTTACTCATTCTTGGTTTTATCAAGCAGTAAGGTGAGATTCCACTGCTTGTCTCTTGACTTTTCTCCGGCATTATCAAAACCACCATCTCTTCTTATAATACGCCCATCGCTCTTGTTGTCAAAGCTGATGGCATTATTAGGGCTGTTAGAGTTTTGGTAATTCTCATTGCACTTATGTTTCTTCCACCATTCCATCGGCAGCCAATGATTTTTTTTCTGTCATTGTCCTAAAGAATGTTTTATTTTTAGTCCCTTTGGTGAGGTTGCCTTCACCTTTAAGCAACAGTATACCTAGTGTGGAATGTCCTTCGGGCTATTCTACAAGTCATGCACTGCCCCTCATGGTCCTATTCTCATTTTGTACAACTTTTTGTGTTCCATAATTCAGGAGACCTGTCCGATTGATAGTTTGCATCTTTTATAATGGTTGTCTGTGTGTGGTCACAAGGTGTCACGAAATAAACTGCACTGGTGTATGTCTGAAGTGAAATACCTGAGTTTTGTCCTGTCTCATGGTCAGAGGAAAATCTGCACTTTCTGCATTGCTGCTGTTCTGGGTCTGCCCCGCCCAGCTAACAAGAAAGACATGCTTACTTTTCTTGCTATGTTTGGTCACTGCCGCCAATGGATCTCTGCTTGTTCCTTCTATGACCAGATTTTGAGACAGACCCTGGTTTCTGAAATGACTGCTCTTATCAGATGGACTTATGAAATGTTGGACATTTAAGATGTGCTTTGGTTTCTAGCTCAAGTTTGGGTTTTCCTGCTTATGCCCACATGTTTTATCTCTTTGTTTGGGACTATTGTAACACCATGAAGGGAGAACATGGCGGTAAGTTACGCTCTGTTGCCTTTTTTATAGTCACTCCTGTTCAAGTTCCCTGGCTGCTTGTGCTATGGTGGTAGAGATGGTTACTTCTCTGACCCTAGGTCACCTCATTACCCTTCACACTCTTCACGATGTTCAAGCCCTTCTTTTAAATGGGCTTTTGGGTCTCACGGGTGAACAGGATTCTCTTCCTCTCTTTTTTCACAGCTTCCTCTGAATTTGATGCCTGGCGTTTGGCAGGTGCCCAAAGCCGCCCTTTTGGACGGACTTTGGTGAAAAGAGGGGAAACCCTGGATACCAGCTGCTAGCTCCCCCTTATTCATTGCCCAATATCATGGTATAACTTCTTGCTAGTGATATTTTCATTCTTGACCTTTTGCTCCTTGATACAGATATATATAGCTCAATAATTACAGCTGGCACGGTTGTGAATTGAAAATAAATTGGAAAATACAATTCCTTTCTATTGTTTTAGCTGAAATTAGGATGTTGCTAATTTAAAATGTTTTTTCCGGATTTATACATAGCCATCCCAGATCCGTTTTGGCACAGATATTTCTAATGTTTTCCACGGGTCCTCTTTATCACTGCAGAGATAGAGACGCTCCAAAGAGACATTAGCTTTATGCCCTTTTTCTAAATATGAGATGGTTATGATATACATTATTTGTTGTTTTGGTTTTTTTATATCAATGTGTTTATTTGCAGAGTTAAATTCAGCCCTGCACACTTGACAGATGGAGTAATAGCTCCACGCTTAAAACTTTATGTTTTGTCTGTGTCATGTCTACTTGTTTTAGTTTAGTGGGTACCCCAGGATACATAATATTGGCCACTTCTAGAGCTCTTTTTCCACTTCTTACTAGCCTAACTGCGCAATGTTCTTTTACTTATAGCTTTTATATTCTGAATATAGTTTAGTTAGGGGTTATATGTTTAAAAAAAAGCTTTATTTTATACAGCATTTATTTCGTGGTGTTCCCTACATATGATCCATACATTTCTGAATACATTCAGTACATCAGTATGGTCTCTCTGAGGTGCATAATAGTTATATGCAGCACACAAAAACATATCCTTTTGGATTGTTCAATTAAGAACCTTAAGTAAGTGAGTATTGTCTCTCTTTTGCCATGGCTATGCTAAGTGAATGAATTGGTATTGTTACATGTTGCCACATTCAATACAGGCAACATGGTTTCTCTTGTTTTCTATCTCTTGTTTGGATCACATTGGAGTACAGCTGCTGAATGATATTTGGAATGCTTTTCAAGCATTTCTTTTCAAGTATCTCTTTCTGTATGCACAGACATCTGGCTGCTCTCCCTTTGAGATTCTCACGGGATGACCTTTCCCCGCCCCATGGGTAGATTTTCCCTTGATACAGGAGGAATACGTCTAAAAGCTAATTGAAATATTAGGGCTTGTTCAAAGAAACGTGTCTTGCACTTCTCCTTTCTCTCCACAGATTCCTACCCATTTTTTCCAGCCTGGTGATTGTCCAGCAGCTTTCCAAGGATCGGAAGCAGACGGATTTCCCCTTTGGCCTTCCCACTACTGTGATCGCTGTGCCCAGGCCCGCTGCACTCACTGAGGAGTTTCCTGTTTGGATCCACGCAAGTCGCTTGAAGAGGGTTAACCTAAAACCCCAGAAGCAAGTCTTCCCTGCGCAGATTTCACCTCCTCCAGTGGAACAACATAATGATTTCATTGCAGCATTCTACCAACTTTATCATTCTCTTACTGGCACCGCTGCTGCTAGTTTTTCTCCCTGTATGGATCATTTCTAACTGGGTCTACAGGGATGATGTGTTCTGGGTCCACGACACTTTCTGCCCATACCCATCTGTAAATGACACTCCTGCTGTAAACAGCACCCCCGACACCTCTTTGCGAACACGACGTCAAGCTGGACTACTCCCTCGCAAAGGCTGTCCTTCAATTGGAATCCAGAAAAGACCGATAGTATGCTACCTTATGGTATAATTCCAGCAGTGTGCAAGTTGCCACCTTCTCCTTTGAGTATTGTGACATTGTGGACTGTTCATCAATTGATATCCCAAGGCTGTGCCATTGGTCCTCAGAGATTCCTAAAACTAAAGACATATATATATATATATATGTTACTGACTCACGTTGGGGGGATAAGTGTGCATTCTGGGGAGTGGTAGGGTGGAATATTGATACTGACTGGGCTTATAAACTAGAAAATACCCTGAAAAACAGTGGACCAAAATGGTAAATCACTGCTTACTTGTATGACCCTTCATAAGGTTGGACACTGTTATAGGAAAAATGTTCCTGCACAAATTATTAAGCTTTCTCTTACTATTGACAACCCTAGACCTACTGATGAAGGTATGTACATTATGGACATGTGGTTTAAGGGTGGGTCTAGCTATCCGACCCATCAGTTTTCTTACGAGATCTATCTACCTCCACTCATCCTCTCCCGCCATTTTGTGGGGGCCCCAAAAAATACTAACCCACTGGCCCCTACATTCAATAAACTTACTGATATTGTGGCTGTTGAGGTAGGGTTTTCAGAACGTAACCTTTGGTTAGAATGGATGAAATTCACTGCTGATCAACATAATAAGAGTAATTGTTACATATGTGCTCAAGCTAGACCCCATCTAGGAACCGAACCTCTGGACCTCCCTCCTGGTATCCAACCATGCCTTTTTGGGTTATTTACCAATATCTCCTCTAATTTTACTTATCCCCTCTGTGCACTGCAGTGTTCTAAATACCCTTTGTTGCCAGGACAGCAAAAGCTTGATATTGCCGTTACCATCTATAAGGGCAATTACACATGTCATGTTTCTAATCTGACACAGAGTAGTTTTGTAGGTAATTTACCCCCAGGTTATTGTTCTGTCTTGGCTCATAGGTATGCCCTATTGTTGCTGCATTAGATTTGATATTTACTGGCTTTATGGAGACTTTTGGCTCCCTGTTAAGCTACCCAGCCAGTGGATAGGCCAGTGCACTTTAGTTAAGGTTACCATGCTCCTGCATATCTTTCTGAAAGGCATCCTTCCTATTCACATGGTTTTTCCTTTTATTTGTCTTGATATAAATCTGATCACATGTATACATAGATGCTATAGGGGTCCCAAGAGGGGTCCCAGATGAATTTAAGGCCCGAGCTCAGGTTAAGGCTGGGTTTGAGTTCCTTATTCCCTTTATTACTATTAATAAGAATGTTGATTGGATTAATTAAAATTATTATAATCAGCAACGCTTTGTGAACTATTCTAGGGACGCCTTGCAAGGTATTACTGATCAATTAGGCTCCACTTCTCAGATGGTTCTCAAAATCATATGGCCCTAGATATGATTCTAGCTGAGAATTCTGTTAAATTCTCCTCAGTATTTTATGCTGTTGTACTTTCCTTTCTGACAATATAGGTCCTACTATGGACATTCAGAAATTAGCAGACCTCTTTGCTGAGTCCAAATGTAACTCTGATTTATCTAATTCTTGGGATCAGCACTTTAGTTGAATGCATAATCTCTTATTATTTGCACTCTTGTCTTGACTGCTCATGTACTGTGTTATTCGTATTACAGCTCCTAAAAAGACCCCTCCTTGAGAGACATACCTAGAGTATCACTCCCTTCCAGCTCATGCTGTGTATTTGTGACGTCATTTACATGACGTAAGAGGGGATTTGAAGGGACACGTATCAGAACTTTAGTAAGTGTCCTTAGGCATATGTTGTTTAAAGATGCAAAGGTAGGCCCTGTTTATCTTTCCCTTCTTTGAAGATGGTACAAGGACAGGTAATGTTTAAACAGAGATAATGTGAAGTGAATTCAATTGTTTTGTTAAGCCGTATTTACAGACAGATTTAGTTAAGAAGCTCTGCTGGTTAAGGCTTTTTCTGACCCTCTGTGGACTTCAATCTCTAGCTAGGAAAAATGCTGATGTGTTTAAAGTTTCATGTGACTTTCCATATATGGTTTGTATTTACGTCACATGCCGTCACATGCTGACAAACCTGATTCGTATAAAAGATGTGAAACTCATAATAAAAGACGGACATATTTGGAAGACGATTTCTGGTCTTTAAGATGTGTCCCCAGGTACCTGACTTACATATGACAGAGACAGAGAAAGTATGGGGCAGGAATTGGGACCTGAATCCTTTTCACTGGCCACATAGGAAAGTTGGAGGGCTACCTGAGGGACAGAGGACAAGAGAGAAAAATACCAGACTATGGGGACAGGAATACCATGAGTGAGAGAAGAGTGGGCACTTAGGCATGTGAGCTGGAGAAGGTTCCCAAATGTGTGTGTTACATGCTTATTGTGACTTGGCATGTCAGCTCTTTTTATTTCAAAACAGTTTTATTAGCATTATTATGAAAGTCTGAAACAAGATCAACGAACAAAACAATGAAAATACAGTCAGCCGAAAGTACATAATAGACCCCCTCCAACCCATATCAGCAATTCCAGCTCATATACCATAGTATCTCCACCTGTACCATTACACAAATCTATGCAACATAAAAACTTCCCCTATACCGGCAGAAACCCCCCACCCCCTCCTCCTTCCCTAAGGTCTGACTAAGTCTCCCCCACCCCTACCAGACAAGCCCACCACACAGCTCTACAACTCATTCAACAAAAGATCACGCCCTCTTGGGTGCAAAATCTGTATATATGGATCCCAAACTTTCAAAAAGTGTAATTTACCTTTCTTAGAGCCTCTGGCATCCCGAGATTCCCAACAGGCCAGTTGATGCAGATCAGCATGCCACTGTCAAAACCCAGGGGTAGCACTAGAGGTCCAACATTTCAATATACCCTTATAGGCCAACAGGCACATTTTGCGGCATAATAATTACATTACATTATTATTTGTATACCGCATAACCATATTTAGTTCTATGCAGTTCACAATTTAAGAGTCTGAGGCAATCTCAGGAATTACAACAGAATAAAAAATTGATAAATCCTGATCTTATATTACAAATTTTTTTTTTTTTGAATAGATAAGTTTTCAAGAATTTTCTGAAATGTGGCCCCCTTGCCCATAGATCCATAAGCCCCAGGGATAGGGTTGCCAGATTTTACATTCGTAAAATCCAGAGCCCTAGACCCACCCCAGGCCCGCCCCATGTGTGGATGCCCTCTTGCTTGACATGTGGGTTCTTCTTTGATAAATTTATTTCTTAAACGTGGGTACTATTGTTAGCAAAACTCAACTTAGAATATATCTAAGTAACTTGTATTTTTAACTATTTGTATTCCGCCGATTGTCCAGCTTTCTTCTGTGTAAACCGCCTAGAAATCGTTTGGTTATGGCGGTATAGAAGAATAAAGTTATGTTATGTTATATTATGTTACAATTTCAGGGGAAGCTTTTCAAAATCCGGTTAAAGTGCCAGGTTTTGGAAATCCAGACGTCTGGTAACCCTACCTAGGTATATCTCACATCAATTGTTCCAAGGTCCCCTGAAGAGGAATCTCCAACATGTGAGCTATTTTTAATGCTGAACGCCAAGCTGATTCTTCTGTGTACATTGCGACCCTTTTTGTAACCTGGCAGAAAGCAGTCTGTTTTTGATGATTGGAATTTGTATGATTTATGCCTACTCCTAAATTTACAGGCCTGTGAAAAGAACAGGCTTCCGTTTGTTTGGAAAATGACTTCAAAGGAATGTTGCTTAGCTATTTCTGTGGAGACTCCACACTCTGCCCCCGCTCATGCTATCACATAAGGCTTCTGCTACATCTGTAACTTGGATGCTCTCATTTTTGAAGATTGGAAAGACTGGAGTTGACAGTTTTGATACTTTGGTTTTCTGTCAACTCTTTCTTCTTAAGTTCATTGTTTGAAATTGGTGAAACCCACGCTGTGAGGGGGGGTCCCTGACAAGAACTTGGAGAGAGAATAAATCTTTGTTTACATTGGGTTTAAAACCAGAATTCCTATGTCTGAATCAGAAAAATAAGAGAGGGCTCTGACTGACATTTGGCTGAGCTACAGTGGAAACGTATCCAATTCACAAATATTACGTGGCTGAGTGTTTATAGAAGGAGCTGGGCAGCACCTTATGCAAATTATTCTATGAGGGACAGACACGTAAGGCAGATGGGAGGAATTTTATACCTTTTTTAAGGAATTAATTCATGAAAGGGAATTAAGTTTATGGAAACCAATATTGTGTACACACAGAATAAAAGGAGCTAGATCAGAATAAAGGAAGTGGAAATCTGCTCCCCATGAGTTCACAGGGAACCCAGGCTTTCTTGGTTCAGCTCAGGGTATAGAGTTATGTCTGTATTTTGTGTTAACTGTGGGTTAACAGTCTTTTGCATGCTCAGCTGTTCCTGATGGCTTTAGTTGAGACTGGAGACAGCTCTCTAGAGGGGAAACCCTGTTACTGATGGCTACAGAGCTTTTATGAGAGCTGGCAGTACTGAGTGCCAGCAGGTGTGTACCCCTAGAACAGGGGTTGACAATCATGATCCTTGAGGGCCACAACCCACTCAGGTTTTCAAAATTTCCACCATGAATATGCATGAAGTTGATTTGCATACTATGGAAGCAGTCCATGCAAATTAATCTCATGCATATTCATGGTGGAAATCTTGAAAACCTGACTGGATTGTGGTCCTTGAGCCCTTAGAAGCCTGGCTCAAGGCAAGAGGCCTTTGGGAGCAGCTCAGGGCAGAAGGAGGTGGAACATCAGCCCTTGGGAGCATCACTCAAAGAAGAAGGAGCAGCAGCAGCCCTCAGGAGCCTGGATCAAGGCAAATGGTCTTTGGGAGCAGCTCAGGGCAGAAGAAAAGGACCTATTGTTGCAGTCTTCTACAGCAGGGGTAGGGAACTCCGGTCCTCGAGAGCCGTAGTCCAGTCCAGGATTTCCCCAATGAATATGCATGAGATCTATTTGCATGCACTGCTTTCAATGCATATTCATTGGGGAAATCCTGAAAACCCGGAGTTCCCTACCCCTGCTCTAGAGGGATCTCTGTTACTGATGGTTGCAGAACCCAGTTAAGTGCAGGTAATCTGAACCCCAGCAGGTAAACACCCAAGAGGCTCCTCTTGAAGACCCAGAGGCCTCCAGGGTACGATCAGCACCAAGAGCCTAGCACAGGAACAAGGCCACTGGAGTGCTATCAGCACAAGGGGGTCCAGCGAGGGATAGGAGGCCTCCAGAGTGTGATCGGCACTAGGGATCCAGCAAGGGAGAAGGATTTCTAGGAACGATCAGCAGATAAGGATAGTTTTTAGGAGACCGTAGCATGGCCAAGCCTAGCCAGTCTGAAAGTCCAGCAGTCACCTGCCCATGAGAGCTGCAGAAGAGGGGTGAGTTCTGGGGACAGGGTAAGGGTGGACCAGCTAGGAGAGAAGGGATTTAGTCACACAGCCATGCCCATACACAGATTTAACTGAGAGGAAGCTTGCAGCTACTGCCTTGACAAACAAAACTGAAAGGGTTTTAAAGGTCGCAAAATACTATAAGTTAGTGGTTTCAAAGATCTGAATTATAAACTAATGGTATTGGTTTAACTGCATAAGTATTGGTTTAATTCAGTAAGCAATGGTATTGAGTATTCTGGATTACAGTAATCTTATTTATCTAGGCTATTTGCAATATTTAATCAAATGTCTCAAAACGGCCCAAAATACTGCAGTGAGATTGATATTTTTGTGAAAGAAGTTCAATCATGTTACAGAGTATTACTTACAACTACACTGGCTCCCAATTCGAGCAAGAATTTGGTTTAAATTTGCATGTGTGCTCTATAAAGTTTTCATTGAGATGGCTCCATCTTATTTGCTCGAACATTTTAGATTTGTTAATTTTCCTAAAATAACTCATAGTAATGATCATTTTGTTTTTCCTTCTATGAAAAGGATGATCTAATAAGTGTTATATCCAGAAGTTATTGACATATCAGGCAGGACAATTTTGGAAGGAGATATTAGTTCATTGTTCTGTTACTGTACCTTACCAATGTTTTAGACTTATTTATTTAAAAAATATTATCAGTAACTTATGTATTCTTATCAGGCTCATAATCAAAAAACATAGATGCCTAAAAAGCATCCTAAATGAGTTTCTAGATAGAATGCTATCATTCCAGGCAGCTAGGCTGAACACATGGCTTGGAAAGCCCATACTTGAGGCCACTACATACGCAGACTTTAGAAAATCCCTGAAAACTCGACTGTTTAACAAATTCTAAATTCCCATACCCAACTCTTCCTCGCCATGACCCTTCCACCTCGCCCCCTAATTCCAAGGCCCGAAACTAATTATACTTTCCACCTTGAATCTCATGTACTGACATAATGTATCTTTATTGTAACCCACCTGCACCCCATGTACTGACAAAACGTATCTTTATTGTAACCCATGTACTGACTAAATGTATCTTTATGGTAACCCACCTGTATCCCTTACACTGACAAAATGCACCTCGATAGTAAACCACTTGTATTGTAACCCACTTGTATTGTAACCCACTTGCATCCCATGTACTGACAAAATATATCTTTACTGTAACCCACTTGTATCCCATGTACTGACAAAATGAATCTTTAATGTAAACCACTTGCATCCCATGTACTGACTAAACGTATCTTTATTGTAAACCGTTTCTATCCCATGTACTGTCAAATGTATCTTTATTGTAAACCTCTTCGAACTTCACGGTATAGCGGTATATAAGAAATAAATTATTATTATTATTATTACTTGGATATCCTAATCGCCAGGACATCCAAGTACCAATAATTAAAACCGTCTTTCTGTGTGTCTAGCAAGGTGTTCTACAAAGGTGCCCAAACGGACCTGATGACCACTACATGCATCAAGGTAAAACACCCCCACATTCCACCAGTGCTCACTGACCCCCCCTTCCACCACACAAAAATGAGAACAAAAGGGTACTTGGGGAAGCCTAGTAAAGCTGCACAAAGGTGTCTTAAATAGGCTGGTGGGTGGGCTAGTGAACCATAGAGAGGAGGACCCAAGCCCATAAGCCACTCTAACCACTACATATATGGTAGAATGTGTGAGCCCATCCAAATCCTACTATACTGCCATATAGGTGCCACCTGCAGTCATGAATGCTATTGGGGTACACAGGAGGGTATAGTAGGTTTTGGTGGGGCCTCACCATAAATTATAAGGGGGTTATGGTGAGATATACAGATGGCACTCTTTACATGAAGTTCACAGCAGTGCCTTCTAAGGTGTCCCATATGCATGTTGCTAGAAGCAGGATTTTAAATACTTAACTGATGGTCCTTCCTTCTAAAACCCTTGAAAAGGTGGGGGAGGGTGGTAGACAAGACCGTTTGTAAATCTAATTGAATTTTGCGGTATATCAGGCCCTAATTCCATAACATACACTAAGCATTCGTAAAAGGGCCCCCTAAAAGAATGATGGAGAAAGAAGAGGTTATGATCACCAGGGACTCTCTCATGCCAATGAACAAAAAGCTGGATTCAAGGAAACTGGACATAGTGGTAAAACTGAAAAACACCAGAATGGACTTGATCTTAGAGGTGGCTGACCTAAGCGATTGCTTTGAATCGTGTAGAGAAAAGAAAAAAAATCCTCAAGCACCATGAAATGCAGTGAAAGACGTGGCATAAGAATAAAGAAATTTCCCAGCAAACATAAGCGATAGACAATTACAGCAGTAAAAAATAGTCAAATTACAATCAAAACATTACAATGTCGACGGAATGCATGGTAAAACATTTTAATAGACAGCATAGGGTGTAAGCAATGATTAAAAGGCATTTCTAAGCATACTTGGATAAATTGCCTATACACAGTATCTTATGAGCTCCAGAAGGAAACTCTCTTTTGGCACAATGCCGTCTTTTCCCTCCATTAAGTATTAATGATATTTGTAACCTTCAGCGCAATCCTACAGCAACGTCCTCGGATCGTGGTGTTGTGTTCTATGCACTTCCCACCCTAGGGTTGTGTTTCACAGTAAAAGCAGTCCTTCCTTTCTCTCTTATTATGTTTACAGCGATTGTATTATAGACCTCCTTCTGTGTTTACCCTTTTTTCCTTCCTTGTTCTTTATTTTGTTTATTGTAAACAGCTTAGCTCTGCATTTGCGTTATATCACATGAAGGTGAATCTCTGCAAGGTACCATGTCACAGAGGTTTATATAATTTCACACGGTGCCAGCATTGTAAATGAGTCTGTGCGCACAGGTGCCGTTGCTACGTCTGGTGCAGCTCATCCCTTCCTTCACAGTCTAATGGAAATACCCTTATGATGCAGTTACAAAGCGAGATTGACAGATACGATGTATGATGAATTTGGCAGAGTGGAACATGTTTCAAACTAGCCTGAAATAATGGCTGTCAGATGACTGTGGAAAGGTATCTGAAAAACTTCTCAGCAAAGCCCAGATACCATTCCAGAGCACAAAGATAAGCAGCTTCTTCTTAGGAAGACAGCACATAGCTTGGCATGGGTTCTGCACACAATTTTCTGCACTGTTATGCTTGCCTTATGTATGATGTTTAGCACACAGAACTGCAACAAAGAGTTGTGTAGACATCAGCACATTGTTCATTTCAATTCAATGGTAATGAAGGTATTAGATATTAAAGCCAATGCAACAAAGTGCATATATGGCTCAAAGGCTTAATGTCAGGTTTTGTCATGCTAGGGATATAGCAAGACAGACCAGGACAGGCTGGAGATAGCTATGACGGTGACTCTAGCAGTGGGGCAGTGTAGCTGATACTGGAAGGACTTCTACGGTCTGTCTTGCCATATACTGCCCCAAAGGATCAGGAGCAAATATGCATATCTTGTACCACATTCATATTGTCCAAGTACAGATCTTGACTATCTCGGGGGGAAGGGAAGACATCTTAGAGGGGAACTTGGCAAGTAAAATAACTAATTACTAGATTGTTGGTTCAACATTGTCTTGATAAAGAATGTGATTGTTGGGCAGACTGGATGGACCATGCAGGTCTTTATCTGCCGTCATTTACTATGCTACTACATAGAGCAGAGGTGGGAAACCATGGCCAGAGGGCCACAACCCAATCAGGTTTTCAAGATTTCCGCAATGAATATGCATAAGATTGGATGTACTGCTTTCATCATATGCAAATAGATCTCATGCATATTCATTGTGGAAATCGAGGACCACTTCTGATTTAGAGAGGGGTTTGAGTGGGAGTAAAAGATTTGGCTCATTGGTCTTTGGCCAGTGTTGGTGAGAGTTTTGTGTCAGCAGACAATCTAGTGAATAAAACTTTTTAAAAAATACAGTATGGTAGTGCTTCTCCACCCAGCCCTTGAGGCCTACCTAGTTCCATCAGGTTTTCAGGATATCCAGAATGAATATGCATGAGATATTTACATACCAAGGAGGCCATTCATGCAAATCTCTCATGCAAATTCATTCTGGATATCCTGAAAACCTGATGGGACCAAGTGGGCCTCAAGGACTGGGTTTAGGAAGCACTGCAGTAGAAGAATAAAGAACAGAGATGACTATGTAGGCCAGTGTTTCTCAACTTGGTCATGCAGTATTCCCTTGCCGGTCAGGTTTTCAGGATATCCACAATGCATTTGCATAAACTTGATTTGCATACACTGCCTCCATTTTGTGCAAATTTCTTTCATGCATATTCATTGTGGATATCCTGAAAACCTGACTGGCAAGGGGGTACTCCAGGACCGAGCTCAGCAGCTCTGAAATGATATTTATGCTCAGAATATACATTTAATTTTCACAGAGAAGTCCATTATCTGACATGGCACCATGTTTCACACCACTGCCACAGGAAAAGCTTCTGCGAGCACATATATATAATCAACATCCAGTCCTCTGCAACATTAGCATCATCATACAAAGCAGTAACTTTATTAGACTTTCAGGCAGTTGCGTAGCGAGGGAGGGAGGCACCCAGGTTGGTGGCACCCGGCATGGGCATGCTGTGCGTTCCCGGCGCTCTTCCCTGCTGTGCACGCAGCCCCTGTCCACACCTCTTCAAAATCTTATCCAACAGCAAGCCGTTTCTAGCTGCTGCTCGTACTGACCTCAGATCGCATTCTGACATCACTTCCTGGAAGAGGGGAGGTATGCTAGAGCCGTTTAAATACCTACATGGCATAAATGTGCATGAGGCAAGTCTCTTTCATTTGAAAGGAAACTCTGGAATGAGAGAGCATAAGATGAAGTTAAGTGGTGTTAGGCTCTGAAGTAATCTAAGGAAATACTTTTTTTTACAGAAAGGGTGGTAGATATGTGGAATAGTCTCCCAGTAGAGGTGGTGGAGGCAAAGGCCATGTCTGAATTCAAGAAAGCATGGGACAGGCATGTGAAATCCCTTAGGGAGAGTAGGAGATAGTGGATGCTGCAGATGGGCCATTTGGCCTTTATCTGCTGTCAAGCTTCTATGTTTCTGAGGGGTCACATAAGTATTTAAAACTATCAGAAGGTCATATGATACGCTGAACCCAAACAGCTGCATTTTTCTAGCAATCTTCCAGTTTCCCCAGATTACCACCCCACATCAGGCAAAATTCTCCTCCAGCGGTGATAAGAAATAAGAATTCTACAGCATAGCAGACAAAAACCTTGTGACCATCATATTTCAAGATGTCAGAGGGCCCAGACGTTTCTGGCAGCCTTAGTGAAAACTTCCATCTCACAAACTTTAAGCATTCATCTAGAGTCAGAGAGGTAGAAAGGTGGAGCGCTGAGTGTCCAATAATGAGGATAAGCTTCATAAGCTAAAGGCCCAGTTATTGGGATTGCAAAAGCAAGCAGAGGCTTGGAAGGCTAAGACTGAGGACCTGGAGAATTTCTCCCATAGGAGCAATATTTGATTTGTTGGCTTCTCGAAATCCATCCTAGATGCAGAACTTCTAGTGTTTTTCGAAAACTGGTTGCCATGGGAACTTTCTTTGCCTGACCATCAAGGCAGCCTTAGAGTGGAGCAGGCCCATGTTAGGGCCAAAGAAAGCTTCTGCCTCGTGACCTTGAGTGGTTATGGCCAAGTTTTTTTAAATTATGACCATAATTTCAAGCCCTATAGGAAAATAGTTACCAGAACCACCACATTCTTTTGTTTGTGGATTATACTGCAACAGTTTTTCAACAACGTTAATCCTTTGTGAATATTTGTTCATAGGTACGAAGCAAAAATGTTCACTTTATGTTGTCCTATTCACAGGGCCATCTCATCCTATCGATCAAGTGAGGCTCTGGCCCAGGGTGCCAGTGATAAAGGGTGCCAAGAATCCCAGTTGGTCTACCTTCAAACTTCTAGAGGGATAGATGCTGGACTGGGATTTTAGCGCCTTTTATCATCAGTGCTCTGAACTAGTTTCTCACCTGGTCCAGCAGGAGGGATTACTTGAGAGAGAGGGGGGATCCTGGATTACAGGAGGGGGGGGGAGAAGGGGAGAGAAATCAGATTGGGGGGATGGAGGCACCAATGTAAAAGTTGGCTCAGGGCGCTACAGTCCCTTGAGCCGGCCCTGCCTTTCCAGCTCATTTGAGAATCTGGCGTGATGGAATATCTCACACTTTTGACATGGCTTCTGCAGTGAGTTCCTGGTGAGACATAAGCGGCTGTATTGGTTGTACTATTCTCACCGTGTGCTTCTAATAATGTGGCATCTTGAACGTGCTGCAGTTTGCTTCAGCCTGCCTGGTCAGTCTGTTTTATTCTGTAGGGTGGCAACTTCAAGGTGTTATCCAGTGAGTGATTGACCTTTGTAAACTGGATGATTTATTATATGAGGATTGCAGGAGACATTCATACTTTGAACTGTAAAATACTGACTTTCGGTTTAGACTGTGGTATTTATTCTTTGTTGTTTTATTAAGGTTGCCCTCCTTCTGGTGGATTACTATTCTTCAGGAAGACTTGGATTTTATGACCTTGTTTTCTATTGAATATAATGGCTACAGGAGTTCCAGTTCCAGCTACAGTTAAATCATGTACTGTATATTCTGCTATTGCCAACAAAGAGTTCATAGTTGATTACATACAAAAAACTAGATTAATTCAACTAGGATATATATAAATAACAAGTTGCATTACTGTTCTGTCTTTCTCTCTGTCATGGTATTGTGTTATTGATGCAGGATGACTGTATAGAGGGTTTCATTTCTCTTCTTTTTCCAATCTACAGAGGAGTTACCGTATCTGTTTCTTTTTCTTGGTTTTATTAGACTTTAAGACTGCTACATGATACACTTATTATCAGTTTGGAATGACTAGTTGCATTTATTGTTCCCCCTCCCCCAATACAATATGTTTCATGTTGTAAGAAGGGATAGCATAGCTGGTTTTAAGAAAGGTTTGGACAAGTTCCTAGAGGAAAAGTCCATAGTTTGTTATTGAGAAAGACATGGGGAAGCCACTGATTTCCCTGAATTGGTAGCATGGAATATTGCAACTCCTTGGGTTTTGACCATGTACTAGTGACCTGGATTGGCACCGTGAGAACATGCTACTGGGCTTGATGGACCATTGTCTGACTCAGTAAGGCTATTCTTATGTTCTAATTAGTGGTCAATCTATGGGTGTGTGGGGGAGGGGGAGGAGGAGGAGTTTGGAGCTGCAAATCAATTGGTGTGGCCATTTTCAATGATAAACTACTGTATTATGGAGGAAGTTGGAACTTAGGGAAAGGAGAGGTTTCAGGTTGGGGAGAGGAGGGGGCTTTCAAGATACATAAGATTTTCAGGGGGACTTTTACTTGTATCTCTTTGTTGGTGCGGGGTCTGGCTGGGCACCCTGTATCTATTTTTCACCATTATTACTTGGCGCCTAGAAACTAGCCCAGCTGTGATAGCCTGTTGGTGTGTACCCAAATGTTCTCTTGAAGTGTGTCTTATATATTATCTTTTATAAAATATTATAAGATATTCACGGAGCTTAGATGAAGGGGAACCCATCTGGCCATTCTTCAAGAAATCTAGTTAGATCAGGTAGAACATAAAAAATTAAAAGGGGATTGGGTTGGAGAGGTAATTGTGGCCTCCTTTTATGACCACAGGGTGGGAGTGGCTATCTTAATTAGGCCTTCCCTTGTACAGTAGAAACTGTTAATGCAGATACTGAAGGGAGGTATGTAATAGCAATTTTGTCCAACAGGGTAACATCTAATCTAATCTAATCTTCCATTTGTGAATCCATTTGTGAGTTTGCAAGCTCTAGGCAACTGATCAGGGATCAAGAGGAAAAAGGGAGGGGAGGAATGGATAAGTAGACAGCACGGACAAGAGGTGGTGCCCCAACACATCAGGTCACACCTTTCTAGTTGAAGTAATTAGTGTTTGGCACTTGGTGATTACCCACTACTGATGTTTGAGGACTTTAATATGGTGATGGACCTTGTTTTGGACAAAACTCCTGCATGAATGAAAAAGATACATCATTCCAAAGGGCTACATTATCTTTGTGACACTTTGGATGTCATTGATGCATGAAGGACTTTGCACCCTTTTGATATTAAATTTATTCATGTTGCTCAAACCCACATCTCTGTCTCTAGACAGGATTACTTGTATATTTTTGTTTCCAGTACATAGTTTGATTGGGTAACTGGGATAGTCTATAATGATTTCACATCATTTATTAATTTGGATTGAAATTAAACATCAGGCAGATTATGAACCATGGACCAGGTGAGCTTTTCTGATATTTCTATACTATGATTCTTCTATGATTTCTATACTATGAGACTACTTGAGAGGGGCATCCAAGAAAGACTGACGTAGAAACTTCTGGACATTCAGTTGATGACGGGCTGGGAATGGTTAGATGAGCTGGAGTGAGCTGTGACAGAGACTCCAGTAGGTAGAACCTAAGCACACTACCGGGCAGGGCTCTTGGTTTCTGGCCCAGAAATATCTAAGAAATGAACCATTTAAATTAAATGATTAATTTATGGCACATGTTTGGTTGGGCAGACCGGATGGACCATTCATGCTTTATCTGCCGTCATTTACTATGTTACTATGTATAAGTTGAACTTCCAACACAGATGTCATCTACATATCTTTGTGAAGTTTCTGAGTTTATATCTGGTCATGGAAATCCAAAGGTTGGGAATGAAAAGGAAGGTGCTATTGTTAGATTTCAGCCTTCTGGATGTAGACTGAAATTTCACATATGCAAAACAGAAAGAAGTAGAGAGATCATGGAACTTCCAACGTATTGGCGGAATATAAGTCACCAATGTAATGTAATGTAATACCTTCAAAGGTGCTCTGCTTAGTTAAAGGATGATGAAACTCATGATGGAAGGCTGATGCTAGATCTATCCAGTAGTACTCACAAATGGAGAAAGCATGTCTAATGTCCAGGTGGGTGACTTCCTGGGTTGAGTGATCATCATATGGTTTGGTTTTATGTAAGAGTTAAAATTGTGTGCAGACACACAAAACTCAAGGTATTGGATTTCAAACATGGGAAAATACCTGAAGTAAAAGATAATAGTTCTAGCTGAAAGGAGCTATAAAAATTCCAACAGATCTTTATGTAAAGAAAGTAAATGAAGCAATAGGAAAAAGGAAACCAATATGGTTCTCTATTAAAAAAAAAAGTGGCTGAAAAAAGGCAAAAAAAATTAAAAGGTAGCATTCACATAATACAGAAGAATACCAGATAAAGCTCAAAGAATCAAAGAAAGAAGGATGTCAAAAGCACGGGAAGAAGAAAATATGGTTAGCGATGTAAAGAGAGGTGACAAGGGGGAAGGAGTAAAACGCGGACCTCGCGGATCTAAACCCGCACGTCCTTAAAAATCTGAGGTCCGTGCCGCCTGTAGTTAGTTTCTGGCTCGGTGACCATTTAGCGCTGACGGATCCGTTTCAGCATAGGGAGGGTAAAGTATTAAGATCCATCAGCGCTACAATGTCACCGAAGTCTGTCAGAGCCGATTTACTGGGGCTGCAGGAAACCAGTTTAAATGATTCGTTTTGGAGCCCCTCCAGCACTACACTAGTCTCTGGCTCTGACAGACCTCGGTGACATTTTAGCGCTGACGGATCCTAATACTTTTCCCTCCCTATGCTGAGACGGATCTGTCAGCACTAAATTGTCACCATGGTCTGTCAGAGCCAGAAACTAACTACAGGCGGCATGGACCTCAGATTTTTAAGGACGTGCGGATTTAGATCCACGAGGTCCGTGAGGTCCGCTTTTTACCCCTTCCCATGACAAGGCTTCAAGGAACGTCAAGGAAATGAGAAAGATGCTGAGGATCTCTGTGTGGAGATTGACAAGGGAAAAGTAGACATGCTAAACGAATACTTTTGTGTTCATGGAAGAAGGACCACAGTTGATTAATGAGGAGAGTCCAGAGATGTTTTTAACAAGTCCTCTTAAAGATTTGTTTAATAGATCCTTAGAGATGGGAGAGATTCCATGGAATTAGAAAAGGGTATTTATTTTAATCCTAAGTGGTTTGCATCCAGGTACTTTATCAAATTTCCCTATCTGTCTCGGTGGGCTTAAGCTCTATCTCGTACACCTGGGGCAATGAGGGGATTAAGTGACTTGCCCTGGGTCATAAGGAGCAGCGAGGGATTTCCTCTTTATGAAAGTGGTAATAGAGAATAAGGATAAGTTATAAGTCAATAAGCCTTTCCTTAGTGATTGGAAAAGTAATGGAGACACTGCTGAAGGAAAGGATAATGAACTTTCCGAACACCAATGGGTTGCAAGATCCAGACATGAATTTATAGAAGGAAGATTGTGCTCAACAAATCAGATTTTTGGGGGGGTGACCAGAGAATTAGATTGAGGGCCTGCTCTGGATGTAGTTTTCTTGGATATAGTTCTTCATATGAAGCCAATGAATAAACTGAGCAGCCTGATGTTAGGACCAAAGACAACATCTGTGAGCAGTACCAGTGCACACATCACAATAATAATAATTGATCCTGAAGGGCATAGAAAAAGTAGACAGAGACAGATTTTTCAAATTAAGGGGCACCACAAGTACAAGGGGGCATTGGGGGAAATTGAAAGGGGACAGGTTTAGAACAAACGCTAGGAAGTACTTTTTCACTCAGAGGGTGGTGGATGCATGGAACGTGCTTCCAGAGGCTGTTGTGGACAAGAAAACACTAAATGGATTCAAAGAAGGTTTGGATAGATTCCTAGAAGAAAAAGGGATTGGGGGGTACAGATAGGTATAGACCATTGCTCAGGCAATGGGCCTGATGGGCCGCCGCGGGAGCGGACCGCTGAGCAGGATGGACCTATGGTCTGCCTCAGCGGAGGCAACTTCTTATGTTCTTAATTGAAACAATTTTAAGTTGTTGAGAATGGTTTTTAAATGACTTTCTCAATATTTACAAGCACACTGAGTAATCCAGAGTACTTTATAACTGAATTGCTAGAGTAGGGATAGCCAGTACTTAATATACATGAAATGCATTGGCATACAATGGGGGTAGTACATGCAAATGTATCTCATACATATTCATTGGATATATTCTGAAAACCTGAGTAGCTTGTGGCTCTCCAGAATTGAAGTTGCCTACTCCTCTGTTAAAGCTGTTTCTGTTATAATTATACTAGCTCAGAGTTTCCCCACCCCCTATTTTGGGGGCACAGCTAGCCAGTCTGGTTTTCAGGAATATCTGTAATGAATCTGCATGAGAGACTCACCAGGGTCTAGATGCACTAAAGTCTCCCATCGTCAACAATCGTCGCAGTTTAGCAGCCGATCATATTTGCCGACCCGATGCACAAAACGACTCACCGTGTGTTTTTCCACGTGATTGCTCATTTACTAATCCAGACATGCAAAGGAGGTTGTTAATATTAAAACGCCATACAAAGTAGCTGACCGGTCTATGCTCTAAAAACAGTTCGCCATGCTCAAAAAAATAGTGATCACCTGTAGCAATCCGAAAAAAGCAACAGGTCAAGACTAGTCACTTACATGTCTTACCAACTGTTTAGCCCTGGAAATAATAATATTTATAACATTTATACTATAAATACAATTTTTACAATGCAGTAGAGATGCATACATGTGTTATATTTATGTTGTGAGTACATGTGATGAAGGTGTGTGTTATGCATGCCCATTAATAGCGTAAAATATAAAATATAAGAGAGGGCTGCGAAAATATGGGTGCCAACAAGAGAAGGTGAAAACTTTCGTCCCTCATGATTAAAATATGTAGGAACTAGGCCAGAACATTACACAGTACCACCCTCATTTATGCTCCATAGTAGAGTCTGCGTAATCTGCTGCTACCTCTCCGCACCCTCTGTACGGCATCAAGGGATTGCCCTCGCTGTACTATTTAAAATCGCGTGAAATACCAGCGTTTGTTAACCGCGTGTGCTTTGTGCTCCAACGGTCGATATTATGGACGGCAGTTGTAGGCTCCGCTTTATGCAGGCTGCCCTTTCCCTGGGAGGAAGTAGAAACCATGATGGCGCCTATGACCGACGTAGTAAATCTGACACACGCGTACATTGTTGCTGTATCAACTGGACTATTCTGTGCATGTGTGAGAGTCGCTCTCACAGCGATCGATCGGACGGGGATTATGGATAACCTCTGCGCAAATCATTTGCATTCAAACGTGTTCGAGCATCGATCGCTGTTTTGGAGGCAGCCAAAAACTCTGCCCACAGCGACCCACATGGTCTTACCGACCGTGTTTAGTGCATCTAGCCCTAGATCTTCAACGCATTCAAATCTCTTTCATGCATATTCATTGTGGCAGTCCTCAAAACCTGTCTAGCTAGGTGTGCCCCCAGGAGAAGATCAAGGACCATTGTTCTACTCCTTAGCCTAGAAGGGCTAGAGATGGCAAATGTTATGGAAAGTATGTTGCTATTCCTTCAACTATAGCCATCATTTAAATCCAGCACATGAGACCTAGTGATATCCAGCCTGCAACATTCACTATGCTACAGAAATAGCTGTATGGTTTAGAAAATAGCCACATGTCATGAAAGGGACAACGTCAAAGTTGCTAGATTGTGAATTGGAAAACCAGCAAGGTGTTGATATCCACAGTGCAGTGGGAAAGATTGCTCACACTGAAGCCTACTCACTTCCTGTTCGGCTGCTGCTGGGTTCCTGTTCCTTCACTTTTCATTTCATTGCTGCCGTGTCATAGCTGCAGCAAAGGTGCTCAGGACTAGAAACATAGTAACATAGTAGATGACGGCAGATAAAGACCCGAATGATCCATCCCAGTCTGCCCAACCTGATTCAATCAAAAAAAAATAAATAAATAAATATTTTTTTTCTTCTTAGCTATTTCTGGGCAAGAATCTAAAGCTCTGCTCAGTATTATGCTTAGGTTTCAACTACTGAAGTCTCCATCAAAGCTCACTCCAGCCCATCTACACCATTCCAGCCATTGAAGCCCTCCCCAGCCCATCCTCAAGAGACCTTTGTGGCAAGTCCTGATTTTGACCTTAACTCTTCCTCTTGCCGAATGTGAAAACATAAAAGTTATAGCTATAATACCAAAAACTTTGCTCCATTAAACAAAAAATAGCAGCAAATTTTAAGAAAAACGGAGCTATATGTAATCAGTGGCTTTGAGGGACCCCAGGATGAGCTTTAAAAAAACTTTAAAAATTATTTTCTGATCAAGCACAATCTAATTCATGGGGAAAAACTTAAATCGGCAGTTTTTCCAACTTTAGTTTTTTTCTGGACAACCCTACAGAAACTGTGACTCCTGCACAGATGCATCGGAACTGCATACCACAGTTTGTAAGGCCAATCTGGAGCAACTAGAATGACGCGGCCCTGATGGACCACGATCTGCCGAATGACCCGGCCTATCATTGGCCAAGGAGGAAAGACATACAGGAGAATTTTCTGAGGCCACGGCTGCACTAGAGTGTCAAGTCTCTCGCTTCCGAGTTCGGATCTTCAACTGAAGGAGCGATCTGCTTTCTTGTTTCTTGCCGTGGCCATGAGGTCAAAGAGGGCCCAACCCCACCATTGCACTATGGCTCAGAATGTTGCTGTAGACAAGGCCCACTTGCCTGGATCCAGAGTCTGTCTGTCGAGGAAATCTGCTTGAACATTGTCATCTCCCGTCACATGCGCTGCCATTACCACTTGAAGGTTACATTCTGCCCAAAGAAAAAGAAGGTGGGCTTCCTGAGCCAGAAGAAGGGTGCTCTCGGTCCCTCCCTGGTGATTGACATAGGCTACTGCCATCGCATTGTTGGAGAAGACCCTGAGCGCTTGGCCCTCCAGAGTCTTCTGCAATCGCACCAGAGCCAGTCGAATGGCTCTGAGCTCTAACTGATTGATTGACCTCTGAGAGGGAATCCAACACTCCTGAAAAGAACAATGATTGCAGTGGGCTCCCCAGCCCTGAAGACTGACATCTGTCATCACTGCGATCCAGGAGGCAATTCGCAGTGATACACCCCTGCAGAGTGACTGTAAGAGAAGCCACCAGTTGGCTTGCCTGAGATTTCGGAGTCCAAGAGCAGAACAAACACCTCTGCTGGCATGCGTGCAGAAGGGAAGAACTGCAGGTGGAGCTAAGGAGTCCAGTGAAGTACAGCAGAGGTAAAAGGAAAAAAATCCAGAGTGGATTCCTTCTGTAGATAGCACACGGCCATGGGGACACTACCCATCTGTCTAGAACAGTGTTTCTCAACTCGGTCCTGGAGTACCCTCTTGCCAGTCAGGTTTTCAAGATATTCATGATGAATATGCATGAAAGATATTTGCATATAATGGAGGCAGTGTATGCTAATCAAGTTTATGCAAATTCAGTGTGGATACACTGGCAAGGGGGTACTCCAGGACTGAGTTGAGAAATACTGGTCTAGAATGACTAACCTATCGCACTAGAAACTTCCTGGAAAAAGAATATCTAACATAGTATTGCATGATCTTCCTTGGGGTCATGAGCCGGCTCAATCTAAGAGTAAGATATGAAGCTGGAATTTACCACGATGGAATCGGAAGCTGGGAAAGAGAAATGTTGCTCATTTACTGCCATTGTAGAACTCTACAGTGCACTAATGAAAAGGTTAGGGGGGGGAATTACATAATATGTACAAAGGCATGAAAGTACAGAGTGATATTATCAAATCAGAGGGCCAGAAAATGTAATACAGCTTCTAGTTACACTGCAAATGGGTTACTGTATATCAGTGAAGATATGAGATTGTTTAGGGTCTACACATCATAGAAATGCTGATTTAGAAGCCTTTTGGCCAGTCCTGTTTTGAACTTCCATCTCAAAGTAGGAGGGAATTTGTAGTGCTTGGTCATGTCCACTGAAATTGGTGCTGGAAATCCCATAATGTTCCAGGATGGGATGGTCAGAAATCTAGGACTGTCTGAAAAATCTCTTGCCTTGAAATGATCAACTTGACATCTTGGAGTCCAGATGAGATGAGGTTATTATGGGAGTGTGAGTATTGGGAGAAAGAGTGTGGGACAGAGAGGAACTGAGAAGGATGATGACAGAATGGAGTCAGATGGGCAAAGGTAGGGAGATATAGAGTGGGGATAGACTAAAGGGAGTAGAGAGCATATGTGTAGAGTTAACATATGGCTCTAGAACACAGGTGTCAAAGTCAGTCCTCGAGGGCCAGAATCCAGTCGGGTTTTCAGGATTTCCCCAATGAATCTGCATGAGATCTATTTGCATGCACTGCTTTCAATGCATATTCATTGGGGAAATCCAGAAAACCCGACTGGATTCCGGCCCTCGAGGAGGGACTTTGACACCCCTGCTCTAGAAAAAGGAGGATGGATTGAGACATCCGGGTTTTTCTTTCATTGAAAGCAATGTCTCAATCCGCCCTTCTTTTTCCGGAGGTCCTGAGGAAAACCACTGCTCCATGTAGCTCTCCTTCCATCCTCACAACTAAAGCAAGCTTAAATAAATACATTTTTAAAAAAGGAGGAGGGGGTAATTCTGATCATATGCCTTGGGTACGGAAAATGCTGGCCCCAGCTATGCCTTAAGGAACATCAAATTCTGGTCCACAATTTTTACATCTAGAAAAGTTTGGTTAGCCCTATTTAGTGAATGATTCCCCCTCTGATCCACTACAACCAAGGGCTGAGTATGGCTGCTAATAATCCTGAAGCTGTTCAGGCGTAAAATAAATGCAAAGCCTGACTAACAGACATGATAGTGGGATAACGCAATGCATTGCTTGAAGACATTCGGATTTCTATTTCCCCAACCATAAGTCACTGTAGCAGCTCTAATAGCAAACCAACCACATGTCAGAGGAGCATCTTATAAAATATTCAGAGACAAAAATTACTCAGATATTGTTTTGCTTTTAGGAATTGTTGCTTCCTCTTAATCCACAGTATTCGTTATAATGCAGGGAAATGTATCTTAGCCGACCAGTTTGTGGCCTAGCAGTGGAAGCTTCTCTTTATTATCTTGCTAACCGGGCAGTATGCTTGTTCTCATCTGTAGCTTTTAATGGAAGGAGAATGTGTTTTACACAAATAATTCAATGAATTTTGCCCTAATTTCTGTGCAAAATAACATAGGGGAGGGTGTATGTGTAATAATCTATTCTAAGCCTTAGATTTATATACCATATCATCTTTTGAGTAGGGGCTAAACTTGGTTTGGTGACGGGACAAAAGCGCGTGAGACTTCTGTGCGCCGACATTGCAGCGCCGACAATTTGGCGTAAGACACCAGCGTGCCGCCTAAAAAGTGACTTTTAAAGAGCTCCGACGTGGGGTGTGGGGGGGACTCCCCACTTTACTTCAGACTGTTCGCGCTGCCGTTGGGGGGGGTGCAAGCCCCCACATTATAGAGAAAACTTAACTTAACTTTTTCCTAAAAATTCGGGAAAAAGTTAAGTTGCCCCCCCAACGGCAGCGCGAAGAGTATGAAGTAAACTGGGGGGGTTCCTCACTCACACCCCACTTTGGAGCTCTTTAAAAGTAAATTTTTAGGCGGCACGCTGGTGTCTTGCGCCAAATTGTCGGCGCTGCAATGTCAGCGTGCTGAAGTCTCGCACGCGAATGACTATGAACCATCGGTTTACATAAGACTTTAATAAACAGGGAAATCAGTTTAACTAACATGTGAATTACTAAACCAAAGACAATTAGCACTCCTTAGTTAGGGTTGCCAGATTTTCCTTTCAGAAAATCCAGACCCCCCTAGCCCCGCCTCCAGGCCCGCCTAGTTCTGTCTTGTTTATTCCAATAAAGGACAAACACCAACTGTGGACCCGACACAGTACTGTGTTTCGGCGAATCAAAACGCCTGCATCAGAGGTCACTGTAGGATTGTAATTCACGGGTAACTCCTCCTTTGTTAGTAGAAGGCTGGGTCAATCAAACGCAAAGAAAGTCTAGCGCCTCAACACCTCTGTATAGTACAATTGGTGGTTTTTCAAGCATCTTATTACATAATATAAGAGGATGAGACTTGATGTTCTGCCTTTTCTGTGTGTTTACAATCAAAACAGTTTACATATTTTAGACAGGTACTTATTTTGTACCTCGGGCAATGAAATGTTAAGTGGCACAGGAAGCTGTGATGGGAATCAAACTCGCAACCTCAAGGTGCTGAGGCAGCAGCTCTTCTAACCACTAGGTCGCTTTTCCACTCCTGTGTCTGAAGAGCAAGAGTGTATGCATGTGTGTGCACATATGTCTGGGAAGCACGAGTGCATACATGTGCGTATGTTTGTTTGTGTCTGGGGGGGGGGGGGGAAGATGCTCTTTCTTTGAAAATTTGGGCTGGAGTGGAGAAGTTCTCCAGTATAACATAGTAACGTAGTAGATGACGGCAGATGAAGACCCGAATGGTCCATCCAGTCTGCCCAACCTGATTCAATTTAAATTTTTTAAATTTTTTTTCTTCTTAGCTATTTCTGGGCAAGAATCCAAAGCTCTACCCGGTACTGTGCTTGGGTTCCAACTACCGAAATCTCTGTTAAGACTTACTCCAGCCCATCTAAACCCTCCCAGCCATTGAAGCCCTCCCCAGCCCATCCTCCACCAAAGGGCCATATACAGACACAGACCGTGTAAGTCTGCCCAGTACTGGCCTTAATTCAATTTTTAATATTATTTTCTGATTCTAGAATCTAAAATGATTCTAGATATAAATGTACCTGTGTATAATCCAAAGGGTCTTTTTACACAGCTGCAGTAAACATTGGCCTTAATGCATACTTCAGGTCTTTCCCATGTGTTTAGGCCAATGTTTACTGCAGCTGTAAAAACACAAACTTTCTATTTATTCCATCAATGGCTAAAAGCAAGTATTGCTGTTAGCGCATGACCATTTTTTCAAATTATTATTACTGCCACCTATTATATAGGTCAGTGGTCTCAAACTTGCGGCCCGGGGGCCACATGCGGCCCACCAGGTACTATTTTGAGGCCCTCGGTATGTTTATCATAATCATAAAAGTGAAATAAAACAGTTTCTTGATCATATGTCTCTTTAGCTAGAAATGACAATATTATTATTAAGACTTAGCCAAAAGAAAAGATTTATAAACTCTAAAGAGTTTTACCTCATGCAAAATTGTCATTTCTTTAATAAGACATTAACTATTTTTTCTGAGCCCCTCCAAGTATCTACAAATCCAAAATGTGGCCCTGCAAAGGGTTTGAGTTGAAGACCACTGATGTAGATGGTAAGGGATCCTGCATTATATTTGCACTAACTATTTACCACCCCACCTCCCTGCAATGAAGCCAGTAAGGAGATAGCGGATGGGCAGACTGGATGGGCCATTTGGCCTTTATCTGCCATCATGTTTCTTTGTTTCTCTAACTGTAAAGCTCTATGACCTCACAATGCAAGTGTTAAGAGCCTTAGCCAATAGGGAGAGGAGGAGATAGTGGATGCAGCGGATGGGCAGACTGGATGAGCCATTTGGCCTTTATCTGTCATCATGTTTCTCTGTTTCTCTCTAGGCTTTTTTATCACCGGCTATAGCAGTAAAAGCTCCGACGCTCATATCGTCGTGGTTGGTGATAAAAAAAAAAAGCCTAATGTGGCTTCATAAAAGGGGGTCGTAGTGTTCTGGTTAGCACAAGAAGGCCCACTCTCCAGCCCCTGACACACTTTCTCAAAAAATAAATATAAAATATTCAGTATACGGTTAGCGTTGCCATATTGCAAAACTAAGGCGGAATGCATGAATGTGTGTGTTAGACATACGTTAGCACCTAATGCAGCTTAGTAAAAGAACTGCTAAGTGAAGGGGCATTTTCAGTCCAGGAGTGTGTGGCGCAGTGGTTAGAGCTAGTCTCAGCACCCTGAGGTTGTGGGTTCAAGTCACTTAATCCCCCATTGCTCCATCTATATTTATTTATTTGATTTTTTAGCCCGTCCTCCCAAAAGAGCCCAGAACGGGTTACAATGAATATATTGGTGCATTAAAATTATAAGTAAGATAGGTACTTAGAAATTCCCTTACTGTCCCGAAGGCTCACAATCTAACTAAAGTACCAGGAAAAATGACAATTAGAAGAGTAATAAAGAAAGAAAAATAGAGATAGAGGAGAAAAATAAGAAAATAAACATACTAATAAGACTACAATGATCTAAAGGACTTTGAAAGGTTGAAAAAAGAGGGGAGATAAGAATAGATGCAGAGGGAGAACCGTTGAAGCAATAGAATTCTGGGGAAATTTAAGTGAAATTTGAATGATAAAATACAACAAAATAAGTGGCAAAACAATAAGTGAGATTAAAAAATATATCATAAACTAAAAAGAAGTGAAAATAAAATCAAAACAGTCAAAACTGAAGTCCAGCTTGAACGGGCCCCCGAGCCAACCGTTGGTCCGATGGCCGGACTGCAGCCCTCCTCCGTCGGCTCTCCCCTGCTGGAATGGGGGAGGAGCGAAGACAGTGTAAGCCTACCAGGACAGATAGGGAAAAATGCTTGTGTACCTGAATACTAAAAATAAATTCAGCTAACTATTAAGTTACCTGGCAAATTCTTTAAAAATCTGACCTATTACAGTCTCCACATTATCTATATCTGTTCAGAAGCACCAAAGAGCTAATTTTTTAAAAATATTTGTGAAGCTTTTGTCACACATTAAACTTTTACATTTACACCTTAGACCAGGGGTCTCAAAGTCCCTCCTTGAGGGCCGCAATCCAGTCGGGTTTTCAGGATTTCCCCAATGAGTTTTCATGAGATCTATGTGCATGCACTGCTTTCAATGCATATTCATTGGGGAAATCCTGAAAACCCGATTGGATTGCGGCCTTCAAGGAGGGACTTTGAGATCCCTGGCTTAGACTCATCACTCATAAATCTCACTCTTTAGTGCAGCTCTCCTTTGTTCCAGAGTCAATGGAAGGTGAAAATGACTCATCAACTTTTCTGGTTCTCAGCCCACTGTTTCAAAAGTGCCAACACCCAGTTTCGGGAGGCAGACTTTTTGACCAGTCATGTAAATTTAATATTTATTAAATGTGAAGAATAATTACAAACATCTTGCACAGAAATTAGAGAAATAATACATTAGAATGCATGAAAAACAAGAAAAAAAAAATCAGCAAAAGTTACAGCACTTTAAGCACCCTATTAAATCCACAATTCAAGTGGAGAAATATACAGCAATGCTCATAAACCAATCCTGGTTTTGGCCTTACATATGAAATTAAATATGCTATTTGTAGTCCCTGATTCAAGCAATTAAAATAATTTCTGCAGGCCTCATAATACACCAGGATAGGGTAATCAGAACTTCAGGATTGGCCTAAAATCTCCCTTCTTGGAGGCGGTAGCTTGTCAACTCTAACCATAAAATAACTCCATTCAAAGCATATGCTTGCCTAGTCCTTGTACTCACTTACCCCCTCTTTTACTAAGGTGCGCTAACCAATTAGCACGTGCTAAACGCTAACGCGTCCATAGACTAACATGCATGCGTTAGCGATTAGCGCATGCTAATCGGTTAGCTCACCTTAGTAAAAGAGGGCCTTAGTATTAATGCTACCACATCACAGCTAGGTGCCGCCATTTTCATTGGTACTTATGGGCCTAGGGTTATCAAATGGCTTCAGAAAAAGGAGGATAGATTGAGACATCCAGGTTTTACTTCCATTGAAAGCAGTGGAATTAAAACCTGGATGTCTCAATCCATCCTCCGTCTGGTGCCATATGAAAGTTCTGGAAAATGTGAAATGTAATGAAAAGACAGAGATACCAAATCACCCAGTTCCAGGTTGGAGACTTTTTTGACCACTTCTGGTTTTGAACCATATCCCAGACCAGTATGGGATTTGCAGTACTAATTTCAATGGGCAGAATCAGGCACTACAAATCCCATAATGTACCTGGATTGTGTGGTCAGAATCCAGAACTGTCTCAAAATCTCCAGCTTGGAACTGGGTAACTTGGCATCTCTGACATGGCCATGAATGAAGATCAGGGGGAGGGGCAAGGAATGTAAATGTGATGGGATCCATTGTAGTAATACTTTAATTTGCTTATGGTTGAGTGCAACTGTTGGGTATATAGATGGGGGATTGATACATATATTTGATATGAAATATAATTTGATAAAATTTAAGTGCTGTTAAAGTGTAAAATGTTGATATATTATGTTGCACTTATTGTTAGTTTTAAACCAGTGGTCTCAAACTTGCAGCCCGGGGCCACATGCATCCCGCCAGGTACAATTTTGAGGCCCTCGGTATATTTATCATAATCACAAAAGTAAAATAAAACAGTTTCTTGATCATATGTCTCTTTAGCTATAAATGACAATATTATTATTAAGACCTAGCCAAAATGAAAGATTTATAAACTATAAAGAGTTTTACCTCAATCAAAATTTAATACAACTTAACCATTTTTTTCTGAGGCCCTCCAAGTACCTACAAATCCAAAATGTGGCCCTGCAAAGGGTTTGAGTTTGAGACCACTGTTTTAAACTGAATAAAGATTTACAAAAAAAAAAAAAAAAGGGAGAGAGCCACAAGAAAATAGCCAAATACTGAAGACAAAAAGCAGCGACCACATCTGGGGGTTATATGAACTATAAAAGTACTGTATTCAAAAGAAAGAGGCGTCTCATATGAATGGACAGTCCTGAAAGAAAAATATAAGTGACGGTTTGCTGTTATTTTTGCTGTCTGGTCTACTACATTTTTTCTGAGATGCTTGTCATTTTATGCTTAGAGACTAGTAAATAAACCTTTTGGTTCACAATCCCAATTCAAGTTTTTTCAAGTTTCAAGTTTAATGAAAATTTGATTAAATCGCATTATCAGAAATTCAAAGCGATATACAATTTAAAATAAAGGAGATGACAAACAGTGCATTTAGGGAATAAAAGACATAATTATGAACAATATATAACCAGAGACAAATAAATCAAAAAGGGAAGTGGGAGGAACTACCATGCATACAGCAAAGGAGAAAATTAAAGGAAACAACACCAGCTAAAAACTAACTATATTGAATGGTCATTAAAAATTTATGAGTCCAATGCATCTTTGAACAGAAAACATTTTAAATTTGCTTTGAATTTGTCTAGGTTATTTTTTTCTCTCAAATTCGCTGACAATGAATTCCATATTTGAGGGGCCGTCACAGAAAAAATTGTGTTCCACCGAGTATTAATAGTTCTTACTGATGGAACAGAAAGTAGACGTTTATCCTCAGATTTCGGTGTTCTTAAAGGGGTGTAGGGAGTGAGAATCCTTTCTACGAATAATGGAGCTTTAGACAATTGTGGCCATTGACACTGGCCCTGACCTGGACCCTCTATAAAACATGTGTGTATTCAAAGTAAGGTAGCTTTGCTAGGGCTAATCCAGACAAGAAGGGGTTACTTGTTCTACCATAGAAAGAGCAACATAAAACAGGTCTTACAGGAACGGAAACCACACACTACAAATAAACAAATCACATCTTTTCTTCACAGAAAATTCACATCATAATATTGCCTTGCAGCCTCTTGTGTAAAGGGTTCATGGAATGGTGAGGTGTTCTGTGTATGTTTAGGTGGGAGATGGGTAGGGTTATCATATGGCTCCAGAAAAAGGAGAAAATAACAAGTGGGGAGTGGGATAGACCACTCCCTTGGGGTGGACAATCTTTATTTTGTATTAAAAAACTTAACACCATAATACATATAAAACTACATGAAAAAATCCAGTGTATAGAATGTCCTTTATTGGAGTATTATAATCAATGACCAGACACGGTCCTGATGAAGGCCTGCCTCAGGAGTGTGGTTTATTAGTCATCCATGGTGTCTCTGACAGCACTCAGATTTGCAGCACTCGCCATGTTTGTAGGACATTTTATATGTATTATGGTTTTAAGTTTTTTAATACAAAATAAAGATTGTCTACCCCCAAGGTTGGCATGGTCTATCCCACTCCCCACTTGTTCGACTTTATGTGAAGCTTTTGTTCACTCTCTTTTGTTTCATATTTGCTTTCTCCAGAAAAAAGGAGGACAGATTGAGACATCCGGGTTTTACTTCCATTGCTTTCAATGGGAAGAGGGTGGGGGAGGGGCACCGCTCACCCTTACTATGCCACTGAGCATGTGTATTCTTAGTTTTCCCATAGCATGTATGTTATCGAAAACCATCTCAGTGGTGTGCCTCAAGGTTCTGTTTTTGGGTCTGTTCTTTTTAACATTTTTATAAACAATATTGCTGAAAGGTTGAAGGGTAATATTTGCCTTTTTGCGGATGATACAAAAATCTGCAATAGAGTAGGCACGCCGGATGGTGTGAATAACTTGAAGAAAGACCTGGCGAAGCTTGAAGAATGGTCTGAAATTTGGCAGCTAAAATTTAATGCTAAGAAATGCAAGGTCATGCATTTGGGCTGCAAAAACCCGAGGGAACAGTACAGATTAGGGAGTGACGAGCTTATGTGCACGACAGAAGAGTGGGTCTTGGGTGTGATTGTATGTGATGATCTTAAGGTGGCCAAACAGGTTGAAAAGGTGACGTGAAAGCTACAAGGATGCTAGGTTGCATAAGAAGAGGTATGGCTCTATATAAGACTCTGGTGAGACCTCATTTAGAATATTGTGTACAATTCTGGAGGCCGCACCTTCAGAAAGATATAAAAAGGATGGAGTCGGTCCTGAGGAAGGCTACTAAAATGGTGTGTGGTCATCATAAGGCATGTGGGACACTTAAAAATCTCAATCTGTATACTTTGGAGGACAGGTGGGAGATGGGAGATATGATAGACGTTTAAATACCTACATAATGTAAATGCGCATGAGTCGAGTCTCTTTAATTTGAAAGGAAACTCTGTAATGAGAGGGCATAGGATGAGGTTATAGGCTCCGCAGTAATCTGAGGAAATACATTTTTACGGAAAGGGTGGTAGATGCATGGAACAGTCTCCTGGAAGAGGTGGTGGAAACAGAGACTGTGTCATGAGGGCCTTGGATAGGCATGTTGGATCTCTTGGAGAGAGAAAGAGATAATGGTTACTGCAGATGGATAGACTAGATGGGCCTTTTGGCCTTTATCTGCCATCATGTTTCTGTAGTTTGTTATTGATCCTGTGGCTTGTATGTTATTGATGTTAAAAAGTACTGTACGTTTCCTTGTAACCTTTTCTGGGCTCCCGGGAAGGACGGGCTATAAAACTAGCTAACTAACTAAATAAATAAAAACATTGATAGTCAAAACTAAATATTAGATCCTAAGAGTCACACAGATTCAAAGAATCATCAGTGCCTTCTTGTATTTGCAAAAGGGTGGGTCTTTTTTCACATATTCATTTGCCTTTGTAAATGGCCTTTGAAAATTGCAATAACTGTAACCATGTCTGTATATATGTTTGTGTTTTATGTGCAGACATGGTATTATCTTGTCATTACTGCAATTTCATTTGCCTCATCCCAAATTTATCTCACTGTATGAATTATGTTGACAGTTGGTCACTTGTATTGTAATTATAGGGTCTGATATGGAGAAATCATCTTTATTAATGCATAAACATACGGTGTCAGGTCAAAAGCGTGCCGGGACAAAGGCGCGCACAGACAACTGAGCGCAATGCGGAGCCGCGCGCCGAAGAAAATTACTTTTTAAAGGACTCTGACGGGGTGTGGGGGGAACCCCCCCACTTTACTTTATACAGATCGCGCCGCGTTGTGGGGGCATTGTGGAGGGTTTGGGGGATTGTAACCCCCCACATTTTACTGAAAACTTCACTTTTTCCCTAAAAAACAGGGAAACAGTTAAGTTTCCAGTATAATGAGGTGGGTTACAACCCCCCAAACCCCCCACAACGCCGCCGCGATCTGTATTAAGTAAAGTGGGGGGTTCCCCAACAAAAACCCCCGTTGGAGCCCCTAAAAACACTCTTTTTCTTCGGCGCAAGCTTCTGTCTTGCGCTCAGTTGTTGGCGCGCGCCTTTGTCTTCGGCGGTTTTGTCTATGAACCAAAAATACAGGCATTATGGTACATAAAGTGCAAAACTAGCCAATTGGCTGTAAGCATGAAAGAGAGAACCACATTTTTAAGTAAATGATTTATGTGGCCAGGAAAGGCTCCTGGCAGTTTAAAATCACCTGTCAGGGGCTAGCCAGGCATATTCAGTAGCATTTAATCAGGTGAGTGCCCAACCCAAAACTGGCTACTTTGGGGGGTATTTCAAGGGTGGAGTCAGCACTTGACTAGTTAGGTGCCGATATCCAGACTTTAGCCAGCCAAGGTAACCGCATACAAGTTAGTCCTATTTTATTGGTTTACCATAGCTGGTTAAATTTATTTATTTAAAAATTCATAAGCCACTTAAATCCTAAGCGGCTAACAGATAAACATACACAGTAGAGAATGGCACGGGCAAGAACTCAATTTCCCTATTCCATCCCTGCAAGTTTTCTCGCAGTCCCTGTCCCATTCCTGTAAGCTATTGGTTCCCAAACCTGTCCTGGGGGACCCCCAGCCAGTCAGGTTTTCAAGATACAGCACAGAAACAGTCATAGCTTCCATACTAAACTACCTCTATGATCTTTCCAGCAAAGGCGAAAGCGCACTGATTCTGCAACTTGACCTCAGCAGTGCGTTCGACCTAGTAGACCACAAAATCATGCTACTATGCCTTGACGCAATAGGAATCTCGGGAAAGGTAAAGAAATGGTTCCAAGAATTCCTAACAAATAGATCCTACCAAGTAACCAGCAACGGAAGCTACTCCAACCCATGGAAAAACCCGTCAGGGGTGCCCCAAGGCTCCCCTCTTTCTCCCACATTATTCAACATCAACCTCGCATCCCTAGGTCACCTATTACAAAAATTAAACTTAATACACTATATATACGCAGATGATATATCCATCCTAATCCCCTTAAATGACATCACAAATGAAACTACAGATAACCTTTCGCATACAATGACAGAAATTGAAAAGTGGACCACCAGCTTCAAACTAAAACTAAACGCAGAGAAGACAAAAGTCTTTTTGGCAAGCCCCAACAACAAAATAACGAAAACATGTATAAAAATAAACGGCCATGAATACCCAATCGCCAAAACCATAAAAATACTGGGCATCACTCTAGATACTCACTTAACCATGGCTGACCACACAAACCTACTGGTGAAGAAATGCTTTTACACGCTGTGGAAGCTAAGGACTATAAGAAAATACTTTGACACAACATCCTTCAGATTACTGGTGCAGTCGCTGATCCTATCCACACTAGATTACTGCAACATCGCCTACCTGGGTATCCCAAAAAAAAAGTACAAAAATTAAGATTAGTGCAAAACATTGCAGTTCGCTTGATCTTCGGACTGAGAAAAAAAGAACACATTAGCCCCTATTACAAGAAATTACACTGGCTGCCTGTGGAGGCGCGAATACTGTTCAAATTCGCCTGCATCTGCTACAAACAAGTCTGGGGCCTTGCACCTTCCTACCTGCAAACTCACTTCACTCTACACAACCCCACACGAACAACCAGAAACAAAAACATCTTTGCATACCCAAAGATCACAGGCTACAAATACAAATCCTTCCTAGACAGAACCTTCATTTTCCAAGCAAACAGACAGCAATCCTGGCTGGGAAACCACATAAATAAAGCTAGACAGACCTACAACACATTCCGAAAATCAATTAAAACCGCTCTATTTAACAAACTCCTTGTTTAATCAGATGACCTCTCTCAGGTATTCTTCCCCCTTTCCACCCCAATGTATTATGTATCATCTTTCTTCTCTCATATATTCATGCTTCTCCAATTTACTATGTAACATCCTTCTTCTTGCATTTTGCAATTCGCTGATTGTCCAGCCTTCTTTCTATGTGAACCGCCTAGAAGTCAGTTTGACTATGGCGGTATAGAAAAATAAAGTTATTATTATTATTATTATTATTATTATTAATGAATATGCATGAGAGAGATTTGCATATAATGGAAGTGACAGGTATGCAAATCTCTCTCATGCATATTCATTAGGGATATCTTGAAAACCTGACTGGCTGGGGGTCCCCCAGGACAGGTTTGGGAACCACTGCTGTAAGCTGTGCCTTAACTGCACAAGCCTTGAACACTTATGAGGCTTGTGCAGATGAGGACGGAGCTTGCAGGAATGGGGCAGGGACAGGAAAAGAACTCAGCAAGACGGGAAAATGAGTTCCCACAGACGGGGAAAAAATTGTTCCTGAGTCATTCTCTAATACACATTTATACTCCAAATTATACAGTACACTTTATATTACAAGACCTACATGCAGGGCAGGATTAACCAATAGGCACATGCCTAGGGCCCTAAATGGTCAGGGGGGCCCGATGAAGGAGGGCATTAACATTGTTTTTTCCAAACAGTGATGGGCCCCTCCAGCATCGATCGGCAATGCGGGCCCCCTCCCCCCCGATCGGCAACGCGGCCCCCCCCCCATCGACGGAAAGTAAGACAAGCAAGCAACGCGGGTAAGAAAGGCACCGGGAACTGTAATTGTGCAAGTGGTGCTACTTGCCCAAAGCTTCCCTCTGACGCAGCTTCCTGTTTCCACCTGGGCGCATGGTGGGGTGGGGCGGGGCAGGGGGGCCCAGTATACTTGTGTGCCTAGGAGCCCTCGACGAATTAATCCTGCCCTGCCTACATATAATAACAGTAGGGAAAACTACCAGCCAAACCTTTATTTTCTTTCTTCATTGAGAACTTATTAAACTGTCCCACGTTTATATAAATTGTTAGAATCGGGGAAATGCTAAGACAAAATAAGTGTGTCTTAAGTAATTTACTAAACAGTGCTACATTATTACAAAAGCGTATCATTCCAGACAACTCTAATCTAATCCTTTGCTTTATATATCAGCTCATTCCCATAAGGGACTCGAACCGGTTAACAAAACTTAAGATAAAATTCATTAATGGAACAGTAATAAAACTAAAAAGAAAGAGGGTAAATTTGCATTCCGTCTTTAACTAAAACTACTTTAAAAGTATTTCCCTTCATCTATCAGTTAAATTTTTTTGAAATAAATATGTTTTTAAAGTTTTTCTAAAATATGTCAAAGAAAAAGAAGTTGTGATAACTGAAGGAAGATCATTCCAAATTTTTACCATATTGAATGCCAAAGAATGAGAAAGTTTACCTAAAGTTTTAATCCCTCTTACAGAAGGTAATATTAATTTGTATTTATGTATATTCCTAGTAGACTGGAGGCGATAAGAATTAAAAGAAAAAGGAAGTAATGGAGAAAAAATTCCATATAAGCTCTTAAAGACAACACTGGCACACTTAAACTGAACTCTCCAATAGTGTTTCATGGCGCCAGACCTTCAACTGAAAAGCAGGACCTTCTGGTGGTCACATATCTGATTTGATCTCTTTTTCGTACATCTAGGAGCATTCTATTCTCTGATCTCAATGCTCTATTTGGTTTGTATATTTTCAGGCACTTGGTCAGATGGTCTGGATTATTTTCAAAATTTTAAATTGTACTCAGTAGCAAATTGATAACCAATGTCGTTTCTTTAAAATTGGAGTAATATGTTCATATCGTGATTTCCCCATCGAAACGCGTGCTGCAGAAATGATGCATGATGTCACACTTAACTGGCTATGTTTTTGTTGCTCCCGTATACCTGGAAATTCATGCTGAAGCCTGGACAAGGTCCGTAGCGGTCAGCCAAACGATGACTGCCACCAGTTGAATATTGGGCCCATATTGTTAGCATTCCTTGTCCAATTTCAGCCCATATAGGACAGCAGTGATGGAATGGGGGGCAGGGGAGGAGAGAAACAACCACTGAGGTCCCAAGGAGAAAAACGGCTGACCATACCTTCTGGCCGCTCCCTCAAAACTAAAACTGCCCGCAAACGCTCCTACTCACATTTCATACCCAAACTTTGGCACACAATCCCTCCATCTGTCAGATCACTAGATGGACTCTGGAACTTCAGGAAGGCCGTGAAAACCTTCCTCTTTACTAACCCAGCGCCTTAAAGTCATTCACCCTGAAATGCCACCCAGTCAACGCACCTATGTCACTTAATCTCAACAGATGCTACTTAGTACATATGTTTTATTGTCATGTCTATATTGTAATTTATGTAAACTGTCATCTCTGCTCTGTCTGGATTATTATGGATGTACTTTGTAACCCGTTCTAGGCTCCTTTGGGAGGACGGGCTAAAAAATCGAATAAATAAATAAAAGAAGTTGGACACAGACAGGGGTAAAGCAAGGGAGATGAGATGCTACTCTCCTGCTTTACTTCCAAACCCCTCCCCCACAAATGCAGCCACTCTAGGTGAATGCCTAATCTACCTATTGGGGGGGGCTAGCCCTGTCTGGATGGAACATGTGGCCCAGTTCCTTGCTATAAGCAGCCAATGATGTGAAGAATTTCCATGCTAACCTGCCAAAACTAAGCCTTTGATCTTCCAGTAGAGGATGTTAAGTTTGTTCTCAGTTGTTTACTCTTCTGATGAAGTCATGTGTCCATTTTCCCTACAACTAAAAAAGTTTTGTTTTTCTTTTACTCCCTTTATTATAAACCATTATTATTTTCAGTAGTATTTAATTATCTTTAATAATAATAAACTGAAACATGTTTTTGTTTTAAATGACTGCATTGAATACAATTATAGTTCTAAAATATTTCTGATTTAAAGCAACCTTCAAGAACAAGATTTTCTAATGCTGGATTTTTTTTTTTCGATGTTTTAGGTTTGGTCTTCCCTCTTGTAGCACTGGCTATCTGCTTTAAGAAGCGCTGCCTCTAAATGAAATAAATATATGTAGTTTCTCCAGCACTCTTCCTGAAATTCATCTATTCCTGAACCAAACCGCCTCTCTCTGTGCTCTACGTTTTCTAGGTGTGGCATATCCACCTAACCAACAATTCTTTCAGCAGCTTGTCATGACCCATTTCTGACTTGTGTGGGGAAATTTATAATAATGTGGTATTCTCAAGAGCATAAGAACAGCCATACTGGGTCAGACCAATGGTCCATCTGCCTAGTATCATTTTTCCACAGTGGCCATCCAGGTCACAAGAACCTGGGAAAGACCCAAATAGTAGCAACATTCCACGCTAGGATTGATCCCAGGGCAAACATTGATTTCCCCCCATATCTATCTCAATAGCAGCCTGTGGATTTTTCCTCCAGGAACTTGTCCAAACTTTTTTTAAAACCCAAGTTGAACACTGTTACCATATCCTCTGACAACACATTCCAGAGCTTAAACTATTCACCAGAGCCTCAACTGGTGGATAGGTTATGTCAGCCCTGAAACCCTGATACCAAAGTTGAGTTTTCCAATTATAACTGATAAACCCTGAAATTCATGGCATGTTGATGTCACCCTGACTTTTTATGAGTCTTGTTTGTGGAGAAAAGTCCTCAAATATCTAGAAAGGCTAGGGATATCTATAATGGAGATGCTCTAGGCAATGGATGAGGGCGAGTCCCTGGACATCGTATATTTAGACTTCAGCAAGGCTTTTGACAGTGTTCCACACCGCAGGTTATTGAACGAGATGAACACGCTAGGACTAGGAGAAACACTGACAGCATGGGTAAAAGACTGGCTTAGCGGCAGACTTCAAAGGGTAATGGTAAACGGTATACGCTCAAAAACGTCAAGAGTGACCAGTGGAGTGCCACAGGTCTCGGTCTTGGGCCCAATACTGTTTAATATCTTTGTAAGGAATCTGACTCAGGGACTTTGTGGCAAAATTACATTATTTGCCGACGACGCTAAACTGTGCAACATTGTGGGCAGGGCAAAGGAACCTGATAGCGCAACCAGGCCCAACACTATGGAGCAGGACCTGCTTCTGCTGGAAAATGGTCCAGTACTTGGCAACTAAACTTTAATGCCAAAAAATGTAAAGTAATGCATCTTGGAAACAGTAATCCATGCAGGACATACACCTTGAATGGTGAAAACTTAGCAAAAACTACTGCGGAAAGGGACTTGGGAGTACTCATCCGGGACGATATGAAAGCTGCAAATCAAGTGGAGAAAACTTCAGCAAAAGCTAGACAAATGCTGGGTTGCATAAGAAGGAGCTTCAACAGCCGAAAGCCTGAAGTCATACTACCATTGTACAGATCCATGGTGAGACCTCACCTGGAGTACTGTGTCCAGTTCTGGAGACCACATTATCATAAGGATGTGAAGAGAATGGAGTCGATCCAGAGAATGGCCACTAAGATGGTCTCAGGACTTAAAGATCTCCCTTATGAGGAACGTCTGGCCAAACTGCGCTTATATTCTCTCGAAAAGCGCAGAGAAAGGGGGACATGATAGAAACATTCAAATACATCACGGGCCGTATTGAAGTGGAGGAAGAAATCTTTTTTCTCAAAGGTCCCACGGCGACAAGAGGGCATCCGCTAAAACTTAAAGGGGGAAGATTTCAAGGTGACACAAGGAAATACTTCTTCACTGAAAGGGTGATTGATCGATGGAATGGTCTTCCACGCCAAGTGGTCGAGGCCAGCAATGTGCTTGACTTCAAGAGACGATGGGACAAACACATGGGATGGATTCTCGTGGGAGAGGGGATTCTAGAGTGGGCAGATTTGTTGAGGGAGGGTTCTTGAGTGGGCAGACTTGTTGGGCCGCCGGCCCTTATCTGCCGTCATACTCTCACGTTTCTATGTTTCCTAAAATATTTTCTCTCATGAAAAAAAATTCCTTTAAAAAATACCACAGAAAACTTTGGAGTCCTTTTACTAAAGCTTAGCTTGTGTTAAGTGCTAAGAAGCCCATAGATCTATAATGGGCTTCTTAGCATTTAGCATGTGCTAAGCTTTAGTAAAAATGCTCCTTTTATTTGGCAAAAGGCATAATAGCACATTAAATTAAATCATCACAAATTACATTGTAGAACATTTAATCCAATTTGAACTGTCAATTCCACGGGCAGGTTTAAAACTTGACCTAAAAAACTCTGAATGAAGTCAATTGGATAATGTGATTTTGATGTTTTGGGACATTTACTGTAGAAAACCCTACATGGTCAAAAATATCTCCCAGGCACCCTGAAGCGGGTTCAAAAAATCTTTAGAGCATAAGGGTAAGAGATCATGATATGTGCATGCAAGGTGGTGGGAGGAGGGAGCCTATTTCAAGTTTATTAGGAACTTTCTACCCTGCCCATTAGACAAGCTGCCTGGGCAGCTTAGTCTACAGTAAGAATTAAAAAAAAAACTGAAGTAACAACTGACCCTTGAGGACTGTGGTTGCCCACCCCAGTCCTATGTGGATTGTGCCTTATTAGGCCGATTCTGGTATCTCAAGACGTTATGGGGCTCATAATCGAAAGAGAAAAACGTTCAAAAACCAGCCTGGACGAACATTTCTCTAAAACGTCCAAGTGCCGATAATCAAACCGGGTTTTGGACGTATTTCTAAACGACTTAGGCCTTCATAGAGCCTCTCAACGTCCAAAGCTAAATGGGACGTTTCGGGAGGCGTGTCGAGGGCGGGAGTTGGGCGGGATGTGGGCCGGCTTAGACTTAGTCGTACAGCATGTATAACCGAAAGTTAAACAACAGAGCCTAGAGGAAACTTAGACATTTTGACTTAGACCATCTAAAACATGGTCTAAGTTACTAAAACCCACCTAAACTCACCAGATAATCACTGAAACACATAACACAGACCCCCACACACTACCCCAGTGATCACTAACACCCCCAACCCCAATAAAAATTTTAATCATAACTTGAAATTTCAGCCTCCAGACCATCATCACCTGGCTGCCTAGCATAGGAAAGCCTAGTCGTCCAGCCCAGAGGCAGCTTAAGTCTTCTTGGGGGTGGGTTTGGGACCCATGGAGAGATGGACACATGCCCATAAGCTCCTGTAATCACTGCATTGTTACTGAAACATGTGCACTCCCCTATACACCCCCAAAATCCTTTTGTACTGGCATATAAGTGGCTCCTGCTTCCATAAGGGCTATAGGGGTGGTAGATAAGTGGGTCTAGGGGATTCTGGAGGTGGTTTGGGGGGCTCACCATCACCTATAAGGGAGCTGTAGTGAGGAGAAGCCATGGCACCCTGTTTGTGAAGTTCACAGCAGTGCCCTGCAAGGTACCCCACTATTTAGGTGCCCTGTCTGGGTGTTCTGTCAATCATTTTGCAGACCCCTCCCACGTCCAACAGGGCTTGTTCTAGACGTTTTTGACTTGGACGGACATTTGTACGAAAATGGACTATAAAGATAAACGTTTTTGATCAGATCTGCAGGACGTATAATTTGGACGATTTTCGAAAGTCAAAAGAAGTTGGACGTCTCTTTCGAAAATGTCACTTAGGCACTTTTTGACTTTGGATGACTTGCGAAATGGACGTAAACGGACTTAGACGTCCCTTTTGATTATGCCCCTCCATGAGTTTCAAGGGAACACCAATGCATGTAAAAAGCAGGTGCTTTATTCTGCACACAGCTGGCTCCGTGTCTTCTAGAGAACTGACAATAAGTCAAGAGCATTAAGACAATGGCATGTGACAGGGCACTAATGTGGAATGAAGGGGCTGAGAAGGGAAATTTGGTAACAGAAGGATCCAAACTGTAAGAATCATAGATTTAGATGCTTATGTTTATTAAAATCTTTATATACCGCATATACAGCTAAAAAGGATCAAAGCGGTTTACAATATAACTTGATCAAAATTATGAAAATAATTCCATTTAAGAAGAAAAGAAGAAAGAATAACATTTCTAGTACATGATATCCTATAACTTCCAAGTTAATACATAAAATTAAGAATTAATTAATTAATACAAGTAATGCAAAGTGCATTAAGGTACATTTGGATACACTGGGTATTTCCCTTTCCCCAGAGGGCTTACAGTCTAACCCCCAACCCTTTTTGCTAAACCGTGAAACTGATTATTAGCACAGGGAGCCATGCTGAATGATCCGCGCTGCTCCCGACACTCATAGAGTTCCTTTGAGCATTGGGAGCAGCACGGAGCATTCAACACGGCTCCCTGTGCTAATAACCGCTATAGCGGTTTAGTAAAAGGGAGGAGGGGGGGGTGGTTAAATCTATATCTGAGGCAATGAAGAGTTATGTGACTTGCTCAATATCACAAGGAGCTGGATTTGAACCCTGGCCTCCCTGGTCGTTAGTTTGGTGCTCTAACAACTAGGTTACTCCTCCACGAGGTTACAGTTAAATTTACAAATTTACTTGTAATCCATGTTAAGTCATTTTAATATTAATGAGTTACTGTGCAGGACTATGTTCTCGTCGCCTTTTTGGGGGGTATTGGGAATGCTTACACAAGTGTCACAATAAGATGCTTTATACTGGTTTTAACATTCGTTAAATGCTGAAGTTTAATGAGTGTTTAATGTGCATTGCTGCATTATCGTGAATTAGTAAAAAAAAAAAAAAAAGCTCCTATATTTGGATAACTGACAGCCAGTATCAAGGAATGGGGAGTAACAGAAAGCAGGATCAGTGACAGGATTCTTTGAAGGCAGATCCTGGTAACTGTAGAGGCAGAATGTGCAAGTCACAATACCTAATGTGGTCTTTATGACATGACTGAAATTCTATCCATTGTGTGCTCAGTATCTTATTTTCAGATGGCACTTGAATGTCCCCCCTCCCCCCTCTCACTGACAGAACTACAGAGATTCTGCTGGTATTTTTGGAACCAGTTTGAACCTCTACGTGGATCTTATGGTCATGAGGTTGTGACAATGAAAAGCATTGCATGTCTATAACGAAAAACAAGTGTGATTCTTCCATATGAGCTGATTTAAGATGGCTTCAAGTTATCACTGGCTTTCTATCCCTATATTGCATAAATTCTCTTCTCTCATTAAAACTGGTGGGCACCTGACACTTTTAATTTAAAATATGTATAAGCCACTTATCTAAAAATATATGCACCTTATTTGGGCTTTGAGTGATATAGCCGGTTTGATCTCTTCCAGAATCAATTTGTTAGTTCTTCTGGCGGTCCAAAGCACACATATCTTATTCATTGCAGGAGGCAAAAACCTGTTGAAACTAATAAGTCTTCACTTCCAGAATGACATGACCTCACTCAGTCTATGTATATCACATGATAATGCATTTTACAGAGTTGGACATACTAAAGAAAACATATGATCCCAAACCTTCATTAATCTCACTGTTTTCAAGGAGAGCACCTGTAACTATCCCTGACTCTCAGATTAGATAATGACACGGGGACATATTTGTCCCTGTCCCTGCGGGAACTCATTTTCCTGTGCCGTCCCCGCCAGTTATTTTCCTGTCCCTGCAAGCTCCATCCTCATCTGCACAAGTTGCAAACACTTTAAAATCACAAGGGTTTGTGAGGCTTATGCGGTTAAGGCCGAGCTTACAGGGATGAGGTAGGGACAGGGACAACGACAAAACTTGCAGGGACGGGACGGAGAAATTGAGTTCCTGTGGGACGGGGAAAAATTTGTCCCCGTGTCATTTTCTATCTCAGATCGTGAACTCCTAGAGGGCTGATAAAGCATCAACAAATTTGACGTACATCAAGGTGCCTCATTATGTAACATAGAAACATAGAAACATAGAAATAGACGGCAGATAAGGGCCCACGGCCCATCCAGTCTGCCCACCTTAATGTCCCTTCCCTTACCTTTGCCCTGTGAATAGATCCCATGTGCCGATCCCATTTGGCCTTAAAATCAGGCACGCTACTGGCCTCAATCACCTGTAGTGGAAGACTATTCCAGCGATCAACCACTCTTTCAGTGAAAAAGAATTTCCTGGTGTCACCTCGCAGTTTCCCGCCCCTGATTTTCAACGGATGCCCTCTTGTTGTCGTGGGACCCTTGAAAAAGAAGATATCTTCCTCCGCCTCGATGCGGCCCGTAAGATACTTGAACGTCTCGATCATGTCCCCCCTCTCTCTGCGCTCCTCGAGCGAGTATAGCTGTAATTTGTCAAGCCGTTTTTCGTATGATAGATCCTTGAGTCCCGAGACCATCCGGGTGGCCATTCTTTGCACCGACTCCAGTCTCAGCACATCCTTGCGATAATGCGGCCTCCAGAATTGCACACAGTACTCCAGGTGGGGCCTCACCATGGATCTATACAATGGCATAATGACTTCCGCCTTACGACTGACGAAACCCCTTCGTATGCAGCCCATGATTTGTCTTGCCTTGGACGAAGCCTGCTCCACTTGATTGGCAGACTTCATGTCCTCACTGACGATTACCCCCAAGTCTCGTTCTGCTATGTACAGCCTTAAAAAACACCAATACCTTAAACATCGTCACTCTCCATAAAACAGGAAGCCAATGCAATGAAATCATAAGTAATTAGGTAAAAAGGTAAAGGGTACATGGATATATCATACAGGTGAGAAGCTATTGCAATCAGGAGACTAAACTATGAAGATCATTAATAATGTTAAAGAAGGATAATAGCAAGGGCTCCTTTTATTAAGGACTTTTCACCACGCGCTAACCCCTGCGCTGGCTTAAAAACTACCGCCTGCTCAAGAGGAGGCGGTAGCGGCTAGCGCGGCCGGCGGTTTAGCACACGGTATTCCACGCGTTAAACCGCCAGCGCGCCCTTGTAAAACGATCCCCAAGTTGTGGCGCTTCACATAAATGATGATGAAATTGTGAAAAACAGTGCAGGAAATCCGAATCCGATAGATGTCTGGAAGATAAGAGGCATCATTGATGAGAGTGGAGCTACTAGATAGCTTTTCGGTTATTATGAAAAGCATAAAGAAGGTTCTGTGAAAAATGTATTTGTTCTAAACTATTTACTAGCAAAATAACTTCCATACTGTCATATTAATAATGATTTTTGACTCAGCACAAAATCCAGCTCACTAAATGCTTTGGCAGTTCCCATAGTTAATCCTTAACTAGCTTGCTATATTCAATCCATTGCCTCTATGTTATTAGGGGGGGGAGGGGGTTCCTTATCAATTTACCTTATCCTTGGCCCTTCTGTTGTGGACTAATATTTGATTGTTATTTCCTTTTTATGTATATATTAGGGCTGCACATTAATTGTGTGCAACGCTGTGATTAACATGTTAATTATTAATCACAATTAAAACATTTAATTGTGATTAATAATGAATCATGGGCAGCTCACTTTGTTGCCTGCATGCATAGTCGGTCCAGAAACCCTTACTCCCACCCCAATGTGGCTGCTATCCTTTCCTCTCCAGTCCCAACATGGCTGCTTTTACCCTTGCAGCTGACCTATATTTAAATCTAATCTTTGGCCCTTCAGGCCAGTAACAGCCATACAGAACGGCTGCATATGGCCTGAACTAGGCCTTTCTCTTTGATCCAGCTTCCTTGGAAGGGGCAGGTAAGGTCAAAGGCCTGATATAGGCCGCAAGCATCCTTTCTGTACGGCCGCTGCTGGCCTGCAGGGCCAAAGATTGGATTTAAAGGTAGATTGGCTGAGGGCTGTGGGGGGTGGATGGGAGAGTAGGCGCATTGGGTATGGCAGGTGAGGGAAGAGAACTGGGCAGGGTCAAGTTGGGAGGGGAAAATATAGAGAGAGATGCCCTGGAAAGAGGAAGAGAATTGGACCTGGGGCCAGGAGAAAGGAAGATAGGGGGGGGCCCTTGGATGCCTGGCCCCCCTCCCTTTTGGCTCAGGCTCCCTCCAAAGCTGCAGTATCTGTTCAATGGCTGATGGGGTAGCTGAAGCCCTATCGGCTGAAGAAATCTGCTGCCTGAGTCACCTCCTTCTGAGGAAGTCAGCGACATGCCTCCCGCCACTTACACTTGCATGTACTGAGCATGTTCGGGGAGTGTCAGCGTTGGCTGCTGGAGAGACCCTGCTGACTTCCTCGCTATTGAGGCAGTACAAAGAAGAAGGAGACAACTTTGGCAGTGCATTCCTTTGACTGGCGGGCCTTTGGCATCACCAACAGCAAAGGTATAAATCTTAATGCGGTGAGGAGGGATAGGAAATGCATGGCTCTCCAGTCCCCTCTTTTGCCCCCCTCCACGTGGCACAATTAAAGTTTTACTTGAAATGCAACCCTAATATAAAGTTCCTGTTTATTTTAATACTACTTCTGTCATCCAATTTAAATGATTGACTGTGCAATATATTAAAATCTTATAAATAAAACATTAATTTGCACACACTTTTTTAGGTACCAGGATCCGCATGGAAAATTTTATTTGTGGATCTGAAAAGGGGGTGCAGCCATTGGAATGGCAAAGGCGGACAAGAGGTGTTCCTAGAATTTACAGGCAGTTTTATAGAATAAGGGAGATCCATGCATGAGTAGGCATGAGAATTTTGGAAGGTTTTACTCGGTGTAAATCCTTGCACCCAAAACTGGTCACAGATTCCAGTGTGAAATGCTACTCTATGAACAGCATCCAACTCTGAGCACTATTTATAGAATACGAGGGGCTGCTGAAAAATTCTCAGCCCCAACCAAGAAGAGAATGATGTGGAGCCATGAAACTTACAAGTTATTCCACACTTTCCTTAACGCTTTTCATTCCAGTGAGGCAAATGCATCTAGTAAATGGGCACAAGTATAGGGAAACCTAGCCATTGTGACATCACCGATGAGGTTGGCTCTTAGGCATTGGTGGAATGACGCATTATGACATCACAATACGAGGGGGTCGCCGAAAAGTCCTCAGCCCCAACCAAGCCCCAACCAAGAAGAGAATGATGTGGAGCCATGAAACTTACAAGTTGTTCCACACTTTTCTTGACAACTTTTGTTTCAATGATATGAAACAAAATGAAAAGTATCAAGGAAAAAGTGTGGAATAAGTTGTAAGTTTCATGGCTCCACATCATTCTCTTCTTGGTTGGGCTGAGGACTTTTCTGTGGCCCCTCATAGCGCTTAGTACTAATTTTTATCGGCGCCCAAAATTGAGTCCACTTGTACATTGCACTGATGGAGTAGCCCAGCTACAAACTAGCCAAAAGAGATGTGATCTCTATGATCTCTACAACTGTAATTAAAGCAACTATTTCTGTTTGAGATTTTCTACTTTGTTGTCGTCACTGAGCAAGCAGATAAACAGGACTAACATGTTTTAGTACACTTTAACCTCTCTTTGATACAGTAAATATTCCTCCCGTAACAAGCCCTTAAATCAGAGCTCCAATGAAGATTTGTGCAAAATTTTGTTGATCTGTTTGGGGTTTTTTTTTTTTTTTTTCAAATTCAACTTACAGCAGATGAACTCTCAAGGGCAGTAATGCTGTAGCATCAATGCACTGGAGGATTGGAGATAGGACTTCTGATTTTAGATTAAAGTAGTGTGATTGCTAAGTCAGGCAATGTGTCTACTGTATATTTACTTTTTCACCTTAAAATCTAACATAGCAGTGGTTCTTAAACCTGTCCTGGGGGACCCACCCAGCCCATTGGGTTTTCAAGAATAAGAATGAGCAAGATTTGCCGTAGGTAGTAGGCCTGCAAATTTCTCCCATGCATATTCATTAGGGATATCTTGAAAACCCTGGGGGATCCACCAGAATAGGTTTAAGAACCACTGTAATATAGTAACATATTAAATGACAGCAGATAAAGACCTGCGTGGCCCTCCCAGTCCACCCAAGAGTCACATTCATTATCAAGGCAATGTTGAACCCATAATCCAGTATTCATTTTCCTTGCTAAGTTGCACTATAACAGTGAACCCAAACTCAAACCCTTTGCAGGGCCACATTTTAGATTTGTAGGCACTTGGAGGGCCTCAGAAAAAAATAGTTAATGTCTTATTTTTTAAAAAATTACAATTTTTCATGAGATAAAACTCTTTATAGTTTATACCGTAAATCTTTCTTTTTGGCTAAGTCTTAATAATAATATTGTCATTTATAGCTAAAGAGCCATTTGATCAAGAAACTGTTTTATTTTACTTTTGTGATTATGACAAACATACCGAAGGCCTCAAAATAGTACCTGGTGGGCCGCATGTGGCCCCTGAGCCACGGGTTTGAGACCACTGCACTATAAGATGTCTTCCCCTCCCCCCCCCAAGAAAGGCAAGACCTGCTCCTGATCTATCCTGTGATATACGGGAACAGACTGTAGAAGTCCACCCAGCCTCAACTACACTGCCCCTCCGCTAAGGTCACCATCAAAGCTAACTCCAGCCTGCCCTGATCTGTCTTGCCATATATGGAACAAAGATCATAGAAGTCTGTCTGGCAATGGCCACCACTTCCCCCACTGCCATCCAAGTGCTACTCCTGCACATCATAAATGAAGTTATAGCTGTTGAGCTGTCAAGTTGTGTATTGATACTCTTCTTTCTATTTAGGGATCCTCTGTGTCTATCCCATGGATTTTTATTTTTTTTTTTAATTCTTGTCACTGTTTTTTGCCTACACTACCTTTACAGGAAGGGCATTCCGGGCATCCACCGCCCTCTTTATGAAAAAAAGTATTTCCCGATATTACTTCTAAGTCTACCACCCTGAAGCCTCATATTATATCCTCTAGTTTTACTGCTTCTCCTTCTCTGGAAAAGATTTGTTTGTAAATTAAATACCATTCAAGTATTTTAACGTCTTCTCTATCATATCTACTCTATCCCTTCTTTCCTCTAGGGCAGGGGTAGGAAATTCCAGTCCTCGAGAGCTGGAGCCAGGTCAGGTTTTCAGAATATCCATAATAAATATGCATGAGATAGATTTGCATCTCAAGGAGGCAGTGCATGCAAATCCATCTCATACATGTTCATGGTGGAGATCCTGAAAACCTGACCTGGCTCTGGCTCTCAAGGACCAGAATTGCCTACCCCTGCTCTAGGATATATTTATTTATTTAAAATATTTATTATCCACCTAAAACCTAGGTGGCTTACAATACAAAAAATTGATAATCAATTGAACAAGCAAACATTAAATAAATACCACATCGTTTACATCACTCTTAGTCTTAAACTGTAATAATGATTCACTAAGTTTATAGTTCTTTTTTTTTTTTTTTCAGTTAAATGCCTGGAAAAAAAATACATTTTTAATATATTCAGGTATTCAAGCCTCTTCTCGTATGTCTCTCAGTGCAGACCCAATTTCATCTTCATCGCTTTTCTCTGGACCACTTCAAGTCTTCTCACATCCTTAGCAAGATACAGCCTCCAGAACTGAACACAATATTCCAAGTGGAGCCTCATCAACAACTTGTATGGGACATTAACACCTTCCTTTTTCTGCTGGTGATTCCTCTCTCTATGCAGCCCAACATCCTTCTGGCTATAGCCACTGATTTACCACATTGTTTTGCAGCCTTGAGGTCCTCAGCCACTATCACACCAAGGTCCTTCTCCCACGCCATGCAAATCAGCTTCTCATCCCCTAACAAATACAGATTCCTTTGGATTTTTACTCCCCGAGTGCATCATGCTGAACTTCTTTGCATTAAATTTTAACTGCCAAATATTAGACCATTCATCTAACATTGGCAGATCTCTTTTCATGTTTTCCATTTCCTCCTTGGTGTCCACTCTATTGCAAATCTTCGTGCCATCTGCAAAGACACATAGTTTTCTCTCTAATCCTTCAGAAATATCACTCACAACTATATTGAACAGAATGGGCCCCAGTACCAATCCCTGAGGTACACCACTTCTTACTTTTCTTTCCTCTGAGCAAATTCCATTTAAGATGACAGAGTGCTGGTAAATGGATTGGAGTATTGTGTTCAGTTTTGGAGACCATATCTAGTGAAGGATATAAGAAGACTTGAAGCAGTCCAGCAAAAGGCAACAAAAACGGTAGGAGGTTTGAGTCAAAAGATATACAAGAAGAGACTGGAAGATCTGAATATGTATACTCTAGAGGACAGGAGGGACAGGGGAGATATGATACAGACATTTAAATACTTAAAAGGTATTAATATAGAACCAAATCTTTTCCAGAGAAAGGAAAATGGTAAACCTAGAGGTCATAAATTGAGGTTGCAGGGTAGTAGACTTAGCAGTAATAATAGGAAATTCTTTATCATGGAGAGGGTGGTTGATGTCTGGAATGGCATCCCGAGGGAGGTAGTGGAGAAGAAAATGGTGATGGAATTCAAAAAAGTGTGGGACAAATACAGATAATCAGAAAATGAAGGGTATAAATTGGTACAAGGGTATAAATCAGAAAATGAAGGGTATAAATTGAAGAACCAGGCCTGTATTGAAGAACTAAATCTGGTACTAGGTAGACTATCACATTGTAGCTCTGATTCTATAAAGGGCGCTTATGTCCCACCTAACGCTGAGCGGCACTTAGGTGTCCAAACTAAGTGGTTAATGAGCCATTTAAGGGTCTTAATGAGTGATAATTGGCACATGGACATCCAAAGGATGTGGATAATACTTTGTAGGCACCTCCACAATTTCATTGGCGCCCATTGGGAAAACTCACGCCTAACGGAATAGGCGTGGGCATGCAATGATTCATTATGGGCATCTTTCAATTCATTTGCATAATGCTGAGCGACCTAGGGAATCCATCTCATGCCTACATTGTAGGCGACTGAAAACCAGGCTTACTTTTCAGCATAGTTTGGGCTTCATATAGACCTGAGTTCTATGGACAAAACTTAGGCACAGTTTGGACATCCTTAATGCGATTTGCTAAATAGCTCTCTGGGTTTTTATTTTTGCTTAATTAAGCTCAAAATACATTTAATAAGGTACCACATAAACAGGGCACATCAAAACAGATATATTGCATACACAACCTTCTATTTTTGTGGACAAACAGCAATGCTATTTTCTAATTAGAGGAAAAGATCCATTAACTAAAGCACAGCACATGAAAAACATAGCTTTAGGTTTCTTGTTAAAAAGCTACCCTTTTTTCTGACTAAACAGTGCTCCAATCAGCTCATTACTGAAAGCAAGGAAAGCACATGAAAAATATATATAGATTGTATACATAACTTCATTTGCAAATGCTTAAAAACTGGAAAAAAAAATCCCAGATACAGACTTAGCATGGCTTCTACTTCGTTGCAAATGGAGGTGTGCAGCTGCACAATGCTGACCTCATTATGAGATCATCAAGGTGCACCTGCAAGGTGGAATGCCACAATTATAATATGTGCTGGGATTTGAACCCATTACCTCTAGAAGATAAGAATAGGACTGTTACATGATGAGCCACAGCTTCTTCCTTTCAGTCTTGGGAGTTTCTACCATGAGAGCATAGTGATCCTAGCCATGTGAAGGTGAAAATACTTGAAAAGATCATAGCTTAGCAGATCCCTAAGCTATCATATCAGATATGAGGAAGAGAGACATTAGTGGAAGCTGCTGTGGCTCAATGAGTAAAAGCCTTGTTCTGATCTTCCAGAGCTCATAGGTTCAAATCCCAACACATATTTTAATTTTAATCTAAAAGACAGGTTGTCCAAGTGCCATAGTAACATAGTAACATAGTAGATGACGGCAGATAAAGACCCGAATGGTCCATCCAGTCTGCCCAACCTGATTCAATTTAAATTTTTTTATTTTTTCTTCTTAGCTATTTCTGGGCAAGAATCCAAAGCTTTACCCTGTACTGTGCTTGGGTTCCAACTGCCGAAATCTCTGTTAAGACTTACTCTAGCCCATCTACACCCTCCCAGCCATTGAAGCCCTCCCCAGCCCATCCTCCACCAAACGGCCATATACAGACATAGACCGTGCAAGTCTGCCCAGTACTGGCCTTAGTTCAATATTTAATCTTATTTTCTGATTCTAGATCTTTTGTGTTCATCCCACGCTTCTTTGAACTCAGTCACAGTTTTACTCTCCACTACCTCTCTCGGGAGCGCATTCCGGGCATCCACCACCCTCTCCGTAAAGTAGAATTTCCTAACAGTGCCCCTGAATCTACCACTCCTCAACCTCAAATTATGTCCTCTGGTTTTACCATTTTCCTTTCTCTGAAAAAGATTTTGTTCTACGTTAATACCCTTCAAGTATTTGAACGTCTGAATCATATCTCCCCTGTCTCTCCTTTCCTCTAGGGTATACATATTCATATGCCAAAAATCAAAACAGCTTTTTGGACGTATCCAGGGACATTTTAGGCCTCTGAATCCTGCTGTGCACCCAGAGCTGAAAGGGGGTGTTTTTGGAGGAGTGGTTAGGGCGGCATGAGGGCGGGATGTGAGCCATCTTAGACTTAGTCGTCCTGCAGGGACAATCATATGTTTGACGAGACTGCTTAGATGAAACTTATACGTTGTGAGTTAGACAATGTAAAGATAGGTATAAGTGCCCAAAAGGTATCCAAAGTGACCAAATAACCACTGCAAGGACAAAGTAAAGACCCACACACACTCCCCCCATGCTCACTGACCCCCATCACATCCCCACAAAGTTCAGAATAAAAAGGTACATATCTGCTTCCGGAACATCAGCACCTGGCATAAGAAAGCCTAATAGAGCTGCAGAGAGGTGGTTTAAGTAGTCTGGGGGGTGGGATAGTGAACCATAGAGAGAAGGACCCAGGCCCATAAGCCACTCTAACCACTATATTCATGGTGGAAAATGTGAGCTCCCCAAAACCCTACTGCACTGCCATATAGGTGCCACCTGCAGCCATAAGAGCTATTGGGGTTGTAGACAGGTGGGTATAGTGGGTTTGGGGGATGTTTTGGGGGGCTCACCATAAAGGAGTTCTGGTGAGATGTTTATCTGGCACCCTTTTTGTGAAGTTCACAGCAGGGCCCTGTAAGGTGCCCCCCTGTTCTGTTGCCACGTCTGGGTGGCCAGTCCATCACAATGCCGGCCCCTTCCACATCCAAAAAGTCTTGTTCTGGGTGTTTGGGATTTGGACATATTTTTGGTTGAGAACGTGGTTCAAGATAGATGTATAGGCGATCTGGACGAACAGATAGATGATTTTCGGGGAAAAATATTTTGGACGTACTTTTAGAGAATGGACATTTTGCTGCTGCCAACTTTGGGCGACTAGAGCCTTATGTTCAAATCAGACTTTTTTTTAAATTATGCCCCTCTATGTGTACAGTATATGAAACATGAATACATTTCTGGAAATGCTATCTAGAGTTTCTGGATCCCACTTTCTACCTATGAGTATTTGACTTCCACGACCTCCCTCCCACATTTTCCTATTTTATCAGTACTCACAAGAAGCAAGACAGCCAGCTCCTCCCCAACATGATCTAAAATCTTGTTTAGATGACATGTGAGGTCTGCCACTGGGCAGACATGTGACCAAACAATACTCATACTCACCAGTCACTCAGCTACTTTCCATATCCCCCCATCTTTTACTAAGCCTGATAGCCTGGGCTGACATATTAATAATAATAATTTTATTCTTATATACCGCCAAAGCCATGGTAGTTCGAGGCGGTTTACAACAAGAAGAGCTGGACAATCAACGAAAATAATTACAGTTGACATCGTCAAGTACAAGGGGAGAGGGTGGATACAAGTTGAGTGGGAGTAAGTCAGAGTGACAGACACAGAGTAGAGGCGTCGCGGAAATGTGAAATACTCTGACACCCACAGGGATTGAACAGGTGTCAGCATTTGCCATACAGCACATACTCCCAAAGCTTAGCAAAAGGGGGCCATAATGATTAAATATCTAACTAAAATGGCCATCCTAATCCTTCCTTCCTAGACAGAAACCCCTGGAGACATATCCTCGATATGAGAAGAAATTGTATCTCCTACAGGGAGGTCCTGGCTTCAGAATCTTTTCCTGTCTCATCCAGGAAGGACATGAGCTTATATTCTCCATGCAGTTTTGTGCCTTATCAGTGCTGACAACTTCTTAGTGACACCAAAATAATTACTTTCTGCAATGTAGAAAAGGTATACAGCAATAGTATCTTTGGCATAAAAGCACCAATTTTTATAGCCTCAAAGAACCCGTAATGAGCCGGAAAAACAAACATCTAAATTTACACCACCTAAGAATAGAAACCCTAATGAAAGTCCATAATGTGTTGTCACACAATACATTATGGACTACGATTAGGGCCTTTCTCTGAATTTTGTACTATTCTAATTCCCTCCCAGTATGGCTGTCTCAAGTGCACCCCTCAGGCTCAAAGAGTAAACAGGCAAGCTTCCAAGGGATGCTGCAAAGCTACATTTAAGACAACTCCTCAAAGATTGTTTAAACAAAACAATCTCCACCTTAACCCTCCCATTAGCTAAAAGTGTTGCTTAAGTATGGATCCCAACCCAGACACTGAGTCATGGGCATCCCATGTTTATACAGGGGCTGATTTTCAAAACAACATTTTGTGATAACGTGGCCAAATTCACAGAAAGTTTTATATGAGTGCAAAAAATAGGGGGGGGGGGGGAATTAAGAAATGAGAAAAGTGGGATTTAATACTTGGATGGGTAGCATATTACTTCAGGAAATTGGACTTCTGCCAGACTTATTTGATTTTGGTTTTCAATTTATTCTTTCAGTTTATGAATTATTTTAAATTTTATTCCATTGTTTTTACCCCTATTCTTTTTATTTTATTAACTGAATTCTATTGTTTAAAGGATCCTCCCTCCTTTGTACATATTACTTTAATTCATTTACATATCATTTACATAAATGTGCTCCTATCTGTAAAGTTAGGAATTTCTATGAAATATTCTACATACTTCTCTTCTCTCCACTCCTTCCTGTCCTCCATAGTCCTCCCTACCCTCTTCTAACCCCTTCCTCTGTAATATCTTTACTTTTTAATAATTGTTTTCTCAGGTACTTTTGCTAGATTGTGAGCCTTTGGGACAGTTAGGGAAGTTCCAAGTACCTAATTTTATTTTTATTTTATTGTAACCCGTTCTGGGCTCCTGGGGAGGAAGGGCTATAAAAATGAACAAATAAATAAATAAATATTGCATGGTGTATAAATAGGTTTAACACTTCTGCTTGAACTATTCTGAATAAAATTTGAAGGTCTGGAATGCGTGCTCTTTATTCAATAGCATTGGTTACTGAATTCTTCACTCAACTTTGGGTGTGAGGTCTTATATCAACTGGAGGGTGGCCAACATGATGCTAATTTTTTAAAAAGTTTTCAGAGGTGATTTGGGAAATTAATGACCAGTGAGCCTGACCTTGGTGCCGGGCAAAATGGTAGAGACTATAATAAAGAACAAAATGAAAGAACATACGCATGGATTAATGAGAGAAAGCCAACATGGAATTAGTCAAGAGAAATCTTGCCTCACTAGTCTTCTGCATTCCTTTGAAGGGGTGAACGAACATGTGGATAGAGGTGAGCTGGTTGATATTGTGTATTTGCATTTTCAAAAGGCGTTTGACAAAACCTCATGAAAAACTTCTGAGGAAATTAGAAAGTCATGAGATAGGAGGTAATGTGAATGTTTTTATTGTAAGCTGCTTAGTTTTTTAAGTGGATAAAAAAAAAAATATATATATATAAATCTCCTATTATGGATTAAGAACTGGTTGAAAGAGAAAACAGATCTAGAGATGGGAATAACTAGTGAGATAATTACATTTGCTAATGATACAAAGTTCAAAGTTGTTAAATCACAAGAGGATTGTAAATTGCAAGAGGACCTTGTGAGACGTCAAAATGGCAGATGATGTTTAATGTTTAATGTGTGCAAGTGCAAAGTGATGCATGTAGGAAAAAGGAACCCAAACTATAACTACGTGATGTTCCATGTTAGGGGTCACCGCCCAGGAAAAGGATCTAAGTATCATCGTTGAAGGTAGGTTGAAATGGCATACTGTATATTATTTATGTTAACCTGTAACCCATTCTGAGCTCTTTGGGGGAAACGGGATAGAAAACCAATTAAATAAATAAATAAAATTAATAAATGTGCTTGCATGTGCTAATTGCTAAAGAAGCCCATCATATTCCTATGGACATCCTTAGTAGTTAGCGTGCGCTAATGCAATTGCTTGCATTAATGCACTTAGTGCTATCCTATAACTTGGTGTGTAAATGTACTGCTGCACCCATCTGCCTTTTCAGCCCTGTATCGGCACCGTTCATCTGTTAATATGTGCTTCTGCACTTAAAAGGCCTTCTTTTACGAAGCCATGGTAGAGGTTCTACCGCGGCCCAGCACACTAAATGCTCTGATGCTCATAGGAATTCTATGAGAAATCCCTACTGCAACTTAGTAAAAGTGTGTGTGGGGGGGGGGAAGTTGGGTACAGAATTATCACCTAACTTTAGGCACATCCATAATAATAAAAGGCTAAGCGCACATGCGCTTTTCAAAAATCGTGATTCCTGGTGGCATGAGGTGTGCTTCTGTGTCACCCCTCAAGACGCCTGCGCTAGCTGGAGGCGCGTGTTCCAGAGACTCCTCCCTCCCGCTGCCGCTGCTCTTCAAAGCGGCCCGCTGAGGTTCGCCAGCCGCTGTAGTGAACCTCGCAGGCCGCTCTCCACCTTCCTGATGCAGATAAAAAAGGAAATCCAGGTAGGACGGAGTCTGCGATCGGCAGCGACTGCTGCTACTCCTCCAGCCGCCTAGCTCCTCTCTGCCGGCCCCGGACGGCAGCCCCCTCCACCCCGTCCTGATCACGAGGGAGACTGTGCAATGGGAAGGGGAAAGGGAGGAAGCGTCTCTAGCACCCGTTAATGTAACGGGCTTAAAGAGCTAGTTTATAATATTTCTTCAATATTGATTAAATAGTATAGTTTTAATTTAAACAAATATTGTGCACCTAGGTCTTTTTATCTGTGCTTAGTTGCGTTACCAGATAAATAAAGAGGACAGGTAAAATATTTTATTTATTTACTAGTCTTTAAGCCCGTTACATTAACGGGTGCTAGAATAGTTGTGTGTGTCTGTCTTTCTTTATTTCTGTCTCTCCCCTTGGCCGATGTCTGTCTATGTTTATTTGTTTCTCTCTCCTTGGACGCTGGCTGTCTGTCTTCCTTTCTGTCTGTCTCTCTGGCCCCCTGTGTGTCATTCTTTCTATCTGTGTCCTTGTGTCATTCCCCCGCCCCCCCCCCCCCCCCCCAGAACAAAGCTGTCTGCCCCCAGCATACCTCTTCCCCCAAAGCAGCCCCCTTTCCCTCTCCCTGACTGTCTCTCCATGGCCCCTTCTGTCTTCCCCTCCCCCAAGCAAAGCTGCCTACCCCCCAGCACACCTCTCCAACAAAAGCAGCCCCCTTTACCTGCAGCACCGGCACGACACCCTTCAGCCAATCGTGAGTGCTCAGAGCGCGAGAGGGAGCAGGGCCTGTGCGTGTTGGGCGCGGCGGGGGAGGCCCCGACTGCCCCAGCTGCAGCTTCTTCGGTGTCGGTGAGGAAGAAGAGGTAGGCCCGACTCTCCGCAGGGGCTTTGGGGACAGTCTTCTGTGGCTCGGAGCCCTCCTCCCGGCAGCCACTGCCAGCACCGTTCCGCACTGCCTTCATCCTGCCACCCAGCACGTCAAGCTAGCGCATGCGCCTACTCCGCACTGCTGTCATCTCGCCACCCAATGCGCCAAGCTGGCGCATGCGCTTAAGTCACCGAATACAGCCACGGATGGACACAGCACATGTCAGATACCTACGGCCTCCTAAGTGCGCATGCGCGCTTAGAGAATTATTATAGATTTATTTAAGATTTCAAAGCTATAAGGGCTATTGGGGTGGTAGACAGGTGGGTACAGTGGGTTTTAGGGGAGTTTTGGACAGCTCACCATACTTTTGAGATGCAAAAGTCACTTCACCGCAAATTAGTAGAAGTTCTATGCATTGTTCAAACAAAGTATACAGCATCTCTTTGGACAAACAAAAATGTCCCTTTGCAAAATCAAACTCTGACAAGAGAGCTGATTTAAGGTAATTTGTTCAGCAGAGTTATGTAAGCCGAGTTATAGTTACATCATCTATTACTTTTACGAATAACACAAATCATATAATATATGATGCAATACACATTTTTAGATTACATCATTCATTGTTTTGCTTATAAAGCAAGTACTGTCAAAACCCAAACCCAGTCGTATATATGCAAAGATGTATTTTTAAGTCATTTATAATTTAAACTGAGATCCCTTCCTTTTATAACTCACTTACCCCCTCTTTTACTTTTACTTTTTTTTATTTTATTTTTTTTATTTATAATTTTCAATTTACAATTCAAGTATCACTTGTACAGAAAATAAAGATAAGCCAATAAAGCACTAATATACATTTCTAAATCCCAAACTTATTACAAGGAAAATCCTTATAGCTTAACTTCAACTCTAGTCCACAATAAGGATCCAAGGCATATATAGCGGAAAATTAAGGTAATGTTAACAAACTAAATTGTTATATAAAGGAAGGCCCTTTAGGCAGAGACAGGTTTAACAATAATCAATTATCCTCTTATTCCCCCTTAAACCTGATAGGCTTACAGATCCAAGATGGCCGCAGACCCTTCCGGCTGAGTAACACGCCAAAGAGTCTTACCTCTAACATCTTTGATACGCTACTCGGGATTTCTGCTTCCTGCTTCATGCCAAAACGAAGAGGACGCAGTGCTGCTGGAGCCTCATGGCAGCCCGGTGTAGCGGCGTTCGGTAACATCGAGGAGATTCTCCGACGCATGCAGGAGACACCCCGGGCGTCGGGGGTCCCGCTGGAGTCGCACCGGAGGAACAGGGGTGGGCAACTCGTCGGGTTTTCAGGATTTCCCCAATGAATATGCATTGAAAGCAGTGCATGCAAATAGATCTCATGCATATTCATTGGGGAAATCCTGAAAACCCGAGTGGATTCCGGCCCTCAAGGACTGGAGTTGCCCACCCCTGTGCTAGAATATAATGGATGCATTAGCATTTAGCGCGTGCTAAATCGACTAGCACGCCTTAGTAAAAGGACCCCTTACTTATCTTTCGCAAGTTCTATATTCTGACCCAGTAGCATATCTTGAAAACTAGAGCCATCAACAGTTTAAGCCTCACGGTGAAGATGGTGTTTCTGGTGGTGGTCTCAGCAAGACGAATAGGTATGGGTGGGGGGTGGTGTCGCAGGGTCAGCAGGTGGGGGGGACAATCAGGGGTTCAGGAAGGGCAGTCGTGGGGGGGCATCATGGGCTGGAGGGCCTGGGATCCCTCCTGCCCATATCTTAATGGGGGTGGGTGTTTCGCCAGGGCAGGAGGGCTCCCTCCTGCCCCGATCGAGTCTGGGGGATCGATGGGGCAGGAAGACCTGGGCTCCCTCCTGCCTGATCTGATTGGAGGGGTCATGGCATGAGAGATTGGCTATCTCTCCTGCCGCGATTGTTGCTGGGGGTGGGTGGGAGGGTATGTAGATTCTGTAACTGGTGTTCTTTTTGACAGGCACTAGTTACAGAATCCAGCTTTTACGTGAAGGACTGGCCCCTCCTTCGCCTAAAAGCTCTTGTGTTGGGCATTTGGGACTTAGGCTTTTTTTTGTTGATTATATGTTGTTAGTGTAGACGTAGTGTTGGTCTGGACGTTTAAACAGCTGAACGTCGAGGCAAGCCATTATCAAAAAAACTTCCTTTCAGCGTTTAGGGCCTAGGCCAAAAGGGAAATTAGATGGGTTTTTTTTTTTATTATGCCCCTCCACAAGTCCAAAATTTTTTTTTTTTTTTTTTAAATCGTCTCTCTGGATGTCCAGGCGGTTGATCGTCCAGACCACCAGTACGTCTATATTTATACCACATTTTCAACCAAAATTTCGTCCAGGTCCCAAACGTCCAGAACAAGACCATTTGGACACGGGGCCAGCATTGTGATGGACTGGCCACCCAGACATGGCAACAGACGGGGGGGCACCTTACAGGGCACTGCTGTGAACTTCACATAAAGGGTTCCAGATAAACATCTCACCAGAACTCTCTTATAGGTTATGATGAGCCCCCCTCAACACCCCTCAAACCCACTATACCCACATGTCTACAACCCCAATAGTCCTTATGGCTGCAGGTGGCACCTATATGGTAGCAAAGTATGGTTTGGGGGTTTTGGTGGCCTCACATTTTCCACCATAAATGTAGTGGTTAGAGTGGCTTATGGGTCTGGGTCTTCCACTATCCTACCCCCCAGGCTACCTAAGACACTTATATGCAATTCTACTAGGCTTTCTTATACCAGGTGCTGATGTTCTAGAGATAGGCTTGTACATTTTTATTCTGATCATTGGGAGGGGGGGGGGGGCAGGGGGTCAGTGATCCCTGGGGGAGTGTGTGTGGGTCTTTAGTTTGTCTCTGCTGTTGTTATCTAGTCACTTTGTATACCTTTTCGGCATTTATACCTGTTTTTACATCGTCTAACTCACAATGTATACGTTTTGTCTAGGAAGTCTCATAAAACATCTAGGAGTAAAAACCTGGAATGACCTCACTGAAACGACCAGAACGGAAACCAATTACACCATATTCCGGATTATCCCTGCAGGATGACTAAGTGTAGATTGGCTCACATCCTACCCAAATACCGCCCTAACCACTCCTCCAGATACGCTCCTTTCAACTCTGGGTTCACAGCAGCATTCAGAGGCCTACAATGTCCCTCAATACGTCTAGAAATTTGGTTTATTGGCACTTGGACGACCTCTCTTATAGGTCGTTAAGTGCCAACTTGGGCGGGTTTTTAGACATATTTAAGGTTTGATTATGAGCCCCATAATGTATAGTTTAAAGGTTAAATTTGCTATAGTTACAGTGGAAGATTATTCAATATAAGTTTTTATCTTAACATGACGCACACCGGGAACTAGTACCAGTATACTTTTTTTTATAATCCATTGGTCATGGGCAGGGGAGTTAAGTGAAAAGGTATGTTTTATGTATAAACAATTTTGTTGATAACAACAGAGCAAAAGAACTAAAGTATCACATAAACTAACTTGAAAGTTGAAACTTTCCATGCATTAGGCCCAGATTTAACAAAGAACTTTTTGGGACGTTTTTTAATTTGCATGTCATCTGCTAATGTTGCCATTAGTGTGTCATACCTGTAAAAAATTAACATGGGAGCACTTATTGCCTCCAGTTAGCACACACTAATCATAATGCACTAGCCTGACATTTCTCTTCTTCCCTTCTTGTGGTTTGGTATCTCCTCTTCTCTCCTCCTCCTCCTCCCTACATCTCTATCCTCCCCTTCCCTTCCCCAGAGATCTGGCATCTCTTTCTCTTTTTTCCTCTCCATCCCCACGGTCCAGCATTTCTCTAATGACCACCTCCCTCTGATTCCTCCCCTCCACAAGATCCGGTAAGGCAGCTACTCTTGCACTCTTCTGATTGCTGGCAGTGTGTGAAGTAAGAACACTTTCTTAGGTAGCCTGGAAGCTTTCCCCTCTGCTACTACTTTGTGCCTAAGCAGGGACAGGGCTGAGGAAGGCAGTGTGTTTATTTCACTCATGCTGCCGGCAGCCCAAAGAATAAAGGAGTGGCTGCAGTGATGGATTCTACTTGGGGGGGGATGGAACCCTGGAGCTGCTGTGTGAGCTGCTCAAAAGGTCTCTGACCACAAGCCGCTATTGGATCACAGTCACACGAGGTCCCAAAAATATTGGGGGTGCTCAGGCACCCACAGAGCTGGCGCCTATGACTGATACAACAGGTATGCTTACAGATGGCCAGTTCCCACAAGATCTCAATGAAATCATCATCATCCCTATTTTGAAAGACACAAAGGGAGCAACTGATCAACCTTCCAACTACAGACCTATAGCCTCAATACCTCTATACGTCAAGATTATGGAAGGTCTAGTGGCAAAATACCTCACTGAGTATTTAGAATTCTACAACATACTCCACCCAACACAATCAGGCTTCAGGACCAACTTCAACACAGAGACTGTACTAGGCTCTTTATTGGACACAGCATGGCAACACTTGAGCAAAGGTAAAAAAATGCTAACCATACATCTAAATCTCACTGCAGCATTTGATCTAGTGATCACAACATACTACTACAAATACTGCAAACAACAGGAATCATAGGCAGGGTCCACACATGGTTTCAAGGATTCCTACAATCCAGGAGCTACAGGGTAAAAACAAACAAAGAAAAATCAGAATCTTGGTACAAAACCTGGGGTGTACCACAAGGATCCCCACTATCCCCAATGCTCTTCAATCTCTACATGTCCTCACTCGGAACCTACTTAGATCAATTAAACATAACATTTTACAGCTACGCAGATGACATCACCATCCTCCTTCTCTTTGACCAACCAACCCCCACCGCAATAGACTCACTACACAAAACACTAGAGACAGTAACACAATAGATGAAAGACCACAAACTGAAGCTGAACCCTGACAAAACAAAAATCCTACTTCTAGAAAATTCCAAAGCCCCAACCATAACAAAATTAGAAATAAACTCCATCACATACCCCTTACAACCCCACCTAAAACTTCTAGGGGATGATGATAGACAGAGACTGTACCATGCAACTACAAATCAACAAACAGTTCAGAAAGCATTCGCAGTTATGTGAAACTCAAGAACTATCCGAAAATATTTCGATAAAACTCAATTCCGACTCCTGGTCTAGGCCCTGATATTAGGACTCCTAAACTATTGCAACATCTTTTATCTACCCTGCCCCGCCAACACAATAAAACAACTTCAAACAATGCCAAACACAGCTCTCAGACTGATCTACTCACTGAAGAAATATGACCATATCACTGCGGCCTACCTAGACACTGACTGGCTCCCAGTACAAGCATGAATACTTTTCAAATTCTACTGTATTCTTTACAAAGCCCTAAATGGCAATGGACCAATCTACTTAATCAATTTGGAACAACTCATCCAGACCAAGGAGAACACAGACCACCTTCACTCACCCCCTTCCCCCCAATAAAAGGTATACAATGAAAGAAAATGCACGATGGGCTACTTGCCACGCAAGCAGCGAAACTAAAGAACCACCTCGCCAATTTGCTGACCTCAGCACCAAACTACAAAACCTTCAGAAGAGGAATCAAAACCATGTTATTTAAGAAAGTTATCAAGACAAGCTCATGATATAACTGGTTACTTCAATCTATCTCCAGAGCCCAATTGTTCCAATGAAATAGCTATCTTGTAATCTTCTTGTAATCTTCCAGAATCTCCTCTTATTGTAATCCGCCTAGAACTGCAAGGTATTGGCGGAATAAAAACCACCAATGTAAAGTAATGTAAGTTGAAGCCAAAAGAATTCCTTTCTTAATCACCTGTGAAATATGTGCTTCAAAAGAAAATTTTGCATTGAAAATAGCCCCAAGGAATCAAATCAATACCAAGAAGATTATAGGAGGAAGTTGAAACAAGGAGCATTCCAGTGATCCAGCATGCAATAGTATAAAGGATTCAAAACCATCCCATGTGTAGAAAGCCATGAGGCAATATTGGTCAAGCAAGAATGAAATGGATTAAGGTCGAGATGGTAAGGGAAAACAGGAAAAATCAACAGAATATAATCAGCGTATATGAAGGCTTTAATGTTACTATCCTGAATCAATAGGGCCAGTGGAATGAGGAAGCTGTTAAACAGGAGAGGGGAGAGTATAGATCCCTGGGGAACTCCACAAGTTAACGGAACAGTGGAAGAAATGGCAGAAGGTGTTATGACTGTATAATTTCTATTAGAGAGGTAGGAGGAAAACCATTTTAGAACTGTACCGAGAGACCAACGGCTTGTAGATATGAAAGTAGTAAGGTGTGAACAACTAAATTGAAAGCTACTGAGTGATCAAGGGATACCAAAAGTACTATTTTCCCTACATCCAAAAAAAGAATGCAATTCACTATTTAAGGCAGTCAGGGTGGTTTCCATGCTGTGATGTGAGCAGAACCCTGTCTGATGGGGATTATGTAGTAAAGGTTTGTCAATAAATTGTGAAAGTTGAAAAAGATTATCTGCTTGATTTTTTTTATTTTATAGAATGCATAGATTAGAGATGGGATGATAGTTTTCAGGCAGATGAAGTGGAAGAGAGAGATTTTTGAGGATGGATACTACACATTTTTTATTTTAAATTATATTCAGTGTTCAGATAAGCTTTTTTTGTTAGCAACATTGGACATTTCAGGATTCTATACATCCATCCCTCAAGATGAAGCATTTCAGGTATTATGTAATGTTTTAGAGAAGAGAGAAAGTCCTCATAGAATTCCAACAGATTTCACTTTGCAGTTGGCTAGGATTTCTTTGAAAAACTATTTATTTAAGGAACATCTGTGTCTACAGATTTCAGGAGTTGCTATGGGCACCACTTTCACCCTTTCTTTTCTTGTCTTTACATGAATCAATTTGAGAATGATTGGATTTTTCAGTCTCCATTTTTGGAAAAATTACATTCTTGGCACAGATATATAGATGATGTTTACTTTTAAGGATTGGCATAGTGGAGGAGTTATTATGTTTTATGTTATGGAGGTGAGGGGTGACCTAGTGGTAGAGCCACTGCCTCTGCACATAGAGATTGTGGGATCAAATCCCAGGGCTGCTCCTTGTGACCCTGGGCAAGTCATGTAATCCTCTATTGCCTCAGGTACAGAATAAGTACCTGTATATATTTAAACTGCTTTGAATGAGGTCGTATAACTACAAAAATTCAGCATACAAGTCCTAATTCTTTTCCATTTTTTCCATTTTGTTAAATGATTGAATACATGCAATTCTTGTATAGAATTTACTCGATATGCTTTTGAATCAGTTTATTTTTTGGATGTCCTGATTCATCAAACCACTGTAGGATTTAAAACCATAGTTTCAAGATGGTTACTGATAGGAATACCTTCTTGAAATTGCCATCCGAGACACATTTGCAAGAATTTACCTTACGTATTCTCAATTTTTAAGATACCATTGCATATGTAGTGAAATGACTGATTTCAAACCAAATCAAATGCATTGATTCAAGATTTACCACAATGGGTTATAGTAAAAAATTGATGGGAAAAAACTCTTTTCCCTATGCTAAATATAATGACTATGATTGGTCAACATAGCAAATACACACAAAAGAGGCAAGTGAGATGCTTAAATCCAACCAATATTGCTACATTTATTGGTCCAACACACACAAAAAGTGCAACACAAAAAAAAAACCCAAAAAGGGAGACCCAATGATCCACAGTAAAAACAATCTAAAGATAAAAACAATAGACTGTGAATGTGGATGAAAATGGCTTGAAACAAGCAGAGTGGCGCCATTTTCAGGTTGTATTCTCAAAGAAACGTACATTGTTTTGCTTATATTTTTATCTTTGTACCCTACATCATCCGGACCCCTGAGGAAGGCGTTCTCACTGATACACCGACCATGTAGGGTCCGTCAGGACAATCATACGTTTATTATAAATTCAGTCTTTTATTTGTATTTTTATTGTGAAGAGCGGATAAAATCATCTTTCAGGACATCCACAGCCACGGTCTGTTGTTTTTATCTTTACATTTATTGGTCAACATCACTTCAGACAGAAGATGACATTTGTGATGAAGTATTCAAATGCAAGTTCTGTTTTGAACAGCATCATATGCATACATTGGCAGATCATAGAAACACAGCAGTGAGGACAGCACACACATGGAGTCTGAATTTAAAGGAGAGCTTGTGCCTAGCAATGTTACCAAATACCACAGAAACAACAAAGGTTCTTATAGGACATTTTAGGTGTGGTGCATGTAAAAATTGTAAATCACCCATGTTTGTCATTCCCTCTGTAATTCCCTACCTGAGCAGCGTGTGTAGATTCACCCTTTTTGTCCTGTTTATCTGTCACAATTAGATTGCAAGCTTTCTGGAGAAGGAACTGTTTCTTGTGTGTTAAATGTACAGAACTGTGTGCGTCTGATAGCGCTACAGAAATCCTTTAAAAATTCTGCTGATGGTAAAGTGTGTGTTCTCAGTTTAGTATTTTTAACATCAGGTTGGCCTTCTGTGATCATGTGTTTGTGTGACAGAATTTATGTGGGGAAGATAGATAGAAGCTTCAAACTGAGACTAAATGAACACCAAGTTTGAAGCGCTTGAATAGAAGCCCTTTTGGTTCAGCACTGTCATAAGAAAATCTTTGTCAACTTGTAATATTTTATAATTGATTTTGTGAAGGATAACATTAGAGGTGCCTTCGGTGGCCCTGGAAGCTTTCCCTCTGCTACAGCTTCCTACTGTGGGGACAGGAAGCTTTAGCAGAAGGAAAGTTTCTTGGGCCGCTAAGGGCAGTATGTTTATTTCATTCACGCTGCTCATGGCCTGAAGAGTACAGGACTGCAGCAATGGAAACAAAAAAGTGCCGGATTCCAACCGGGGTAGGGGGTGGGAGAGGGAGAGGGAAAAGGGAAGAAGATGCCAGACCTCTGTGGCAAAAAAGATGAGGAAAGGGGAAGGGCGGAGAGAGTGAGGAGATGGTGCACATGGATGAAGAGGAGGGGAAGACATGGAAAAATAGACAGATTATGAAGGAAGCAGAAAAATGGAAGTTGAATGGTAAAAGTTAATGCCAAAGAGGGATGTGGGCATCTTTGTTCAACATCAAGTGTGTAGATCAAAGGACTCAGGCACTGCACACTGCATATAAAAACAATATAAAAAGCTTCCTGATATAGCATAGCGAAACACAGACTGTGTTGGAGCCGTGAACTGACCTGATAGACCGCCGCGTGAGCAGACTGCTGGTCATGATGGACCTCTGGTCTGACCCAGCAGAGGCACTGCTTATGTTCTTATGTTCTAAAGATGGATGTGGGGCAGAAAATGAAGGAGAGAAAAACAGCAAATGGATATGACAGTCCTGTAAGCAGTTAAGAGCACAAACAGAAGGAAATGCAGCCAGAGCTTGGGAAAAGATGAATAGAAAAAATAAAATCACCAGACAACAAGGTAGGAAAATTATTTTATTTTCAATTCAGTGATTGAAATAAGTCAGTTCTGAGAATTTAAATCTGCTGTCTATATTTTTCATTGTTCAGGAAGAAATGCATTTCTCTCTATTTCTCTGGTGGTGTACTGCATGCAGATTCTGGCATTATGGGTTTCAGTTATGTATATTAGGACTTTCAGTTTGTGGTCATGTATCTGCGTAGGGCTCATTGTGTGACTAAGACCAAATGTTCTGGAAGGAATGAATGTTGAGAAGGGCTACTGGCATCATGGCCCCAAGTAGGAAGATATTTGTCAGCTCTCCTTCAGGCCTTTTGGACACAAAACAGTCCCCGCTTAAAAATTAGTGAAGACCACTGCTCTAAAGTCTAAATTGAGACCAGTAAGCCTGAAAATAGCAAATCAAAATCAGAGTTCAGAAAGTCACTTCCAATTCACTTTTAGGAGAAACTCAGGAGCATAGCACAGTGCAGAGATAGAGGAGTCAGAGCTGAAAAATGTAGATGACTGTTTTTACACAAACTTGTGAGTAGAGGTGAATAACCTATCAGTTCAAGACATATGCCTTTTGCACTAGAAGTATTATTCAAGTGAGTGCCAATTCATTTAATTTTTGTGACATTGCCAGTATCGTCAAACTTTTTGTAAGCAGTTCTAGCCACTGAATGCTTGTTTGTGGTATGTCTTTTAGGTTATCACTGAAGAGTGAACCACAAATGACATTTATCTTTTTCAGCAGCCATGTGTCTTGCATTTTAACACCAGCAAAAAAACACTACTTCTGAAGAAGCCTTGGAGTGAAACGGCTGAGTCACTGTCAGGTGCAAGCTAAGTGTTTCTATTTTGAAATATGGACTCACATTGTTTATAACATTTGAGCTGCAGTTTTTTAATATTTTAAATTCCATAATTGGTGATGTATTAAAAAAAACACCTAACAATGTTTTTTTTTAGGACCTATGAGATTTGTAGATTTGCGGTATATAAGAAAAATTTTAAATAAATAATAAACATTACCTCAGTAAAAATATGGGTGTACCCTTTTTCCTTATTTGTTTCAATATTACATATTATGCATTATTTTTGATAGCCTTACTTTTGATGTGATTGGCTTTAGGAAATGCATAGAAAAGTATTAATATTGTCTACTTTTTTTTTTTTTTTTTTTAGTAAGTAGCATTCACAGAGAATTGTAACTTAAAATAGTTCCTTAAAGGGAACTATGCCCCCTAGTAGCAATACCATTTCACCAGGTTCACCCCCACCCCCACCCCCTTTTGCTCTCTACACCCACAGGTCTGGACCCATCTCCTTCTTCTCTGCAGCAGATAGAACAGTGATCATGACAACAGGAGAGGCAACATAACCCCATATTTCTAGGCCAGGTGGGCCATAGACAAAAATGGAGCAAGATGAAGTATTGCCAGCCCAATAGCAACTGTGATCATTGCGGGAGCACATGTATGTTTAAGATACAGTATAGAGAATAACATTTGGATGGATACCTGCAGTTAACCACAGAGCCCACAGGAACGGAGCGGGGACAGGGACAAACTTTGTCTCCATGTCATTTGCTAAAAAATTGAGACTAGTATCAATATGTAAAAACTTAATATCTTAGATAATTGGCAACTGAATTCAATGATTAAAAAAACTGCAGAAGCTGCTTTTGGATTTAAATGAACTACTGTTATATGACATTTGTGTCTTCTCTGCCTTTGATGTGGCAACAAGAGTCTTCTCTGCTGATCAGACTCCTACAATCTGCAATGTCTTTTCATCATGTACCCAGCTGCTCAAGCATATTACTGTTACTGTAAAGCACAGTTACTTACCGTAACAGATGTTATCCAGGGACAGCAGGCAGATATTCTCACTGATGGGTGACGTTACCACGGAGCCATCGGTACGGACCACTCTAAGAACTTAGAAAGTTCTTGATGCCCGCACCGCGCATGCGCGAGTGCCTTCCCACCCGACGGAGGTGCATGGTCCGTCAGTTAAATTAATTCAGCTAAGAATCCAACCCAGGGAGGTGGGAGGATTGTGAGAATATCTGCCTGCTGTCCCTGGATAACATCTGTTGCAGTAAGTAACTGTGCTTTATCCCAGGACAAGCAGGCATATCTTCTCACTGATGGGTGATGGGAAAGTTGGCCATTCTAACAGAATGGGATGGTGGGAAAGTTGGCCATTAAGAAAATAAATTTTGTAACATAGATTGGCCAAAGTGCCCATCCCGCCTGGTGAAAGACTCCAGACAGTAGTGAGAAGTGAAGGTATGAACTGAGGACCAGGTGGCAGCCTTGCAAATCTCCTCAATAGTAGACCTGAGGAAAGCAAAAGAGGCTGCCATAGCTTGAACTTTATGGGCTGTGATACGGCTCTCCAGTGTCAGTCCGGTCTGAGCATAGTAGAACGAAATGCAGGTGGCAAGCCAATTGGAAATCGTTCTCTTGGAAATAGGCTGTCCCAACTTATTTGGATCAAATGAGAGAAAAAGTTGGGGGAGAGGTTCTGTGTGGCTTTGTACGATCCAGGTAATAAGCCAAAGCACGTTTACAGTCTAAAGTATGTAAAGCTTGTTCCCCAGGGTGAGAATGAGGCTTTTGAAAAAACACAGGAAGAACAATAGATTGATGAGGTGAAAGTCAGAGACAACTTTAGGTAGAAACTTAGGGTGAGTACGGAGAACCACCTTATCATGATGAAAAACTGTAAAAGGTGGATCCGCAACTAGTGCATGCAACTCACTGACCCTCCTGGCAGAGGTGAGAGCAATAAGAAAAACCACTTTCCAGGTAAGAAACTTGAGAGGAGCAGTGGCCATTGCTTCAAACAGAGGCTTCATCAAACTGGAAATTACCACATTAAGGTCCCAGACTACAGGTGGAGGCCTGAGAGGTGGTTTCACATTGAAAAGGCCCTTCATGAATCTGGATACCAGAGGATGAGCAGTAAGAGGTTTGCCCTGCACTGGCTCATGAAAATCAGTAATAGCACTGAGATGGATTCTAATAGATGTAGACTTAAGACCAGAGTCCAACAGAGAAAGGAGATAATCCAGCACTGATTCCACTGCCAAGGAAGTTGGATCATGATGATGAAGTAAACACCAGGAAGAAAACCAAGTCCACTTTTGTTGATAACATTGCTGAGTGGCCGGTTTCCTGGAAGCATCAATAATTTGACGAACAGGCTGAGACAGGAGTAATCGAGTAGAAGTCAGCCCTAGAGAAACCAAGCTGTCAGGTGTAGAGACTGAAGGTTGGGATGTAGAAGGGATTGTTGATTCTGAGTAAGCAGAGTAGGAAACACTGGAAGTAGTATGGGTTCCCTGGAACTGAGTTGTAGGAGGAGGGAAAACCAATGTTGTCTGAGCCACCGTGGAGCAATGAGAATCATAGTGGCTGACTCCCTTTTGAGTTTGAACAGAGTTCGCAATAGGAGAGGAAGTGGAGGGAAAGCATATAGAAACCGACCTGTCCAACCCAGTAGAAATGCATCCGCCGCCAGATGGAGAGGAGAGTAAAGTCTGGAGCAAAACTGGGGCAGCTGAAGATTGTGAGGAGCTGCAAACAAGTCCACCTGCGGTTTGCCCCATTGAGCAAATACTGATTGGAGAGTGAGAACGTTGAGAGTCCACTCGTGAGGTTGAAGAATTCTGCTGAGGTTGTCTGCTAGAGAATTCTTCTCGCCTTGAATGTATATTGCTTTCAGGAACAGATGACGAGCTGTCACCCAGGACCAAATCTTTTGAGCCTCCTGACACAACAGGAAAGAACCCGTATATCCCTGTTTGTTGATGTAATACATTGCTACTTGATTGTCTGTGCAAAGAAGGAGGACTTGAGGAGAGAGAAGATGTTGAAACGCCTTGAGGGCATAAAACAGCGCCCTGAGTTCCAGAAAATTGATGTGAAATTTTTTCTCGTTGACAGTCCAAAAACCCTGAGTTTGTAGATTGTCCATATGTGCCCCCTAGGCATAAGGGGATGCATCTGTAGTAATGATCTTGTGATGAGGCGGCAAATGAAAAAGGAGACCTCTGGAAAGATTGGAGGAGGTCATCCACCAACGCAGAGACTGCAGAAGAGACGATGTGACGGATATGTGCTTCGAGAGACGATCCTTGGCTTGAGACCACTGAGACGCTAGAGTCCATTGAGGAGTACACAGATGAAGTCTTGCCAGAGGTGTGACTGTAGAAGGATTTATGGTTCACTTAGCAGTAGTATAATATGTATATATGTATATATATATATATATATATAATATGTATATATGGAAGCCATATGACCCAGAAGAACCATCATGTGTCTGGCAGAGATGGTCTGAAGAGAAAGCAATTGCTGACAGACAGATAAGAGTCTGAAGTCGATCTGGTGGAAGGAACGCCCTCATCAGAGTAGTGTCCAGAATTGCTCTAATGAATTGGAGACGCTGTGTTGGAATGAGATTTGATTTGGGAAAGTTGACTTCGAATTCCAGAAGCTGAAGAAGAGAGATGGTTTGAGATGTCGCATGAGCCACTCTCTGAGAGGAAATCTCTTTGATTAACCAGTCGTCCAGGTAGGGAAAAACCCGGAGACCGTGTAACCATAGACAAGCCACCACCACAATGAGGCATTTTGTGAATACTCAGGGAGAAGATGCCAACCCGAAGGGAAGAACCTTGTACTGGTAATGTTGATGATGAATTTTAAACCGAAGATAGTTCCGAGAGACCGGATGCATGGGTATATGCTTGTAGGCTTCTTTGAGGTCTAGGGAGCATAGCCAATCATTGAGATTGAGATGAGGATACAGGACAGCTAGTGACAACATCCTGAATTTTTCTCTGACCAAGAAGTTGTTGAGAGCTCTGAGATCCAAAATGGGTCTGAGTCCTCCTGTCTTCTTGGGAACCAAGAAGTAACGGGAATAAAACCCCTTCCCCTGCTGGTCGAGAGGAACTTCTTCGATGGCATTTAGCTGAAAAAGAGATTGTACTTCTTGAAGAAGAACGGAGGACTGTGCAGGATCCAAAGCAGACTCTTTTGGAGGGCAGTCTGGAGGAAGAGTCTGGAAATGAAGAGTGTAACCCTGATGAACGATGGTGAGAACCCAATGGTCCGAAGTAATGAGTTCCCAACGGTTGATGAACCACTGAAGATGACCTATGGGCTGAGGCAATGGATGAAAAATGTGAAGATTGGCTATGCTCCGAAGAAACAGGTCAAAGGGCTGCTAAGATTTAGGTTGTGCAGCCGGTTGTTTCTGCTGATGCTGACGAGGCTGCTGTTGTTGAGGTTGGTGTGGTCTCCGAGGTTGAGACTGAGGTTGTTGTAGGGGGTCTAGCAGCAAACCTACGTTGGTATGTAGATTGTGGCCTGAAAGGACGAGCAGGTGGAGGCTTTTTCTTGTTCTTGATTAAAGTATCCCACCTGGTTTCATGAGCTTCTGGGTCATAGTATCTAAAGACTCACCAAAAAGCTCATCGCCCAAACAAGGAGCATTGGCCAGACGATCCTGATGATTAACATCCAGTTCAGAAACTCGAAGCCAAGCTAACCTTCTCATGGCAACAGACATGGCAGTAGTTCTGGAGGTAAGCTTAAAGGTATCATAAACAGAGAGAACCAAGAACTTTCGTAATTGCAACAAGGAAGCAATATGCTGCTGAAAAAGAGAAAGCTTTCAGTCAGGTAAATATTTCTGGAAAGCAGACACTTGTTGAATTAAATGTTTAAGGTAAAATGAGAAATGGAAAGCATAATTTCCAGATTGATTGGCAAGCGTAAAATTTTGAAATAAACGTTTGCCAAAACGATCCATAGTTTTACCCTCTCTGCCAGGAGGAACAGAAGCATAAACAGTGGCACCTGCAGATTTTTTAAGAGTAGACTCAACAAGGAGAGACTCATGAGGCAGTTGTGGCTTATCTAAACCAGGAAGAGCCACCACTCTCTAAAGAGAGTCCAGCTTCCGGGGAGCTCCTGGAATAGTTAATGGAATTTCTAAATTTTTATAATAAGTCTCCCTAAGAATGTCATGAAGAGGAAGCTTAAGAAACTCCTTAGGAGGTTGATCAAAATCTAATGCATCCAAAAATGCTTTAGATTTTTTAGAATCAGATTCAAGAGGAATGGAAAGCACCTCTGACATTTCCCTCAAGAACTTAGAAAAAGAGGTCTGTTCAGGCTTCGAAACAGGCTCCCTAGAAGAACCATCCTCATCTGAGAAAGCCTCTTCGGCTGTAAGAATAGGTTCCAAAGATTCGAGTCTTTTGTTGGTGGAACCTGGGAAATGGATGTTGAAGGCTCGACATGCTTAGTCTTCTCAGGTGATGTCAATGAAGAACAATGTCGAGTCGAATCAGACATCACACCGGAAGACAAAACTGTCGGCACCAATGACACTTTCTTAGTCGGTGTCAAGATGGATGTCCGCATTGATGGCTCAGACCTGGTCGATGCTGCCAAAGTCGATGCCGAGACCATGTACTCAGACGGAGTCGGTGTCGGCATGATCAGGTGCAATAGTTGTAATTGCTCTCGCAACTGTTCTTGCAATTGCTCTTTAATCACCTCAGCAATTGTATCCTCGAGAGATTGCACTGAGTCGAAGGTCGAGGTTCAAGGCTGAAATGAAGCCCCGCCGGGCCGCGTGCGTAAAAGTGAAAAATTAAATTTTTTTTTAAACTTTAAATAACAGAAAAAGAAAGAAGGATTAAATCCTAAGAAAAAAGAAGTACTGCGTGAGCGAGAAGACAAGTCAAAAAAAAGCAGCTGACTAGCTCCGCGGAAACAAAATAACTGACGGACTGCGTGCCTCCGTCAGGCAGGAAGGCACTCGTGCATGCGCGGTGCGGGCATCAAGAACTTTCTAAGTTCTTAGACTTGTCTGTACTGAGGGCTCCGTGGTGATGTCACCCATCAGTGAGAAGATATGCCTGCTTGTCCTGGGATAACAGATTCATCCATCTTTGCTGACATCAAAGCATTTCCAACATAATCCTGTTCATCCACTAAACAGTTTAGCTTCTCTTCTATATCCATGTCTGAAAGACAATCCAGTTACTTTCCCAAGTGATGTAAAAACATAGGCAACTGAATCTTTAGGAAGATTTAAATGGAAGTCTCTATTTATGATTTATGAACAGCTGTACAGAATATTATCCCTCTTTATACATAAACTAGTCTTTAAGCCCATTACATTAACGGGTGCTAGAATATATGTCTGTCTGTCTTTCTTTCTGTCTTTCTACCTGCCCCTGTCTTTCTTTCTGTCCTTTGTCTATCTGTCTCTCTCCCTGCCCCTATCCCACTTCCTTGTGCAGCAGCATTTCCCTCCCCCCCAACTTTCCTGTGTAGCAACAGCAGCGGTATTTTGCTTTCCCTCCATATCCCTGTGCAGCAGCAGCATCGTTTCCCCCTACCCCCCTTTCCCTTCCCGCGGTCTAGCCAGCTCCCTGCCGCCCCCCCCCACCTTCCCTTGCTGCGATATAGCATGCAGGATTAGTTTTAGGCTCTGGCCTCCCTGCTCTCCACCTCGATCGTAGGAAAAACGGCCCTACCGGCCAAAGTTTATTTTAAAGTTTAAATGTGCCATGGCGGCCCCTCTCATGATCGCCACCTGCGTCGGAAGCCTTCTCCGACGCAGTTGCGGCTCATGAGAGGAGCCGCCGCAGCGGCTTTTAACTTAAAAGTAAACTTTGGCCGGTAGGGCCATTTTGGTGATGGAAGGCTGCGAAAACCACCGGGGCCACCGTTGCTGCTGCTGCCGCCGAGATAAGGGGAATTGGGGGAGCGGTACCGCTTACAAAGGCCGAGAAGAGTCCATTGGAGGAAGGCAGGCCTCAGTGGAGAGAAGACGGCGAGGCCAGCGGCAGCACTGCGCAGCGCTTTGCGGGCGGATGAGCAGGCAAGAGGGAGGAGAGTGAGAAGAAGATGCTGGCAGGTGCGCCTGTGCCCCCCCCTCTGAATCAGCGGCAGCAGTGAGGCGGCACTCTGGCAGTGAGTGACGGCGAGGGGGGAGTTGCTCCATGTTCTGGCCTGCCTCCGTGTTCGAAAATCGAATTCGGCACGGAGGCACACCTCACGGAGCCAGGAATCACAAAACTCTAAGTGCGCATGCGCACTTAGAGTTTTATTATATAGGATAAAAAGATTTAAATATAAAATCATGTGTGCAAATGAGGACAGAGTCTGCAGGGATGGGGGATAAATTTTGTCCCTGTGTCATTCTCTAATTGCCAGTTGGGGAAGAGGTGGGGAAAACAGATCTGAAATATTTCCAACTTGGGCTGGTAGTAACAGTGATCATTCGGGATGGGGAGAAACAGAATTAAGTAGCAGTTTCAGTTAGGGCTCCTTTTACAAAGGTGCGTTAGGGCCTTAACGCGCGGAATAGCGTGCACTAAAATGCCGCGTGCGCTAGCCGCTACCGCCTCCTCTTGAGCAGGCGGTAGTTTTTCAGCTAGCGCGCGCTAATCTGGTGCGTGCGCTAAAAACGCTAGCGCACCTTTGTAAAAGAAGCCCTTAGTGATTTCAAGTATCTGACTCTGTTTTGTGCTCTGGCCAACATACAGGCACAGTGATTGTTGAAGAAAGTATAGGCTTGTTCTACATATTAGATTTTTGGCGACAGGTTGGTTGACCATTGTTCTAATCCAGGCACAGCTTGTTATCTATAGATAACAGATCTACAAATAAGAAAAGTTCAGCTAAGCCAATACAGGCCTTTATTGTTCAAAAAAAGCTATTTTAGTTTACCAAATGTAGTTAATTTTCCCTTTGTCATTTTAGCAAAGCACTGCAATTTCCATCTTCTCCCTTCAGGAAGCATAAGGTTGAAAAGGAGCTCAAACACATCTTAAAGGAAAAGTACAGTGCTCCATGTATTTACAGTACAGTAAAACCTTCAATTGCAAGTAACTTGGTGTGCAAGTGTTTTGCAAGACAAGCAAAACATTTTATTAAATTTTAACTTGATATACAAGCAAGGTCTTGCAATACCAGTACATACAGTATTTTGTATTAAAATTTTTGGGTTATGGAGTTTCCATTATGAGGAAATTCGCTTTGATATACTTGAGTGTTTTGGATTACAATGTTTTCCGAACGAATTATGCTCACAAATCAATTACTACACTCGGGAATTTAGGCCTAGTATGGAGCAGATCAAGGAGGCCGAATCAAAGCCCTGTAACATCCAAATGACTATATGTGAACAGAAACGTTTTTTTAATCTTTTACTCCCCCCCCCATCCCCCGAAAAACCAATATCATGAAGAAAACATCACTACCAGCAAGTCGCATAGCTTTTGCCGGCAAAGTCAACTGGCGATTTCCAGTAATAACAAAACTTAAAGAATCGCTGTCAGACATAGTAAATAAGGAACAAAAACCCCCCCAAAACAAACCGCCCTCTACCAGCGGAATAAAAAGCCGCTGGTTCTTATTTCATAACCGACTCTAACCTCCCTCCTCCTGCTACCCACACTCCGCAGTTACTAAGGCAACCCCGCCCGCCCGAGAACTTTCCCCATTGGTGCACACAGCGGCGTATCCGCCCCGAGCCGCCCTCCTCGCCTCCTTCCCATTGGTCGTCGTCACGCTCCGAGCGGCGGAGAGTTTGGCGAGTCGGCGCTTGTCATCTCGCTCACACGCAGTTCTGCGCGAGTCACTGTGCGGCGTGTCTTTCTGGCTTGTGCTGCCCAACCGCACCCTCGGTGTCTCGCGCGGACCAGCCGCACCCACCTCCTCTCAGCCGGCCATGGATGCGTACAAGAGCCAGTCTCCGGAGATCTCCAGCACCGTCCCGCCGGAGCCGCGTCGTTACCCGCGGGAGCCCGAGGAGGAGGAAGAAGAGGAAGAAGAGGAGGACGAGGAGGAGGAAGACAAGCCGCGCTTCTGGGAGCAAGACGACGACGGCGAGGTGCTGGATTTGACCGGCGGCGCCGGGGATCATTCCCACCCGCCTTTCACCGTCCACTTCCCTCCTCAGCCCAGGGCAGCCGCCGCCGCCCTGCTCCCGAGATCGGAGGGAGCTGAGAAAGTCCCCGAGAGAAGTAGCCCGCAGCCGGCATCCGAGGTGCCGAGCGTGAAGCCGCCGGAGAAGAGTCCCGAGAGGAGCCCCGAGCCTCCCAGCGTAAAAATCCCCGACTGGAGCCCGGAGCCGCGCGTCAAACCCCCGGTGCCCGGTCGCATCTCGGAGGAGCCGGCCCCGCCCGCCCTGCCTCGCCGCAGGGGCCCATCCGGATCCGCAGGTGAGTGTAGCTCGTGCCCCCGGGAGCCGACGGTTCTGGCCGCAGGTAACAGTTTTGACCACTCCCCCCCCTTTTTTTTTCATGTGAGAAGACCGGGAGTCGGGACTTAATGCTTAGTTTGGGGGGGGGGAGCGCGTCACGTGAGGCGGCTCCCAGCCTGTTCTGCCATCACCCTCCAAAATTGGGATACGCCCATTATAGGACTATATACAGTACATAGCCAGAGCATCCCTGCTGTTCTGAGACCGCCCCCTTCCCTGATAGTGAGGGTGTCCCATCTACTGTTCAGAGACCCCCCCCCCTTCCCTGATAGTGAGGGTGTCCCATCCATCCTCTTGTTACTGGGAGTAAGGCGGGTGTAAGCGCTCTCCGCTCACCATTACCATCACTACCACTTTAGCCCTGGTTGTAGATGTCTTATTGTCTGGCGGTGCGAGGGTTAAATCCCTTTGCGCTTCCTATTGTTCTCGATTTTCTAGAAGTAGCTGATTGGCTGGGGCTGCTGCTGAGTGGCAGCTGATGGGGCCCTAGGGGCGGCCGCTGAGGGCGGGGTCGCTCCTCGTGAACCGCTGCATCTCCCTTTTTCCCTCGGCCCCTTTTATCCGATTTACTGTATCAGTTAATGAAAAGAACGCAGACCTTTTCTCTCAAATAGGTTTCTGCTCGAGTCTCTCCTGTGTGACGCTGTTTCTCCCCCCCCCCCCCCAATGCAGAGCTTTTGTTAGTCCGTTGGTTTGCTTGTCAGTTTGCGATACTTTCTGACTGAATTTTAGGCTATGTGAAAGCGGATGTTTCTGTATAATATGCTGACACAGAAGAATTGAAATAAAAATTGCAGCTTTTTCAAGGCGTGTGGTGGTCAACCCACTTCACTGGCTATGCAGCTAGATGGTGAGTGAACAGTGAGATCACAGGGGAGGGATGTACTTCAGCTTAAGGTTCTAGTTTATGAGGGTTGCTAGAATAAGCATAATGCTCTGACCTTTAAACTATCTGGATTTGGTTCTGTGAAAGTACCAGAAAGTTATACATAAAAGTAGGTGGTTGTTAGTTATTTCCAGGTATTCCTGAGTTACACCCAAATAATGTAATATTTATAGGTTGCATTAACTGATTTATAGCCAGCCAGTTTGCTTAGACTATGTAGTTCAGGAATTTGGTGGGTCAAAAGGCCTTGATACAGCTGTGCTAAGGCTCAAACCTTACTAAAATATTTTTGAGGTGAGTTCAAAAGAGCTAAAGGACAATACATATCATAGTTTGACTCTTTCCTATGTGTTACTGTGTGTAATAGGAAGTACGTATGTTAGAGCCCCTCAGAATGGCATTCAGAACTAGTACTTGCCTATTGGCAAGTGCTGGCTGGGTACTCTCTCCACTGCCTATAGAAATATGATAGCAGATAAAGGCCAGATGACCCATCCAGTCTGTCCATCTGCAGCATTCACTATCTCCTCCTCTCCCTAAGGCTGGGGTGTCAAATGTCAGTCCTCGAGGGCCGCAATCCAGTCGGGTTTTCAGGATTTCCCCAATGAATATGCATGAGATCTATTTTCATGCACTGCTTTCATTGTATGCTAATAGATCTCAGAACTATGGGACCTGCGCCTTCTTAGATGTGCACAGACCCCAGGGGAAGGCTCTTAGGGTGATGATGGAGAGAAATTTACCACATTTAAAGAATACAACTAAAGTGTTGTAAGTTGTGTTCTATCTTGGAAAGTGGGAGGCATAACTTCTCCAATTAAAAGAGATTCAAGATATTGGTTGCCCTAAAGTGGCATAAGGGCGATATAGCATGTCTGCAAGAAAAACAGAAGATTATTTGATAGTGCTCATCTTAAATTAAAGCGTAGCTGGGTAGGCCAAGTTTTATTTCATCTACTGGTAGACATGGAGGAGTTGCATGGAGGAAATATACAGTAAGATCTTGGCAAGACAGAGCTTGGATCTCCAATACATGATGTGCCTAGGAAATGACCACCTGAAATACTGTCTTAGCAGGGAGGTCTTTCAGAATGGACTTACATAAGAATATAAAAATAGTCTTACTTGGTCAGACCAAAGGCCCATCAAGTAAAAAAAGAAGAAAAAACCAGGCAATTTTTCAAACCCTCCCCGTAACACTAGCCTGAACTAGCAGCAGCACCGCTCTCTCCTTATTGTAATTTGCCTGACTGCTGCCATAGCTTTATCGAGTCAATTCCCTTCTACAGCCTCGGGGATTTTGCTAGGCTGCCCCCATCTCCAATGATGCAACTTCCTTCTTCCTCAGAAGCAGGACGGCCTAGAAGAGGCACCAAGGCTGCTGGAGGGAATTGACTCACTAAAACTAGGGTAGCAGTCAGGCAAATTACAATAAGGAGAGAGCAGTGCTGCTGTTAGTCCAGGCTAGTGTTACGGGGCGGGTTTGAAAAATCGCCTGTTTTTTTTTTGTTGTTGTTGTTGTTGGGTTTTTTTTTCTTCTTTTTTTACTTTATTTGGCCGGAGTCGTTCAGACTGTGCCAAGCCGGTGAGAGCCTGTTAATCGGGAGTGGTGCCGATGGACCTGGGTGATAAGAGGGAGGGGTGCTGATAGAAGGCGAGGAAAAGAGGAGAGGAGGGAGTGATGCTGCTAGATCTGGGAGGTGAGTAGGTAAGGTACTGCTTCTAGCCAGAGGGGAGGAAAAGGGAAGAGAGAGGAGCTCTGCTAGTCGGAGAGGAGAGGTGCTGCAGCTAGTCAGTGGGGGACATGGAAGTAGAGGGGAGAGAGAGGTGCTGTTGGAACTGAGTGGTGGAGGGAGGCGAGAGGGAGAGGTGCTGCTGGTTTGGGAACAGAGGAGAGTGCTGATGGACTTAAAATGGAAGAGGGAAAGCTGCAGCAGGACTGAGGGGAGAGCAGTGGAGAAGGAGAATGGATGCGGAAGAGCAGAGGTGGAGAGTGAGAGGGGATGAGGGAAGAGAAATGCTACTGCTGCTGCACCCAATTGGGGAGAGAGAGGGAAGGAGGGAGAAGGAAGACCAGGAAGGGAGAGGATAGGAAAGAGAGATGCCAAGGCCATAGGAAGGAGGGAAAGGAAAGGCAACACTAGACCATGGAGGGAGATATCAGGGCATGGGGGAGGGGGAAGGAGATGGATGCCAGACCAGGAGAAAGGAAGGAAGGAGAGAGAGAAGATGCCAGATAATGGAGGGGGAGATGAGAGAGATGCCAGGGCAAGGGGGAGGGAAGGGAAACTAAGGAGACAAATGCCAGGCCAGAGGGAAAGGAAGAAGAGGTGCCAGAGCAGAGAAGGAGAGATAGGAGATGAGAGCGATGCCAGGGCATGGGGGGAGGGAAGGGAAGGAGATAGAGATACCAGACTATGGGGTGGAGTGGGAAGGAAGGAAAGGAGAAGAGAGATATGCCAGAGCATAGGGGAAGGGGTGGAGACAGAAAAATGGAGAGGGGATGAAGCTGAAATGAATCATGTACAAAGGAGAGAAAGGGCACAGGATATACAGTTTACTGAAGGGACATAAAAAGAGGGGACATGCCGTATGGAAGAGAGAGGGCGGACACTGGATGGAAAGGACAGATAGAGGGTGGACAGTAGATGGAAGGGGTAGAGAGAGAGCAGAGGCTGGGTGGAAGGGGCAAAGATAGAGGGCAGATGTTGCATGGAAGGGAGAGAGGACAAACATATAGAAAGAAAAGAGCGAAGAGAAGATGATTAAAGCAGAAACTACAAAAGGTAGAAATAATTTTTTTGTTGTTGCTTTATAAATAGGAAATGGAAATGAGGCAATTTCTTTTGGACTAAACCTCTTTCCTCTGGTCAGAACAGGATACCAACTGTATACTGTACTGTCTTGAAGAAAGATTTGGCCTTTGAAAGCTAATTGAAAAATGGATTAGTACAATAAAATGGTATTTTCTTATTTCTCGTTATTTGTTTTATTTCTATTTGTTAATTTTTAAAGTGGCGATTGTTATGTATCAGTTTTTTCAAATTTACATCTACTATCTTTATATTTTGCACAGTATTAGGGGACATGTGTCACTGTTTCTGTGGTGTTGCATTAGTTTAACTTTTGTCTACATATTTCTATTTTTTGTTTGTGATTATTCCATATTGGGCGAGAGTGTGTTTCTGTGTTCTGTGTGTATGAAAAAGACATGGTTTTCTGTTAGCATTGACTGTGCAGGATCTGGTTTGTTTAGTTTTACATGTGTTGGTGTTCTAGTGCTCACTGCAGTGTTTAAAATTCTACCTTTTCCTAGGTGCACCCTTGTGTGGCTAAAAATAACTTTTTTATATAGAGGAGGGGGTTGTTAAAAAATGAACAGTATTGGCTGTCATATATACTAGGTACGCCACTGGATTTAATGACCCTATTCTAATCACCAAATTTCCCTGTCCCGCCCTACCCGGCTAGGGACAGGGAAATTTTTTCATGCCACCCGGCTGGAAAAAATTTCTGGGGAGAACACTGTCTATGTGCATGCACTGCTTTCAATACATATTCATTAGGGAAATCCTGAAAACCTGACTGGATTGTGGCCCTCAAGGAGGGACTTTGAGATCCCTGCTCCAGAGCATATGTCCTCTCATTCCGGAGTTTCCTTTGAAATAAAAGATTTGCCTCTTTGCATTTATGCGATGTAGGTATTTAAATGTGTCTATCATATCTCCCCTCTCCCTCCTTTCCTCCAAAGTATACCTGTTGAGATCTTAAGTCTGTTCCCATAGGCCTTATGACATAGACCATAAACTACTGTTGTTGTCTTCCTGTTGACCGACTCCATCTTGTTTATATCTTTTTGAAAGTGCAGTCTCCAGAATTATACACAGACACAGTATTCTAAATGAGAGCTTACTAGAGTCTTATACAGGGGCATCAATGCATGACCTTGCATTTTTTAGCATTAAATCTTAGCTGGCAAATTTCAGACCATTCCTCAAGGTTTTTACCAGGTTCCTCCTCATGTTTTCCATACCATCAGTGGTGTCTACTCTATTGTAGATTTTGGTATCATCTGTAAAGAGTAGTGCTGCCCGATTCAGGAAAAAAATTTCGATTCGATTCAGCCCATTGAATCAATTTTTTGATTTGATTCGATTTTCCTACCCAATTGGGTGTTTTTTCCAAACATCCTGGTGGGTTTATTTTATAGCCTCTTCACCCCCTTTGCCTTCTCCTAACCACACTGGCGCTATGGTGTAAACAAAATAAACAAACAAAAAAGACTTTTTCTCTCTCTGTTAAATCCTAGCTCACGTTTGCGGTCTATCACCAGCTTTGGCAGAATACATGTTTCAAATATGACATTGTAATCATAAAACAGAAAATAAAATTAGTTTTTCTACCTTTTGTTGTCTGGTCATTATTCAGATCTAGTTGGTCCCCCGCTCTGGTTGTCTTCTGATAACTTGCTTGCCAGGGTCTCCTTCTTTCTTCTTTCTCCGTGCTAACCATTCATCTGCCATATCTGTCCTCCCCTTCCGTTTCCCTTCCCTCCCCTGGAGGTCTGGCATCTTTCCTTTTTTTCGTCTCCATCCACAGATCCACCTTTTCTCAACTACTCTTTCATCCAGCATCTCTCCCTCCTTCCCCACCACCCCAGGGTCCACCATCTCTCCCTTTCTTTTCCCAACTACCCTCATATCCAGTATCTCTATCCGCCCTCCACACCATCCCTTGTGTCCAACTTCTCTCCCTTTCGGTTCCTTCCCTCCTTAAATCCCATTGTCTTCCATCTCTCTCCCTCTCCTCTGTTTTTAGACCCATTATTTCTCTCCTACCCCAAGTCTGGCATATGCACGTCTCTTTGAACCCCCCTCCCTCCATGTAATTCTACACCAGGGACCCCCCCGAAGGCCTGCCCCCCACCCCTGAAGGCCTGTGCCACCATACCTGAAGGTCTGGCCCCTTGTAGACCTGCACCCTCCTGCCCAGGCTATCCCACCATGCCCTGCCCGCATGTACCATTTTCTTATTTACCGTACTTCTTTTCCCCTTCTTGCTTCTCTACTTCTCCTCTTCACTGTTCTCTTTCTTTCCCTTTCTCTGCTCATTCCATCCCTCTCTCCAAATACTCTTTATCTTCTTTCCAACCCTATATTTCTCTCCTTGTCTCCTTTCTCATTCTAATCCTTCATTCAGTACTTTTTCACTCCTTGCCTCCTTCCCCTCAGCTCTCCTCTCAGGCTGCCTACACTTGAGATCTCTTTTTTTTTTTTTAAATCATGCAGCAGTCTGATGGCAGCAGAAGAAATGCTGTGCTGCTGTGAGCCCAGTTATGGCATCCCTCCCTCCCCCCGAAGCCTGCCTGCCTTCCCCCAAGCCGACCTGCTACCGATTCGGCCTCCCGCCATTCACCCGCTGCCCACAGCCGCTGCTAGCTGAATCCAGTTAGCACACACCCCCTGCTGCTGCCGCCGCAACTCCAAAAGGGCCAGGCGCGTACAGCGATTGCACCCGCCGATCCATAAGCCTTCCCCCAACATCAATTCTGACGGAGAGAAGGCTTATGGGCCAGCAGCGTACAATCGCTGCACGCGCCTGGCCCTTTTGGAGCAGCAGCAGCGAGCGGAATTAAATTGAGCTGGTGGACGAGTCGCAAGTAAGCAAGCAGCAACACAGAAACACCACTGCCGCTTGCACTCATCGTAGAAGTGCATCGGGCCCACCCTTTAATCCGGCCTGGGATGCGCGGGAGGCTAGGGGAGAAGCTGGAAACCAGCACTTCCCAACTGACCCTTCCCCCTAGCCCTCTAAAGCAGCAGCCGGCCAGCAAGAGGCAGCGCTGCTGCTCCTTCTTTAGGGGGCGAGGGGGGGGAGAGTCAGTAAGCGAATCGGGAGGCTGATTTTTTTTGTTTGTTTGTTTTTGTTTTGAATCGATTCAAATTGATTCACCCGAAGTGAATCGGTGAATCGATTCGAATCGTGAATCGGGCAGCACTAGTAAAGAGGCAGATCTTACCAGTCAGCCCTTCAGCAATATCATTTGATAAATTTCAAACAATTCTTTTAGTACCCTTGGAGCAATGTGGTACAGTATCTGATGGATAATGATCTTAAAATGTATTCTTTACTGAATAGGCAGCCAGTGTAACTGTTTCAATATAGGAGATATATGCGAGCTCCTAGGAACCACAGAAGTTAGACTCACCGGCCCATAGTTCTATACCTTTTCTTTGGTTCCACATTTGTGGGGAAGGACCACACCACCATTATCCAATCCTCTGATACCGCACCCTGACTCTAGGGAAGCATTGAAAAGGTCAGCCAGTGGAGACACAAGAACTTCCCTAAGTTCCCTCAGTACCCTCTGATATACACAATTTGGCCCCATCTTTTTATCCACCTTTAGGTCTAGACCAGTGTATCGCAAATTGTTCCATGGCACACTAGTGTGCCTCCTGAGGTTTCAGGTGTGCCGTGGCACACTGGGGAGGAGGAGAGGCGCCCGTTTACTATCTACAGGAGGTGCCTCTAGTGGTGAGAGGTACGACCTGTAGGCAATCAGCCTCTCCTTCTCTCCGGCCCTCTTCCCTGCCAGCACCCCCCCCCCCCCCTCACTGGTATCTCAGGACCCGTCTGAAGGGCCTTCATGCATGCACGCACCTCGATGTGATGACATCACACATGCATGTGACATCATCACGGTGACTCCCGCACACTTCCTGGAGCCTTGAGCTGTGGCCACTACCTTTAGTGTGCTGCAGCTCTTGAAAGTTTGCAGGACACTGTTCTAGACCTTAAAAATATTGTATGGGAGTGTTAAGTACCTGAAATTACTCAATTTTTCTGAATTCTGTTCTGATCTAAAAGCAATGCCATCAGTGGTTGGGCATTAAACTATTCATGTGTCTGCTTCTGTGATGATCACCCTGAGGCAATTTAATAAATAGCAACAAATACATTGCTACAGAGCCCTCCTTTTGCAAGAGAAAATAGTCTTCAGTTTCCATCTCATTTGCCTATGCATTTCTGGCATTCAGGCTGCAACTTTCTCTTTACCATTCTGTTAAATGTGTGCATTTAATGTTTTGCCTTGAGTCAATTTTAAGAGTAAGTAAGCTTTATTCAGAAAAGCTACATGGGCCAGTTCACTTTTTCAGCGTAATGTCATATAATTGAAAGACTACTATATTATTAGTATTCAGACTTGACAGACTAAGCAAATGGATTCAAGTAGCTAGATCCTTTTCTTAAATTAAGGAGCAGAATTAAAAAGTAATTTTTTTTAAACAGGCAATTTAAGTATTAAGTATTTAGATTTGCCTAATGGAAATATTGAGCCTTCAGTGCAAAGGCAGCTATGCTACCTAAGTTCTTGGTAGTTTTGGTCATGGGAAGGGAAACTTTCAGGCTTTTTTTTTTTTTTTTTTAATAAAGCTTTGCTGAAAAGCACCCTGATGGGGAGGGCAGTGTGTGTTGGCTGATCATATGCAGTGCAGAGTTAGTGCTAGCCAGGGATCTCAAAGTCCCCCCTTGAGGGCTGCAATCCAGTCGGGTTTTCAGGATTTCCCCAATGAATATGCATTGAAAGCAGTGCATGTATATTCATTGGGGAAATCCTGAAAACCCGACTGGATTGCGGCCCTCAAGGAGGGACTTTGAGATCCCTGTGCTAGACTACCATGGATAATGTTTCACCCATCAATTTTTTAAAGGGAAATTTGTGAGCTATTTCCATAGGGATTCTAAATTGTTTCTTGCCACAGCCCAGACTGCTTTGTACATTTCTCTTCACTCTTTAATATTGATCTGACATGAGAACCTTGATATTCATCATGGGTAAATATGACTCTTTTTTTTTTTTTTTTCTGTTTTGCCTAGCTGCCCTCCAGAATTCATTCATCCCTCCCCCATTTCATATAATCTTTCCTGCTAATATTCAGAACTGCTCTTAAAACACCACATTCGTTCTTTGTACAAGGGACCGCTGAAAAGTTTTCAGCCCAACAAAGAAGAGTGACGTGGAGCCATGAAACTTACAAGTTATTCCACACTTTTCTTGACACTTTTTGTTTCAATGATATGAAATGAAGTGTCAAGGAAAGTGTGGAATAACTTGACTTGGATGTGATTGTATGTGATGATCCCCCCCCCCCGTCTCCCTCCTCTCCCCCTTCTTCCTCCTTGTAGTTCGTAATTCTATGATCAATTTGGAATGTAACCACTTGTAACTTCTTTCTCCTTGCTGTTCGCAACTCTATGATCAATTTGGCATGTAACCTCTTGTAATTTGTTCTAACCAATGTGAACCGCCTAGAACTCTTCTGGGTATGGCGATATACAAAAATAAAGTTATTATTATTATTATTATTATTAAGGTGGCCAAACAGTTGAAAAGGTGATGGCAAAAGCTAGAAGGATGCTAGGATGCATAGGGAAGAGGGTCAGTAGTAAAAAGGAGGTATTGATGCTTCTGAATAAGACTGGTGAGACTTTTATTTAGAATATTGTGTAGAATTCTAGAAGACCACACCTTCAAAAAGATATAAAAAGGATAGAATCACTCCAGAGGAAGGTTACTAAAATGGTACGTGGTCTTCGTCATAAGGCGTATGGGGACAAACTTAAAGATCTCAATATACATACTTTGGAGGAAAGGCGGGAGAGGGGAGATACGATAAAGATGTTTAAATACCTACGTAATGTAAATGCGCATGAGTCGAGTCTCTTTCATTTGAAATGAAGCTCTAGAACAGTGGGTCTCAAACTCGCAGCCCAGGGTCCACATGCGGCCTGCCAGGTACTATTTTGAGGCCCTTGGTATGTTTATCATAATTACAAAAGTAAAATAAAACAATTTCTTGATCATAGTAACATAGTAACATAGTAGATGACGGCAGATAAAGACCCGAATGGTCCATCCAGTCTGCCCAACCTGATTCAATTTTAAATTTTTTTTTTTTTCTTCTTAGCTATTTCTGGGCGAGAATCCAAAGCTTTACCCGGTACTGTGCTTGGGTTCCAACTGCCGAAATCTCTGTTAAGACTTACTCCAGCCCATCTACACCCTCCCAGCCATTGAAGCCCTCCCCTGCCCATCCTCCTCCAAACGGCCATACACAGACACAGACCGTACAAGTCTGCCCAGTAACTGGCCTAGTTCAATCTTTAATATTATTTTCTGATTCTAAATCTTCTGTGTTCATCCCACGCTTCTTTGAACTCAGTCACAGTTTTACTCTCCACCACCTCTCTCGGGAGCGCATTCCAGTCATCCACCACCCTCTCCGTAAAGTAGAATTTCCTAACATTGCCCCTGAATCTACCACCCCTCAACCTCAAATTATGTCCTCTGGTTTTACCATTTTCCTTTCTCTGGAAAAGATTTTGTTCTACGTTAATACCCTTTAAGTATTTGAACGTCTGAATCATATCTCCCCTGTCTCTCCTTTCCTCTTTAACTATAAATGACAATATTATTATTAAGACTTAGCCAAAAGGAAAGATTTATAAACTATGAAGAGTTTTACCTCATGCAAAATTGTCATTTCTTTAATAAGACATTAACTATTTTTTTCTGAGGCCCTCCAAGTACCTACAAATCCAAAATGTGGCCCTGCAAAAGAGTTTGAGTTTGAGACCTCTGCTCTAGAATGAGAGGGCATAGGTGAAGTTAAGAGGTGATAGGCTCGGGAATAATCTAAGGAAATACTTTTTTACAGAGAGGGTGGTAGATGCACGGAACAGTCTCCCGAAGAGGTGGTGATGACAAAGATTGTGTCTGAATTCAAGAAAGTGTGATATAGGCACATGGGTTCTCTTAGAGAGAGGAAGAGATAATGGTTACTGCGGATGGGCAGACTGGGTGGGCCATTTGGTCTTTATCTGCAGTCGTATTTCTTGGGTGGACTGAGAACTTTTCAGTGGCCCCTCATATAAGTTCTTGTTTCACTTCCTTTTCTTATGATGGAGATCATGTATGTATGTAGAAGACTTTTTTCTTTAACTTTAAATCTAAATTCAGTGCTCATGGGGCAGTGTCTCCAAATGGTTAAGTTTAATGTATACTGTAACAGTAATGAACTGCTAAGGCAGTGTCTAGCAAACTTTGAGCTGTGGCACACTAAACTGGTGGCCGCGGCTTGAGGGCACCCAGAAGTGCGTGGACGTTGCCGTGATGGTGTCGCACCGCATGCGCGAAGGGCCTCCAGATGGGGCCCCGAGTCGCCAGTGGGGGTTGCTGAAAAAAGACACCAGAGAGGAGGAGAGACGCTGGTGGTGGCTGGCTGCCTACAGGATGTGCTTCTTGCCACGAGAGACACATTCTGTAGTCAGTCAGTCGGTGCTGGCGCCTTTCCTCCTTCCTGGTGTCTTGTGGTACACCTGAAATCGCATGCGTCACACAGTTTGTGATACACTGCTCTAAGGCTAAGGAGAGCTTGCTGATTTTATTTTTGGATTTAATAAAAACAAAAAACCCTCTTGCCTTGCTTTAATGAAAAACTCTATGCAGGGTACCTTTAACATTGATTGCAAGCTTGGGGCACTAGTTTGCAATCACTCATATTTTTCTAAATGGCTGTTTTTGAAAAGAGAAACAAAGAGGTAGTTTTTACCATGTGCCAAAAAAAATCCACTATTATCTACAATTAAAAAAGGTGTCCAGATTTCTTAGAAACCTTAGTACTATGATGACTGTGTTAGGATGAGGCCTTATCAAAGTATAGGATAGCAAGCTCATGTTTCATTCTTAACCTTTTTTGAGTCAGACTCCTTTAAGAATCTGATGAAAGCTATGGATCCTCTTCCCCAGAAATATAACATAACATTTATAGATCACATTACCCTTCAGATCTAAGTGGTTTAACAAAAGTAAAATACTGCTGCAACACAGAATGAAATACTTTTTCAATCTTTCAAAAACACAACTTTGCATACAATAAATATAATGTACTTTATCGAGATTTGATTGTCTCATTCATATGACGTACACAAAGTATTCTTAAACTTTAAACAACAAAACCCCCACCCCTTTTGTATGCAAAAAAGTAATAGCCACTCATTATAATTATGAAATACAATCCTTTTGTGCAAATTAAAGCAGATCTACCACTATTACTAAGCGTTCTACTACCATTACTACTATATCTGCGAGAAAAATCAATAGTACCAGGCTGTATAGTGAGCGGACTGCTGGGCACGATGGACCACTGGTCTGACCCAGCAGCCGCAATTCTTATGTTCTAAATGTTAATTTTTATCTTAACCTCACGGATCCCTTGAAACCTATCCATGGACCCCAGGTTAATATCCTTGTTCTAGATCAGTGGTCTCAAACAGGCGGCCCGCTAGGTACTATTTTGAGGCCCTCGGTATGCTTATCATAATCACAAAAGTAAAATAAAACAGTTTCTTGATCATATGTCTCTTTAGCTATAAATTACAATATTATTATTAAGATCTAGCCAAAAGGAAAGATTTATAAACTTTAAAGAGTTGCCAGACTTGATGGACCTAAGGTCTGATTCAGTGAAGGCATTTCTTATGTTCTTATGGAAAATTGTTATTTCTTTAATAAGACATTAATTATTTTTTTATGAGGCCCTCCCAAGTACCTACAAATCCAAAATGTGGCCCTGCAAAGGGTTTGAGTTTGAGACCACTGTTCTAGATCTTACCAGTGCAAAGCAAAGAATGAAGGAGCATCCCTAACCATTACTCAGTGCAGGTCCAAAAAAAATCAGTCTGCCTCTTAGAATGTAGGGTTTAATTTAGTTGCTAAATATTTCTATACTAAATTTTTAAAGATACTTTATAGAGCCAAAGGAGAGCACTTTTAATCAAGGAAACTGCAGTGTCAAAGTAGGAACAGAACATTGTTTGAGTTTATTTTATAAAAGGGAACTAAATGGTTTCTTATATCCATCCATAATTTGTTCTAATTTTACCCCCTCTTTTACTAAGCCGTGGTAGAGGTTTCTACTGCAGCCTGGGGTGCTAAATGTCCAACGCTGCTTCGACACTCATGGAATTAATTGTAGGAGCAGCATTGGAGCATTTAATGCCCCAAGCTATGGTAGAAACCTCTATTGCGGCTTAGTAAAGGAGGGCCTTAATGCACTTTCTTTGAACAAGAGCCCCATTGCAGAGTGGTGGGCATTTGAACCTTCTCAGTTGTGTACAGTTGATGATAAACAAAAAAAAATTTGAAATTGTAAAAGGTTATCCATCCTCTGTGCCCCCAAAACTGACGACTATGCTTCCAATTTATTTACTTTGCCTGTAACATAATCAAGGAGATCACTGACCTTTCAAATTTAGAATTGAGTTTTATCCACAAAATTAGATCTTTAAGCTTTTTTAGCCATTAAAACAGACAATTACATGTTCTGTTCAGCTGTTCACAGTCGGTGGCATGACTCATGTCTCTGCCCAAGCTCAGAAATGGAGTGTGACATGTGGATTCCTACACAAAGCATCCTCTTGGGATTCCCCGCAGTGAGGCCACACCATCTGAATGCAATTCTCAGGAACTCTTCATGTTCAGACTTGGAGTCTGAAGCTATAAATAATTCAAAAGCAAAAACATCGAGCTGTGGACTTGTGGACCCTCTTATCCTGCATGTATGTAGCCTATCCTGGATGAGGAATTTAACTTTCACATTAAGCATATGAAAGCTGATGTGATGTAATAAACTATGCTGTTCTTTAGTGTGGCAGATTAATGTTTGCATAGTTTTATCTGCATTGATTAGTACCAGATGTATCAAGGAGGGGATGGAGGGATTTGGATTTAGCTCGCAGCTTTTTCAGTAGTAGCTTAGATAAGTCAGGTGTACTAGATATTTTTCCCTGTGTATGGTGGGCTTAGTTTATCTGTACGTGAGACAATGGATGATCACAGAGCAGCAGCGAGATTTGAATTTTCCTGTTTCTCTGCCTATTGCTTTAGTGCTACTCCTAGGGTTAATTTTGCACAAAAGTGTATTTGTTGAAAAATTCAACAGCATTTGCATAAAATTTCCACATCCTAAGGCTTGACATTTTCTCCTGTTTCCCGCTACTAGTTCCAGTTTCCTCGGTGACACACTCATTCCTTCCTCCTACCCCTTCTGCCCCGTCTACCCAACTGTCTTCTACCCCTTCCCAATTCTAACTGATGTAACCTCACTGTCCTTACAGCACGTCTTTTTGCACACCATCTTGAACTGAAAAGGGATATGACGGGATATAAATAAAGCTATTATCCCAGGACAAGCAGGCAGCATATTCTCACATATGGGTGACGTCAACCACGGAGCCCTGATGTGGACAGCTTCACAAGCAGACTTACGTGAAGAACTTTTAGAAAGTTTGCAACTGTCGCACTGCGCATGCATGAGTGCCTTCCCGCCCAGTGTAGGACACGCATCTCAGTTTTACGTTTTCTGCGGAGCTGAGAAGCCCTCGTTTCAAGGCTCTGTGCGAAAGTTAGTTCTACTCGTGCCTGGATTCTTTTTCCAGATGAGATGGCCACTTTGGCCAGGCAGTATTACAAAATTTATTCTCTTTAATTGCCAACACTCCCACTATCCCATTCTGGATAGCTTGAAGGTCACCCATACGTTGAGAATATGTTGCCTGCTTGTCCTGGGATAAAGCAGTTAACTTACCATAACAGGTGTTATCCAGGGGCAGCAGGCAGATATTCTCACAACCCACCCAACTCCCCTAGTTGGTTTCTTAGCTAGCTATCTGAACTGAGGAGATACTGAGGAGACACACGCCCTATGGCAGGCGGGAAGGCACTCACGCATGCGCGGTGTGGCAGTCGTGAACTTTCTAAAAGTTCTTCAAGCAAGTCTGCTTGTGAAGCTGTCCACATCGGGGCTCCGTGATTGACGTCACTCATATGTGAGAATATCCGCCTGCTGTCCCTGGATAACACCTGTTAAGGTAAGTAACTGTGCTTTATTATTATTGTCTGCCTTCCTCCCCCTTCTTTGCATTGATGGAGCTGGCTGTCCCCCCTCAGATCATGTAGCAGGAGGAGGATGTGAACCACTGAACATTGAGTCACTTCTCCTTTGCCAGCCTAAGACTTGACTGCAGGACCTCCATAGTCTGGTCTCAGCCTAAAGAGGAAGTAACCTGATGTTCAGCAGTTCCTTCTTCTCCTCCTGTTCAATCTTTGTGGGGGAGGGGCAGAGAGACCTGATTCTGTACAAATTCTGTGCTGCACAGCTGGCACAGAATTCCCCAAACAAGGGAGAGAATTTCTTCATTCAGGGTGTAATTGAACTCTGACATTTGTTGCCAGAGAGTGTGGTGAAGGCATTTAGCTTAGCAGGGCTTAAAAAGAGTTTGGATGGAGAAGTCCTTAAGCCAAAATCCCACTGCTTATTCCTAGGATAAGCAACAAAAATATATTTTACTCTTTGGGATCTTGCTAGGTACTTGTGACCTGGGTTGGCCACTGTTTGGAAACATGATACTGGGCTTGACGAACCTAAGATCTATCCCAGTATGGCAGCTCATAAGTTCTTATACACAAACTTACACTACCCTTGAGCAAAATGGATTTAATGCAGATTCGCTAGCTTTATTACATGTCCGTCCCCCTCCCCCCCTAGTGCTAGTATTTTTGGGAAGAGTAAACGATCAAAGGGAGGATCTAAATGTTAACTCCTACTGTCTCCCTGGAAACATCAAGCAATTGAAAGAAGCTAAAGTAAAACAGGAAAACATGGCAAGGACTGGCCTACAGAGTATCCAAGGATCGGACACAACTGAATGGATAGTAGTAGTAGACTTCCTAGGAAAATGCCGTTGGCTGCTTGAGGCAGATCTTTTACAAGTTTCAGGTTTAATTTTATTTTGATGTACTGTTTATTGGGAATGCCATCTAAGCCATTGTTCTTCAATACAAGACCTGGGGACCTGTGCTGTGTTGTCATGGTTTGTGATTGTTTTGTTTTTTTCCTTACTGTCTCTCTATCCAAGCTCGTCATAGAAAGACGGGAGTTTCATAGAGGGAAGAGCTGTATGCTTGAAGTACAAGGCATTTCTCAATAGAAGAGAATGCATTTGGAAATACCCTCTTTCATGAGGACATCCCCAATGAAAAGGTTGAAGGGTGACTCTGAAAGCAAAAAAGGCAATGTGTTTGCAAAATCCAGACTGGCAAAACAGACCATTGTCAAAAGAAGAATTTCTTAATTAAGCAGCAATAATGGAAGGGTAATAAACTATGCTTGATGAGGGGAGATGTGCTTTAAAACTACTTCAGTTTTGTTTTGTCTGATCACTTTTTTATTGACACATTCTGGTCAGCAACCACATGGGAAGATGTTTGGTGGCTCCAGTTTAAAACAATTAGTGAAGACTCCTGATCTAAGCTAAAAAGTAGTATGAGAGGAAACCTATTTTGTTATTATTAAAATGCTAAATTGCAATCATTAGGGTAGTATAGTATTGCTAGCAATCCAAATGTATCGTTACACATTGAGACTACCTTTCACTTGTACCTGCAGAGCACACCAAGTTCTGAATGATCTGTTAAAAGTGTTTTTACATTTTGAATTCTTAAGAAACTTAAGCAGGAAGATTGTTCATAAGGTTGCTCTGATCAGACTGAAAATTCAACAAATTGAGCCAAAAAAACATAGAGGCTCATAAGCAAGCTCTGGGAAAGTAGCTTGAGAGAATATGTTATAAGCAACTGAGACAGAAAATGGAAGACTTTTACTTTGAGTTAGTATAAAAAGCTTGAAAAGGATATGTGATGAAACTTGCAGCCAATGTTTCTCCTTGAGGAGTGCGTTCTCTGGTGTCAAATGCTGGTAAAAAGGTCCCTGTTGTGTTTTGTTTTGAAATGATTACGACTTTATTATATTATAGGCTTGAGAACAAAAAGTAAGAACATAACATAAGATAAGCCTTACTGGGTCAGACCAATGGTCCATCAAGCCCAGTAGCCCGTTCTCACGGTGGCCAGTCCAGGTGACTAAAGCAATTCATGAGAACTGACGGCAGCCATTCAGTGAGCGGTGCGAGACCAGGCAGGAAGCAAAAAGCTCGCGCTCCTTCCTTATTCGCCACTCTGCATCAAGAAAGGAGGCAGCCATCCAGCAAGGGAGGGGCAAGGAGCGTGGAAAGCTCCTCCCAGGACTGTGCTGGACCACTGGCATTTAAAAAAAGGTGCCGGGGACAGCGGGCTGCCTACCACCAGATGCACCAGGGCTGTGAGCTGCCTACCACCAGGTGCACCTATGTGTAGAGGAGGAAAACCCAAGAAAAAAAATTTCTGAACCAAAATTATTTTTTCTTGGCTTTTCCTCCTCTACAAGTAGGTGTGTCTTATGGCCAGGTGCGTCTTATAGACTGAAAAATACAATAATTGGTACAAAATGTAGCAGCAATAATGCTGCTGGGAGAATCATGGCAGATGAGCACCACTCCACTGTTAAGAAAATTGCACTGGCTCCCAAACGAGAGCGAGAGCAGAGTGAAATTCAAGACTTTGCTACTCACATTCAAGATCTTGCATTTAACGGAACCTCAGTATCTGTTCATCAGACTACAAAAATATGCACCATCAAGGACCCTATGCTTTGGATAAGATCTCTGGATATCCCTTCCCACAAGAACATTAAATATGAATGCAACAGGGTGAGAATGTTCTCAGTAATGGCTCCAGTGTGTTGGAACACCCTACCTAAGGAACTATGAACGGAAAAAGATGTCAGTAAACTGAAGACACTACTTTTCACAGAATACTTTTGTTGACATCTTGCTAGTAGCCATGAGGTGCTGTGGGAAGGGAATTGTGATAAATGTAATCAATGTCTTATGTGACTTTGTATGTTACTAAGGTTATTGTCACTTTGTTCATTATAAACCACTTTGAATTGACTATTTATAGTCATTTAAGTGGTATAAAAATTGCTAATAAAGGATAAAGTTGCATTAGGTGTCGCAAAGTGCCTCCGTAGCTGCGATTCACGTGAAAGGTAGGTGCTGTAAATGTAAATGTAGGCCTGTAAAACCCTGGCCTATATTTCTGGCGTTTACCTTTCATGAAGCCACAATTGACATTTGATCGGTGTCTTGTTTACAGAAGCTGGCCCTTAATTCCAGTACCCAGAGACAATTCTCGGTCCTAAAGCTATAGATACTATGTTCAGTAAATAAGGAAGAGACAGATCTTTTTATTCAATTGTGATTGCAAGTGAATTGACAATAGTAATGGGAGGATTGAATGCAGCTGGTATACTGTGTGATAAACAAAGCAAAGCAGTTGTCATAATATTTCACAAGGCTCAGAATAGTCCTGTCTGAATCTTAAAGCACTGAGAATGGTAGCTGATGCTTCCAGTTGTTCCAAGAATTGAGTGATTCTAACTGTGGAGCAGATGAGGCTTTTGACAGCTGAAATGCTTGTCCTTTTATTTGAGAAAAATAGGAAGCTAGAGAATCTGCTGAAGGTACAGGATTTTCTTTTTCTGCCAGAGAGCTGTGCTTGTCCCTTTTGCCCAGATCACAACACATGTGTATGAAGCAAAATATACCATGCCCCACATCTGAGAAGACTGCAGTGTGTCCTTGCTGCATAATCAGTCCTGGTAAAATCTTATTACATTGGTTGTAACTAAAGTATGGTAAAAATCAGTGCTATGTTATGAATTAGCATGGATGTTTAACAAAGCTGAATAGCAGATGTCAATTCTCAAAACTGACACATTTCAATTTGATTATCCCACAGAAAGGCAGTACAACAAATCCCATGAGGCCCAGCCCACCCTCACAGAAAGGCAGTACACCAAATCCCATGAGGCCCAGCCCATCCTCTCACTAAAATAAAAAAAAAAATTAAATCATGCCAAATACCCTACCCATGTCTGGTGATTTTTATCTTTCTAATCATCTCGTTCCACATCACTGGTTCTGTTTCCATGTGCTCTGAACTCTTATTTCCAGGGCTTCCTGTCTATTCACTGTTCACTTCCTGCCCTATATCCATCTTTCACAATCCAATATTTTCTTCCTCCTATCAAATGTCTAGTTCCCTTCACTTCATGGGCACCATCGTGCTCTCCTTTTCCTGTCACAATCTCCCTTGTTTTTTCCATACCCTGTTTTTAGCATCTGGCCCTCTCAAATATCAGCCCCCCATAGGCCACATCTTTCTCCCAGCAAATCTTCTTGTCCACCTAAATCCTCTCTCTCCCTCTCCTTTGTTCAAATCTTCCTGTGCTCCTGAATCCTCTTTTTTCCGGTAGCTCTCTCCTCCTTTCCATAGGCTTCCGGCAGTTCTAATGTGAAAGCAGAACTCTGCTGGCAGGCTAGCCAGTTCCATCCTCTCTCTAAAGCAGATTCTTGAGCTGGGTAGGCCGCCAGGTTAAATATGAATTTTGGGTAGAAAATGCTGGTGCAGGTTTCTATGTCCTCCACCTGTAGGCTGATTCCCAGCCATAGGTTGATGGCGATGCCAGTCCTCCCCCCCTCCATCTCACAAATGTCTGCCTTACCTGGTGGTCTAGTGGCTAGTTGAGGCAGGAGTGATCTCCAGTTGCTTTTGCCCCAACTAGTTAATAGACCACCAATATAAGGTAGACTTCGGAGAAGTTTGAGGGACAGAATGAAGGTTATTCCCAGTTTTGGGGAGGGAGGTGCTAGTGGTGTATCTAGTTTAGCTATGTCTTACATTAGCTGATCCTAATCTAAGGATCAGAAGTGGGCTCTTACCAAGATGTACTGCTTGGTGGCGCACCAGTGTAAAAGGACCCAATAATGCAGAAAACTAGCACTAAATTTAAATTAAATCAAGGAGGTAAATACAGTTAAGCACAGAATACTTTCTGATTAGATATCCAAGTGGTTGAGTGTGTATGTTTTAAAGAGATTTATTCTAGTATTTTTCTGAGAACACTGCCACAATCTTTAGCTCTTTTTTGCGAGATTACAGGTTAAAGCTGCTTTCCCTATGTATATTTATTTATTTATAGTATTTGGTTTACCACTTATAGCCAAAGTAGCTTACATTCAGGTACTCGACATTTTTCCCTATCTGTCCTGGTGGGCTCACACTCTTATCTAATGTACCCGGGACAGTGGGGGATTAAGTGATTTGCCCAGGGTCAGATGAATTTTTATTAAATTTAGGAGGCATCAGCCAAGACCTTATTTAATTTAACATGAGAATTGCCATACTGGGACAGACCAAAGGTCCATCAAGCCCAGTATCCTGTTTCCAACATGTGGCTAACCCAGGTCCCAAGTATCTAGCTTGATCCCAAGTAGTAAAACAGATTTTATGCTGCTTATTCAAGGAATAAGCAGTGGATTTCCCCAAGCCATCTCAATAATGACCTATGGATTTCTCTTTTAGGAAATGTATTCAAATCTTTTTTAAACCCCGCTAAGCTAATCAATTTAACCATATTCTCCGGCAATGAATTCCAGAGGTTTTAATTATATGTTGTGTGAAGAAATATTTTCTCTGGTTTGTTTTAAATCTACTACTTAGTAGTAGTAGTTTCATCGCATGCCCCCTAGTCCTAGTATTTTTGGAAAGAGTGAACAAGTGATTCATATATACCCTTTCCACTCCACTCATATTTTATAGTCCTTTATCATATCTCCCCTGAGCTGTCTCTTCTCCAGGCTGAAGAGCCCTAGCTGCTTTAGTCTTTCCTTATAGGGAAGTTGTCCCATCCCTTTTATCATTTTTGTCGTCCTTCCCTGTACCTTTTTTCGAATTCCGCTATATCTTTTTTGAGATACATCGATCAGAACTGCACACAGTATTCGAGGTACAGCCATACCATAGAGCAGGGATAGGCAGTTCCGGTCCTCGAGAGCTGGAGCCAGGTCAGGTTTTCAGGATATCCCCAATAAATATGCATGAGATAGATTTGCATCTCAAGGAGGCAGTGCATGCAAATCCATCTCATACATATTCATTGTACATATCCTGAAAACCTGACCTGGCTCCGGCTCTCGAGGACCGGAATTGCCTACCCCTGCTCTATGGTATAAAGCGATACGATGACATTATATAACATTTTTTAATCTTTGTTTCCTATTCCTTTCCTGATAATTCCTAACATGCTATTGGCTTTCTTTGTCATCGCCACACATTGAGCTGAGGGCTTCACAGTCTGAAGTGAATTTTTCTTTTTGGGGTGGGAATTCCCCCCTCCTATCTCAGGAGCAGCTGCTTAAATAAGTGACTTACTAAGGCTCGGTTGCTTGCTGTTTTGTCTGTGGCCAAATAAACTTTATTATATCAGTCCATTAATATGCCCCTGTAGTAGCCTCCCTTACCAAAGTAGGCTATCAAATGTATGACAGCACTCCCTTGATAGGTAAAGCAAGAGGCAATTGCCTGAGTTCTCCCCCCACAAGATTTTTACCCAATCTTTTTCTCACATTAGGGTAAGACTAGAAGGATTTCAAATGAAATGAATAATACCTGCACTGACTGTATGTGAAGTTCTTCCCCCCTGTGTCTGAATTTGAGCCCTTCCATTTAAAGTGCTATTCATATGCACTTATGGTTGAGTGCTCTTTGAATCTGAGACTTTCTCCACTTTAGTTATGCATATTCTGCATTTCCCATTCAGTCTGACTATAAGTACTCAGTTAGAATCTTTTTAATATTTTATACCAGCAACTTCTACGAGTGTGTGGACATTTTGCTGGTAAGAGTATTGCAGTATATAGTGACGTTTTTAGGACCAGTGATCTTGTTTTGTTACTGACCTGTTACTTTGCACAGAGATCCTTGTTTTTTACTAAATAGTACGGTTTAGAATAAAGCAAGGAAATTGAATTTGTAGTTTCTGGTATCAGGGAAGGCTTTTGTATATGATTTTAACATAACTCATCTCTAATAAGAGAGAGGTCTGGGAATTAGTCGGCATTCAAGGTTTTTTTTTCAATATGTGTTTGTAGTTTAGGTTTTATAATGTGTCCTTTTTTGTATTTGGCCTACATTTGCTGGTGACCTGTTAGTATTTATGTAAAATAATTTTGTTTTATATTTATTGGATCTTTCTAGAACTGATAGTGGGCTGGAAATATTTATTTCCTTTACTTTACAATCAAAAATTTTAATTCTCCCTTTCTCCCTTTGTATTCTGTGATGTTTTATTAATATTTAAATTTAAATGTCATTGTATCTACAATGATTTTATTGTAAGCCGCCGCTTAGTTGTAAAACAATTTGCGGGATATCAAGAACTAGTATAAACTTGCAACTTGAAAATAAGTTTTTGGTGATCAGTATCATTGTTTGGTTAAGCCAGTGCCGCTTCGAGAGCTATCATTTGTTTGAAAGGAGAAAAGGCTTGCATGTGAAAGCTGTGATGCTTCTGAAAACAATGTGTTCTGTGCAGCTTACTGTGAGTTGTTTGGTGCAGAGATCCTTATGTCTTGGTCATCTGAGCTGCTTAGAACAAACGCTAGGAAGTTCTTTTTCACCCAGAGGGTGGTGGATACATGGAATGCGCTTCCGGAGGCTGTGATAGGCTGGAGCACGTTATAGGGCTTCAAAGAAGGTTTGGATAGGTTCCTAGAGGATAAAGGGATTGAGGGGTACAGATAGGAGTAGAGGTAGGTTATAGGGATAGTCAGGGATCACTGCTCAGGCAATAGGCTTGATGGGCCGCCGCGGGAGCGAGATGGACCTCTGGTCTGCCTCAGCGGAAGCAACTTCTTATGTTCTTTGTAAGATTCCTGCCTTTATTCTGAAAGCGAAGACTATGGCATTACTACTTTAGCCAGTGAAGTGATTGTACATTGTATTTTTAGTGTCATTAGCAAATATATGCAGATACTGAAGAATTTGTATTAATTTTTTTTGACGCATTTGTTCTGAAGGAAAACTGAACAGGGAAAATCGTTCACAAACCCGTTTAACAAACTGATGTCTCTTAAACTTAGGTAAGTTTCACAGACTTTGAACAGAAATATGGAATGTATCAAGACATCTAGAAAGTCCAGAGAGTAACATGAACTTTTCACATTGCTGTAATGAGGAGTTGCATTTTGTTGCAAGGATAAGATTATTTGCCCCTATGCTAGCTGAGTATGCTGTGAGGCAGTGCTCAACTCCTGGGGCAGGGAGTTGATCACTGTCCTGTGTCCTAAATCTGGCCATTAGATATCGCTGTTGAATATCGGGTTTTCAGAAGGAACCTTGCAGGCACGGCCACCAGTCAAAGACTTAGGGCTGGATTCTATAAAAGATGTCTACAGTTAGGTGCCTAAATTGCTGATTTAGGTACCTAGCTTAATTACCAAAATGACCTTAATAGCTTTAATTATGAGCTTTAAAAACAAGCTCATAATTGGAAAAAAAAAGAAAGTAAGTTTAATTGGCTGATAGGCGCTTATCACATAGTGTAACACCTAAATGGGCATGTTTTGGGGCAGACACACATAAGTGCTGCTAGGCACGATTCTCTAAAAAACTTAGGTGCCTGCAGTGTAGGCCAGTAAAAACCTGACCTACATTACCGATGCACCATTAGGCACGATTCTTTAAACGGCACCTGAGCATGACTGACATTTTTCTAGGTGCCACCTACAGAATCCGGCCCTTGGTGACTAAACTGAGAAGAGAAAATAGTGAAGAAATCGTTCCTTGGGTATTTGGACTTTTTTTTTTTCTCTCTTTCATGATCCTGACTGAATCCTAACCCTGGCTTTCTTTTAGCTGGAAGTTCAATAGAGTGGATTGTCGTCCGCACCCTTAGGCAAGCGGCCCAGGAATGCAGGGACGATAATTATGCTCTTGTGACCTAAGGTAGGATACACAAGAAATGTCAGGATATACGTTTTCAGGATTTTCCCCAACACAAAAAAAAGAAAACCAGAGGAGTCAAAATGAAAATCCGGACTGGATTTATTAAGTTCCACTGTAGGAAGGGGCCAACACACTTGGTTCCGAATCCTTCCAATAAATCAAGGAGCTTTTCAAACAAGAAAGTAAAACAGTTTAATGTTCTAGTCCCATATTGAAAAATCATAAATCCAAGCAGCTCCCAAAAGAAAGGAAAAGGGAAGACTCTGTATTCAGGAGTCTTAACTTTAAAGTCTTTGGCTGCACTACGCAGAACAATACAAACAGTCTTTTTGCTTTTCTTAGAACACAAAAATATGTCCCAAAAGGAACAGTGTCTCAACACTGCACTATGTCAGCCGGTAGTAAGGCTGGCCAGGTGGTGTGCTCCACGTGCTGATATATGCCACATTAAAGAGCCCGCAATCCCACCTCAAACGTGGGGCAAAAATTCCCCCCACCACACTGGCAAAACAAACACAAAGCCAGTAAGTTTCCAAACAATTCAGTATCCCAAAGTTCACTGAAAGAGCTGTACCTCTTAGTCAGGTCGACCGGTAACTGCTTTGGCAACGGTTATGTCCATAGGCTGTCCTTCCAGGATTGGTTCCACTCCCAATTCCATAGCCTGTGGATCCTCAGAGCAACTGGGAGACAGCACTGCATCGGCTTCTCCAAGCTCCATACCTTCCGGCCATTCCGGGTTCTGCAGAGCTCCTAGTCCTGAGCTAGCCAGAGGGAACTGTTCCTGGGACTGGTTTCCTCTCCTACAACCCCCCCTCTCCCTTACTAACTGCTCAGACTTTAGGTTCAGGAGTTTACAGCCCCGCCCAATCTCCCCAGCTGGAACACATTTCCGGTTGGAAGCCTTGGGCAGGAAAGGGGGAGGGGAAGCCTGTAATTCTACTCCCTGGCTCCCTCTGCTGGGCTTGGAAAAAATGTCAGGAAAAGAACCCTCTTGAGGTTTAAACTGCTGAGACAGAGGGTTATATGTTCTAGCCACTGGCTTAGGGCTAGGATCTACCCTAGCTGGCATAGCCTGCATATCACATACCCCCCCCCTTAAATGCCTGCTAGGGGAGGGCCTATGCCTAAGTGTCTCTTTCTCTCCAATTCGTGAGAGAGCGTCTGCATTGTTGTGTAACCGCCCTGGCCTATGTATGGTCTTATAACGGAAGGTTTGCAGGGCCAGATACCATCTAGTGAGCCTAGCATTAGTGTTCCGCATTCGGTTAAGCCAACTCAAGGCGGCGTGGTCCGTTACTAATGTGAACTCCTGCCCCTCTAAATAGTGTTCCAGACTCTGTATGGCCCATTTGGCTGCTAAGCATTCCAGTTCTACCGTCGCGTAATGTTTCTCATTATCATGTAACTTTCGACTTAAATATAGAACTGGATGCTCTAGCCCTTCCACCTCTTGGCTCAATACCGCTCCCAGCCCGGTTTGAGAAGCATCCGTTTGTAGTATAAACGGTCTTTTAAAGTCGACCGAAGCTAAGATGGGCTCTGAGCACAGACAGGACTTTAGCTGTTCTACAGCTACCTGACCCTCCTCCTGCCACTGCAGTTTGTCAGGTTTATTCTTTCTCAACATTTCTGTCAATGGAGTAGCCTTGGTGGCAAAATGAGGAATGAAACGTCGGTAATATCCTATCAATCCAAGGAACCCCCTAAGTTGTTTTTTTGTTTCCGGTATCGGATATTCCCGAATGCATTGGACCTTATCCAGTAGGGGCTTCACTACGCCCCGCCCTACCTGGTACCCCAAATATTTGACCTCTCTTTTCCCTATACTACATTTCTTTGGATTGACTGTAAGGCCGGCCTCCCTCAGCGCCTGGAGCACCGCCCGCACTTGTTTTATATGCTCTGCCCAATCCCGGGAATGAATGATAATGTCATCCAAATAGGCGGACGCATACTGCTGGTGCCCTCTCAGCACCTGTTCCATCAGGCGCTGGCATGAAGCCGCAGCATTATGGAGTCCAAAAGGCATCCTAGTGAACTGAAATAGCCCTTGAGGGGAAGTAAAAGCTGTCTTAGCTCGGGCAGCCTTCGTTAACGGGATCTGCCAGTACCCTTTGGTGAGATCTAACGTAGTCAGGTATTGGGCTTGTCCCAGTCTGTCCAACAGCTCCTCCACCCGGGGCATGGGAAAAGCGTCAAATTGGGAGATAGTATTTAGCTGGCGAAAATCGATACAAAACCGGGGTGATCCGTCAGCCTTGGGAACAATTACGATCGGGCTGGCCCAGGGACTCTGTGATGGCTCTATGACTCCCAGTGCCAGCATCTCCTCCACCAATTCCTGCACTAACATCTTCTTCTCCTCCGACAGGCGATAGGGTTTAACCCTCACTATCTTCCCTGGTGGGGTTAAGATGTCGTGGGACGTGACTGTCGTGCTGCCCGGGATGGGAGAAAATACATCCCTGAATTCCCCGACTAGTCTTTCTACGTCCCCCTGTTGAGGTGGGGAAAGATCTTCGCCCATATTGACCGCCTCCTTTACGTTAAATTCCCTTATTTGAGGCCCGAACTCATCGTCCTCATACCTCTGAGCGATGAGTGCCAGTACCTGGCGATCCTTCCATGGCTTCAACAGGTTAATGTGATAGACTTGTTCCTTGCCCTTACCATCACGGACCTTGTAGTCTACCTCATTAATCTGCTGTACCACTGTACCCGGCCCTTTCCACTGGGCGAGGAACTTGTGCGGATCAGTGGGCACTAACACCAAGACTTGTTCTCCGACTCTCAAATGCCTTTCCTGCACTTTCCTATCATAGTAAGCCTTCTGCTTACCCTGACTTTTCTCAATACCGGTACGTCCCTTCTCTACCAGATCCCTAAATTTTTGCTTCAGGTCCTTTAAATAAGAAATGATGTTGGTCTTACATTCCGGAGGGGGGTCCCATTGGTCTTTCAAAATGTCGAGTAAACCCCTAGGTTTCCGCCCGAATAGCATTTCGAAAGGGCTAACCCCCAATGAGACCTGCACCTTCTCCCGACTTGCATATAGGACCCAAGGTATCATAAGATCCCAATCGGTCAGTTCAGGCCCGGAGACCTTTTTAAGCATCAACTTAAGGGTCTGATTGAACCTTTCTACTAACCCGTTCCCCTGGGGGTGGTAGGCAGCCGTCTTTATATGGCGGATACCGAACCTCTGCCAGAAGGACTCCATCTCACGGGAAACGAAGTTACTCCCTTGATCCGTGAGGACCTCCTTGGGAAACCCCACCGAGCAGAATAACTCCACTAATTCCCTAGTTATGTTGTGGGACGTGGTCCTCCTCATTGGAAAGGCCCACGGGAAACGAGTCGCAACGTCAATCACCACCAATATGTATTGATGGCCCCGAGGGGTTTTTTCCAGGGGTCCTACTATATCCATAGCCCACCTTCCTAGGGGTTCCTCCACCCAGGGAATAGGAATTAGGGGGGCCCTTAAAGGTTTCTGAATCGACAGCTTTTGGCACACCGGACAGGAGGCACAGAATTGAATTAACTCCTGCCGTAGCCCCGGCCAAAAAAACCGCTGCAGTACCTGTGTCTCCGTGGCATCTACCCCCTTATGACCGGCCAAAGGGTGGTCATGGGCCATCTGCAAGATTAATGTCCTGAAACCTTGCGGGACTACTAATTGTTCGCCCCGATCCCCCTTTCCACCCTCGGACTTAACCCGGTATAGTAACCCTCGCCTCACCTTCATATTGCCACCCCCCTTATGGGTAGTTCCTACCTGTTGCCAGGCGGCTCGTAAAGTGGGGTCTGCCCTCTGTTCTACCTGAAAGGAAGGGAAAGTTTGGATCACCTCTTCGGGTATAGAGAGTACCTCTCTTTGACGAGCAGTGTGGGTGAGGGCTTGCCTTCTTTGCCACTTTTGCCGCTTCACCTGCGCCTTAGATGGCCGTGGCCCTCGGGAGTTACCGGCCTGGAAGATTTCCCCCATGAAGGGGAATGTCTGCCCTAAATTCTCCCCTGCAGCTCTGGCCTTCTGACTCTGGGCACGAGTACTCACTAGGGCCTGCTCTGTGTTCCACACGCCAGTCCAGCCCCCCCAGTCCCGGCCTAGGATTAAGTCATAGGGAGCCCCCGGGACCACCGCCACCAGAAGAGGGTCCTCCCGGGCTTCACACCGCACCTGAATCCAGTGCGTAGCATAGTCGTGAATATCCCCGTGAACACACCACACTCGCTTTCCCCGGGATCTTGCTGAAGGGACCCCTCCTCCGGGCTTGATCCCAGCAATTCCGGGACATAATGGATTGTTCGGCCCCGGTATCCAATAAGGCCTTAATTTTCTGGGCATTTACTTGTACCTCCAATTCATAAGACCCCCGAGAAACCTTGCTCCCCCTACCGGAGGTAATAAGGGTTAACTTGACTCGGCATTGTTTTTGCATATGCCCAGCCTTCCCACATCTAAAACAGGTGATGGGGCTCTTCCCGGGCATTGGAGTATCAGGTACCTTCCTCAGGGACATCGGGCTACTTTCCCAGGTTTTATTTGAAGGCCTCCCTTGCTCTCCCTGGCCCCTACGTGGCCCCCTGCTTCCCTGGGCCTCTCCCCCAGGTATAGAGGTGTGTAGGGAATCCAAATAAGCCTCAGCTAGGTCAATTACCTGAGACAACGATCGCTGGCCCTGTCTCTGGATCCAGGCCTTCAAACCCTTAGGTACCGCCTCAAGAAACTGCTCATGCAGAATTTCGGTAAGTAAGGCCTGGGCGTCCCCGAGACAGGGTTGCAGCCACCTCTCAGCTAACTTCCGTAACCTATGAAAAAGAGCCTTGGGCCTTTCTTTTTCTCCCATTATGGAACCCCTAAATTGCTGGCGATAGTGTTCCCGGGTAAAGCCTAGGTAATCCAACACATGATTTTTTATGGCTCTATAATTACTGGCCAGCTCAGGACTAAGAGTCTGATAGGCAGCCAAGGCTGCACCAGCCAGGCATGGTATCAGCCTCGTAGCCCATTGGTGCTCCGGCCAGCCTGCTGCCACAGCCATTCGTTCAAATGCATGTAAAAAATCATCGGGAGCATCTGTAGGCCCCATTTTACATACTTGCATGGAGTGGAGGCCTTGCGCTGCCATCGAAGCTCCCATAGTTGCGGGTGCTCCCGCTGCAGGCCCTCCAATAGCTCCCTGGAATAGCTGTGCCATGGTCCTTGTTTGGTCCTCCATAGACTTGACCAATTCCTCATGTCGCCGTCCAGTCTCGGCTTGGCTCGCCCGCCAGAGGTCTTGGTTGCTTTGCAACACAACTTTCAAATCTTCCGTTTGCTTCTGCCTCTCCGAAGCCAAGAGGGTGAATAGTTGTTGCAGATCCATCGTGAGGCTGAAAAAGAAGCACAAAGAAAAGAAACCCAAGTGCGGAACCCCAGAACAGACTGGCCAATGTTGCAGTTCCCCCTCACCCTTGAGCTTAGGTACTCTTACCCGCAGTTTGGGTGAGTCTGCGCCTTTGGTTGTTAGGCCTCCTTGGCCTCCAGTCGTTCTCCGCACGGCTTGTTCCTCCGGACCTCGGGTCTGGTTCTTATCGGCCACCTTCCGGTACAGGTCCAGCACAGGTAAGTTCCGGTCCCCACAGCTCCGTCCTCCGACGGCTTCCTTCTGGGTGTCCGGCTCTCCGACCCGGAAGACTCGTCCCTTCCAGCAGCCACCCGAAGAGTCCTCTTAGATAAACAACTCTTAATGCAGGAACAACAAAACAAACTAACAACAAAAAAAAAATTCAAAACGTTTTTTTTTTTTTTTTTTTTCCCAATAGTTAAAGTTCACCAATATGTCCAGCAGGAGGCAGTAAAGATCCCACTCCTGATACCAAGTTGTCGTCCGCACCCTTAGGCAAGCGGCCCAGGAATGCAGGGACGATAATTATGCTCTTGTGACCTAAGGTAGGATACACAAGAAATGTCAGGATATACGTTTTCAGGATTTTCCCCAACACAAAAAAAAGAAAACCAGAGGAGTCAAAATGAAAATCCGGACTGGATTTATTAAGTTCCACTGTAGGAAGGGGCCAACACACTTGGTTCCGAATCCTTCCAATAAATCAAGGAGCTTTTCAAACAAGAAAGTAAAACAGTTTAATGTTCTAGTCCCATATTGAAAAATCATAAATCCAAGCAGCTCCCAAAAGAAAGGAAAAGGGAAGACTCTGTATTCAGGAGTCTTAACTTTAAAGTCTTTGGCTGCACTACGCAGAACAATACAAACAGTCTTTTTGCTTTTCTTAGAACACAAAAATATGTCCCAAAAGGAACAGTGTCTCAACACTGCACTATGTCAGCCGGTAGTAAGGCTGGCCAGGTGGTGTGCTCCACGTGCTGATATATGCCACATTAAAGAGCCCGCAATCCCACCTCAAACGTGGGGCAAAAATTCCCCCCACCACACTGGCAAAACAAACACAAAGCCAGTAAGTTTCCAAACAATTCAGTATCCCAAAGTTCACTGAAAGAGCTGTACCTCTTAGTCAGGTCGACCGGTAACTGCTTTGGCAACGGTTATGTCCATAGGCTGTCCTTCCAGGATTGGTTCCACTCCCAATTCCATAGCCTGTGGATCCTCAGAGCAACTGGGAGACAGCACTGCATCGGCTTCTCCAAGCTCCATACCTTCCGGCCATTCCGGGTTCTGCAGAGCTCCTAGTCCTGAGCTAGCCAGAGGGAACTGTTCCTGGGACTGGTTTCCTCTCCTACAACCCCCCCTCTCCCTTACTAACTGCTCAGACTTTAGGTTCAGGAGTTTACAGCCCCGCCCAATCTCCCCAGCTGGAACACATTTCCGGTTGGAAGCCTTGGGCAGGAAAGGGGGAGGGGAAGCCTGTAATTCTACTCCCTGGCTCCCTCTGCTGGGCTTGGAAAAAATGTCAGGAAAAGAACCCTCTTGAGGTTTAAACTGCTGAGACAGAGGGTTATATGTTCTAGCCACTGGCTTAGGGCTAGGATCTACCCTAGCTGGCATAGCCTGCATATCACAGGATGGAAATAGGATTAACTCCCCCCCCTTCAAAAATGGAACAGTAGAAACAATGTGAATTACTGCATGATTCTTCGTCCTTGGTGATCTTAGAGTTAATTTCCAGGACTAAACCAGGGTTCAGAGCTGTAGCATGCCTTTTCTGACATCAATTATGTACCATCTTTAATATTATCTCTAAAACAAAAAATGACAAGGGCATTTCTGACTTAATGAGAGCCATTTAAATCACTAGGTGGTAAGAATAGCATTAATAAAAACCTGAAAATATCTTTATATATATATATACAGTATTTTTTTTTTAAACTACATTAAAATACCATGAAGTTAATTATTTTGATTCAGATGTAACAACTCTAGGATTTCAGAAGTCCACCCAAAGCTATCATCGGGGAAGACAACGCTTATGTTAACATTTTTCTTATCTGATGACTGTGGGCTCAGTATTTAAAAGGGTTTAATGGCAGGAGAGATTTTTACTTGGTTAAACTGCACTGAGTGGGCCAGCTGCCAATATTCAGCAGCACTTAACCAGGCAATGCCACTGAATATTGGCTTTAACTAGCATTGGAGGAGCATCCCAGAGGTAGTCGGGAAGAGCCATATTTAGTGCTGGTTGCCTAGAGCAGTGATTCCCAACCCTGTCCTGGAGGAACACCAGGCCAATCGGGTTTTCAGGCTAGCCCTAATGAATATGCATGAGAGAGATTTGCATATGATGGAAGTGATAGGCATGCAAATTTGCTTCATGCATATTCATTAGGGCTAGCCTGAAAACCCAATTGGCCTGGTGTTCCTCCAGGACAGGGTTGGGAACCACTGGCCTAGAGGATGACACAGTGACAGAATTTGTTACCATTCCTGTGGATAACCACAGGAAACCATCCCCATGTCATTTTTTAGGGAGAAAGTGAAGGAGCTGCGTATAAATGGGCATGACCACTGACCCTCATGCCTTGCATTGAAGAATGCTGGTGCAGAAGGACTTATTTATTTATTCAGTTTTATATTCTGTTCTCTAACAAGCTATATATTCTATTTTCTTCAACAAGCTCAGAACGGGTTACAGGTTAATATACATAATATACATGGTCAAACTTGTTTGAAATGCAACCTGTTCTTTTGCAGGATTTCAGTAAGAACTCTTAAGTTGTTTTTCTGGGTCAAAACATGGCAATACTCTGTACCTAGGCTACATATAAAACACTTCAGTATACCAAAGAAGGAAATTAGAACTGTATGGATACTTGTACCTGTGAAATTTTTTCCCTTTATACACATGTTCTAAACATGCATTGTTAAGACTAACATCTAAATTTCTCTGTCCATGATGTAGTCCATTTTGATCCTAATCATGGGATGGAGCACACTGAAGATGTTCTAAAACTGCTTTCTTCCCTCAGTTCAAATAACTAAGCCCCCCCCCACCCCCTTTTATCAAGAATGAGGTTGAGATGGACACTAAAGAATGACACAGGATAGTTTCCTGCGGTTATCCACGGGGATGGTGCCCACATAGTTAAACGGCCAGATAGAATACAGATAGCCCTAGGTCTTACCTTTGGCCAATACTAGCATTATTTTGGGTCATGGCCACCAGGTTACCGCACTGTCCAGCCACTCCAGCTTCTCGCCCAACTTAAAACCACCAGGGCCATCTTTGGTGGTCTAGTGGGAATGGATTAATAGTACCCAGGTTGGTAATCTCGCAGTACTACCACTAGGGGTCAGCTTTTTATGCAAGGGGTTACCAGGCACCATTTTGCACCCAGAGCCAGATGGAGTGGACAGCAGGTCCTTTTCATCCCACTAGGTCATTGACTCCAAATCAACTGAAGACTTAGAATTCCTCACCTGCAACCTTATGAAACACGACCTGACCGCGAACCTGAACACCACTCTTCTATATTCCACCCAACAAATGGAATAACGCCAATGAAGACTTCTCTGAATTCCTCCTACTTAACACTTTCAAAGACAAACACAACCTGCTACTTGGTGACATCAACTTCCACCTAGAGCAACAAGACACCCCAACTGTCAAAGAATTATTCTCCTTCTTAACTTCCCTAGGATTCTCCATTTCCCCCCTTGGCCACCACCCACCAGAAAGACCCACCTAAAGATCCTCACTCGTTACACATCAGCCTAACAGATGTAACCTGGACTGACACCATCTGGTCAGACCACTTGATGACCAACTTCCAAATACTATGGTGCAACCCACTCCCTCACACACCTACAAAACACAGAAAAGATATACCAACAACCACCTTCAGACCCTCCCTTAATTCCACAGAATTCTGGTCCCACTTCGATCTACTATCTTACCCAAACACTGAAACGGATTTCAATACCAACTGGATCACCCTCAGCAACCAGATCCTTGACAAAATTGCTTCTCTAAAGAAAGGCAAAAAAAGACTACACCTTATTGATGGATGGTACGACACAGAACTAGCTTCACTTAAAAGAAAAGCACACCAACTAGAAAGAATATGGAACAAAACAAAGAGAGAAGAGGATAAAGCAATATGGAGATCCAAAATCCATTAGTACAAAAGAATCACCAAGGAAAAATGAGTTACCTTCTACTCTAACAAAATAGGATCCCCCACTACCAACAACAAAGAACTTTTCAAATTAATCAATTCACTTCTTGAAATCGATCAAGATCATCCTCCACACAACTACCAATAGCAAGTCAAAAATCCTCAATCTTAGAACTTCCTTCCAGACTCTACCGTCCAACTCCCACCCAACTACACCATTCACCATGATCCAATATCAGTAGACATGAACTGGAGCCACTTTGAACCCCCAATTGGTTCCTATTTCTCAAGCTCTATAATAAATATGCCAAAACATTCTGCCACCTAGACAACTGCCCACCCACCATCATGAAAGCAGCCCCTACCCCCTTCAAGGCCATGCTGTCTGACTGGATCTCTCATCTAATATCAAATGGTGAATTCCCAACCTATCTTGGCCACATCCTCATATTGCCCATTGTAAAGAACCGCAAAATCCCATATCAACAGCATCCATCTATAGATCAGTAGCCAACATCCCCTCTCTTCACCAAAGTGATGGAAGACCTAATCAACGCTGCCTTTACAAACTACCTAGATAAATTCTCATTACTTCACAAACACCAATCGGGATTCCGCTCACACCACAGCACCAAAACAGCCTTAGCCTCCATCATTGATCACATCGCACAACTACTCAGCTCAGGGAAACACATACTAATACTCCAATTTGATCTCAGCAGTGCCTTCGACCTGGACCATGACATCCTACTCAATCAGCTAGACGTCATAGGTATCTCAGATCATGAACTCAACTGGTTCAGAGGCTTCCTTAGAAACAGATCCTACCAAATCACCAGTGAGCAAACCTATTCTCAGATCTGGACCAACCCCTGTGGTGTCCCTCAAGGCTCCCTTTATCCCCACCCTATTTAACCTATACATGTCCTCCTTAGGCCAGGAACTTTCCAATCCGAACCTCCAATCATGCATCTACGCAGATAACATCACAATCATCGTCCCCATCTCTACACTCTCAACTGAAACCAGACACTTTATCTCATTAATCATTAACCACGTAGAACAATGGTAAACAAACTCCAAACTAAAGTTAAACCCAGAAAAGACTAAGATATTTATTGCTTCCCCAACAAACAAGCCAACAGAATTGGCTATCAACCTAAATGGAACCGTCTTCCCAATTAACCTTACCTAGGAGTTACCCTAGATCATCAACTGATACTCGAAGCCCACACCAACATCCTATTCAAAAATTGCTTCCATTTATTATGGAAACTATGCACACTAAACCATACTTCGATTTCACATCATTCAGGCTGTTGGTCTAGTCTCTAGTCCTGAGCTCACTGGACTACTGCAACATAATCTACCTAGGATCTCACAAAAAAACCCATCAAACTGAGACTCGTCCAGGACACAGCCATCCAACTAATCTTTGGCTTGAAAAAATCCGACCACATTACCCCATACTACAAGAAACTTCACTGGCTACCTATCGAGGCCAGAATAATCTTCAAATTTGGTTGCCTTTGCTTTAAGATCCTCCTTGGCACCGTACCCACCTATCTCCTGGAACACCTCGCCCTACAGGACAAACTCTACCTCTCTCGCAGAACATTACTGTTCACATTTCCTTCTCCCAAAGGATACAAATTCAAAAGATTCCTCAACAGGACATTCTCCTTTCAAGCAGGAATCTGGAACAACACTTTAAGTGACCTAATCCTGAATGCACCAACGTACCATTCATTCAGAAAATCATTAAAAACCCACTTACTCGACAAAGTTATCTGATCCTTCAATTCTGCTCATTTCTTGTCTCTCCTTATATGCTCTTCTTCCTACCTTACCACCCCGTTCACTCAGCTGTCTTCCACACTTTACCAAATCTAACTGATGTAACCTCACTGTCCTTACAGCATCTCTTGTTGTTCTTATTGTATACAGTCTTGAACTGAAAAGGTATGACGTGATATAAATAAAGCTATTATTAGATGATGTAGGATGGTCCCTGTGTACCTTGTGGGTAGAAGCATCAGGGAGTTTTGTCAGTTAATCTGCTGGACTAGATTGTGTGTTTGGGGTGTGTGTGCTGAGAAAGGAATTAAAATATGGGTATAAGAGGAATTGTTGAGAGGGGGGTCAGAGGACCCCACTGATTTACCCCTTCTCCAGGTCCTGACTGGTAATCATTTGGGACCCACATAAGTGGTAGCCAGCGTAAGCCTTCTCATACCAGATATTCAATGCTGGTGCCCAGCCATGACCTAGTTTTGACTATCTGGGGGTCTATTTCAGCTTGTGGTAGTCGAGATGGTGCGGTATACAAACCTAAGGTTTAGTTTAGTTTAGTTTAGTTTAGACACTTAAAAACTGACTGCTGTTAGCTGAATATTAACTGGTGTATGTTCATATGGATCCTTCAGTTTCTCCCCAAGGGAAGAGCAAATCCCATGAATTTTTTTTTTATTGGCTATCCTTGCATACATGCTTGGCTTAATGTTCCTGTACTTATGTTTAAGATAGCTTACTACTATCATAGATTTATTTCTTTTATAGCTTTCTTAGATCCTTCAATGGTGGGTACATTAAGATCTCAGGACTGCAGGAAAATGTTAAGCTGTCCACTTTTTTAACTTTTCAATTATCTTCTTTTTTTCTCCATCCCTTCAAGATCCTTTTCATTGACCACTTTATTTACATTGGTGAACACAGCCAATCTGGAAGGGCTAATTAGAGCTGTTCATAGAACAGTGGTCTATGCAAGGCCTGGGGACAGTGGTAACCCCTGGAGATCTTTTTGTGTTTTTCCTGATACTCTGCCTTTCTATGCGAACTTGAAACATTTCTCAATGGAAAAAGTATGCATCTGGAATTGCCTCTTCTCCTTTTGGATTACCCATCCTCCGAAGAGTTTAATGGCTGGCAGGCAGTCAGATTGGCATTTTGTGAGTAGAGAAGCTGTTAGCTTCATTATTTTGTGCTGCGTTGGCACAAAACATTGAACCTTGAGCCACAAGCTAAATTTGTGTGCCAAAGTAATCTTGTTAGCATATGCTAAATGTGATAACAAGAATCCTATTTCTAGCAATTTGTCATCAGACTTGCCCTGTTATTAAAATAGTGATGTGAGGGGTTATGTTTGCTCAGAGCAAGGACTTGAGACATGTATCTCTCTGTGAGAGGGTCTAACTACACTTCTTGAATGTTACAAGTTGCTTTCATTTTTTCAGGATACCCCTAACGTGCATAAAACATTCAGAAATTGAGAAAAATAAAAGCAGATAAAGACCATATGGTCTGCCCATCCATACCATCGACTCTTCCCTTTCACTCCTTTTTTTTTTTTATAATCATTTTTATTATGAGTCAACAAGAGAAACAAGCAGAACACAGAAGAAAAATAAGCAATCAATGGCAATCAGGGGAAGTGAATAACAAGCAGCACCAAAAAAAGAATATATATCATGACACAGCAGAACTTGCCAAGAAACAAAGGCGGCCAGTCTCTCACTTTGGCTCCATCATTTGCGTTTTCTCATAAAACAAGACATCCCCCCCTATCCCAACAGCAGGGGGAAAGCACGCCCACCAGACAACACCATCCATACAAACAAACACACTCAGTCCAAGAACACACCACAATCACACTCCCCCCTCCCTATCCCCTCCCCCCACCCCCTTCCGAGAGACCAGAGGCAACTGCAAAAACACCCTCCATAATGCCAGGTATGCCAGCACCTCCGGATTAGTTGAGTGAGCATGGTAGCATAGTTCAAAGCGGGCCAATTCGATCATCTGGTTAATCCAATACTTCAAAGGAATAGAGATCTCCTGGGTCCAGTGGTGCAGAATTGTTCTCTTAACCGCCAGTGAGGTCAGGTAAATGAAGTGCCGCTGAGGTATTGTGAAACCCTGTTCCTCCAACAGGACCTGATCCCCAAGAAGCAAAGTTCTGTAATCCCACTCAATATCACGTTGCAAGACCAATTGAAGCTGCGCAAAGGAGGAGTTCCAGAGAGACAGTTCAGGACATTCTAAGAAAGAATGCAGTAGAGTTCCTGGGGCCCCCCTACATCTGCTGCACAAAGACTCCCCCCATAATCCCAGACGGGCTCCCCGATCTTTAGTGATGTAAGCCCTATGTAAGATTTTAAATTGTGTCTCCTGCCGGGCCGCAGATTTCACAAAGACATACAAGGTATGGAAAAGATCCAAAAAGGAGCCGGGCCATACTGTACAGCAAGGTCCCTATTCCACCCAGCACATAGAACATCCAGTGGCCCGCTGGCAGCAGAGGACCGGACCACCCTGTACCAGACCGAAAGGGATCCCTGGGACTCCGGTACTCTGAAGAGGTACTCATCTAAGGATCCACAAGTCCAGTCCTCCCCAAACCGTTGATAATAATGCCGTGCTTGTAAATAGGCAAAAAAATGTTGATTAGGAATGTCCCATTGTTCCTTAAATTGAGCAAAAGAAACAAAGGCCCCTGTAGCTCCATCCACCATATGAAAAAGAATAGAGGCCCCCCGAATAGCCCATGTGGTAAACGGCGATCGACTCAAGCCCGGAGGAAAACTAGGATTACCCAAGAGTTGCAAAAAAGGTGATGCTATCGGGGAGCGAGCCTGTTGCCTATGCCATCATCTCCAGGCTAGGCAGAATGGGCACAAGAACCGCAATTTAGAAGATAGGGTTCCTTTCACTCCTTTAGAGATCCTATATACTTGGTCCAAACTTTCTTGAATTCTAGTGTGACAGATACTCTATTCCTGAACTTGTGGGTAGTCAATCCCTTCTCACAAGAATTCTTGTTTTCTTGTAGGGAACTTCGTTGGCATTCTTTTGCTCCTCCTCCTATTCCTCTGGGCCATCCTCCAATTTCTCAGTTGTCGATCTCAAAGCGAGATGGTAGGAGCCTGTCTTTCTGTCCATGTTTATTTTCAATTAAATTTGGTATTTTTTTTTGCTAGTGGGACAGCTCTGGCTGCGGGAGAACGTAGACTCTGAGGTCAAGGGTCTGCTTCCAAGGGGCAGCCTGCTTTGCAGTGCACCCACTTGGACAGCCTGCACTAACAGTTTGGGGGCTCAGAGACCATTCCCTTGGGAGCAAGACTCACCCCAGGTTTATCCGCAGTAGATTGTTAAGGCAGAAGTTCTCCCTGTAAGTTGTTTGCAGCTTCAACATTTGCATGGTACAGTGAGTAACAGACTGACAGCTTGGTAAGCAAAACCCTTCTGCAACAGTTTGTGAGCTTGGGTTGGGTTGATATTAACAGAAAGTTTATTATCCAGGTAAGAACCCAAATCTTTCATTAGTCTTATTTACCATACCTTTTCTAATAATTCCTAGCATCTTGTTTGTTCTTTATTGACCACCGTCGCACATTGGGCGGAAAGTTTCAGCGTATTGTATATGATGACACCTAGATCCTTTTGGGGGCACTGAGCCCTAAGGAGAACCTTAGCATAAAGTAACTATGATTTGGATTATTCTTCCCAATATGCATTGCTTTGCATTTGTCCACATTTAAATTTCATCTGCCATTTGTATGTTGTTTATTGCTATGTGTGCTAGTCTGTTAAAAAACTTTGCAGGCAGAACATGCATGTAATTAAAAATAGTCTTTATCACACATATATATGTATGTATATTCATTGGACTTCTGTTTGTGTCTTTAGTGGGCAATGCCTGTTATCACTTTCTTACATTTGTATACATTTATGAACTGTTCAGTCGAAAATGATATCGCTAGGTGGCACAATTCTGTTTATTTACACCATATACTCTGACCATTGAACTATTTATTATACTGTTTAACTGTTTGAATATATACCTACCTTGCTGGTATATTGTAAATTATTCTTATTCATGTTTTTTTTTTTTAAATTTTAATTATGTTTGGTTTTGTGAATGATTATTATGTATATGTATTGTCTTTACAAACTTTGATTCCTGAGGCAGGCGCTTTGTGCCAATACAGTTTTACATCAAGTCTTTTTTAGTGGATGTATAATAAATGTTCCCCTTGTGTTTAAATCAAAGTGCTCCCCCCCTCCCCCACAACTTTTTGGGTTTCACTATTTAGGGAGGTAACATTCAAAAGGACTTAGCATAGCCTTATTACTACATATAGTTTGCTTTTCTGGAACCCTGAGATCCATGGATCCATTAATTGAGCCCTTTGGTATGTCTATCTCCTCCTCTCCCCGTACCTATTGGGAACTGAATACTACTTACAGGCTTGGAAACGGGAGACCTGAGCTGAAAATTTAATCTAGGTCATTCAGCATTCATGACTGAGCCTGCACACGGGTGGTTTTTGTCTAGAGTCTTTAATTTTTATAGCCCTCACCCAGACAAGACATCCTGGTTTAGTCCTGTAGAGCCTGGCTTATGTGAACTTGTGAATGTGGTCATGAGGAGTGCCTGAGACATCTTCCCTCCTGGGCGACGTAGTAGCAACCCTAACCCTGACTCATCTTGAAATTAACATGCATGTTTTTACTTTTCTACATAGTCGCCACTATTCACCACACATTTCTGTCAACTGAACCTTGGTATGACACACTGCGGCTAAACTAATGAGCTGACCTTTGTATAGTACGTAGAATAGTTTCTCTCATCTTCAAGAATGTCTGTGCATTTTGTGAAGGAAGAAAAGTTATTAAAATCTACACCTCTTTGGATTGGAACGTAGGGAGGGATTCCTGGATGCAGCTTTTTGTATTTTATATTTTACATTTTTTATTCTTATAGCTATATATTTTTATCTTTCCTTGTGATAATGGAGTTCCTTTCTTTTTTTGTTCCTAACTTTTGTAAACCGCTTTGATGTTATAGTGAAGAGCAATCTATAAATACCAATAAACATAAACCAAACATTTGTGCAAATAACCTGTATACAAAGAATAGGAATTTTAGCACAGCTGCTTAAATTGAAGAATCTTACCTTTTTCCTGGATTAAACATATCCAGAGGAGGAAGGGGTTCATAGATTTAAAAAAAAAAAAAAAATCTTTTTATACGGTATTTTCATTTGACAGTTTGCCCAGCTGTAATAGGGCATGCTTAGTGAAACACATAGCACCTTTTGACTTACACAATTTATTGAGGCATGAGCTTTGGAGAACCAGAATCCACTTCAGGTATACTAATGAGAGGTAAGGGCTGTACCCAGTGTTTTCATCTTTAAACTTTTTTTTTTCCATGCATCTGGTGCTGGAGTGCTGGTCTTTGAAAGCTCATGCCTTAATACCTTGGTTAGTTTTATAAGATGCCAGCTGCCTCTACTAAATTGAATCTCTGACCAATGCTATAGGAACCAAAATGAAACTTGTGTGTGGGGACTTTTTACTAAGCTTAGTGTGCACTAAGGGCCCGATTCTGTAAACCGTTTTAGGCGTGGCTTAGACATCCGCGTGGTGCAAGTTGCAATGAGCGTTACATAGGTGTCGGATACGCGTCCAATGCCCGTTCCTGAAAATCACTTTTTCTGATGTAGACACCAGATAGACATCCCTACGATATTAGTTATATATAAAAATGTGGTTTTTTTTACTGATTTGTTATTATTTCAGGATTATAAGCTTTAACATAATAAACCTAAAGTATACCATCATCAAAAGGATAATAAAAACACAGTATACCATGTTTAAAAGGATATTTATAATATATTAGTTTCAGTGGGAGTTGAACTGGGAACATCAGTGTGAATTTTGAAAAAATGTGACATGCTTACACACTAACCTTCATTCTAATCCGCTGTACTAAACAATGAGCCATACAATAATAGCAATTCTGATTTGATTGTACTGCTCCTTATAGGTAGTGAATGGCAGTTAATTCTGCTAGGAGACAGAACAAGGTAGATCTCACTGCCCTGTTATATCCTTTTTATTTATTATATCAGAATTGTATACTTCAACCAGTGTTCTCCCTAGGGCCTTTTAGCCGGGTGTTCCGCCTGGGTAATTTAGATGACCGCCCAGCTAAATTCTGTTGCTGCTGCCGCTGCTCAACATAAAAAAAAAAACGGGTTGGAGATGTCAGCCTTAGCCCGTAGCGAACTTATGCTCTGGGACTCTAACATGTGCATGCCAGCTTCCCTTCTCTTCCCTCCGAAACCGGAAGTTATGTCTGGGGGGGAAGAGAAGGGAAGCCGGCACGCACATGTTAGAGCCTCGAAGCATGCGTTCGCTACGGGCTAAGGCAGGAGACAGGTCAGTGAAGCTTACCATATGCTCTTCTTGCTGCCGGGTCCTGCCTACTTTCAGTTTGAGAGAAGCCTGATCGGTCGGGACACACCCTGATGTAGCCTATTGGTAATGTAATGTAATGTAATTTATTTCTTGTAATGTAATTTATTTCTTATATACCGCTACATCCGTTAGGTTCTAAGCGGTTTACAGAAAATATACATTAAGATTAGAAATAAGAAAGGTACTTGAAAAATTCCCTTACTGTCCCGAAGGCTCACAATCTAACTAAAGTACCTGGAGGGTAATAGAGAAGTGAAAAGTAGAGTTAGAGGAAAAATAAAAATAAAATAAACATTTTAACAAGACAGCATTGATCTAAATACTTTGGAAGGTAGAAGAGAGGAGAGAAAGGAATAGAAGCAGAAGGGGGAGCCGTTGAACAGTAGAAATTCTGGAGAAATTTAAATGATAGAAATAGAACAAAACAAAGACAAAAGGCAAAACAATAGATAAGATTAAAGATAAATCATAAGCTGGAAAGAAAAATAAAATAAAACTTTGTCTTCAATCCACGGTTTCAGCGTCAGTGATGAAGTGGAGCAAGTAAGTTTAGGAGGAGCGATTGATGTTTCCATAAAGGGCTTCTTCAGGGAAGAGACTTGGCCGACAGTCCCAGGATGCCTATGTCTCCTCCCCTGCGATGTTCTCCCATCCATGCATTCCCTCCCAGACACACTGCCCGTGCCCATGGTGAATGCAGGATTCTCTCCTCTGCGGGAAAGCCGCCCGGAGCCGACAGTCGATCTTCTTAGCGGATTACAGGGGGGGAAGAGTTCACACTCTTGGTAGGATCGGGTCTGTGTGCTCTCGGTGGTTGTGGCTGGTCTCGTTGCTACTTAGGTGTAAAAGCAGTTGATCTCCACTGCTGCTGATATTTAAAAGCATGTTTCCACTATGGCAGGGACAAAGTAACCAAGGAGTCAGAAAAATTTTTAGCTGAAGAAAAGAACTGACTCTGTGTATTAACACACCTCAAGAGCAGAAACTGCTATGCAAAAATTTGCTCAGAGAAATGTAACTCTAAAGAGGGAGAGGAAACCCCCTCTTGGACGAAAGAGTTTTATCTTCCAATCATTGCTTAATAAATGCAAAAGCAATTCCCACTCAAGGGTGCGAGTAAGTAAAAAACTGAACTGAATAAAGCTCTTAATAGTAATGTATGCTTTCAAAAACTTCCAAAAACTTTCAAACAACTTCAATTCTTGCATTTAGGTTGACACTGGACACTTTACAATCATGAGGTTGAAAAATGAAGATACTTATCAGGGTCCCGACGCGGCCCCGTTTCAGTAACTGCTTCAGGAGACCCCGTCTGATTAAAGCTGAAAAGGGTAACAACCATAAGACAATTCCAAAAAAGTGTCTGAAATACAAGAACAATCTCGTTAAAATGCAATAGATATGGGCTAGAACACTCAAAAGCCACAAACCCTTGCATAGCTACAAGTTTTTCATGAGATATGCAAGGGTTTGTGGCTTTTGAGTGTTCTAGCCCATATCTATTGCATTTTAACGAGATTGTTCTTGTATTTCAGACACTTTTTTGGAATTGTCTTATGGTTGTTACCCTTTTCAGCTTTAATCAGACGGGGTCTCCTGAAGCAGTTACTGAAACGGGGCCGCGTCGGGACCCTGATAAGTATCTTCATTTTTCAACCTCATGATTGTAAAGTGTCCAGTGTCAACCTAAATGCAAGAATTGAAGTTGTTTGAAAGTTTTTGGAAGTTTTTGAAAGCATACATTACTATTAAGAGCTTTATTCAGTTCAGTTTTTTACTTACTCGCACCCTTGAGTGGGAATTGCTTTTGCATTTATTAAGCAATGATTGGAAGATAAAACTCTTTCGTCCAAGAGGGGGTTTCCTCTCCCTCTTTAGAGTTACATTTCTCTGAGCAAATTTTTGCATAGCAGTTTCTGCTCTTGAGGTGTGTTAATACACAGAGTCAGTTCTTTTCTTCAGATATTTAAAAGCAGGCAGATTGATCTCTCCAATGGACTGCAGGGGGAGGAGTTCACACTCCTGGCAGGATCGGGTCTGTGGGCTCTTGGTGGTTGCGGTAGGTCTCGCTGCTGTTTGTATGTAAAAGCAGTTGTTTTTCTACTGCTGCTGATATTTAAAGCAGGTAGATTGATCTCTTAAACGGGATATAGGGGGAGGAGCTCACATGCCTGGCTGGATCGGGGCAAGGACTCCTATTATAGGCAGCTGGTCTTGCTGCTACTTAGGTGTTAAAGCAGTTGATCTTCCTAGCGGACTGCAGGAGGTGTGGAGCTCACACTCCTGTCATGATCTGGTCTATGGGCTTTTGGTAGTTGCGGTTGGTCCCAATGTTGCTTAGGTGTAAAAGCAGTTGTTCTCCCACTGCTGCTGATATTTAAAAGCAGGTAGATTGATCTATCCAATGGAATGCTGGGGGAAGATCTTATATGTCTGGTTGGATCGTGGCAAAGGGTTCCCGGTAGTGGCGGCTGGTCCTATTGCTGCTTAGGTGTAAAAACAGTTGATCTTCTTATCGGATTGTAGGGGGGGCGGATCTCACATTCCTGGCAGGTTCGGGTCTGTGGGTTCTTGGTGGTTGCGGATGGACCCGCTGCTGCTTAGGTGTAAAAGCAGTTGTTTTCCCAATGCTGCTGATATTTAAAAGCAGGCAGATTGATCTCTCAAACAAATTGTATGGTGAAGAGCATACACGTCTGGCTGGATTGGGACAAAAACTCTCGATAGTGGCGGCTGGTCTTGGTGCTGCTTAGGTGTAAAAGCAGTTGATCTCCTACTTCTGATAATATTTAAAAGCAAGCATATTGATTTTTCCAACGGAATGCTGGGAGAAGAGCTTACTTGTCTGGCTGGATCAGGGCAAAGGGCTCTCGGTAGTGGTGGCTGGTCCTGTTGCTGCTTAGGTGTAAAAAACAGTTGATCTTCTAAGTGGACTGCAGGGGGAGGTGGAGGTCTTCGTTGGTGTGCCGATCAGCAAGAAGATAAGTGGATTTTCTTCCATTAGTCTTTTAAATTTTGAGTGAATTACAGTTTGAGGCTTAAATGTCCAATATATATTGAAGGTTTTTTTGCCAATGAGGTTATCGCTTGACCACCTTTACAATCCACTTTGGTGGTGGTGGGAGAGCCTGTTCTGAGGCTTTTTCCTTCATTTTTAATTGGAATATAGCCTTGACTGTTTTTACACTACAATATAGGACATCGCAGTAGTCTACATTGAAAGTGTTTATTATCTTATGCATTTTGTTTTCATAGTATCTGAGTTTTTTGTTGCTACACATATGCTAGGTACGCCACTGCCTTCATAGTTTATATCTAATCCACAAGCCTGCTTTTAGGATCTACAGGGCATGTATCCCTCTGATTCATGACAATTTCACTTCTCATGTTATCTTATCCATTCTTTTTATTATACAACTGCCCAGATAAGCATCATTCTTTGACGTGATTGGACCTTGAAAACTAATGGCAACAGTGTTCTCCCCAGAAATTTTTTCCAGCCATGAAAAACATTTGCTGCATTTAGTGTGCCGGAGTCAAAAAAGTTTGAGAGACGCTGCTCTATACCATTTGAAAGAGGGCAAATATCTAATTATTCACTTCTAGAATTGGATACTTCTTAAATTTAATAAAAAAAATTATGGAACAAGTGTCAAACCTTAAAGGCAGTCATATTGAGCATTGGAAAATAACTAATAATAATTAACTAATACAAATACTACACATTTAGGGCTCCTTTTACTAAGCTGCGATACCAGTTTTACCGCGTGCTTAGCTCACGCAGAATTGCCGCACGTGCTAGACGCTAACGCCAGCATTGAGCTGGTGTTAGTTCTAGCCTTGTAGCGTGGCAATTCTGCACGCGCTAAAAACACTATTGCAGCTTAGTAAAAGGAGCCCTTAATTTTCCCACCACCAAATTTCCCCATCCCGCCCCACCCGGCTACTTTTTCTTTTTTTTTATTATTATTTATTTATAGTTTTACAAATTGTTAAACAACAATGTAATAGAAATAAACATTTAAGAAGAAACAACCTAAATTGTAAATCACAAATTTAACTAAGTTCATAGTCCACAAACTAGGGAGAGAAATCCTACACCTCCAAGGGAAGTTGGTTATTCAAGAAATATTCATTCAAATTAGATTAGGAGATCAAACAGTTAGATTAAATTAAATTATCATCCTGGTTAATAGAAAAGGCATGGAGGGAATTGGAGCTTAACCAGCTGCCTTACCCTCAAGGAAAAATTTCAACTGATCAGGTTCATAAAATATATATCTATTATTCTGATGGGTAACACAGCATTTGCAGGGAAAACGTAACTGAAAAGTTGCTCCTATACTCAAAATTAATTGACGGTAACTTAAAAATTTCTTTCTTCTATCTTGAGTACATTTTGATACATCAGGAAAAATTAAGACTTTTGAACCATGGAATTCTGAATTATCAGTCTTATAGAATAGACGAAGAACTGCTTCCTTATCTTGATGAAAAACAAAGGTTACCAATATAGTTGCTCTTCCCATAATTTCTTCTTGGTTGGTAAACTTGGCTCTTCCCTCCCTTTCAGAATCACTCAGCTCTGGAACAGTCTCCCTTCCCCTCTCCGCAATTTGAGCCCCCTTCTACCATTCCGTAAGCATCTGAAGACCTGGCTCTTCTCCAGAACGTAACCCCGTCCCGCTCCTGGCACTCTCACACCAACCTCTCTTCTCTCATACTTATATAATTCCACTGGAGTTCCGTTCCTTCCCTAACCATGTAAACCGTGTCGAGCTCCATCTGCGGAGATGATGCGGTATATAAACCCAAGATTTAGATTAGATTAGATTCTTGTTGAGAAGTTTCCAGGATAGCTGTGAGATCTAAATCTCCTGCTACGGTTCCTTTTTCTTTATCCTCTTTAGGAATATTTAAATAGTATGATTTATGTAACGGTGGTAAATTGTTTTCAGGAAATTTAAGTACTAATCTCAAGAAGGAATTAAACAGTTCTCTTGCCGATTGGAATTTGGAAATAGGAAAATTTAAAAGTCTAAGATTCAGGCTCCTATTAGCATTTTCCAAATTTTCCAATTTTCTAAGTAAATTTTTATCCTTCAGTTGTAAGTTAATTGAAGCTTTCGCTTCAGTCACAGATTTTTCCAATTTGTCTATTCTATTGGATTGTTTTAGAAGTTTCTCTTCAAAAGTCTTAAGCTGTATGTTGGTACTCTGGGCTGAAGTGACGAATTGAGAGCATACCTTATACAATGATTCCAAGCCACTCCAAATAGCCTCCATGTCTATAACATCGGGTCTTATCAAAGGAGGAAGCAAAGTTGTACCGGGAATCAGTCCACTGGATTCCACCTTCTCCTTCTCTGTAACATAACAGGTTTCTATTCCTCCACTCTCCACTGTCGGCTGCAAACGAGCCGACGAGCTGTGCATCTCATCCGGGGTCAGAGGGGAAATCTGCAGAACCGCCGGAGGAATCAACTCCGGAGCTTCCTGTGCTGCAAACAACGTTCCCGACACCATCCCGGGGCGAGGAGGAACTCCAGGTCCCATCGGGCTGAGCGAAGTCTCGCCCTCCAAGATCGAGGTCTGCCCCCCTCGGTCAGCGGATGCGCCCACTCCAACTGGGACGGCAAAGCTTGTAATCGCCGTCTGCGTCGACGGCGAAGAGGCAGAGAAAGTTGGAAGAACGCCCCTCTGTCTTCCCCTGCGCTTTGGCATTGCAAAAATAAGAAGAAAGGCAAGTTAATAAATATTTTGCCAATTGTGCAGGAGCCTCTTGCTGACGCGACTTACTCCTTCGCCATCTTGGATCCTCTCCCACGGCTACTTTTTCATGCCACCCGGCTGGAAAAAATTTCTGGGGAGAACACTGCTTCAACAGTATAAAAACCAAAAAAGTAACAAAGTATGCCATGTTTAAAAGGATAAGTATAAGATTACTTTTTGACTGAGAGGTACTGATTGGGAGTTGAACTGGAAACATTAATGTAGAAAGATGTAAGCTTCACTCCTGTGCTACACAGAAACTTGTATAGTAATGGTAAAATTAGCTGCTATAAGAAGTGTAAAGCATAGGAGTTTGAGCATTGTATAGGCTTTAGATAAACGTGGTTTAAGCTTCAGAAAGGCTTTAGCAGGATACATATTATTTAGGCAGCATAGGTCATTCAATGAGCTTTCTCTGGGCATCCCATAGACGTTATATGAGAGATGTATTTAAACGTTTCCAAAGTGATCTTTTAAATATAGTTCATGGATTTTTATTTTGTTATTCAGGCACCACATAAAGAGGACACATCCTTACAAGCATATTGAATTTAAAATTGCCTAAAGAAGCAATGTTATTAGCTAATTGCAGCACATGAAAATCACAGCTTTAGGTTCCTTGCTCTAAATAACACTCTCTTTCTTATTAAACATTGCTCCAATCAGCTCATCTTCAAAGCAAAGAGAAAGCCCATAACTTCATTTGGCCAAGCTTAAAAACAGAATAAAACACAGAACAGACCTGAATGTGGCTTCTAGTTCATTGCAAATGGAGCTCTGAAGTTCCAAAATGCTGATCTCATTGTGAGATCATCAAGGTGCACCTGTTTGAGCAGCACACAGCTTTTACACATTGAGGTATACCAGCTTCCACACAGGTTAAAGCGCCTGACTTTGAATCATTGCCTTCACTTCTCAAAGCTTTTACATTAAATGCATTTGACATTTGTTTAGTCTGTAGAGGCTCCTGTTACCAAATCCCCATTGTAGCTCTATGCTTAAAAGCCCTGCTTATATCATCCAAACGTCAGGGGTTCACGTCTTGACTATGGTTAGCAAATATGTAATACTAGTATTTTAGCCCGTTACATTAACGGGTGCTAGAATATATGTCTGTGTGTCTTTATTTCTGTCTCTCTCTCCCTCCCGCTGTCTGTCTCTCTCCCTGGCCCCCTTTGTCTGTCTGTCTTTCTGTGTCTCTCCCTGCCCCTGTGTCTTTCTTCTTTTCTTTCTATCTGTCTCTCTCCATGCCTCCTATGCAGTAGCATTTCTCTCCCACCACTTCCCTGTGCAGCAGCCACTGCAGGATTCCCTCCCCCTCCATTTCCTTCCCCCCACACCACTTCCCTGTGCAGCAGCAGCAGCGTTTCCCCCTACCCCCCTTTTCCCTTCCCATGGTCTGGCCGGCTCCCTTAGTCCCTTACTGCCCCCCTCCTTCCCTTCCCGCGGTCCCGACTAACCTTCCAATTCCAGCAGCGTCTGCAGCACTCTACACACTGCTGCTTTGGGGCATGTGTAGAGTGCTGCAGACGCTGCTTGAATCGGAAGGTTTCAGGACCCGCAGCCCTTGCCAGACCCGAAGCGAGCTCTGGGGTTGTTTTTTTTTTTTTTTTTTTTTAGTGGGCCCAGCCGGAGCAGGAGGAGAAGCCTGGGAGGCAGGAATAAAGTCCGTTCCGGCCCCCACTGACGTCGCCCTGGCCAGTTAACATCCTTCAGACTGCAAGAGCCGCCGCGTCCGACAGGCTCCCATCTGCGGGTCCCTACAGCTCACGGAAAACGGGAGCACGCAGGTGGGAGTGTGCATGCGTGCTTAGGGCTTTATTATATTAGATTCATTTTTCTACCAGAAAACCTACAAACTGTTTGGGCATTTTTTTGCTAAACACATTTGGGTTAATTTTATTGGCAGCAATTCTAAGATGTCTATAGCAGCTTAGCTGAATAACAAAACATGTTCCATCAAAATAATTATTGCAAAAAAATGGCAAAATCCATCATCCAGACTCTCTTTCAGAGCTAATAGAAAGTTGTTAAAATAAGTACAGGTGATAGTGGGACTTGAACCAGTGAGCTGGAGAGGATGGGCAAGGTGCAACAAGGCACCTTAGCTTGATGAGCTATACAAGATTGATTTTGTACTGACTGAAATTAGCATTTAGCTGAAACTCTGAAAACACTGAAAAGTAGACAAGCTGCAAAAATATGTGAGCATCCTAAGACTATGCCCTAGTTACCGTACTCTATCTCACTTTTGTCATTTATTTAGTCTGTGTAGCTTGTACTTATTTGTTAAAATGTGTATTATATGAGAGCTGGAGAGGATGAATAAGGTGCAACGAGGTGCCTTAACTTGGTGTGCCAGAAATGGCTTCTTTCAGTCAAGGGAGAGGTTTCCTAACCTGACAGCTTAAGATATGCTTAACTGCAGCCGTTTCAGCGTGCTTCAGGCGCTCCGCTACGGAGCCACAAGCATGCCGTAGCTACTGCCATAACAACATCTAAATGGAACAGTATAATCAAACCTGAATTGCTATGATTTTATGGCTTATTGTGTAGCACAGCGGTTAGAATGAAGGTTGGCGTGTGAGCCTGGTCTGGAAAGACTCCCTCATGTACTTCAGCTGACACAATCTCATTTTCTCAAATATGCTGGTTGCAGGCTGTGAGGCAGGAGACCCTGTTTGCCACCCCCTAAGGGCTTCCCCACTTCTCTCTTTTGCAGCCTGGGCCTCATGGAACACTAGATAAGACAAAGGTCAATGTGACAAAGTAGCTGAAGTGGTGTATATTAAGGAAACACTAATGCCCGGCTGCTACTCAATGTAAATAAGCACAAGGTGAAAAATGGTTTAATATTTTTATTGCATAGTCTAGGAAAGCAGCATTCAAGTGTAATATCAGGCAACTGCAGTTTGAGATGGATGACAGGTATGCAGAGTAAGTCACTCCTAGGTCCAAGTTGTTACTGTGGTAGAATTGTTAAGAAAAAGGAAGATGAATTGAGACAAATTAAGAGTTTATTGGTAAGTTTTAGGCTCTCTTTTTATAAAGCTGCGCTAAATCAACGCATGCTCTAACTGTTAACGCGTCCATAGGACAACATTCAAGTGTTAACATTTAGCACATGCTAACAGCGCCCTAAACTGCACCCTTTTAAGTGCGTAGTAAATGTTAACGCGCGCATGTTACCCTATGGATGCCTAAACAGCGCATGCATGCGTTGATTTAGTGCATATTTGTAAAAGAGAGCCTAAAACTCACCAATTTACTGTTCTCTCAGAAAATCATCAATAACTACACCCGTCTGAAGGAAAAAAGTGTGAAACATGTTAGTATTGTGAAAATAATAATAATAACAACTTTATTTTTGTGTACCGCAGTACCAGAATAGTTCAGAGCGGTTTACATGACAAGAGACTGTACATCTACAGCGAAATTTACAAATAAGTCAATCAATCAATATAACTTAGCGAGTCGGGAGCAGGCAAGAAGGAGATAGAGAGGTTATAAACAAGTCAATCGGCGTGGCTTAGGAAGTCGGGTGCAGGTAGGTGGGAAGTGCAGGTAGGGAGAAGGCAGGAAGGTGGGAGGTACAAGGCATAGTTAAAAGTAGAGTTACAAGGAGGGCGGGAGTCAGAGATATTTGTCAAAGAGATAAGTTTTGATTGACTTCCTGAAAGTTTGGTAGGAGGGAGAATTAGAGATGAGAGTGTATATAATTCATCACAAGGGCAAACAAAGGTTGCAGTACATCATTCTCACCTATTCTTTGTGTTTTGGTATTTGAGCTTTGGCCAGGTGCAAGCTGGTGTGCTGAACCCAGTTTGAACAGACCTGCTCTGGCCTCTGGGAAACACAAAGGGAGTCATTAGCCACTCTGGGAACCTGAAATCAGGAGAAAAGGGGAAAAATGTTAGACATCTGTGACAAAAACAAAAAGCAGAAGTCTTGGGAGAATATGTCACAGCATAGTCTCAGAATAACAGCTGATAAGGATTCCTAACAATTATGACTCTAAAAAGATTTACCTTTAGCTCTATGAGGAAAAGCACTGCTATAGGTTCCACATATTCATGTAACTTGCATATTTATTTTGCTGGCACCAAAGTTTCAAACAGCATGGGTTGTTGTTTTTTCAGCCAACACTCCTGGACCCAATTTTTATCATCACTAATTCTCAGACCTACTAATGACCCTGTGGAATGAAGAGAGTTGTGGTAAAAGTTAATGGAGAATTACCATAAGCAATAACACAGAATGGGAGTCCAAAAGAAGAAATCAGTTCTGCCTGAGCTTTTATCTAATAAAGACACCTGAGCTGCTAGCAAGGAGTTCTTGCATAGGTTTAGCATAGTCATCTGGAAAGATGAAAAAGGTTAGAAAGACATCAAAATTGCAAATTACTATAACTGCTAATGGTCCTGTGAAATGGAGAGAGTTGGGGCAGATATAGGAATGAAAAGGTTAAAAGATAATCAAGGAAAGTAAAGTCTCAGAAATCAGCATAAGCAATAACACAGACTAGGAGTCCTAAAAGAGAAAACGCTGCTCTGATGGACCTTCTTATATTAAGCACACCTAAGTAGCATCTGACATCATAGGCACCATTAGGACTTCCCACCAGAAAACTTTCAAATCTGATTCGGTGTGCTTTAGGTATGGTTTGGGCAAACACAGCTGTACTGACTTTTAATCATTTCCTTCACTTATCAAAGTTTTGACAAGAAGCCATTTCTCATCTGCTTAGTCTGTAGAGGCTCTGTTACCAAATTCTAAAAGAACTTCCCTCTATAGCTCTATGCCTTAAGGCACAGCTTTTATCTTCCATACATCAGGGGTTCAAGTTTTGAGTGCGGTTAGCAAATATTTGATATTCATTTTTTTACCAGAAAACCTTCAAACTCTACCAGAATACCTTCAAACTCTTTAGCCATTCCTTTGCTTAAACATATTTGAGTTGCTCTTTAAAATGATCTGCTGCAATTCTCAGATGTCTAAAGCAGCCTGTTCTCTCTCATCCTAAACCCCCTCCCCCACCCCAACACATACTGCTCAGGCATGAAACCACAACCAGCCAAGCTGAATTTACCTTCCTTCAATACCTGTCCAAGCCCTCTGAAGTTTTAGTAAACTCTTATACCTGTTGCCCTATGCGGATATTGCATAAAAAGAAATACATTCCTACCACAATGGCTTGTAGCTGAGAGCAGATGAATGTATCTGATGCTCCTGTGCCTGCAAACTGCAGAATCCTGATGAAAAGCAGCAAAGTCCACCACTTATGAGAGCTGTTAGGATGCTGTTAAAATGAGTGAAGGTGAGTGTGGGATTTGAACCGTTGAGCTTGAGAAGATGGACAAGGTGCAACTAGGTGCATTAACTTGGTGAGCCACAAATGTCTTTGCTCTGTCAGAAGAGAAGTTTCCTCCCTTGACAGCCATGGGAAGGTGAAAATAAGTTTGCCTGGAAAGGGAAATGTGTTGATAAAAATGGCAAAGTCCACCTTCTAGACCAGGGGTCTCAAAGTCCCTCCTTGAGGGCCGCAATCCAGTCGGGTTTTCCGGATATCCCCAATGACTATGCATGAAATCTATGTGTATGCACAGCTTCAATGCATATTAAGAACATAAGAAGTTGCCTCCGCTGAGGCAGACCAGAGGTCCATCTCGCGCAGCGATCCGCTCCTGCGGCGGCCCATCAGGCCCATTGCCTGAGCAGTGGTCCCTGACTATTTCTATAACCTACCTCTACTCCTATCCCTATAACCCATGTCTATTCTTATCTGTACCCCTCAATCCCTTGAGGAACTCCTGAAAACCCGACTGGATTGCGGCCCTCAAGGAGGGACTGTGAGATCCCTGTTCTAGACCCTCTTATGACAGCTAATAGGAAGCTTAGGAAGTTGTTAAAATTAGTGAAGGTGGGATTTGAAATGGTGAGCTTGGGAAGACAGATAAGGTGCAACAAGGCACATTAACTTGGTGAGCCACAAAAGCTTTCTTTGTGGTGATTGTGATATTCCTAAGCACATGATACATAGGCAGGTCAGTCAACTATGATATGACAGGGCAGCGAGATCTACCTGATTAGAAGGTGATGTAGCTCAATGTGTTAAAATCCTGTGCTGATCATACAGAGGTTGTGAGTTCAACACCCAGTGCATCTTTTAATTGTGGCATTCTACCTTGCAGGTGCACCTTGATGATCTCACAATGAGATCAGCTTTGTGCAGCTGCACACCTCCATTTTCAATGAAGGAAAATTACTTTTAAGGTCTGTATCTGGTTTTTTCTATTTTTAAGCTCAGAAATGAAGTAATGTGTGCAATATTGATATCTTTTTCATGTTCTTTCTTTGCTCTCAAGAAAGAGCTGATTGCAGCACTGTTTGGTGAGAAAAAAAGGGGGTTCTTTTTAAGCAGGAAAGCCAAAGGTTGTGTAATGAGTAAATCATATTACTGTTTGGGCAGAAAGTTACTATTCCATGAAATATATTTATATTGATGTGCTGTATTGATATGGTGGCTTATTAAATCTATTAGAAGGGCAAAAAGAGGAAAAAAAACAGATTCCTGATGTAGAATATACCATTTTGGAAGCCCAAAGCATGTCTTATGTTCCACCCATAGAAACCCGGGTTCAGCCCAAGCAGAAACCACACTTAGACAAGCTTTTCATTCACCTACAATTTCCATGATGTTTAGATGCGGTCTGCTGCCAAAATAGCGTCTATCTGATGCCTATCCTTAACCATGCCCAGGTTACGCCCATGTCTACATACTTGGATGCGACTTTTCAAAAAACTGGCATCTACCTAGCGTCTATATTCTGAGAATGTTTACCCGACGCCTAACTCCATCTAAGTCCCAATTAACGCTTGTTAAGACCCTTAAATCGCTCATTAACCACTTAAATCGGACGCCGAAACCATGCCTAAAAGTAGGCGCAGTTTGCAGAATCTGGGCCTAAGTGTTTGTTGCAGCTTATAAAAGAGCTCCTAAATGTTTGGCTTTGTTCTAATTTGCCTTTATGTGTTCGAGTGCAAACATATGCCATTATTAAGGAGTTGCTCAGTAGTACAGATAAATGAGAATGTGATAGCCATGGGTATCTGCCAGTGGAACATATTGTACAGAACTAAATATGAAATGTCTGGTATAACGGTGCTGTACTTGGGTTTTCAAATGCCAAACTGTTTTACTAGTGAGACAAGTTGCCAGTGGATAGACTCCAGATAACACTGTTGTTATGTTTCTATACATGTTGTTGGGGTTTTTTTTTTGTGTAAAGTAATAAGATTTGCCACTGCAGGGTCAGACCAGTAGTCCATCGTGCCCAGCAGTCCGTTTATGAAAGAAATCGGTTGTCCTCTGTTCTAACCAAAATGAACTGAATAATAGTGTCCCCTGAAGTACTGTTGCTCCCACTCTAGAGAATAATGTGCATGAACTTGGTGGTGGTCACCTTTTCAACTTACATAATATCGGGATAGGACAACTTCAGATGCCTAAACATAGGCATCCCTAGTGAAAGGGGTGGTGGCAACCAGGGCTGGTGCCTGAAAGAAAGGAGGCCCAGAAGTGGTAAGGGAGGGGTTAAAGTGGCTAATGTTCCTCTTGTAACCATGTATTTTTAGCTTGAGGCAAATATGGGGAATATATACTTTAGGCTGGTAATTTTTAGTTTGAACTACTTACGTAGTATATGCTGCTATTATAGCTGTTATTATAACTCATTTGGCTGCTTTAGGACTGATTCGGATCCCTAAAGTTTGGTAATCGCATTTTGCTCATTGGCCGGTAAGATTCTGACAATTGATTTGGATCATCTCTCACATTTACTTTTTCTTACTCACATCTTTTATCTCTCATATCATTTGTTGCAATAAGTTTTAATTCTCTACAACTCACCACTTAGTATTTCATCTTCACATTGTTCATATCTGATAATGATGTCCATCAATATTTATGATTTTATTCATTTTTGGTTGTATTACTGTTTGTGCCTTCTCTAAGCATCATTTGTTTCAAATAAGTTAATTTTTATTGGTATTTTTTTTAAATTAAATTTTGTATGTGTATATGTATATAATAATTTTTTTGCTGATCCCTGATGCAGGCGTTGTATGTCAAAACACAGCTCGTGTTGGGTCATGAGGTCCTTTGTGCTTTTTTTGCTTTATAATGTTCCGCCCAGCTATGGCTGCAGGAGTTGAGCTGAGTTTGGGTTTTGGAGATTTTGACAAGTTATCTGAGAAGGAAATACATTAAATACAGGAGAAGTATTTCCAATTGGAAATCGGGAGTGTTGAGAATTATACTTGACTGAACTTTTGAGAATTAGATAAATGAACTATTTGCAATTGATTCTGCTTCCTCAGCTGGATTACTGTGACTCTTTATGTAGTAATCGGTTAAATTACAAGAGAGCAATTGGAGCACATGCACTGTTTGTGGTGGTATGAAAAGTCGGTATACCCAGAATTTTTTAAAAGTTTTTTTCACTTGTTTTTGAATTGCTACCCTCTTGCTTACCTGTGCTTCTGCTTTAATGTGGTATTCTCCCTGTTTTTTGTCAAGGGCCTCAGCTATGCATCACCATTAGTAGACATGTTCAAACTTATGCATATGTAAAGGTAATCTTTCAAAATACATTTAGGGCCTGTTTTACAAAGCCGCGCAGCAACAGCCCCGAAGCCCTTTAAATCTAGTGCGGCTTTGTTAAACAGGCCCTTAGCTTTGGATTTTTGTGTTTCGACCTAAGAAATTTAGGTAGGCTAATCCTATGTGCAGTTTTTCTCCTTTACATGCTACACAATGTAGTGGAAATTATCTTCTGGGTAGCTTTAGGAAGCATCTATTCTCTGGGAAAATTCCAGGTACCTGCCCTGCAACGATGATGGTATAAGTATCTGCATAAGTGCTGCCCAATTCACCTATTTGAATCGATTCACTGATTTATGTTGATGAATCGATGCAAATTGATTTGTTTTCTTAAAAAAAATCGGGCTTGCCGATTCAGTGGCCTCCTCCTGCATGCCTTCGGGCATCCTAAAGCAGAAGCGGCAGCGAAAAGCCTGTCCTAAATGCTGCCTCTTGCTGGTTGTCCACTGCTGCTGCTGCTCCTGCTTTAGGAGGACCAATGTCAGATCTCATGGTGAGGGGAGGGGGGGGTGTCGGTCGAGGAGTGCTTCATAGGAGCATAGGCACCAGTGCTGTGGGTGCCTGATCACTCCCAATATTCTGGGGACCTCACGTGACACATTATCCTTGGCCCCACGGCTTTTAGGGGGCTCCCCCAAGGCCAGCATGTTTTCCCCTTCTCTTCACTGTTGTCCGGCTTCCCCCCCTGACCTTGGTCTCACTTTAAAATCTAATTATGGCCTGCAGAGGATTGTCAGTGCTGTAGCGATTCTAGCAGGCTGCCATTGGCCTCCACCGCATGTTCCCTCTGCCGTGGATCATCCCAGACTAAAACAGGACGTCACGTCAAGAGGAGGGGTGGGAACGCAGCAGAGGCCGCTGGCAGCATGCTAAATCACTACAGCACCGGTGATACTCTGAAGGACATAATTAGTTTTTAAAGTGAGACTGTGAGGCCAGGGTGAAGAGAAGGGGGAAACATGCTGGTCTTCAGAGGGCCCCCTGGTATAGCTATTAGAAGTATATGGAGGGAAGGGTTCCAAAGAGAGGTGCATATGCCGGACTGAGGGTGGAAAGGGGAAGAAATAATAGGTCTGTAAACAGAGGAGGAGGAGACAGATGGTGGACAATATGGAGGGAGGAAAAAGACGGAGAGAAGTTGGACCCGAAGGGTAGTGAGGAGGGGATAGAAATACTGGATAGGAGGGTGGTGGGGAAGGAGGGAAAGATTCTGGATGAAAGGGTAGTTGAGAAAAGGAGAAATGGTGGGATCCATTGCTGCAGCTGTTCTTTCATTCTTTGGGTGAAGTAAATGTGCTGCCTTCCGTGGCTGGAAGCTTTCCCTCTGCTACTGCTTCCTGGTCCCACTTAAGGTGCAAAGCTTCACTCATGCTGCCAGTGGCCCGAAGAGCACAAGTTTACTGCCTTATTGAATCTTATTGAGGAGAGGGGAGGAGGGTCATTGGAGGATTGTTTGGAGGGGGGATGGTCATTAGAGAAATGCTGTACTGTGGGGATGGAGATGAAAAAAAGGAAAGATGGCCAGACCTCCAGGGAGGACAGAGATGGAAGATGGATGGTGAGCACGGAAAAAGAAGAAAACGTCAAATGGGCAGGAGACCCTGGTGAGCAAGTTAAATGAAGACAAACAGAAACCAGAGCCTGGGACCAACATGATTTGAATAATGACCAGACAACAAAAGGTAGAAAAAATAATTTTATTTTCTGTTTTGTGACTACAAAATGTCAGGTTTGAAATGTGTATCCTGCCAGAGCTAGTGTTAGGCAGCGAGTGTGAGCTAGGACCTAACCAGATCTTACCAAAAGGGCCTCAGGTTTCCTGACTGTTCTGGCAAGCACCATACCAAAAGGCAGAAAGAAAATGGAAATTGAGACTTCTCTTGCTTAAGTATTCCAGTTCTCCTAAAATACAGGGTTCAAACCCACAAAATCCATAAACCTTGGCTTTGTGCTGTATATGCTGCAGTACCTTCATGTCTGTATACTTTCCATTCACATTAGACTTTTTTCCCTCACTTTTATGAAGGTCCATAGCAAATCTCACTGCCTGCTCTAGCTAATTTCAAATGACTTCTTGTGGGTCATTACGTTTGTCATCAGAAGGAGCCACAATCCCAATCTTTAAGATTACTGTATTCATCCCTTGGTTGTGTGTGCAGATTAGCCTATGTTTTGTTTGTAGTTGCAAATTGTAAGCCAAAGCTAGTATCTTCTGCTAGAGTTTGTTGTAAGTCATTTCTCATAAGTCAGATGTTGCACGTGAGTCATTTTCTTTAGTCACAGGAAGCCCTGCCAGGCCCAGACTGAATCCCATGATACTTTTGGTCACTTTCTCATCCCCTTAGCCTTTTTCAACTTCTTTGTATCCCTCCCTGACACTTTGTAGGGCAGAAATTGCCATCTTGGACTCAGAATGAGAAGTTTAGCTTCTCTCTAAAAGCACATCTTATTCCTTTTTTCCTGAAGCCCATCATCCTTTTCGCACTGTTCACAACTGTCTCTGCAGTGATGTTGAATTCCTCAGTCCAGTTTCTGGGATTCTATCCCTTCAGTCTAGCAGGCTGTCAGCATCTAGTTTCAAAGATATCCTGCCTGGGCAGAACTCTCTCAGTTCAACTACCTGAAGTCTGTAAGAAGTTATTTATTTTTATTGGAAATCAAGAAAAGTGAGTTGATATTTGATCCAACCTTTTTGGGGGTGGGGATGGGTTGCCTCAGTTTATATTCGCGTATATACAGTATATTCATTGTAGAGATCTTGAAAGACTGGCTGCTCCATATCTCAGGGCCTGACTGAGAACTTGTAGCCTAGGGTTACATTCAAAATATACAGTAGAGACTACATCATAGCAAAAACATAGTATCCAAGAGATTCTTATGTTGATATGCTGCTCCTTTTAGGAGGATAAATATCATTGGTTAGAATTCATCCACTTGATATCTAATAGACTGTAATAGATGTCTGTCTCTCCCTTGTAAATTGAAATATCATTGGTTTGTGTTAATCTTGATTGAGAAGATTTAGAGCAGGGATCTCAAAGTCCCTCCTTGAGGGCCGCAATCCAGTCGGGTTTTCAGGATTTCCCCAATGAATATGCATGAGATTTATGTGCATGCACTGCTTTCAATGCATATTCATTGGGGAAATCCTGAAAACCTGACTGGAATGCGGCCCTCAAGGAGGGACTTTGAGACCCCTGATTTAGAGGGAGACATGACTTTTTGTACAGTTTAGAAACAATTAGCAGGGGAGATGCTGCAAATAAATATGCATGCCATACTGAACTAGTGAGTTATATCTGACTAGGTGCCTAGTTATATCTAACAAGGTGCTGATGAGGCCCCTGAAATGTTGAACTAAGATACTGAGCAAACAAAAAGACAGAACACCTCACCTTGGAGTACAATCAAACAAAAAAAGGCAAGGAAGGTGTCTTTTCAACTCAACCAACAATTAAAGTCTTTATTTGAAACAGTGATCCCAACAAGGATCCCTGTTTCAGTGTGTAGAAAACGCCTTCCTCAGGGGACACTATTAAGAAATATATAACACACACAAACATTTAAAATCATAAGGCATAATATCATGAGGCATATATATTAAATAAAAGATAGCTTTTAAAGCATATAATAAACCGAATTAAAAAAAATGCCATCACCATACAAACTATATTAAAATAAACCATATACTGTATATACTTGAATATAAACCCGGGAGCCAGTCAGGAAGCCGCTCAGTACTGAGCAGCAGCGCCAAAGCGCGCTCCTCAGCGTCAGAAGAAACCGGAACTTGCGGCGGCCACAGCAGCAACCAACTGACCAGGTTAGCAGTAGGGCAGGAGCGAGGAAAGGCACTTATTCTTCACAACAATGCTCGCCCACACATAGAAAATGTTGTCATTAAAAAAAACTATGTGAATACGGCTGGGATGTTACCTTATGCTCCCTACAGTCCAGACATGAATCCACCAGACTTAAACCTTTTTCCAAAGTTGAAACAACCTATGCATGGACATCGCTTTGCATCTCTGGAAGAGCTTTCTTCCGCCGTTACCCGAGCCATTCGGCAACTGAACAAAAATGTCTTGGATGGAATAATGAAGCTTACTGGACGTTGGTACTTGGTCATTGCAAAGCAGGAGACTATATTGAAGGATTATAAAGAAATACTTGAAAAAAAATAAACAGGTAAATTAAAAAAAAAAAATAGTGTGCATTATTAATGAAATGACCCTCGTATATTTCTTAAGTGTCCCCTGAGGAAGGCGTTTTCCTACATGCCGAAACAGGGATCCTAGTTGGGACCACCATTTCAAATAAAGACTTTATTGTTGGTTGAAGAGACACCTTCCTTGCCTTTTTTGTTTGACTGAACTAAGATACTGACCAGTTTTCCTGTTAATAGTGACAAGTGGATCAAAATGGAACTGAGGCTGCTTAGAATATACCACCATCTACTGGTAGATGTGTAATTTGTGAAACATTAAACTTTTGTTCAGTGACTGCTTTAATAGTTTTATTTTGCTTCAGCCTCTTTTTGACCGGAATCAAATGCAGAGACCGGAATCAATTGTTTGTGTACTCTTCTGATGTGGAACTGGAGTATTCTTTGTTCTATTTGCATGGCATTTTTTTAAAGTTCTAATATTGATATGTTATGAGCTAAGACTGGTTTCTTCCAGGTCATGAGGTTGACAGCCTGTTTCAATGTAAGAAGACGGTATTCTGGCCTTGCCATTCAACCCCAATGAAGGCATGAAACTGGAGTGAGGCCAGACTAGCAGCACTTCATTACACCTAGTTCAATGCTCTCATTTTGCATATGGTTTGGATTGCAAACTAATGGCAAGTCATATTTAAAATTTTAGATCAGGACTCGGTGTGGTGTATGAGATTTCAGCTGAACTAAATTGGGCTAACTGGCCTCTAATGTGATAGGGGAAGGGTGCATCATTGGACATACTTGTGTGAGAGAGAGAGTTGAATGCACTGCCTTTGAGAGTAGGTGTTCAGATAGACTAGCCTCCCGAAAACCAAGTTGCACTAGTTATGGGCCCAGTGAGTGAAGCTTTGATCCTCCTAGAGACATAAAATGGGACAGACCCTCTATTCAGTTTGATCTACTGAAAAGCACACATTGAAGATGCAGGATAGAAAGAGGAGTGGAGGGTGGGTGGCATTTGCTGTTATATGATTCCTATGTATTCTAAGGTCTGTTATGGAAGTCATCTTTATTTCATCTGCTTTGAAAATGTGGTGCTCAAATATTTCAACTCACATTAGTCCTTTAACATCAACATAGCAAGGATTTCCTTTTATTGAGGAAAGTTAAGGGGTTTGACTATGCAGCATAGGCTGGTTTTATTTGTTTCAATTTTAAAGGGAATAAGCTTTGAGTTGTAGTCAGCAAATAGTCATTTTAAACCAGTTTAGAAGTGAGCTGAGGTTGTGGCAATGATATTTTGAAAGTTGTAGACATTTGCATCTAGAATGTGATCATTGTTTCTAGTAAACATTTTAAACCTTAAGTCATGGAAGAGGGAATGAAGACCAATTTGATCGTTTGGATTTTTCAGATTTCTCCGATCAGTGTGGAACCCAAACATACAGAGAGGCATTGATCTGCAGGCAGGTAGCACAGCAAACCAACAAGCATACTGTAAATATGTAGAAACAGAAACATGATGGCAGATAAAAGGCCAAATCTGTTATTTCTTCCTCTCTCCAAGAGATCCCACGTGCCTATCCATGCTTTCTTGAATTCAGACAGTGTTTGTCTCCACCACTTCTAATGGGAGACTATTCCATGCACCTACTATCCTTTCTGTGTTAAAAAAAAAAAAAAAAAAAAAAAAAAGCATCAAGGGTAAAAGATATGAGGGGATAAAAACATACTTTTTCCCTAGTTACCTAAAATGCATTCAAGATTACATTTGGCAACACAGCGCAAAGGAGCTAGATTGGAGAGGTGGATTGCTGCTCCTTTGCACTGTGTTGCTAATTGTATAATATATGCTTATTTTATTGAATATCTGCTTCCAGTTGTATCCTTATATAATTTTACTTTGAGCCTCTTCTCACATTTGCACTCATTATCAGATAAAGTGTGAAAACTTTGTACAGTTTTAACATGCATAGAGATTTTGATTTATACTTAAGACTAGGCAACTACAAAATTTTAAAACTGTTGGAAGGAAAAATTCACTGCAGGTAGCATATTCCCAGTTACATACAATGTGTGTGTGTACTGTACGCAGAGTCTAATCCCAGAAGATTAATTAGATGCTAACCAAATAAAATGGATGTCTTGCAGATTGAATGAGCAGAGGCTGCTCAGTGTGGTAAGTTTTATCTTCAGTTTTGAATTTTAAAACAATATTGTCAATTTAGAAAAGATGGATTGCTAGCTCATTTGAACATTTTTCTTTCATATCTTTTTATGAAGTAAACGTTTCTACACCCAAATCCTGTAACTTAGAAAGAAATACAGTACAGTCTCAATTCTGATCTTCTCTAATCTAACCATCTGGCATATTTGACAGACTTCCCCCCTCACCCCCTCAGTGATGTCATGTTGCCCTTAAGAAGATTGCAGATTTTCTTCCTGTTTCTGGTTTCCCATGCTACAAAGAAGTCATGTTTTGTCAAGCTGACCACAGATTCCTGTATGTGCAGAATCTTTAGACCTGGGTCTCTGCTTTTGCAGTGAGGAAACTTTTTTTTTTTTTTTGATCCGAGACCTTGCTTCCTTAGCAACAGCAGCAGATGAATCCAGAGACTAGTGGAATAGCACACATCTACCAGCAGGTGGAGATAGAGAAACTGTTTAACAGGTGGTCCTATTGGCTGGCATGCCTCCTGTATCTTCAGTATGCTCTATCTCCAGCAGGCAGACGATCGCTATTCAATTAGCTCCTGGATTATGACTGTGACTGAGCAATTAATTTCTCCTGTTGAGGTTTCTCTTCAGTGAGACGGCAATTCTATTTCTTCTGTTGGGAATTTTCTTCAGTGAGACAGGGGTGTCCGGCTGAATGGTGCTGGCTTTAGGGATAACACCTGGGCCCCCCCAGGTCCCTGCCTCACCCTCCCTCCAGTGATAGAGGGTCTGATTTGGTCTCTAATTTTCTTCTTTCCCTTATTGTAAAAAAAAACCAAACAAACAACAAAGGGAGACCAAATGCACTGTCTGGGTTTTTATGCACTGCCAGTACATAAGAACATAAGAATTTCCGCTGCTAGGTCAGACCAGTGGTCCATCATGCCCAGCAGGCCACTCCCGCGGCAGCCCTTAGTCAAAGACCAGTGCCCTGAGTCTAGCAGGAACTTGTCTAACTTTGTCTTGAATCCCTGGAGGGTGTTTTCCCTTATAACAGCCTCCGGAAGAGCATTCCAGTTCTCTACCACTCTCTGGGTGAAGAAGAACTTCCTTACGTTTGTACGTAATCTATCCCCTTTTAACTTTAGAGAGTGCCCTCTCATTCTCTGTGCCTTGGAGAGGGTGAACAACTTGTCTTTCTCTACTAAGTCTATTCCCTTCATTATCTTGACTGTTTCGATCATGTCCCCTCTCAGTCTCCTCTTTTCAAAGGAGAAGAGGCCCAGTTTCTCTAATCTTTCGCTGTATGGCAATTCCTCCAGCCCCTTAACCATTTTAGTGGCTCTTCTTTGGACCCTTTCAAGTAGTACCATGTCCTTCTTTATGTACGGCGACCAGTGCTGGTATTCTTTCCTGGGGGTCTCTCCGAGTACCGCACCGGACATCCTGTATTCGTGTCTAAGATTTTTGTTACCGCCATGCGTCACCTTACACTTATACACGTTAAATCTCATTTGTGGCGGCCCATTTCTCGAGCATGTTTATGTCACGTTGCAGGTCTTCGCAATCCTTCTGTGTCTTCACTACTCTGAATAACTTTGTATTGTCTGCAAATTTAATCACCTCGCTCGTCGTACCAATTTCCATATCGTTTATAAATATGTTGAAGAGCAACCAGCATCTACAAGCCCTCACAACATTAATGTATGTTTTGTTACAATGACTGCGGGTTCTTGCGTGCGGTGTGGGGTTTGTTATGAAGACTTTACGCTCCAGGTTTTTCATTGAGTGTGTGGTTGGTTATGGAAATTTTAGGCTGTGAGTTCCTATGCTGCAAGTGAGTAAGTTACGGGCATTTTTTGACGGCAGATTCCTGCCTCGAGCGTGTGAAACTTAATTGATAAGCCCACTTTCTTGTGCAGTGCTACAAATAAGATGAAGTACTATTTGACCCGAGAGCCTGCTTTTCCTGCCAGGGAACCATGTTTAATCTGAGACTATGCTTTTGCAGCAAGGGAACCATGATAAGATTCTTGTGCACAATGAATTTTATGGAGTACAGTATGTATACCTGTTCATTTACATTTATTTCAGTTCTTTATTCTTGCTCTCATTCTTGAATCGTTTTTTGCCTGTGAACTTGGGAGTGCAGAGTTTCCAGTGTTAGTTCTGCTGTCTTGATGTCTGTTTCGAACTGACTGGAGAAAACAAAGCATTTAGCTTGAGAAATGGGGCTCCAATCATGCTCTCTGCAATTGTTTTATATTTTGGAATGTACTGCTCTGATCTGTATTTGTTCACATTTATTGCTGTTCACATTGTCTACTGTGGAAGACAGTTCAAGTAGGGCTGAACATGGCAGTAGATAAATATGGTTCCCTTGTTGCCGATTAGTGTTAATAAACAATATTTGGGTTTCTGCCAGGTACTTATGACCTGGATTGACCAAGGAAAACAGGATACTGGGCTAGATGGACAATTGGTCTGATCTAGTTAAGACTATTAAGATGTTATAAATACAAACACCCTATGCCTGTTATATACAGGGAGTCCCCAGGTTAAGAACGAGTTACGTTTTTAAAGCTGTTAAGTCGGATTTGTATGTAGCTCGGAACTTGTAGATTTTAAGATTCTTGCTGCTTACCTCAGCTCTCAGCTGACAAAAGTGTTCCCTCTAAGGCACAGCATGTACAACCACACATTTTTCTTAATGTGGCCATGCATCATTCCTGAATCTGCTACAAGAGAAGTATAGGAATCTATGCCACTGGAAATACTACTCAGTGAAATCATATGAAGCCACAACTGCTTTCTTAAGTATGAGTCATACTTAAGTTGGGCATATGTAACTCAGGGGACTGCCAGTATACATAAAGTACGTGTCTAGTGCGACAAACACTATTCCTGAATGTAGTTGGTCCCTTCTCATGAGAATTCTTGTAGGAAGCTTCATTAGCATTCTTTCGTTCTGCTTCCCATCTTACTCTGCTGTCCTCCAATTCCTCAGTTGTGTCTCTACAAGCGAGATGGTAGGAGCCGGTCTTTTTTTCTGCTTGTGCTTATTTTTCAACTATATTTGGTTTTGGGGATCATTTGGGAGGCTTAGAGAATCCCACTCTTAGGAATCCCACACTATGAGGTCGAGGGTCTGCTCCCAAGGTACAGACTGCTTTGCAGTACACCCACTTGAACACTTACTAAATAAACACTGAAGAGGCACTCAAACATTTGTAGAACAATAGAATTCACATAGCATTTAGAACAGTTTTCGGAGGCTAATCTTGAATTTGTCAGACCGTTACACTAGGTGAATACCAAGTGTTTGAAGGCTATGACCAAACTCTCAATCATTGCACATGTTCAGTAAGTGATACAGTTCTTCAAAGAGTAATTTAAAGCACTTACCTTGTAGTTGAAGCACTTTATACAATTCTAGGGTCCTGATGCGTTTCGCCAGATGGCTGCTTCAAAAGACCCAAAGATAGCAAAAAACTTTAGCCTCGTTTCAAACAATAATGGTCTGTAAAACAATAAAAAAAACAACAAACTACAGTTGCTATCAAAATTAAAAATTATTCAAAGTACTGCTCAAACCATACTCATTCAACACATAGAATCATGGAAACTGCAGGAGGTACCTGGTATCATACTCCCATTCTTCATACTTGCAGATGAACTAGTTTAAAGATCCACATCACACATGCAGGGCGGGACTTTCAAACTACTTTTTAGGAAACCCTTGTTTGGGGAATGCCAGAAGGAAAGGGCGCTTATTATATTGAGGAACTAAGAAAGCTACTGATGAGCAGTACAGTAAAAAAGTACTTATTGGGTGGTCACTAGCTCTTATTGGGCGGTCACTAGTGTTTTAGAAGGAAGTTGGTGTCTGTGTATAAGTCAAGGAGGCAGCTGTGCCTAATTTAACAGTTATTGCTGTTTCCCATCCTGCCTAGAAGAAAACTATTCACACAATTTGTTCAGAAGAAGGCTTTATTTAGGCTTATATGTCTTTCCTTGAGTTTTGTTAGGCCTTAACCAACATCCCATCCTGGGAGGATATGGTGACCAGGAAATAGTGGACTGTAGGCTTCTTGAGCAGCTCCATCTGTATTGGTCCGAAACTATAGAACAATCTTCCACTCTCCATCAGAAGACAATCCTCCCTTTCTGAATTTAAAAACACCTCAAACCTCATCTGTTTACACAGACATTCTCTCTATAATTCACTTGGACAACAACCTGCCTATGTCTTATAAATCCATCATATTGCGTTTTTCAAACCCTGATATTTCTATACTACCACCATTCAAAAATATAAGACTTGGGCTCCTCTTGATGCATTCTGTAAGGCTTTAAAAGTCTGACTCCTATATCTCTGATTTATGAGCTTGCAGGTTAACAATGTATTGATTTTTTTTTTTTTTTTTTTATAATTTGGTTGTATAACTTTCAATAAAATGTTGATACTAAAAAAAGACATTTGGTTCAGTAACTGGTTAATTGTGTTTCAGTTGTCTGTCTGTTTTTTATTTTTGTTTATATTTTATTAACACCATAAACCGCTGTGAAGCCTAGTACAGGCTATTTGCCAGTATATCAAGTGCCAATAAATAAAATATTAAATGGTAAAGTAGGAAAGGTTACATTCCTTTAGAACCTCCATGAACTGACAACCCCTACTCGGTGATGGAAGGCATTGCTTGGGTTTTCAGGACAGTGAATGTGCGTGTTGTTTGCTAAGCATGACATGGGGATAAATTTGTCCCCATTTTGTCCCTGTCCCATTCGTGCAAGCTCTGCCTTAACCAGACAGGCCTTTAAAAGTGTTCGAGGCTTGTGCAGGAGTGGGACAGGATGGGGATAGAGAGATCCTGCTTTATTAGAGATTAAAATGATCAGAGTTCTCCAGTTATGTCTAATCAATTCTCATGCATATTTATTGTGGATATTCTGAAAATCCCAAGTGGTTATATGAAACCAATAGGATAGGGTTGCAATATTCATGTTCTTAGAACCAGCTTCTGATTCAGTTGTTAGGTGTAGTAGATTAGGGAAAAATGGACTAATTCCAAAATCCTCAGTATTTCTTCCCCAGCTCCCCTATTGTACCTTCATTTCATGAAGGAACAGTCTTGGTATTTTCCCTGTGGATGCTTTTGATAGTCCTATAAATTTGAGAATGTATTTGGATGTATAGTATTGCTAGAACATAACATGTCTGTCTATTCCGAGTGGTAATTGGTGTTAAAACAGGGGTGCTGTATATTCATTTTTTTAAACTTGTAAATTGCTTCAGGTTCACGTTCTTTATGAAGACAGACTTCGTATAAGTGTAAATGTTTATATTGAATAATGAAGGAAACTGCCAAGCTAGTCTGGACAGCAACCAGTCCTTTTATTAGTACCTTTGAATCTAAACGAATAACACTGCCAGTCCCTATTCTTCCCTTGTCCCTTAAAAACCCCAAACAAACAAACAAAAAAAAAAACCCCAAACAACTTGTTTGTCTTCTTTAGCATGTGTGAGTGAATTAGTCTTTGACACTTGCTGTAGTATAGATATTTGGGTGTTGCTTTCCCCCCCCCTTTTGCAGCTGCACAGCTTTATTTCTGCTGAGGTCACATTGTATTTCTTTTTCAGATGAGGCCCTTTTTGCTCTTCCTGCTACATCTGCACCTCTGTACTCCTCTGCAGGCAAGTCGTTTCTGCTAGCCTTTTCTACTATAGTATTTTGACTTTGTGTCTTGTGTTGCTTTTAATTTCCTTGCTTGTAATTCCATTTTCTTCGGTAGGCTGGGCCTAAAAATCTCTAGCATTTATCTGATCAAGGTGCCAGTTTTAAAAATTAAACAAGTCTGGCAGTATATATAGTAAACCTAAAGCAGAATGTTGGACACCTTTTTGCTGTGTATGTATATAAGTATTAAGTACTGCTACTATAGGCTTTAGAAAATGGTGTCTTTCCTCAACAAAGTGTGTCTAGTTTGGTTTGGACTTAAAATAACCTGTACAATAAATGGTAAGAAAGGACCCATTGAATAATTAATACATACAGGGTAGCCAAATGTCTATAAAAAATTCCAGTAACCTCCTCCATTTATATAAGACGAAATATTAACTGTCCAGCCCAGTAAAGTGTTAGTTGCAGTACCACTACAGAGGAGACACTACTTGTAAAAAGATCTTTTAATGTTAAATCTGTTGGGCAAAATTTATTGACATAATCTCTTCAGATGCCTGTACAACACTAAAATTAATACAGAGCTGCACAATAACAATAGCAGTCTGTTTCAGTGGTTTAACTTTTGCAATGTGGATTATTGGCTAAAGCCTCATTTCATAGCGTAATTTACTTGCCCAAAATGAGCTCGGAATCTAATCTTTAAAACTAGAATTAAGATTGGCAGTGCCTTGAGCATGGTAGTGATGATGAGTTTTTCCTCCTATTTTCAGTCCTGAAATATTTACATTGTACAATATTGCTACTTTTCTTTTTTCCTCCCTGTTTGCCAGAGCTTTTTGTAATAACCTTCCACTATGTTTGTTTGAAATGGCTGGCTATTCCTCAGTGAATATTGGGTTGAAATGTAATTCTTAGAACATGTCTTGCAGTTTTAACTTATATTCTAACTTTCCTTTCTGTTCATGGTCACAGACAAAGTTCTGGACTTACAGGATCAGCTGTGTGAGTCATCTGACCAAGAGGATAGTCCATCTATGCTGCTTGAAACTGCTGCTTCTCTTCCTTCTCTACCTTCTCTCTCTACTGCGCCTTTTAAAGAATACACATTCTCCAACAGATCTCCACCTGAGCTGCCTGTAGGAGCAGAGCAAGAACCCCTAAAGAAGATGGATGGAGATATTGCAGAGAGTATTGAAACGTCATCTTTAGTTGGAAATATTGATAGTGGAAGAGTTATAGGGGTGGGTTTTTCAGAGATGAGATCGCAGTTTATTTCGCCTTCTAAATTGGAGGCGCCCATTGTAGATGACTTAAAGGAAGAAATGGAGGCGTCCATTGTAGATGACTTAAAGGAAGAAATGGAGACTCCTAGAAAAAGAGGTACCTTAAGTAAAATCCCAGAACATAAGCAAGAAGCTGCCGAAGATCACAGCCCTCACTTAGTTTACTATGCTAGAGAGACTTTTACAGAGAGAGTGACATCTGATAGTTGTCCTAGTGAATATGCTCTTCAGGGAACTTTTAAAGAGGATAGCCCTATGGGAGAAGACTATATAGACTTCAACCCATTTGAGTCAGTAAAGATGATTGGCCATGCAACTAGTGAATCTGATACTGTAGGTAATCTAAATATTGCTAACAAGAACATAAAAGTAGGTAGTAAGTTGACTGCACAAAAGAATGAAGAATATGAATCTGGACAAGATAATTTTGACTATTCCTCTCTCACTTCAGAATTTCTACAGGAGAGACCAGAAATATACAGTACTGCTACATTTCATACAGATGCAGCATATGGCAGTATGATTCATCCTGTTACTAGAGCAGAGGGTCAGGCTTCAGAAACGAAAACTGATGAAAAAAGAGCAGAAACCAAAGCTCATCCTAGTATTGCTGCAGCAAGCCTATCCTTTGAATCCGAGATTCACAAGTTGGATTATGTTACTTCAGATTTGCAAGCAAGTATAACAACTGTTGCCACAAGCATGCCTGATAGTCTGACGCCCGACTTAGTACAAGAAGCTTGTGAAAGTGAAATGAATGATGGAACAAGTACAAAGCCTTATGAATCCAAAATGGATCTCGTCCAAATGATGACAGAATTGCTACAGGAGCCTCCAAGTTCTGTAACACAGCTCTCCTCTTTTGAAGAATGCGATGCTCTTTCATCACCAGTTTTGCCAGATATTGTCATGGAAGCTCCATTAGTTTCTGGTGCCACCAGCATAGAAAATACTAATGTACAGCCAGATACCACCCCATTAGAGGAGACTGCACCACCTCTTGTAAGTGAGGAGAAGATCAAGCTAGAGTCTGAAAAGCCACCATCCTATGAAGAGGCTGTGAAGGTACCCTTATCACATGTACAGAAAGAGCTGATTGATGTAAAATTGAAAATGGAAGATACTAAGGATGCAGCTTTTGAAGCATGCGATTTGATTAAAGAAACAAAGGGGTCAGATATTCATATACCCCCAGCCTTCCTTGAGTCAAAAATTGTGACTAAAGAATTTTTTTCTCAGCCTGAGTCTGATCTCTCACATGAAATGTCATCTTCCGAATCTGAGACTGACTCAATTGATACAATTTGGCAGCCCAAAATTGTTTCACAAGAAATTAAAACCATTGACGTTTTGGACAGCAACTTGAGAGAAAGTCCTGTAGAATTTCCTAGTAACCTGTTAATAGAGCATGAAAACAAGGATATAGTTGATCTACAATCTGCTTCTAAAAAGACTTGTTGGGAATCTTTCCCACTAGTTGAGGCCCCTATTGCAAAACCTAAGACAGAAGAGAAACCTCATCACATGGAGGACTTCGGTAAGGTGGCTTTTTCTGCCTCAGCATTTTCTGATAAAAAGGAACAAAAAGTAGATGATGACAAAGATGCTAATAAATTAACAGAAGATATGGGGACAGCACCAGTTCTTTACAAAATTCCTACTCCTACTAAACTGGGATTGAGTGTGACTGGTGAAAATCAAATTGTGACCGAGCCTGAAACAAAGCAGTTGTCTTGCCCAGAGCTGCCACCTGTGAAAACTAGTGCAGAAAGGTCATCTACTATACACAAAGTGCCTGAAGTTGTCTCTTTTAAGGAAAAGTTGGACAGTCCAGTAAAGCCCCCAGGTCTTTCAAAAGAAGTGGATGAAGTTGCATCTCGCAAAGCAACAAGTGAGAAAGAGAGAGACACTTCTCTGGTGATGGCTGCTTCTACCCTTTCAGCACTGTTGAGCAAGGCTTCAGGTAATCTGGCCGTACTGTTCTTTTGGTTCCTGTTTGTGATCTTTCTGTCATCCAGCATTCTGAATTTTCTATTAACATTAACTTTCATTTCACGTCATTCTGCTTAATACCACCAAGCCTTTTCTTTTTCCTTTCTATGGGATTACCTAAAATTAAGCTCTTCTGCTTTTGAATGGCTCTCCCTTGTTTTGTCACTTGGTCATGCCTTTCTTCTTGTGGAGTCTTGGTAGAGTCTCAGAATGGTGAGCTTTTCCTTTTAAAGCCTTCCATCTGCAGGCCTCGTAAAATAGATAGCAGGGTACCCTACATCCACTGCGAGTTCATCTCATCTTTTGTGGGTTCTCTGCTGATGTAAGAAATGTGTGTGGTACATTTTCTTGTGAATCCAGGCCACCTGCAGCAGTGTTGTTGTATATCACAAGGCAGTTATTTTATTTTTTACATAAGGTTTCAGAAAGTTAATATAGTACAAATCTTTAACTACCTGTAACTGGACATCAGTCCAGTCCAGCACCACTATGTTGCAGATGGCTTGGTTTTAATTCCTACTGCTGGTTATCTCAAATTAGAGAATGACATGGGGACAAATCTTTCCCCGTCCCATCCCCACGGGTTCTTTTCCTGTTCGTGCCCCATTCCTGCAAGCTCCGTCCTCATCTGTACAAGCCTCAAACACTTTAAAATCATTAGTGTTTGAGGTTTGTGTGGTTAAGGCAGAGCTTACAGGGACAGCAACAAAACTTGCGGGGACAGGGAAATTGAGTTCCTGTGGGGAAAAATATGTCGCCATGTCATTCTATGTCTCAAATTGACTTTCATCTCTACGTGTGTGAACACATCTCTTTAGATATTTTTGTAGGAGTCAGCCAAGTCAGCTGCTGCCATGAATTTGAAACTAGAGAATGACACAGTGACAAAATTCATCACTGTTCCCGTCCCCGCGGATAACCGCGGGAAATAATCCCATGCCATTTTCTAGTGTCTATTTCAACCTCGGTCCTTCTACACCAGCATTCTTCAAAGCAAAGCTTGCGGGTCAGTGGTTGTGCCCAATTATACTCTGATTCTTCCCTCTCTCCTTAAAGAATGACATGAAGATGGTTTCCCGCGGTTATCCGCGGGGACGGGAACGGTGATGAATTTTGTCACCGTGTCATTCTCTATTTGAAACCTCAAAAGTAGATCGTTAAAGCACCATGTCACGGTTTTCAAATTAGTTACTTATAAAAACAGAATATGATTTAACAAGTGAAAATACTAAAATGGCTTATTTTTTATTCCAAATAATGCCTTAAGATTTTGCAAGAACCCCTCACCCCAATTCCATCTGTGAGCTCTAGGTATTTAAGTTATGTTTGCAATTGCAGAACTGGTTTACCTTTTTTTCATTGGGACAGTTTACATGTAAAGAAGGAAGGCATGATTCAGACAGTAGGTTTGTCCAGAAAATGCTAAAGTTGACAAAACTGCGAATTGAAGTTTTTCTCATGAATTTGATTGTTTGATCAGAAAATATATTTAATAAAAAATTTTAAAACCCATCCTGGGGTCCCTCAAAGCCACTGATTATTACATAAAGCTCTTTTTTCTTAAAATGTACTACTTTTGCGTAATGGAACAAATTTCTTGGTATTATAGCTATAACTTATGTTTTCACGCTCAGCAATGATACATTGATAGACATGCAAAAAATCTAGCTGCATTTTATTAAATGAGCCTTTAAATATCTGCCCTTTATTGTGGAAAATAACAGAAATTTAACATACTTTGCTAATGGCTAAAACACGTACACTTTGGTGTAGTCCTCTACCAGTGACGTTCCAAACACTCGCGCATTCAGGGCTGTATTCTACAAACGGCGCCTGTATCTGTAGCTGCCTGAAAGACAGCTGCTGATCAAGAGTCAATCGTGCAATGGTGCTGTTTGTAGAATCACGGCCACCACACACATAGGCATCGGAAATATAGGCCAGGGTTTTCAAGTCCTACATTTCCGGTGCCTATGTTTAATGTGAATCGCATCTATGGTGGCACCTAAGGTCATTTCCGGTATTAGCCATGCCTGCTTCAACCTTAGGCGTCCTTACACCACCATAAATGTGATCTAGGTGCTGGCTTTGTAGGCGCCTCTAGGTGCTCACATTTTTGGTTTTAAACAATTTTAAGGTGGCTTTTAAACTGCTTTGCCGCTTAAGTTATGTGCCAGTACGGTGGCTGCCAGCGCCGTTTATAGAATATGGGCCTCAATGTTTGTCTTGAAACAGGATAAAGCCTGCGATGCTGTTCAGTTCCTTGCAACAAGGCCTCACGCTTGAGTGTTTGGAATGCCACTGGTAGATGACTACACCAAATTTTCCACAATGAAGTGCAGATATTTGATAAAATACTGCTAGATTTTTTGCATAAAATATCTTTTAATCATTGATGATAGGAAAACATTTTTCTATCATTCTTTTGTGGTTCTAACACTGTATAAATGGGGTTGTAAGGCATCTGATCCTACTTATTATAATAAGCATATTGGAGGCTCTGTATTGATTCATTGTTCGTTTTTCAATAAAAGATTTGACATAGTATCATTGCTGATTGTGAAAACATAAGTTTTATAGCTATAATACCAAGACATTTGTTCCATTAAGCAAAGTAATAAGCAAATTTAAAGAAAAATGGAGCTTTATGTAATCTGTGGCTTTGAGGGACCCTAGGATGGACTTTAAAAAATTTTTTAAAAAATTTTATTTTCTGATCAAGCACAATTGGATTCATGGGAAAAATGTCAATTCGCACAGTTTTTAGAGTTTTCTGGACAACCCTAATCGGATATTTTCCAACCTGCAAACCATCCTTCCCCCACCAATTTTAGCACTAATGGAAATGAACCTTTGAAAATTAGCCCATTTTAACTTGCGACAATGGAAAATATGATGAGCAGTTGCGCGCACCAGTTGAGCTTTTTGTTTTGGGGACTGAGATCTAGTGCTATGTATTGCTTGCTGCCTCCCCCTCCCCCCAACACTTTTTTTTTTTTTCCTTTGTATGAGCTAGCCTCAGCATCTCTGCTAGTATAACAGTGCCCAGTAAAATTGGCCTCAACTTCAGCATAGCTGGAAGTTTCAGCAAAGCTTGAGTGGATACTGGTAGAATGGAAGCATTTCAGCTACTTCAGAAAGAGGAGCCATATGGCATCTTAGCAGCAGTCAAAACAAAAAGGAGTGTGTTAGGCACTTTTTTTCCCTTTCGAAAGGCTGTGTGTGCCTGACTTTTTAAAGATACTTAGCAGCAATAATCAAAATGTAACAGACTAGATCGGTGTGAAGAAAATGGTGACGAGTGCCTTGGAATCCATGTGTAAGTGTATTGTTTCAGTTGTAGCTCAAGATGAGTAATATTCAGGTATGGTATCCTGTCTCTGGAGGGCTCACAGTGTGTTTGTACCTGAGGTAGTAGAGGGTTAAGTGACTTGCCCAAGACCACAAGGAACTACAGTGGGATTTGAACTAGAGAATGACACAGGGATGGTTACCTGCAGGGCGGGGATAGGGACAGAGCTCATGGGACAGGGACATGGCCCACGGGGACAATTTTCTTTGTCCCTATGTCATTCTCTAATAAAAACAACAACAACTACAGAAGCTGCATTTGGATTTCAATGTTAACAGGCACCATTTGTGTCTTGTCTACCATCTGCAATATCCTACCATCATGTGCCCAGCTGCTGAAGCCTCTTATTGTTACTGCAACAATTCTTCATCATTGCTGGCATTAAGGAACATTCAACATTATAACATTATTTTCCTGTTCACCCACTACATAATTTAGGTTCTCTTTTACATCCATGACTGAAAAAGAATCTAATCACCTTCCCAGATGATGTAAAAACATAGGCAACTGAATCTTTGGGAAGGTTGTACCAAAACCAGATACCAGGCTTTATAAACAGTTGAATAGAATATTGCCCCTTTTTATAATTTAATAAATAGATTTCACTATAAAATCATACGTGTTCAAGGCTTGTGCAAATGAGGACAGAGTCTGCGGGGACGGGATGGGGAAAGAGATGGAGCCTGTGGGGGAAGGGCAGAGAACAAGCTTAGTCTTTGTCATTCTCTAATTTGAAACATACTTACCTACTGTTCTAATCATTAGGCAGCTACTCTACTCTCTTTCGAAGATTTGTGTTCTAAAGCAGTGATTCCTAGCTTTTAAAAAACTCTTGTGAGGCTCAGTGGCTCATAGGATAAAAGACCAAACCAACCAGTCTATGCATAAGCATAGCTTCTCAGCAGCCAGGCAGCTCAAAGTTCTATCTAGGAGTAGGGTAAAAAGCAATGTGAAAGTGGCCCGCAGGAGGGGGCAGAGATGGTGGACTATTAAAGCTATTTTCCAAGATCTCCAGCTGAATGTTAACCAGTTGGAGATGACAGCTTTTTCACAAGATAAGTGGAGTTATAACTATTCAGTTGAGTCTTAAAATATAAAAAAATTATATATACAGTCAAACCTTGGTTTGCCAGTAACGCGGTTTGTGAGTGTTTTGCAAGATGAGCAAAACACTCAAGCAAATCATGCCTTGCAAACCGAGCATTGACTTGATTTGCAAGCCCCCCTCCCCCCCCCCGAGAACCGGCATCACCTGCCAACCCAAACCCTGATCTGGCACCAGCATGCAGCACCAACTCACAGGATGTGTCGGTGCTTGAAGATCCTGCCTCTTGCTGCTGGTCTGGGCCTTGAGCATGTGGAGATGCTCAAGACCCAGCCCAGTGGCAAGAGGCAGGATCTTCCGGCACTGGCACATCCTGTGGATTGGTGCCAGATCAGGGTTTGGGCAGGCGATGCCGGTTTGGGGGGGGGGACTCACGGGGGTGATGCCAGTTCTCAGGGGTGGGGTGGAAGCGCGCCAGTGTCCTCGGAGGTGGGGGAGTCTTTTTGGGATGTGGTGGTGTGGAAGCGAGCAGCGCGGTGGCCTGGGGGGGAGGGGGAACCAATCAAGTGAGTTTCCCTTACCTTCCTATGGGAAACTCGCTTTGATATACAAGCACTTTGGTTTACAAGCATGCTTCTGGAACGAATTATGCTCGCAAATCAAGGTTCCACTGTATATAAAAAAAGCTTTAACAAACAGGAATGGATTTAAGATTACTGGTAAAATTCAGAGATAGGAGGTTTTTTTTAGACCTATGATGAGGGAGGGGGTGTTTGTGCATCAAAGCCTCGCATAACTTGAGGCTTTCATTGAGAGGTCCTTTTTTCTCCACTTTTATATCGTAGATTAAAGTAGCTTATTAGGTATATTCAGTAGAAGAGAGGAGATCTTGTTGGTTTTGCAGTTAGTCATTTTTTGACCATCCAAATATAGAGGAAACTGTGGTAGCCATATTGCTTGAAAAGCAGAACCATGGAGGCTCTGGGGAATACATGGCTCACTTGTGTGGGATCAGTGGAGGCAGGAGAGGAGAGAGGGACAATAAGAGTGATGAAAACTGGGGGAAAAGGCTGGGTAATGGAAGGGGTAACACCACAGTGAGGGATGGCAGCCTGATAGTGGCTTGAGAGAGTAAGTCCAACTGGCATAAAGGTTGGAAACTCCTGCTTTGCATCTATGGGAGAAGTCTAATACAAGGCACTTCATCCAGCTCCTGCCTCTGAATTTGCTGTAAACAATTTAAGCAGGTGTGCTATTTTTACTGCCCCCTAGCAGCAAGAAATTATTGAAAAATGTGTGGGTGGATTGGAGTGCTGATTTAATGTTGAAAATACTCATGATGATGGTAGGTAAGGAGCAGTGTGCTAGCATGGGCATTTGTGTCAGGGGAAGGAGGGTAGTTGCCAACCTCTCATATAGCAGGGGTTCTTGCTCAGTCCTTGGGATACACAAAGCTATGAACTGCTTCCATGGAATGTACTCTAGTATGTACATTCATTGTGGATATCTTGATAAACAAGACTAGCTTTCTGAATCCCAAGGACTGGGTTCAAAACAGCTATAAAACCTTATTGAGAACAGTTTTTTGATTTTGAAATTCAGTGTGTTCTGCAGAGGAAATTCTCAGCCTCTGTTTCCTGGATTTCTCCATACAACATTTCTCCAATCATGTTTCGCTTATCGCTTTACATCATATTCTGAAACTCTGATACTATCTCTACTAGTAGAAATCGGCACACGTGTACAGCTAATCAGCCCAGGAAGACCCAGAATATAGTTGTTCAAAGCGGTTTGCAATGAGGTTCAAAGCGGTTTACAATGAAGATACATAAGAACATAAGAACATATGTATCTTCATTGTAAACCGCTTTGAACCTCATTGTAAACTGCTTTGAACAACTATATTCTGGGGGGTTTTTTTTTGGGGGGGGGGTTGGGGAGGGGGTGTAGGTAAGTCCATCTACATTGGTGGTGGTCCAAGGACACAGAGAACATTTTGTATTAAAGCTAAGGTTCTAATAAAGGATTCTAGTTTTGTATTCTTGCTTTGAGCCTTTTTTGGGTGTTTGAACGTATTAACCTGAAGATGAGAACTAATCTTCATTAGCTGCTGCGAATCCAGTATTGCTGTTGTGTTTTTACTGTTCTTGGGAAATCCTTAGAGTGATTTCAGACTTCCCAAAGTTGCTTCAGAAGCTGGCAGCAGGTGGTGCCAATGTCCTGCTTTGGGCTTCCCCTCTCTTCACTGCATATCTGAGTGGGAAGTGTATGGTATTTGTGACTCACTCAGTATATTGAATGCATTCTTAAGCTGGGTGACTGGAGACTTGTCTAATCACTTTGTTTTCAAACATTACCATGTCTAAATTTTATTTTCTTTAAGATTTTGCAGTAATTATCACTTTTTGTTTGCAGATAAGACATTTAGCTTATATTGTATATAACATCTGACTTAATACCAGGCATTCATTCAAACTGTTTTCCAGTCACAACAGACATGAGACTGAAATGCAGATATTAATCTAGACTGTGCCTCAGTAGAATCATCTTATGGCTAATTTTAAAATCCTTTTCAGATATACTGTAGATTTGTGAGTAAAGTATTAACCATAGGGAAAAGAAATGAGACTAATCTTATCTTAAATTTATTGGTATGCCATTCATGGTACTGAATCACCACACTGAAAGCCTTTGCACACCAGAAAGGTTTGTCATTCTAACTTGGTACCACCACTAAGTATCTATGTTGCAACTAAATACAAACAGAGCAAGGTTCATTTGGTTTCCCAGCACTGTCTCTCTAGAACCATAAAAATTCTCTAAGGCAGTATTTCTCAACTTCAAGCCAAGTACCCCCTAAGTCTAACAAATATCAACTGAGTACCCCCCAACCACCAACCCTCATGCTCTGTCCCATTACTAACTGTAATGCAATTTCTTCCATTCATTTTTCATATACACACAATATAAGCAGAGAGAAATTCTCAAAAATGACACATTTCAATCACTAAATTGAAAATAAAATCATTTTCCCTATCTTTGTTGTCTGGTGATTTTATTTTTCTAATCATTTTTTCCCAATCTCTGGTTACACTTCTTTCTGTGTGTGCTCTTAATTGTGTTTCCAGGGTCGTCTTATCCATTGACTATTTTTCTCTCCTTCACTTTCTGCTCTGCATCCATCTTTGGCATTAACTTTTAACATTCAACTTTTTTCCATGTTCCTGCTTTCTTCTCAAAATATACTTTTCCATGTCTTACCATTCCTTTCTATCTCTCACTCCTTCCTTCCCTCCCCCCATTAGTCTGACATCTCTCTCCTTCCTTACCCCCTTTCCACAGTCTGGCATCTTTGTTCTTCTTCTACTACTACTACTACTACTACTACTACTACTACTATTAATTATTTCTATAGCACTACCAGACTCTCTCCTTCTCTTCTATTTCCTGGTCTATCATCTCTCCTTCCCCCCCCCCAGTGTAACATTTCTCTCACTCTTCTTTCTGCCCCCTGCAGTCCAACATTTCCCCTCCTTTCCTGCCCCCTTCCAATCCAACAATTCTCCCTCCTTTCCATTAGTCCATTTCTTTCTCTCTGCCTCCTGCATGCTTCCTCTCCTCCAGTCCTCATTCCTTCCCCCAACCAACATATCTCTCTCGCTCCCTCTATTAGTACAACTTTTCACTCTGCTCTCTCCACTTTCCCCTCAGTGTGATATTTCTCCTTCTTTCTGCCCTCCCTGTCACTCTCCCTCTCTCTCTCTCTCCATGAGTCCAACACTTTCTGCTTCCATGCTTTCTCTTTCTCCTTGCTTCTTTCCACCCCATCAGTCCATCTCTCCCCAACCCCACTCATAACTAACATGCTCTCGCCCCATGCACCATTTCTTCCTCTCCTCATGTCCATTTCTCCCTTTCTCATCACTCACTCCTCCTGCAACAATTTTCCTTCCCTCCCCCAACCCCACTCACAAATAGGCTCTCTCCCCATGCACCATCTCACCCTCCCAGCATACAGCACCTTTCCCTTCCCCTTCTGCCAGGTTTAGCAGCACCTCTTCTCCCTTCCCTTCTCCCCCTGTCTAGCAGCACATTACCTTTCTCTCTCCCCCCCTGTCTATCAGCACCTTAACTTTCCCTCTCCCCCACTGTCTAGCAGCACCTTATCTTTCCTTTCCCTTCCCCCATCTAGTAGCACCTTACTTTCCCTTCCTCCCCGTCTAGCACCACCTTACCTTTCCCTTCATCCCCGTCTAGCACCACCTTACCTTTCCCTTCCTCCCCGTCTAGCACCACCTTACCTTTCCCTTCCTCCTCGTCTAGCACCACCTTACCTTTCCCTTCCTCCTCGTCTAGCACCACCTTACCTTTCCCTTCCTCCCCGTCTAGCACCACCTTACCTTTCCCTTCCTCCCCGTCTAGCACCACCTTACCTTTCCCTTCCTCCCCGTCTAGCACCACCTTACCTTTCCCTTCCTCCTCGTCTAGCACCACCTTACCTTTCCCTTCCTCCCCGTCTAGCACCACCTTACCTTTCCCTTCCTCCCCGTCTAGCACCACCTTACCTTTCCCTTCCTCCCCGTCTAGCACCACCTTACCTTTCCCTTCCTCCCCGTCTAGCACCACCTTACCTTTCCCTTCCTCCCCGTCTAGCACCACCTTACCTTTCCCTTCCTCCCCGTCTAGCACCACCTTACCTTTCCCTTCCTCCCCGTCTAGCACCACCTTACCTTTCCCTTCCCCCCCGTCTAGCACCACCTTACCTTTCCCTTCCTCCCCGTCTAGCACCACCTTACCTTTCCCTTCCCCCCCGTCTAGCACCACCTTACCTTTCCCTTCCTCCCCGTCTAGCACCACCTTACCTTTCCCTTCCTCCCCGTCTAGCACCACCTTACCTTTCCCTTCCTCCCCGTCTAGCACCACCTTACCTTTCCCTTCCTCCCCGTCTAGCACCACCTTACCTTTCCCTTCCTCCCCGTCTAGCACCACCTTACCTTTCCCTTCCTCCCCGTCTAGCACCACCTTACCTTTCCCTTCCTCCCCGTCTAGCACCACCTTACCTTTCCCTTCCTCCCCGTCTAGCACCACCTTACCTTTCCCTTCCTCCCCGTCTAGCACCACCTTACCTTTCCCTTCCTCCCCGTCTAGCACCACCTTACCTTTCCCTTCCTCCCCGTCTAGCACCACCTTACCTTTCCCTTCCTCCCCGTCTAGCACCACCTTACCTTTCCCTTCCCCCCCGTCTAGCACCACCTTACCTTTCCCTTCCCCCCCGTCTAGCACCACCTTACCTTTCCCTTCCCCCCCGTCTAGCACCACCTTACCTTTCCCTTCCTCCCCGTCTAGCACCACCTTACCTTTCCCTTCCTCCCCGTCTAGCACCACCTTACCTTTCCCTTCCTCCCCGTCTAGCACCACCTTACCTTTCCCTTCCTCCCCGTCTAGCACCACCTTACCTTTCCCTTCCTCCCCGTCTAGCACCACCTTACCTTTCCCTTCCTCCCCGTCTAGCACCACCTTACCTTTCCCTTCCTCCCCGTCTAGCACCACCTTACCTTTCCCTTCCTCCCCGTCTAGCACCACCTTACCTTTCCCTTCCTCCCCGTCTAGCACCACCTTACCTTTCCCTTCCTCCCCGTCTAGCACCACCTTACCTTTCCCTTCCTCCCCGTCTAGCACCACCTTACCTTTCCCTTCCTCCCCGTCTAGCACCACCTTACCTTTCCCTTCCTCCCCGTCTAGCACCACCTTACCTTTCCCTTCCTCCCCGTCTAGCACCACCTTACCTTTCCCTTCCTCCCCGTCTAGCACCACCTTACCTTTCCCTCTCTCCCCGTCTAGCAGCACCTTACCTTTCCCTCTCTCCCCCTGTCTAGCAGCACCTTACCTTTCCCTCTCTCCCCCTGTCTAGCAGCACCTCCCTAGCGGCAGCTCACTTTGTGCTTTTAACTTCCCCACACAGCTACTGCTAGTGTTAGTTTAGCCGCAGTTTCATCAGGCAGCCTTTGCTAGGCCAGCCAGCCTCCGATGATGCAACTTCCTCTTTCTTCGGAGGAAGGTCAGTCTAGCAAAGGCCCCAACGCTGCCTGATTGAATTGCCAGCTAAACTAACGCTAGTGGCAGCTGTGTGTGTGGAAGTTAAAAGCACACAGTAATCTCCGCTGCTGGGGGGGGGAGGAGGGGGGAGGCTGGGGGATAGAAGACGAGGAAGGTTGAAGATGTGATGGCAGAAAGAAGTTGGGAGATATATAGCGCTGCATACCACGTGTTGAGAACCTCTGCTCTAAGGTAACTAGTATAGTTACTGTGATAGGACAGCGCCAGCCCTCTATTACCACCTAATAATAGCCTTGCTGCTGTGTTCTAAACCAGTATTCGTCAACCTTTTTACACCTATGGACCAGCAGAAATAAAAGAATTATTTTGTGGACTGGCATCGGTCCGCAGACCGGCGGTTGAAGAACACTGGGCTAAGTCGTGGGCCAGACCCTGCCCCCATAGTCCTAATTGTAACACTATTTTTTCCATTCATTTTTCATATATACACACAATATAATCTTATTAACAACGCATAGATCGCACCGTGGACCGGCAATTGAAGAACACAGTTTTGAGCCTGATGCACATTCCAACCCTGTGGACTGGCAGGAAATTTCTGTGGACCGGCACTGGTCCATGGACCGGTGGTTGAAGAACACTGTTCTAAATAATGTTGGGGTTTTTTTGTTTGTTTGTTTTCTAGTATTTGGATGAAGTCTGCATATAGAAATTACTATAGTCTAAAACAGTGTCTCCCTAGTTGGTCCTGAAATGTACCCCCCTAGGATATCTTCAATTAATATGCACGAGGTTGATTTGCACATACTGCCTCCACTGTATGCAAATCTTTCATGTGTATTCATTGTGGATATCCTAGAAATCTGACTGGTAATGGAGGGGGGGGGGGGGGTACTCCAGGACTGACCCTTTGGGGCCTAACATCAGGTATGTTTTTAGTACTTGAACCCAAGGAATTGGTGAAATCATAATAGACAAAATGTTTCAATCATTTTTCCCAGTAGCACCCATCCCTGAACAAACTGATTTAGAAACATTGATTACCAAAACACACACACATGCACACGTGATATTCCCCAAAGATTGTAGGTCAGTGTTAGAGCAGGAATGAAAGGGGGAAGCCTTGCAGGATACCCCCTTAATATTGAGTACAATAATTAGTTGTCTTAAGGATTTCCATAAAAAGCTAGAGATTGAGTTAATACGGTGATCAATACCTTTCAAGCCTTGTATGTGGTTCCACCAAATCAGCATGCTGGTGAGAGGTCTAGGGATAGCAACAAGCATATACCTAATCCAATAAAGAAACTATTATGGTTTTCATGCTACTTTCTGGCCAGGGTCCAGCAAACCACTATCCTTCAAATAGCCTATAAGTTGGACGACTTGCCATTTTTGGTGAAATTGATAGAAAAAGTAATTTTGAAATAGGTCTGAAATTACATCTAGCTCATATGAATGGGCATTTTATACCTTGATCAAAGATGCATTTGTAGTATCTGAGTAAGATATCAGGATATGTATCTTGTACATTATTGTTTTTTTCACACATTAAAGTATTTGGAATCCTACAATAATGTAACATATGAGAGTTGCTGAGCTAAAACAGACGACAATATGTTCCAAACAAAATATAGCATTCCCTAAAGTTCTTTCAACCCTGCCCCAATCAATACAAAAGAGTACATGGGAAATAAAGTTGTAGCGATGAGAGAGAATCAAGGTCTGGCCTTTTGTGACCTCAACTCACAACTCAAAAGCTTGCTGTCTACAAACATTGTCCTGTCCTCCCCTCCCAGGTCATGTGGGCATTGCCTATTTCTGTCTGCAATTTGTTTACAATGTAACTTATTGTGGGAGAAAGTGACTGTAGATAAACGGGACCAAATCTTCAAAAACTCAGTGCTCCATTCTAATTTACTAAGATCTCCTCTTTTTTTTTTTCTTTTTTTTTTCAGAGCTGAAAAATTGTCATTTTTACCCTACCTTTTGATTTTACCTTAATTGTTTCTTTCCTCAACCCCTTACTACACCAAGGCTCACAGAACATTGAATAAGAACCTTCAATCTACCCTGTCAAAAACTTTCTCAGCATAAAGTTGATAAGTAAAGAGGGGATATTATCTTGTCTGGCTTTCTCCAGAGCGGCTAAGATTTGCCATATTTTTTGACACGGCCCTGTCACAAACAAAAAGCCTACCTGTTGAGCTGAAACTAGTGAGGAAATAATCTTGGCAAGTCTTTTGGCCAATGCAAACAATTTGGTCTCAAAGCTGAGTAATGATATCAGAATGTAGAATTCTGGTCAATCTGCTTCCTTCCCTGGTTTCAGCAGGATTATGATTTGAGCCATATTGAAGTGATTAAGTATAGCTCCATTCTCCACAACAGTATTAAAAACTGATGTAAGGACCGGGGTAATGGCTTTCCATAAAAGTGTATAAAATTCACAGCATGATCTGAAACCTCTATGGCAGTGGTTCCTAAACCTGTCCTGGGGGACCCCCAGCCAGTCAGGTTTTCAAGATATCCCTAATGAATATGCATGAGAGAGATTTGCATACCTGTCACTTCCATTATATGCAAATCTCTCTCATGCATATTCATTAGGGATATCTTGAAAACCTGACTGGCTGGGGGTCCCCCAGGACAGGTTTGGGAACCACTGCTCTATGGGATCCATCCGAGTATCTGTGACCTCTGAAAGCAAGCTTTTGGAAATTAATATATAATCTATTCTGGACATGGTGGCAAGTGCGTGGGATAAATGTGTAAAGTCCTGGTCCAAAGGATGCAGCTGTCTCCACGTGTCCACCAGACCCAGAACAGAACACAGCAGAGAAACACCAGTTAGTTCTTTAGCTCAGTGGTTCCCAACCCTGTCCTGGAGGACCACCAGGCCAGTCAGGTTTTCAGGATAGCCCTAATGAATATGCATGAGAGAGATCAACATATAATGGAGGTGCCAGGCATGCAAATTTGCTCCATGCATATTCATTAGGGCTATCCTGAAAACCCAACTGGCCTGGTGGTCCTCCAGGACAGGGTTGGGAACCACTGCTTTCGCACACTCTGCCTGAAAAGTGAATCTATCCCACTTTGGGTCGGATACCTCGTTAAAGTCCCTTCCCAGTATAAGTGGGGTATCCCAAAATTGTAGCAGTACATTTGCCAGCTTTCGGAAAAAGCCCATTCCTGGATTATTGAGTGCATATATGTCACATAGGATGCAATGTTTAGCTTTCAAACTAACTGAGGCTATAATATAGCAATCCAAAGGGTCCTGAATTACTTTGTGTGTAACTACTTGTACTGTATATCTTTTCTAATTAAAATAAGCACTCTCGCTTTCTTTCCCTGGGCAGGGGATTCAGAGTAAGCCTCCGCCCATCATGTAAGCATTTTTGCATGCTCGGAGTTCAAATGTGTTTCCTGTAAAAAAGCAATAGAAGTAAGCTTCTGGTTTAATAGTTGCAGTATTTTCTGCCTCTTTTAAAGGAAAATGTATTCCTCCCATTTTCCAAAATGTCAACTTAAATGTTATGGTTTAGAAATGGTAAAATAGAAAAGTGAACAAAACAACATAACTGATGTGGCGGAGGGGTGTCCCAGGCCCTCCCCCACCCTTTAAGTGTTTACAAGAAGCCAGGCCACCCACAGAGTCCCTCACCAACCACCTCCTTTTTCCCTGTACCCTAAAACCACACCTACTCCTATTATTGAAATCCTTCATTCCCATAACATACTTCGGCATCCTAGAGTGTGATTTCCTATGAACCGTGGACCCCCGCAGTAGCATTAAATAACTTCTACCTTCAGTTAACATAAACATAAGTTGGTATTCAGGTACAAAGATTTCAGCACTATCCACTTAAGATTAATAGTCACCCCTGAAAAGCTGGTCTATTCACGTATACATGTCTGCTGAGCTGATTAGTATTCACTAGCTCTGTATTTATCAGCACACTGTCGGAGTCTGAGATTGATATCAACCAGGGTTATCAGCTAAGTTGCAAATTCTGGTCCAGTTAACTGCATTCTCAAAAAGATGTTTAATCTCCCAGACAGCTTAATGTTTATCTGTAGACGGTGATGTTTAAAGCCCTCTGCAAAATCTTTTGCTGCTTTTACATCTTCAGAATAATGAGTGACGCCTTCATGCAGTATCTTCAGTTTTGCTGGGTACATTTGATTAAAGTGTATTTTTTGTTGTATTATCCAGGAGCATGACAGAGAGAAAGCGTGATGTGTTTGAGAGACTTTAATGGAGTAATCTTGAAATGGAGATACCTTCATATTGAAGATTATTCCCCGATCTCAGTGCTTGCAGAATTTCTACTCTGAGCCTATAGCTTATAACCACTCATGGTTTGTTTGTAGCCTCATGTTTTTGACCAAGCCTATGGGCTCTATCCTGAGAGCGCTGGCTTGAGTAGTAAGGTTGAGAGAAGTTAGCCAGGTTTCCAAAAAAGACTGTAAATTCTGTTCTTGCACTGATTTGGATATACCAAAAAGTCTGAGCTTATTGTGACGCAACCTGTTTTCTAGGTCCTCTAATTTGGCTTCCATCTACAGTAGCCTTGTTTTTTATGACCTTGGACATTTTGGGTAATAGTTTAAATGTTTTTGATCGTACTTGTCTGATGCTGCACTTGTATCTCCATAGTGAGCGCAGTAAAACGCTGATCCATTGTCTCTAGCTTGCTTATCCTGAATGAGCTGTAATTGTTTGCCAACTGTATGTTCCAAGGCTGTTTGCGCCTCAGTTGTTAATTCAGCCACCCATGCTGAGCTCTGGGAAGGAGAAGCGGGAGCTGTGAGATCTGCCATTTTAGTCTGCTGGTTTACCTCTGTTCTGGTCTTTTCTAAGCAGTTTTGCAGCCATAATCTTCCAAATCAGGAGGCAGGCACCGCAATATTAGTTTGCAGAGATTCTCAATACAGATACAAGTCCAAAATGTTAGATGGACCGATGAAATGGTGATTACCGTGGGGTCATCCAGAGCTGTGAGGCAATATGTCTTCACAGCATCACCGGAAGTTCAGATCCTAAAAATTTTAAAGCCAGGCCCTCAAGTTCTTTCCTGCTGTGGCCTATTTTACGAGCATGCTTTGTTACTACTTTGTCCTCTGTTGTATTCCTGCTTCATATAATGGTATGATACATCCATGGATCCTTTAAACAACAGCTGGATTTGTAGTCTTAAATGTTGACAGTGGTGAATTGGAGGCTTTTAAACCTTATCTGTTCAGGAATGCCAATAATGTTTTTCTTAAAATTTGCTGCTATTTTTGCTTAATGGAATAAATGTATTGGCATTATAACTGTAACTCAGTGGTCTCAAACTCAAAACCCTTTGCTGGGCCACATTTTGGATTTGTAGGTACTTGGAGGGCCGCAGAAAAAATAGTTAATGTCTTATTAAAGAAATTACAATTTTGTATGAGGTAAAATGCCTTATAGTTTATAAATCTCCCCTCCCCCTCCCCCCGAAAGCCTGCATGTTCTCCAGCTTCCCCACTGGCCTCCCGGTCTTAGTTTCAACTAATTATCGCAGCCTGCAGAGAGGATCGCCGGTGCTGTAGTGTTCCTCTGCGTTCCCTCTACCGCGGTCCCGCCCCTCCTCTAACATCAGGGGCAAGATCGCGGCAGAGGGAACGTGCTGCTGAGGACGACGGCAGCCTGCAAGAATCGCTAGAGCACCGGCGATAACTAGTATACACTACACATCACGGGCCGCAAAATAGTACCTGGCGGGCCGCAAGTTTGAGACCACTGCTATAACTTATGTTTTCACACTCAGCAATGATACATTGATAAAAAGACATTTTATGCAAAAAAACCTCTAGAAGCATTTTATTAAATGAACCTTCAATATCTGCACTTTGTTGCGGAAAATAACAGAAATTTGACAAAGTTTGCTAATAGCTAAATACGTACACTTTGGTGTAGTCATCTACCAAGGGCGTTCCAGGCACTCAAGCATTCAATGTCTTTTTGAGATAGGATAAAGGCATAAAGCCTGCGGTGCTGTTTAACTCATTGCAATAAGGCCTTACGCTGCACTGGGTCTGTGGTGATGCCAGTGGCAAAGTCAGTTTACAGTTTAACACCTTGCTCAGCTGTGTCATTGCCCCCATTTTCACTATGACAATGCTGACTCACCACAGACCTAATGGTTAATGACACAGCTGAGCAAAGTGTTAAACCAATAGCTGACTTTGTCACCGGCATCACCACATGGCCAGTGCAGCATGTGAGGCCTTATTGCAAGCAGTTGGTTGGCGGGGAGGGTCAGCAGGGGTTCAGCTGTGCAGTGGAGGTGGGAGGGGGGTGCTTAAGGGTTATGCTGCATGAGGACTGGGAGGGAGAGAAGGATAGAAGCTGGGCAAGGCTGCACAACGGATGGGAGGGAGGAAAGGATAGAAGCTGGGCAAACTTCTGCTGTGCTTTATCTTAAATTATTATAGTTCAGTCCTACTTTCCCATTTGTGTTTAGTTAATATATGTGTTTATGTTAAAGTCTACTAACTTGATACTGTATTGTACAATATTTTAACATTAATTGGTTTTGTTTCTTTTAAAGATTTCTTTTTTATTATTGTTGTACACAGCTTAGAAATTTGAATAAGCGGTATAAAATTTTTTTTTAAATAAATTTGAAACTGTACAGGGGAATTGGGAGGGAGGGGAGAAAAGATGCTGCACATGTGGGAGAGAGAAAAGAAAGAGGAAGAATTGGGGTGAAGGAGAGGGAGGAGAGATGATCATGTGCATACCCCGAAAATAAGACCTAGTGCCTTTTGTGGGCCCCAAATGAATATAAGACACCGTCTTATTTTTGGGGAAACACAGTATGTTAAATTTCTGTTATTTTCCACAATAAAGTGCAATATTGAAGGCTCATTTAATAAAATACTACTAGGTTTTGTTGTTTTTTTTTTGCATAAAATGTCTATCAATGCATTATTGCAGCGTGTGAAAATATAAGTTTTAGCTATAATACCAAGAAATTTGTTCCATTAAGCAAAAATAGCAGTGAAGTTGAGTCAAATCGAGTCAAATTTAATTATGGAAAGCTCAGGGAGAGCTGAAAGTAAATTGGGGAAGTGGATGTATGGCTGAAGGTTCACCTTTGGGCACCTGATACCTTTGGATCCTGAAACAAAGTTAAAAAAAAATATGCATGTAACTACCCAAATTGTTTATATTTATTTGGTTAGTAAGAACCTAGAAACGTTGATGTGTGCAAATCAGAGCAAAACTGGTGCAAGCACATGGCACTTTTCTGTGCTTAAATGAGCCTTTCAAATGGAAACAAATTGTGAAATTTAGATTCTTAAAGGTGCAAAATAGAGATATGCTTGCAAGGCCAATCTTTTCCTGAGTATGAGCACAAGAGCTGTGCTTACTGTGAAACTCTTGTGCACATGTGCCAGGCAATTCCTACTTGTACTTTTGGTTTTATAGTGTGTATATTTTCCAATACCATTTCCTTTCAGCATTAGAGAGCTAGCAGTCTACACTATTATTGCACTATGGGATCTGTGCCATTGGCTTTAACACCAGATCTTTGAGCATTAGGGCTTTAAGTGTCTGTAACCTATGGGAGTGGAAATTTAAACTAGTCTTATTTTTGTTGAGCCCCAGCAACTGGTTTTTTTCCTGGATGAAATGGATTGAGAAGTGTAAGTGCCCTGTCTCTTGTTCATTAAGTCAAGGTGAGAGCTATCCATGGTTAATAGATTGTTTGCTAAGGTGAATTTGCAGTGATTGTTGCTAAACAAATTTGAAGCTTTTTTTATTTATTTTTTTTTCTTGTCACTAAAAGTATGTACTGGACTTATTTTGTGGTGGTACCGTTTTAACCAGAAACGTGGAGTAATACACACCTCTGCTGTCCAAAGAAATAAAATTTTGCATTGGAGCATAGGAGTCAGCTCAGTAGGTGCTTGAGCGCACTCAATATTTAACGAACTCTTTGCCTGTGTCTCTAGGAAGAGTTGATTTCGGCTAGGTTTAGCACCCCGACGGTTTTGAAAAGTTGTCTTGATGGCAACTATTGGCGATTTTACCAATGAAGTCGAATGGACTCACTAGCTATTAACATTTGTCTAATTTAATTAGTATACTGCTGAATATAGAGGTTTGTTGCAGAAACTTCATCTGGGAGGAGAGAATGGGTGTATTGGAAGACATAATTCCCTTAGAGTAGAAAATGTAAACTTAAACCTGGGTAGGAGCCCATTTCGGCAGCAGGCAGGTTGTTTGATTTTTATTAAATTTATTTTTAACAGCTGTCAGAATATTTACGCATATTTAGCGCACCTAACCAACTTACGCCCTAGTTCGTAGATTGCCCATTTTTTAGTTTTGCGTGTGAAGACGTCTTTGGCGTATGCTGCTGGGAGGGCTTCCGGCCAATAAGAGGCGCGAGGCGCGCTGCCTGCGTCGCGTCAGGGGCGTCCTCGCCTCTCTGTCTGCTCACGTGACCCCCCCAGCCTGCACCAGATGCGGAGCAGCGTGCTCCGAGTAGTGCTGGGTCATGTTGCACAAGTGACGGCTACAGTCAGAGGTGTCGGGCGCGCGAGTAGAGATGGACGGGCGGCAAAGCACCTGGAAGGAGACGGGTAAGGTGATGAGATGGGCTTTTTGTTGTGACCAGTTAACCCCGTTTAGAAAGGTTTCAAAAACTATGGAATCTTAACTGGTACCGGGTAAATCTGCTCTTTGTAGTACTGCAAAAAACATGTTTAGGTAGGGCGGTGAGACTCGAGAAAGGCTCCACTTTTTAAAAACATGGGCGCCAACTTTTCAAAATGAGGTGGTTCTAAACACAACGCATTACCCCTTCCTGGAATACACTCGAGGAGGATTACTAGATACTGGCGGTGCTCAGATACTCACAGAGCTGGCTCATTTTTGAGTACCTGTTTCGCAGTATAAATGGAGCCTTTTTTCCTCTCTCCTTGGATCCAATACGATTCTTTTCAGTTCTATCAATTGGAGGTTTGTGGTGAATGCTTGGAGAAGGTGGCACCGCCTCTAGGAGCTTACCTGATATCTGCTCTGTTTGGGGGATGGGGAGAAAGGTTCCCTAAGCAAGACAACCCTCTATACTTCATGCAGTATCATATTTAACAGGATTGCAGTTCATTTTGTAAGTACAAAGTACAGCGATTTGAGTATTGCATGTCTGTGACCTTTGTTTCAGTTAACCCTTGTTTATAAGGGCTTGGATGGGATTTATCAAGTTGCCTATTAATCTCTGGATCTAAATGAGAATGTGAGCTCTTTATAAATTGTTTCATTGGTTATGCAGTAACACTTTTTTTTCTTTAATTTGTCTTAAACCTCTAAAATCTTTTTTTTTTTCTGTTTTGAGTACCCTTGAGCAACAAATAGTGTCAACCTAAGAATAATATAAGGAGATGCACAGTATTTATATAGTTGTAAATGATTTGTTTTCTTTGTGGTTATGGCTTTTTTGGCCTTGCTCCATTTGGTCTTTGATCTCCTGGCTGTGTCTTGGCCTGGTACCTGTTGCTTAAGGCAAGGTTTAGTTTAGAGAATAAGGCGGTAGCCAGAGGCTTTTTCATAAGCCCTAAAATTTGAGTACTTCTTTCTCTTAGAGCAGAACTCTGAATTCACTCTGCCCCCATATGCTCACAATACAGAACATGGCACTTTTAACCTCAGAAAAGACACTTAGTGTTTATGTACTGTGAAATATTCTATAGCAACTTTTAGGTATCAGTGAGAGAGTCCTGGATTCAGTTGATTGGAGCTCTAGTGGGGTTGCTATGTACAAGATGATTGTACTAATAGGCCTTAAGGTACTACACTTGCCCAATTAACATAGGCATTTAGGAGTCTGTTCCCCCCCCCCAGAAAATCTTTGATATTACCCTTGCAGAAAGTTTGGGCAGTAGGGCTGTTGGTGCATTTCAAGTTTTCTACCTTTATTTCTCCTCTCCCAACCCACTAGCTCAGGTTTTCCATCCCTGCTGCAACAAATGGTTTTCAAATGACTAATTCACCTTCATGTGCACCTTTTGGGTTGGTGGTTAGGGAGCATTCTAGGCAGACAGTCACAAATGTGGCACAAAGCATCACTCTGCCACCCTCCACGTAGTCCACACCCTCTGCTTACTCTGCTGATCATGCTGCCCATTTGAACATGGAGTTCAATTTTTGCTATTTCCCCATGTTTGCTATTTCCCCATGTTTGCTATTTCTTTGCATCACCTTTAGTTCCCCAAGGATATGCCCCTCTGTCATGTTACTATTAATTGCACAAGATGGCAAGCCTCCCTCCCCCCCCCCTCTTAAGTTTTAAAGCATTTAAATTTAAGAATTTTTGTTAGAGCTGGGCCATCAGACACTAACTACATCTGTGCTTTCCTGAATCTTACCCTGTGAAAGAACAGGGTATTTTTTTCTGTTCATTTATATCCCAGATCTTGTAATGCATGTTTCTGATTGATAACAGGATGCAGCTCTTGTAAGAGCAATTTTAAAATGATTTAATAGGTTTTAAAATGATTTAATAGGCCACATGATAGATAACAGTACTTATGCATTCTTCTCTACAGCTTGTCAAGGTGAGCTTGAAAGGGAGGCTGTTTTGGTGGCCCTGTTGCAAGTATTGCCATATTCTGGAAGGCTTATTAGAGCTTTTCTCTAGCATGTGACTGAGCTAAAAGAACCAGCTAATGGTTTCATAGCTGCTGTGAGAATCACTTCTGCTCTCAGATTACTGGCAAGCAGGGGATTTCAAGGACACCTCCCCCCCTCCCCTAAGCATATTGGTTCATATTTGGAGGTGGGTGTCTGGAGCCTCATCCCATCCACCTCTTTCCACAGAGGTTGGCTGCTCATTAGTTTGGGTGGAGTGGTGGGGGAGATAGCATGAACCTGTAGGGTACTCTCCACTCAGCATGACTCACTCAAAAGCCCCAAAAGGTGGGATTTAACTAATCAAGCTGTGCAAGGGATGGCTTCCTAACAGACCCCACAGCTGGTACCAGGACTTTTGTCCGGTTTCTACCCAGGAATGTGAGTTTAAACCAGTGCTGCCTTGGAGTATACACCTAGCTAGTGGAGTTTGTGTATATTGTAGACTCATTACATTCAAATCTGTCATTCGCTTTCATTGTGGTAGTCCTGAAAGCCGACTGGCTAGGTGAATATGTTGGAAAAGAATGATAAACACCACTGCAGACATGTTCAATGCATGCTTATTATGAACTTTAACCACATCTAGACTGAGTACCTCCTCTTGCTGAATCTTGCCAAGAATTTGAGGAGACAGAATATGTAGGAGAGAAATTTTGCATACTTACTGGTTATACTAGATACAAATTTCTCATATATATTAGAGCCTGAAAAACCTAATTGGTTTGCAGCCCTTGAGGGATTTTGCTGCTAAATGATCAGGATGAGTAAGAAGCCAAAGGACCAGTGTTTGGGGCTTAAATATATGGGGTGGACCTGATTCAAAGACAGACAAGAAATCTTCCCATGTGTCTAGTGTCACTGAGGGAAACTTTCCTGACAATGTCTGAAACGCATCCCAGGTGACGTGATTCCTGACTTGATAGAAAGAGGTCAAGTTTCTAGAATACAGCAGAGTATAGCTGTGCCCTCTAGATTTTGTGACAGCTGCTCTCCTGGTGGCTGTCTTGCCAAGGCTCACATGGGTCCTGCAATACGAGAACACTGCAGCAGTGGAAACTACACAGGAGGAAAGTGCTTCAGGGCATCCAGTAATCTCAGGGTGGGGAAGGGGCTAACTGCTGCTGCTGTCTTTACCAATGCAGTGTTATGGGTATGCTTTTTGGTTAGCAGAGAATTGGTTAAATGTCAAGAGATGCAAAAAGATAGAGCAGACATATGCAGGTCTTTCCCTTTCAGGTCTAAGGGCAGTACCACTTAGCTTAGAGGCAGTGCTATACTCTAGTTTGATCCTTGCTTCCTAGGTCAGCTGGGCATGCTGCCGGTAGTACTCAGTTTTGGAAGGGAGAGTAGGAGTAGTGTGACCCCCACTTAAGGATGTCATAGCTAGATTCAGGAGTCTGGCAGGATGCCTGGTGTGTGGGTCCCTTTTCCTAGGCTGTTCTGCAATTACTGGATTAAACTAGGTTGGGAGGAGAATCTAAAACAAGGAGAAGAAATTGAGTAGTCTTATTTCTTCTATTTGAATTAATGTAAACTGCCTTGAGTACGCAAGAGACAGTATAGCAGATGTATAATAAACTAGTGTCATTTTTGGGTGGTTTTTTTTTTTGTTTTGTATTTTTTTTACAGTTTAAGATATGGTGTAGATAACAGCTGAGCTGAACTGTTAGAAGAAGCAGGAAGAAGCTGCTAGGTCTAGAAGCTCTGAATTTCTATATCCATAGAATGACAGTGGATGTTTTTCCTTTCCATTACTGCAGCGCTGGCTTCTTGATCTGTCTTTACCTTATGATCTTGTTTTCAAGGAGGCTGTGTTGAAGGAGGTTTCAAGGAGAAATATTTCCTTGTTACTTCTGAAATTATCTCTTAAGCCATGTATCTTCACTCAGTCCTAGAAATATTGTCTTATATACTATTTTTATAGCAGTACTTCCCAAATGCTGGGTCACAGCCCCAAAGGGGTTATAAAATTCACATGTGCAGTTGGGACAATGGCAAGGACTCCCCCTCCCTCCCATTGGGGACTCTAATAGTAAACTAAACTAAACCTTAAGTTTGTATACCGCATCATCTCCACAGAAGTGGAGTTCGACACGATTTACAGGAATTAATATAGAAAGGAACTTCAATGGAAAGAAGAAGGGCTTAGTAAAAAAGAAAGAAAGAGGGGACTTAGTATAATGGAGAGGGAGGGAGTAGTTACATTTTAGAGAAAAGCCAAGTTTTCAAATGTTTTTGGAAGCGTTGGAGGGAAGTCAAATTCCGAAGAGGGGCAGTAAAGCTGTTCCACAGCTCGGTGATCCTGAACAGGAGGGATGTCCCTTTTATCCCTGTATGGGATATGCCTTTTAATAGTGTTGCAGCTGATGCTTCATTTGAGGCTGGAGTAAGGTAAGGCTGTGGTCACATTCTTGTTAGGCTTACTGAAGTGGGATCATATACTTTAGGAAGAACTGACTTTTACCCTGGTTGGGCTGGGTCCACAGCAGACAATCAGCCAGTGGCCTCGAACAGAGCAGGAGGGCAGGAAGATCACTCCTGCTCCAGGCACCAGCTGGCTACTAGGGACCCGAAAGATAGGTGAGGGAAATGTAGGTGTCAATTTCAGCAGGCACAGGAGGCGGAAGGGATTCTTCCTGTCCTGCCCACCGTGAAGCCACTAAGGAGTCGGTTGGGTGGTGGTGGGGGGGGTGCACTAGGTTGTGGTTATTTTTTTGACTGGGAGGGGGATGGGGAATCCCTTATATCCTGGGTCCCGTGGCAAGCCCAGTGAAGGCTTGGGAGGGAGAGGGGGGCAGGGTAGAGAGGGAAGGGGGCTGGTTGCAGAGCCTGGAAGGGGAGGGAGGAGCCACTGGGTGCAGATTCTGGCAGGGCAGAACACTTGAATATTAAGCTCCCCCCCCCCAGTTTTATATTCAAACAACCATTCTTCCTCCTTTTTGGGGGAGAAAAATGGGGGTCTCAACTTATGTTCAGATCGACTTATATGTGAGTATATGCAGTAATCATTTGTCTTTTCTCCTCTCCCCTATTTCCTCACTACACCTGTCTCTGACATTGATAATTCCTTTTTAATTCTTTTCTGCCTCTTTCTTACCCTTCTCCTCTTGTTTACTTTTCAGCTACTTATCAAATTTCCATTTTCTCTCCCATTTCTCACCTCATTCCTTCCTCAGCCCTCTATTCCCTTTCATCTTCAGCATACAAACCCCCCCTTACCATATTTTTTATCCTCTGTAATATTTATTCTCTCATCTGGTTCCTTGCCACCTCTTCTCTCCCTCAGGGTTCTACCATTCTCAGCATCTTCCTACCGCTACCCTTATAGCCCAGCATCTGCTCCCCTTCCCACCTTTATAGCCTGACATCTCTCTCTCTCCCTCTCCCCCTTCCCTTCTCCCTCCCTCTCTCTCTCTCTCTCTCCCCTCTCTCTCTCTCCCCCCCCTCTCTCTATCTCTCTCTATATATATTCTGCTCCTAGATCCAACATCTTCCTCCTCCTGTGTATCTCTCCCTCCCTCTCATCCATACCTATGTCCACAGCATTTTCTCCCTTCCTCTCTTCCACTGAAATATCCAATATTTGTTTCTTTCCCACTGCCCACCATCACTCTCTCCCCTTGCTTTGTGCCCAAACCTGTCTCCCTCCATGCACCATCTCTCTCTTCCTTCCCTCTATCATGTGCAGCATTTCACCCTTTCCGCTCATCATACCAACAACTTTCCTTTTCACCCCTCCCCATGTCAGCATCTGTCCTTCCTCCACTCTTGTACTCTTTTCTCCCTAGTAAGACTTGCTTCATCAGGTCATGGTATCTGCAACGATTCTCACACACTACTTGCCCCTAAACCAGAAGCCTTCCTTCTGTGAGAGACTTCTGGATTCGTGGCAGGCAGTGTGTGGTAATACTTCGACCTGATGAAGCTGACACCATTTGAGATTCTGCTTGACTGTGCAAGTGTGTGCAAATTCTGCATCATGCAGAATTCCACCAGGGATAATTTATGTTAAATCTGCATGCACTAAATATTTTCAGGCACCCTAAAGCATTCCTTTGCCTTCCCCTTTGGAGATTAGCCTTCTGGATTTCACCCAGAAAGTCTCTCTGGTACAAAGACTTCTTGTAGTTTTTCCCCTTGTCACTTCATCATTGTACTTTTCTACAGCATTGGTTAGCCCAAGATTCTTATCTTGGGTGCACAGTAGCATGTAATGTATTGTTGTGTCCCTCAGATGTATGAAATAGTATGTTTGTGTGTTTTCAAATTCTTATCCATTCCTTTTAGACATACTTAAAGCACCATGCCAATTGTTTTGCAAATTATTCTAGAATCTGCTGATATCTGCCTTTCAAAATATCAATCCTTTTTTTTGGTGATTTAAGCAGAGTTGGACCAAAGGTACTACATTGATAACCACTCTTCTTTCTTCAGAGCAAATTGTTTGCCTCTTAACCACTAGGAAAACTGGATTAACAGCCTTGGCTCTGCCCCATGTCTCCTGAACAGAGAGCAGTGTCAAATGATCCTGAGTACCATATATACTTGAATATAAATCTATCTGAATATAAACAGAGGTAACCTTCCCCCCCCAAAAAAAAAGGGGGGAAAAGATGAATATAAACCGAACTCATGTTAGTCTCACAAAGTTACTGTGGGAGTGAGTGGCTTAGTGGTTAAGGGTGCTGTCTCGGCACCCTGAGATTCTGAGTTCAATTGCAGCCTGCTGCTTCTGACTCTGGACAAATTGCATAATCCATCCATTGCTCTAGGTAACCTTCCCCCCCCCAAAAAAAAAAGGGGGGAAAAGATGAATATAAACCAAACTCATGTTAGTCTCACAAAGTTACTGTGGGAGTGAGTGGCTTAGTGGTTAAGGGTGCTGTCTCGGCACCCTGAGATTCTGAGTTCAATTGCAGCCTGCTGCTTCTGACTCTGGACAAATTGCATAATCCATCCATTGCCCTAGGTATCACAGTTAGATTGTGAGCCTGCAGGGACAGATAGGGAAAATACTTATGGGTATCTGATAACTATTCAAAGTATTATAACATCTTTGGATGAATCTCTCCATGAAAATATGGTAAATAAACATAGCAACCGCTGTCATAGGAACTCGTGTCAAGCCGTTTTGAGAAGTGAGATTGCACAGGGCAGGAGCATAGGAGGATTGCTCTTAACCTGGCTCACCAATGGGACCAGCAGGGCTTAAGATAAGCCCAGGGAGAGAGGCCTGCGATGGGTCTAGGTCTATATTTGAGCATATACAGTACTTCTTGCAAATTGACTGTTGATCAGTAGATGTGAGGTGTTACTGATTACAGGTACTATTCATGCAACTGAACTTGTGGGCTATTTGCTCTTCCCCCTCCTACGAGAAGCTTTCCATAGCCGGGGTGTGGGGATTGAGGGTAGAGCCTTGCCTGTCAGGGATGTGCACAGGGTACTTATGGCCTGGATTGGTTACTGGAAGCAGGATACTGGGCTAGATGGACCATTGGTCTGACCAAGTATGGCTGCTATTATTTTCTTATTTTTGGTTAGCTTTCAGATTTTATTTACTTATTTATTTTGTTTTCTATCCCATTGTCCCCAAAGAACGCAGAATGGGTTACAGGTTAAACATACATAATATCAGTACAAGATGAGGAAAGACTAAAATGGTTAGGGCTCTTCAGCTTGGAAAAGAGACAGCTGAGGGGAGATATGATTGAAGTCTACAAAATCCTGAATGGAATAGAACCAGTACAAGTAGATCGATTTTTCACGCCGTCAAAAATTACAAAGACTAGGGGACACTCGATGAAGTTACAGGGAAATACTCTTAAAACCAATAGGAGGAATTTTTTTTTTCACTCTGAATAGTTAAGCTCTGGAACACGTTGCCAGAGGATGTGGTAAAAGCGGATAGTGTAGCTGGTTTTAAGAAAAGTTTGGACAAGTTCCTGGAGGAAAAGTCCCTAATGTATTATTGGTAGCATGGATATTGCTACACTTTGTTTTGGCCAGGTACTAGTGACCTGGATTGGCCACCTTGAGAACAGGCTACTGGGCTTGATGGACCATTGGTCTGACCCAGTAAGGCTATTCTTATGTTCTTAAGATTACGTCTGGCATTTCTCCAATTTTCTGTCTTAATACTTTGAGTGTTTCATTATATACATTTGTGTCAAATTTGCATGCACAAAATATTTAAAGAATAATAAATGCATCCATGCTGTTTGTTGTAATTGGAATCTGGATAGAAACAAACAATAGTGAGTGTGAAGCCAGGGCACTAAGGAGGTATTTGCCAGTGGTGGGAAACAGTTGCCATAAAGAGCTCGGGAGCTTGGGTAAGCTTGATATGTTTCTCTTAGGAGTTGGTCTCCAAAGATTACCCTGGTATTTTACTACTGGCAATGAGCAAAGTAAAATAGCAGACTAGCCCAGGGTATTCTTTAGGATGTGGAGACCAACTCCTAAGAGATACACAACAAGATTATATGTAGTAAAGATGATATGTTTCTACTGAGAAAATTTAAAGTTGAAAGTCATAAAATGAGGATTAGAACTGAATATGAACCAAACAGATTATGAACATGGAAAATATTGTATACACTGAAATATAAACCAATCCGACTATAAACCGAGGCAACCTTTTTCGCCCCAAAAAAGGGTGAAAAAAATGTACTTGAATATAAACAGGGGGTTTATTTATATTCAATTGACCTGCCTTGCACCCAGCCTTCCTTCCCTCCCTGCCCAGCTCTGCAACCAGCCTCTGATGCCCACTGTAGGCCTCCCTTAAGCCTTGGTGGTCCAGCATTGAGCCGGGATAGGAGCAATCCTTCCCACATCCTGTCCCAGCCAACTGTTAACCATCCCACTTGCCTCCTGGTAGATGCATGGAACAGTCTCCCGGAAGAGGTGGTGGAGACAGAGAGACTTTGTCTAAATTCAAGAGGGCCTGGGATAGGCACGTGGAATCTCTTGGACAGAGAAAGAGATAATGGTTACTGCGGATGGGCAGACTAGGTGGGCCATTTGGCCTTTATCTGCCATCATGTTTCTATGTTTCTCTCCAGCATACCTTTTGAACCTTAGTGGTCTATCAGAGAAGCAGGGCAGGAACAATTTTTCTTCGCTCCTGCCCCGTGCAGAGCCGTGATCAGAAATGGTTGCATAAGTTCCTGTGGCAGTCTTGCGAGGTCTCATGATGAAGGATTTTGTGTGCTGTGGACTGCCAGAATTAACAAATTAATTTTGGAAGAGATCAGACCCGCTAAGTCATTGAAGCTCACATGTTATGACTGTCTCTTATTTTGGTCATATCGTGAGAGGAGAGATATTAGAAAAGGACTTCTTTGGGAAGAACAAAGGAACTGGGCAAAGAGGATGACTTGCAACTAGGCGGCTGGACACACTGACGACAACCATAGGAATGACACTGGAGGACCTTGTTGGACTAGACCAACCTCTTTTTGGATCTTTAACTCATCAAGTCGCTAGAACTCAAACCCGAGTTGATGGCACCTAACACACACACAACAGTCTGGTAATTTAGTCTAGCTAGCATTTTCTTATTGTGTTTAATATTTGTGACCAAGCTGTCAAGGAATAATTAGACACAAGGTTGCCAGAATTTCAGAAAGTTGGGCTGTGGCACAAGTTGGCCCATGGGCGAAAGAAAACTACATGTTCTGAAGAAGGGAGGAGTATCTACTTTCTTGTGACTGATTAATTTTTGGAGAGCAGTAGCTGTTCAAAATGTTATGATCACTTTAGGAAGAGAATTTTAGTAAATTGAAACAAATTTCTTCCCCCCCCCATCTAGCAATTTGTACATTGCACATTTTGGTAACGGCTCAACTGTAGGTACTACATTTTTTACAGGAGCCTTCCTAATTGAAAATTGCAGTGCCTTCCTTTTTTCACCCTGGCTCTTAGACTGACTGAAGGCTGCAGCCGTTGTATTCGAGTGGAGCAATGTGACATGCGTATTTTGGGGTGACCTCTGTTTGCTCTAGCAGGAAGTAAAAAAGCTCAGCTAGTCAGCTGTGCTAGGTGTGGGTGCATGAAGCAGGCTCAAGATGGATGCCAGAATCGGTTAGTCCTTTGTTCTCTTTGTATTTGCATGCAGATTGAGTTGTCAGGTAGATCGAAGGATAGTTTCTTAATGTGACATGGCTTTTTTTTTTTTTTTAGTTGCAAAAATGAGAAAAAAAGCAACAGTGATTATTTTTAAACTAATGTAGCTGTTAAGGTTCACTGATGTATACATGCCTTCTGTTTACTGACAAAGCTGCTGCTTGCCCTTAAAAAGGAGCATTGATAACTTAAGAAATATTCAGTACAGCAAGTGCCTTGAGAGAGAGATTAAAAGGGAGCAGTAATTACATGAGTTGTGCATGTAAGGCAGAGATGTCGTGGGCTATTTATAGCTCTGACAGATTCCAGTTTGTACTTTACCAAATGCAGGCAGCTGCACTTGCTTTATTTACAAGCTGTTTCTTATAGCATAAAGTGAAGTCTTGAACTAGGAACTTCTCTTGTGTTAATATCTTAAAACAACCTATTCAAGTATTGCTTTTGTCCATAGGTATATTGGGTGCACCGTGTAATAGGAAAAAAAAATACTTTTTAAGGAGCTTGGAGTTGATGCAGTAAGCCATGTGGTAGAGCTGTGTGCCGATAGCTGAGCACATAGATTATATCATGAGATTAGCAAAAATTTCCAGCACTGCAGTAAGCCAATGAGATGCAAATTTCAAAGCATGTAGAATTTGCATACTAACTGCAGAGTCTACCAGATACATGCTCATAGACCTGCATAACCAAAAACACATCTGCACATGAACCAGAATATTCTGGTATAAATATTAGCGACACAAATTTTACACATTTTTGGGAGGCTAAATATTTATGCACAGAACTTGTGCATGTGTGTTGGTACGCTTCTTTTCTTCAGACGTGCACAGTGAAGCCGCTATTACCTCTGTGCACAACTATTCCTTTTGTTCTCTTTGTATAGTTGCAGAAAAAAGGAAAACTGGCAGTAATTCAACTAACCCTTCCATTCTGCCCCAGACGTGGGGGGGGGGGGGTGAATGTCATGTTATGCATGGAGTGAAATCCCCTCTTTACTTTTGTATATTGTAGAGGCATAGCCAATGACCTTATTACCATTTATTTTAATGTACTGTGTGCTCATGAGTGCCATTTTAGTTGATTGCTGTGGTGAATCTTTCTGTATAGTATGGCCACTCAATATGATCTGACAATATGCCTTGCAGTAACTGCACACTTCTACTTGTGGGGGGGCTTTCTACATTGGCCCCTTTGTTGGGTGAGTTTGGGAGAGATACAGACATTAAACAGTGACCTGTTTGTTAATCTAATTTCATGGTATATTTTCAGAACATGGATTGGAAGTGGGGTAGGATCCTGCCTGTGGTATTTGACAGATCCACATAGAAAGGCCATAAGATCATGTCCATGCAGTTTTCAACTCTTGCTTCTTTTACTCATTTTGTCTTTTTTTTGCAAATTTTGGATGGCTTTCGATGCTCAGAGCTCCCCTTGTCTAGTTGTCAGCTCTGCCTGTTTGGAGAAGTAGACCGAGGTCTGCAGCCGACAGGCCAGTCCTTCTGTGGTACTTGTTGGCCAGCCTGCAGAAACTTTTTGGAGCTCTGTGTCAATTCCCCTGGTATACTATAGAAAAAGACCGACTCATCTCTCAATAGGCAAGTGGGACTTAGGGTTCCTCCCACCATTATAAATTAAATTTGAATTCAAGATTTTAAACTTAGGGCTTTCAATCAGTTTTGGGGAACTTCTTATAAATCAGTGAAGAGTTCACCAGGGTATGTTCGCGCATAATTGCACCCTAAAGTCCACCACAGGAATAGCCCACAAACATCATTCTGTCTAGCCTCAAGAGTGTTTTTAAATCAAATTAAATGAAAACTGTGCTATAGACTTGTATAAATAAATATGTCCTAAAAAATTCCCCACCGTGCCAGGTGCATAACACTGCACAACAAAGTTTTTGCTTCCTGAACACTGCTGGGTGTTTCTTATAGAATTTTGGGTGCTGATCATGAATATTACATCAAAAATTACCCATCACGTACCATTTCAGAGAAATCTTCAATTTTGTCGTGATTTTTTCTTATATTTGGATGCAAACAATTTTTTCTCCCATAAGTGTCTTATCAACAACGGTTTGTGCCGCCTGGGTATGTCCATGCATAAAATCTAGCCAGGTTGGAAGCTGTTTTATGGAAGATGACATCCTGGGCATGTCTGGGCAGGTCTGAACGAGCTTGCGCTGTCTCACCATGCTATAATGGTGGCTTCCATACACCGATCCTGCTCATTTGGTTAATATAGATAGTCCGTGTGTGTATATAGTATCAGTATAGTAAAGTATAGTAGTATAGTAGCTGTAGCAATATAACAGTAAGTAAGCTTGATGCTATAGACGTTTTGGTGTCGGGCAATATGTCTCGTCGGTGTCGTAACAGCCGCGACACATTCTGCTATATCTGTGGGGAATATACACTTACGCCTCAGAGACGTTCGATGACTGCCCTTGTAAAGAAAGCCTATCATCTGTATTTTGGCTGCAAAATAGGTGATCAAGACAAGCAATGGGCGCCTCACATTTGCTGTGCGACATGTGCTGTTAGTCTGAGAGCCTGGCTCAGAGGTACTCGAAAGACGATGCCATTTGCTGTTCCGATGATATGGCGAGAACAGAAAGACCATGTGACGGACTGTTATTTCTGTTTGACTAATGTGTCTGGTTTCTCTGCCAAAAACAAGAAGTCAATTGAATATCCTAATCTGCCTTCAGCAATGAGACCCATGCCACATGATGACAGTCTTCCAGTTCCGAAACCACCAGAGGATTGGACCTTAGACGAACCAGATGAAGAAACTGCAGTGCAGGGTTCTAACAGTGACATTGACCCGGATTTTGAACCATCCTCATCAGGCGATCCACATCTGATAACACAGTCCGAATTGAACGATTTGGTCAGAGATTTGGGTCTGTCAAAAGCAAAAGCTGAGCTGCTAGGTTCGAGACTGCAGGAATGGTGTTTGCTATCACCAGGTACGAAAATTTCTGTGTTTCGAGACCGGCATCATGATATAACCAAATTTTTTGCACAAGTCGACAGTCTCTGTTTCTGTTGTGACATTGAAGGATTGTTCTCGGTCTTTGGTTGTGATCACAACCCGGAAGAGTGGCGTCTTTTCATTGATTCGTCAATGTTAAGCCTGAAAGCTGTTCTGTTGCACAATGGCAACGTTTATCCTTCAGTACCTGTTGGCTATGCAGCACATATGAAAGAAACATATGAGAATATGGAAATGTTACTAAAGTATGTCCAGTATACCAGGTATAACTGGAATATCTGTGGAGACCTCAAAGTCGTTGCTCTGTTACTAGGACTGCAGCTTGGCTATACAAAGTACTGCTGTTTCATCTGTGAATGGGACAGCCGAGACAGAGAGTCGCACTATTCTAGAAAGAACTGGCCACTCCGTAAAAAGTTAGTTCCAGGACAGAAAAATGTAGCACATGAATCGCTTGTTGACCCGACAAAGATATTTTTGCCTCCTCTTCACATTAAACTGGGACTCATGAAGAATTTTGTGAAAGCAATGAACAAGGAAGGGGAAGGTTTTCGTTATTTAAGACAGATGTTCCCAAGAATAACTGATGCCAAGATCAAAGAGGGTATTTTTGTTGGCCCCCAGATCAGACATGTTATGAGTGACAAGCGATTTGAAGATCTGTTAGTTGGGCCGGAAAAAATTGGCTGGAAAGCCTTGAAAGACGTTGTTGACAATTTTCTGGGCAATTACAGAGCCCCAAACTACATTCAGCTGGTAGACAAACTTCTCAAAGCATACAAGAGAATGAAGTGCAATATGTCACTCAAGATTCATTTCCTCCATTCACACTTGGACTTCTTCCCCGCAAATCTCGGTGCTGTGAGTGACGAGCACGGTGAAAGGTTTCATCAAGACATAGCTACGATGGAGAAACGATACCAGGGCAATTGGAATCCGTCAATGCTTGCCGACTATTGTTGGATGCTACAACGTGATGCACCAGACACTGAATATAAAAGAAACTCGGGAGCAAAACACTTTTAATTCTGTTTCATTTAGTCGCTTGTGCGAAACGTAAACTTGACTATATATTTTATTGTCAGTAAACATAAAAATGTCTATTTCTCATAGTTCTTACGTGATGCAGTAAAACCAAAACCATATTTGAGCATACCAAGTTGGTACCTGTCATAATCACCAAAAACTTTTCAGGAATCAAGACTTAACCAAAAAATTGTTGTGCAGTGTAATCAATATGTGAGTTTCAAAAATATTTAGACTTGTAATCCTTATCATAGGGGTACTTCGCTTAATGAAGATTGCAAACATCTGTCTTGTTCAAGAGTCCATTGAAAGGTGTGCCTCAGCTGATTGCCCTACAGAGCCCTGTTTTGTGTTCTTTAGGGGCAAACTCAGTGGAACTTCACCCAGATGTAGATTTGAATGCTGCTCCTCATAAATGTGGCTCCCCTGGTAGCATTATTCATCTACTGTGTTGCAGGGGCTTGAGTGCAGGCCATCAGGCATCCGTAGGTAGCTCAGCGGGGTCCCGCAGGTTGCTGGTTGTGTTTTGCCTCCCCGTTTCATGTCCATAGGTTCTCGGGGGTTTGAGGCTCAGTCATGGTCAAACTGGCAACCCAAAGATTCAGTGTTGGAGAAGTATTCTGTTTGAAGCAGTGACTTCTCCCACTTCCAGTTACCTTTTGGAGCCAAGGCAGGCTGGAGCACACATCTAGCATAAGTCATAGTGAGCACAAGTCATAGTAAGATTGTTACTACCTATGGGGAAATTGGGAGGGGGGGTAGTCTTTAAAACTTTTTTTTTTTTCCTTCTTCTTCGGGTTTCTGCCTCTTCCCTTAGATTTCCCCACCTCCAAAATCCTAAAATTACTGGTGTTAAGTTTAAAATGTTTTTGATTTGTTTTTGTTTTTTTGTGTGTGTGTCAAAATGCTGCAGCAGCGGCCATCTTGGATTTCCTGATATATAGTTTTTTTCCCCCGAAGTTCTCCACAGAAGAGAAAATGGTAAAACTAGAGGGCATAATTTGAGGTTGCAGGGAGGAAGACTCGGGAGCAATGTTAGGAAATTCTTTTTCACGGAGAGGGTGGTAGATGCCTGGAACGTCAGTCCACCTGAGGGAAGTGGTGGAAAGTAAAACGAAGATGGAATTAAAAAAAGCATAGGATAAGCATAGAGGATCTCTAATTTGAAACGAAGGATGTAAATTAAAGAGCTTAGGCCGGTACTGGATATACTTACACGGTCTATATTCCATATGTGGTAACTTGGTGTAGGATGGTCAGGGGAGGGCATCTGTGGGAACTTCATTAACTTGGAACATGAGGATGTTACTGGCCAGACTTTATGGTAGATATCCTGCAAACAGAATGATTGGATAGGCTGGAGTGAGCTTAGATGCCATCTTCATCACTTGGAGCCTAGGACAGTACCAGGCTGACTTTACAATCTATGATCCAGAAATATCAAAGAAGAGAAGTTAATTTAATCATGTATTTTTAATGGGTATAACTTAATAGGCAGACTGGAAGGACCGACTGCTCAGGTCTTTATCTGCTGTCATTTACTATGTTTTCAAATCACCTTGTTTTGCTTCAAGACTGGCTCAAATGAAGTCCTCGGGCTCCTTTACCCCTAATTCATATGAGGTTTGTGCTGGATGGGTGCCACGTGCTGTGTGTCACATGAAGGAGAGCGGGAGTGGTTGGCTTAGCCTCCCCTTTGCTCTCTAGGGCTAAGAAACAGTTTGGGGGATGGGGTTCATTATTTGGGAGTAAACCCGTTTCAGAGCCTTGCACTCTTTACCAGTGCAGGAGCATGGAGGCCGCAGAGCCCAAGAGATAGTAGCCAAGACAATGGCTCAGCTATATCTGATGGCATAGGTGTCAACAGATGTTCGCATGGCCCAAGGTAGATTTCTTGGTAGCACAGGGTAACCAAATGCACATCCCTACCAAGTGAAGGAAGTATGGTATTAAAGGATAAGCAGGATCACAGAGTGGATGTGATTCTTCAAACACATTCAAAATACTAGTCTTGAGTAACAAGGCAGCTTCAGCAGCTTCCTTTGTGATACACGTCTGTCAAACCAGGTGACGTAGACTTGAGCTGGCCGACGGTGGACCTTTGGGCCAGCTCCTATTAGCTGGAGTAGTCCAGTTCTCATTCTGCCTCATCCTCCCAAGAAAGCATAATGATGTCAGGTCCTGAGCCGTTTCCCTGGTGATAGGATGACAGCTCTCAGACTATTTTGGGGGGGTCTTGGACTATTTTGGGTGCTGAAGATATTCAGAGTGGTTACAAGCTTGAATTCGCCTAGCTCTTAACAGACTACTGTGTGGACTCCCTGGCTAGTTGACAAGAGAAAATGAGCAAGTTCACAACCACAGTTCATAAGCTGTTAAAATATTCAGTCCATGGAGTTTGTGCTGCCTGAAAATTTGGGCTCTGGCAGATAACATCATGCCCAAGAAAGACTCGGATGACACGAGACCCATTCTGGATCTTTTGTATATCACTGCAACGTTGAAAGTGCCATGCTTATGCATGGAGGCACTGGGGGAATTTTCAGGCCCTGCTGGATTTGACAGAGACCCACCTGCACATTCCCTTCTTCTGAGACTTCATGTCCTGGAAAATCATTACCAGTTCTCAGCTCTTCCCTTTTGGGCTGGTGACAGCTCCTCGCACACTTACCAAGGGGGTAGTTGTAGTAGCTGTCCATCCATGCAGATTGGGCTTGCAGGTTCACCCATTCATGGCCGACTGATTAATTGGAGCTCCGCCATTCCCAGAAGGGAGAACAAGTGGTAGCCCACCTGGTTAAGGTTCTGCAGAGCCTATGCTGGGTAGTGAATTTCTGAATGAGCTAATTGGTTCTGTCCTAATCCCTGGAATACCTGGTGGGAGTCCTCAACACATCAGAAAGTAGTGTCTACCTTCCAGAGGCACAAAAACAGCTTTGCTCCCAGATAACAAGCTTGTAGACCTGACAAGCTCCATCCATGTGACACTATCTCCAAGTGCAAGCTCCATGGCAGCCACAACATCTGTTGGGCAAAAGCCACATGCGGTCTCTCCAGAACGTGTTACGATCAAGGTGGTCACCTCAATTGGACTTCTACAGATGCTGTGGACTTTGGAAGCCCAGGCCAGTATGAGCTGTTGGCTCCATTCACAGGTGTTAACGGGTATGCCCCTCAGATTGTCCTTGTGGGTAATTGTGACAACAGATGCTAGCCTGTTTGGCTGGGGGACTCACTACAATGGACACCTGATCCAGGGGCATTGGCCAACCTCTAATTTTACTAATAAATTATACCCTATTGGAAACCATAGGAGGGACCTACCTAGACACTACCACTATACTCATATAAAGACCCACTCATTCACTTAACACAAAAAGAAAGAGTGGCTGCGGGGCCAGGCAGGCTTGCACTTTTTGGATGCATGGAAGACAGCATGGACACCGTCTGCAGCTAAGTGTTTGTTTTTTCGTACTTACCATTGACTGTGTTTGAGACTCATATGTGCTGCTTGCTTTACTCACCTTTTTTTTTTTTAAGTTTTGTATTTTGGCGTGCTGGAGTGTTTTTTGAGGTGGTTCCTACGAGGACTACTATAGTGTTTCTCACTGCTGAATGAACTGATACATTTTGGACCTTGCTTAATGGTTGTTTATAAGTGGAGTTTTTTGCCATATGAAGATGAACTGAGGTTTTTTCTCCACTTCCCCCCCCCTTTTTTTTTCTTGTTTTTTTTTCCCTTGTTTTTTGTGTGTTAAGTGAATGAGTGGGTCTTTGTATGAGTGCAGTGAGTAGACGTGGTAGTGTCTAGGTAGGTCCCTCCTATGGTTTCCAATAGGGCAAAATTTATTAGTAAAATTAGGAGTTTTGTATGTCCTTCCTGAGATTTTTTTGGGCATTGGTCAACCTCCCAAAAGAAGTGGTCTGTCAATAGATTAGTATTTACGCCATTTGATTGGCATTGCAGAGGCTGGAGAAGAATCTGGAGGTGCAATTATTCCAACTCTTTTCAGACAGTGCTACTGTGGTGTTGTATATCATTCGCCAGGGAGGCATCAAGAGTGTACAGCTGTGTTTGGAGGCTCGCTTACTATGCAGGTGAGCAGAGTTTCATCTTCAGGTGTTTTCAGCGTCGCATGTAATTGGAGTGGTCAATGTCCAGGCTGATTTTCCCCAGCAGACAGACAGTGGATCCAGGAAAATGGACACTGAAGGAGCCTTCCAGTCCATTGTTCAGCACTGGGGTTGCCCAGTGTTTGATTTGATGGTGATGATAAGATAAAGGAGGCAGTCTGATTGTTTAGTTGAATATCTGAGCGCAGAAGCACTTGGCCATGACTGAAGAGCGAGCTCTTGTATGTGTTTCCTTCATGACCCATAATAGGCCGGACACTCCACAGGATTGCAAACCATTGGGGAACAGTCATTCTTGTGGCTCCAGATTTGGCCCCATAGACCATGGTATGCAGAACTGTGCCTTCAGAAGGGCGCATGTCTCGGACTGTGAGTAAAACTGGACTTTATTTCTCAGACCATTGGTCATAGAAGTTCAGGATCTCTTTGCTCTTGAGTGCACAACATTAGCGCTCAAGGGATACTCAATAGGGTCATTCCGTTTCAAGTAGTCTAATTTTAGAAAAGTGCCACACCTCACCATCACAGATTTTGATGAAACTTTGTATGCTGAATCTTACATGACCCAAACGAACTCCGGTAGAGTTTGATATAGCTCTCTGATACTATACCACAACCATGTACAGCAGAGAGCAGTGGTCTCAAACTCGCAGCCTGGGGGCCACATACGGCCCACCAGGTACTATTTTGAGGCCCTCGGGATGTTTATTATAATTACAAAAGTAAAATAAATTTCTTGATCATATGTCTCTTTAGCTATAAATTACAATATTATTATTAAGACTTAGCCAGAAGGAAAGATTTATAAACTATAAAGAGTTTTACCTCATGCAAAATTGTCATTTCTTTAATAAGACATTAACTATTTTTTCTGAGGCCCTCCAAGTACCTACAAATCCAAAATGTGGCCCTGCAAAGGTTTGAGTTTGAGCCCACTGATGTATAGTATCCCTGCACAATTTTGACAACATTGAGTTAAAATATTTCCATCTTCTTCTGCAAAGAATGAAACGAAGAATTCATTGTCTCTTCACTATGGCCTTATCCTTCCAAGTACCCCTTTGGCCTTATCCTTCCAAGTGCCCCTTTTGCTCCTTGATCATCCAGCTGTCACAAGATTCCTTACAGGTTTTCTGTTTCTGATGTACCTTAAAAAACCTGTTACTAATGGAGTTTTTGCCTGTCTGGCAAGTTTTTCTTCTTAGCTTTAACAGTGCTTTTGCATCTAACTTGCCAGTGCTTATGTGCCTTCTTATTTTCTTCATTTAGATCCTTTTTCCATTCTTTAACGGATAACCTCTTTCACTTCACCTTTTAACCACACTAGCTCTCGTTTTCTTTTCTTTCCACCCTTGTTAATACATGGAATACATCTGGTCATGGAGCCCTGACCAGGATGTCCAGACTACCCCTGTAGATGCTCACGAGCTCCTTTCTGGGGTTTTGCAGTTCCTTCATGGCTGCACTTCACCAGGGATGCATTTGTACTGCTCCTTAGTTCAAATCTGGATTTTTTGCTATGTCCTTGGAGTCTCTAATACCCCCCACCTCAAGGGACCAGAGAAGGCAAAACCATAGGCTCCCATGCCCCCTCCCCAATGCACTGCATGTGGAATACGCACAATCCACTGCAAGCTTGGCATGAATCCAAGGTAACCTGGCCTGAGGAGTCCATCACACCTATTTTTAAACAATCAAAGTGTTTTGAAGCAGATAAGAGGCTTTTATTTTCAAATTGGGAAATCCAAGATGGCCACCTCTGCAGAGATTTTAGCGCCAAAAATGACCTAGGGAATAAAAGTTAGCGATTTTAGAGGTGGGGAAACCTAACTCTAACCTCAACACCCCACCCTCTATTTTGTTTGCCAGGCTGTTAGCCTGTTACTCACTGTGCCCTGTTGGGAGCTGCAAGTGTGGAAGCTGAAAACAGTTTACAGGGAGAACCTCTGCCTCAGCAAGCTTGGAATCTGGAAGGGCTTGTGTCTTCTGACTGGCTCTCGGGCCCAACAAACTGGCAGGAGACCTCAACTCCCCCCGGATCACATGCACTCAAATGGGGGAAGGAAAGCAGTTGGCCCCAATCCTGGAAAAAACGCCACAGAGCCACTCAGCCTGCGTTCAAGCCCGCTGTGGATTAACCTGGGGTGAGCCTTGCTTCCAAGGGAATGGTTGCTGAGCTCCCAAACAGGTGGTGCAGGCTCTCCATGTCTGTGCACCACGAAGCAGTCTGCTCCTTGGAAGCAGACTATTGACCTCAGTCTGCACTCTACTGCAGCCAGAGCTGTCCCAACAGTGGGATTCTCTGCAGCACCAAAAAGTCTCACAAATGTTCCAAAAAATAAATGAAAAATTAAACATGAGAGGAAAAGACCGGCTCCTACCATCTCGCTTGTAGAAAGACAACAGGAATTGGAGGACAGCACAGAAGGATGGGAGGCAGAGCAAAATAATGCTAAGGTAGATCCCTACAAGAATTCTCATGAGAGAGTGATTGAATACCCATACATTCAGGAATGAAGTGCCTGTAGCACTAGAAATTGCTGCTGCTTTGTTTGTGCTGCTGTAGGCCTGGAAACAGTGGCAGAAAGTAGGTAGTTAGGTTTGAGGCAAACACTGGACCTGTGACTTGGAGATAGGTGAGTGTGCCAAAAACCCTAGCACAACATCACATCAATAGCCTGATGTATTGAGCTTTACTTTTCTCATAGACATAGTAAGAAAATAGCCCATTATTATTGGAAGCTATCTTTGAAATTATTCTACAAAATGTGATCATTCCTTCCAAATTAAGCTATATATAGTACGTTGAATAGAATAAAATGTCTGTAACAGCACTAGGTCTACAATTTCCTTAAAATGAGTATAAACATGGAGTATCGAGCTGACCAATAAATGAGGACCAATGATGCCATATTTAGTGTAAGGAAGGCTATTACATAAATTTACGACTGATTCTCAGTATCAGAAAGAGCAAAGGCCATAGCACCAAGCAGTACCCTGGTTTTATAAAAGATGCAATTTAGAAGTTACTCATAGTTGAAAAGTGCAAGCTCTAACCATTGTCCAAAGGTGGCATTTCACTGGGTAGGGTGCTTGAGTGTGCTGGAAAGGGACCAAATCAAACTCTCTCATTTTGTTCCTTTCCCTTCACACCTCACCAGTACCCCCTGCAGGTCTACATCCACTTGTTTCTGCTAGTTAGGCAGTGAAATCCCAGCCTTACAGCAGTCTGTGCTGCTATACATATGGATGGGTGACAGGCAGGAAAGGCAATAGTCTAGTGATTTCCAAACCTGTCCTGGGGGATCCCCAGCCAGTCATGAATATTCATTGTGGATATCCTGAAAAGCTGACTGGCTGGGGTTTCCCTTGGTTTAGGAATCACTGAAAGAGACCATGGGGCTGGTTTTTAGACCACGGGAGGCAGCCTGGCTCTCTTCTACAGTCAGCCACAAACCAGGAAATTCAATGCCGGGGTCATATCCAGTGACTGGCATTGAATTTCCAGTCTATTTTCAGACTCATTTGACATAGCAGGCCAAGAGCAGTGTCTGCATAGTAAGTACTCTTCTTTGCACTCTCAGCTTTATGTAAATAGTAGCGTCCCCAGGGGTCTGTGCTGGGACTGATGCTTTTTAACGTTTATCAATGATCTAGTGACGGAAATAGATAATTAAACTTGCTGATGACACAAAGTTGTTAAATCACAAGTGGATTGTGAAAAATTGAAAGAGGACTTTGGAAGACTTAGAGACTGGGTATCAAAATAGCAGGTGACATTTAATGTGAAAAGTGCAAAGTGATGCATTTGGGAAAGAGGAACCTGCACTATAGCTAAGTGATGAGTTTCACGTTATGAGTCACTGCCCAGGAAAAGGATACGTTGAAACCCTCAGCTCTGTGCGGCGGCTAAGAAAGCAAAAAGATTAGGTTCTTATGTTGCTAATATCTCCTAGTAGACAGGTATGTCATTCTGGACAGGTGGTTAATATCACCATGCTCAAGAGCCGTGCAGAAGAAATCCACTCCAGCTTTTGAATCCCTCCTACTTCACTAAAGAGCTCTACTGCCCTCTTCAGTTTTTACCAAAGCAGGCAATAGCCCAACAAAGAAACACATGTGAAGGATGGGTATGGGCAATTCCCTGAACTAAAAACATACATAGGAACATAAGAATTGCAATACTTGCACAGACCAAAGGTCCGTCAAGTCCAGTGTCCTGTTTCCAACAATGGCCAACCCAGGTCCCAAGTAGTGCTGGCTGATTAACCAATTCAAATTCAAATCAATTTGTTTTCCTCCAAAATTGGACTCGCTGATTCAGTGAATGACCTCCCCCCACCCCTATGAGGCCAACATACCTCCAGGGCTTCCTAAAGCAGCAGAAGCGGTGGTGGGTAGATGGCTAGCAGAGGCAGGTTCTGAACAAGCTGCTCGTTGCCTGCCACCAGAACCTTCTCTCTGCTGAGTAACTGATGATGCAGCAGAGGGAAGCCCTGGTGGGGCAGGCCACGAACAGCCTGTTCAGATCCTGCCTCTGCTAGCCGTTCACAGACTCTTCTGCTGTATTAGGAGACCCAATGTTATGTCTGATCTCTTTGTGTGTGTGTGTGGGGGGGGGAGAGGTTGTTGGGTCAGGAAGTGCTACACAGGGGATGGGAAGGAGGGCCGGAAAGCTTCTGTGCATGGGGGAGGGGGGGAGAGAGGAAGAATTGTTGGACAAGGGGTGGAAAAGAGGAAAGGAGTGCAGCAGAGGTAGAAAGGGATGAGAGTAAGAAATCCCTGCATATGGTGGAGGGGAGGGAGAAATGTTGGACATAGGGTAGAGGGCAGGGAGAGATAGTGCATGAGGAGAGAGAAATATTTCACATAATGGAGGGGAGGAATAGAGAGGCTTGACCCAGGGCACAAGGCATAGAGAGAGAAAGAGATGGTAGACAGTGGGAAAGAAAGAGAAATGTTGGATATGGCGGAAGATGGATGATGAGAGGAAAACGTCAAATGGACAGACTCTGCAGAGTGAATTAACAGAAATCAGAGCCTGGGACTAACATAATTTGAATAATAAAATGACCAGACAACAAAAGGTAGAAAAAATAATTTTATTTTCTATTTTGTGATTACAATATGTCAGATTTGAAATGTGTTTCCTGCCAGAGCTGTGTTACAGTGAGCATGAGCTAGGTCCTAACAGAGGAAAAGTCTTTTTTTTTTTTTTTTTGTTTTACACCACAGCTCCAGCGTGTGAGGTTGGTGAGGGCAAAGGGGGTGGTTGAAGAGGCTACAAAATAAACTTGCATGGATGTTTGCAGAAAACAAACGCCCAATCAGGCAATGTTAGGCTGATTTTTAAAGGGTTCCAGGGGAGATCCGGGAAATTACAGACCAGTAATGCTGACAAGTGCTGGGCAAAATAGTGGAAACAATTATAAAAAATTTACATGTAGACAAACATGATTTAATGGGACAGAATTGTCATGGGTTCAGCCAAGAGAGATCTTGCCTCACCAATTTGCTTGACTTTAAAGGTGTGAATAAATATGTGGATTAAGGTGAACTGGTTGATGTAGTGTATCCAGATTTTCAGAAAGTTCCTCATGAGAGGCTCCTGAGAAAATTAGAGTGTCATGGGATAGGAGGCAATGTTCAGTTGTGGATTAGGAATTGGTTATTGGATAGAAAATAAAGTGCGTGGTTATATGGCCATTTTTCTCAGATGGAGTGCTACAGAGATCTGGACTGGTGCTATTTAACTTAGTTATAAATGTTCTCGAGGAAGATCCAAGATGACACTGTGGTGGTAGGATGTGCTGGAAGGTAATGGTGAAGAAGCGCACTGAAAGGCCACATTGAGAAGACACACAAACTTGGCTCGTGTATTGGGTGCCTGCTGGTCATACCTTATTTCCCTGTTGGTGAACGATGGGGAAAAGGAGAGGAAAGTGCAGGAGCCTCCCTTGGTAGCACTTTCCGATCTGGGAAAGAGACAGACGACTCTTGATTCTTTTCAAGCTTCAGTGGAACCGGTGATGACTTCTCCTTCAGTCACGCCTGGAACTTTTGTCTTAGGCAGCAGTCTGGATGGGGTGTCTTTTTGAGCCCTGTAGATCTCGCGGCACTTCCTTGTCTGGGTGAAAGTCCTCCGGAGGTTCAGCATTCAATGGGGGAACCCGAGCAGGATGATATCCCCCTACGAGCAAGCGTGGCACACCTCTGGGAGTTTGGAGTTTGCTCCAAAAGAAGAAAACCATCAGATGCAAGTTGTTTCCAAAACTTTGGGTCGGGAGACAGTGAGTAATTTTATGAAAGCTAAGACCCGGGTAATTTCTGAGGAACGAGAAATAAGACCTGCCGTTGTGACACTTAATCACTGTGGGAAGCCATTAATGGCAAAAATTCCTCTAATAAAAAAAAGTTAAACAAAATGCCTTGGATGTGAAAAATATTACTCATGCAGCCTTGATTCAAGCACAGGTTGCTAATCAACATGCTCAAGAAGTGGACTCCTTAAGGTCTAGAGTCCAGGCAGTGGAACATAAGAACATAAACATTGCCTCTGACGAGTCAGACTATGGGTCCATCATGCCCAGCACTCCGCTCCCGCGGCAGCCCCTCCAGGTCCATGACATGTAAGTGATCTTTTACCTAAAACATTTTTTTTCCGTAATCCTTTAATATCCTGTATAGTAACCCTCTAACTATACCCTTCAATTCCCTTTTCCTTCAGGAAATCATCCAATCCCATTTTGAAACCCAAAATCGTACTCTGCCCTACCACCTCATCTGGAACCGCATTCCAGGTTTCCACCACCCTCTGAGTGAAGAAGAACTTCTTAGCATTGGTTCTGAATCTGTCTCCTTTTAATTTTTTTTGAATGCCTTCTTGTTTTTGTTGCCCCCGCTAGTCTGAAGAATCTGTCCCTCTCTACCTTCTCTATACCTTTTATGATCTTATAAGTTTCTATCATGTCCCCGCGTTAAGTCTCAGATTTTCCAGGGAAAAGAGCCCCAGCTTCTCTAGCCTTTCAGTATATGAAAGGTTTTCCATGCCTTTTATCATCCTTGCTGCTCTTCTCTGGACCCTCTCGAGTATCGCCATATCCTTCTTAAGGTACGGCAACCAGTATTGAACGCAGTACTCCAGATGCGGGCACACCATCGCCCGATACAGTGGCAGGATAACTTCCTTCGTTCTGGTAGTGATACCTTTTTTTGATAATGCCCAACATTCTGTTTGCCGCCTTTGAGGCCGCTGCGCATTCTGCCACCGGCTTCATTGTTTTATTCACCAAAACCCCCAAGTCCTTTTCCAGTTTGCCTTCCCCCAGTACCATCCCCCCCATCGTGTAGTTATACATCGGGTTTCCTTTCTCTATGTGCAAGACTTTACATTTCTCTACATTGAAGCTTATCTGCCATTTATTTGCCCACTCACTTAGTTTGTTCAGATCCCTTTGTAGTTCTTTACATTCCTCAACAGTTCTAACCCTACTGGAGAGTTTTGTGTCGTCTGCAAATTTTATAACTTCGCACTTCGTCCCTGATTCCAGGTCATTAATGAATATATTGAACAGCAGCGGTCCCAGCATTGATCCATGCGGGACGCCATTCGTGACCCCTTTCCAGTCAGAGTAGTGTCCCTTTACTCCTACCCTCTGTTTCCTGTCTGCCAGCCAATTTCTGATCCATCTGTGCACGTCCCCTTTCACACCGTGGTTCCACAGTTTCCTTAGTAGGCGTTCATGGAAGTCCAGATATACGATGTCTATGGGGTCACCTTTGTCCAATTGTTTGCTTATCCCCTCAAAGAAGTGCAGTAGGTTCGTTTGGCATGATCTTCCTTTACAGAAACTATGTTGGCTTGTTCTCATCGGATTATTTTTCTCTATATGCTCATTGATACTGTCCTTGATCAATGATTCAACCATCTTCCACGGAACTGAGGTTAAGCTCACCAGTCTGTAGTTCCCTGGGTTGCCTCTCGATCTTTTTTTGAAGATAGGTGTAACATTTGCTATCCTCCAGTCCTCCGGGATTACCCCTATTTTCAAGGATAAGTTGCAAATTTGCTGCAGTAACTCCGCTGTTTTGTCTCTGAGCTCTTTCAGTATTCTCGGGTGGATTCCATCTGGGCCCGGAGATTTGTCAGTTTTTAATCTGTTTGAGTACGTCTTCGAGGCTTACCTCCATGCATGATGATTTTCCCTCTTGATCCCCCTTGAAGATTTTTTCCAGTTCAGACACGTTGGATGTGACCTTTTTTGTGAAGACCGACGAGAAGAACGTGTTTAGTCTGTCTGCCACCATTTATTCCTCCTTCACCACTCCCTTCCTGTCTCCCTCATCCAGAGGTCTCACCTCCTCCCTTGCCAGCTGTTTTCTTGAACTTGATTGTAAAGGATAGAAATTATATTGCAAGGTGATTAGAATACCTTGAGAACCAATCAAGGTGTTTAAATTTACAATTTTTGAATTTTCCTAAATCTCCACTGGTTTCAGCTATGGAAATGTTTAAGAAATGTCTAGTGGAAATTTTGAAGCTGCTGTTGTAGGCACTTCCGCCTATTACCCATGTACATTACCTTCAGGTTCTGAGTACTTTGGCTAACCTGGAGGCTATAGTTGAAAAAGAAGAACATCTAGGACTCATGGCCTTTTAGAGTCCTCTCTAGAAGTTATTTCTCTCAGAATGACATTGCTGGTGACTTTTTTTTTGCATTTGAACTGGACCACATTAATGTGCTAAAGCTTTTTTCTTCAGAAATTTGGACTCGCAGTTTCTAGGATCTAAATAAGTGTTTCCTGATTTATCACGAGATAAGAAAAGGCGTAAAGCCTTCCTGGCCCTTCGAGCTCGGGTTCAGGCTATATCTGCTAATTTTGTGTTGAGATTTCCTTGTAATTGTTATATAGTTCTTGAGGGTAAACGGTATCAATTCTTTAATCCTAAACAACTAGAAGGATTTTTATTTGCTAGAGATGGAATTAATGTTATAGTGTGTGGATCCCATACATTCGCTGTTGGCTAGGAGGGAGCCCTCAGTGCGTCTTTTCAAAGTTGAGTTCATTAAGTATTTCTGAGATTAATTTGTCCTAAATCTTGGATCAGAATTTACCTTGCTGTTTGTGGATGTAAGTAGTATAAATGCTTTTGGATTGTTAATTGAGTTCCAATATATTTCTGTAATTTCTGTTAATCTCCAAGAAGGAATAATGCTAAGGTGGAAATATATTTATTATAGATATTGAGGGTTACACAACAATATCTTTCTACATATTCTCCTGAGAAGAGATAAAGGAGCAGCTAGCTAGCTGTGTTAGGGTAGATGTGTCTGAAAATAACCAATCCTAAACTGAGTTGCTAGTGCCCCTGAACTACAAAAGAAATCCCATTCTCTCACCCTTACAGGTTCACAGCTTCAGCATCCGATAGTGATGAATTGGTTCCTCTTCAGGGCTCCCTGGTTAGAATAGAGTAAGTGTTTAATCAAAATTTAAATAAACTATGAAACTATTTAAACTATAGTCTGACGAATCCTTACCTTGCACAGGCAGCTAGATTCTTAGACTGGTATAAGCAATAAATCGGCTCCTGAATTCTTCTTTGTACTGACCTTAGTACAAAAAGACACACTTTATAAGCGATAGCAACAACTCAGTCCTTCTCAGAGATGTGTACGTCACCAAGTAGTCTTCTCCTAATTCTCCAGTCCAAGCTCTTTACCAAGCCTAGTGTTGGCTTTGCCCAGATGGTCCAAGCTCTTTATCAAGCCTGGTAATGGTCCACAGGTGACAATACTAGACCAATTGGGAACTGTGTACATCTGTGATATGCGTCACCCATGCTGATGGACTTCCAGATGGTCTACCTTATCAGGAATGATACAGGCTACCTCACTAATGGGGTAGCTAATGAAGATTACTTAATTTCAGTGAAACACTCTACTCTGCAGTTTCACAAAAGATAGACTGGAGAGTTAGTGCAGGCGTGCAGCATGTCCTTGAATGTCTGCTAGCCCAGTGCTTCCAGGAAGTCATACAGAATCCATGATGGTATTCAGAAAAGATGGCTCATGGCCTAGCCAGGCCTCAGCATCGCTGTTTGGAAAGCTACATTGGCTCTCAATGAGGACTAGAAATTCATTTTAAACTTTTGTTTTTTTAAATTGTATATGGTTTGGCTCCTGATTACTTAAGTGGAATGGTTTCACTTTTATTCAGTTGGAAGGTTCTTAAATTCCTCTCAAGAGATTAGATTGAGTATTTCATCTAGCTTTCAATTGTGGAAAGTTTCTACTTGAACAGTCCATTATAGGGTTTGGTCTAGAGAGTTGCACGGGGACAGAAATCCCACCCGTCCCCGCCAAAGTCCCACCCGTCCCCATGAGGAATCCCTCCGTCCCCACCATTTCCCACGAGGAATCCCCTACATCCCCGCCCATCCCTATAAATTTCAGAAATAGTTATTTCAGTTAATTATGCTACTGAATTAAAGGCTCTGGTAGAGACCCATTTAAAAATAAGCAAAAAGATTTATTAATTTGGAAATATTAATTGGGAAGAATACATACTTTGTAAACGGGTTTCTACCAGAGCCTCTAATGTTTATAAATTTTTATCAACACAACTAATATACTACTTTATCCTGAAGCAAAAAAAAAAAAAAAAAAAAAAATTTTTTCCCTACCTTTGTTGCCTGGTTTCTGCTTTCCTCATGTTATCATTCAATTCCTTCCATCCACTGTCTCTCTTCTCTCTGAGTCTTCCATTTGCTCTGTTACTGTGCCTCTCCCTTTCTCCCCCCCTTCCAAATTGGTCTGGCACCCATCTACTTCCCTCCGCTCCCCCCATAGTCTGGCATCTCTGTCTTCTTCCCTGCCAGCGTCTTCTTCCTACTCTCTCTTCTCCATTTCCTTTCAGCGTCCTTCTCCCCTCCATCTTCCCCATTTCCTTTCAGCGTCCTTTTCCCCCCTCTGTCTTCCCCATGTCCTGTCAGCGTCCTTCTCCCCCTCTGTCTTCCCCATGTGCTGTCAGCGTCCTTCTCCCCCCTCTGTCTTCCCCATGTGCTTTCAACGTCCTTCTCCCCCTCCCCCCTCCACATGTGCTTTCAGCGTCCTTCTCCCCCTCCCCCCTCCACATGTGCTTTCAGCGTCCTTATCCCCCCTCCCCATGTGCTTTCAGAGTCCTATTCCCCCTCCCCCCTCCCTATGTCCTTTCAGCGTCCTTCTCCCCCCTGTCTTCCCCCCATGTCCTTTCAGCGTCCTTCTCCCCCCTCCCGTCCTCCCCATGTCCTTTCAGAGTCCTTCTCCCCCCTGTCTTCCCCCCATGTCCTTTCAGCATCCTTCTCCACCCCTTTGTCTTCCCCAGTGCTTTCAGCGTCCTTCTCCCCCCTCAGTTTTACCCATTTCCCTTAAGTGTCTTTTCTTCTCCACTCCACCTTTCCTCCCTTTCTCCCTCCCTGCCCTTTACCTTTGTGGCGCTTCCCCACCCGACCGACAACAGAACAGGCCCGGTCGGACAAACCTCCCAGCCCTGTAGCCGCGAATCTAAATTACCTTCTTACAGCAGCTGGAGTATTGAAGCTTCTGTAAGAAGGTAATTTAGATTCGCGGCTATAGGGCAGGGAGGTTTGTCGGCCGGGCCTGTTGGTCGATCGGGGGACCTGACCAGCTGTGCACACTCACTCCCCCCCCCCCACCCATGGCTGCACCCGGGGTGGACTGCCCCCCACCCCCCCTGCTTTGGTAGCCACTGCCTTCTCCTGACCTGCCCTGCCGCACACAGCCGATCAGAAGTCTTCACGATGTCAGCACTGACGGAGGAAGGGAGGGCTTTGCTTAAGCCCTCCCTCAGACGTCAGCGCTGACATCGGGGAAGACTTCCGATTGGGCTATGTGTGCTGCAGCAGGGCAGGAAGAAAATGGAAGACGAGGCCTCCTAGCAGGGCAGGTAGGAACGGCATTGAACCCCGCGGGAACCCATGGGATCCCCGCGGGTCCCGTGGGATTCCCATCATCCCCGTTCCCGTGCAGCTCTCTAGTTTGGTCCAAAGTTTTGGAACGATCTTTTAAGTAATCTAAGTGAGAAATATCTGTTTAGATGTTATTTGAAAACATACTTATTTGATAACTACCTGTTGTGAAAATTAATCTATTTCAGTGTTATACAGTTAGAAATGAACTTCTCTATCTGTAATGCTTGCCCACTTATGAGATTGTGATCCACTTTGAGCCAGAAAGTTAGGTTAAGGAGAATAAAAGTGACAAGATTAGATATGTAGTGCCAACAGGAATATCAGCTGGCATCTGGATAACTTCTAAGTTGGCAGATGGCCTAGTATTGAATATCTGGGCTTAATTCTGCCCACAGCTGAATACTGGATTAAGCGTTTTGGTTTGGGATGATTCCAACGTTTAGGTAGTTGTGCAGACAGCTGAAAACCATAATATACCTAGTTTTCAGGTAGCTAAAATAAATACACTTAAGATGTGCGCACAGAGAGACAAATTGCATGTATACTATATATAGGCCCAAATGAACTACTGGGTAAGAAATATAAACACTAAGGCCCTGATTCTCCAAAAGTGTGTCCCGATTTTAGGCAGCTGTAGGCGTCCTACAGCTGTCTAATCAGCCAACGGGATGCACGTTTTTTTTACAAAATGCTCCCCAGGCAGGCCGCCTATATTGAAGGCGAGGCCCGCAAGACACCTAGGCCCTGATTCTGTATAGGACGCCCAGGAGAGGCGTACTATTCAGAATCGGCCTACACTAAAACCCCGATTCTGTAACCGGCATCCATGTTACAGACGCTGGTTAGAAAATCGGATTAGATTAGACATGGCCCGCTATACTTATCGCGGCAAGGGATCTCTCTGCCGCTATAAGTATAGCGGGCCGCGACCTGTCCAATCGGATGCCCCCCCCTCCGACACTACCGACCGCCCCCCCTGACACTACCAACCGCCCCCCCCCCCTCGACATTACCGATCTCCCTCCCACCCCGACACTACTGATCGCTGGCAGGAGAGTGTCCAATCCCTCCTGCCCGAAGACGGCACGGCACAGCACAGCACCCCCCCCTCCCCTCCCGGTGCTAACAACCCCCAAACCTCCAAACTAACCTGTTCTTCAGGCCAGACGGTTCTTGCCCGTCTAGCCGGTAAGCCCGCCTCGTCGAAATGAGGCGGGCTCGACCTTCCCGGCCCATCCCGCCGAAGCCTAATGCCTGATTGGCCCAGGCTCTAGAAGCCTGGACCAATCAGGCCTTAGGCATAGCGGGTCCACCCATCCCCACTAAGTCTAAGGTCTGATTGGCCAATCAGGCCTTAGATTAAGTGGGGATGGGCGGACCCGCTATGCCTAAGGCCTAATTGGTCCAGGCTTCTAGAGCCTGGGTCAATCAGGCCTTAGGCTTTGGCGGGATGGGCCGGGAAGGGGCGAGCCCGCCTCATTTCGACAAGGTGGGCTTACCGGCTAGACGGGCAAGAACCGTCTGGCCTGAAGAACAGGTTAGTTTGGAGGTTTGGGGGTTGTTAGCGCCGGGCGGGGAGGGGGGGGGGTGCTATGCCATGCTGTCTTCGGGCAGGAGGGATTGGACACTCTCCTGCCAGCGATCAGTAGTGTCGGGGTGGGAGGGAGATCGGTAATGTTGGGGGGGGGGCGGTCGATAGTGTCGGAGGGGGGGCATCCGATCGGACAGGCCGCGGCCCGCTATACTTATAGCGGCAGAGAGATCCCTTGCCGCGATAAGTATAGCGGCTGCGTCTACTTACAATGTAGACCAGCATTTTGCTGGCCTACATTTTAAGGTTTCTTCCTCTACTAGGGAGACGCGTAGGGCCACCTAGGTTCGCCTAAGGCCCTTAGGCGAGCTTAGGCGTCTTGCGGGTCTCCCTAGGCTCCCGGAGGCGCCTTCAGGCCTGCCTGGGGAGCATTTTTTTTAAAAAACGTGCATCCCGATTGGCTGATTAGACAGCTGTAGGACGCCTACAGCTGCCTAAAATCGGGACGCACTTTTGGAGAATCAGGGCCTAAGTTCACAAAGTTGCAAATTCAGTTTATTATCTTTTGACCGAATGAAGATGGTGCAATGATAAGATGACTGAAAACACCTACAGGGGAGCATTCCCCGATTTGTGATTTTCTCACCGTTTCATGGTTCTGAGCACCACCTCGGTTTTAAAGGTTGTAACAGTTATAGTTCATTTTTTTGTTTGTTGAGTACTATATATAGGCAGCAGACTAGGGTGGGCCACTGGTTCCATGTCCCAATCTTTGTCTCACATGGTGCTAGTATGTTGAACTAGAGAGCCTCCCCCTGCCTATGCTACTCTTTTGCCATGCAATAATGCAGACAACTTGATTTCAGTGAGCCATTTGATGGTGGGATATCTCTGTTCTAAAATGAGTACACGTCAAGAAACAATTTCCAGTAATAAAAGCATGACTTTGAGGGTTCATGACCTTAACTTACATTAACTTTTGACCTAAAGTTAAATCACATTTTAACTCATGTTTCCAGAGCTAATGTTGGTCTGTGGTAGGGTTACCATATGGCTTTAGGAAAAGTAGGATGGATTGAAACATCTAGATTTTACTTTTATTGCTTTCAATGGAAATAAAACCCAGACGTCTCTAAAATGTGATTGCATATGGCTCTCGAGCAAGCATAATGTCCTTCATTCTAAATGTGATTACAGCATGGTTTATGCTGACAAGACGTATAGGCACTTATGTTTATTTATTTATTTTCTGAAGACATAAGAATATCCTTACTGGGTCAGACCAATGGTCTATCAAACCCAGTAGCCCATTCTCACGGTGGCCAATCCAGGTCACTAGTACCTGGCCAAAACCCAAGCAGGGTAGTATGTACTCATATTTGGCTGATGTCACCTATGGAGCCTTAATGCAGATGCTGCCCAGCGTTCTTCAATGCTCCTTTATATTCTGGAAGCTTTTGGCAGGCCCAACTTTGCATACTTGTGTGCCTTCCCTCCTACCCGACTTGCACAGGACCTGCAGTATTTCTCATCCACAAACAGTGAAGCCATGCCATGACTGTTTTCTCATCTGTGTTTTCCTTGCCTCCCTGCCCTTATTTAAATTTTGTTTGGAATTGTGTGGATCATTTTATAAAATTTGTTTCCCTTTTAATTTCTTAGTTATTTTTGGTCACATAAGTTTTTTCTTGTTTTTCACAGCCACACCTTCCTTAGGCCTTTGCTTCGAGCCAGATCTTGCTCTAAAATTTTTATTTATTTATTTTTTGACATTTGAGTGATTTTACTGTGGCTATCTTCCCCATTAAGTCCCAGAAAACTTCCAGACTGTGCTAGGATCATATCTGTGACTGACCCACATGATATGTGCCTAACCTGTCTTGGGGCTTTATTTTGTTAGGGGCTTATTTGGTGAACTATATTGGTTTACTTTTTCTCCTGTTCTTGTTATATAAAGATCTGTTGCTGACTTTGTAGCTCCTTTTCAGTTTGAACTATAGATCAGTTTGAACTGCTCTAATATCCTTCCATCCCATCAGCTCCCTCTTCGGACACTCCCATATTTTAACAGTCAGCATGTTTAAAATCAGGATTTTGAGCTTTTGTGTGTGTTCATTCTATTATCCCAGGACAAGCAGGCAGGTATTCTCACTAATGGGTGATGTCATCCGACAGAGCCCCGATACGGACGTCTCACAAGCATGTGTTGCTTGAAGAAACTTAGAAGTTTCGAGATGCCCGCACCGCGCATGCGCCAGTGCCTTCCCGCCCGATGGACCGGGCGTGTCTCCTCAGTTCTTTTCTTTCCGCGGAGCTGAGAAGTTTTACTTCAATTCTGCGCTGACTGAATTCACGTTTTATTGCCTTCTAATTCCGCGATTTTGGATTTCTTTTCCTCTTTTCGTGTGTTTTCTTTATTTTATTAAAAAAAAAAAAATAATAAATTTTTTCTTCCGGCGAGTCGGCCGGGTCGGCCACGTGGCTCAGGCCCAGCTCCTTCGATCTAGCGGCGGAGCTTTTTCGGCCTATGTCCCGGCCAATCACTGGTTTTAAAAAGTGTAGCAAGTGCCAGCGCGCGATTTCGCTGACGGACCCGCATCGACGCTGCCTGCAGTGTCTTGGTCCAGAACATTTCCCGAAATCGTGCCGGCCTTGTTCCACTCTAACAGCGCGAGCATTTAAGCGGCGCTGCCTGTTGTGGGAGTCGATGTTCAAGATGGAAGCTGCTAAGGAACCTTCAGCTTCGACTTCATCGGCCGCTTCGCCTGTCCATGCGAAACCAGCGAATACTCCTGCTACTCCAGGCCTTTTGAAGCCGGCTTCGTTTACCCCGACTTCGGCCACGAGTTCGCATCCGGTGCCTGTTCCCGTCTCCTCGGCTCAGGTACCGCCTTCCACTATTCCACCGGTGGTCATTAAAGTGCCGAAGGCTACCAAGCAGAAGCACTCGACCACGAAGGAGCGCGAAGACCGTGCAGGAGGACCCCCCTTTCGGTGCGGATCCCTCCATATCGGCTTCGCTGCGGTCCCTGCTGGAAGCTCAGTTCGTCGAGCTCATGCAGACTATGGGACCCAGGTTAATCGCCTCCATCCAGTGTGACCTCCCGGTCCCGATCCCAGGGGGCGGGCCGCCCCCTCCTCCTCGTCGATCGATCTCGTTGCTTGACGAGGAGGAGCGGCGGAGGGCGGCTGGTTCCTCGAGGCGGGCCTCCTTTAGCGATATGCCTCCTTTAGAGCCCATTACGCCTCCGCGCCATCACGGTGCCGTTCCTCCGACTGATAATCGAAGTCCTGGGCATAGTAAATCACAGGAAGAGTTCTTCCGCACTCCATACCAGGCCTGGGCTGCATCGCGTGAGGCGGCCTCCATTCCGCCCCTTCGCTCTACCGCTTCCAGTCCCATACATTCACTGGAAGCTTCGGGGGACCATGCAAAGTATAGGCGTTCCCGCTCTCCCTCCCGGCACCAGGAGGGACATCGATCCAGACACTCATCTCGGCACTCCTCGCGCCATTCTGAGGTTTCGCCGCAGAAGAAGCTGCCACGTCTGGGGTACTCCTCATCGGATTTATCTCCCCCCGGAGGGGCCGGAGTACGAGGAACCATCTACCTCTTATTCTCCTTGTCGATCCCAAATCTCTCTGGATCCTGAGGCTTCTACTTCCTCCAGTCCGTCTCGAAGGCCCGAACTGGCGGACCAGTTGTCCTTTTCTTCATTCCTCAGGCAAATGGCTGATGACTTGGATGTGACTTTGGACACTGGGTCTCGGTATTCTAAAGAGTATCTCGACACCATGCACTTGCCTAATCCTCCTGCGGAGTCTCTTCGGCTTCCTCTACATAAATTGCTGGATCAAACATTCATGCGATGTTTTGAAACGCCGTACTCCATCCCTGCGGTCCCGAGCAAATTGGATGCCAGATACCGCATTGTTCATCACAAAGGGTTTGAGGGCGCTCAACTCTCTCACCAATCCCTGCTGGTCGAGTCCTCTCTCAAGCGTTCTCATCCCTCCCAAGTCTATGCCTCTGTGCCACCGGGACGAGAAGGGAGAACGATGGATAAGTTCGGTAGGAGGATCTACCAGAATTCTATGATGGCGTCTCGAGTGCTCAATTATAATTTCTTTTTTTCTTCATATTTGGAGTTCTTCTTGCTGGTGCTCCGCAAGTTTACTCCTTACATTGATTCTCAGGCTCGATTCGAGTTCGAGGAAGTAGTAGCCTCCCTTTCCCAGCTACGTCTCCAGCTGATGCAGTCCTCGTACGATGCCTTCGAACTCTCGGCACGTGCTGCCGCCTGCTCCGTGGCCATGCGTCGATTGGCATGGCTTCGAACGATTGACATGGATCCGAACCTACAAGACAGACTTGCCAATGTGCCTTGTGCGGGCGCCGATCTATTCGACGAGTCTATCGAGACTGTTACCAAGAAACTTTCGGATCATGAAAAGTCTTTTCAATCTATTCTTCGGCCTAAGCCCAAGCCTCAGCAGTCTCGACCTTCTAGACCGCCTTTGATTTATCAGCGGCGCTACACCCCTCGTCAAACTCCTGCTGCGAGACAACCGGCGAAGAGACAGCCTCCCCAGAAAGCTCTGAACTGAAAGAAAACCACTCCATGGACCTGTTCAAAGTAATATATGGATGATATAACAGAGTTCACAGATTTGCTCAGAATCATGGAGGGGAAAACTGGGGCGAACCCCAGAGGAAAACCCACCTCACAGCCCAATCATCGCATGGACAAGTAAACCAGAGGTTATATCAATTCATATATGTTTTTACGTTGTGAAAAAACTACGGTTTACTATAGCTTATAGTCAAAGAACTTAGGCAAACTTAGCTTGCAGCTTGCGAGTTCCGACATGCATGTTTCGGTCCTGCCTCAGGGAACACACAGGAAAAATCTTAAGACAAACATTCATGCGTTGTGCGCTTCTCTATGTGAGACAACAGTCCTCTGTTGGAATCTCCCATCGCATGAGTGTTTGTCTTAAGATTTTTCCTGTGTGTTCCCTGAGGCAGGACCGAAACATGCATGTCGGAACTCGCAAGCTGCAAGCTAAGTTTGCCTAAGTTCTTTGACTATAAGCTATAGTAAACCGTAGTTTTTTCACAACGTAAAAACATATATGAATTGATATAACCTCTGGTTTACTTGTCCATGCGATGATTGGGCTGTGAGGTGGTTTTTCCTCTGGGGTTCGCCCCAGTTTTCCCCTCCAAGATTCTGAGCAAATCTGTGAACTGTTATTTCATCCATATTACTTTGAACAGGTCCATGGAGTGATTTTCTTTCAGTTCAACACTTGCATTTTATCACTCCTGTTACATTGTTTATAACTGGTCCCCTTTCCCATATTCCCCAGAAAGCTCAGCAGAAGCCTCAGCCGCCGGCTGCACCGAAGGCTACTCAGCCTTTTTGACTCTCTTCCAGGGAGCATAACCGATCTCGTTCTGCATCCCCCTATTTTTCCCATCGGGGGTTGCCTCCATCATTTTTACCATCGATGGGAGGCTATTACCACCGACCTCTGGGTCCTTTCCATCGTAAGAGAAGGATACTCCCTTCATTTCCATCGGATCCCTCCGGACCACCCTCCAAGAGAGTATCCTTCCAACTTGACGCAGACCGCCCTTCTCCTTCAGGAGGCTCAGGCTTTGCTCCGGCTTCGGGCCGTCGAGCCGGTCCCGGTGGACCAGCACAACCGGGGGTTTTACTCCCGGTACTTCCTCGTCCCGAAGAAGACGGGCGATCTGCGGCCCATTCTGGACCTTCGAGTCCTCAACAAGTTTTTGGTAAAGGAGAGGTTTCGCATGCTGACTCTTGTTTCTCTCTACCCCCTCCTCGAGCGGAACGACTGGTTATGCTCTCTGGATCTCAAGGAGGCCTACACTCACATTCCCATTCATCCGGCCTCCCGCAAGTTCCTCAGATTTCGGGTGGGACATCTACATCTGCAGTATCGAGTGCTTCCTTTTGGCCTGTCCTCGTCTCCCAGAGTCTTCACGAAGTGTCTGGTGGTGGTGGCTGTGGCACTCCGGAACAGGGGTCTTCAGGTATTTCTCTACCTCGACGACTGGCTCATCAAGGCCCCGTCAGCTCCAGAGGTCATTTCAGCGACCTTGACCACGATCTGCTTCCTGCAGAGCCTGGGCTTCGAGATCAACTTCCCCAAATCTCATCTGAAGCCTACCCAGTCCCTTCCCTTCATTGGGGCGGTACTGGACACCATTTAGCTTTGAGCATTCCTTCCTCCGCAGCGCATGGATGCTCTTCTTCATCTCTGCCAGTCTGTATCTTCTCGCCAGTCCATCTCAGCGAGACACATGATGGTCCTCCTGGGCCACAAGGCCTCTACAGTTCATGTGACAACCTTTGCCAGGCTCCATCTCAGAATTCCTCAGTGGACCCTAGCTTCACAATGGACTCAAGTGTCAGACCCGTTGACTCGACACATCATAGTCACTCCTGCTCTTCGGCAGTCTCTACTTTGGTGGATGACCTCTTCGAATCTATCCAGAGGTTTGCTGTTTCACACTCCTCCTCACCAGAAGGTTCTCACAACCGATTCCTCGACCTATGCCTGGGGAGCTCATCTGGATGGGCTTCGCACTCAGGGGTTCTGGACCAGTGCGGACCGCCTCCATCAAATCAATCTTCTGGAGCTCAGAGCCATCTTCTATGCTCTTCAAACTTTTCAACATCTGCTTCACGACATGGTGGTCCTCATCCGCACAGACAACCAGGTCACCATGTATTATGTAAACAAGCAGGGGGGCACGGGATCGGCCTCCCTATGTCAGGAAGCTCTCAGAGTCTGGGATTGGGCGGTTCGCCACAATGCCTTCCTCAAAGCTGTCTACATTCAGGGGAAGGACAATGTTTTGGCAGACAACTTGAGTCGTCTCCTCCAGCCTCACGAATGGACTCTCCATTCCAACCCCCTTCATCGGATCTTTGCACAATGGGGGACGCCTCAGATAGACCTCTTTGCGGCTCCCCACAACTTCAAACTGCCTCAGTTTTGCTCCAGGATCTACACTCCTCATCGCCTCGAGGCAGACGCCTTTCTGTTGGATTGGGGGAATCGCTTTCTGTATGCGTTTCCTCCATTTCCTCTCATTCAAAAGACTCTGATCAAGTTGAAATCAGACCAGGCCACCATGATTCTGATAGCTCCTCGGTGGCCCAGGCAACCTTGGTTCTCCCTTCTACTTCAACTCAGCAGCAGGGAGCCGGTGCTTCTTCCAGTGTTTCCTTCTCTACTTACTCAACATCAAGGATCACTGCTTCATCCCAACCTGCAGTCTCTCCACCTGACAGCTTGGTTCCTCTCAACGTAACCCCTCACCAGTTTTCCCAGGTGGTGAGGGATGTTTTGGAGTCTTCCAGGAAGCCTGCTACTCGACAATGCTACTCCCAGAAGTGGACTAGATTTTCTTCCTGGTGTGTGTCCAATTCCAAGGAGCCTCAGCGAGCTTCACTATCCTCTGTGTTGGACTATCTTCTACACCTGTCTCAGTCTGGTCTCAAGTCTACATCTATAAGAGTCCACCTGAGTGCTATTGCGGCTTTCCATCAGCCTCTACAAGGGAAACCCTTCTGCTCATCCTGTGGTTTCCAGATTTATGAAAGGACTTTTCCATGTTAATCCTCCTCTCAAACCTCCTCCTGTGGTTTGGGATCTCAATGTTGTCCTTTCTCAGCTCATGAAGCCTCCGTTTGAACCTCTCAACAGGGCTCCACTTAAGTATCTTACCTGGAAAGTGTTTTTTCTGGTAGCCCTCACGTCTGCTCGCAGGGTCAGTGAGCTTCAGGCCTTAGTGGCGGATCCACCTTTCACAGTATTCCATCATGACAAGGTGGTCCTTCGCACTCATCTGAAATTCCTGCCTAAAGTGGTTTCTGAGTTTCATCTAAACCAATCCATTGTACTTCCAGTGATTTTTCCAAAGCCTCACTCTCATCATGGTGAATCAGCTCTTCACACACTGGACTGTAAACGTGCTTTGGCTTTCTACCTGGATCACACCAAACCGCACAGAACTGCTCCTCAACTTTTCATCTCCTTTGATCCGAACAAGTTGGGACGACCTGTATCGAAGCGCACCATCTCCAACTGGATGGCGGCTTGTATCTCTTTCTGCTATGCCCAGGCTGGATTATCCCTTCCCTGTAAGGTTACAGCCCATAAGGTCAGAGCAATGGCAGCCTCTGTAGCCTTCCTCAGATCGACACCGATTGAGGAGATTTGTAAGGCTGCCACTTGGTCCTCGGTTCATACATTCACCTCTCATTATTGTCTGGATACTTTCTCCAGACGGGATGGACAGTTTGGCCAAACAGTGTTACAAAATTTATTCTCCTAAATTGCCAACTCTCCCTCCATCCCATTGAGGTTAGCTTGGAGGTCACCCATTAGTGAGAATACCTGCCTGCTTGTCCTGGGATAAAGCAATGCTACTTACCGTAACAGTTGTTATCCAGGGACAGCAGGCAGCTATTCTCACATCCCACCCACCTCCCCTGGGTTGGCTTCTCGGCTAGCTACCTGAACTGAGGAGACACGCCCGGTCCATCGGGCGGGAAGGCACTGGCGCATGCGCGGTGCGGGCATCTCGAAACTTCTAAGTTTCTTCAAGCAACACATGCTTGTGAGACGTCCGTATCGGGGCTCTGTCGGATGACATCACCCATTAGTGAGAATAGCTGCCTGTTGTCCCTGGATAACAACTGTTACGGTAAGTAACATTGCTTTTTAGTTCTTGCATCAAACCGTTAGGTGTGATCACTGTTGGCCAGGTGGGCGATCACCTGAGCAGTATTTGCATGCTATATTGTGAGTAAAAGCATCTTCAAACTGCAAAAATGTAATTGTGTCAAGCTTTATTGTATGCTTTTTAATATCAGCAGGTAAACTAAAAATGGTGCGGAAGTTGCTAGCTTAATTTTTCTGTTGTGCTTAGAGGTAAAAGAATAGATTGGACAACTTGTAACAAATCAAATTGGAGGACCCCCATAGCAGAGGGGAACTCAAGCACCGAGTACAAAATACTGCAGGCGGATTGATAACGGCAATGTCAAAATATGCTCATTTTACACCTTATCTTCGACAATTACACTTGCTACCAGTGGCATTTAGAGTTCAGTATAAGGCAGTGACGATTTGCCATCAATTCCTATATGGTACAATCCCAGAACTTTTTCAAGAGCACGATGACTAATTATCAACCTAAAAGATCACTGCACTCTGAAAATTCTGCTCTGTTGAAGGCGAATGCCCAATCCATGTAGAAACCAGCGCAATGACTTTTTTGTTGTGCAGGAGTAAAATTGTGGAACTCACTTGTAGGGCAGATACGGAAATGTGTTGATAGAGGTACATTTAGGAAACTGTTTGTCAATGCCTCTCTATGGGGTCTGATTTCTTCTGATTGTAGATTTTCTGAGGAACTAATTATTGATTAGAGAATGACACGGTGACAAAATTCATCACCGTTCCCGTCACCGGGAAATAATCCCATGCCATTTTCTAGTGTCTATGGTGCGCCCGCATCTGGAGTACTGTGTACAGTACTGGTCACCGTACCTCAAAAAGGACATGGCAATGCTTGAGGGCGTCCAGAGAAGAGCAACTAAACTGATTAAGGGTATGGAGAACCTTACATACACTGACAGACTGAAGAAGCTGGGGCTGTTCTCCCTGGAAAAACGGAGACTCAGAGGAGATATGATAGAGACCTTCAAGATCCTGAGGGGCATCGAAAAGGTTGACAAAGACAGATTTTTCAATTTGAAAGAAACCACAAGAACAAGGGGTCACTCGATGAAATTGAAGGGGGACAGGTTTAAAGCAAACGCAAGGAAGTACTTTTTCACACAGAGGGTGGTGGACACATGGAACACCCTTCCGGAGGCCGTGATAAGAAATAGCACAGTACAGGGTTTCAAGGATGACCTGGATAGGTTCCTGGAAGACAAAGGGATTGAGGGGTACAGATAAGAGCAGTGGAAGGTTTAGAGATAAGTGTAGAGGTAGGTAATAAAATTAGTCAGGGACCGCTGACCAGGCAATATGCCTGATGGGCCGCCGCGTGAGTGGACCGCTGGGCTGGATGGACCTCTGGTCTGCCCCGGCGGAGGCGACTACTTATGTACTTATGTCTATTTCAACCTCGGTCCTTCTACACCATAATTCTTCAAAGCAAAGCTTGTGGGTTAGTGGTTGAGGCCATTCATACTCTGATTCTTCCCTCTCTCCTTAAAGAATGACATGAAGATGGTTTCCCACGTTATCCGCGGGGACGGGAACGGTGATGAATTTTGTCACCGTGTCATTCTCTATTATTGATGTTTGTCTTTGTTTTAAATTTATGTATGTAATATTTTGTAAACCATCTAGGTTTAAGATGGTAGAAATTTTTAAAATAAATACTGATCTGAGTGGAGGACCAGTCTAATGGTTAGTGCAGTGGTCTTTGATCTTGGCAAATTGGGCTCAAGTCACATTGCAGCTCCTTGGGCAAGTCGTATAACCCTCCATTGCCTCAAGTACAAAAAAATAAAAATAAACCTTAAATTGTGAGCCCACTAGAGACAGGTGTTTGCAGATGTGTGTCCAGAATTGGTATGTCTAATAGTACCAAAGAAATTATTATTAGTAATAATCTAGGTGGAGTTAAAGTCCCTAAAGCAAATGATTTATACTTAGGAATTTAATTCCTGGGACGAGAGATGTAAAGCAACTCTAGCCCCAGAAATGAGAGTCCCCTTAATGCCGATACCTTCATTCAAATGGAATTTGCTTGGCATTTGTGTGAAGTCTTAAACTCTGGGGGGAAAACTGTTTGTACATTAGAGACAATTGCAAAATAAGCCTGTCAGTGAGTAACAGTAAAGCCAAATGTGACAAACTAGTTTAAAGAGCTTCTTTAGACTGAAGCAAGAAGGGTTATATGATTCAGAGAAGGGAGGGTTATCTTTGCAAGGGAAGAAGTATTTCTCAATTGGAATAAAAGGCTTATTAAATACATTGCCTTATTTGGTGTTGCTAAATATTCTCTTTAGTATTAATAGAGCTGGTAGAATTCTAATAGTATCTCTGCATGCTAGAGAATAAAGTAGACCTGCACAGGCAGGGAGCCCAGCTAACCAGACTACCTTCAAAAGCAACTTTAGCAAACTTGAAAGACCAGGACATAAGCCAAAAATGCCTAACTTGAGTGAGTTTGAAGATATCCTTGGGATACCTGAACAGAGTTGTCTTCCTGGAGTGTTTTTTTTCTTTGCTAAGTATTTAAACCACTGAAACCTTGACCTCTTGGCTGCATTCAATTTTGTAATGTCTTTCTGCTTTCCTGCAGTTGTTGACCTGCTGTACTGGCGAGACATAAAGAAGACGGGCATAGTGTTTGGGGCCAGCCTCTTCTTGCTCCTTTCCTTGACTGTGTTCAGCATTGTGAGCGTGTCTGCGTACATTGCCCTGGCTCTGCTCTCTGTCACCATCAGCTTTAGGATATACAAAGGCGTTCTGCAGGCTGTCCAGAAGTCAGATGAAGGCCATCCATTTAGGTGAGAGAAGTTTTCACTCTTATCTTCAAAGAAAAGAACTGTGTGTAATTTTTTTTTTATTTTTTAAATCCTTTATTTTGATGCCCGAGAGAAGAGGAGCCTAATCAGACTTTTATAACCACTCAAACTGAATGGCTCTAACCTCTTTAGTCTTTCCTCATATGAGAAGAGTTCCATCCCCTTTATCATCCTGGACTACAAAATCATGAGTAGTGTAGAACGGGTACAGGTGGATCAATTTTTTTTACTCCATCAAAAATTACAAAGACTAGAGGACATTTAATAAAGTTATAGGAAGATACATTTAAAACAAATAGGATGAAATATTTTTTCACTTGGAGAATAGTTAAGCTCTGCAATGCGTTGCCAGAGGATGTGGTAAAAGTGGTTAACATAGCTGGTTTAAAAAAAAAAGTTTGGACAAGTTCCTGGAGGACAAATCCATAGTCTGCTATTGATACAGACGGGGGAAGCCACTGCTTGCCCTGGATTGGTAGCATGGAATGTAGCTACTATTTGGGTTTTTTGCCAGGCACATGTGACCTGGATTAGCCACTGTGAAAGTGGGATACCGGGCTAGATGAACCATTGGTCTGACCCAGTAAAGCTATTCTTATGTTCTCACTAATTAAATTCTAAAGCAGTTAGTAAGTGCTTTATTGAAATATTGCTTTCATATCTTAATGTACAGCATACCAGCTCACAGTAAGAGGTAGCTGAGTAATGAGTGGTCAGTGGTGGACATTTGGGTAAGCTGACCGAATTTCAGTTTTGATGCTGAAAATAGCCTGAAATCTTTATTAGGCCTTATTTCAGCTGAAAATGCCAGTATATTTTTGACAAACATTTATGCTGTGTACTATAACTTTCCTCTGAACAGGAGAAGCACTCCCCCCCCCCCCCCAAAACCCTGAACCTACCATACAATGCTGGTGGTCCAGTAGCTAGTCAGGACAGGAATGATCCCCAGTTGTTCCTGCTCATGTCATTTCCACTGTTAAAGTGGTAGCACTGCCAGATTTGCCAATTCGAATCGATTCACCGATTCACTTCAGTGAATCAATTTGAGTCGATTCATTTCCCCCAAATTCAGTTAACAGCTGTCTTCCCCTCCCCCCCAACCCGTGAGGCCTGACACCTCCAGGACCTCCTAAAGCAGCAGCAACGGCGGTGGATGGCTAGCACAAGTAGGCTTTGAATAAGCTTGTTCACGGCCTGCCCCGCCAGGGTTTCCTTCTGCCGCATCATCAGTGACAAGGTGAAAAAAATTTCTGCTGGTAATAAACTGCTCATCCCTAGCTTGTGTTGCATTTCTGAATATTGAGACCATGACTTTGATCAAGTGACTTGTACTTCAGTGGATCTTTGTGGAGTTGTGTTTCGCACAAACATTTATGTTATAGTGGACATCTGAGTGAAGATGGAGCACAAAGATTTTCCATTTCCATTCACTCCATTCCAGGGAGGCATAGTCAACTTAAGGAGGGGGGAATAATAGGAAGTGGTGGTTGACTAAAGTTTCAGAAGTGGGAGTTCTTTAAACACGCTAAGTGTATTCTAGTTAGACTTCTAGTGTAGAATAGTCCCTATGTTTTGGCAACATGTATGTATTCTATTCCTACCTAGTGATCCAGCTCTGTTTGGGTGCCGGTGTTGTCCTCTGGGTCCTACAGAAGTTGGTTTTAATTCTTCATCCAGGTTCTGACAGCCACAGACTAGGGAATGTAACTTCCTGCAGCCCTTCTACAACAGCAGATGCATCACACTATACAGTTATAATCCCTGAGTGCCTGGAGGCCTCCTTGCTGGAGCAAGCATTCAGATAGGGACTGTACTCAAAACACTGCTTGCTGCTGATCTTGTGTTTTATGTAGTTAGGGAAGGCACAACAAAGGACTCATGAGGATGAGATGTCGGTAATCCAGCCACGGGTGTAAAGTTCAACGTTCACTTTATTGATAGTAGCACTGCGGAAGTGAACGTTGAACTTTACACCCGTGGCTGGATTATTGACATCTCATCCTCATGAGCCCTTCGTTGTGCCTTGATTGTCTTGTCATTGAAGCCTTCTTGGGCTCCCTTTTTGCTGTTAGGGAAGGCTTAGAATAAGTTTTTGTTTTGTTTTTGTGCGTACTTGCAGTGCTAGCACAGTGACTATTAAAGTAGTCGGTGACAGAATGTACTTATATCACTGCTGAGTTAGATGAGATGTGACTGCAGACTGATTATGGCCCATAGTTTAGGGGTACAGTTTGTGGAGTGTTGTATTTTTTTGGTTGAAGTCCCTTTCTCTGTAAATTTGGCCTTCAAAGATATTTAATGATGATTTTTCTCATGCTGCAGGGCTTACTTAGACTCCAGTATTGGTATATCTGAAGAGTTGGTCCAGAAGTACAGCAATGTTGTTCTGGGCCACATTAACTGCACTGTTAAAGAACTCAGGCGTCTCTTTCTGGTGGAAGACTTGGTTGACTCTCTGAAGGTAAGTCATAAGATTTAGAGCTCTTTTTACAAAGCCATGGCAGCAAATGCAACAAAGCCATTCAGTTCCTATGGTTTTCGTCAATTTGCTGTGCTGGGATCACTACTTTGTAAAAGGAGCCCTTAGCTTTTGCATTTTTTTAATTTATAAATTTTTGCAACTTTGTGTCAAAATTTTTCCTTGTTTATATAAGCAAAACAAATGAAACTTGGGCGATCTTATACATTTTAAAATCTATTCAATGAAACTAATGCAGATTTTCATGTTTTTTAAACTGACGTGTAAAAAGCCTCAAAGTGGGCCGATAAAATAGATGCCTAAAAAATTTCAAAGTTTAGCCTTCTGTGGCTCCTGTAATAATAAAGCTATCCCCGTAAAACTTTTTGTCTCTCTTGTGACATGACTTTATCAAATATATGATTTCAACTTATAAGTTCAAATCTTGTTGCCTTACAATTTAAATTTATTGGTTTATTAAAATACGGGTAGTTTTAACCAGCTTTTACAAAAAAGTCATCTAGAAACCATTTTCATCTAGAAACCAACTCTATTAGAGCATGTTTTGAGAAAATATGGTTTTGTTTTTCAATGCCACCAAATAATGCCAAAAAATAAGGGTCATAGATTAACGAGCTACTGTATCTTTCAACCTTTGATACTTTATATAAATGTATAATGCTATTTCATTGCAATACGGATGGTATGCTGAGCTTTAGGGTTGTTAATCTATGCTCCTCCTCCTCCTCAGTCTCGGCTGCATCCTTCAGTTCTTCCTTCTATAGGCGAGCATGAAGGTGTCTTGCTGATCTACTCCATTTATTGTCTTGTGGTACCTTTTGTTTTTTTCACTTTATTTGCAGTTTTTTCTACACGGCTTCAAGGACTACTGTGCCAGCTTAAAGAGGAGCAGACAAAGCCAGATTCTGCAATGATTAAAAATACTGTGATAAAAATCCAACCGGACCCTCACGGTCCGTGTTTCGGTGAACACGCCTTCCTCAGGGGTCCAATGGTGTGCAACCTCACATATAAAGAATTGGGACTGAAAACAGTCTATTGTCTTTAAACATGTGAGCAAATGCATTTTTTTGCTACTTCAGCTTGTCTGCGGTGTTTTTTGCTCACATGTTTAAAGACAATAGACTGTTTTCAGTCCAATTCTTTTATATGTGAGGTTGCAAACCAGTGGACCCCTGAGAAAGGCGTGTTCGCCGAAACATGGACCGTTTAGGGTCCGGTTGGATTTTTATCACAGTATTTTTTATCATTGTACTTTTTTAATTGAATTTTCATGGTTTTATATGTCAGTGTTTAATATGTTATCTCCAGAACATCTGTATCCACAGTTTTTATTTTAATCCTGATTCATAATAAACAGAGCCTAAACACTATAACAAGGAATTCTTTCTTAAATGCAATAAAAACATCACAATTGGTCTCCTCCCTTACCCATAAAATTCTAAACATTTTATGCAAGGGCACAGTAAGGTTGGAAAACTTTTGTACAGAATTTAATATGTAACGATCACAATTTATGCAAAAATGCCAGAGAATTGATGCAGAAATTTAACCCTCAGTCACAGAATTTACCTCTGCACTCTTGCAGGAAACTAGGGATTGTTTAAATCAGCGGTCTCAAACTCAAACCCTTGGCACAGCCACATTTTGGATTTGTAGGTACTTGAAGGGCGGCAGAAAAAATAGTTAATGTCTTATTAAAGAAATGACAACTTTGCAAGAGGTAAAACTCTTTATAGTTTATAAATCTTTCCTTAATTGCTTCTGATGATTTCAGCTATCCACAGCTGAAAGCAGTGCAACAGGCAGAAAGTGAAGTTTAGATAGCTTTTCACTTTCTGCATGTTGCACTGCTTTCAGCTGTGTATAGCTGAAATTATCAGAAGCAATTAAGGAAAGATTTATAAACTATAAAGAGTTTTACCTCATGCAAAATTGTGATTTAGATTCTAAAGTATCAACTGCAAGAGACAAGATTTTAGTGTAGTCCTCTAGGCTTTTATACAGGGGAGAATCCAACTTGTTCTGAAAAACTTGTGCCTTAAGTTGTCTGCAACCGCCTTCAGTTCTCACCTCCTCCAGCACCAGACACAACCGTCATCTTACATCAAGCAGTCACCACCAGGAGAGGTGCCAATTTTCACGAGATTACATACACACGCACAAGCTGCACTGCTTCCAATGGTTACCTTACGTTCTGGAATGCTGCCCACCTTGCTGCTGTAACCTCACGCAAGTGCTTTCCTGCATCTGTACGCGATTGTGAGGTGGAGTGGAGAGGACAATTGTGTACAGACACAGGAAAGTTCTTGCGTGAGGTTACAGCAGTGAGGTGGGCAACGTTCCAGAACAATGGTAACATACCGAGGGCCTCAAAATAGTACCTGGCGGGCCGCAAATTTGAGACCACTGGTTTAGATTATCAATGCTAGATTGTGCTTTGAAAATCTGAACTCCTGCTTAATCTATAAGCAAGAAATGCCAAAAGTAGGGTTTTTCCTGGCAAGCACACAATTGTTCTTCGATGGGTAGTCATACGTGATTCATCAAGTGGCATTGAGCAAAAATAACACTTGTTAGAACAGTTCTTAAAATAGTGTGTTTTAGTGTCATTACAATTAGCTCCATTGCATTTAGTTTTTATAGTAAACCATCTTCTCAACTGATATATATTTGATCCTAGGCAGACTATCAAGATAATCATTCTGCAAAAAATCCAGGAGTATTTGCATTTATTGAATAAATCCAATTATGTGGAAAAAGTGGGGTGGCTTTAGCTGTGCATCTTACATGGGGAGAGATCAGAAGTCTCAACCCCTGCTCTTGTAATGAGGGACGCTTTGGGAAGGGGTTTTCAGTTAGATTGAGTTGCTAACCCAGTTTGCCTGTGTTTGAGAGGAGGGTAGTAGTAGATGGGCAACTTATAAGGGAACATTTTTGTTGAATACTGTATTTATGACGAGCAAATGGTTTGAACTTTTATAACACTTATTTTTTCACTTAAAAGGATGGGCAACTCTGCAGACTAAGGACCCATGATATGAAAAAATCAGCCATTCTTAACATTATCCCAGGACAAGCAGGCAGCATATTCTCTACATGTGGGTGACGTCGCCGACGGAGCACCCTAGCGGATGTTTTCGCAAACAGACTTGCTCAAAGACCTTCAGGCTTGCGATTGGCCCGCGCAGGTGCACGTGCCCCTCCCGCCCTGCCTAGGGCATGCGTCTCCTCAGCGTGTCCTCAGTTCAATGTTTTCCGTGGAGCCAGAAGCACTGCTCCCTTACTTCGCGCGTTCTCTTTGTCCCTCTTGCACCGTGGCTTATTTGTGTTTCCTTTGAGTCGCTGTACTCGCGTCTTATTTTCTTTATTTTCATTTTTTTCAGTTCATATAATTTTGACTGGGTTCCCGGTCTTCCTCTGGCCGCCTGGCCTCACAGGGCCGCAGCTTTCTTTTTTCTTATGTCCCGTCCTCGTTCCGGTTTTAAAAACTGCACTAAGTGCATCCGGGTTATAGAAACATAGAAACATAGAATATGACGGCAGAAAAGGGCTGTAGCCCATCAAGTCTGCCCACCTTAATGACCCACCCCCAGACTTCACCCGGCTAGAGATCCCACATACATATCCCATTTCTTTTTGAAATCGAGCACGTTGCTGGCGTTAATCACCTGCAATGGAAGTTCATTCCAATGATCGACCACCCTTTCGGTGAAGAAATACTTCCTGGCGTCGCCATGAAATTGCCCACCTTTGATTTTCAGCGGATGACCTCTTGTGGTTGAAGGTCCTTTAAGAAAGAATATATCGTCTTCCACCTCGATGCGGCCCGTGATATATTTAAAAGTCTCAATCATGTCCCCCCTCTCTCTACGTTCCTCGAGCGAGTATAGTTGTAGTCTATTCAGTCTTTCCTCATATGGGAGGTTCTTGAGTCCCGAGACCATCCTGGTAGTCATTCGCTGAACCGACTCGATTCTCCGCACATCTTTTTGATAATGTGGTCTCCAGAATTGAACACAATATTCAAGATGAGGTCTCACCATGGTTCTGTACAGGGGCATTATAACTTCGGGCCTCCGGCTGACGAAACCTCTTCGGATGCATCCCACCATTTGTCTAGCCTTGGATGCAGCTTTCTCCACCTGCTTGGCAGTTTTCATGTCTTCACTAATGATTACTCCCAAATCACGTTCTGCCCCAGTCCTAGCTAAGGTCTCACCATTCAGAGTGTAAGTTCTGCATGGGTTTTTGCTGCCTAGGTGCATGACCTTACATTTTTTGGCATTAAAGCCCAGCTGCCAAGTCGAGGACCAATGTTCCAATAAGAGCAGGTCCTGCTCCATACTGTCGGGTAAGGTGCTGTTATCTACTATGTTGCATAGTTTGGCGTCATCGGCGAATAGTGTTATTTTACCTTGAAGCCCTTGAGTCAGATCTCTTATGTATATGTTGAAAAGGATCGGTCCCAAGACCGATCCCTGTGGCACTCCACTGGTCACCTCCGATGTATTGGAGGGGGTACCGTTAACCACCACCCTCTGGATTCTACCGCTTAACCAGTCATTGACCCATGTCGTCAATATCACTCCCAATCCCATCGAAGTCATCTTGCTCAACAATCTGCGGTGCGGGACGCTATCAAAAGCTTTGCTGAAGTCCAAGTACACGACGTCTAGAGACTTCCCCATATCCAGTTTCCTTGTAACCCAGTCAAAGAAGCTGATCAGATTGGATTGACAGGACCTTCCCTTTGTGAATCCATGCTGCTGGGGATCCTGTAGATTCTCCTCGGTCAGGATCGTATCTAATTCTTGTTTAATAAGTCTTTCCATGAGTTTGCTCACTATTGAGGTGAGACTGACCGGTCTGTAATTTGCAGCTTCCGTTCTGCAACCTTTTTTGTGCAATGGAATGACGTTAGCTGTTTTCCAGTCCATGGGGACTTTTCCGGTACTTAGGGAAAGATTGAACAGCACGGATAGCGGCTCTGCCAGGACATCACACAACTCCCTAAGAATCCTGGGGTGTAGATTGTCCGGTCCCATGGCTTTGTTCACCTTGAGTTTTGATAGTTCGCCATGGACGCTGCTGGGTGTAAACTTGAAGTTTTGAAACGGATCTTCCAATGTTTGCCTTGCTTGCAATTGTGGACCGGTCCCCAGCGCTTCACAAGTAAAGACTGAGCAAAAGTATTCATTTAGTAGTTTGGCTTTATCAGAATCCGTTTCTGCATAGGTCCCGTCTGTTTTCCTGAGACGTACTATTCCATCTGTGTTTCGTTTCCTGTCGCTAATGTATCTGAAGAAGGATTTATCCCCTTTTTTAATGTTTTTCGCTAGTTGTTCTTTTGTTTGAATCTTGGCCTCTCTTACTGCCGCTTTGACTGCTTTAGACCTGGTCAGATAGTCTTCTTTTGTCACCCTGTTTCCTGTTATCTCCATCACCGATTCTCATCGTTGGTGTGTGGAGTGCCTGGGCGCAGAGCACCGCGCTGAGTCATGTCCTCTTTGTGCAACTTTGCAACCGCGGGCTCTTCGTCGGAGGGTGGCCAAGATTCTCTAACTCTTTGGCCCCATGGATCCTGCGAGACAGGCCTCGAGCTCGGCCTCGGCCCCTCCTGCTACTCCAACCTCGGGTAAGTCTCCTTTTTCCTGCTCAGGTGTGACGGCAAAGAAGCCTTCCTCAGAGTCTCATGTCAGTGCCACCTCTTCGAGACATCACTTTAAGCGTGCCTCCTCACGTAGGGAATACTCTTCCTCGAGGTCGCCCCCGAAGAAGCGCACTGCTGCACCTCTGACCCAACTACCTTTGGTCTCGGTGCTTATGTTCGAGGACATGCTTAAGGCTATTATTACCATACAGTTTTCCTCGGTGGTAAGCCAACTAGTCCTGACCTCGACGCCTTTGACCTCGGTCTTGACCCAGTCGCGGTCTGGCCAATCTGAGCAGCAACCTTTTTGAGAATTCGCCCCTGAGTGTACCTATCTATATGTGAAGAGGCGTAGTAGTCTTGAGATGTATTAATTTATTTCTGCTGATCATTTGAATTTATTCACTTTTTAAAAATTTTTCACACTTTTTTCTCAAGAGTACTTGACAGTTTATTGATTTGTTCTCTCTGTGTTCAAAAGATCTTTTCAAATATTGTGAACAAGTAGTTGATTCATATGTGCTGAACCAGTTATGTCTCTTCATTGGCATTAACTCAGAATAGAAGCTGAACCCAATCTGGAGCCAAAATGGAAGATATAATGGTTTGATTCTCTGGATTAATAAACCATTATTAGCTGATATAGCTGGGAAATGCCTGGTGGTTAAATAGTGATGTGTAAAAAATTGTCATCCGTTAAAATTGCATTGTGCACTGTGGGGTACATTTGAATTGTACAAGTTTGCACTAAATTGTACAAATAAAATAAGGAAAAAGTTTTTATCTACAGGAGTACTCGTCATAGTCTGAGATCAGGTGATATCTAGCAGCATAGTCCTTATGCAATAGATGTGTTTAGGGTAGGGAGGGTTATTATATTTGTCTTCATATTCTAATGCATTGAACCTGGAAACCTTTGCTGCTCTGAATGAACCTTGTATGCACCCTTGGAATTTTTCAGACACTCGGGGCCTTAAGTTTTATTAACTGTGATGACTGTACAATCAAAATAATGTATCTTCTTTTCCTTCTAGTTTGCAGTTTTGATGTGGATCTTGACATATGTTGGTGCCTTGTTCAATGGTCTGACATTAATGATTTTGGGTAAGTCTTCTTAAGCTTTAATTGAAAAATATGCTTGTCTTGTTTCATTTTAATATTAAAATCCAAAGGGCTATGGTCAGTTGGGTTGATTTTGGCAAGATCAAGGCATTTGGAATGTGGTCCAGTTACCGTATTTTCACGCAAATAACGCGCACCTGTATAAAACGCGCACACGGGTATAGCGCGCAGAAATCACGATGATATGTGCAAAAACTTTGGCATACCGCGCTCACGGGTATACCGCGCATGCTGCCCGACGCTCCTTTCGCCCGCCCTGACTTTCCGTGCGCTGTCCCGACTCTCCGTTCACCCCCCCTGACTTCTGTGCACTGCCCTGACTTTCCGTGCGTGGTCCCGACTCTCCGTTCACCCCCCCTGACTTCCGTGCACTGTCCCCCCTTGAAGGTCTGTCCCCATCCTGAAAGCCTGATGCCCCCCCCCCCGACGTCCGATACATCCCTCCCCCCGAAGGACCGCCGACTTCCCGACAATATCGGGCCAGAAGGGAGCCCAAACCCGCCTGGCCACGGCGACCCCCTAACCCCACCCCGCACTACATTACGGGCAGGAGGGATCCCAGGCCCTCCTGCCCTCGACGCAAACCCCCCCTCCCCCCAACGACCGCCCCCCCCAAGAACCTCCGACCGCCCCCCCCCAGCCGACCCGCGACCCCCCTGGCGACCCCCACGACCCCCCACCCCCCTTCCCTGTACCTTTGGTAGTTGGGCCAGAAGGGAGCCCAAACCCTCCTGGCCACGGCGACCCCCTAACCCCACCCCGCACTACATTACGGGCAGGAGGGATCCCAGGCCCTCCTGCCCTCGACGCAAACCCCCCTCCCCCCCCAACGACCGCCCCCCCAAGAACCTCCGACCGCCCCCCCAGCCGACCCGCGACCCCCCTGGCGACCCCCACGACCCCCCCACCCCCCTTCCCCGTACCTTTGGTAGTTGGCCGGACAGACGGGAGCCAAACCCGCCTGTCCGGCAGGCAGCCAACGAAGGAATGAGGCCGGATTGGCCCATCCATCCTAAAGCTCCGCCTACTGGTGGGGCCTAAGGCGCGTGGGCCAATCAGAATAGGCCCTGGAGCCTTAGGTCCCACCTGGGGGCGCGGCCTGAGGCACATGGTCGGGTTGGGCCCATGTGCCTCAGGCCGCGCCCCCAGGTGGGACCTAAGGCTCCAGGGCCTATTCTGATTGGCCCACGCGCCTTAGGCCCCACCAGTAGGCGGAGCTTTAGGATGGATGGGCCAATCCGGCCTCATTCCTTCGTTGGCTGCCTGCCGGACAGGCGGGTTTGGCTCCCGTCTGTCCGGCCAACTACCAAAGGTACGGGGAAGGGGGGTGGGGGGGTCGTGGGGTTCGCCAGGGGGGTCGCGGGTCGGCTGGGGGGCGATCGGAGGTTCTTGGGGGGGGGCGGTCGTTGGAGGGAGGGGGGTTTGCGTCGAGGGCAGGAGGGCCTGGGATCCCTCCTGCCCGTAATGTAGTGCGGGGTGGGGTTAGGGGGGCGCCGTGGCCAGGAGGGTTTGGGCTCCCTTCTGGCCCGATATTGTCGGGAAGTCGGCGGTCCTTCGGGGTGGGGGTGCGAGTGGTCCTGCTGGGGGGGGGGATGTATCGGATGTCGGGGAGTCGGCCGGGCAAGAGGGCTTGGGCTCCCTCTTGCTCCGATCGTGGATGCGGGTGCGGGTGGGAGCGCGTGCGAGCGGTCGTTCGGGGTGGGGGTGCGAGCGGTCCTGCTGGGGGGGGTGAATCGGGCGTCGGGCGGGGTGGGAACTATGTTTTAAAACTTTTGTATACCGCGCTCACGCATATACCGCGCGAGGGGTATGCGCGGTAGGTAAAAACGCGTATAACGCGCGCGTTATATGCGTGAAAATACGGTATTAAATGAGAGAGTTTATCTTTTGAGAAATTGAATAGGGCAGGGTTGTCCTTGAGAGCTGCAATACAGTCTTTTTCAGGATTTTCCCAATGAGTTTGCATGGGATCTATTTACATGTACTACTTCCATTGTATGCAAATAGATCTCATGCATATTCATTTGGGAAATCCTAAAATCCTACCTGTCGAGGGCCAAGGTTGGATGCCTTTGTTTTAATAGTTCTAAATTACTTGAGCAGGGACATTAGTTAACGTGATTTTTGTATTGGACTACTTAGGCAAAATAAAGATTCTTCGGTTTACAGAAAATGTAAGTCTGAGTAATGCTAGATGTTTTGCTTTGGAACATACAGGTAGTTGTTGACTTATGACCTACCTAACTTAACGACAGTTGACTTTGTGACTGGACCTGACTGCAGCAGCCACTCACGCTCCCTCCCACCTTCCCTCCCCCTGGGCCTCCCTTAGATTTTGGCAATCCAGCACAGTGAGTGAGGGCAGGAGTGGTTCTCTTATACACCTGCCCATGCAGTCTTGCTGAAAAAAACCTGCCTTGAGTTCCTGCGGAAACCTCGCAAGAATGCCATGAAGTTTGGCAGTTTCGTGAGGTTGCCACAAGAACTCATGGCAGCCATTTTTCAACTTACAATCAAATCAGGCTACGACCAGTCGGTCATAACTGGATGTGGTCATAAGTTGATCACTACCTGTATGTGGGAACATGAATTGGGATAAGTTGTGGGGGTGAAGGATTACTCAGTCCTTGTTTTATGTGACTCATCGGGCCCTCTGGATGCCATATAAAGTGTCTAGGTTGCAGAGGGGTGGATCTCAGGACTGTTGATCTTCCTAGTCAGATGTTGGGATCCTACAACATATGTTGTACACTTGCCCAAATGTGAGACAATTTTGATGATCTGTAAGGGGTAGAATTGAAATTTATTTTTCATTTTTATGTCCCTCCGACTTACAAACTTGTTTTACCTTCTGTAGCTTTGCATCCTGTCTTAAACAACAAAAAAGGAGCTAAAATTGTCTAATATATTAATGGGAATAGCGATGCAGCAAACTTTAGCAAACTGGAAAAATAGTTCAATTTTGTCTGAATGTGCCTGGTGGAATTCTGTCTGTTTTAGTAAGAAAATAAGAGGAGGTAGCTGCTATTAAAACACACTTTTTCACATTTTAAAAAGGTTTGGAAATCTTTAGATGTTTATTGTTAGACTTGTAAAATTTTAAAAGTACTTTCGCCATGGCGGGTTGTGCAACTACACCGCTATGTAACAAATGTCACCTGGCCCCTAATACCTTTCATCATGGTATTTGGAGTTGCCGAGTAATACAGACACTCTGGTTGGCCCTTTTCCATTATTTGTAGAGGGTCTTGCAACATACCTTGACTTAGGGCAGGGGTAGGGAACTCCGGTCCTCGAGAGCCATATTCCAGTCGGGTTTTCAGGATTTCCCCAATGAATATGCAGGAGATCTATTTGCATGCACTGCTTTCAGTGCATAGTCATTGGGGAAATCCTGAAAACCCGACTGGAATACGGCTCTCGAGGACCGGAGTTCCCTACCCCTGCCCTAAATATAACAGCTTGTTAAACCTGTGGCCACAAGATATTGGTTGGTGTAATCCAGACTGAATAATCTATATGTATGTCAAAAAATGTGTCCAGATTGTATTGGTTTTACAAAGCTGACGCCTCAGCCCCACCACTCCACCGCAAAATTAAATTTAAAGAGCGGGAGATTTACTATGGGTGCCTCATCATTGGCTGTCGGGTTTATACCGTAATTCAAAACGTTATGTTTATTTATTTTATATTTATAAATTTGTTTAATAATTTTTCAGTCGTTAAACTTTAGACTTTAAGAAGTTTTAAGAAATAAATATTCCAAGACTCTTCAATTTATGAATGCCATGATTCTAAAAGTACTTAATACTTATCTCAGCATAGACCCAGGGAGTCAGACCCGACATGTTTCACAGAATTGTGTTTTATCAAGGGTCTCCCGAGGGCGCCGCTGCCACTATTAAACTGTCATCAAAATCTAAGTTTGATTTGTGTTGGAAGTGAAATACCATATTCATATGCTTATTGAACAGTCATGTGTAAATAAGGTTTTGATTATGAGTACATTCATACGAAAACCACATTATTTTTTTTTTCCTTAGCTCTGATTTCACTTTTCAGTATTCCAGTTATTTATGAAAGACACCAGGTAAGAATTTTTAAAACTATTATGTGATCAACTTAACTTCCCAAATAAGTAACCCTTTAAGGTGTTCAGTCCAGGCTTTTATATACATAGAATTTGGAATGTTTGTCTGTAGGTGAACCCCTGTACACAGGACTCTTTGCATTTTGGTTGCATTCAGAAGAAATACAATGCTAAGGGTTTTTTAGCCTCTTAAAATGGTTTCTAGTTTGTACTAAAGTCATGATTACATCCTAACCTGAACCCCTTTTGAATAAACACATCAATAAAATAAATCTTTTGATTAGTCAACAGATTATCCCAGGACAAGCAGGCATGATATTCTCACATGTGGGTGACGTCATCTACGGAGCCCCGGCGCGGACAGCTTTTCAAGCAAACTTGATTGAAGTTTCAAGTTTGCACACTGCACCACGCATGTGCGTGCCTTCTCGCCCACTAGAGGGCGCATCCCACCTCGTGGTCCTCAGTTCAAATTTTTCCGCGGAGCAAGAAAGCCCTGTGGATCTGAGCTCCAGTGTTTTTGCCTTCTAGCTGCCGCGTTTAGTTTGTTTTCCCTTCGAATTAGTTCGCGGTGCTGTTTTTCTTTTCGGTTCTTTTCAAAAAAAAAAAAAAAAAAAAAAGTCTTTCGTTTTTCCTCGGACTCCGGGGACTCCCGGAATCCGTGGCCGCGGGACGTCGGTACGTTCCCGGCCTTCTTCTTTTCCTTCGTGGATGTCCCGTCCTGTTACGGGATTCAAAAAGTGCAGCCGGTGTGAAAGGTTGCTTTCCATCACCGACCCTCACCGGTGGTGCATTGTCTGTCTTGGGCCCGAACATCCGACAGACTCGTGTGATCGCTGTGCTACCTTCCAAAACAGGGCCCTCCGTCGCCGTAAGGCAAGAATGGCCGAATTGTTCGCCGTCGACGCACCTAAGGCCTCGACGTCGGCCTCGGCTTCGGCCCCGGCCTTGACCTCGGCCTCGGCGTCCTTGGGGGCCTCGGCCTCGCCTCTGCCCTCTTCCTTGAAGGCGTCGTCAGTGAAGCAAGCTTCGGGTAAGTCCTCTGTTCTATCCCCTTCAGCAAAGAAGCCATCCTCGAGTCAGGCCAAGGCGGGTGGGTCGACCCCGGCCCCGCATCGGACCTCGACTCCGCACACCCCGAGGGAATACTCGAGACCGAGGTCGCCCTCCAGGGAGTGTGCCCCGGACTCGGAACTCCCCACCTTCGTGGGGATTCCGGCCTTCCAGGATCTCCTCCGAGCTCTGATCTCATCGGAGCTGTCGGGAGCCCTGGAAGTGTTGCAGCGTGCTGCGGTTCCGGCGGCCTCGACCTCGGCCGGGGCGCCTTCGGTCTCGGAGGCCCCGGCCTCGGCTCCCTCGGGAGCCCCGACCTCGGCGACCTCGGTCTCGGGTACGGTGGCCCCGTTCACCTCGGCCCCGCCCCGGACCTCGACCTCGGGGGAACCCCCTGAGCGGAGTGTAAGGCCCAAGGAAAAGTTGCGCAGAGTGCGCCGTCTTTCCTCCTCTTCCTCCGGGTCTTCCAGACACGCCTCGCCCTCGACGCGACCTCGGACGGGGCGTCGATCGAGGAAGTCTAAGCGACCCCGAGGCTCGCCTCGGCGCGACCGCTCCTCGTCGTTCGGGGGCGAGGCGCTGCAGGTGTCGGAGTTGCGCCTCGACAACCCGAGGCTCCTCCGCTCACCTCATGGGAAATCTTCCCGGGCCGCCTCGCCGAGGAAACGGGAGAGTGTCCCACGAACCCCTGGGTCCTCACCCAAGGGCTCTGCGAGGAGGATAACTTCCCCTTCCCCCTCGAGGGCCCTCGAGAGGGGATCCTGGGATTCGGGATCGGTTAGGGATCCTCATTATTCCCATGAGGCCTCCCCCCTCTCCTCGGGGGGGCGGTCGAGAACCCCGTCTCCCCAGGCTAGGCCGTCCTCATTTTCATCCTTCGTTCAGGACATGGCCCAAGCCCTGGGGATTGACCTGATGGTAGGCTCTCGGTATTCCAAAGAATTTTTGGAGGAACAGGACCTCCCCACTCTTCCTAGGGAGGTGCCTAGACTCCCTCTCAACAGTGTCCTTCTGCAAACCTGGCTGAATAACTTGTCAAACCCTCTTACAGTCACGTCTGTGCCTTCAAAAATGGAATCGAAATATAGGACGATTCCCCCTAAAGGGTTCGATAAGGCGCAGCTCTCACACCAGTCTCTTCTGGTGGAGTCTGCTCTTAAAAAATCACAGCCCTCACGGGTTTCTGCGGCGGTTCCACCAGGCAGGGAGGGGCGGACCCTGGACAAGTTTGGCCGTCGCCTCTATTCAAATTCCCTGATGGCCACCAGGGTTCTAAATTACGCCTTCACCTTTTCCTCCTATTTGCGTGGTATGGTGAAGGACCTCCCTCAATATCGAAACTCGTTACCGGACTCCCAAAGAGCAGGATTCGATAAATTTATGTCCAACCTGTCTCAATTGCGGTTGTACCTATTCCACGCAGTGTACGACGCCTTTGAGCTGGTTTCGAGGGTGTCGGCCCTAGCGGTGGCCATGCGCCGCTTGGCCTGGCTTCGCACCCTCGACATGGACCCAAACCTGCAGGAACGCCTGGCAGACTTGCCCTGTGTGGGGTCCGAGTTATTCGACGAGTCATTGGATGCGGCGACCAAACGCTTGTCGGAACAGGAGCGCTCTCTAGCATCCCTGGTCCGCCCCAAACCTAGACCCCCGCCGCAGAAACCCTTTCGGCCTCCGCCGCGCCGATACCCTCAGAAGTCGACTCCGGCTTTCTCCAGACCGCCTCCGAGACGTCCGTCTCAGCGAGGCAGAGGGGGACAAACCCAAGCCCAGGCGCAGGGCCCTTCTAAACCCGCGCCTTCCTTTTGACGGGCTGAGCGGACGGGGCGGGTTCCCCTCCGCACTTTCTCAGGAACCCCTTCCTATCGGGGGCCGTCTTCGGTCCTTCCGGGAGGCATGGACCGGGATTACCTCAGACGCTTGGGTGCTCCGGATCGTCTCCGAGGGCTACTCGCTCAACTTTGTGTCCTCGCCGCCGGACAGTCCCCCAAGTTTAGTCCCCTGCAACCGTTCGCAACTACCGACCCTTATAACCGAAGCCAAAGCCCTCTTGAAGCTTCGGGCGGTCGAGCCGGTCCCCAAGGACCAGTGGGGTACGGGGTTTTACTCCCGCTACTTTTTGGTCCCAAAAAAGACCGGGGACCTGCGCCCCATACTGGACCTCAGGAAGCTCAACAAATTCCTGGCCCGGGAGAAGTTTCGAATGCTATCTCTCCCGGTTTTGTACCCCCTCTTGGGGGAAGGGGACTGGATGTGCTCCCTCGACCTGAAGGAAGCATACACCCATGTTTCGGTGCACCCCGCCTGTCGAAGATTCTTACGATTCCAGGTGGGGGACCTCCACCTCCAGTACAGGGTACTGCCCTTCGGCCTGGCCGCGTCCCCACGAGTATTCACGAAGTGCATGGTGGTGGTTGCAGCAGCCCTCAGGTCACGTGGACTCCATGTGTTCCCTTACCTGGACGATTGGCTCATCAAAGCCCCGACCAGGGAGGGGGTTATCTCAGCGACCCGACAGTCTATTGCCTTCCTGCAAACTCTCGGGTTCGAGATAAACTTTCCAAAGTCTCAGTTGAGGCCGTCGCAGTCTCTTCAATTCATAGGTGCGGTGCTGGACACGGTGCGCCTACGCTCCTACCTGCCGACCCAGCGGTTGGAAACCTTGGTACGGATGAGCCGCCAGGTCTCCCAACTATCGAGGGTGTCGGCCAAGTGCATGATGATGCTGCTGGGCCATATGGCCTCGACGGTACATGTCACGCCGTTTGCGAGGCTACATCTGAGGATCCCTCAGTGGACCCTCGCGTCCCAGTGGCGTCAGGAGTGCGACCCGGTGTCTCGCCTCATTTCGGTAACTCCGCCCTTGCGGAAATCGCTGCGTTGGTGGACAGACTCTTCAAATCTGTCCATGGGGCTATTGTTTCGCACTCCGCCTTTTCGCAAGGTCCTGACCACGGACTCCTCGGAGTACGCGTGGGGAGCCCATCTCGACGGTCTTCGCACGCAGGGCCTGTGGTCGACAGAAGACCGTCAGTGTCATATCAACGTGCTAGAGCTGCGAGCCATCTTCCTAGCACTTCGAGCCTTCGTTCACATATTGCAGGACCAGGTGGTCCTCGTCCGCACGGACAATCAGGTGGCAATGTATTATGTGAACAAGCAGGGAGGAACGGGGTCATGGCCCCTCTGCTCCGAAGCTCTTCGCCTCTGGGAGTGGGCGGCCTCCCGGAACATCTTCCTCCGGGCGGTCTACATCCAAGGAGAACGGAATTGCCTGGCGGACAAACTGAGTCGACTTCTGCAACCGCACGAGTGGACTCTACACTCAGCAGTTCTACGCGAGGTTTTCGCTCGCTGGGGAACGCCACAGGTGGATCTGTTTGCCTCTCCGGAGACACACAAACTACCACTATATTGTTCTCGGATGTACTCGCAGGACCGTCTGGAAGCGGATGCCTTCCTACTCGACTGGGAGGGGAGGTTCCTGTATGCATTCCCTCCGTTCCCCCTGATCATGCGAACGTTGGTACACCTAAAATCGTCCACGGCCACGATGATTCTCATAGCACCTCGGTGGCCGCGTCAGCACTGGTTCTCCCTTCTGCTCCAGCTCAGTGCCAGGGAGCCTCTCCCCCTGCCTGTCTCTCCTTCTCTGCTGTCTCAGAGTCAAGAATCCATGTTACATCCCAATCTGCAGTCATTGCACCTGACAGCCTGGTTTCTTGTTCCCTGACTCCTCCGGACCTGTCTCAATCGGTGAAGGAGGTGTTGGAAGCCTCCCGCAAGATCTCGACGAGGCTTTGCTATGCGCAGAAATGGACCAGGTTTTCCACCTGGTGCTCGTCTTTTCACCTGGATCCGGTATCAGTTCCGGTATCCTCGGTTTTAGAATATTTGTTTCATTTGTCGCGCTCCGGCTTGAAAACCACTTCGGTGCGGGTTCATCTCAGTGCGATTTCTGCTTTCCACCAACCTCTGGAGGGACGCCCTCTGTCAGTCCATCCCTTGGTGACACGCTTCATGAAAGGGTTACTCAGGGTTTGTCCCCCTCTTAAGCCTCCGTCTGTCGTGTGGAATTTGAATGTGGTTCTGGCTCAACTGATGAAACCCCCGTTTGAGCCACTCAACAAGTCCCTCTTGAAATTTCTGACTTGGAAGGCGGTGTTTCTAATTGCCCTCACCTCCGCCAGGCGGATTGGGGAGTTGCAAGCCTTGGTTGCGGACCCTCCTTTCACTGTCTTTCATCACGACAAGGTGGTTCTCCGCACCCATCCTAAGTTTTTACCTAAAGTTGTTTCTGACTTCCACCTCAATCAGTCCATTGTCCTTCCTGTGTTCTTCCCGAAGCCCCACTCCCATCCTGGCGAGACGGCGCTTCACACGCTTGACTGTAAGAGGGCGTTGGCATATTATCTTCAACGCACCAGGTCTCATCGGAAGGTTCCTCAATTGTTTTTGTCCTTCGATCCCAATCGATTAGGGCATCCAGTTGCCAAGCGCACTCTGTCTAACTGGTTGGCCGCTTGCATTTCCTTTTGCTTCGCTCAGGCTGGCCTTCCTCCCCCGGGTCGAGTCACGAGGCACAAGGTCCGGGCGATGGCAGCTTCGATAGCTTTCCTCCGATCCACTCCGATGGAGGACATATGTAAGGCTGCCACTTGGTCTTCGGTTCATACATTCACCTCTCATTACTGCCTGGACACTTTATCCAGGAGTGACGGCCGGTTTGGCCAGTCAGTTTTGCAAAATCTGTTTTCCTAAATTGCCATCCTCCCACCTGCCCTTTTTTGGTTAGCTTGGAGGTCACCCACATGTGAGAATATCATGCCTGCTTGTCCTGGGATAAAGCACAGTTACTTACCGTAACAGGTGTTATCCAGGGACAGCAGGCATATATTCTCACAACCCGCCCGCCTCCCCGGGGATGGCTTCCTTGCTAGTTATGGAACTGAGGACCACGAGGTGGGATGCGCCCTCTAGTGGGCGAGAAGGCACGCACATGCGTGGTGCAGTGTGCAAACTTGAAACTTCAATCAAGTTTGCTTGAAAAGCTGTCCGCGCCGGGGCTCCGTAGATGACGTCACCCACATGTGAGAATATATGCCTGCTGTCCCTGGATAACACCTGTTACGGTAAGTAACTGTGCTTTGTGTCCTTGTGTGGAAAAAATATATGAACCCTTTGTTCAATAACTGGTGACACTTTGAGCAGTAATAAATATTTTCTGTAACCCTTGTTCACTTTCTCATATTGCCCCTGGAATTTTGGCCATACAGAACTGGTTTAATTCAACTTTTCCCAGCACTGTATTTCCAAAACAATTTTTGGGATCTTGAGCCCACTTCATAGAAAAGGCTACTGTTCTTTTCACATGCTTTGTGTACTATTTTGTAGCTAAAGATTCTCTAGAGCAGTACCTCTCAAACTGTGTGCCACAGCACAGTAGTGTGCCATAAGAGATTCCAGAATTTTACTTTATTTTAAAAAATTCCCTTCATAAATATTCACTAGAATAGATGCCATGCATAGTGCATACGCAAGAGTTTGTCAATGTAATGAGCATCTCTGTATGCGTAAGAATACAACCGCCCAGACAAGCATCATTCTTTGACGTGATTGGTCTTTGAAAATTAATGGCGATTTTATTTTAATTATTTATGCAGTAGTTATCCTAACTTGAGCAACAATGCAATCAAGGCTTTGTTACCGTTTGGATCTTCTTATCTTTGAACTTGGATTTTCAGCTCTGACAGAAATTAAATAGAAAAAAGAGAACGACTGCAGATGGTGGATGATGAAATGTGTGCTTTGCTTGTCGACTATCAAGCTGTGTATTGAGTTAATTTACATTCAAAAACAAACGCATCCATTGCATTGATTAGCAATTCTATCTACTTTAGTTTCACTGTTACAATTACCAATACATAGCTTAAAGAGCTTTAAATAAATAACACTCAAATTTTAATTTTTTTGTTTGGTTTTGCAATTTTATAACTTCAGTTATAATTTGCCGTGAAAAACATTTGCTCCGTTTAATCTGAGATTTATATGTTGCACTATGCCTACAAAGGTTCAAGGCGACTTACAGAACAATATATAGAGAACTGGTGTGCTAGAGAACTAAAAAAAAGGTTGAGAAACTGCTCTAGAGCCAAACTTAACTAGTCTATATTTGGTAGCTAAAGACAGCAAGTGATTGCTTATTACAGAACTCTTGTATTGGACAATGAGCTGGTTTTAGAGGTGTGTTTTGGCAATGACTTCACAGGACATAATACAAATTCCTGTCTAGTTTTCATTTCATAAAGTAATTTTTTGCAACTCCAAAGTTGCTCATGTGTCCTAGGTTTTGATTCTTTACAGTAAACCCCCACTTAAGATTAATTTCTATTGTTGGAAATATGGTCTTTCCTTGTTTATATAGACGACAACTTAAGGCAAGAGTACTTTTTTTTTTTTACACAGTGAGACCTTGGTGCACTTTGCTATTTAAAGGTGGTCACGATGGTATCTGAAGGCAAGGCTGAGAAAGATCTGAACAGCCTTTTGTAGCTAATAGGAGCCAGACTAAGACCTGGGAGGACATAAGAGTTGCCATGCTGGGACAGACCGAAAAGTCCATCAAGCCCAGTATTCCTTCTCATTATTGACAAATTGACAACATACCTTTGTTGACAAAAATGTTAGAATCAATTGTAGCTGGTCAACTTACTAATTATCTGGAGAAATTTTAATTTTCAAAAATTCAACAATTACGATTACAAAATAAATATGCAATTTTGCTTCAGTTCGATTTATCTGCGGCATTTAATGTAGTGCATCATGACATTTTGCTTCATTTACTTTAAGATATTGGTCTTAACCAGGTTGTTCTTGACTGGTTTTCTAAATTTTTATTGTCTCGTTCATATTCAGTCAACATTGATGGTGATATTTCTAATTCTTGACAGCCTCTTTGTGGAGTTCTCCTGAATTCTCTGCTTTCCCCAATCCTGTTTAATCTATATATGACTACTCTGAATTCTTATAAGTTGTCAGCTTGGGAAACGCTTCTCACCTATGCGGATGATATTTTTATTTTGATTGAGATTGAATCGGATATAACCAATTTAGTTTTTAAAATAAACCACTGTATTTCCAAACTTCAAACTTGGGCTATGTTAGTCCAGTTGAAGTTGAATGCAGCCAAAACTAAACTTTTGTAGTTAGGCCCAAAACTGGACTGCCTTCTAACATAGTAACATAGTAGATGACGGCAGATAAAGACCCAAATGGTCCATCCAGTCTTCCCAACCTGATTCAATTTAAATTTTTTCTTCTTAACTATTTCTGGGCAAGAATTCAAAGCTCCACCCGGTACTGTGCTTGGGTTCCAACTGCCGAAATCTCTGTCAAAACCTACTCCAGCCCATCCACACACTCCCAGCCATTGAAGCCCTCTCCAGCCCATCCTTCCCCAAATGACCATATATAGATATGCAAGTCTGTCCAGTACTGGCCTTAGTTCAATATTTAATATTTTCTGATTCTAGATCCTCTGTGTTCATCCCACACTTCTTTGAACTCCATCACTGTTTTCTTCTCCACCACCTCTCTTTGGAATGTATTCCAGGCATCCACCACCATCTCTGTAAAGTAGAATTTCCTAACATTGCTCTTGAATCTACCACCCCTCAACCTTAAAATGATGTCTCCTGGTTTTACCATTTTCCTTTCTCTGAAAAAGATTTTGTTCTACGTTCATACCCTTCCTCTAGGGCAGGGGTGTCCAACCTTTTGGCTTCCCTGGGCCATATTGGCTAAAAAAAATGGTTTTGGGGCCGCACAAACATGCAAACACTGCAGCAAGACAGAGGAGGGAGCCGGCAAAACAGTAAACATCCGGGGGCAGCAGAGGAAAATATTGCATCCCTCTTGACCGGGGCCGTAGGTTGGACACCCTTGCTCTAGGGTATACATTAGTGCTGCTCGATTTTCGAATCGAATCGGGCGAATCGATTCAATGGCCGACCCTTCCCCCGTGCCTTCCTAAGGTAGGAGCTGCAGCGCTGCCTCTTGCTGGCTGTCTGCTACTACTCCTGCTTGAGGGGGAGGGTCGGTCAGAAAGGCCTCCCCCAGCTTGCCCATTCTTGCCTACCGCAGCTTCCCCGCTTTTACCTCCTTTAGGCTAATAGGGCAGCCTGCAGGCTCGCTGATGTTACAGCGATCCGTGCAGCCACCCATGGTCCTCAGCGGCACGTCCTCTACCGCGATCCTGCCCCTGCTCTGACGTCAGGGGCAGGATCGCAGCAGAGAGAACGTGCCACTGAGGACCATGGGCAGCTGCAGAGATCGCTATAACACCAGGGAGCCTGCAGGCTGCCCTATTAGCGTTAAGGAGGTAAGAGCGGGGAAAGTGCAGGCTGCAGGGGGAGCAGGCGTTCGTTTACAGTGGAAGCGAGTGCCTTCGGCGGGGGGAGCAGGCCTTCACGGTGGGGAGGAAGAGAGAAAGTGCCTTCATGGGGGGGGGGGGAACAAGTCTTCGGCGGGGAGCAGGCCTGTGCAGAGGGAGGAGGAGGAAGAGTTCCTTAGGTGGTGGGAAAGCAGGCCTGTGCAGAGGGAGGAGGAGGAAGGAGTAAGAGAGGGAATGGGAGATGCCAGACCTGGGGTGAAGAGAAGGGAAGAAAGAAACCAAATCAAAAAGAGGGGGAGGAAAGCAGAGGAGAGGTGCTGGACTAATAAGAGGGAGATGGAGAGAGAAATGCAAGACCACAAAGGGAAGGGTACAAGAGGGACAGATACTGCTCCAAAGTAGGTGAGCAGGGTGCAGGATGGCAGGAGAGATAGGAGAAAGCCTGTACCCTGGGGAAGGGGATACAGGAAGTAAGGAAGAGAGAAAGAAGAAGCTGGATATGGGGAGAGATAAGATGCTGGGCATGGAGGGAGCATAGAAACAGGGACACAAGGGGGACAGTACTGGAGAGGAAAATAGGGACACAGAAGAGAGATGCTGGATGAAAGGGTAGATGAGAAAAGGAGAGATGGTGGATCTGTGGATGGTGGGGTCCATCGCTGCAGCTGCAGGGGGATGGAAATGAAAAAAAAGAAAGATGCCAGACCTCCTGGGGAGGAAAGGGAAACAGAAGGGGAGGACAGAGATGGAAGATGGATGGTTAGCACAGAGAAAGAAGGAGAGCCTGATCAGAAGACAACCAGACCAACAAGATTTGAAAAAATGACCAGACAACAAAAGGCAGGAAAAATAATTTTATTTTCTGTTTTGTGATTACAATATGTCTGATTTGAAATGTGTATCCTTCCAGAGCTGGTGTTGGACCGCAAACGTGAGCTAGGATTTAATAGAGAGAGGAAAAGTATTTTTTGTTTGTTTTTTGTTTACACCACAGGACCAGTGTGGGTAGGATAGGGCAAAGGGGGTGAAGAGGCTATAAAATAAACCCACCAGGATGTTTGGAAAACCCCCCAATTGGGCAGGAAAATCGAATCAAAAAATCAATTCAATAAGCTGAATCGAATCAAAAATTTTTTTTCCTGAATCGGGTAGCACTAGTAGATAACAGCACCTTACCCGACAGTATGGAGCAGGACCTGCTCTTATTGGAACATTGGTCCTCGACTTGGCAGCTGGGCTTTAATGCCAAAAAATGTAAGGTCATGCACCTTGGCAGCAAAAACCCATGCAGAACTTACACTCTGAATGGTGAGACCTTAGCTAGGACTAGGGCAGAACGTGATTTGGGAGTAATCATTAGTGAAGACATGAAAACTGCCAAGCAGGTGGAGAAAGCTGCATCCAAGGCTAGACAAATGGTGGGATGCATCCGTAGAGGTTTCGTCAGCCGGAGGCCCGAAGTCATAATGCCCCTGTACAGATCCATGGTGAGACCTCATCTTGAATATTGTGTTCAATTCTGGAGACCACATTATCAAAAAGATGTGCGGAGAATCGAGTCGGTTCAGCGAATTACCACCAGGATGGTCTCGGGACTCAAGAACCTCCCATATGAGGAAAGACTGAATAAACTGCAACTATACTCGCTCGAGGAACGTAGAGAGAGGGGGGACATGATTGAGACTTTTAAATATATCACGGGCCGCATCGAGGTGGAAGACGATATCTTCCTTCTTAAAGGACCTTCAACCACAAGAGATCATCCGCTGAAAATCAAAGGTGGGCAATTTCATGGCGACACCAGGAAGTATTTCTTCACCGAAAAGGTAGTCGATCATAGGAATGAACTTCCATTGCAGGTGATTAACGCCAGCAGCGTGCTCAATTTCAAAAGGAAATGGGATATGTATGTGGGATCTCTAGCCGGGTGAAGTCTGGGGGTGGGTCATTAGCGTGGGCAGACTTGATGGGCTACAGCCCTTTTCTGCCGTCATATTCTATGTTTCTATATTCAGGGCTTCCAGTCTCTCCTCGTACGTCTTCTGGCGCAAGCCTTCTATCATTTTTGTCGCCCTCCTCTGGACCGCTTCAAGTCTTCTTACATCCTTCGCCAGATACATTCTCCAAAACTGAACACAATACTCCAAGTGGGGCCTCTCCAACAACCTGTACAGGGGCATCAACACCTTCTTCCTTCTACTGGCTACACCTCTCTTTATACAGCCCAGCATCCTTCTGGCAGCAGCCACCGCCTTGTCGCACTGTTTTTTTTGCCTTTAGCTCTTCGGACACTATCACCCCAAGGTCCCTCTCCTTGTCTGTGCATATCAGCTTCTTACCTCCCAGCATATACGGTTCCTTCCGATTATTAATCCCCAAATGCATTACTCTGCATTGAATTTTAATTGCCAGGCATTAGACCATTCCTTTAACTTTTGCAGATCCTTTTTCATATTTTCCACTCCCTCTTCAGTGTCTACTCTTTTACAAATCTTGGTATCATCTTTTCCTTCTAACCCTTCAGTAATGTCACTCACAAACATATTGAACAGGACCGAACCTCGAGGGACTCCACTACTCACCTTTCCTTCCTCCGAGTGACTTTCATTATCCACCACTCTCTGGTGTCTGTCCGACAACCAGTTTCTAACCCAGTTCACTACTTTGGGTCCTAACTTCAGCCCTTCAAGTTTGTTCAACAGCCTCCTATGAGGAACCGTATCAAAGGCTTTGAAATCTGGATTCTGGGGATTCCCTGCAGATTGATTTCTCCTCTTAAGATTTCGGGAATCCTTTTCGATTCCTCTTTCACCTTTAAGGATCAAATAAATTCTTTGGTCAAGAAATGTTTTTTCAGTTTACGAATACTGAGGAAGGATAGATCTTCTTTCCATCAACACCATTTCTCTGTCTTGGTTCAATCTATTATATATATATTTTTTTTTTATAATTCTTTATTCATTTTTACAACTTACAACAAGTGTAGACATAAATAACATTTAAACTTATAAACATCACTTGAATTTCTATTACAATCATCTTAAATTAATGAAATTTCCCCCCTTACCATATCATATGTAATTTTGTATGTCTTATAATATATTCTTTTCTACTAATCCAAGCACTTAATGTAAGATCAAAAAACCCCACCCCCACCCTCTCAGTGACATTTTATAATATCTCAGCTAGACTATTGTAATGCTATTTATTGTGGTTACAAAGACCTGTCTCCAAAGATTACAGTTGATTCTGAGTACTGCTGCGAAGCTGATTTTTTGAAAAAAACAAATTTGACCATGTGACTCCATTGCGGTTGAGCCTTCATTGGCTCCAGGTTTATCTTAGGATTCAATTTAAATGTGCATGCTTTTACATGGTATTTTCACTCCTCTTGTCCCTCTGCTATGGAACATTTATAGATTTTCCTATGCTGGAAGAGTTTGGATTGTTGAGCACTTCTATCTAAAAATGGAATTAAAGGAATCAAGAACTTCAGCCTTTCTTTGGATTTTAAATTTTCTCAATTATGGAATGAACTCCCTTTAGCTTTGAGAAGCCCTAGCCCTTTCTTATTCTTCTGTAAATCTTTAAAAACTTTTTTATTCGCTAAACATTTCAGAAATTAATCATCTTAATTCTTGTTTTCTTTTAGTTTATCTTTTTTAAATTATTGTTAACTGAGTCGAGCTTTCTCTGGTTGATGACCCAGTATATAAAGCCAAGTTTTAGTTTAGTTTAACAGTGGCGAACTCAGGTAACGAGTACCGTGCAAAATCCCCAGGATCTAACTGCTGTTGAAGTTTCAGGTCCATGTGAAGTCCAGATGCTCCTATTCCATTGCTAGTACTAAACTGTAGACATTTGTGTTTAAAAGAGCAAAATGATATGCTGTGGTTATCATGGATTGTACTGTAGCAGTTGTATTATAAAATTATTATTTATCCCTATATGACAAGGCAATGGAATAAGTATAGAGCATTTCCACTCATAATTTAAATTCTCTTAATGTGAAGATTTAAAAGAAAATGGCATGTGGGGAGAGGGATAGACAGCACCAGTCATTAGTTACTACTTCCTTCTTTGTATTTAGGGTTAACCTGTTGGTTTGTAAAGAGGTGATATTAGTTACCACATTTAATATTGGGTAAAATAAACAAGGCCTGCATCTTGTACATACTATCTGCATTTTTGTTCTTGTTTTTGTTTACTGCCTCTGTATTGCAGACTGTTGGATTTCTTTGTTTGCGTATAGTCACAGCTACAACACTTGTTGCATTTATAGAAACAGGAAAATCAGAAAAATGAAGGCAGATAAAGACTATATGGCCTATCTAGTCTGCCTACTATAAAAATCACCACTCAAAAATCCCCAACACCAAAAAATACTATCAGGGTGAACATAGTTTGCTCTTCCATGGTTCGTTGGTATATGGAGAGGACTCAAATACATTGTAAGAATATTGATAAAAAGAAATAAGAAAAATACATATAGTATACATGCATACTGAAGAATAATTTAAAGGGAGTTTTCAATTTAAAGAAGGTGGAGGTTTTTCTGACCAATGATTGCTCCAAGTATGTGATCAGTACATAAATGCTATCTGGCTTCACAGTTCTGTTTCACTGAGCTCTTGCGGTCTTTTCCTCCACCTATGATATTTGCCACTCCCTTTGTTTGATTTTGTTTGGCTATTGGAGGTCACAGCTTGAGTGGGGGGGGGGGTTGGGTTTTGTTTTGTTTTTATTTTGCTATCTTGTCTACCTATCCATATCATCTACTTAACCCTTCCTTTCCCTTAGAGATCTGCTGTCATTTGCTATACTACTTTGTATTTAGTGTATATTTTCCAATATATAAAGAGGTCTGACTTTTTAACTGTTTGTTTCCTAGGCACAAATTGATCACTACCTAGGACTTGTAAACAAGAATGTTAAAAATTGTGTTGCCAAGTAAGTATTCCACATCTGTTTTATACACAGTTTTAAGTATTGCATGCCTGAAAAGTACATATAAGAACTAATGCTTCAAAATTGCCCACTTTGGTCATCTGACTGAAACATTCTGTTACTATTCTAAACTATTCCAGTGTATCCCAGAAGTAATGGTGAGAATTTTTCTTTCAAAATCCATACTGAATAGGCATCTACATTTTTTTAACTCTGTCTCCTTTTGTCAACTGGGCAGTGCCTCAGCTCATCAGTTTTTCCTTCTGCAAGTGAGTTGAGAAGGTCTTTTCTTCTGCTCTGCATTTGATTTATTATTTTTGGGTTCTTTATCTAAATTCTGAGGCTTCCTGGTGCTACAGAGGTTCCCAGAAGTCCTGGGACTTGAGCAGTGGTTCCCAAATGTGATATATACAATAAAATAATCATGACATTACATGCACAACTTCAGTTGCATATAATTACTCTCATGCATATTCATTATGGATATTCTGAAAATCTGATTGGAGGTCCCCCAAGGCAGGTTTGGGAACTACTGTTTTAGAGCATTATTTCTCAACTAGTGTGCCCTACTGTTTCCTGATGCTCAGGTCCAAACATGTGTTCTACTCTCAGCATTTTGAAATTCCAGTGGTAGATGTATAATATTGTAGGCTGGGCATCCAATATGTGGCCTTTCTGACTTCAGGATGTAGGTGACTTGAGATTTTTAACAGAACATTGCAGAGCTTTTGTGGTGAATATGAAATTTCACTTTTCAGAATAGATCCACAGGTTTGGATCAGTATAAATCATGCTATACGGTAATGGGCTAAAATATTAATGTGGCCTGCACACACAAATATGGATTTCTAATTGTGGTCCACTGAACACAAAATAAAATCCATGTGGTTTGCATGTCCATGGATAGCTGATCATGCAGTCTATTCTTTGAAGAGAGTTGTACATCCCTGGTATAGGTGTTTCTTTCCTGAGAATATATAATTACACATGCCTACCCTACCTACAGCATGAGTCCCCCAAGTAATCTTTCAGTCTCCTTCAGTTCTTCCATCCTGGGCTGGGTGAGAGCATGCATTGAGCACTGGATGACTCGCTCTGTGGTACTTATAAAATAGGGGAGAGACAGAATGGACCAGATTCCTCTATCATTTCCTTTGTGTTTATAATTTGGAAGAGACTGGGGGCTTTCCTTAGTGGTTGGAGTGCCAAAGAGCCCCTTTTTTAATGGACTTTTCTAATGCCATGCAAGCAGAGAAATAATTGAGATCTGCTGTTATAGAATGAACTTTGGTGCATGCTACTTGGCTGAGGACTGAATTAAAGTTTGGAGGGATGGCGGGAGTTGTGGGAATGATGAATTTGTGGTACTTGCTCATAATACACCTCCTACTTCTGTTTTTTGATGCCATTGGAAGCCCAGAGGAATAGGAGGAAAAACTGTCGGGTTTAAAAGAAAAATAAAGCCTGCAAACTCCTGTGGGATTACATTCATGTAATAATTAGATCTTTTCTTAAATCTGTCACACGCAAATAATCCCTTTTCCCCCTTGATCATCTTAGCGTGTCGTCTTGGTACCACATTATACTGTAGATATTTCTTTTGAGGGTGGTTGTCCAAAACTGAACCCAATACTTCCATTAGACCAAGTGACTCATTTATATGCCTGTACTGACAGCAGAGGTATAAAATGTTGGTTCCTGACGCTGCATGGTTTTGGTTAGGCAAGGAATTATGTTTTAGGGGGGGATTAATCAACATGTTATATAATATAATGGGCGTCTTTAGCATTTAGTACGCACTAACATGGTTAGCAACTGTTGATGAATTGTTTTCCTGGATCTGCTTGTTCAAAAAATAATCCAAGATTCTACCACTTTTTTTCTTTTTTTTTCCCCCAATAGGATTCAAGCTAAAATTCCTGGACTAAAGCGCAAAGCTGAATAAATGCCTGCAGTGGTCTCTCTATTGGGAGCTCAGGATTACAGCAGGAGCATTCATTTGTGTTACTGGGGAGAGTCAGGGAAAAACCAAACCTTGACGTTGCAGTGCAATTTCACAGATCTTTATTTTTAGCAATGCAGTGATTAAGGAAAAACATCTGTTTTGACTGCCATCTATTTTCATCATCTTAAGTATTGTAAGCTGCTATGTATGGATTTAAAACTAATTTTTGTTTGTCCTATGTGAAGCACTGGTAAATGTGGAAGGTTTTTGAGAGCTGTACATTAATGCTTCATCCAAGGGGGTAGTCTTTACTGCATTTTTTAAAGAGATTGTAGGCCAGGTGACACTGAGCATTTCTCAGTTTGTGCACTGTGTGTGGTCTGTGAGCAGAGATTTGATTTTGATATGAAATGTTTAGAAGATTGTACTGTTCAAGCAAGAGCGAAGAGACCTTGTTTTTGTTTGGTATGATTGTAGCTGTATTGTGATTTTACTGTTTATCAATTGCCAATATATATATATAGTGTTTCACAAAGCTTGGATCCTTTCAACTGCTCCACAGTGCTTGATATCACACAAGCTTGAAAATAGAAAAATCTATTTCTAAAAACACTAGTATCTGTTGAAAACAAAGTAAATGTAAACTCTGCTCAAAATAACCTGTGTAATGAAGTGTAGGTTGCAGACATTCGTTACTTCAACTTTTGATAATCGGTGGATCGATTATCTTAATACTGCAAATGTTTGGAAGTTTCCGAAGAATTGGAAGTAAAAATACACCTGCAGTTAAAGCTATGCTGAACTAAGTCTGAAATGCATTGTGAAAGTAAACATTCAATATCAATAAAGCTTATAGACCTGATTGGTTTGTGTGGTTTGTGGGGGGGATTGGAGGGAGTATCAATGAACCTAACAACTGAATTCATTAGTGCAATAGTTGTCAACACAGTTCTCAGGATACACTCAGCCAGTCAAGTTTTCAGAATTTCCAGAGTGAATATGCATGAGGGAGTTCACATGCACTGCCTCTTAGGCATGCAAATCTATCTCATGAATATTCATTGCAGGTATTCTGAAAATCCAAATGTCTTGAGGACTGCTGCATTAGTGTTAAAACTGTGTTTCTATGTGACAATAAAAAACGCTTATTGGATCTTTAGTGGAACATGGTGTCTACAGAATGATCCTGGTATATGGGCTTGGATGCTTGTGGTTTATAGCTGTTGTATGAATGGCTTATGTAGCTATTTTGGTATCAAATTTCCATGAACAAGTGCATGATGCTGATAGTCACTTTCTGAAAGATCTTGTGACTCTGGCAGCCTTCAGGTGACAAATCTTGAATCTGCTCAATGAAAGGGCAAGTGGCATCTTAAACTAATCACTTTTGAGGCATGAGATTTAGAGGGCCAGAATCTGCTTGCTGAGATACATGATGTGAAAAGTTCAGGGAGTGGCTAAAAATACTTGAAGATGCATGGATGGGGGAAACCACATTTACTTACCATAACAGTATCCAGGGACAGCAGGCAGATATTCTTGCATATGGGTAATGTCATCCATGGAGCCTGGTATGAACAATAGTAAAAGTATACTTGCACTTTAAGTTTTCAGAAACTCCAGCCCTGAGGCCACATGGCTTCTCTTTTCCTAAAAGATACCTTATAAGAAAGCAACATCTGCCAATCAGTGTGTAAATGTAATTTAACTACTGAAACCTCTCCAACAGACCAACATGTCCAGTTGAGTACAGAGATCCTTGCTTAAAATATGACAATGGCTAGAAAGAAACAAGCAGAGAAAGGGAAAGGGTTCTGGGTGAAGAAAAGAGAGAAACAGATATGCTAGTGGCAAACTGTTGGCACATGAAAAAGTCTGGATCAATAAACTTTTTTCAAGACATGAGACAAAATGTGGTGTCATTAACATCCATCTTGAGCAAACGGACCAACCAGAAATCACAGACTTCTGGTCTCTGCTTTCTCAACTAGGCTTTGCCAAACAACCCCCTATCAAAACCCACCAAAAAGGTCACCAACTAGACCTAGTAACTTTCTCTTCCAAGGAACAGGCCTCCCCCACATTTTACTGGAAACAAGACAGTTGGTCAGACTCTCTCTGGTCAGATCACCATCTCTGCACCTTCTCAATAGGATGCCAACTTAAACCCCCCAAAAACAGCAAAACTAGAACCATCAAAACACACACTACCAGAGGAAAGATTGACCCAATGGAATTCTGGTCCTGCTTTGAAACAAACACCAAGCAAACCGAAGAAACGGAGAACCTCATGACCACCTGGATTGAGAACAGTACTAACATACTAAACGAAATTGCCCCCATCAAGACTCGCAGAACAAGAACTACAAATCACGAAGGCTGGTTTGACTCAGAACTGCTGCTAGTAAAGAAAGAGCTCAGAAAAGCAGAAAGAGCATGGCAGAAATCAGGAACCCAAGAACACAGACTAACCTGGAGACATAAACTAAAAAATTACAAAAACCTCATTAACGAAAAAAGAAAAAATTACTCCCACAAAATAGGTAACATTAAGACCAACAGCAGTAACCTATTTAAATTGGTTAATGACCTTTACAACATCGATACCTTCACAAATATATATGAAGAATCCACTCTCACTGCCAACTCCCTTGCAGACTTCTTCAACAACAAGATCCAAAGATTAAGATCAACTTTACCTACCAAAACCAATTCCCTCGAACAGTTCCCCATCCTCCCAGACCCTAATACACCTAACTCAGACCCGGGTATAATTAAACCAGACCCAGGAGCCAGAACAAACCTTAGTTGGAAACAATTCTCAACAATTGACTGGAAAACCTTTAATACCAACTATAATAAATACAACCACTCCTTCTGCAAATTGGACACATGCCCACCAAACATCATGAAAGCAGCCCCGAGCCACTTCAAAGCAAACATGATGACATGGGTTAACTCCCTATTATCCGCAGGAATCTTCCCACCAGAGCAAGGTCACATCATGATTACCCCCATTTTAAAAAACGCAAAAGAATCACCAAACTCCCCCTCCAACTACAGACCGATCGCAAGCATCCCCATATTCACCAAAATAGCAGAAGGGGGGCAGTAAAGGTAGAACTCTCCACATACCTAGAAAAATTCAACATCCTAAGCGACTATCAATCTGGCTTTCGCACGGAACACAGCACCGAAACCATCTTAGCCACCCTTCTTGACCATCTCCACACGCTCTTTAGTCAGGGCTCTAGTGCATTGATTATACAACTAGACCTAAGCAGTGCCTTCGACCTGGTCGACCACACTATACTCCTTGAATGTCTCACACATTGGTATCTCTGATCAGGTCCTCAACTGGTTTCAGGGGTTCCTAAAAAATAGATCCTACAAAGTACACCAGAACAACGCTTTCTCATACTGCTGGGAAAACACCTGCGGTGTACCGCAGGGCTCCCCTCTATCCCCCACCCTGTTCAATATCTACCTAGCCTCCCTAGGTAACCTACTACACACCCTCAAACTCAAATTTTTCATCTATGCAGATGATATCACATTAGTCATCCCTTTCACTAGTTTCTCACCTGAAACACTTGATTACATTACAAATATCCTCAACCAGATTGAGCTCTGGATGCTAGCATTCAGGCTGAAACTAAATTCCGACAAAACAAAATTTTTTCTGGCCTCCCCCAATGACAAAATCAAGGACACCACTATCCAACTGAAAGGAAGGCCTTTCCCCCTTGAAAACACCGTAAAAATCCTGGGTGTTACGCTGGACAGACATTTATCCTTAGAATCTCACACCGACCTCAGCGTCAGGAAATGCTTCACGGTACTCTGGAAACTCCGAACCATAAAAAAATACTTCAATGACTCCTCGTTCTGCCTTCTAGTGCAATCTGCCATTCTCAGCATTCTAGACTACTGTAATATTATTTACTTGAACTCCATGAAGAAAACTACCAGGAGACTAAAAGTGATCCAAAACACCGCCGTCCGCCTCATCTATGGCCTAAAGAAATGGGAACATATCACCCCTTTCTACCACCAACTTCACTGGCTGCCTTTCGAATCCAGAATGCTCTTCAAATTCGCATGCTTCTGCTACAAATCGGTAAATGGCCTCTCGCCAAGATACATCAATCCCCTCTTTAACCTTTACTGCACCAACAAGAAATCCCGCAGAATTCAACTGTTCGCCTACCCCTCGCTTAAGCTCTGTCATCTTAAAAGATTCCTAGACAAAACCTTCGCCTTCCAAGCAGCCAAGATGAACCCATGGATCGCCCAAATGATTCTCGAGGCTCCCACTTACCTCGACTTCAGAAAAACACTCAAAACTTATCTATTCAACAAACAAGCCCCCTAACACCCCCTCTCCGGAATTACCTGGCCACACGCCCAACCCTTTCCCCCCTTTATTGATCGCTGTCTTCCAGCTCACTTACCCTCCTCCTTCTTCATCAGCCAAGTTCGGCTAAAGTTGTAAATCCAATAAATTGTGGTAAATCGGCCCGTTTGGCCCTGCCCCCCCCTCTATTGATCGCTTTCCTCCTTCTCTTCTTCCCACTTCCGCTTCTTCAGCCATGTTCGGCTGAAGGTGTTGTAAATCCAATACATTGTTTGTAAATCGGCATGTCAATGCGGATCCTAATGTAATTGTTGTGAACCGCCTAGAACTCGATGGGCATGGCGGTATATAAGAATAAAATTATTATTATTATTATTATCTTTGGAATAAAATTCAGTAATGTTTCAGTCTCTGCTACGGTATTGTGAATGAAAGAGGCAATACTTCTTATGCCGACTCATTGTTATGAAACTTTTAAAAGAAGTTGTAAATTGTGCTTCTGCAGGCTGTCAAATATGGTTCTTAAAACATCCATGTTAAAGTACAAAAACAGCCAAAGCATAAAACTCAACCAAATTTATTTGATGTGCTAATAAGAATGTTAAATCACAAAAAACTGATACAGAAAAATAAGTTCATGCAATAAAAGTTTAATTTACAGTATGATACATTAGATTTTGGAATATACAGTACATAAAATGAAAACAATAGAAACTTAAGTTTATTTTCATTCACATATATGACTATATATTGCTCTTTAGAATCATTTTGACAAATTACTATAATGTATTACTATACTGTATACTGTGACTTTTCACAGTCATTTTTTTACAATCATTATTAAAGGCCAACATTACAACACAGGTGCAAATTAGGTGATCACCCAATTGATAACTTTGTAATATAAAGAAGGAACAAGAGTAAGACTGCATAGAGAACATTATTGTGTTTGACAGCTTCATTATCTGAAGTTTAATATAAGGCATTGATACTAAATTATATATATGTATGTGATTAATTCACCGACTTTGCTGAAGCATTTTTTGGGTAAATATTCATAATCTCCATTTTAGAGAAGCTTTCTTTTTCACTTTGATTCATCTAAACTAAGGGGGAGTTGTCAACACGGATTACAATTAAAATGTATTTTAGCCCAGGTCCCAATCGTATGTAATCAGTTAATGATAACGAGTTAATGCTAAAATAACACATCTTAACAGTAGCCCACATTGATAATTACATTCATCAAATGACCAGGTACTATACAACATAAAGTGAAGCTGCTTATCTGCAGTAGGGGTTCTCTACTAACGTATGTGGCCATTCCCCTGCATTGGTGTCACTCTACTAATACTGCAGTGGTTAAGTAGCATTGATCCAACCCTCAGGAAGGCAAGCAGCAGGTCAGTGCCTGGTTTATCCTAAGAACATAAGAATAGCCTTACTGGGTCAGACCAATGGTCCATCAAGCCCAGTAGCCCATTCTCACGGTGGCCAATCCAGGTCACTAGTACCTGGACAAAACTGCCTGGTTTATCCTACTGCCTATGCTTATCTATTATAGATAAGCAACTTTTCTATCTTCCTCAATAAGCTGGATGAATTTACCACACAAGGGAATTCATAGACATTTTTGACTGACGAATCCATGAGGAGAAAAAGGAGACAAAGTTACAATAAAATTAAAGATGAAAAAAGATAGGGGAAAAGGGCTGAACACAACTGGTTAGGGTAAATTGTTCATCTCCCAGGAGCAATTTACCCTAACCAGTTGTGTTCATCCCTTTCTCCTATCCTTTTTCAACTGTAATTTTGCCTCCTTTTTCTCCTCATGGATTCATGTCAGTCAAAAATGTCTGAATTTCCCACAGGTTTTAGAGTACTTAAAAAAAAATGTTTTTGGAGTGGTGCGTAAATGTACAATAGATGCAGAGACATGGTCCTCTAGCATCAGCCCAGCCTGTGAATATGCAAAGGATATGCATTCTGCTAGTCAGCATGACTAGTCTTCTTGGTAACTGGAACTCCCAATTGGTTAGGGTCACAGAAACTAAACAGTTGAGATGTAGTCCTATCTGATTTAGTTTGATCCAAGTAGTAGGCAAGAGCATGTGACTTTGGAAAGAAAATGTGTAAAACAATGAACTGGTTGAGATGAAATTCAGAGACCACGTTCTGTAAAAACTTTGGCTGAGTACAGAGAACAACTTTGTTGTGATAAAATCTAGTATAGGATGGATTTGATACCAGTGCTTGTAATTCGCTGACTTGATGTGAAGAAGTAAGCACAATCAGGAAAGTAACTTTCCAGGTGAGGTGTTTTAGTGAAGCAGACAAGAGGGGTTCAAATGGTGGCTGCATAATTAGAGAAAACAATAAGCAAATCCCAGTCCGCTGAGAGTGGTGGAAGCTTGGTGTGGTAAAGCCCTTCATGACTCTGGAGACCAATGGATGCATCAAGATGGGTTTATTAGTCAGTTGAGTATGAAAAGCACTGATTTGCACTGAGATGAACACATACAGAAGAAGTTTGAAATCCAGAATTGGAAAGATAAAAGATAGTCTAGTACAGGGATCTCAAAGTCCCTCCTTGAGGGCCACAATCCAGTCGGGTTTTCAGGATTTTGCCAATGAATATGCATTGAAAGCAGTGCATGCACATAGATCTCATGCATATTCATTGGGGAAATCCTGAAAACTCAACTGGATTGCAGCCCTCAAGGAGGGACTTTGAGAACCCTAGTCTAGTAGTAGATACAGTAGAGTAGAGCAGTGGTTCCCAACCCTGTCCTGGAGGACCACCAGGCCAGTCGGGTTTTCAGGCTAGCCCTAATGAATATACATGACAGAGATTTGCATATAATGGAAGTGACAGGCATGCAAATCTGCTCCATGCATATTCATTAGGGCTAGCCTGAAAACCCGACTGGCCTGGTGCTCCTCCAGGACAGGGTTGGGAACCACTGGAGTAGAGGACAGGTGACTGGATCCAAGAAGTGGAAATAGAAACATGATGGCAGATAAAGGCCAAATGGCCCATCCAGTCTGCTCATTCGCAGAATCCACTACCTAAGAGATCGCATGTGCCTGTGCCTGTCCCGGTCCCATGCTTTCTTGAATTAAGACCCAGTCTTTGTCTCCACCATCTCTACTGGGAGACTTATACAAAAAGGGTGGTAGATGCATGGAATAAAGTGTTTCCTTAGATTACTCCTGAGCTTATTACTTCTTAACCTCATTCAATGCCCTCTCGCTCTGGAGTTTCTTTTCAAATGAAAGAGACTTTCCTCATGTATCTATGCCACATAAGTATTTAAACATCTCTATCATAATCTCCCCTCTTCTGCCTTCCCTCTAAAGCAGGGGTGCCCAAATGGTCGATCACGATTGACCAATAGATCGCAAAGGAAATGCAAGTTGATCGTGTTGCCTTTGCGATCTTTACTTCCTCCCCGAGCCAGGCCAGGCGTGTACAAGTGCCGGACCCACAAGACTTCACCTCCAACGTCAATTCTGATGTCAGAGAGGAAGTTCGCTACCCTCTGTCGTCTTCCACTCAACCAGTTCTGACCCAGTCCTTCACTTTGGGGCCCATACCAAGGGCACTCAGTTTATTCATTAGATGCCTGTGTGGAACACTGTTAAAGGCTTTGCTAAAATCTTAGTACAGCACATCTAGTGTATGCCCTCTATCCAATTCTCTGGTCATCCAGAGAAATTGATTAGATTTGTCTGACAATATGCCTCTACTGTTGCCTTAGGTCTTGTAATCTACTGGATTCCAGAAACATCACTATTCTCTAATTTAAAAGCGTTTCTAGTAATTTACTTACCACAGAAGTCAGATTTACCGACCTGGAGTTCCCTACTTCTTCCTTACTTCCACTTTTGTGGAGCAGGACCACATCCTCCCTTCTCCAATATTCCAGTACCACTACCAATTCAAGAGAAGCACTGAAAAGGTCAACCAGAAGAGCCACCAGAACTTCCCTAAGTTCCCACAATACCCTTGGATGTACCCGATCCAGCCACATCACATTGTTCAACTTTAGTTTAGCAAGCTCCTCACTAACACATTTACATTGATAACAGAATTTAGTACAGTAGACTCTCAGTTAACTGGCACCCATAGGGATTGATAGATGCAGGATAAATGTAGTTTCTGGTTGCTTGAGAGTTACTATTAAAAATAGGCCTAACTAATATACCCCATACTTTGCCACACCATAAACTGTTCCAGACAGTGGTAGGCAAAGTGTGAGCGTACTCAGGTGTGGTGTGCTGTTTACATTTAATTTCCACTAGAAATTGATTTTATTTTCATTTTTATTTAAAGTATTATAGTATTAATAAGATTTTTTTCTGGTTGCTTGAGAGTTCTGGTTAACTGAGTTCCGGTTAACAAAGAGTCTATTGTAGATGGTGATGCTTCAATAATGTTCAAGATAGATACCAGGCTGTGAGTGCCAATGAAGGAGAGAACCTTTATTCTGAGTTAGTAGAGTTGGAAATAACTGGAGCAGGATGGGATCCCAATTGTTGAGTTGAATCGAGGCTTATTTTTGGCGAAGTTTGAGTAGCGTTTTTCCAATTAGTGGTATTGGAGGAAGCGTCCTTGCTAGTCAAAGAGAAAGGCATTGGATTTGAGATGGCTGGGGTTGAATAGTTTGAAGCAGTAAAATGGCAAATTGTGGTTGGTCTGTTGGGATTCCCCAAAATGTGAAAATTTGACATAAAGTCGTTGTGTGGAGTGACCACTCATGAGGTTGGAGAAGTCTGCTCATTTTGTCTATTAGGCAGTTTTCTTTGCCTGCTAGATATACTGTTTTGAGGAAGATGTGAGCAATTGCCCAAGTCCAAATTTGGATGGCTTTTTGGCAATGGGGATGAAAGCCTGTGCTACCTTATTTGTTTATGTAATACATGACTTATATGGTTCTGCAAATGATACTGAAAGGTGAACAGAGCATTGCAGATCACCCGTAATTCTTGTAGGTTGATTTGTTGTGTTTTCTCAATAGGAGCCCAGATTCCTTGAGTGACGAGGCTGGCTAGGTGAACTCCACCACTGAGAAGTGAAGCATCTGTTATGAGGGCTTTCTGGTGGGGAGGAGGTTGGAGAGACTTAATGGGTTTAGCCACCAGTAAAGTGATTGCTGAAATTCTGGGGTGACTCAAAGGCATGCAGAAAAGGGGTCTGTAGCTTGAATACTACAACTATTATTATTTCTTTTCTTTTTAACTTTATTTTGGCCAACTTGAAACAGTATACAAACAAGGCACAGCAATCAGTGTTCACAAAGAGTAGCAACATCAACAGCAAAGGTATCCGAACACGAGTAATACAAAATGGTCACAAAACCAATAGTACCTGCTTCAAGTTAGACAGGTTTACATTTTCCCCCATAAAGTCCCTCCTCCCCCTGCCCCTCCCCCCTCCTCCCCAACCCCTCTCCCCCACCCCCCTGAAGCTGTGGAGTGTGCCGTAAGCAGTGTTCTGAACCGTTACCAAAGAGACATATACGCAGTCAGTGCGAGCCCCTGCTGTGAACAAAGGAGACATTCACACACCGCCATTTCTACCATACTATTATGCCAACATTGCATAACCAGAGGCTCTGCAGCCATCCACACCAGAAGAATAGTTTTTTGGCCAAAAGAACGCCCACCATGCAAAAGCAACACTCAACATCGTGGTAACCCTGCTACTCCAGTTCTTCAGTCAGACCCAGCAAAAGAATATGGTAGGACCATTCATACTTGTGCTCCACCACTGTCTCTAGCACCTGAAACACTCCGTTTCAAAAAGAAGACAAATCAGGGCATTCCAAGAAATGATGTAATAGAGAGCCCTGACCAGCCTTATATTTAAAACAACAATCGTCATCCCATAAACCCATGTTTACTCCGGGATCTACTGATGTAAGCATTGTGGAGAATTTTGTATTGAAGCTCCTGGAGACCTGCATTAAGGCCAAGGGAAGCCACCAAGGTAAAACTTTGAGCAAGATCACGGTCCAAAACTGCACCAGGATGGAAAAATACAATGCAGGGCGCCTTTCCCGTCCCATACCATACCACACTGCTAATTTATTGTGGGACGAGGAATTGCCCCAAAAAAGGTGATTCAACTCTGTGAAAAACATACGAGGTGATCCCTGAGAAAGAGAGAATACATAGTGGCGTGCCTGCAGATAAGCAAAAACGTGATTGGGAGGGAGTTGCCAAGCCTTCTGGCACTCGGAAAAGGAGAGAACAGAACCACCATCTGCCATGGTCAGGTGACCGAGAAACCTACAACCAGATCTTCCCCAGCCCTCAATGACAGACCCAGCAAGTCCAGCTGAAAAAGCCGGGTTGCCCATGAATTCAACAAAGGGAGGACCACGGGCTTGTCCAATAAAACTTTTCCACCACTCCCAAGCCTTTTTCAAAGCACGCAACATAGGTGTCAACTGAATCTGCCGATCTTGCACATGCAAGGCGGAAAACACTGTATGTGGGTGGGCTTCTTCCAGCTGCCACATTTTAGATGGAGCGAATTTGTAAGTTCCAGTACAAAGCTCATGGAGCCAACACAGTAAAGCCGCCACATTATACAAGCGCAAGTCTGGGAGCTGCACCCCCCCCCCCCCCTCTTGGATCTATCAAGGATAAGTTTATGAAAACTAATATGAGCTCTACGACCCCGCCACAGGAAGGAAGAGATAATGCCTCGATACACTTCAACATCTCTGCACCACACCCACAGGGGCATCTGTAAGGGGTATAACACCTTAGGCAACAACACCATCTTGGTCAAGGCTACACACCTCAAAAACGAAATTGGCAACTCCTGCCACCTTTGGCATAAGATTTTGATATGACCTAATTTGTCAAGGACATTTGTGCGTTATAGGACACCGGGATCCCGATGCAAATAAACCCCCAAATATTTGAGAGTGCCTACTTAGGTGGAATAGAAGGTAGCGACTGAACGTCATGGAAGGAAGAGACTGCCAGTGCCTCCGATTTGTCAAAACTGATACATAAGCCCAAAAAGGAACCAAAGTCCTGAATAACAGAAATAAGGATAGAGACATCACGTACCACTGAATCTAGAAAAATAAGCATAGCATCAGCAAAAAGATTAATTTTGTAAACCTGAGGGCCCAACTGCACGCCCGGCAAAAGGGCATGCTGCCGAATTTTGCATGCCAGAGGTTCCAAAGCTAACACAAAAAGCATGGGTGAGGGTGGGCACCCCTGCCTCATTCCCCGTTGTAAAGAAAAGGGGGGAGTAAGGTCTCCATTGATTAAAATCTAAGCTGTTGGCACCCAATACAAGGAACGGACCCCTGCTAAAAACATGCCCATAATGCCAACCTGCAGCAGAAGCCAAAAAAGGTGGTCCCTGAGGATCTTATCAAATGCTTTCTCGGCATCTAAACTGGTAATAATAGCATCCCCTGGGGTCTTTTCCCCCGCCTACAGCACCTGCAGTGCCCGGAGTACATTAGTGGAGGCATAGCAACCGGGAACGAACCCAGTATGATCAGGATGTATCAAGAAAGGAAACACCTCCCCCAATTGTGTAGTGAGTATACTGGCAAATAGTTTAATATCCTGGTTTAATAAGGATATAGGACGATAAGAGCCTACTAGTTCCGGGTCCCATCCGGGCTTCAGTAGAACCACTATGGTAGCATGTGTCAGACAACCCACATTCTGATCCAGGGTGCATAAAATCCCGCCTAAATCCCGGAACGGCCATAGCATTTGGATCCCCAAGATTTTATAGAATTCTGGCCCCAGGCCATCTGGCCCCGGTACCTTTGCTAACTTAAGTCACTTCAGGGCCCGTTGTATCTCCTGCCCCACACCGGCCCATTCAGAGCTTCCGTCTGCTCAGGGGTGAAAGACGGGAGATAAAGGTTTCGAAAGAATTGGCTCCGGGCCTCCACATCACAACTGCCTTTATCATATAAAGATTGGTAAAACTGTAGGAGAGCTGCCTGTATGTCTGAAGAGGTTGTCAGAGAGACCCCATAGGGAGACTTCACATGAGAAATGAACTGCTTGGAAGACTTAGGTTTTATAAGACGTGCCAAATGTTTACTGGTGCGATTACCCCAGCGATGAAGTCAATATTTATACAATTGAATATCCCGTTGGGCCCAGTGGTCCAAAAGTTCGTTAATATGCTTCCGTACTGTGACTCACTGTTGGAAGGATCTGCGCAAACAGTGAAGCTGATGAGACAGAGATACCAGTTCGGCATCTCGGTTCTTATGAGTATGAGCCAAGTTCTCTAAGATTTTGCCCCTCATGACTGCCTTGGCGGCTTCCCAATAGGTGACTGGGTGGATACCATAATTGGAATTTTCAGATAGAAATTGAGCCCAGGCCTCCTGGAGAAAACATGGAAATCTTTGTCCATATAAAGAGTGGGACTCATCTTCCATGTTCTCGTAGTGGTTCCCATGGCCACCCAGCACGCCATGCCATGCCATGATCTGAAACCACGGCATCCTCAATGTCAGTGGCTCTAACATGGGCCAACAATGATTGCTCCAAAAGGATGGAGTCTAAATGAGCATGGACTTTGTGTACATGAGAAAAATGCGTAAAATTGCGATCGTCCAGATGGAGGACTCTCCAGATATCAAGTAGTTCAAGCTCATGCATGAGAAAATTCACCCCTTCCCTTCTCTCCCCTTGGATCTTTGCCTGGGTGGATTAAAATCAATGGCTGGGTCAGAGGTAATATTAAAATTACCCCCTACCATTATCCTGTAGCCCTGCCCTCCGGCCAATTTAGCTAGTAAGTTGGAAAAGAACTGGTGAGAATATATATGTTAGGTACATAACCACAACACACTGCAATTTTTTTCCCCATATTCTCCCCACCAAATTATATATCTCCCCTCCGGGTGTTGGAGCGTTTTATGCATCAAGCATGTCAGACTTTTATGGAACTATACAAAGTAGGGTAAATATAGTCAATTACTGATATTCAATTCATTAAAAATGGAACAGCAGGGCCACCCCACACTGCCTTCCAGTAAAGGAAGAAGACACCATCTCCCATACCCAGCTGACTTTCAATTTAAGATGCTCTGTCTGCCTGAGATGTGTCTCTTGCATCATCAGGTCTACTTTTAATCTCTGACAGTAGGCAAGCACCTTATAATACTTGATGGACAAGTGCAGGCCATTAACATTGAGGGTGGCTATCCAAATACTAGCAATAGCCAGTAGGTCTTAAAGAAAGAGATTGTACAGAGAAACTAACATAGAAAGGCAAAAGTTGGCCTCCCAGCTGCCCCCCCCCAAAAAAAAAAAATGGCACGGCATGCCGGATCTGCAAGCGGACACTAAGCTCCCCCAACAGCACCCTCCACAGACTTCCCCTCTCGCACATCCCCCTCCCCCAAAAAAATACAGCACCCAGAAAAATCCACCCCCCCAACCATCCCCCCCACCCCAACCACAGCAGCATCCACACTGCTAACCCCATTGAAACACACACTCTCCCACTTGTAACCCTCCCCCAACAAACAAAAACAGTAATGAACAGCATGGTTGGAACCCTTGAGGTAAAACAAGATTTAGAAAGCAGCTCTCAAGAAAGAAAAAGCCCACAGCACAGGCATGCCAGGCCACCACAGCCTCACAGGCCAGGCTTCTGGCTGCTCAGTTCGATCACCCAGCTGGTCAAGTACACTCCCAGTCAGGAACCCCACAAGGTCTAGAATACCTGCAGTCAGACAGACCCAGGCTACCAGATGAACTCAGTCATGGCAGCAAATAAAGGTAGTGTCCCAGACACATAATGAAGTCCCGAGCTGCCCCCCAGAATACAAAAGCAGGTAGGCATAGGAGTAAGAAGAAAAGAGATAAAACAAATCACCCCTCAGCGAACACTTAGGCTTATCTCGAGTGGCTCAGTCCAACGATAATCCTCAGCCACTCCCCACTAGGCAGAAGGCGGGAGACTGTCCAGGAAATGCCTCAGCTCCTCCGGTTTTATGACAGTAAAGATCTGATTATTATGTGTCTCCCACACCTTAGCGGGATACTGCAAGTAAAATTTTATCCTTTTGGCAAAGAGTTGGGAACACAGTAGTGTCATCGCCTGTCGTTGCTCCGCCATCCACTGGGAAAAGTCTTGAAAGAGCAGGATCCGTGTCCCAGAGTAGTCCAAAGAGCGCACCCTTTTATAGAGGTCCAGAAGATGTGCTTTAACAGTATAATTGTGAAACCTGGCTAACACAGGCCGGGGCCAGGCTCGCTCCTCGATTTCGGCATGGCCCCATGCGGTGCACTCTCTCCTCAACCACCTGACCTGCAGTGCTGGATAAGCCCAATTGTTGAGGAAGCCAAGTCTCCACAAAAGCTGCCAGCTATTCATCCTTAACAGACTCCAGTAAATCAATAATACGAAGATTTTTCCAACATCCTCTGTTTCTTGGTCTTCCACCCGGTCCATGAGCAGCCGCACTGCCATAAATCGCCTCTCCGAAGTGGCCGCGAGGTCTTCTTGCGCAGAGATGCAGTCTTCGAACTGTTGGATCTGCATCGCATGGCCTGCCAGTGCGCTCTTTACATCCTTGAGCAAAGCGAAGAGTTTGGCCAATTTCTCAAGGAGCTGGGCCAATTTCTCATCAAGGAGCTGGGACATGTGTCTCATCAAGACCTGCATGATCGCCTACGATTCTCCCACCTGAGTCTTCGCCGTCTATGTTGCCATTTTAACCTGCACAGAGGGAACCCTGTCTTTCCCCGAGCGCAGTGTTTTAATTGACATAACACCCTGTGCAGAGCTAGAAAACGGGGGAAATTCTCCAAAAAGAATCTAGGCGACTCAGGCAATCTGATAGGGGCGGTTGTAGGAAGATAGCTAGGGTTCCAACGGTGTAAAGATCAGAGGAAACAAGTATTCAGTGCGAAGCAGAGCACACAGGCATCCACTCAGGTTCCAGCCATCATGTGACCCCCTACTATTATTTCTATAGTGCTACCAGACATACACAAAACTGTACAGAGTCACGAAGAAGACAGTCCCTGCTTGAAGGAGCTTCCAATCTAAACAGAAAAGATAGACAAACAGGATCCATTAGGAGGATAGAGTTCACTGTGGCACTCTGAGATGAAGGTGTGCAAGCAGAACTACTTATACGGTGGACACCATATGACCTGGAAAGCGTAACATCTGTCTTACATTGAGATATATTCACGAGACTGGAAGAGGTGCAGGAGATTATCGAGCCCCTGTTGAGGTAAGAAAGCGTGAGTCTGAAAGGTGTTTAGAAGGGCTCCTATGAACTACAGTTTCTGAGTTGGAGAAAGGTGCATCTTCTGGGGCAAGATATTAAAATGTTGTGGCAGTTTTTGACAAAATTTTGTTAGGGAAGCAAAAAAAAATTCACTTTGAAATGGAGCTCTCTCATTGATAACTGGGAATCCCTGATATTAAGATATATAATCAGGTCTTGTTACACCATCTCAGAGACTGGATTTTTAATACCAGCTTCTATAAGAGTGTATTCGCCCATAGCATTTACATTATCTACTCCATGCGAATCAAGTGTGGAGTAGTGGGAATCTTATTTCAACATGGCACACATGGAAGGAACTTTTCAGTTTATGGCATCAAACACCTGAGAGTAGTGCACTATTACTGTTGATAGGTAATGCTGATGTTCCCCTCAGGTTTGGACATTGCAGTGTTCAGGGTGGCAAAATCAGTGCATATTTTTGATTGTGTCCTGAGGGAGGAAGGGATGACATTAAATTTTCAAGCAAAAAGGATTCTTAGGTCCTGCTGATCAGTATGGTATTTGACCTTGAGATTTGCAAATCAAGTTCAAGATTTTCTAGAAGGTGATCCCACAGAACATTTCTATTGCATGGTTTCATAAAGCATCGCTCAGCCAGCAGACAGCTCAAAATTATCAGCCAGTATTAGAAGCTTGGAGGAGATATCTGGGCAGGCAACTTAGTCTTACCACTTTTTAGGATTTGATATCTGCTATACCAAGGGTAGTTCATAGTGCTGAACTCCAGGAATGTCACTTCCATATTCAAAGGCAGAAATGGGCATACTTGGCTGGCAGTCTTTCTTGAAATGTGGAGAGGTGGAGCACTATTTCAGTCATGGTCTCTGGCATTGTAGGGGAGTGCAGGCATTTTGGGCAGCAATGGTTAATTATTTACAGGTCCTGCTGGATCACTCTGCTTTTTTCCTTGAAAGGTATTATTTTTTGTAAATCAGCCTGTTTGGGAGCCTGAGGCAGATATGAAACATTATTTTTGGGTAAAGCCTATATTTTGGGGAAAAAAATGTATCTTAAAACACTTGCTGCAGTCCTTCCCACTGACCTATTGGTACTGATGGAATAAGCTACATGCTTTGATGTTATGGGAATCCCAAACAGGCAAAAAAAAATTTTTCTTGGGCCCGGAGCCAAGTTTCAAGTAGATTGCAGCTGGAGTCTTCAGTTCCGGTTGGAGGCCTTGAAGCTCTCTAGCAAGGGGTGGACTGGGAAGGGGATGGAGGGGAAGGGATTGGGGAAGTGTTCTGTAGTATCAGCACACCTAGTTGGATCTTTTCATTAGGTACTTTACTTCAATGATTCTGAGTGGTACTTTTACCATTTATAGTATGGATGTTATCATAGTATTCAATAAGATGTAGCAGAAGGGGGGGGGGTGTTTGAGGGCAGTAAGATATAATGGGGTTATGATATAAAAGATGTAATCTGTCTGTTCTTTGCTGTTTTGTATTACTTTTATTGGTTTTCAATAAAAGTTGTTTGTACATTATGCATTCAAATGCTAGAAAGGCTTTTTTTTAATACAGACCTTGTAATCATGTAATTTTATCTTGTGCAAACTGTCTTCCTTCACAGCAGTAAAAAAAAAAACCAAAACCATAAGAATAGTAGAAAAATCTATCCAGAAGTACAGCGTTTTTGATTTGTAAAATTTGGACTAAAGGATGCTTTTTCATTCAAAAGTAAAATATTGTTTTAAATGTTTAAGGCTCCTTTTGCAAAGCTGCAGTACTGATTCCCATGCAAAAAAATGCAACACAGCCCATTCAATTTCTATGGGCTCCATTGAAGTTGCTGCACCAGAAATTGCTACCATGACTTTGTAAAAGGGGCCCTTAATGTTATGAAATGTTATAAGTTTTTAATATTATAAGAAAAGATTTAGCGTTCCAAACTGAATTAAAAAATTCACCTGACATAAAGATTCAAGCTTCTTTTCTTCATGTCAGACTTGCTCCCTACTACCTCTCCCCTCATCTTTAAATATGTACCAAGGTCAGAGCTAATATAACCTCTGCTGCAAGATCTGATTTTGATATGAAAGGAGCTCCCATTATGACTTTCAACCCTTAAAGATCATGCTGAATTTGCACTAGTCAGGCACTGTAAAACCTGATCCCTTTAGGAAATGCAAGGCCCAGAGAAAAAGAGCCCCTGGTGAATCAATTTCTAGATTATATTTCTTAGCGGAATATTCCTAATAGTAAATGTGTCCTCTCTTGAATGATATTTGAAAAGAACATTTTATTTAAATTCTGTCAGTTTGATTGATACAAAGAATAGCTAAAGCTAGCAAAGTCCTATTATGGTCAGTAAAGTAAGCAATGATGAATTTAAAAAAAACAACAAACTACTTAGTATCATAGGGTGAGCTTCTAGCATTGGTTGGCTATGTATAAAGTAGAATAACATTTCTAGTTGAATTTTTTGCAGAAATAAAATCTGTCAAAAGAGGGTGACCTCTGAAAGCACTCTAGTTATGAAGTCATAGCACCATATGTTAAAAGCAGAGAGTGATGGGACATGAGACCCATGTCACTGGAGATTCTGTCAAGGCACTTCATGTATAAAAAAGACACAGACTAGCTTAACTAAAGACTGCTAACACACACTAATATGTGTTATTTACCTCAGGCCCTGTTTTAGGCATACATTATTCACTAATAATGTGTGCTAATGTGAGGATGCATTTCAGTAAATCTAGCCTTAGATGACCATAAGAGTTAAATAAGTTTTATATTTTTCTTATGTTTAACATGGCTTGTATGAAAACTAAAATGCAAAAATAGCATGATTGTTATAAGATGTGCAATTTTCATTATTAAAGGTGCATCAAACTTAGCATTAGATAACAACAAGACTAATTGTTTCAAATACTAATTCTCTTGATAGAAATAGCTATGATTTTCAAACATGGTAAGATATAAAAATGCAAATTAAAGGGTACAATAAAAACAAGGAATAGTTTTTTCTTTAGAGTATGCTATACATTTAGATATTTTGTTAGAAGCTATTTTCTGGAAATGCCCAATTTGGCTATCTTATTCCAATAAAGTTAATGTACAGCTCATACCGGATTAGCAAGGCTCAAACTGTTTATGATACAGTGTCTTATTTTTTTGGGATCTTTGTTTCATGTAAAATTTCAGTAGCTCTTAAATACATTCACGCTAGAAATTTTAGAAAATGTTGAATTCATGCAGCCTAAGAGTTCTTGAAACATTCACAACTTGGCAATCCTCTTCAGTCAAGTAATAGCGATTTTCTGTCAAAGACATCTCCAAACAAATACACTGGAAAAAAAATGTTAATAGATGAAATATCTTTCTTAACCTGGTAACTGCACTGAAAACATTATTTTTAACCAAAATATGTGAGAAATTTATGCTTCCAAGTGGCTGAAGTAGTTATGAAATGTAAATATATTAATTACATTTCATTAAATTTCATATTTAGATTCTAGTTTTAAATGACCAAATTAAATTCAAAACAGATAACAACCATCTAACCTCAAACTATGCATGAGAAATTAGAAACAAATGTTTTAATACATGCCAGATAAAATAAGAATATGTATCCCTTATCTAAACATTTGTCTTTTCTGAACAGACTCGTTCTCTCTATCTAGTGACTGAGAGACACCCTAGACCAAAATCCAGCCAACACAACTAATCAACTTATTCATATAGTTTTAGACCAATCTAGGTCGGTCATTCATGTTATATTTTCAATCACCCAATCTTAAGACTGAGTAGAGAGAGATAATTTTTCCTTACTAATTCTTTACTTATCACAATGCCTTGCAACTGAAGTTAATAAGTATTTTAAATATTATTAACAGAATAATTATATATTCTAGAGTGTTTTACCTGCAGTCATCTCCTCCTGTACTTATTACATACTTGTCATCATGTGAAAATCGTACATTGGTCACATGAGCAGAATGACCAAAGTAGCGTTTGTGTTTGGCCTGTTGGAAAAATGTACACAATTGAAGTCGGATTAGTGTTGCACTAATATGATCAACTGCAAATGAAATAATGCTAAAGTATATTGTTTTCAATTTTAATTAAATGTAGCATGCACTTGCACTAAAACATGATGTATATGGCCTGTAGTATCAAAGGATCTATCTAATATTAAGCTTTGCATTCTTGGTCCATCATAGAATCATCAATGCAGTTTACAACAGTTTAAAAACTACACAATCCAAAACACAATTTAAAAATATATACTACATAATCAAATACATCCTAAAATATGAGACAATAAATGTAATATATTATAACATGTTATAATATATTACATTTATTGTCTCATACAAATTGTTTCTCCTTTTATTTCTATGACCATTCCCCTCATAATAGATGCTGATCTAAGGAAGAATTTAGATTTTTCTTGTATATTAGTTATTATTGTAACATATTTTCCTTTCTGTATTTCTGGGATAAAAGTAATCTTGTAATGTTTGTGAAATTTGAAAATAAATAAATAAATAAAAATTGGCTGTCTTGAAAATAGTAACTCTGACCCAGTGTCCCACCAACTTTCTCTAGCCGCGGCACACTAAAGGTAGTGGCCGTGGCTCAACGCACCTGGAAGTGCGCGGATATTGCCATGATGACATCACACACATGTGTGACATCATCATGTCGATGTCTGCGTGTGTGTGAAGGCCCTCCAGACATGCCCTGAGACACCAGTGGGGGGTGCCAGATGGAAAGAGGGCCAGAGAGAAGGATAGGTGTTGGCGTCCACTGATTGCCTACAGGACGTGCCACTCGCCTGTAGGCAGTCAGCTGGTGCCGGTGCCTCTCCTCCTCCCCAGTGTACCGCAGCACACCTGAAATCTCAGGAGGCACACAGTTTGAGATACACTGCTCTAACCATCGATGAGTGCACTCCCCAGTGAAGAGAATGAGGGTCCTGCAAGCTCTCCAAAGAAAGGGGCAGATTTAGTCCTCCTATAGGAGATGTATCTTAGTAACAGTGAGCATGCAAAATCGAAGGGAAATTGGGGAGGGGAGGAAAAATATTTACTCACAAATTTTTCAGTGCATGGGAAGTCAAAGAGTTTTACAAGGCCAAAATCATCCCCAGTAACTATATTCAAACCAGCATGGGATACGCATGCACAGTTCACGTCTGCTTTATCAGCATTCCTTGGCCAGATTCCAATTACTTCATCTCCTAGAATACTGTTTAAAAAAACCCCAACTATTAGCAACTCATACCAAGTCTGAAGTGTCATCACAAGTTAATTTTTTTTTTAAAATATTCTTTATTCAGTTTTAAAACTTCAACTGTGCACAAAAGATGATGCATTTACATAAATTATTATCATTACAGCACAATATACTTTAAAAAAAAAATCTTTATTCGTTTTCATATCTTACAACATGTGTGTAATATTCAATCAAAAATAAATTTTACAAATCACTTGACATTCTTACTTATAATCATCAAAACATAAAAGAATCCCTCCCCACCCATCCCACCCATTAATAATAAACCAGTTAAAACAAATATCATATATCCCAATCCCACTCTACTTATAACCATATATAATAAAAAAAGGGGTGGTTAAGGTGTCTGATCATTAGAATATGTAATCAATGGCCCCCAAATCTTTTTAAAATTATTATAATTTCCTTGCTGTATAGCAAGCACTCTCTCCATTTTATAAATATGACAGACTGAATTCCACCAAAAAGTATAATTAAGCTTAGTATAATCCTTCCAATTTCCAGTAATATGTTGAATGGCAACCCCCGTCAATATTAGTAAAAGTTTATTATTATTTGCAGAAATTGGACTCTTAAATCTCATAGATGTACCAAATAAAATAGTATCATAGGAAAGGGCAACATGATTTTCTAACAATGAATTAATTTGGGACCAATATACTTAATAGAATAAAGACAAGACTTATTTTCTCCCACCCACTTTCCAATTTACAAACACCTCATAAAAATACTTGTAATCAACCCTTCTATATTTCTTAACAAATGCCAAAACATATCCCCCTCCCCCCTCTCCAGATGTGCATGTTTTCCCCAATTTATACAAATAAATCAATCTTTACAATATTTAGTTAATGGTTCCCAAACTTCCATAAATTTTTTATAATAACCCTTCTGAATGGCCATAAACTTTTCCATTTTAAAAATATAACATAGGGATTCCCACCAGAATGAATAATTTAATCTATCTCAATTTTTCCAATTTTTTAAAATAAGCTGTATGGCAACTCCTGTCATTATAAACAAAAGTTTGTTATTTACTGAAATTTGACTTTTTGCCCTCATAGATGTTCCAAATACAATGGTATCATATGATAGTGCCACTGGATTTTTTAATAAATTATTAACCTGATCCCAAATCGATCTCCAGAATTTTAGTATCAAAGGACAATAGTATAGTAAATGATTTAACGTCCCAACTTCCAGATGACAATGCCAACATCTATTAGATTTAGAACTATCTACTCTATGCAAACGAACTTGGGTCCAAAATACTCTATGTAATAAGAAAAACCATGTTTGTCTCATAGATGCAGACATTGTACATCTCATCCTCTAAGACCAAATTCGTGGCCATTGAGTTGCAGTAATTTGATGCTTTATCTCAATGCTCCAAATGTCAAGCAGACCAATTTTTGGTTTCTTATTCAAAAATCCAGATATTAATTTATACCACTGAATTGCCTGGTGACCCAGGAAGTCTACCTGAAAACATAAGACCGGGAAGCTATTTTGAACCTCCAAATTTTTCCATTCAGGGAACCCTTCCTGAATGGCGTGCTTCAACTGCAACCATCTATAATTTTGTATTTTATTAAGACCAAATTTGGGTTGCAATTGTGAAAAATCAAGCAGCTTACCATCAGAAATAACATCATCTAAAGTGCGTATGCCTCCAATCATCCAATATTTCCAGATGACCTTAAATCCGCCAATTTCAATCTTGGAGTTCAGCCATATAGTCTGAGATGTAGATTTATATATAGGAATAGGTGTTAAATTATCTACAAATTTTATAGTTTCCCAAGTATCTAATAAAATTCTATTGTCCTTATATAATCTAGGCATCTTGATACTTATAACATGACATAGTCTCAGTGGCAACAGGAGTTTCCATTCCAACCACAACCAATCAGGCAGAGTTTCCATGAGCTCAGGGAGGATCCAATACATACCTTATTGCATAATATAGGCTTGATGATACCAATAGAAATTTGGAAAATTTACCCCACCCTCTGCAATTGATTTTTGTAGAGATACTAGAGCAATTCTTGCTTTTTTCCCTAGCCAAATAAATTTAGTGAGAATACTATTTAACTTTTTATAAAAGGACTTCTGAAAATATACTGGCAACATTCCCATTTGGTAACAAACTACAGGCAAAATCATTTTAACTGTATGGACTCTCCCCCACCAAGACAAATGTAAAGAGTTCCATTGCTCACACATTTCCGTGACCTTTAACAATAGTTTTTTTTTCGTTAATTTTAATTGACTCATCCAATGTATCAATAACTTGGCCAATTTTATATAATAAGCGTGTGTGAGCTTAAAAAACACTCATTGCAATAACACAAGCTGGCATTCTCAGTGAAGTGTTTTTTTTTTAGCTCACACATGCTTATTATATAAAGTGGGCCAAGTTATTGATTTGATAAATCTCATCTGTGTTTCTGCTAAGCATAAGGCCCCTGATACAGGCCGATTGGGCCGAAACATGTATATGTCGAGTCATTGAGTGAATAAAGCAGAGTCATGAAACACATTAGCTCACCTGTTTTCTTTGGGCGTCTCCACTGTTTGTTTGCAATTGACTCGTGGAGGTGACTCTCCTGTTCTGTACGCAATATACAATCACTCTACTGCAAAACACTAGGCTTAAAAGCTCTAAGTGCTATTCCATAAAGTAGCATATTAAGTACAAGGAGGACATACATAGAAACATAGAAATAGATGGCAGATAAGGGCCACGGCCCATCTAGTCTGCCCACCCCAATGACCCTCCCCTACCTTTCTCTGTGAATAGATCCCACGTGTCTATCCCATTTGGCCTTAAAATCAGGCACACTGCTGGCCTCAATAACCTGAAGTGGAAGACTATTCCAGCGATCAACCACCCTTTCAGTGAAAAAGAATTTCCTGGTGTCCCCGTGCAGTTTCCCGCCTCTGATTTTCCACGGATGCCCCCTTGTTGCCGCGGGACCCTTGAAAAACAAGATATCTTCTTCCACCTCGATGCGGCCCATGAGATACTTGAATGTCTCGATCATGTCACCCCTCTCTCTGCGTTCCTCGAGTGAGTACAACTGCAACTTATCCAGCCGTTCCTCATACGGGAGATCCTTGAGTCCTGAGACCATCCGGGTGGCCATTCTCTGGACCGACTCCAGTTTCAGCACATCCTTACGGTAATGCGGCCTCCAGAATTGCACACAGTATTCCAGGTGAGGCCTCACCTTGGATCTATACAATGGCATAATGACTTCAGGCTTACGGCTGATGAAACTCCTGCGTATGCAACCTATGATTTGCCTTGCCTTGGATGAAGCTTGCTCCACTTGATTGGCAGTCTTCATGTTCTCACTGACGATCACCCCTAAGTCTCGTTCTGCTTCAGTTCTTGTTAGGATCTTGCCATTAAGGGTGTAAGTCTTGCATGGATTTTGGCTGCCCAGGTGGACTATGGGCCGGGTGCTACCTTATAGAATACTAACAGTTATACACACTGCATGGCACACTTAGGTACACCAGCTTCCAAGAGCCATAGACGTGGTGTACACGGTTGCACCTAAATGTAGGTATGTCAATGCCAACTTGTACTGATATTCTATAATGAAATATTGGCACCAAAATGCCATTATTGAACTGGCTCTCTGCAGTAGTACACTTCTTACCAGTCTGGTTTTCAGGATATCTACAATGAAATCAATGCATGCAAATTTCTATCTTATTCATATTCATTGTGATTATCCTGAAATCCAGATTTGTAGGACATGAGAAACACTGAATCATATGATACTCAAAGGGAGATTTTTCTGCAAGCTGACTCTTTAGCTAAGCAAAGCTTTTAGACATGAAGGACTAAAATGGATTAAAGTAGCTCCATTCTCAGTAGTAAGGTAACTATCAACCCGTCCACTAGTAAATCATCCTTTTGATCTTTTGGTAACAATTAGTTTACCCAGTTCAGTGGGGAAAACATTTGAGGCTTATTTATGAAGCTATGAACAAAAAACTTGGTTGCCAGGGGTCTTCTCAAAATTTTGCCTGAGGCTGGGTCTAGGGTTGATAGTTTAGAGATAGCCAGGGATTTGTCTGTACTTACTGAAATGGCAGAGTATACTTATTTGCAGTAAAACCAATCTTTGCAATTACCTCGTCCAGGTGGCCCATGTTATCTTCTCTATTAGTGCAAGCTCTGTCATCTGCTTTCCTGATGGCACCTCATGAACTTGACGTTTGTAGGCACCAGTTGATACCTAGAGGTGAAAAAAAACACAAAATTAAACATAGAAACATAGTAAATGACAGCAGATAAAGACCTGAACAGTCCATCCAGTCTACCCAATATTTACACACATTATAAATTCATGATTAAATTAAATTGTCTTTTCATCTTTGTTATTTCTGGGCCATAGACCATAAAGTACAACCAGTGCTGTCCTTAGGTTTCAGTTACTGGAGTTGCCATTGAAGCTCACTTCAACCTATCCAAATCATTTCTTTGTTTGTGGAATACAGACCATAAAGTCTGCACAGCACCATCCTCATGTTCCAAATTATTGTAATTCCAGTCAAAGTCCTCCCCAGCCCATTCTAAATCGAGCTGCCATATACGGGACACAGACCATGCAAGTCTGCCCAGTACCGGCCTTAGTTCATCAATTTATACCATTCAATTTCTAATAGATCCTCTATATTCATCCCATGTTTATTTTTTTTATTCCATCACTGTTTTCCTCTTCACCACCTCCTTCAGGAGGGCATTCCAGGTATCAGTCACCCTCTCCATGAAAAATAATTTCTGAATATTACTCCTAAGCCTACCACCCCACAACCTCAATTTATGCCCGCTAGTTTTACCAAAAGATTTGATTCTATATTACTACCTTTCAAGCATTTAAATATCTGTATCATGTCTCCCCTGTCCCTCCTCTGTAGAGCATACATATTCAGGTCTTCCAGTCTCTTCTTGTATGGCCTTTGGTGCAAACATCCTACCATTTTCATTGCCTTCCTCTGGACTGCTTAAAATCTTCTTATATCCTTTGCCAGATACAGCCTCCAAAACTGAACACAATACTTCAAATGTGGCCACACCAATGACAAATACAGGTGCATCAATACCTCCTTTCTTTTGTGCTGGTTATATCTTTCTCTATACTGTCCAGCATCCTTCTGGCTACAGACACCACCTTGTCACACTGTTTCATCGCCTACAGATCCTCAGATACTATCATCCTCAGACACTCTCCCAGGCCATGCATGTCAGCCTCTCACCTCCCAGCACATACAGCTCCCTCAGATTCTCCTCGCCAAGTGCATCACTTTGCACTTCTTTACATTGAATTTTAGTTGCTAGACGTTAGACTATTCTTCTAATGTTTACAGCTCCTTTATCATGTTTTCCACTCCCTCTGGGATGTCTACTCTGCTACAAATCTTAGTATCATCCATAAAATGGAAAACCTTAACCTTCTAACAAAGTTATTCGCAAACATATTAAACAGAAATGGTCACAGTACTGATACTTGAGGCGCTCCACTAATTACCTTTTCTTCTTCTGAGTGAGTTCTATTAACTACTGCTCTCTGATGTCTGTCAACCAGTTTCTAATCCAGTTCACCACTTTGGGTTTTAATTTCAACCTCTCAAGTTTATTCAAGAGCCTCCTATGAGGAAACATATCAAAGGTTTTGCTGAAATCTAGTGCACGTCCTTGATCCAATTCTCTGGTCGCCCAGACAAAGAATTCAGTCAAACTAATTTGGCATGATTTACCTTTAGTAAAACCATGTTGCTTTGGATATTCACTATTCTTTCCTTCAGCAACACTTCCATTATTTTTCCATTAACTGAAGTGAGGCTTACCAGTCTGTAGTTTCCGCTTCATCTCTGTGATCACTTTTGTGAAAACAGACCACATCCACTCTTCTCCAGTCCCATGGAATCTCTCCCATCTCCAAGGATTTATTGAACACATTTTTAAGAGGACCTGCCAGAACGTCTCTTGAGCATCCTCAGTATCCCGAGATGGATCTCATCCAATCCCATGGCTTTATCTACCTTCAAGTTGTTCATGAACACTTTCTTCCATGAAAGGCATGGCATCCTCTCCATTCTCACATGTAACTTTGCAAGTTAATAGTGGTCCCTCTCCAGGATTTTCAGTATAGTATTTGTTTAGCACATTAGCTTTTTTCCTTCTTTCAGTCTCGCACTTCCATTTTTTGCTTTCCTCCTTTCACTAACATATCTGAAAAAATGTTTGTCTCCTTTTTTACATTTCAAGCCATTTGCTCTTACACTTGCGCTTTCGCTAGACGTATCTCTTTCTTGGCTTCTTTCAGTTTCATCTGATATTCCTTTCTTTACTCCTCTTCTTGAGTTTTTTTTAAAGTGAGGGAACAAATAAATTGGAGACTCTCCTGAAATCAGCACTGGCACAAGCATAGAGGAAGCAGCGCAGGGCTGGCTGGATGCTGAAAAGATCGCTCCTGCCCAGCACCACTGGCCGCAACGAGGCAGGAGGCAGCCATAGCTGTCCAGAAGGGAGCTGCAGGTACAGGGGACTCCGTGGCTGATCTTATAATGGGGTGGCTTATCTATGATGTCTTCAAATAGGCTCCCCCATATAAGGAAGCCGCACCCACTGCAGGTGATTGTAAAACCCATGTATAGGCCGCGGCCTATACATGGGGTAATATGGTAGTCTATGTGCCTATTTTATAAAATGCATGTGTAAATCAGAAATCCACCCTCACTCTTCCTCTGAGCATGCCTTCTGTAAAAGTACCTAATTTTATAAGATCCCATTTAAGTGCATACAATAATGTTAGGCCTGTTAAATTTTCCTACTTTGGAGAGCAATTGGCCACACTCAGACTTATCTGTGATGGTACTATGCCATCTTCAAATATAAACTATACCTGAATATATTTACTGTCGGCTGAAAAATCCATCTGAATAACAAAACTTGGAATGTCTTTGCAGTAGCCTATGCGGTTTAACGTTGGACCTTGGCTAAGGTCATAAAAATCAACAGTATTTTCAGCTGAACCCACGGCCAAAAATTTATTATCTGGGCTGATTCTGAAAAACAAAATCAAAAGAATTAACAAAATTAACAAGAACTAATCATCCTGGAAACACGGGTGCCCAAATTTAAATACCACAGTAGCATTTGACCCTTTAATGGGCAGATGGTGAAAACAGATGCTTTACGTAACAGTGCCAAGTAACAGGCATTTGGAGATGCAGATCTCCCATAAAAGCCATAGAAGACACATGGTACTTCTGAGCAACAATGCAAAATAAAGGGTTAAATATAATCCAGATATTCAGCTCCACTACCATGGCTAATAATAAATATCTGGATACAGCGGTAAGTGCCGGCATTATCCAGATAAAAGTGATATTCAGTCCTGTTCTCTGGATAATTATCAGCTATCTTAGGACTGAATATTGTTAGTACCTAGATAATACCCAGAACCACCCAGGGTCTACCTATACAACTCCTCTGTACTATCTGGATGTTGCAGTATACTGGTGATCAGTGTCACTATCTGGACGGTGTTGCTGAATATCAGTAGAATGACCCGGCCAGCAGGACTTATATGGATAGATGTTGCTATCCAGATAAGTGTTCAGAATTTTGGGCCAAAAGAAGATGATGGCTGAGAAAACGAAGTTACTTGGGATCTCTGGAGACAGCAGGGAATGCAGTACATTGACTGGAGTACAGTACAAAAGGAAGTGGGAACGGACAATGAACACTCCACTGAAGATCACTGATGTAAAACCAACTTGTTTATTTCATAAAAGGACACAAGCAGAAGTTGGGTTTACATCAGTGATCTTCAGTGGAGATTTCATTGTCCATTCCCACTTCATTTTGTACTGTTTTACACCCGTGGGTCTCTGTCCTGTTGGACTTTTTGGTGTGTACATTGACTGGAAACATTCTTCCAATACAGCCTAATATACAGAGTTCTCTAGCTCAGGGAAACCCTTTTGGCTCCTCTGAGAATGCATGGGTGTTCCCATACTAGGTGGAGTTCTGTCTCTCTCTGGTCAGTTCATATCACAGCAGTTCAGAAAATTCTATTTTTGTATGGTTAGAGGAAAATAAAGTGTGGCTGCATTATCCTGCTGTCTATGGAGAACTCCCATTACAGATAAACAGACAAGCATGGAAGATGCATGGACATTGATTGGTGATTACAAAGCTGAGGGTTACCTTAAACCTGGTGAAAAACTGACTATAGATGGCTCAGATTTATGAGCTAAGCAGATGGAACTTTTCTATCCTCTTTTTTTTTACATGGGCATAATTATTACATAATGTACTGCCTTTCTAAAGGCTGTGTCCATGGATAAAGATGCATCTATGCAGTAGTGTTTTGTGAGCATATGAATTGAAGACTAAGTAGCTACCCTGCAGACATCAAATTATTCACAGTGGTTGCTGCTGTCGCTCTGAGATGATGAGGACACATTGGCCTTGAGGCAGGTAGATTCACTGTGTCATAGCAGAAAGCTATACAGTCTCAGACCCAGGTAGATAGGATTGTGCTTTGATCCCAGGGCAGCAGTGGCAGCCAGTCATCAGAGACAGTGTTGTAAACAGGCTGCTCATGGCCAGCCCCAACAGGGCCTTTCCTTTGCTGCATCAGAAGTGATGCAGCAGAAGAAATGCCCTGTCGGAGCTGACCACAAGCAGCCTGTTTACAGCGCTATCTCTGCTAACTGGTGGGAGATAAGCAAAGAGAAATAGTGAGGGGCAGCTAAGTAAGTCAGTAACAGGAGTTTGAATTTTATTCAGAAATAGATGGGAAGCCAATGAAGTGACTTTAGGAGAGGGGTAACATGAGTATAGGGGCTCTCACAGAATATGAATCATGCAGCTGATGGCAGAGCAGAAGACCTGAGACTAGAGAGTTGCTGTACTGTATATACTTGAATATAAGTCGATCCGAACATAAGTCGAGACACCCATTTTCCCCCCAAAAAGGAGGAAAAATGGTTGACTCAAATATAAGTCGGGCGGCTTAAAATTCAAGTTCCTGCCCTGCCAGGTTCTGTCCCCCTCCCTCCCTGCCCTGCACTCAGTCCCATTCCCTACCAGGCTGTGAACCAAGCCCCCCCCTGCCTGCTCCAGAAGTCTTCATTCTACAGCAACTTCCTGTTCCCATGTAGGCGCGATGTGGCAGAATGAAGGCATCCGGGGCAAGCCAACTGCAGAAGGCTCATCTCGTTGCTGCTGCCAACTGCCAGAAGATTTAAAATTACAGCAGCTGGGGAGGAGGTAGGTGGGAGAGTCAGGAGCTAGAAAGAAAGGTCATGCCACAGGATCCTGCTGGGGACCTAGGGTTGGGAAGGGAGAGAAGAACATATGCTGCATGGGCTGGGAATGCAAGGAAGGACAGATGCTGCAGGGGCTGGGAAGGGGTTGAAAAGGCAGAGAAGGACAGATGCTGTATAGGTTGGGAGGGGGGTTGGGAAGCGGAACTGGACCCTGGACTGGCTGAAAACTAAGAAATGGAGAGTCCTGGAGTGGCCAAGTCAAAGCTCTGATCTTAATCCCATTGAGATGCTGTGGGATGATTTGAAATTGGCAATATATACAAAAAACCCTCAAACATCTCATAGCTGAAAGAATTCTGCATTGAGGAGTGGGCCAAACTTTCCTCAGACCGATGTTACAGACTAGTAGATGGCTACAAGAAGTGTCTCACTGCAGTTATTTCAGCCAAAGGGGGTAACGCTAGCTATTAGAGTATTGGGTGTCCTAATTTATTCCTCAGTTAGAATATACATTTTTGTGGATATCTTTTCTTTCATGAGTAAATCAAGGAAAATTTTTGTTGCTTACGTGCAATTGCATCACTTTCTTTTCCAGAGATAAAAAAAAAAAGATTTGACATTGATATGTGAACATTTCTTAATAAAGAACTGAATATTTCATGGGGTGCCCTAATTTTTTCACATGACTGTAGTGTGGGTCTACAATGAAGTTTAAGTTTTCAAATTTTATTTAAAATTTGATAAAATGCTTACCAAAAAAATTTCTAAGCAATTTACAAAAATAAAATATACATTTAGCACCTTAAACGACAGATACACACCTAGACATACTTAAAGGGAGAGGAAAAAAAGGTAGAAAGTACAATTTGTCAGAAAAAGCACATAGAAAAGGAAAAACATTAGGGAGGGGTTTAAAACTACCTAGAGAAATGGTTTTACCTAAAAGTACCTAACCAACAAATAAGAAGAAAAAGTAGGTCTTATGGGAAAAAGCTCATTATTTTTCAAAAGCATCTTTATAAATAAAACTTTTCAGCAAACCTTTGAATTTCTCTAAACTAATTTCCGCCTAAAGTTGGATTGGCAGATAGTTCCATAATTGGGGAGCAGTAATCGAAACGATTTCAGCCCGTCTCGTATTTATGATTTTTAGTGACGGAATGGATAAGAGGTGTTAGTTCATTGATCTAAGTGACCTTGGGATTGTGTGTGGAATTAAGAGTTTATCCAAAAATGCAGGAAGTTTGGACTGTTGGATTTTAAAGGTTAGGAGGGCTATTTTATAGGTGATTCTGTGGGAGATTGGTAACCAATGTGCATTTAAAAAAAGGGGGGGGTGACATAGTCAAATTTCCTTGAGTTTGTAATGATTTATATTGCAGTATTTTGTATGATTTGCGAGTGTCTGATTTCTCTTTGTGACACGCCTTTGTAAAGGGAATTATAGTAATCTAATTTTGAGATCACGAGGGAGTGCATTAAGACATTTAATGTCGCAGGTTGCAAGACCTTTGAGAGTGACCTAATCATCCTAAGTTTGAAAAAACAATTTTTAACTATTAAACTTATTTGGTCATAATATTTTAATTTCTGATCTATCACTACCCCTAAGATTGTAATGGTTTTTTACCTCTTCCAGAAGGACGTTGTTTAGTTTAATCGAAGTTGTTAATGAGAGTCCTTCCTTCCATGGGAATAGCATTGGTTTTGATTTGGAGATATTTAGGGACAGCATATTTTCACTCATCCAATTGCTAATCTGTTCAAGTTTAGAGGTTATTGTTGTTATGTCATATGGATTTTCTGTGTTTAGCGGGTACAAGAGCTGGATGTCGTCTGCATAGGCATACACTGAAAATCCAATTGATTGGCTTAATGTCATTAATGATGCCAAGAAAATGTTGAAAAGGAGGGGAGAGAAAATCGAGTCCTTGGGAATTCCAAAAGTAGTAAAGGAAGTGGAGGATGAATTTTTGAAAGTCACTATTGATGAGCGATCTGTAAAGTACAAACGGAATCAGTTAAGGACAGTATCGGAAATACCAATTGAAGCTAGTCTATTAAGTAGGAGAGAATGGTCGATGGTATTGAAAGCTGAGGCTAGATCAAGGGAAATGAGGAGTACTGCCTTATGGTGATCCAGAAAGTAGAGTATAGTAGTTGAGTGTTCAGTCGAGTGGTGCGTTCTGAAACCTATCTGATTTGGGTGAAGTGTTTGTGTTTTTTCGATGTAGTCTGTTATTTGATTAAAGACTACTTTTTTGGTCAGCTTAGAAATGAAAGGTTGGCTATGGGTTGATAATTTGTTTCATCAGCCAGAGAAGCAGAACAGTTCTTTATGATAGGTCGAATAATTGATTTTTTCTACGCTTTTGGCATCAGGCTTGTGGATAGACTGTTCGCGATAAGTTTGTGAATGATTGGACCAAAAATGGGAAAGAGACGTTTGATTGTAGATGGGTCCTTTTATGTGGGATCATTTTCACTTTTGGGAGCTTCTTAGTTAGCCTGTTAGATCCTTTCAAAAACTGCTCCCATAAAAACTATTTTGATCACAGCACAGCAAATAAGACACAGCCCATAGGAACTGAATGGGCTATGTCACATTTGCTGCACAGGAATCATTACTGTGGCTTTGTAAAAGGGGCCTTTTGTGAGGCAATTACAACATTTTTACCCTAAAATAAGTGAAAAATCATTTACCATAGGAAAAGTCCAACCAAAACTGATCTGAAATGCTAAGCAACTTTTTAATTAAATCTTATATACCCTCTCTCAATCATCCAGCTATAACTGTGTTCCACAATACCTGATATCCTGGATCACCGATTTTCGGTCTCTCTTCCTGCCCCAAACCTTAAGAGAGCTTACAAGAAGGATGACGAATTCTCCATTTTTCATTCCAACAGTGGCCATCTCACCATCAGGGCTGTAGGCAGCACAGCTTGCAGCATACCCTACAGTGACTTTGTTCAGCATTTTCTGTATAAAAACCAAATGTTTTCTGAACATTTCAGATGACAATTTCATTTATTGGGATTTATTAACTACTTTTACAAAGTGATTCACCCAAGTTTAAATAAAACTTACAATGTTGTTAACAGCATAACAATAGTAAAATGACCAAGTAAAAACATATATACAATAAGGTGTGTTTTAACTAAGGTGTGCGAACCAAATTAATGTGCACTAAATGCTAAGGCACCCATTATATTCTATGGGCACCTTAGAATTTAGCATGCGCTAATCATTTAGCATGTGCTAAATCGGTTAAAAGCACTTAAAGGACCCCTAAATTAGGTAAACTCAAAATCAGCAAATTGAAACCTAATAATAGGACTACCATGAAACAGTATCAAAAATGTACACATTTAACAGCACTGAAATTCAAATAACAGAGATATACTACAATGTCAGCATAATACCTACGAAACATCTAATAAGCACGCATTAGAACATTTAGAAATCATAGATGTATAGATGGAACAGGGCAGGATTAATTTGTCAAGGGCCCCTAGGCACCCAAGTACACTGGGCCCCCAGCCCCGCCCCACCCTGCGCCCAGGCGGAAACAGGAAACTGCGTCAGAGGGAAGCTTTGGGCAAGCAGCACCGCTTGCACAATTACAGTTCCCGTTGCCTTTCTTACTCGCGTTGCTTGCTTGTCTTACTTTCCGTCGATGGGGTGGGGGGACTGCGTTGTGGGAGGGCACGTTGCCGATTGGGATGGGACCCGCGTTGCCAATCGGGGGGGGAGGGGGGAGGGGGGAGTGGCCCCGCATTGCCGATTGATTTCGGAGGGGCCCATCACCGTTTGGAAAAAACAATGTTGATGCCCTCCTTCATCGGGCCCCCCTGACAATTTCAGGCCCTAGGCATGTGCCTACTTGGCCTATTGGTTAATCCTGCCCTGGATGGAAACAAAATGGGTGGTACAGAATCCAACATATATGATGTGTCTTTGATATGAAGTTTTAACCTGAACACCTTATATCCATTCGTGGATGGTGGGAGGGGCTTGTATCTGAGGTTTTTTCCATCCTTGACATATTGTGCTTTTGGCTTCCACTTTGAATTGCACAAGTTATTTTTTAAAGATTATTTTAAATTGTAATTTATGTTTCAAGTGTTTTATGTAGTTGTTTTTATTCTGCTTTTAATCTCTTTTTAACAGTCTTACCCAAGGCTTGTCTGCCGCCGCACAGCGGCGGCTCATTGTGGACTCTGCCTCCTGATCCCGGTACATGCTACTTAAATTCAGGCTCCTTGCGGTGCATACCTAAGGAGCGCGCTTAAGGAGCAGGTCCTGCTCCTTAGTGCACTCCTTTGTGTGCGACTGCTGGACGCCAGGGAAAATTCTGCGATTCTATTAAGTAAGTCTTTTAAAATCATCTTCTTACTTACGGTGTCAGCTTCACTCTTTTTTTTACACTTTTATCCAGCTCATTTTAATCTAAAACACTGTTTGATTAATTCTAATAGCGTTTTAAAAATGGATATTCTCCCCTCAAACATTCCTGTTGTTTGTGGGCATCAACCATGTAAGCCAGATAGAAGTTTTGCCCCTTTTCGACCTACGGAACGTCTAGATATTTCTTTGGTACCTCATCAAATAGTCTCCCTCAACACAAACATGACCTCATTAGACCCAGTGATCAATCAAATCAAAATAGGCTTAATTAATATCCGCTCTCTCAAAACCAAATATCACCTACTCAAAGATTTAATTGTCCAATATTCTTATGACGTATTATGTTTAACTGAAACATGGCTTACTGAAGGGGAAGAAGCTTATCTTTCTTATACCTGTCCCCCTGGATTCTCTTTACTCTACAACCATCACCGCCTTAAACGTGGAGGAGGGTTAGCAGTTATTTTTCGTGATTCGAAAGCATTAGGCACTGAATATTCCCCAGCTAACTCTTCAATCAAATTCTTACAATTCACTATTCAGATCAGATCAAAGTTAGACACGCTTCTCCTCACTCAACTACAATCACTTCTGTTTGATTTTGGTTCTTCCTTTGATTCTTGGTGATTTTAATATTCATTTTGACGAACCTAGCAATATTTACACTAAATAAATTTTTTCTTACATTAACCAGCTTGATTTATGTCCAATATTAACAGTCCCAACGCATCAAGCAGGACATACAGTTGATATGGTCTTAATTCCTTCTTCTGCAACTCGCAATTATCTGACAGGATCCCAGTTCTGTGGTCAGATCATTACTTAGTCCCTATAACACACATAACTTCATCTAGCAAAGTGCATGTAATTCCTCATACCTTTAAGTATAGAGATTTTAACAATCAATCCTCAAACTCAATTACTTCAGCTTTTAAACTAAATCTTTCAGACCTAAAAGCCAGCTCTTTGGACAATCTCCTATCCCAATGGAATTTATCCACAAAGCTTCTATTAGATGAATTAGCACCGACTCAAAGAAGATTCATTTCAGCACGAAAACAATCGAATGCCTGGTTTACGGTAGAACTTGTCCTTATTAAAAAAACAGCTTCGATCTTTAGAATGTAGGTGGAGAAAAGATAAGACCCAGATCAACCTTGAAAAATATAAAGAGCATTCTAATTTATATAAAGTAAAAATAAATCAGGCAAAAATGAAATACTACTCAGGTCTAATTTTGAAAGCTAAAAACATCTCTGCGCTTTACTCTATTTTAAAATCAGTTACCAAAAAACAAGATCAAATAATTAATACCCTCCCCATTACCCAGGAACTTGCAACCTATTTTATAGACAAGGTTGATAATATTAGGAAAAATCTCACTATGAATCTGCATTCCATACTAGATCAGGACCAAACCGATCCAAGATTATCATTATCTTCAAAATGCTCACAATTTAATCTACCAAATCTTATGGAGATTGAATCCCTTATAAAAATCATTAATACCAAGTGCTCTCAAGCTGATTCAATCCCCCTTTCATTCTTAAGCGCTATTTTGTAATTTTCGGTCCTTTCATCCTTACGTTAATTAATGAACGTCTTCAAAAAAGTGTAATGCCCAAAGCATGGAAGGAAACAGTTATTCGTCCCATTATCAAGGATCAGCAAATTAGTTCTGAGGCAAAATCCAATTATAGGCCAATTGCAAATATCCCCTTCTTGACAAAGTTGACTGGGAAGGTGGTATTTAATCAAGTATCTGAGTTCATAGAAAAAAATGAACATCTTACATCCAAACCAAACAGGTTTTAGACAGCATCACTACTGAACATTCGTTGATTGGCATGTCCAATTCCATACTTTACTTTTTGGATCATCATACATCTGTCCTTTTGATCTCTATTGATCTCTCATTGGCGTTTGACACAATTGATCATAACCTTCTTATAGACAGATTACAGTCGATAGGCATTACAGATCAGGTTTTTCTTTGGTTTAAATCTTGCTTTGAAAATCGTTCCTCGATTATGTCTTTCAACAATACAACTTCCGAAAGTTTTTCAATAACATACGGTATTCCACAAGGGTCCATTCTTTCACTACTTTTGTTTATTTTTCTTTCACTGCTTATGACCCTCTGCCAAGCCATTGGCTTTACTGTATTCACTTACGCAGATGATATTCAGCTCTTACATCCACTTGATCCTACTAACTCTCTTGAAACAATAGCAATCAGTAGGAAACTTGAGAAAACTATTAAAATGATGATATTGCCTGTGGTTTGTTATCAAATGATACCAGTTTTTTTTCAGGGTCCTTTTATAAAAAGTGAAATGGTATTCTTACAAAATTTGTTTGGCTGGGTAAAATGCTTAGAATTGCCTTAGTATCTTTACAAAAACCAATTGCGGAGGGTGGGGTAAATTTTCCAAACTTTTATAGGTATCATCAAGCCTATATTTTACGCCAGGGTATGTATTGGGTCCTCCCAGAGCTTATGGAAAATATCCCAGATTGGTTGTATTTGGAATGACAACTCATGTTTTCTATAAACTTATCTCATGTTCTCAGTGTTAAGATGCCTAGGAAATATAAAGAGAACAGAATATTGATGGATACATGGAAAACATTGTGTTATGTCAGCAATTTAACTCCAAACCCAATACACAAATCAACAAATCAATCTTTATGGCTAAACTCCAAGATTCAAATTGGCGGTAATCGTATGGAAGCATTGGATTATTGCAGATATACGGACTCTAGGTGATGTTATTTTAAATGGTAAACTGCTTGATTTTTCACAGTTGTAACATAAATATGGTCTAAACAAATCACAAAACTTTAAATGGTTGCAGCTGAAGCAGGCTATTCAGAAGGGGTTTCCTGAATGGAAAAATCTTAACAATCAGTATAGTCTGGAATTCTTATGCTTTCAGGCGGATTTCTTGGGACACCAGGCCGCACAGTGGTATAAATTGATATCTGGATTTATGAATAAAAAATCAAAGACTGGTCTTAGATATATTTGGAGCATTGAGATTAAGCATCAAATTTCTGCATCTCAATGGCCACGAATTTGGTCTTGGAGAATGAGATGTACAGTGTCTGCATCTATGAGACAAACTTGGTTCTTTTTGTTACATAGAGCATTTTGGACCCCAGTTAGATTACAAAAGTTGGATAGCTCTAAGTCTAATAGATGCTGGCATTGTAATCTGGAAGCAGGGACTTTAGATCATTTAATATTCTATTGTCCCTGTATCATGGCCTTTTGGAAATCAATTTGGTCTCAAATTAATTGTTTACTAGAAAACCATGTAGCTCTATCATATGATACAATTCTATTTGGGACGTCAATGAGAATAAAAAGTCAAATTTCATCAAGCAATAATAAATTTTTATTGATAATGACAGGAGTCGCCATTCAACCTATCACCAGAAATTGGAAAAATTACACTAGACTTAATTACACTTTCTGGTGGAATTCGTTGTGTCATATGTACAAAATGGAAAGAACAATTGCCATACAAAAAGGGAATTATAATAATTTGTAAAAAATTTGGGGGCCATTGATAACTTATTGTAATGATTAGACGTCTTTTTACACTGAAAGTATAATTATAATTATGGGAAAGGGGGTGGTATATAGTTAAATCAAAGGTTTAATCAATATTTATGAATATAACACATGTATGATTTTTTTTAATTACAATATTTGTGAGAAGGGTGGGTGAGGGAGGGAGATAATTTATGTATTTAAGATGATAATAGAAAGAATTTCAATTGATGTGTATGATTCAATTGATGTAATATTGTGTACTTGATGTAAGATGAAAAAATGAATAAAGAATTGGAAAAAAAAATAGGAAACTTGAGAAGATTCACCAGTGGCTCAATGCTAACAGATTAGCCCTTCATGTTAATAAATCAAACGTCATGTTCTTTCCCTGGAAAGGCAGTTCTAAATTTATTTTTCCAATCTCTATTAAGGGTACCACTTTACAGTTGATAAGTAACATCAACATTTTAGGGGTTATCTTCGATGATAAACTAACCTATCATAATCACATTAGTAATATTGTTAAATCCACCTTTTACAGACTTCGTCAAATCTGTTCAGTATCTAAATTTCTATGTCCAAAATCTCTTAACATTCTGATTCACTTCTTGGTTATTTCCAAAATTGATTATTGCAATGCCCTACTCACGGGAATAGTACAAAATGAAATTAGATGTTTACAGATCATTCAAAATGCTTTAATTAAACTTATAATGAAAGCTAAGAAATTTGATCACGTCACTCCCCTTCTTAAGAAAGCGCACTGGCTCCCAGTCACGCATCGTATACAATATAAATTAAGTCTGCTTACCTTCACATCTCTGTTATATAAAACTCCAGCTTTCATTTACAAATCATTGATTCCCTATACCCCAACCAGATTACTGAGGTCTAATGATCAACATTTATTAGTTATTCCCTCACTTAAAATTATTAATACAGGGCGGCATTCTATTTTTTCTGTTACGGCTCCTCAAACATGGAACGCCCTTCCCATTTACTTAAGAGGAGAAAACAAGCTCAGGGTAAAAGGAAGGTGTTGTCCCTGAGTATTTTTACACATTGTAAAAAAAAACCAAGGACTAAAAAAACAAGCTGGAAGGGATGAATGGCTAAAAATAAAAAAAAAAACCTGCATATGGTCCTTCAGGACTGCAGGGGTAGTATCAGTTGAAGTGAATTAGGCATGTAAGCAGTTTAAAAATAAGGTATGATTAGGTTATTGATTAGGGGGGGGATAAATTCTGATATAGATTTTAACAGAATATTAAGTGTTGTATCTGAGTTTAAAATGTTATATATGCTGTTACACTTATTGTAAGTTTTTAAAAATTAATAAAGAATTTATAAAAATAAGGTATTGACAGAGCCTAATTCATCTAAACCAAGGGTAGGCAATTCCAGTCCTCAAGAGCCAGAGCCAGGTCAGGTTTTCAGGATATCCACAATAAATATGCATGAGATAGATTTGCATCTCAAGGAGGCAGTGCATGCAAATTCATTGTGGATATCTCGAAAACCTGACTTGGCTCCGGCTCTCGAGGACCGGAATTGCCTACCCCTGGTCTAGACAAGCCATCTAAAAAAGTAATATCAGAGCGCCCTCTAATGGTGAAAGCAAATTAAGCATGTATTAAAAAGGCAATGATTATAAGAGATCTAACAAATATGTGTTTTAGATAAAATGAATATTGCTAAGTTAACCAACAGAAATATGAAATGAATACCATATACATGTATATTCTGGATAAATCAAAAGCAGAATGAAATAAATATAGAAAAAATCTTCTCAAAAGAACAACTTGAAATGAACTAGAAAACCTTATTGACCATAATTATTTATTTAAAAATTTATATCCCACCTATCTATTCTTTAGAAGAGAATAAGTGGGGTTGAGGAGGGAAGAAAAAGTGGGAGGGGGGAGATGGCAAGGGAAAGGAACGAGAGGAAGAAAAGGGGAAGAAGGAAAGGGGAGAAGAGGATTGGAAAGTGTAACATATAGGATATAATGGGAGGGGGAGAGGGGAGGAAGGAAGGGGAAAGGGGACAGGGAAAAGGAAAACAAAGGAAAAGGAAGGGGATAAGGAAATAACCAAAACGGAAAAAGGAGGGAGAAAGTGTGTATCTTTATGGGGGAGGTTTGTTGGGAGTTAAAGGGGAACCAGTATTTATGGATTACTGATTAAACTTCAAAAAGGTGCACCCCCATCCCCATATGTCCCATTCCCCCAACCTCCCAATTCCCTTCTCCTATTTATTTATTTCCCCACATATACCTAAATGGATTATAAAAAGCAAACATAATTATACAATACACAAAAAACAGCATAAAACATAATAAAACAAAACAATATACAAACAACATATCCATTATTCCTTCATTCCTTCAGTCACTGCTTCTTAACTACCTAAAAAGCTACTATTCAAATAGATGTTTTTAATATTTTTTTAAAACTCAAAATGATGTTATTCATTCTCAGTTGTCCAACCAGATTATTCCAAACTTTCACACTTGCCAACAAAATAGCTGTAGTTCTGGTACTAGAATACTTTACATGCTGTAACTCATCAACAGATAAGTGCATCATATTCTCTGATCTTAAGGATCAACGGGGCTGATGTAATGTCACAGCAAGTGAAAGATACCACAGTATCCCTCGGTGAATTGCTTGAAAGATCATGCCCATCCCGTCCCTTCTCTTTTCTTCCCCTCTCCCCCACAACCTAATTTAACCCTTTCAAAAGAATAGATATTCCATTTTTAAATTATTATAGTTAACTAGTGTTTAAGCCCATTACATTAACGGGTGCTAGTAAAGCCTCCTTCCCTCACATGTCCCCTATTTTCAGCCCCAGCTCCAAACCCATTTTTACCCCCCTCCCCCCACGGTCCAACAGCAACTCTTCCCTGCTCCCCCGGTCCCTCTTCCCTGCTTCCCCGGTCAGCAGCACCTCTTCCCTGCTTCCCCGGCCAGCAGCATCTCTTCCCTGCTCCTCCGGTTCCTCTTCCCTGCTTCCCCGGTCAGCACCTCTTCCCTGCTCCTCCCGTCAGCAGCACCCCTTATCTGCTCCCCTGGTCCAGCATGTAGCCTTGTGAGCATCGCGGCCAGCTTTTGCGAACCTTGCAGGTCGCTCTGCACTTCAGTAGCACGTTCCCTCTGACGCGATCACGTACGTCAGAGGAAATGTTCTACTGAGGTGCTGTGTGGCCTGCAAAGTTTGGTACAGCCGGTCGCGATCCTCAAGGAAACAGCGACCGACCCTCTGCTGCACTTTGGGGAGAGTCTTCAGCGGCTTGAAGCCCTTCTTCTAGCAGCCGCCGCCAGCGCCGCTCCGCACCGCATCAAGCCGCCGAATACGGCCACGGAGGGCAATCGGGGCGGCCAAGACACAGGCAGGGAGAGTTGGTGAGTGAGGGCGGGAGGAGGGGAGTGGCCATAGTGTTCCCTGCTGCTGCGTTCTAAAATAGAATCTGGCCAGGGATCAGAAAACACGGCGGCAGGGAACACGAACCCTAAGTGCGCATGCACGCTTAGGGTTTTATTATATAGGATAGGGTTTTATAGTTCATTTCAAGCTGTTCTTTTAAGAAGATTGTTTGTTCCTATATTTATTTCATTGTGTTCATCCAGAATAAGACCGCAAAATCACTTCCTTGCACACATATATATCAAAATATTGTTTTATGCCATGCCTCAAAACGTCAAAGACGCCAAAAACGGCATGACGTCAATGAAATTCACCTAACCAGAAGATCCCAAAAAAATTTTGACGTTTTTTACGTCGCACCGGCATCCACTCAGCCGGCAATTTAAAGAGCTCAGCGTCGGGTGTCACCGGCGTCATTTTCATGAGTCTGTATGCTGAGGGAATTTTCGTTTCCGTAAGTCTGCTGTAGTTTTCAACACTTAAAATTAAAGTTTGTTAACTGAATTCTGTGCAAATATCTGAGTTTTGCTTAAATGCATTTTTAACATCTTTTACAGGCACTGTCCACGTTCCCCTGATGAAGCCACTCCAGGTGAAACGGTGGCCCCGTAGGGATTAAAGCAGTGCATACATCTTCCAAAGATAAGTGTTCAAGTTTAAATAGAGGCACTTTGGTTATCACCCTCATGATATTTGTGGCGAAAAAAAGATGTTATGACATCTATATTTAAAAGCTATTTAAATAATTTATTAAAAGTATAAAATCTTTTCTATAAAAAGTTTAAAAAACTAAAAAAGTACTTATATATGCCATTTTTTGCCAATGATTGAGAGTTCCGACCGATATAAGTTTTCGGCAATTGTTGCCTGATTCTTCGGTCTCTGAGGCATGGCATAAAACAATATTTTGATATATATGTGTGCAAGGAAGTGATTTTGCAGTCTTATTGGTTATTACACACTTCTCTAGTATTTGATTTGTGGGGTTCATCCAGAATACACATTTATATCATATTTATTTCATAGTTTTGCTGGTTAGCTTTTATCCAAAACACATTTTTTATTGGATCTCTTATAATTATTGCATTTTTAAACTGCTTACATGCTTCATTTTCTAGATGAATATGAGGCTCCAATGTGTTGATCATTTTATTGTCACATACAGCCAGTGGGGAAACTGTACAACTTTGGAGGGAGGTGAAGGCATCTTGACTGGTAAGTTGAATACTGTCAGCATTAAACTACGTCTCATCCCCATCACAGTTGGCACGGTGATGAATTCATAACCAGCATTTAAACATGAGTGACCCAGGCCTACATAGAGTCATGGGTGAGACTCTGGTCACCTTGTTGGACAGACTGGATGGACTGCAAGGATCTTTTTCTGCCTTCATTGACTTTGTTACTGTGTTTTCCATACATTTTAACTGCATACATGCCTAATTCACTTCCACCACTAGAGGGCATTCTAATATTATTTTTATAGTCGGCTCTAGATCAGTGGTTCCCAACCCTGTCCTGGAGGAACACCAGGCCAATTGGGTTTCCAGGCTAGCCCTAATGAATATGCATGAAGCAAATTTGCATGCCTATCACTTCCATCATATGCAAATCTCTCTCATGCATATTCATTAGGGCTAGCCTGAAAACCCGATTGTCCTGGTGTTCCTCCAGGACAGGGTTGGGAATCACTGCTCTAGATGAATACTAGGCACCATACTGCACTGAATGCTGTTGGACTGAAGAAGCAGTGACTGGTATGTGGATTTTAAAAGCTGAATTATCCCTTTTCGCTTTCTTTTTGATCCCTCTTGTGTCTTTTTTCATATTTAGATGCAAGTTCTCCTGACAACCTTAGCATAGACCAGGAGTAGGGAACTCCGGTCCTCGAGAGCCATATTCCAGTCGGATTTTCAGGATTTCCCCAATGAATATGCATGAGATCTATTTGCAAGCACTGCGTTCAATGCATATTCATTGGGGAAATCCTGAAAACTTGACTGGAATACGGCTCTCAAGAACCGGAGTTCCCTACCCCTGGCAAAGACATTTATTCACTATCAGGTTCTGCTGGAGAAGGACCGAGATTGTCTGGCAAAGTTACACGAGAAAATGGAGTAGATTCTGCGCCGTTCACGGAGGAGGGTGTTTATGAGCAACTTGAAAAACTGAAGGTGGACAAAGCGATGGGACCAGACGGGATCCATCCCAGGATACTAAGGGAGCTCAGAGAGGTTCTGGCGAGTCCTATTAAAGACTTGTTCAACAAATCTCTGGAGACGGGAGTGATTCCTGGGGATTGGAGGAGAGCGGATGTGGTCCCTATTCATAAAAGTGGTCACAGGGATGAAGCAGGAAACTACAGGCCGGTGAGCCTCACTTCAGTTGTTGGAAAAATAATGGAAGTGTTGCTGAAAGAAAGGATAGTGTATTTCCTTGAATCTAATGGGTTACAGGATCCGAGGCAACATGGCTTTACAAAAGGTAAATCGTGCCAAACGAACCTGATTGAATTTTTTGATTGGGTGACCAGAGAGCTGGATCGAGGACATATGCTAGATGTAATTTACTTGGATTTCAGCAAAGCCTTTGATACAGTTCCTCATAGGAGGCTGTTGAACAAACTTGAAGGGCTGAAGTTAGGACCCAAAGTGGTGAACTGGGTCAGAAACTGGCTGTCGGACAGACGCCAGAGGGTGGTGGTTAATGGAAGTCACTTGAAGGAAGGAAAGGTGGAGTCCCTCAGGGTTCGGTGCTGGGGCCAATCCTGTTCAATATGTATGTAAGTGACATTGCTGAAGGGTTAGAAGGAAAAGTGTGCCTTTTTGCAGATGATACCAAGATTTGTAACAGAGTAGACACCGAAGAGGGAGTGGAAAATATGAAAAAGGATCTGCAAAAGTTAGAGGAATGGTCTAATGCCTGGCAACTAAAATTCAATGCAAAGAAATGCAGAGTAATGCATTTGGGGATTAATAATAGGAAGGAACCGTATATGCTGGGAGGAGAGAAGCTGATATGCACGGACAGGGAGAGGGACCTTGGGGTGATAGTGTCCGAAGATCTAAAGGCGAAAAAACAGTGTGACAAGGCAGTGGCTGCTGCCAGAAGGATTCTGGGCTGTATAAAGAGAGGCGTAGTCAGTAGAAGGAAGAAGGTGTTGATGCCCCTGTACAGGTCATTGGTGAGGCCCCACTTGGAGTATTGTGTTCAGTTTTGGAGACCGTATCTGGCGAAAGACGTAAGAAGACTTGAGGTGGTCCAGAGGAGGGCGAAGAAAATGATAGGAGGCTTGCGCCAGAAGACGTATGAGGAGAGACTGGAAGCCCTGAATATGTATACCCTAGAGGAAAGGAGAGACAGGGGAGATATGATTCAGACGTTCAAATACTTAAAGGGTATTAACGTAGAACAAAATCTTTTCCAGAGAAAGGAAAATGGTAAAACCAGAGGACATAATTTGAGGTTGAGGGGTGGTAGATTCAGGGGCAATGTTAGGAAATTCTACTTTACGGAGAGGGTGGTGGATGCCTGGAATGCGCTCCCGAGAGAGGGGGTGGAGAGTAAAACTGTGACTGAGTTCAAAGAAGCGTGGGATGAACACAGAAGATTTAGAATCAGAAAATAATATTAAAGATTGAACTAGGCCAGTTACTGGGCAGACTTGTACGGTCTGCGTCTGTGTATGGCTGTTTGGAGGAGGATGGGCAGGGGAGGGCTTCAATGGCTGGGAGGGTGTAGATGGGCTGGAGTAAGTCTTAACAGAGATTTCGGCAGTTGGAACCCAAGCACAGTACCGGGTAAAGCTTTGGATTCTCGCCCAGAAATAGCTAAGAAGAAAAAAAAAAAAAAAAATTTTAAATTGAATCAGGTTGGGCAGACTGGATGGACCATTCGGGTCTTTATCTGCCGTCATCTAGTATGTTACTATGTTACTATGCTTATGTATGACAACTATTACTTTTGTATGGCTTTTTATCTTGGGAGGGCATCGCTCAATTGATGTAAAAAAAACTTTATAAATATCATAGACTCACAATATATTTTCATGTAAATCATTTGGTATAAGTTCTGATTTTTCTTTTGGTAATTGTCTATTCAAACTCATATGTCCTTTCTTTAAATACATAGTCTTTATACACAACTTGGACAGACATGTTGTTGTGTTGATCAGGTTTTCTATTCTGCCTTTACCTATTCAGTTCAAGGTCAGATTACATTACAAGAGGTTGGGTCAGTTACCCAGGAAGTTATAATGGACAGTTTGACACAGATATTCAATAGAGTTGCTAGTACAGGTAGATCAGAACAGTTATTAATACAGTTAGATCAGTTACAAATACATAGTTACAAGTTCAAGTAGGTCATGGTTTGCTCATTGTTATGTCCCAGAAGTTGCATTAGACAGTTTAGAAATGTGCTTTTTTAGAGCTAATTTGGGGGCGTGGCTTGACCGACATGGCGACCGGACGCGCTGAGTGAGAGCTCTCTGGGACGGCAGGATAAATCGTTGTTAAAACTTCTCTACCCAGCTTTTTCAAATATCGCTAGAAAATTTTAAGCTGCTATACCAATCTAGCATGTCGCTTTCCAAAAGCAGTAAAGGAGAACAGTCGCCATCGGCCACTCCCAGTGGAAAGCGGCCTAAGCACGAGGCTCCTTCGCCGGAAAAACAACCACCGAAAACTGTGGACTCGCAGCTTGAATTGCTTCTCACGGAAATGCGTGCATTTAAAAACATCATGAACAAACAAGTGGAAGAATCACAATTAATTCGTGTTGAGATTGAAGCCCTGAACTCACAATTCACCGACGCTAGACACCGACTTGATGCGCTTGAGCATTTCCAAACAGCACATGCTCAAAATGTCTCCCTCATCCCCAAACATGACCGGGACCTGGCGACTTTAAAAGCAGATCTGGAAGACTTTGCGAACCGAAGCCGTCGGAATAACATTAGAATCCTTGGGATTCCAGAATCAGCGGAAGGATCTGACACCATTGCATTTTTAACAAAGTTAATACCCTCTCTGCTTGGAATTCAATTTGAAGTACCGTTTGAGCTGGAGAGGGCGCATCGAGTTCCTTCAAAGATCAATCCGGCTCAAAAACAGCCCCGTCCTATTGTGGCTAAAGTCCTCCGGTACCCACAAGTGTTACAAATCCTGACAGCTGGAAAAGAAAGGAAGCAGATTCTCTATCAGGGAAAGAAAATTCTCCTAGTGCTGGATCTGGCTAAATCAACGGCTGCCCGAAGGAAAGTTTTTCTACAACAAAGGCAGGATCTGAAAGATATTGGAGCCAGGTTTGGCCTCTTGTACCCGGCCAAAATGCTGATCACGCATCATAATAAGACCACCACTTATCTTGATCCAGAAGAGCTGCAACGGTATATAGACTCTGTTAAAATGCAATGACCCTGTTCTGTTACATCATATTGTATATGGTATAGCTGTGGCTGTGTAGGAAGTATTTTCTGATATGCTGTTATCTAAATTCATTCCTGCCGCCCTTTGGGAGCTTTATTCGGTGCGTTGGTTTGCCTTAGGAAGTTTCAGGCTCTCCCATTATCATCTTTGTTTGATATAATGTCATCTTTCTGGCGCTGTTGGCCTTTTTTCCAGATGACATTTTGGTTTGTCAGTCAGTTCCAAAGGTTTATATGTTCCTTGTTTCAGATAGTACCTCTATGCTCTGGTATTGCTCATTTGATTTTTCTTAAGGATTTTCTATGTGTCTATTATATGATGCTTTATGACTAAATTGCACATTCTTTCCTTTAATGTCAATGGTCTTAATCACTGCATTAAGCGAAAAAAGGTGACCAATTATCTGCGTTCTCTACAGCCTGACATTATTATGTTTCAAGAGACACATCTTTCCCTCAATGATAGTGCAAAAACAGTAATTAAAGGATATGCTCCTCCATACTTCTCGCCTACGCTGCGAAAAAAGAATGGAGTTTCTATATACATTAGATCATCTCTCACGTATACTCTCATAACTAATGAATCTGATAAAGAGGGGAGATGGTGTTTGGTGCATATTATGCTTTATAAATCACCTATTTTGTTGCTGAATGTATATGCGCCAGTTGCGGATGACCCTGATTTCTACCGTTCCTTACAAAGCATATTGCTGAAGTATCCCAATGTTCCAATAGTTATAGGGGGAGATCACAACCAACCTCTGGATCTTTTTTTAGATAGGACCTCCACATGCCGTCCGGCTAAGTCCAAAACATTAGAAGAAATTAAAAGCCTTATGAGAAACTATAGCCTTGTTGATCCCTGGAGAATCCTTAAACCTGCAGCTCGAGAATACACGCATTTTTCTGCTCCCCACAGTACTTATACTAGATTGGACTATTTTTTGATTTCCTCACAATTATCCACAGACATTTCTAATGTTATTAACCATCCTTTCCTTATCTCAGATCATGCACCAGTTTCACTGCTCTTAACTTTCTCTTCAATACCACTTATAACTCGTCATTGGAGATTGAATAATAGTATTCTCTTTGATGATTCAATTACTGCCAAATTGAGAAAATTCACAGATGAATTTTTTCTTAATAATTCGGATCCATCTTTATCTCAAGCTACAATCTGGGAATCATACAAGGCTACTCTGAGAGGGGAAATCATTAGCCTGATGGCTTGGAAACGTAAACAATCCAATAACCAATTGAAAGCTCTTGAATCAGACATATCCCTTCTCGAATCGCAATTTTTTTCTAATCCAACAGACAAGATAACACACACACACCTTCTTAAAAAAAAATATGAATAAAATGTTATAGCATCTGCTTTTGCTAATAAAGATATATTTATTTTAAAATCTGGGCATTATATTGGAGGCAATAAGATGGGTAAATCTTTAGCTCAATATTTAAAAGGAAAAAAAGAGAAGCATCATATCTCTTCTATTACTAATTCTCGAAACCAATCTATCACCGATTCGTTAGGAATTAGTACTGAGTTTGAAAATTTTTACTCTGACCTTTTTCAGTCGGAATCAGACTCGTCTCTGGAGGAAATTAATAATTACTTGACTACCATTTCACACCCAAGTTTACCAATCCATCTCAAAGATGAATTAGACAGTCCGATTTCTGTGCAGGAAATTCAGTCCACAATACAAACTCTTGCCGCGAATAAATCTCCTGGACCGGATGGCATCACTAGTGAGTTTTATAAAACATTTTCCCTCCAATTAAGTCCATATCTATTACAATATTATAATTTTATACACTCAAACCCAGACTTGCAACGTAACTTCACTGAAGCCAATATAATAATATTTCCTAAACCTGACAGAGACCCTACTAGTATAGGTAATTACAGACTGATCTCTTTGTTAAACGCTGATTATAAGATCCTGGCTAAAATCCTTGCAAACAGAATTAATAAGATGATCCAATTATTAATATCTCCTGATCAAGTGGGATTTATTAAACAACGTTACATTGGAGACAATCTACGAATCTTCCATAACATTTCGGGTATAGCCAAGTCCATAGCAGAACCTGTGGTGGGTCTAGCAATCGACGCGGAAAAAGCTTTTGATAGGGTCGAGTGGCGGTTTCTGCTTCAGGTTCTGAGGTGGTATAATTTTGGTGAGGAATTTGTAACTTGGATACAAGCATTATATCGGTCTCCATGCTCCAGAATATTAATAAATAATTCTCTCTCAAATCCGATTATTTTACAAAGAGGAACAAGACAGGGCTGTCCTCTTTCGCCTCTTTTATTTAATTTATCATTAGAACCCTTTTTATCCTCCATAAGACAATCTGAAGACATACAGGGAATTCCTACATCGCTTAGAGATTTTAAGATAGCAGCATATGCTGATGATATTATGCTTTTCCTTAAAAATCCTCGACTATCGCTATCTGCCCTCATCCACACAACCAATTTATACTCTTCGTTTTCTGGCTATAAAGTTAATTGGGGAAAGTCCGTTATTTTTCCTCTTAATGAACATGCCTCACAATCTGATATACAAGATTTCCAATTCTCATGGTCTACCCTTCCTATAAAATATCTCGGTACTTTTGTACACAAAGACCCTGAGGTTATTATGGAATTCAACATCTCCAAATTAAAAGATTTAATTAATCGTACCATCAATAATTGGTCACCACTATATATTACATGGAGGGGTCGTATTTCTGCTATAAAAATGACTTTATCACCTCAAGTATTATTTAAACTCATCATGCTTCCTGGCTTATGTAAACCACAGTTTTATAAATGGATAGATAAACAATTGAATTCTTTTATTTGGCAACATAAAAGACCTAAAATAGCACTCAATAAATTAAAGGCTTCTAAATTTCATGGGGGTGTTAATTTTCCCGATTTTCGAAATTACCATTTGGCTTTTTTAGCGAAATATGGCTCCTATTGGCTGTCTTATAATGCTTTAGAAGACTCAACTAACGTTCCTTCTTGGTTCACTCTAGAATCCTCTATATGTAATCCTGTACCTTTACAGGCCCTTCCTACCATGTCATTACCCAAACATCTTAGACAATTCCCTCTTTTTACAGCGACACTTACTGCGATACGTGCGTTGGATAAAATAGCGGTTAATTCAATTTTTTCTCACAAAGATATGACACTTTAGAATAATGCCTCCTTGAAACATAACAAACGATGTTTCAACTGGAAGACATGGAGAGCTGCTGGTGTTTGGCAGGTTCGATCTCTATTTGATGGATCCGAGTTATTATCCTTTTCTAAGTTCAGTGCTCATTTCCCGACGCTAGCGTCTAAGAGAAAACAATGGTTAATTCTCACTTCTTTCCTTTCTACTTTACACTTCTCTGACTTTGCATGTCTATCCTCTTGGAGTACTCAGACCATAGCTATGGGTAAGGCTATGTCATTTTATTATAAGAAATTAAGAGAATCATGTTATACCCCCTCTTCAGATATAGTTTCTAGATGGTCTAATGATCTCAATTGGCATCTGTCAGACAAAGATTGGTGTCAATTATGGTCCAAAACTAACAGACCCTTGTTATCAGCTAGTATGTCTCAATCTCTACTGTTTGTAATTTGGAGAGCAGTTTGGACTCCCTATAAAAAGAAAAAAGCAAATCTCTCTTCTGAAGATATTTGCTGGCATTGTATTACATCTCAAGGAACGCTTAAACATATGCTTTTCTCCTGTCCTAAGATTCAACCATTTTGGGTCCAAATTTGATCCTGTATTTGTGAGATAACTGCTTGTACTGCTGATCTTTCTTTTGACATTATCATATCTCTTTACATCCATGCTTTAAACTTTGTACATGTGAAAACAAATTGATTGATATCATGATCTCAATAGGCATCCAACAGGTTCTTCAGAATTGGAAATCAGCGTCTAGATTGAACTTTACCTTCTGGTGGAATTCCCTATGCTTATACAAGCGATTTGAACAGCATGCAGCAGAAAAATTACATTATCATCAGAAATTGTCCGTTCAATCTTTGTGGACCCCCATTGACAGTTACTTGCTCATGTTATAAGTGCTTTCAATTTTATTTATTTATTTTATACTCTATGAGCTCTACATTGCATCACAACCTTTTGTGAACTGTTGTTGTATACTGAATGTTTCTTTTTCTATTGTAAATGTTGATTTTCAATAAAAAAGATTGGAACTAAAAAAAAGAAATGTGCTTTTACAATTACCATTTCAGTTACTTCAGGGTTGGCTCCCTGTCTTGGTACAGAAATGTTTTTAAAAGTTTTCTTAATCTGAGATAGTGGTCATAAGATTGTAGTGTAAGTGGTAGTAGTTCCAGCATTTTGCTAATTGATGTTGGATGGATAAGGTAATTTGCCTGATAGACTTTATATTGTTGTATTTTGGGAATTTTAAGTGGAAAAGATTTCTGGTGGAATATCTGTTGCAGGCACCCTAGAGTAGGATGGCCAACTCTTTTAGGGAATTGGTGGCATTCACTGTCAGGATCTTAAAGGCAGTGATGCCCAATTTAAACTTGATCCTTGTGGTTATGGGCAGCCAATGTAGTTTCATATAGTAAGTGTTGTAGGTGTTCCGATTTCCATAGTCCATATATGAGTCTTACTGCTGCACTTTTAACTAGTTGAAGATGCAATAGCAATGTTTTAGAGCAACAGACTAAGGGATGTGTACCGGGATGGGCCTCCTAATGGCACCTAACAGCCTGGGCTTGACCCAGTGGCATATCTACCAAGGGGAGAGTGGGCGGGGGGGGGGTGCACAGCCGGCCACCCTCCCTTTCTGCCGCTGCTGCTTTCCTTAACCAACAGCAGCAGCAGTAAACTTTAAATTAGGGGTGTCCGCAGCCCAGCTTATGCTCCCTCCGGTGGGTGTTTAGTTTCTGGCTGGTTCCCCTGCAGCAGTTTTACCACTCAAAGCTGCAACCGTTGACTCCTCGCGTGATCCGGCCAGAAACGCTGTTGCTGCACAGGGCAGTGAAGAGAAATGTTGCTGCTGCACAGGCAAGGGGGAAGAGAAATGTTCCTGCTGCACAGGCAAGGGGGGGAGAGAAATACTGCTGCTGCACAGGGAAGGGAAGGGGGGGAAAGAGAAATGCTGCTGCTGTAGCACCCAATTGGGGAGAGAGAGGGAAGGAAGAAGACAAAGGAGAGAAACCAGAGATGCCAAGTCCATGGGAAGGAGGGGAAGGAAATGAGATACCAGACCATGGAGGGGGAGAGGGAGATGCCAGGGCATGGGGGAGAGGGAAGGAGACAGATGCAAGACCAGGGAAAAGGAAGGAAGGAAGAAGGGAGAGAAAGAAGAGAAGAAGAGAAGATGCCAGATAATGGAGGGGGAGGGGGAGTTGGAAGGAGAGGAGAGAGATGCCAGGGCATGGGGGGAGGGAAGGAGATAGAGATGCAAGACCATGGTGTGGAGTGGGAAGGAAGGAAAGGAGAAGAGAGAGAGAGAGATGCCAAAGCATAGGGGAGGGGGTAGAGACAGAAAAATGAAGAGAGGGTGAAGCTGAAATGAATCATGTACAAAGGAGAGAAGGGGCACAGGATATTTAAGGGACTATAGAAAGAGGGAAGATGCCATATGGAAGAGAGAGAGTGGACAGTGGATGGAAGGAGCAGAGAGTGTAGGCAGTGGATGGAAGGGGCAGAGAGAGTGTGGGCAGTAGATGGAAGGGGTAGAGAGAGAGGGCAGAAGCTGGGTGGTAGGGACAAAGGGGGGTGCAGATGTTGCATGGAAGGGCGAGAGGAGAAATGCTGTATAGAAAGAAGAGAGCTAAGAGAAGATGATTAAAACAGAAATGACAAAAGGTAGAAAGATTTTTTTGTTGCTTTACTTTCTTATTTCTCATTATTTGTTTTATTTCTATTGTTAATTTGTAAAATAGTGATTGTTATGTATCAGTTTTTTCAAATTTACATTTACTGGCTTTATATTTTGCACAGTATTAGGGGACATGTGTCACTGTTTCTGTGGTGGTGTACTGTATGCAGAGTCTGGTTTCTTGGCGGTTCAGTTTAACTTTTGTCTACATATTTCTATATTTAGTTTGTGATTATTCCATATTGGGCGAGGGTGTATCTATGTTGTGTGTGTATGAAAAGGATATGATTTTCTGTTGGCATTGATTGTACAGGATCTAGCTTGTTTATTTTTACAATGTATGTGTTGGTGTTCTAGTGCTCACTGCAGTGTTTAAGATGCTGCCTTTTCCTAGATACACTCTTGTTGTGCGATATGTGGATTGTTACTAAAAATCATATTTTTCATATAGATGAGGGGGGTGTCAAAACAATGATGGGCCCCAGGTGTCACATATGCTAGGTATGCTACTGGCTTGACACCATACCAAGGATGGCACTGAGCTCCAGAGAAAACTATGCAGGCTGGTTTCAGAATCGTTCCAAGCACTAATTTATCCAAAAAGGGAATGAAATTACATCAAATTAAAACAATAAAATGGGGAGAGCAAAACAAACACTCCTGCAGGCACGCGTGCAGAAGGAAAGAACTGAAAGTCTCGCATTAACGACTACTTCGAAAAATTGCGAACCATGAAATCGAGGGTGAAATACTCATGTGGATTAAAAACTGGTTGGCGGATAGGAAACAGAGAGTGGGGGTAAATGGACAATACTCGGACTGGAAAAGCATCACGAGTGGAGTGCCGCAGGGTTTGGTGCTTGGACACGTGCTCGTCAACATATTTATAAATGACCTGGAAATTGGTACGATGAGCATGGTGATAAAATTTGCAGATGATATGAAGTTATTCAGAGTAGTAAAGACACAGAAGGATTGCGAAGACCTGCAATGTGACATAAACATGCTCGAGAAATGGGCTGCGACATGGTAAATGAGGTTTAACATGGATAAGTGTAAGGTGATGCATGTCAGTAACAAAAATCTTATACACGAATACAGGATGTCCAGTGCAGTACTTGGAAAGACCCCCCACGAAAGAGACTTGGGTGTACTGGTCAACAAGTCGATTAAGCCATCTGCGCAATGCGCGGCAGCGGCGAAAAGGGCGAACAGAATGCTAGGAATGATTAAGAAAGGGATCACGAACAGATCGGAGAAGGTTATCATGCCACTGTACCGGGCCATGATACACCCCCACCTGGAATACTGCGTCCAGCACTGGTCGCCGTACATGAAGAAGGACACAGTACTACTCGAAAGAGTCCAGAGAAGAGCAACTAAAATGGTTAAGGGGCTGGAGGAGTTGCTGTACAGTGAGAGATTGGAAAAACTGGGCCTCTTCACCCTTGAAAAGAGGAGTCTGAGAGGGGACATGATCGAAACATTCAAGATATTGAAGGGAATAGACTTAGTAGATAAAGACAGGTTGTGCACCCTCTCCAAGGTAGGGAGCACGAGAGAACACTCTCTAAAGTTAAAAGGGGATAGATTCCGTACAAACGTAAGGAAGTTCTTCTTCATCCAGAGACTGGTGGAAAACTGGAACGCTCTTCCGGAGGCTGTTATAGGGGAAAACACCTTCCAGGGATTCAAGACAAAGTTAGACAAGTTCCTGCTAAACCAGAACGTACGCAGGTAAGGCTAGACTCAGTTAGGGCACTGGTCTTTGACCTAAGGGCCGCCATGGGAGTGGACTGCTGGGCACGATGGACCATTGGTCTGACCCAGCAGCAGCAATTCTTATGTTCTTAGAAAGCCCAGTGAAGTATAATAGAGGCAGAGTGAAAAATCCTGAGTGGATTCCTTCTGCAGCAGCACGCAGTTATGGGGAAATAATCCTACTGTCTAGAACAGGGGTGCCCACACTTTCTTGGCTTGCGAGCTACTTTTAAAATGACCAAGCCAAAATGATCTACTAACAATAAAATTAAAAAAAACACAAAGCACACTGTACGCAGAGAAAATGTTAATTATCATTTATATTCCGGGGGTTTTCAAAGAGCTCAAGGCAGAAGACTTTAAAATATGCAATGTCATCTCAGTAACAACTATACAAAAATAGAGAAATATACCCCCTTCCTTTTACTAAACCACGATAGTGGTTTTTAGCACAGGGAGCTGCGCTGAATGCCTTGCGCTGCTCCTGATGCTCATAGACAAAATATAGACAGCAGATATAAATTTGGACACTAAATTTTAAATAAAATCATTTTTCCTACCTTTGTTGTCTGATGATTTCATGAGTCTCTGGTTGTACTTCCTTCTTCTGACTGTAAATCCAATATTTCTTTCTTTCTGCCTCCTGCATGCTTCCTCTCCTCCAGACGTCATTCCATACCCCAACCAACATCTCTCTCTGTCCCTCCATGAGTCCAACTTTTTCTTCCTCTCTCCCTACCCCTCCCCTTTCTTTCTTTCTCTTTCTCTCTCCCTGCCCCCTCCCCTCCCCTCCCCTTTCTTTCTTTTTTTTAATTTTAACAATTTTATTGAATTTTCACAATGGCAAATACACTATATAGCCAAATCCCCACCCCAAAACATAAACAGTCATACTGGTACTCTTCAATATAAAGCAATACTATCCAACCCCAAATTTCCCTCCTCCCTCTCTTTCTTTTTCTTTGCCCCCCTTTCTTTCTTTCTTTTTCTCTCCCTGCCCCCCGTTTCTTTCTTTCTTTCTGTCTGTCTTTTTCTCTCCCTGCCCCCCCGACGCCAGGCCAGGCACGTACAAACGCCAGGCCCATAGCCTCCCCCCCTCCCTGATGTCAATTCTGATATCGAAGAGGAAGTTCTGGGCCAGCCTGGCCTGGGGGGAAGGGGAAGCAGGAAGAACAGAATGCAAAGGCAACGCGAGTTTATCGCGGATTTCGACTCATGTTGCCTTTGCAATCTACTGGTCGATTGCGATTGACCTTTTGGGCACCCCTGGTCTAGAATGTCTCACTTATTGCACTGGAACTAGTGTTACATTACAGTAGTCTAGTTGAGATAGGATTAGGGACTGCACTAAAATTCATAAATTGTCTTTTTGTACATCTGGCAAGGTGTTCCAGCCTTTGTATGTTCAGAGCATGAGATGGGCATAGTGGAAACGTGTTATATACGTTCTTTGGGCAATGTCAAGTGCAGGTCAGACATGGACATCTTACAGTGATAAGAACATAAGAATTGCTGCTGCTGGGTCAGACCAGTGATCCATCGTGCCCAGCAGTCCGCTCACGCGGCGGCCCTTAGGTCAAAAACCGGTGCCCTATTTCAGTCTAGTCTTACCTGCGTATGTTCTGGTTCAGCAGGAACTTATCTAACCTTTTCTTGAATCCCTGGAGGGTGTTTTCCCCTAAAACAGCCTCTGAAAGAGTGTTCTAGATTTCTACCACTTTCTGGGTGAAGAAGAACTTCCTTACGTTTGTACAGAATCTATCCCCTTTTAACTTTACAGAGTGCCCTCTCGTTCTCTCTACTTCGGAGAGGGTGAACAATCTCTCTTTCCCTACTAAGTCTATTCCCTTCAATATCTTGAATGTTTCGATCATGTCCTCCTCTCAGTCTCCTCTGGTTGCGTCAAAGGAGAAGCTTCCGCTCGTAGACACACGTGACTTCAGGCAGGCTCTGGCGGCATGCACAAATTACACTAATGCACCACGAAGGTAAGGGGAGGGAAGGAGATGGTCGAACCGCGCAAGGGTGCTAAAGGATGGTGGAAAGGAACAGACGCTGAAGGGGGTGGCGAGAGGACAGGGTGGTGGTGAAAAGGAATGGAACAGATGCTGAAGGTGAGTGGGGAAGAACAAATGCTGAAGGGGAGTGGGGAGGAACAGGCGCTGAGAGGGGGTGGGGAGGAACAGGCGCTGAAGGGAAATGTGGAAGAAAGAGTGGGGAGAAGACGCTGAAGGGAAAAGGGGAATAGAGAGTGGTAGAAGACACTGGAAGGGAAGAAGACAGTGATGCCAGACTATGGGGGGAGCGGAGGGAAGAAGATGAGTGCCAGATCAATTGGGAGGGGTGAAGGGAGAGGCACAGTAATAGAGCAAATGGAAGACGCAGCGAGAAGGCAGACAGTGGATGGAAGGAATTGAATGAAAAGATGAGGAAAGCAGAAACCAGACAACAAAGGTAGAAAAAATTTTTTTTATTTCTTTTCTTTTTTTTTTTTTTGCTTTAGGATAAAGTAGTATATTAGCTGTGTTGATAAAAATTTATAAACAATGCCCTGCCAGCTGAACATCTTTCTTTAGTACAGCAGCAAGAACTTTGATTTATAAGGAAGGAATAAGCTAAATATTGCAGTACTGAGGCTTGTATGGATGCTGCGGGGACAGTAGTCGCGGGGGCGGGGACATTGGTCCTGGGTACAGGGCAGGGATAGTGGTCAAGGGGATAGGGTGGGGACAGTGGTCCCGGGGTTGGGGCGGTGGCAGGCACGGTGGTCGCGTGAATGGGGCGGTGACGGGGGACAAATGTTTTCCCCATGTCATTCTCTAACTCTAACCATTATATTTATGGTGGAAAATGTGCGCCTACCAAAACTCTATTCTACTGCCATATAGGGCTACTGAGGTTGTAGACAGGTGGGTATAGTGGGTTTTGGGGGCTCACCATAATCTATAAGGGAGTTCTGGTGAGATGTTTATCTGGCACCCTTTTTGTGATGTTCACAGCAGTGCCCTCTAAGGTGCCCCACTGCTCTGCATGTCTGGGTGACTAGTCCATTACAGGACTGGCCCCACCCACATCCAAATGGTCTTGTTATGGCCGTTTGGGACTTGGACAAAAATTTGTTCGAAAATGTGGTGTAAAGATAGACATCCTGACAGTCTGGGCATCCCAATGGCCTGGACGTCCAGACAGATGTATGGTGGTTTGCCTTTCGAAAATAGGCATTTTCTTACTGCCAGATTTGGACGTTCAGTGTCATATATCCAAATTGTACTTTGAAAATGCCCCTCCACATCTATTTTTTTATATATTGCACAATTCGATATGCTTTATATTACATTATATGTCATTTATATATACATTTTTTGTTTGGATATAGGTTACTACTCCTTATGCAGGCTTTTGAGTGCTGAAACACGACCCTATGTTATTGTATCCTCTTGGTGGATATTGAGAGCTTTTTATCCACCCCCCCTTTACAAAACCATGCAAGATGATTATAGCGCTGGCCGGCGTACTGAATACTCTGCGCTACTCCAACGTTCACAGAGTTCCTATTAGTGTCGGAGCAGCGAAAAGCATTCAGTGCACCAACCAGCACTAAAAACCTCTTGCACGGTTTTGTAAAAGGGGGGGTTATATGATGGTTATGCAATAAAATCAGTGTTTGAACTTCTATTGAACATCTATTGGTCTCCTTTTTTGGAAGACCATTTATCTAGTCCTACTGTTTAACTACTGTAGGGTTTGTTTTCCTCCTTTTTGGTGCTTTAAATATTTAAAAAGGCAGGCATCCCAAAGCTCTTTTCCTAATGCTACAAAAGAAAACACAACAAATATACAACATATGAATCTGCTCAAGGGATATTTCAGTTGTATAGATTTCTTCCTGAATTACAGAAGTCATCAGAACTGATTCCAGTTTGTACTCACTTTAGCTGCCAGATCCCATGTTGCTGCTGTGCCATCATGACTTGCTGAAATAAATATGTCTTTTGAAGGGTGCGTTGCTAGACCCCAGATTTCACCTTCCATATGGCCATTAATCAAAATATTTGAAGCAGCATTTTTTTCACCAACTTCAATTATTTCCCCTTCTTTGGTTCCCACTAAAATTTTGCCCTGTAATAGACAAAGTGTGGTTTAGAAAAGGAGATTATGTTCTTACCTTGATAATTTTTTCCAGTAAATAGGTGTGTCATTCTGGACAAGCAGGTAATTTCCCCATTCCTGCTAGCTCTATAGAAGGAATTCACTCTGGAGTTTTTCTGTAACCCTCTTACTTCACCGAGAGCTCTACTGCCACCTACAGTTACTGACAAGTATGCAAGAGCTCTTCTGAGAACAGGTGAAGTAAGATAAAATTGGAAAACTTCCCAAGCACATAAAAGTTCTACTCTAACAAATAAATGAACAGGTGGAGAGTAACCAAACCCATCAAAAGCATCAAAGGAGGTCAGGTAGTACCACTGTAAATGCTGAAATAGACTATATACAATTATTCATGGACCAAGGGACTGACATCCAAGATACATACTTGGAGAAGAACAAACAGAATGAGTCAGTAGGCAGACAGGAAGGATCGGGTAGGGGTCCAGAATGACACACCTATCTACTGGAAAAGATATTATCAAGGTAAGAACATAATCTCTTTTTCCAATGCAATAGGTGTGTCATTCTGGACAAGAGGGACATACAAAAGCAGTCCCAAAAATCTATGGCGGGTTGACTACAATGGCCTGTAACACTGAGGAGCCAAAGACAGAATCCTCTTTTGCCACCACGTCCACCTTATAAAACTTTGAAAATCTGTGTAGAGTCAAATGACCTTTCCCTGATGAGTTGAAATCCATTGTATGACTCGGCCTATCATGGGCCAAGGAGGAAAAACATACAAGAGTAGGCCCTGATGCCACAGCTGGACTAGAGCATCTAGACCCTTGCTTCTGGGCTTGTGTCTTTGTCTGAAGAACCTGTCCACCCTTTTGTTCCTTGCCATCCCCATGAGGCTGAAATGAGGCCAACCCCAGAGCCGAACAATGGTTTGAAATGCTGTCACTGACAGTGTCCACTCGCCTAGATCTAAGGTCTGTCTGCTGAGGAAGTCGGCTTGGATATTGTAAAGTTCTACCATGTGTGCTGCCAATACCGCCTACAGATGATGCTCCACCCAGTGGAAGAGGAGACAAGCTTCCAGACACAGATGGGCACTCCTGGTGCCATCCTGGCAATTGGCATTTGCCACTACTGTTGCATTGTTGGAGAAGACTCTGACCGCTTGGCCCTCCAGAGTCCTCTGTAATTTCACCAGAGCCAGCCGAATGGCTTGTAGCTGTAGCCTGTTGATCGACTGCTTCCTCTGAGAGGGTAACCAACGCCCTTGAATTGTTTAAAGGTTGCAATGAGCCACCAGCCAAGGATGCTGGCATCTGTCATTACAACTACCCAGGAAGGTATCTGAAGGGGCATGCCCTTGGTAAGGGACTGAGAGCAGAGCCACTAATCCATGCTGGCCCGAGCTTCCAGCATCCAGGGTAGGGACTTCTGCGAAGAATCTGACTGCGGGGACCAATGTGAAAGCAATGCATGTTGGAGAGGATGCATATGGGCCCTCGCCCAAGGAACCACATCTATTATGACTGCAATGGAACCCAGAACTTAAAGATAGTCCCATGATGACAGAGCTGTCTTGGCTAGAAGGCATGGAATCTATCTGCATGCCTCTGTAACAGGGGTAGGGAACGCCGGTCCTCGAGATCCATATTCCAGTTGGGTTTTCAGGATTTCCCCAATGAATATGCATGAGATCTATTTGCATGCACTGCTTTCAATGCATATTCATTGGGGGAAACCTGAAAACCCGCACTGGAGTACGGCTCTTGAGGATCGGAGTTCCCTACCCCTGCTCTGTAAGGTAGACATGTTCAGCCACTGTGCTGAACAAGACTACTGTGTGGTCCTAGACATCTCGTCATGTGGATTAATTGACTTTATTTTCAATAAAACCTGCATCTTGGACATCATCTCCTCCACACTGTGTTGACTTCTGATTCTGTGGAGTATTAGGGGTCAATTTTTGCTTGTGCCATATGATAAAGGTGAGACATGACTACCTTGACAGACCCCTCAGGAGAATCTCACTGTTCTGTGATTAAAACATTAATGTCCAAATGCCAGGGAAATGCCACACTCCACACATTAGGGAGGAGGAAGCAGAAGGAACTGGATGGGAGTCTAAATTTAGTTCATGCAAAGAAACAGAAATGAGATCTGGCAGGGCCGTGGGTTTAAATAAGCACAGGACCATGGTATCATCACTAGGAGCCAAGGCCATAACAGGATCCAGAGCACCAGTTTGTGGAGCAGGCTCCCCTGATACAGGAGGCGCATCTGTGGACAACAGTGGCATAGTGAGAGAGATCATCATCAGTATCCCCTGCAAACAGGTCTCCCAAGGGCCGAGCAGTGTGAGACTGTGAGATAGAAAAGACCTGTGGGGCTGTGTCCTGATGTGTTGAGTCCGAAGCACAGGAAGTCTGCGCTTTAGGAGAAAGGCTATTCTGTAAGGCTTTCCACATTAAATTGATGAATTCCAAAGAAAAGGCTGAATTAGGGAGCAAAGAGTCACCCTAAGATGACTCTAATTTGTGCTTCTTGGGCTCTATGGTTTCCACATTCTTTCGAGCAGAACGGTCGCTATTTCCAGGACCCAAAAAGAGAATAGCCTCTCCTTTGCATGCAGTGCGGCACATGGCGCACGGATGCTCCTGAGGTGCAGAATTTGCACAATCCTGGCATGGATTAGTGGTAAAAGAGCCCATCTCAATAAGTTTTGAGGCAAAAAGAATCGATTTAGAGCTGCAGGGAACTTTTGAAAAAAGATTGCAAAAAGATCCAAGATTGCCACTCTCAGATTTTGGCGCCAAAAATCGTTAAAACAACAACTTAAATAAAGCTAAAAACTAGCAAAAATAGGATTCTTTAGGAGAGGGATCTCAAGGAAATATGCAGAAACTCCCCAAAACAGCAATTTCAGACCCCCCCCTTCTCACAGGTTGTTACAGCCTTACTCACTGTGACCTGTGCTGGAAATGTTCTGTAGCCTACCTCAGCTCTGAACTGTAGCTGGAAAGGAGAAGAATTAGTGTCTCATGTTGGAAGTTTCTCTCCACTGCTGATCTTCAGGCTGCCAATCAGACATGGTGTCTAACCGTACCTCCACTCCCACAGACCGACAGATGTGGTAACAGAAGGGGAAATCAAAAACATAGCTGGCACCCAGCAAGATACCGCAACACTTTTGCAGGCTGGCCAACAGGTGCCACAAGGGATTGATCAGTTAGCTGCAGATCTTAGCCTGCTTCTTCTCCATGCAGGCAGAGAAGACCTTACAGATGGAAAGCTCCGAGCACTGAAACCGGTGAAAATAATTGAAACATAAACATAACATAAAAACTCACTTGTATACCGCAAATACTGTTAAGTTTTATGCGGTTCACAGAGATTAGCAATCCAAATGAATAAACAACCAGCATCTAACTTCCAAAAGATTCTGTAAAAAGATGCGTCTTTAAAGCACGTCAAAATTGATGATACGAATTTGAAAATGTAAATATGTGAGTCAGATCCCTAATCCTTGAGGCTGCCTGGAAGAACAACAGTCATTCCTGGAATTCCTTATACAGTATTTGCATCCCTTTGCAGAAGGAAACGAGAATAGTAAGTGAGATTTTCTAGAATGTTTAGAATTTGTAATGATGAAAGATTCCATAAGATACTCTGGGATTAGACCTGTTAATGCCTTAAAACAAATACAGCCGAACTTAAATTAAATCCGTGCTTCAACCGGAAGCCAATGCAGTTGATGATAGAAATCAGTGACATGATCATACTTCTTTAGATCAAAAATCAATCTAACTCCTGCATTCCGTATCATGCGCAGTCTTTGAAGATTTTTTTGAGCTCCAGCAAGATGGATGATGTTACAATAATCAAGCTGACTAAGGGCCAATGATTGGACTAACAGTCGAAAGGAATTAATATCAAAATATGCTCTAATAGTTCTTAGTTTCCATAGAGTATAGAAACCCTTACGAAACAATGAATCAACCTGATTTTTCATGGTAAGGATTCAATCTAGAATTATCTTTATGGTTGGCTGGATGCTGTAGACTATCATTTAAAGCAATAAATGTAACATCTTCATTTAAATTTGGAGATGTAAAAAAAAATTTGGGGTTTTTCTGTATTAATTTTCAATTTGAATTCTACCATCCAAGATTCAATTGTCTAAAGAATCACCACAAGTTTGATTTATTTGAGAGAAAGTATGTATAGGGATTAAAACTGTGATGTTGGCTGCATAACTAAATAATTTGATTTTGTTATGAGATAATCTATTGCCTAAAGAGGCCAAATAGATGTTAAAAAGCAGAGGAGACAAAGGAGACCCCTGGGGTACTCCACAAGGATTACTTCAACTTTTTGAGAACTCATTGTTAAAATAAAGAAAAAGGGAGAGCAAAACTGAAACACTCCTGCAGGCTAGCATGCAGAAAGAAAAAACTGTATGTGGCAGTTGAGCTCTCAGTGAAGTAAGAGGGTTAGAAAAATCCAGAGTGCAGAACTAGCAGAAATGGGGAAATTATCTGCTTGGCCAGAATGACACATCTATTGTACTGGAAAATCTCAGTAATGACTAAAATATAATACACTGAATTAAAAATATAATGTACTGAGATTTCTTTGAGAAAATCAACTAAGATTCTTGGTTTTGAAGCAGGTAATTTTCTCAGTTTTCAGGAACATATATCTTCATTGGTTCTGATTGGATACCCATTCAAGGTTCTGCCTTTTCTGCAGATTTGTTTAATACATACATAATTCCAATATGTCCTACAGTACCCTCCAGTTTAGGAATTCAACATTGTCTGTATGCAGATGATATATGAATGTTAAGGTCTTGTCTTACAACAAATAGACTTAAGTTGAATGTAGGGAAAATGCAGATTTTATTTTTAATCTAATCAATTGAATCTTATTCAGTTAAGAGACACAGTTAAATCTGATGATACTATTAAGAACTAGGTCTAGAATTGCTTCGTCTCTTATCGGTTCCTGAGCCAGCTGCTCCATAAAGCAGTCCTTGATTTCATCAAGAAATTTTATCTCCCTTGCATGCCCTGGTGTTATCTTTACCCAGTCAATATCAGAGTAGTTGAAATCACCCATCATTATTGTATTACCCAATTTGTCAGCCTCCCTAATTTCTGATAACATTTCAGCATCTGTCCATTCATCCTTGTCAAGCGGACAGTAGTACACACTTCTATCACTATCCTTTTCCCCTTTACACATGGAATTTCTACCCATAGGGATTCCAAGGTGTGTTTTATTTAAAATTTGTCACGTAGTGATTAGAGGGCAGCCTCTGGAAGAATACTTAAGATTAACAGAGAAGAGAAAGCTCAAACTATCTCAAAGGCCTTTAGGATCTCTTCCACAATTTTAACTCAGACGCTGGCTAAAGCATGGGGTAAGGAGTGGAGACTTTTTCTCTCTCTTAGTTTACTGAAACTCATTTTGGAGATATGGTAGATGTACGCAGCTGGGGGAAACTCACTACAAATTTTCGCTCCAGGTTTATATGGAGAGTCATTCATGTGGATACCTCTGTGGATGGAAATTATCTCAAGTGTGGTACTGTCCCAACTACTGTGTTCTTTGGGCTTGAGCACAAACTTGATTATTTAATTTTGAGATTTAAAAACTGTTGACTGTGTTTCTCTAGACCCAAGCACAGACTTTATTATTATTATTAATTTAATTATTGGGAATTAACTTTAAGAACTGTCTATAGTGTGGTGTAACTCTTCTGTCTTCTAACCTAACCCCCCCCCTCCAAAAAAAAAAAATACCAAGTCTTCCCTCCTTTTCTTTTTCTGCTTAACTCTGTCATTAAGGGGGATAAACTCTTCTGACTAAGGGCTAGATGCACTAAAGATAGTGACTCGATCGCTGTTGGCCGATTCTCTGGTCGATTCTTGCTGTCACTGCTATTAGGGCTTCTTTTTTTTTAATGGCACAGAGGTGCGTGTGTTACATATGCACAATCTGTCCCAATAAAAAAAAGGATAAAGCTGCCCTCCCCCCACACCTGGCAACCCCATTCACCGTTCCCCCCCAAAAAAATGGCAGGAGGATGTCAAATCCCTTCTGCCATGCAGAACACCCCTGCGCTAGGTACCCTGGAGCCACTGCCCCTGAACCCTTCCAAAATGGCAGGAGGGATGCCCACTCCCTCCTGCCACCGGATGCCCCCACATACACATCGAACCTCCCCCTTACCTTTTTAAAACATTGGAAGCAGGAAGCCCACTCTCTGGCTCCTGCTTCAGGCCCACCTATCTAAATAACAGCCTTCTTCTCCCCAATGCATCATGCGATGCATGGGGAGGGGGCAAAGGCACTGATTGGTTCAGATGCCTAAGGCTCCTCCCAAGAGGTGGGGCCTCAGGCGTCTGAGTCAATCAGGCCTTAGGCACCTCCCTCTCTATCCAGGATACTGAGGGAGGAGTCTAAGGCCCTGTCTAGCTTGAACAATTGGCTTGTCCAATCAGGGCTTTATGCTCCTCCCTCAGTATCCTGGATAAATAAGAACATAAGAATTCCCGCTGCTGGATCAGACCAGTGGTTCATCGTGCCCAGCAGTCCACTCACGCAGCAGCCCTCTGGTCAAAGACCAGCGCCATAACTGAGACTAGCCCTACCTGCGTATGTTCTGGTTCAGCAGGAACTTGTCTAACTTTGTCTTGAATCCCTGGAGGGTGTTTTCCCCTATGATAGACTCCGGAAGAGCGTTCCAGTTTGCTACCACTCTCTGGGTGAAGAAGAACTTCTTTACGTTCGTATGGAATCTATCCCCTTTTAATTTTAGGGAGTGCCCTCTCGTTCTCCCTACCTTGGAGAGGGTGAACAACCTGTCCTTATCTACTAAGTCTATTCCCTTCAGTACCTTGAATGTTTCAATCATGTCCCCTCTCAATCTCCTCTATTTGAGGGAGAAAAGGCCCAGTTTCTCTAATCTCTCACTGTACAGCAACTCCTCCAGCCCCTTAACCATTTTAGTCTCTCTTCTCTGAACCCTTTCGAGTAGTACTGTGTCCTTCTTCATGTACGGCGAACAGTGCTAGATGCAGTACTCCAGGTGAGGGCACACCATGGCCTGGTACAGCGGCATGATAACCTTCTCCGATCTGTTTGTGATCCCCTTCTTTATCATTCCTAGCATTCTGTTCGCCCTTTTCACCGCCGTCGCGCATGTGCGGACGGCTTCATAGAAACATAGAAAGATGACGGCAGATAAGGGCTACAGCCCATCAAGTCTGCCCACACCATCGACCCTCCCTTTTAAGTCTAATGTCCCCTTTAAGTAGAATTGTAATAATGCCATTCTACTGACCCGCTCTTTCAAGTCTATACCCTAGTGATCCTATCCTTTGGCTGACCCTCGTAGGGATCCTACATAGGTATCCCATTTATTCTTGAAGTCTGGGACGCTGTGTGCCTCTATCACCTGCATTGGAAGCTTGTTCCAATGCTCAATCACTCTCTCCGTGAAGAAGTACTTCCTGGCATCTCCACGAAACTTCCCTCCCCTGAGTTTGAGCGGCTTCATCGACTTGTCAGTCAGAACTCCCAAGTCTCTTTCCTGGCAGGTCTCTCCAAGTACCGCCCCGGACATCCTGTATTTGTGCATGAGATTTTTGTTACCGACATGCATCACTTTACACGTATCCACGTTGAACCTCATTTGCCATGTCGATGCCCATTTCTCCAGCTTGATTATGTCATGTTGCAGATCTTCGCAATCCCCCTGTGTCTTCACTACTCTGAATAACTTTGTATCGTCCGCAAATTTAATCACCTCACTCATCGTACCAATGTCCAGATTGTTTATAAAGATGTTGAAGAGGATGGGTCCAAGCACCAAGCCCTGCGGCACCCCACTGGTGACGCTCTTCCAGTCCGAGTATTGTCCATTTACCTCCACTCTCTGTTTCCTATGCTCCAGCCAGTTTTTAATCCACATATTTCACCTTCAATTCCATGGCTTGCAATTTTCCGAAGTAGTCATTAATGTGGAACCTTGTCGAACGCCTTCTGAAAATCCAGATATACAATGTCAACCGGGTCGCCCTTGTCTATCTGCCTGTTTACTCTCTCGAAGAAGTGCAGCAAGTTCATCAAACAAGATCTGCCATTGCTGAAACCGTGCTGGCTGGTCCACATCAGACCATGTCCGTCCAGGTGATCAATGATGCAGTCTTTTATCAGCGCCTCTATCATCTTTCCTGGTACCGAGGTCAGACTCACCGGTCTGTAGTTTCCCGGATCTCCCCTCAAACCTTTTTTGAATATCGGTGTAACATTCGCCACCTTCCAGTCTTCTGGCATCTTTCCCAATTTGATCGACAGATTGGCTATTAGTTGAAGCAGTTCAGCTATAGTACCTTTCAGTTCCTTGATGACCCACAGATGGATGCCATCCGGTCCCGGGGATTTATTGCTCTTGAGCCTATCAATCTGCTCTTCTAGACTGACTGCCAATCCTGTCAGTTACCCGTCTTCGATTCCAGCATATAGTCTGATGGGTTCCGGTATGCTGTGTATATCCTCTTCGGTAAATACAGACGCAAAAAATGTGTTCAGTTTGTCGGCGATTGTTTTGTCCTCTTTTAACACTCCCTTTATTCCATGGTCATCCAACAGTCCCACCGCTTCCTTCGCGGGTCGTTTCCCCTTAATATATCGAAAGAACAGCTTGAAGTTTTTCGCCTCCTTGGCTATTTTTTCCTTGTAGTCTCTTTTGGGTCCTTTTACCGCCTTATGGTACCTTCATTGATGCTGTTTGTGCTTATTCCAGTTTTCGTTCGTTCTTGACCTTTTCCATTCCTTAAACTAAGTTTTCTTGTCTCTGAACACTTCCTTCACATCTACAGTGAGCCACGCCGATTCCTTGTTCTTTTTCCTCTTGGATCCCTTGTTGATACGTGGTATATATAGATTTTGCACCTCGGTGACTGTATCCTTAAAAAGGGACCAAGCTTGCTCTAGCGTTTTTACAGTGCTTATCCTCTTCTTAATTTTCTTCCCCACCATGAGTCTCATCCCATCGTAATTCCCTTTTCGGAAGCTAAGTGCCGTAGCCGTCGTTCTGGACCAATGTTTAGCCCCTGCGTCCATGTTGAAGCGGATCATGTTTTGATCACTATTTCCCAGCGTCCCTTCTACTTCTACACCTTGTGCCAGTCCTCACAGTCCATTTAGAATTAAGTCCAGAATTGCATTTCCTCTCGTATTTTCCTTGACAAGTTGTTCCAGGAAGCAATCGCCTACAGCATGCAGGAATTGGTCTCCCTAGCACAGCCATAGTTGCCTAGGTTCCAGTCTAGCCCTGGATAGTTGAAGTCACCCATGATAACTGCGTTGCCTCCCTTGCAGTTGCGTTTAATCTCGTCCGTCATTTCTCCATCAATTTCTTTGGACTGCCCTTTGGGAGGGGCCTTAGGTGGCTGACCCAATCAAGGCATTTGGCCCCTCCCTGTGTATCACATGATGCATCGGGAAGGCATTGGGCTCAAAGCAGGAGCCTGAAAAGGTGCGGGAAGAGGGGGGGCATCCCTCCTACCATTTTTGGAGGTGCGATTCTCTAAATGGCACCATCACATGATTGACACATGATTGGTGGCCGCTTTTAAGGCGACTGCTAATAAAGGCGCCATTTAGAGAATCTGGGCCTATGTACTCAGTAAGCAAATCTCTCTCTTGCATATTCATTCTGGATATCAGGAAAATCTGATTGACTTAGGGCTCCTTTTACTAAGCTGTGTTTACAGTTTTAGAGCACGCTGCATTGCCCCACGCGCTAGATGCTAACGCCACCATTGAGCTGGTGTTAGTTCTTGGCGTGTAGTGCGGGGTTGGCGCATGCGGCAATGTAGCACGCGCTAAAAACACTAGCGCACCTTAGTAAAAGGAGCCCTTAGTGTGCCCTGAGAACTGGTTTGAGCCTAACACTGTATAGTGTTAATACAACCCAATATATTGTCTTTTCCTAACAAATCTCGGTCAAAATGAGCTCTTGACACGATAGGTATCTATTATATGAAACTCTCAGTTTATCAGGCTATGTATGCCTGGTTTTCATCATTAGGTATGCCTGATAATTTTTTCACTGGGAGCTGAAAACATATTAGTTTAAACATTTTTTTAGTTTGGTTATATTTTCTTTTATTGCAATCCACTTTAGGCCTTGTAGGGATTTGGTGGACTATTAGCACATTATAATTAATCCAGCCCTGTAAAGTTCATTTAAATCAATGAGAAATTGCTATCCTTTATAATAGCTTTCAAGTAACAACCAAGAGATACAGTGAGCAGCTATGATAATCTAAAAATGACTACAGTAGTACCTCAATTAACCAGTACTCAAGCAACCAGCACTCTCACTCAACCATCAAAAAATAAAGCGTTCTCCCTCCAGTCCCAGAAGCAGCAGTGGTCCTGACCTGCCAACCTCCCTCCAGCTTTGAAGCAGTAGCAGTCTTGAACCACCACCCCCATCCCCACCTCCAGCCCTGATGCAGCAGTGGCAACAGTCCTGACCCACCAACTCCCCACCCTCTCTCCAGCCTCAAAGCAGCAATGGCAGCGGTCCTATCAACCCCTTCCCTTCCTCCCTCACATACCCAAAGGAGCAGCGGCAGCTGGTCAGCAGAGGCAGCACTGTAAACAGCTTGCAGGACCACATCAGAAGTGATGTGGCAGAGGAAAGACCCTGTTTTGGCTGACCACGAGCAGCCTGTTTTACAGTGTCTCTGATGGCCGGCTGCCGCTGCTGCTTCGGCTAAGTGAGGGGGAGTCCAGGAGGCCATATCCGTGAGGAGAGTGGGAGGGCATATCCAGGGGGGGGGGAACAGAGGTGAATCAGAAATGTGCGGGGGGAGGGTCCAGCAGGGTGAAGGGTAGGGGAGAGGAGATGGATGGATGCTGGACCAATAAGTGGGGGGAGAGAAAGTGACCCAGACCAGAAAGGAGGGTGGGAACAAAGGAACAGATGCTGGACCTACAAGTGGGAGTGGGGGAATGATAGAGAGGTGGGAAGAGAGACAAAACTATTTTTAGAGCATCTCTCAAGAAACCAGAAACTACAGTTATCCGGCATCTATCATCTATCAATCTCCATGAGTGCCAGATAACAGAGTCTACTGTATTCATGTGAGGACTGATTTCTCAGAGCCAAGGCATTTGAATTCAGTTTTTCACCATGACAACAGTAGTTAGCTTCATCTTGTGTTTATAAGCTTACTACTGTATTATTTTGATAATCATTCATCTAAAGCAGTGGTTCCCAAACCTGTCCTGGGGGACCCCCAGCCAGTCAGGTTTTCAAGATATCCCTAATGAATATGCATGAGAGAGATTTGCTTATAATGGAAGTGAAAGATATGCAAATCTCTCTCATGCATATTCATTAGGGATATCTTGAAAACCTGACTGGCTGGGGGTCCCCCAGGACAGGTTTGGGAACCACTGATCTAAAGTATATTTGCTGAATTAAATTTTTCTCACAATAGCACAGAATCCTATAACCGCATTTTATTACCCATGGTACCAGTTCTGTGGCTATTTTCTTTCTTACCTTTCCTCTACAGACTGAGCGCACACAGTCTACAAGCTGTCCACTTTCAAGCTGAAATGCTCGACATCGTTTCATTTCCTGGTCCCACAGTTTTACAGCTCCTCCTTCTTTTGTTCTAAAATAAAACATATTACTGTTATTGACCCATGCTGATTCAGATCAAGGTCCATCAAGCTCAGATTCCTGTCTCTGAGAGTGTATGGGCTCTGTAGCTCCCAAAAAGTAGATCTCCCATAGTTTATTTTCAGGCGTAAATAATGATTCTCCCAAGTCTACCCAGCTAATACATTTTTAATGAACTTTTCCTCCAGGAATCTGTCCAATTCTGCTTTGTTGGTCACCTTGACCACATCCTCCAGAAACAGATTCCACAGCTTGAGATTTTATTAATTGCCTTTTTGAATTTACCCACTGTATATCAAGATTAATTTGGATACAGGTAAATAGCAGAAAAATATTCAAATAGTATACATTATGACATAGTGCAACACATATTAAAATATCTAAATAGATAGCATAGGATGTAAGCAGAGGTGGGACATATAGACAGAAAGAGAGTAATAGAAAATAAAGGTGACTAATAAGGAAAATTAGGCATGAAGGGCTCCTTTTACAAAGCCTTGTTAGCAATTCCCATGTGGCAAATGCAATGACTCCCATAGGAATCGAATGGCCTTCATCACTTTTGCCACATGAGAATTTCTAGCGCAGCTTTGTAAAAGGAGACCAAGTAAGAAAGGGTGCATGAAAATGAGCTCAGCTAGAGTATGAGTAGATAAGACAGTGATAGGGCTAGATTCACAAAACAGCCATCCGATCCGGATCCCAATCCGGGTCCGGGGGGCTGATTCATGACGCACCCTCATGCAAATGAGGACGCTCAGAATCACGCCCCCAACCGACTGCACGGATCGCTCTCCAGCGATCCCAATGCATGCGCAGACCACTTGTAGATGGTCTGCACATGCACTTGCCCTCCATGCCCGGCAGAGCTGGAAAAAAACATTTTTTATAACTTTACTTTTCGCGAGCCCTTTTTACTTTTAACTTCGCGAGCCTGTGGTTTTAACCCACTTTAAACCCGTGGGTTAAAACCACGGGCTTGCACTGCGGGGAAGGGCAGGAGAGTCAGGGCAGAGAGCAGAGTTTTTACATAAGCGACTGGTCCTCAGCAGTCACTTGTTTTTGGATCTGCCAGCCCAGTAGGTTTGCCTGCATTTGTTTAGTGAATTGCGTCCTTCCTACTTTGCATGTTGTTTCCCCTCATTTGCATGCGCGGATCGGATCGGCCACGAGGTTAGTGAATCAGGTCGGAGGAAAATTGGGTTGCAAAGGGGTCGCTAGGTGGTCAGGACTTGATCGGTGGGCTTAGTGAATCTAGCCCTTAGTCCTGTATGATTATCAAGTTAGCTGCTTTTTTCATTAAAAGTTTTATGCACTCGGTAAAAAAAAAAAAAGGAAGAAAAATTTTCTATGACTCGTTTTCAAGTCTGCTAGTCATTAGCTTTGAATAGTATCCTCTTTTTTTTGTGTTGTTTAACAGGTTAAACAATCATCCCCTAATTAACTGCTTTACACTATTCTTGATTTTCTAAACTGATATCCCCTTTCAGTCTTCTTTTCTCCAAGCTAAGAAGCCTGACCTGTTTAATCTCTATTCATAAGGGAGATGTTCCATCCCTTTTATCAGTTTTGTTGTCTTTCTCTGAATCTTTTCTAGTTGCACTGAATAGCCTCATTGAGAAAGGATGACCATCCTGCAAGCTCGTCCCCGTCCCCAACCCATCCTCACCAGCTCAGTCCCTCTCCCCACCCTGTCCCTGTGAGCTTGGTCCCCATCCCCACCCCATCCCCGCAAACCATCTGATCCCTTCCGCACAAGCCTCGAATAGTTTTATACTGAACTTATTTTATTAAAGTATAAAAAGAAACAATATTCTGTAAAATGGTCATTTTATAAATCAGTGTTTTTCAACCTTTTTATACCTGTGGACCAGCAGAAATAAAATAATTATTTTGAGGACCGGCAAACTACTAAGACTGAAATTTAAAAAACCACATTTCCGCCCCGTGTCCGCAAGCTCGGTCCCCGCAAACCATCTGATCCCATCCGCACAAGCCTCAGTTATGATTTTATATTGAACGTATTCCCCATCTTAATCCAGCAGATACCTTCCATCACCTACTCCCTCCATTCCTTACTCAGCATCTTCTCCTTGTCTCTCTATTCCCCCTTCACCATGTCCAGCATATCCCCTCTGCTCCCTCTACCCATGTCCAACATATTACTTCTGTCTTCATACTCCACCCTCCTGTTCAGCATTTTCCATTTCTCTCTGCCCCCTGCAAGGTCCAGCATCTGTCTTTGTGTCCCTATTCTTCCAACTCCCACCTAGTTCCAATAACTATCCTCCCCCAAGGGGATCCACCATCTCCCTGCTGTCACACCAATCCCCCCCTCCCCCGGGGCTACCTCCCCTTCCCACAACACGTGGGAATCCAGCATCTCTTAATCCCTCCCTTGGCTGCTGGCCCCAGAGTGACTCCAGTATCACAATAGCTGGTCTCACCATAACTGACACTAAATTGGAAGCAGCCTGGTTCTTAACAGTTTACTTACAGTTCCCTTGCCCAGAACTCTGAACAAAGACAGAAGCCGCGGGACCTTTCCTCTTGCCTGCATTGCTATTTGCTATAAGCTCTGCCGGTCTCAATCCTGCCCCTCAAACACAGGAAGTGGGGGCGAGATCAGGATCGGCAGAGCCTATAGCATGCAGGCAAGAGGAAAAGTCCTGCAGCTTCTGTGTTTCTTTTTGCTGTCCGCAGCCGTTTCTAAGCCCTGGAAGGGAAAGGGGAAGAGATGCCGATGGGAAATTTAACCGCGTCGATCTCGCCGGCCCTCTGCAGACCGGCAGGAATTTTCTGCGGACCAGCATCGGTCCGCAGACCGGCGGTTGAAGAACAGTGTTATAAATCACAAATAATACAGAGCAAGGATCAATAAAACTCCTGTCTCCCCTCTCTTTCCATTCACAAATATCCCCTCCACTACTGAGAAAACCGCTAGCGCACCTTCGTAAAAGGAGCCCAGTCTACACTTTTTTTAGCTGAGGGGCTGTACTCTTTGAATGGGCTGAACAAATGGGAAAAATTCTAGGTAACCCAATACAGACAGTGAGTTAGAAGTTCAAAAAATATAGGAGATAAAGGAAGAGAAACAAAATAAATTAATATTTAAGATACTAACTTCACAGAAAGTCACAAGCTAAAAATATTTTCTAACACATAAGAACTTACATAAGAACTGCCATCTCCGGATCAGACCCATGGTCCATCGAGTCCGGCGATCCGCACACGCGGAGGCCCAGTCAGGTATACACCTGATGTAGTTTTAGTCACCCATATCCCTCTATGCCTCTCGTAAGGAGATGTGCATCTAATTTGCCTTTGAATCCTAGCACAGTGGATTCCTTAATAACCTCCTTTGGGAGAGCATTCCAGGCGTCTACCACTCGCTGTGTAAAGCAGAACTTCCTGGCATTTGTCCTGGACTTGTCCCCCCTTAGCTTCAAACCATGTCCTCTTGTCCGTGTCGCGTTGGACAATGTAAATAATTTATTTTCCTGCTCTATTTTATCGATGCCTTTCAGCATTTTGAACGTCTCGATCATGTCCCCTCGCAGCCTCCTCTTCTCAAGGGAGAACAGTCCCAGTTTCTTGAGTCGTTCCTCATATTCCAAGTTTTCCATACCTCTTATTAGCTTCGTTGCTCGTCTCTGCACCCTCTCAAGCAGTTTTATATCCTTCTTTAGGTTGGGAGACCAATGTTGGACATAGTATTCCAAGTGTGGTCTGACCATTGCTCTATAAAGCGGCATTATGACTTTCTCCGATCTACTCGTGATTCCTTTCTTTATCATGCCCAACATTCTGTTTGCTTTCTTTGTCGCTGCCGCGCATTGTGCCGACGGCTTCAGGGTCCTATCTATCAGTACACCCAGGTCCTTTTCTTGTTTGCTCTTACCCAGAGTTGCGCCTGACATTCTATACTCGTGTTCCTTATTCTTACTACCTAAATGCATTACTTTGCATTTCTCCACGTTGAACTTCATCTGCCATTGCTCTGCCCATTTCTCTAACTGATACAAGTCGCTCTGGAGTTCCTCGCTATCCTCCTGCGATCTGATTGCCCGGCATAGCTTTGTGTCGTCTGCAAATTTAATGATCTCACTGGATACTCCTTTTTCCAGGTCATTGATGTAAATATTAAATAGGATCGGCCCAAGAACCGAGCCCTGGGGCACACCACTAGTCACTTTCTCCCAGTCTGAGAACTTCCCATTTATGCCCACTCTCTGCTTTCTGTTTTCCAGCCATTTGCCTATCCACCTGTGTATATCTCCCTCTATACCATGGCTTTGTAGTTTCCTGAGAAGTCTTTCATGTGGAACTTTGTCAAACGCCTTCTGGAAGTCCAAATATATTATGTCCACCGGCATTCCACTATCAATTTGCTTGTTCACGGTCTCAAAAAATTGAAGTAAATTCGTTAAACATGATTTCCCTTTCCTGAACCCATGTTGACTGGGTTTCATCAAGTCGTGTGTATTTAGGTGCCGGACTATGCTATCCTTGATCAGTGCTTCAACCATCTTTCCAGGGACAGACGTAAGGCTCACAGGTCTGTAGTTGCCCGGTTGTTTGGATACGTTTACAAATTTCAATAAAAAAATAAATTAAAAAATTAAAAAAAATAAATTTCTGTTAGGTCAGTAACACAAAGCGAGTCAGAAATAAAAGGAAAAGTTAAAAAGATAATTACTAATTAAAGATGTATGGGAAAACCCAGAAACAAATTTAAAATAAAAGAAATAAAGGAAGGAGGCACCACCACCTATGACCTATCCTAGCGCCATCTTGAAAAAAAATATCAGTTTAACTGACTAAAAATAGACTAGAAATTCAATGCATACTTGATCTTGATCTATCCTTGTTATTTTCAAGGCATAGACCTTAGAAGTCTGTCCAGCATTGGCCTCTGTAAGGGCAAAACCTCTGCATATAGCTTCTATACATTGCCTAACAACCTCCTGCATTGATTTAACAGACTGTACTTTAAAGCAGAGAGAACTGTGGCCTGCACTGGCTTAGCAAAAGCAGCTTATGGCTCACCTAGGGGATGCAGCACATGACTGGTGTTGCATCATGAAATCTTTGCCTAGGAAAATAATGAGGGCAAGAAGGTCTCAAGCCACTAATGAGCCAGATGGCCTTCAAGTTCCTCCAGCCACTAAGGAGCAAGATAACCTCAGTGGTAAATATGCCAATTTACCACCACTCCCCCAAAGAATATAACAATCCAGGAATAAATGGATCACAGTAAGCTCAGGTGGACTGCAGCATGTGACACAGAAACATCCACCTTCACAATTGGTGCCTCTAAAGAATCCCTTTGCTCCAAATGCTTTAATTTTAGAATCTAGCATTCTTACGGGAGTGGGAATTCAACAGATAACAACTAATTGGAAAGACTGTTCTAGATTGAATTCTAATTTTTGGTGGAACTCAGTTTGTCATATGTATAAGATGGAAAGATTTCTTGCGATACAGAGGGGGTATTTTAAAAGATTTCAAGAGGTGTGGAGGCCATTAATTGAATATTATAACGAGTAAAGTTTATTCTTTTTCCTTAGGGGATAATATATAGAAATGGGATGGGATGGGAGGGATAGGGAGGGAAAAATATTGGAAATATGTTGTTATGAAAAATAAGGAGATATATGTAATAGGATGGGATACTTATTGTTGTGCATTACTGGGTATAATAAAATGTTTAAAGTGTTTGAGGAAGAAGGATGGGGGAGGGACAGATTTCATGTCAGATTAATTGTATTATCAAAAAGGGATGTATAATTATATATAAATTTGGAAGGAATATTTTATTGATATGGAAAAGGGTGGGAGGTGGGGGGAGGGAATAAAAACATGTATAATAATATTATTTAAGAATGCCAAGTGTGTTATGTAAATTAATTGTAATAATACTGTACACTTGTTGAAAGAAATAAAAAGGAATAAAGATTTTTTTTTAAAAAAAAGAATCTAGCATTCTATAATAGGAGTAGGCAGCATGAACTCAAATTTCTTCAGTCACATCTTACTACAACATACTATATAATGGGAAGAACAATTTTGATAGCAATTTCTGTGGTAAAAAACATTCTTTCCATGTTGATTGACCTTCAGAAAATTGCCCTTCTTGAATGTGGATATAAGTATTAATGGAGTTCCCAAACATACAACTTTTACCAGCATTGTAGAGGTGGCTTTCTGAGGGCATGCTTAGGTCAGAAAACAACACACATAGGGGGTCTTTTACTAAAGTGTGGTAGGACTTGAAGTTACCATATGGTTAGCTCTAAAATTAACATGTGCTAACTGCAAAGCTTTTGTGATAAATACAGATGGTGTGGTAAGCAGTTGCTCTCTGCTAAAAATGAAGGGCAGATGCTGATCACACTGTATGGCACCGCAGCAATTGCAGATGCAGAGAGCAGGAGCAACTGCCCTGGTACATTGGTCTGACACAGCGGTGCTCTTCCTCCTTCCTGCATCCCCCCTCTAATCCCCTTTGCATACTTCAGAACCTCCCTCAATAGAATCCGATCTCTACTCCTGTCGAACTCAATTAAATTTATGTAGTTAGTGATTATAGCAGCACAAATTTAGCTGGGTAAAGGGAAGGTATTTTGATTGGTAAGAGTTATCAAAATTCAGTTTTAGCTAAGTAAAGCTTTGAAAAATCAACATGTAACTCATTGGTTACCAACCCTATCCTAGGGTTTTCAGGTTTTCAGGATAGCCCTAATGAATAGGCATGGGGCAGATTTGCATGCCTGTCACCTCTATTATATACAAATCTCTCTCATGCATATTTATTAGGGCTATCCTGAAAACCCGACTGGCTGGTGGTCCTCCAGGATAGGGTTGGGAACCACTGCTGTAACTGATTATATTTAAAAAGATGATAATCTGTGCTTTATAAATGGGTGTAGTAGGGTTAGTCTTACGGTCTTTCCTTTCCTCCAGTTACAATAAGTCCATCTCGAAGAGTTGTATACATTGTAAAGACTGGTCCTGTATGAGCCTTTGCCACCAGTCTAACAAGAAAATGATCTTTCCACACGTACACATCTCCATTTATGGCACCAGTGAAAGTGAGGTTATTCTGAAAGATAAATCAAATGCAAACATATGATAAACACTAATAAAACTAGCTTATAATATAAGCTCTCCATACTATTATGTACAGAATGCTATCCATTGGACCTATATCTTTGAAACAATGCATTTTAAATACTGTTGGTAACCATCATTATCACCATGTTTCCTTCCTTTTTAGTCTTATGAGATCACCATGCCGGTGTATACGCTTACCCTAATAACAGCTATATTTTACTTCCTATCCATTCCAAATTTTAGACATGTCAAAGAGCTGAAGAGCAACAACAACAAAAAAAGAATCTCGGAGAGATCATGAACTGGTAGGCCTTAAGCATGCGCAGATGCTCAAGGCCCAGCAAGAAGAGGAGGTCAATCTTCGGGCACCGGCACCAACGCACAGGACATGCCGGTGCCAGTGCCGAGGCCCAGATGACAGTAAGAAGCGGGTTTGGGTGGGTCTGGGGGACTTCAGATTGCGGCAGGGGGGATGCTGAATCACGGTGGGGGGGGGGGGGGGGGGGGGGCCGATTCGCGGCCGGGGGGGGGATGTGCCAGATCGCAGGGGAGGGTGCCAGATCGCGGGGGGCGCTGCTCACAAATCAAGGCACGCTCGTCTTGCAAAACACTCGCAAACTGGTGCACTCGTAAACCGAGGTACCACTGTACATAATTCACATTCATCAAGAAAAGAACTCCATTAAAAATAGAAGAGGAAAGATTAAGAGCAAAAGTTTAAAAAAAAAAAAAATTTTCCATAAAATATCAGCAAACATCTCAGCAATAACAATTCTAAAAATAAAATAATAAAACAATCAAATCTCAATGAACCATAATTAATACATACAGCTAAAAAATTTTCCATTACAGAATTAATCATTACATAAACACAGATCACAATCCCAAACTTTTAAATGTCTTTTAAAGTTTATATATCATTCTTCTTTTCTCAAGTCTATGGGCAGCTCTTGCACACTGCACGTGGCTGACCCACAAGCCTTCCCCTCTGACTTCAGCTCTGACATCAGAGAGAAGGCTTCTGGGTCAGCCATGAGCAGGTGCAAGAGCCGTGCGTCCCTGCAACAAGTGCCGCTGAAGGCAGGAAGGAGCAGCCCACCTGGAAGGAGGTAACTGGGATCCCCTGCTGACCCGGAAGCCTTCTGGGTTGGCTTCAGGAAGGAAGGAGGGCATGGGATCCCCGGCAGCGGAGGAAGGGGGAGCGGGAGACCCGCGCACTGCCACATACTCCCAACAAGCGGCTCGCATACCCCTAAGGGTACCGCATGTTGAGAAACTATGCTTTATGCCTTTGTCCTTATACACCTGGATTACTGCAATGCTTTATTCAGCAAAAAACTCCAAACGACTACAGCGAGTTCAAAATGCTGCAATGAGACTATTGAAAAACCTACAAGCCCATGACCTAGTCTCTCCAGCACTGATATCGACCCACTGCTGCCCCTAACCAAACGCTGCATATAAATCCCTCTACAACAGCGGTCTCAAACACGCGGCCCGCAGGCCACATGTGGCTCTCCAAGTTTTATTGCGGCCCGCGGTCTGGACTGGATAATTCCTTCCTTTTGGAGCAGCAGCGGGTCTGGCCAGTTCGTTCCGTTCAAAGCCGCGGGTTGGCGGCTCCTTGCGCTATTTGCTCCTGCATCGGAAGCCTCTCTGACATCACAACATCAGAGAGGCTTCAGACGCAGGCGCGGATCTCGCAAGGAGCCGCCACCCGCGGCTATGAATGGAATGAGCCGGCCAGACACGCTGCTGCTCCAGTGGCATACCAAGGGGGGGGGCGGTCCGCACAACTGGTCACCCTCCACTGTTCTTCATAGAGTGCGGCTCGCAGCTCGTCTAGAGCAGGCGTGCCCAACTGCTTCCCTTACCTTCTCACCGCCGGCACCATGCTCTTTGATCTCCCTGCTTCTCCCGCCGCCCGACCTCAATTCTGATGTCGAGAGGACGTTCTGGCTAGCCAATCGCTGCCTGGCTGCCTGGAACGTCCTTTCCGACGTTAGAATTGACGTCGGGCAGTGAGAGTTGGTCGGCCCCGTGGAGATCTCGGCCTGTTTCCGATGGCGCCAGCAGCAGCAGCAGCCTATTCCCCAGTGGCGGTGGCATGGGGGAGGGCAGGAAGGAAGAAAGAAAGAAGGGGGGGCAGGGAGCCAGAAGGAAAAAAGAAAGAAGGGGGGGGGGGGACAAGGAGCCAGAAACAAAGCAAAAAATGGGACAAGCAATCAGATAAAGACAGACATAGAAAAAGAAAGAAAAAGTTGGGGGAGGGAATGAGGTCTGGAGGAGAGGAAGCATACAGGAGGCTGAAAGAAGAGAAGAAATATTGGATGCACAGTCAGAAGAATAAAGTGTAACCAGAGAATGATGAAATTACCAAACAAAGGTAGGAAAATGATTTTATTTTCAATTTAGTAATAGAAATGTGCCAGTTTTGAGAAAGAAAAGATATTAAACTTTAAATGTGAGTGCTGCATAAAAAATAGAGTACTTGGAGGGCCGCAGAAAAAATAGTTAATGTCTTATTAAAGAAATGACAATTTTGCATAAGGTAAAACTGTTAAAGGAAAGTTTTATAAACTATAAAGAGTTTAACCTCATGCAAAATTGTCATTTCTTCAATAAGACATTAACTATTTTTTTCTGCGGCCCTCCAAATACCTACAAATCCAAAATGTGGCCCCGCAAAGGGTTTGAGTTTGAGACCACTGATCTACAAAATAACACCCAAATACTTATCAATGGTTAGAGCTACAGTCTCAGCAACCTGAAGTTGTGGGTTCAAACCCCGCACTGCTCCCTGTGATGCTGGGCAAGTCACTTAATCCTCCACTGATAGATTGTGAGCCCATCAGGACAGATAGGGAAAATGCTTGAAGTACCTGTATGTAAAACCACTTTGAGTGTGGTTGTAAAACTACAAAAAGATGGTATACAAGTCTCAATCCCTTTCCCTTAAACCCCAAAGAGAACACTATGCTCTCAAGATGAAATAGACCTACATACACCATCAGGACACTCCATCCAACTCCAGACAGCTTGGAGACAATCCTATTCCTATTTCTTATCAAGCCTCTGGAACAGCCTACCTCTTCATAGTAGAGCCCTTAAAGGACTTCTTACCTTTAGAAAAGCTGGAAAAACCTACCTTTTTTTTGCCTAATCGCTGCCTCAACCCTTCATCCTATCTGAAGAAATAATGCAACACACTGTATGTAAACCCTATATAATAACACTGCGAATGCAAACTGTGACCTGTTCTGAGCTCTTTGGGGAGGACAGGATATAAATATAAATAAATAAGAGAAGAAACATCACTAGAATGCTTCAAGTCAAAGTTAAAAACTTTCTTATTCAAAGATGCCTTTGATCTGTAAATTCTTTATCTTTAGATCTTCTAACAGATGGGATCCCTCTACCATCTGTTTTAACCCTTTGTATGCCTGTCCTATTTACCGAAGAAGATCTCCCCTCCTTTCCCAATATATGTTAAAGTACATCTGTCTATATTATTTTATTATGTACAACCCAATTCTATAGCCTATGTACTCTGTTTAGAAATTTTAAATAAACTTGAAACTTGCTTATGATAACAGTAGGGTCGGATTCCTTAGAACCCCACTGGAAGCAGGGACCCTAGATCATTTAATATATTTTTGTTCCTGTTATCAAGGCCTTTTGGAAATCAATTTGGTCTCAAGTTAATTGTTTATTAGAAAACCATGTAGCTCTATCGTATGATACAATTCTATTTGGGACGTCCATGAGAATAAAAAGTCAAATTTCATCTAGTAATAATAAACTTTTATTAATAATGACAGAAGAAGGGAGCCAGGGCACGAGGCAAACCTCGGCGAGTGCTTTTTTTTCTTTTTTACAGGAGCGGAGAGGCAGAAGGAAGGCAGGAAGAGCAGCCAGAGCAGGCTGCAGGACCGGGGTCACGGCGAGAGTTAGCTCCGCCCCCCCCCCACCCGCATCATAGGTTGCATTGGGCCCGGGCTCCCCTTTAAGAAGAAGGGAGCCAACGGCGCCTTTGCGAAGAGCCTTGAGGAGAGCCAAACTACACTCAACTAGGATATCTTAGAGCAGCGACCTATCCCTTTAACCTATACCCTCCCCCTAATCTCACAAACTCTCGTACTTAACTCGCTGCTCTCACACTAACTCACAGACAGCCACTCCTTCATACACCCTCAGCTCCTAACTTTTTAATCTCTCAGACAATCCAAACCTTCACAATCTCGCATTAATCTCTCAGACACCTTAATCTCTCAGACATCAATATCTCTCGCAATCTCACACTAACTCTCAGTCGGCTTTTTCTGACTTTCTCTCTCTTTTTTTTTTCTAACAGGCAGACCTAAATCACAACTTGGAAATGGCAGGGAGGACTAGAAGCGCCAAGGCTACAATCAGTTCCAGCATTCCAGCCACCATGGGAATCCAGGAGGAGATCACGGACGGCGTGCAGAGGGAGGAGGATCCAGGACGATGGACAGAGGTCTCCGTGCAGACTGAGTCCATCCCTCGGCATTACACTACAGTTTCCACGCAGACAGAGGAGGCCGCTCAGCTGGATGGGCCCTCATGCAGGAACTGTGGAGCCTCAGGGAGGAGGTGGAACGCCTGAGGAGCATCCGCGAGGATGAAGCCTACATCGACGGAGTCGTTCAGGAGTTGTCTCAAGTCACAGAACATGCCCACAACAAGTCCATTCTCGAGACACCCAAATCATCAGCTTTGAAACCGACATTTGGGATACAGGCAATGGCCAGTGACAATGACACCTGGCAGCTGGTGACCTCTTCCACAGGCAAAGGCAAACAAAGGAGATCCCGCGTGGCAGAAGAAAGAAGCAGCAGCTTCTTGGTAGCCGGGAGAGGAGAAGAGCGGCGGTGAGGAGCGAGTTGCGGCGAGAGTTAGCTCCGCCCACTCGCGTCACCAGCCGCGACACCAAGCGCCCGGACTCCCCCTTAAGAGGGGTGGTGCCAACGGCGCGCGGCCATTCGGCGCGCAGCGAAGGCGAGCAGCAAAGGCGCTCGCCTTAGCGAGAGCGCTTTTACGAAGGAGCCTTGGAAGGAGCCCAGGCAGCCCAGCAGCGAATCCTAAACTTCTAACTAAAAAACAAAACAAAAAACAAACAAACAAAAACAAAAACCTTTTTCTTCTGTTCCCATTCTTCTCTTCTCTCCCTATTCTTTCAGCTAGCTGCACGCCGAGCTAACTCACACTCAGCCATCCCTTTCAGATACCCTCAGCTCTTAACTTCTTATTCTCTCAGACACCCAAATCTTTCATAATCTCGCACTAGCTCTCAGTAAGATTTTTTCTAACTCTCTTTTTCCTTTTCTAATTACTAACAGGCAGACCTAATTCACAACTTGGAAATGGCAGGGAGGACTAGAAGCACCAAGGCTACAATCAAATCCAGCATTCCAGCCACCATGGGGACCCTGGAGGAGATCACGGACGGTGTACGAAGGGAGGAGGACTCAGGACGGTGGACAGAGGTCTCCGTGCAGACCGAATCCACCCCCCGGCACTACACTACAGTCTCCACGCAGACAGAGGAGGCTGCTCAGCTGGATGGAGCCCTCATGCAGGAACTGTGGAGTCTCAGGGAGGAGGTGGTTCGCCTGAGAAGCATCCGAGAGGATGAAGCCTACATCGACAGAGTCGTTCAGGAGTTGTCCCAAATTACAGAGCAGACCCACGACAAGTCCATTCTCGAGACACCCAAATCATCAGCTTTGAAGCCAACATTTGGGATACAGGAAATGGCTGGCGGCAATGACACCTGGCAGTTAGTGACCTCTTCCACAGGTAAACATAGAAGATCCCCCCTCCCCCTTTTTCAATCTCTTCATCCTCTTCTTTTTCTCCCCAACAGGCCAACCCTACGTCAACCCCTCACCTCGTCCTGAGGAACAGATTCCAGATTCTCCAAGAAGAAGCTGCCGACGATGAACAAGAACAGACCCAACACGAAGAACAGGAGCAGACCCAACAAGCAGCTCCATCTGACGACCGACTCCCCCCCTACAACGAAAGAAGCGCAGAGTAATAGTCATTGGGGACTCCATGCTGAGGGGCACCGAGGGACCAATCTGCAGACCGGATACACTCTCGAGAGAGGTTTGCTGTCTACCTGGAGCCAAGATACGGGACGTCACCACCAACCTGGGTAAACTACTCACACCTCATGACCATTTTCCTATGCTTCTTATCCACATAGGTACGAACGACACTGCAAGGAACACCCAAGAGACCATCGCCAGAGACTTCGGAGCCTTGGGTGTGAGGCTGAAGCAGACGGGTGCGCAGGTGGTCTTCTCTTCAATCCTCCCAGTCAGAGGCAAGGGAAGAGCCAGAGATGAATGTATCCTAAGAACCAATGAATGGCTACAAGGATGGTGTCGGGATATGAACTTTGGATTCCTGAATCATGGAGAGGCGTTACAAGGACTTCTGGGACCAGACGGACTCCACTTGACCAGCAGAGGTAAGAACATCTTCGGACACCGACTAGCCCGCCTGCTTCGTAGGGCTTTAAACTAGGTAAGTTGGGGGAGGGTACCTACTCATGTACTGGTGCGGAAAGGAACTATCCTGAAGGGATGAGTCGACACTCTGCTTCCAAGGTAAGGGCACACATAACAAACAGTTCTCTAGGAGCCACACAGACTCAGGTGGAAAACGCCTTACAGCGACCTAGGAAACACAATGTGTGGAGGGCCATGTATATTAATGCTCACAGTTTAGGCAATAAAATTCTAGAGCTGGAAACTGAAATAAGGGATGCCAACCTAGACGTGGTGGCAATAACCGAAACATGGTTTACGGACTCACATGGGTGGGATATGACTATACTGGGGTACAGTCTACTTCGTCGTGACAGAGAGGGCAGGTTAGGTGGTGGGGTAGCACTATACATTAAAGAAGACATCAAAACCACCAGGATCACAGATGTCAAATACACCGGGGAGTCCCTCTGGGTTAACCTGGCAAGAGGTGGCAATAAATGCCTGTATCTTGGTGTGGTATACAGACCCCCAAGACAAATGGAAGACATGGACACGGAATTAATTGAGGACATAGAGAATATCACTCTACGGGGCGACACTGTACTGCTTGGGGACTTCAACATGCCTGATGCAGACTGGAACACATTTTCAGCAACCACCAGTAGCACCAAGAGGCTTTTGGCCTCCATAAATGGTGCACAACTAAAACAGATGGTAACAGAGCCCACTAGGGCCCAGGCGATCCTTGATCTGGTACTCACCAACGGGGAAAGCGTCTCAGAGGTCTTGGTAGGAGATACGCTAGCCTCCAGCGACCATAACATGGTATGGTTCAACCTTAGGAAAGGATTCCCTAAATCAATCACAAAAACAAAGGTACTTAACTTCCGGGGCACCGACTTCACACGCATGGGAGATTTCGTCCATCAGATGCTGCAGGACCAAGCAGAGACCGGTAATGTGGAAACTATGTGGTCGTACCTGAAATCATCCATACACGAAGCTACTAATCGCTACATAAAATCGGTAGACAAACGGCAAAGAAACAATAAACCCCAATGGTTCACTGAGGAGATCTCGCACCTCATTAAGGAGAAGAAAACAGCATTTCTTTCCTACAAACGTACGCAGAGAAGAGAAACTAAAGTAGAATATAAGATCAGGTCTGCAGCGGTCAAAACAGCAGTTAGGGAGGCCAAACTTCGAGTGGAAGAAACTTTGGCAAAAAACATTAAAAAAGGGGACAAATCTTTCTTCAGGTATATTAGTGATAGGAAAAGGAACACAGACGGCATAGTACGCCTTAGAAGACCGGACGGAAACTACGCAGTGGCGGATTCTGAAAAAGCCGAAATACTAAATGAATATTTCTGCTCAGTATTTACCTGTGAGGCACCGGGACACGGACCACAGTTGAAGACAAAACAAATTGCGGAAGACCCGTTTCAGAATTTTGAGTTCACACCTGAAGATGTCTACAGCGAGCTGACAAGGCTCAAGGAGAACAAGGCCATGGGACTAGACAATTTACACCCAAGAGTGCTTAGAGAATTGAGAGATGTTCTGGCGGAACCGTTGGCCGTGCTCTTCAATCTCTCACTAAGCACAGGGAAAGTGCCATTGGACTGGAAAACAGCCAACGTCATTCCTCTGCATAAAAAGGGTTGCAAGGCTGAGGCTGCGAACTATAGACCGGTGAGTCTCACTTCAATAGTGTGTAAACTCATGGAAACACTAATTAAGCATAAATTAGATACGGTCTTGAATGAGGGGAATCTCCGGGATCCCAGTCAACATGGATTCACCAAGGGTAGGTCCTGCCAGTCCAATCTTATCAGCTTCTTTGACTGGGTAACAAGAAGGCTGGACTCGGGAGAGTCCTTAGACGTCGTATACCTTGACTTCAGCAAGGCTTTTGACAGCGTCCCACACCGCAGACTGCTGAACAAGATGGAATCGATGGGGTTAGGAGTAACACTAACTGCATGGGTTAAAGATTGGCTAAGTGGCAGACTTCAGAGGGTGATGGTTAATGGTACCCTCTCCAAAACGTCAGAAGTGACCAGCGGAGTGCCGCAGGGCTCAGTCCTGGACTGGAAAACAGCCAACGTCATTCCTCTGCATAAAAAGGGTTGCAAGGCTGAGGCTGCGAACTATAGACTGGTGAGTCTCACTTCAATAGTGTGTAAACTCATGGAAACACTAATTAAGCATAAATTAGATACGGTCTTGAATGAGGGGAATCTCCGGGACCCCAGTCAACATGGATTCACCAAGGGTAGGTCCTGCCAGTCCAATCTTATCAGCTTCTTTGACTGGGTAACAAGAAGGCTGGACTCGGGAGAGTCCTTAGACGTCGTATACCTTGACTTCAGCAAGGCTTTTGACAGCGTCCCACACCGCAGACTGCTGAACAAGATGGAATCGATGGGGTTAGGAGTAACACTAACTGCATGGGTTAAAGATTGGCTAAGTGGCAGACTTCAGAGGGTGATGGTTAATGGTACCCTCTCCAAAACGTCAGAAGTGACCAGCGGAGTGCCGCAGGGCTCAGTCCTGGGTCCACTCCTCTTCAACATATTCATTAGGGATTTGACTCAAGGGCTTCAAGGTAAGGTAACTTTATTCGCTGATGATGCCAAACTATGCAATATCATAAACGGCTACAATCTGCAGGATACTATGGAACAGGACCTCCGTACTTTAGAAAGTTGGTCCTCTGTCTGGCAGCTGGGCTTCAACGCCAAGAAATGTAAGGTCATGCATCTCGGAAATGGAAATCCATGCAGAACTTACACCTTGAATGGAGAAACTTTGACCAAGACTATGGCAGAACGAGACTTGGGAATGATCATCAGTGCAGACATGAAGACTGCTACTCAAGTGGAGAAGGCTTCATTTAAGGCACGGCAGATGATGGGTTGTATCAAGAGAAGTTTCGTCAACAGGAAGCCTGAGGTCATAATGCCATTATACAGAGCCATGGTGAGACCTCATCTAGAATACTGTGTGCAATTTTGGAGGCCACATTACCGTAAAGATGTGCTCAGAATTGAGTCGGTTCAGCGGATGGCCACCAGGATGGTCTCGGGGCTAAAGGGTCTCTCGTACGAAGAGAGACTGAACAAATTGCAGCTCTATACTCTCGAGGAGCGTAGGGAGAGGGGAGACATGATTGAGACATTTAAGTACATCACGGGACGGGTCGAGGTGGAAGATGATATCTTTCTTCTCAAAGGACCCTTGAACACAAGAGGACATCCGCTCAAACTCAGGGGAGGGAAGTTTTGTGGAGATGTCAGGAAGTACTTCTTCACGGAACGAGTGATAGAGCATTGGAACAAGCTTCCAGTACAGGTGATCGAGGCCACAGTATCCCAGACTTCAAGAATAAATGGGATACCTATGTGGGATCACTGCGAGAGTCCTACCAATGAATAGGGTCGCTAGGATATAGACTTAATAGAGCAGGTCAGTAGAGTTAAGGGGGCCAGTAGACTTAAAAGGGGGTCAATGGTATGGGCAGACTTGATGGGCTGTAGCCCTTATCTGCCATCATCTTTCTATGTTTCTATGTTTCTATGAGTTGCCATTCAACATATCACCAGAAATTGGAAAGATTACACCAGACTAAATTACACTTTCTGGTGGAATTTGTTGTGCCATATATACAAAATGGAAAGAACAATTGCCATGCAAAAAGGGAATTATAACAATTTTAAAAAGATTTGGGGGCCATTGATAACGTATTGTAATGATTAGACACCTTTTTTACACTAAAAGTATAATTATAATTTTGGAAAAGGGGGGGATGTATAGCTATATTATTGGTTAAATCAATGTTTTTCAATTTATTATATGTTTGCTTTATAGTATTTGTGGAAAGAGTGGATGGGAAAGGGACTTAATTTATATATTGAAGATGATACTAGAAAAGAAATTCAAGTAATGTATATGATTTAATTGATGTATTATTGTACACTTGATGTAAGATGAAAAAATAAATAAAAAATTGGAAAAAAAAAGAAACCCACTAATACAGTGTTACAATCACAAAAGAATAGGAAAGCATTCTCTTGTCATCAAATAATGATAAAAATGCATTTTATGCAAAAAATCTAGCAGTATTTTATTAAGGCTCTCTTTTACTAAGCCGTGGTAGAGATTTCTATTACAACCCAGAACACTAATGGCCTCTTTTACAAAGGCGCACTAGCGACTGCGCTGCGCTAACGGCCCCGAAGTCCATAGAGATTTAAAGGGCTTTGGGGCTGTTGCCGTGCGGCTTTGTAAAAGAGACCGTAAATGCTGTGATGCTCACAGGAATTCTATGAGCGTTGGAGCTGCATCAGAGCATTTAGTGCTCTGGGCCACGGTATAAACCTCTACCATGGCTTAGTAAAAAGGGGAGGGGGGTAAATGAATCTTTAATATCTGCATTTTATTGTGGAAAATAACAGAAATTTAACTTACATTGCTAATAGCTAAATACGTACACTTTGGCGTAGTCATCTACCAATGGTGTTCTAAACACTCAAGCATTCAATATCTTGAGATAGTCGGATAAAGCCTACAATGCTATTCAACTCCTGGAAACAAGGCCTCACGCTGCACTCAGGCTGTTGGAGATAGGAGTATATTAGTTGTCCAGGAGGCCGTACATTCAATAAGGCTGAGTTCAATTCAGTACTCTATCTCCACCTGCTTGTAGATGGATACAAACCACTTGTCTCTGGATTCATCTGCTGCTGGCACCAAGGAAAACAAAATTCTTTTCTACGTTACTAACAAATTGATTTTCTGCCACTAAAATCTCCTCTTTACTATGACATCATTGACTGACAGCTGGCAGGAAAGTTTCTTCTAAGGCTGAACCTCTTCAGTATTGCTCCAGTACTGGAAGTCATCTTCCCTTCCAGAACCTGAGTGCATCATCTCCATGATGCATCTAACGCTTTGCTGGCCCTGAGACACACAAAATTCAAACTTGAGCCATTAGATAAGCCCTCAAAAACTGTTTTTGACTTGATAGGGATCTGAGACCATGAGCTTTCATTCACAACAATCTGGGATTTTTCTTTTATTTAATAATCCCCCGTCAACACAGTTGATTTATTCACTGAAGCAGAAATCCTAGTATGGTGCTATGCATCAGATCTTCTTCTGGAACTATGCAGTCAGGAGAACTGAATTCAGTTATTTGGTGTTACCATTAAGTAATGACCATGGATCTCTCCCCCATAATGGCTGAGAATGCTGCTTCCACATGATCTCCATCCTACTCAGAGAGCAACACCAAACATAGGGACTGAACTGGGAACCTTCAACAGGCACTGTGCAGCACTAACACTGGGCTGTCCCTTCACAAACATTTTAAAACTAGAAATAATGACACATTTTCAAATTATACAATTATTTTAAGAGCTTTTCAAATTTCCTTGAAACATTATTCATACCTTACCTTTGCAGTAAGTATTAGAAATTTTTTAAAAAAGCAACGAGACTTACAGCACCAAAGGCAACAGAAAGCATGGTTTGCATTTTGGCATCACCGACAGAGCCGACAACCCCTTTTTTGTAAAGGAGTGCACTTCCAGCTATGGTCCAGAACTTGACATGTTTAATTCCCACAGACACAAACTGCATATCCGAATCTGGACGGAACTCAACAGTAAAAATTCTCTCCATATGGCCTCCTTTGCTTGCCACTTTGGCACCTGTTCAAATCATGAATATAGAAGGGCATAAGAACATCAGAAAAACCATGCTGAGTCAGAACAAGGTCCACTGAGCCCAGCATCCTGTCTTCAATAGCAGCCAGTCCAGGTTTCAAGTAGATTCATTTAGTTATAGCTTAATTTAACCTACTTAGTCAATATTTTTAATAGAATTCCTGCTAGGAACTTGTCTTAAGTCTTTTTTGAACACTGCTATGTTATTCACCCGATCATATCCTTTAGCAATAGATTCCACAGTATATGCTCTGTGAAAAAAATATTTGCTTTAGCATTGATTGAAAGGTGAAACAATCATCACAATTTAAGTGATCTACCCTACTCATAATTTTATAAATTTATAAATTTTATACATTTCTATCATACCCCTTTTGTCATCATTTTTCTCTAGCTAAAGAGCCCTAACCTGTTTAGTCTTTCTTCATAACATCTGTCACCCTTCTCTAAATCTTTTCTAGTTTAGGTGCATCCTTCCAGAGATGCGATAACCACAACTACACACAATACTTAAGGTATGGTCACATCACAGACCTATACAGAAGTATAATGACATTCTATTTTGTTCTCCATTCTTTTTTTTAATAGTTGATAATATTTATTGGGAGGTGTTTTTTGGCAGTTATGGCCATTGGGCTAGAAATAAAGTATTGTCTACAATGACTGCAATATCTTTTCCTTGAGTAATTACTTCTAACTCAGAGCCCTCAATTTTGTACCTACACAATACTAGAACACAATAATCTTGAATTCTCAGGTGTAATTCTTGTCTTTTTGTTTGTATTTGACTATAATGTTGCTATATAGGAAGAAGAGTTAAAACATTTTTTGGCATTTTTCTATACTATCCAAAATATAAAAAATAAAGTCACTGACATGTCGTATAGCAGTTGAACTAATTTAATCTACAGTGTAAAGATAGTAAAACAACAGAAGCCACAGAAATGTAGTACATTAAGAACATGGAAAGATTAAGGTGCAAATTCTCAAAACTTTAATACCATCGTTAAACTGTTTTCCAACAGTTTAGCCTGCACGCATTTTGGCGGCGGATTATCAAAACGGATTATCTCTGTCTTTAGCGACATTTCTAGCTGTCTCCGACAGTGACATGCAAATGGGCTGTTCAACATTGAAAGGAGCACTCTAGTGGATTCTTAAAAAAAATGCTGAGCCATTTTCTAAAAGTGGTGTTGGCTTTTGGCGACAAAAATAAGCAACTGGTCCAGGGGTTCCAGTACAGCATTGCAGTGTCAGAGACTGATAGAAAAGTGGTGGCGGCAACAACTCCCCCCCAACAGCGGGAGAGATGCCTACTCTCTCCCACTGCCAAGCGAAACCACCACGTGCCCAACCTACCCCCAGGGACCGGGAGAGATGCTCACTCTCTCCCGCTGCCAAGTGAAACCACTCCCGCCACCATGCCCCCCCTACAGCGGGAGAGATACCCATTCTCTTTCACCACCAAGTGACCCTTCCTTTCCCGCCATCAGCAGGAGAGATGCCCACTCTCTCCTACTGCCATACAACACCCCCCCCCTGCCTCCGACTCCCTCTCCCCTTACCTCCATGTAGATGTCTGACCGGAGGGACGTGGATTCCCTCCAGTCAGCTGGCCTGCCACTTCAAAATGGGCCTTCCCTTCCCTGGTGCATCCTGGGATGCATCAGGGAGGGACCTGAGGCTCTGATTGGCCAAAGTTGTTTAAGGCCCCTCCCATGGTATGGGCCTTATACAACCATTTCTGTTGGGTAGGAATAGATAGGAAACTCCTGCTCCATTTTTTTTTTCTTTGCATCTAGATAACTCCTTTCTTCTGTCAGATCCTTTTTTTTTTTTAAAGATAAGGGTTTTCCTTTATTGGTTTATTTTCAGCTAGCGTGGTAGATGATCCAGAGTATCTGAGCTGACGAGCTGATTCCAGGACCAGTGAGGACATGGACACCAAGGATCATGGTACCCAACGCAAGAGAGTTGTAATGTTTTCAGAGACTTTCTTAGACTGGTATCATTGTATGCATACCAATTTACTATATTAGGCCTCATTTATGCAAATGACATTCTTCAGACTTGAGTATTCGAAGTAGTGGTAAGCGTGTTAAACTGATTGCATATTATAGTAGTTAATCAGGCCATTGAACTGTTGCCAATCTGGAGAGGTAACCTGTAACATTTTTTTGCCTATGTAATTTACTCTATAGTATTAATACCTTGTATTATCTAATTGTACCAATTGGTACAATTGGTACCATCTGTACCTGTTCTTCTCCTATTGGTACCAATTGGTACCTGCTCTTCTCCTATTGCTATCTAATAAATCTTACAATTCCTTTTCTTGTCAAACTCCTTGGATGTGGCCTTGTACTATCTGAACAAATTTGGAGGAACAGGGTCATACTCCCTTTTGCAAGGAAGCAGTTCAGATTGGTCTTGGGCAACAGCTCATGAAATGTTTCCCAGAGCAGTTTACCTAGCGAGGCACCAAAATGTTCTTGTAGACAAACTGAGCAGACTTCTTCAGCCTCACAAGTGGTCTTTTAGCAAATTTTGTATTGCATCCAATCTTCTCTCACTGGGGAACACTGGAAATAGATCTGTTCACTTCCCTCTGAACAACAATCTTCCACAATTTTGTTCCAGACTCTTTGCCTCCAATCACATGGCTCCAGATGCCTTCCTACTCCGCTCAGGGACCAACTTCCTTTACGTATTTCTTCCAATCCCTCTCATGGGGAGGACTCTACTTAAACTTTGCCAGGATCAGGGCACCATAATTCTCATAGCACCTTTCTAGCTCTACTAGGTTTGGTCTCTACTACTACTAGAATTCTTGTCCAAAAAGCCATGGAAATTACAACGTTTTCCAACCCTATTAACTCAGATTGAGAGGTATCTCCTTCATACAAACTCTCACTCTCTAGCTCTAACAGTGTGGTTTCTCTCTCTGACCAAGCAGGATCTTTCCAGTCTTTATTTGTAGTATCAAACATCATTCAAGCTTCAAGGAAGCCATCAGTGGTGTTGCTACTTTAAGTGGACACTGTTCTCTACCTGCTGTGCATTACATTCACTGTTACCTATTACCTGTTGTCTGCATGAGATCTATTTGCATGCACTGCTTTCAATGCATAGTCATTGGGGAAATCCAGAAAACCCGACTGGATTCCGGCCCTCGAGGAGGGACTTTGACACCCCTGCTCTAGACCATGAGAATAAAAGATCCCGGGAAGAGATTATAGCTCAGTGTCAACAGGAATCGAAGAAACTAAACCATCTGGTAGAGCAGATGACCGCCCAGTTGAAGTTAGTTCAAGGACAGATGAAAGAAAATCAAGTCCAACAGTAAGCTGTACAGCATAGTGTTAGAGAAATAAAGACAATTAGCGGAGAACTAACAAATAAAACAGGGAAAGCAGAGTTGGGCTGAACGGCAGCAAGCTCAAGGGCAACAATTGGAGCAGCACGCCCAACATTTTGAAAAGGTCCTGGATACTTTTAGAGAGATGGAGCAAGACCTGGGAGAGTTAAAAGAGCAAATCATACAGATGAAAAAGGATGAGTTAGGGGGCATGACTCAGGTGATAGCAGCCTTAGCTCAACGCGTGGAAGGGTTAGAAAGTCCAGACGGTCATGACAACGGGGCCTCAGAAAGTCATTATGAGACCCCCCCATTCTAAGGTGGCCCGAGGATTTTCAGGACCCAGACACACCAGCCTTAACTCAAGGGAAAAAATTTCATAAACCCCGGAAACGTTACTGAACATCGGCCGGGGAAACTCAGCACTAACGTAGACACTCTGTCAAGAATTCAAGAGGATGAGGTGAGCCCTCCTCAGACTAGGGATGGGCAGACATTAAGGGTGAGGGTATGTCACAACCCTAGCCCTAAAGCTCAGCTTGTGCCAGGAAAGGCTATGCCTAAACCTAGCCTGGCTGTAAAAAGGGCCAACCAGTGTGACAGAGCAAACTACAATAGAAAGGTAGGCTCTGAGTTGCCTCTTAAAACTCAGCTTACAAAACCCTGGGGAAGTGAGGACTATGAGTGGAACAGCATAGATCAGCCCCAGAACAATTCCTCTGACTCAGCTAACTCACAGCTGCAGGACTTGATTAGAAGTCCTGTGAGAACTAAACAGAAGCTGCAGTCTGCCCTGCCCCCTCTTAGAACAGGGCGTGGTCGCCTCAATGCTCTTGAGGCTGCACTGGGGAGGAAGCAGGCAGTCTGCCCTGGGTCAGCCCAGGAAGTAGGTTTTCAGGACTGCTCTCCTGAACCTCACCACTTGCAGGATGTTGAGATGGTGGATGCAGCCCCTGTCTCTGAAGCCAACCAGCTAGCTGAACCAGAGCCCATGGACTGCCTGGAAACTGTTATGAATACAGAAGCTTACTCCATGGAAGAAAGCTAAGTAACATTACTGGGTTTTTGTTGTGCTTAAGCTTGCAATCTTTTGGGCTTCTTTCAGTGGAACCTGTTTGCACCTGTGAGAGGCAAGTGAGCAGTGCAGAACTCACTGCAAGGTGCCTGGAACTGAAAACTTTTTTTCAGGTTTATTTTTGCTGGACTGTTTGGTTTATGGTTTTTTTTGAAAGTAAGAAAAGCTGCAATTTTGACTGTGTGCCTGGGATGGTAGTTTTGGGGAAGAATCCACATAATATCCTTGGTTGGGATTGTGGGGCCATTTGTGGCATTCTGTTTTACACAGAGTTTAATTAGTGGATTTGGCTACTCCCCTCCCCCACCAACTACTGTTAAGTTGGTTGGGACCAATTCTATTTCATAGGCATATAAGTGGAACCCTACTTCTGCATCTTTATTGGCTCACATGGATAGAGTCCGTAAGGAACTGCAGGTAATGCAGGTAGATGAGTGGCTGAGCAGTTGCAATCTCTCCAACAGAAGCACTTTGAGTATGGCAATTGGGCTGGACAGTTGTTGGCGAATAAATTAAAAAAGAGGAAATTGAGGAATATGATCACTATGGTGCGTGCACCAGATAGTTCTCTATGTTATACTCAGGATTGTATAGCTTGCGCTTTTTCTTGCATTCTATCGCGATTTGTATACCCCAGAGGAGTATGTGTCACAGGCTCATATTGATACTTATCTTGCCCAAGCTCATTTATCTACAGTAGTTTGATTCGGGAGGAAGCTGAGGATCTTTCTGCTATTTTGGAGGAGAAAACTCTTTGGGCTATTTCATCATTGGCTTATGGGAAAGCACCTGGATTAGATGGGTTTACTAATTGATTCTATAAATGCTTCAAACATCTGTTGGTTGGTCCTCTTACTAAGGTATTTAATAGTTTGGGCCCGGATGGAGAACTCCCTAATTCTTGGAGGTTGGCAGGGTTTACGTTAATTTTGAAACCGGATAAGGACCCTTCTCAATGTGGCTCATATTGTCCAATCTCGTTGCTCGGCACTGATTATAAGCTATTTACTAAGATTTTGGCTCGCAGATTACAGCGTTATATGACCCGCTTGGTCTGGGATGACCAATCAGGTTTTATAGAAGGCAGGCAGACTTTTGATAATATTCGTTGGTTGCTACATCTGGTTTGGTATGTTCAGCAGAGGGATGAGCCAGCTCTCTTGCTGGGTATTGATGCTAAAAAGGCGTTTGAAGGGTGTCTTGGCCTTTTTCACTAAGCACTCTGTCGGCTATGGGCATTGGGGGCAATTTTTTGCTTGGATTCAAATTTTATATGCAAAGCCATTGGCAGCTCTTCGTATTAATGGAGGATATACTGATAGTTTTTCATTGGCAAGGGGGATCAAAAAGGGGTGTGCCCTCTCTCCCTTATTCTTTGCTTTGGCTATAGAGCTGTTGGCTAATCATATTCATGCCCAGTCAGAGGTTCGGGGTGTTTGGTGTGGTGAGCAGCAAACTAAATTTCTTTTGTTTGCTGACAATGTCATTCTTACTCTCACAAGGCTGCAATGCTCATTGCCGGGAACTATAGCAGTGCTTGAGGCATACAGCGCTGTCTCTGGTTTTCACACTAATATGGATAAATCTGAGATTCTCAATTTATCGGTGCGTCCAAGGGATTGCACTATGTTGAAATCTGGGTATCCTTTTAAGTGGGCACCTAAATTCATTTGCAGCCCCAATCTATTTTTGACTTTAATTTTCCACCCTTGCTGAAGTCTCTTTGGGCTGATTTGAATAGGTGGGAAAATACATTGCTGTCTTGGTATGGTCGCATTCAAAGTGTAAAAATGATGCTTTTATCAAAGTTACTTTATCTTTTTCAAAAGTTGCCCATCCCACTTTTGGCGACTTTTTTTAGGGGAGTGGCTCATAGAGTCTTTCAATATATCTGAAAAAGCCGGCCTCCGCGGGTGCAGAGAAGTGTTTTGTACCAATTTTGAGCCCAGGGGGTATGGCGGTGTCCTGTTTACGCTGCTATTATGTTGTGACCCAGTTGAAATCTTTTTTGATGTGATGTAAAGATCGTTCCAAGAGTTGGGTTCAGTTGGAACAAGTTCCGGGCTCAAATGAGTTGTGTCGGGCATGTCCCTGGTTACAGGTGGGGGAGGCTAGAAAGTTGCTTAACGGGGCTAATCCATATCTGACTCACACCTTTAATATCTGGGCTAGAACACGGGCCCATCTTTTCACTCCCGGCTTAACTTTAGAGGCACGTCGTTGTGGGTAGCTGAGGGATTCCTACCCGGACGGCTTGATATTCAATTCAAGACTTGGGCTCAACGAGGCCTTGGGGATCTGGGGGATTTTGTGGAAGATGGCAGTTTGTTGTCATTTTCTGATCTCTCACAGGCTTATGATTTGGCGCCTCAGATCACTTTCGATATCACCCACTGGTGGATTTTGTTGGGCATAGGGCTTTAGAGGAACTTCACTTGCCGGAGACACCTTTAGAGTGGGCACATATGGGGAATTGTGGTCGGGGCTGCATATCTAGATTTTATAGGGCCCTTATTCAACAAAATACCACTCCTATTAAATTTATCTCACTCTGGGAGGTTTTTTTTGCATCCTGCAGAACCAGTTATAAAATGGGAGTGAGTTTTTATCCACTAGTTGCATCTTTCTATAGCTAGCTCTTTGGTGGAAAATGGATTTTAAAAAATGCCGTATCAGTGGTAGCTCACTCCAGTACGTCTCCATAAAATTTATTCTCATGAACCTGACATGTATTGGTGTAATTGTGGACAACAGGGTTCTTTCCTTCATATTTGGTGGGACTGCCCGAGGGTAATTCCCTCTTGGAAAATGGTTTTTGATTTATTATCTGAGGTTCTGCATCTTAAGCTTTCCCGATCCATGGGTAGTGCCTTCCTTCACCTTCCAATGGCCTAGCTGAATAATAAAACCCATAAATTTGCTTGTTATATTTTTAGGGCTGGCAGGCTTTAAATGGCTGCCTGTTGGAAACAAATTCATCCCCCAGGACGGAGTCAATTATTGAATAACTGAATTTTATTTATTGTATATCTAAATTGTCAGCTTTGTTGCATAATCGCCTTACACCCTTTCTTAAGGTGTGGGATCCTTATATAAGATGGCAGGAGAAGCCTTCCTGAACAGTTTGGTGTTTCGCTGTCTCTCTTTTTTCATTGCATACCTCCCGTACTATTGTTTGCGTGTAATACTGACCCTAGGGGGTGGGGGGAGGAGAGCATTCCTATTGGTTCTTGAGTAATGTACTGAAGAGTTTCTGTACATCATTTTGTTATGGCGTGGGGGGGAGGGGGGGAGAAAATTTTATGGTTGCTGTTGATTTGATGTTTTGTTGTGCTGCCCTTCGGGGGAGTGCAAGCCTTCAAGGAGGGGGACAGGCCTTCGGGGGGGGGGAGGTGCAGGCCTTCAAGGGGGGGACAGGCCTTCGGGGTGGGATGCAGACCTTTAAGGGGGGACAGGCCTTCAGGGGAGGGGGGAGGGCAGGCCCTGGTGTAGAAGTACACGGAGGGAAGGGGGGGTTCAAAGAGATGTGCATATGCCGGACTTTGGGTGGGAAGAAATAATGGGTCTGAAAATAGAGGAGAGGGAGAAAGATGATGGACCATGAGTTTTAGGGAGGGAAGGAACAGAAAGGGAGAGAAGTTGAACACAAGGGATGGTGTGGAGGGGGGATAGAGATACTGGATAGGAGGGTAGTTGGGAAAAGAAAGGGAGATATGGTGGACCCTGGGGTGGTAGGGAAGGAGGGAGAGATGCTGGATGAAAGGGTAGTTAAGAAAAGATGGATCTGTGGAGGGAGACGAAAAAAGGAAAGATGCCAGACCTCCTGGGGAGGGAAGGGAAACGGAAGGGGAGGACAGAGATGGCAGATGGTTAGCATGCAGAAAGAAGAAAGAAGGAATGCCGACCTAGATGTGGTGGCAATATCTGAAACTTGGTTCACGGACTCACATGGGTGGGATATGGCTATACCGGGCTACAATCTACTTCGTCAGGACAGAGAGGGCAGGTTAGGAGGGGGGGTAGCTCTATATATTAAAGAGGACATCAAAACCACCAGGATCACAGATGTCAAGTACACCGGGGAGTCTCTCTGGGTAAACCTGGCAAGAGGCAGAGAAAAATGCCTGTATCTAGGTGTGGTTTACAGACCCCCAAGACAACTGGAAGACATGGACGCAGAATTAATTGAAGACATAGAGAATATCGCTCTACGAGGAGAAGCTGTACTGCTAGGGGACTTCAATATGCCTGATGCAGACTGGAACTCATTTTCAGCAACAACCAGCAGTAGCAGGAGGCTCTTAACCTCCATAAAGGGAGCACGTCTCAAACAAATGGTAACGGAGCCCACTAGGGCCCAGGCGATCCTCGACCTGGTACTCACCAACAGGGAAAGCGTTTCAGAGGTCTCAGTAGGAGATACGCTAGCCTCCAGCGACCACAATATAGTATGGTTCAACCTTAGGAAAGGCTTCCCTAGATCAAACACGAAAACAAAGGTACTCAATTTCTGGGGCACAGACTTCGCACGCATGGGAGATTTCGTCCATCAGACGCTGCAGGACCAAGCGGAGACCGATGATGTAGAAGCTAAGTGGTTAACACTGAAATCAACCATACATGAAGCAACTAGCCGCTTCATAAAATCAGTAAATAAACGACAAAGAAACAATAAACCCCAATGGTTCACCGCGGAGATCTCGCACCTCATTAAGGAGAAGAAAAAAATGTTTCTCTCCTACAAGCGCACAGAGAAAAGAGAGGCAAAAGTAGAATATAGGACCAGGTCTACAGCGGTCAAAATGGCAGTTAGGGAGGCAAAACTTCGAGTGGAAGAAATTCTGGCAAAAAACATTAAAAAGGGGGACAAATCCTTCTTCAGGTATATTAGTGACAGAAAAAGGAACACAGGCGGGATAGTACGCCTTAGAAGACCGGACGGAAGTTACGTGGAAGCAGATTCCGATAAAGCCGAACTACTGAATGAATACTTCTGCTCAGTCTTCACCTGTGAGGCACCGGGACACGGTCCCCAGTTGAAGGCAACACAAAGCACAGAAGACCCATTTCAGAATTTTGAGTTCACACCGTGTGAAGTTTACAGTGAACTGGCAAGACTCAAGGTGAACAAAGCCATGGGACCAGACAATTTGCACCCAAGAATGCTCAGAGAATTGAGCGATGTCCTGGCGAAACCGTTGGCTGAGCTATTCAATCTCTCCCTAAGTAAGGGGAAAGTTCCCCTGGACTGGAAATTAGCTAATGTCGTTCCTCTGCATAAAAAGGGTTGCAGGGCAGAGGCTGCGAATTATAGACCGGTGAGTCTCACATCAATAGTGTGCAAACTCATGGAAACACTAATTAAAAGCAAATTGGACACGATCTTGAATGAAGGGAATCTTTGGGATCCCAGTCAGCATGGATTCACCAAGGGTAGGTCCTGCCAATCCAATCTCATCAGCTTCTTTGACTGGGTAACAAGAAAGTTGGACTTGGGAGAGTCTTTGGACGTCGTGTACCTGGACTTCAGGAAAGCTTTTGACAGTGTCCCACACCGCAGGCTGCTAAGCAAGATGGAATCGATGGGGTTAGGAGAGACACTAACTGCATGGGTCAATGATTGGCTGAGTGGCAGACTTCAGAGGGTGGTGGTTAATGGTACCCTCTCTAAAACATCGGAGGTGACCAGTGGAGTGCCGCAGGGCACGGTCCTGGGTCCACTCCTTTTCAACATATTCATAGGGGATCTGACTCAAGGGCTTCAAGGTAAAATAACACTATTCGCCGATGACGCCAAACTATGTAATATAGTAAGTGAATGCAGTTTACAGAATTATATGGCGCAGGACCTGCTTACATTGGAAAGTTGGTCCTCAACCTGGCAACTAGGCTTCAATGCTAAGAAATGTAAGGTCATGCACCTTGGAAGCGGAAATCCATGCAGGATGTACTTCTTGAACGGAGAAACTTTAACTAGGACTTCAGCAGAACGAGATTTAGGAGTAATCATCAGTGCAGACATGAAAACTGCCATTCAAGTGGAGAAGGCTTCATCTAAGGCAAGGCAGATATTGGGTTGTATCAATAGAAGTTTCGTCAGCCGAAAGCCTGAAGTCATAATGCCATTGTACAGGGCCATGGTGAGACCTCATCTGGAGTACTTTATGCAATTCTGGAGGCCACATTACAGTAAAGATGTGCGCAGAATTGAATCGGTTCAACGGACGGCCACCAGGATGATCTCGGGGCTCAAGGGTCTCTCGTATGAAGAGAGACTGAACAAATTGCAGCTCTACACTCTTGAGGAACGTAGGAAGAGGGGAGACATGATCGAAACATTTAAGTACCTCACGGGACGTGTCGAAGTGGAAGATGATATTTTCTTTCTCAAGGGACCCTCGGCCACAAGAGGGCACCCGCTCAAACTCAGGGGCGGAAAATTTCATGGCGACACCAGAAAGTATTTCTTCACAGAGAGAGTGGTTGATCATTGGAACAAGCTTCCAGTGCAGGTGATCGAGGCAGACAGCGTGCCAGACTTTAAGAATAAATGGGATACCCATGTGGGATCCCTACGAGGGTCAAGATAAGGAAATTGGGTCATTAGGGCATAGACAGGGGGTGGGTAAGCAGAGTGGGCAGACTTGATGGGCTGTAGCCCTTTTCTGCCGTCATCTTCTATGTTTCTATGAAGAGACTGTATACAGACAGCGATGTTACAAAAAAGACTTTCAAACTACAATAGCATGCCAAAATTTATCCAGAAGCATTTCAAACATACAACAAGACAGGAAAGGAGTCAGAGAAATTTATCAAAGAGATAGGTTTTAATTGACTTCCTGAAGGTTTGGTAGGAGGGTGCATTTGAAATGAAGTTGGTTAAACAATTATTCCATTTGCCTGCTTGGAATGATAGAAATCTATCAATTAATCTCTTGTAGATACAGCCCTTCAAGGATGGAAAAGCAAACAGGTAGGCACTACGTGTGCAAGTGGTGCTTGGAAATTCAAAATGGTGCGACAGGTAGATTGGGGATGAACCTATTATGGTTTTGAAGCAGAGGCAGGCAAACTTGAAAATGACCCTTGCTTCCACTGACAGCCGGTGTAATGTTTTGTAATACGGGTTTACATGATCCGATTTTTGGAGACGGAAGTGACTATATTTACAAGCTCAGGTTTGGGTTTTGGGTTTGTTTGTTTTTAATATTGGGTCCTGTATGTTTCCCTCAAAAGATGTCATTAAGGGTTGAATAATCTATTATCTAAACTAAACTAAACTAAACCTTAGGTTTGTATACCGCACCATCTCCGCGTGCGCAGAGCTCGGCACGGTTTACAGAGGTTGAGAGGAAAGGAACTACAAAGAAAGGGTATAGGAAAGGGGCTGAGAAGATAGAGAGGGGCAGGGAACTAGAGAACGGGAGGTGATTAGATTTTTGAGAAGAGCCAAGTTTTCAAGCGTTTACGGAAGGATTGGAAGGAGCTAGAATTTCTGAGCGGGGATGAGAGGTTGTTCCAGAGTTCCGTAGTTCTAAAGGGGAGGGATGTTCCGAGTTTTCCTGCGCGGGATATACCTTTTATAGATGGGAAAGATAGTTTCAGTTTTTGGGAGGGTCTAGAAGAGAGCGGGTTTGAGGAATTCCAGAAGAGTGGGATAACGGGAGGAAGGACGCCATGTAGAATCTTGAAGGCTAAGCAGGCACATTTATAGAGGACTCTGGAGTATACTGGGAGCCAGTGGAGCTTGGAGAGGAGTGGGGAAACGTGATCGAACTTGCCTTTTGCGAAAATAAGCTTGGCCGCGGCGTTCTGAATTAGCTGAAGTCTAAGGAGGTTTTTCTTAGTTAGGCTTATATAGATGGAGTTGCAGTAGTCTAGTCTAGAGAGGATGGTGGATTGAACGAGGATGGCGAAATGAGAATGATGAAAGCAAGATCTTACTTTCCTCAACATATGGAGGCTGAAGAAGCATTTTTTTACCAGGGAGTTGAGGTGATCGTTGAAGGAGAGAGAGGAGTCTAAGATGATGCCTAGGACTTTGCTTGAAAACTCAAGCTGAAGAGTGGGGCCGGAAGGTAGAGGGATGGAGGTGGGTAAATGATCTGAAATTGGGCCGAGCCAGAGTAGTTTGGTTTTGGACTCATTCAGTTTCATTTGTACAGATTGGGCCCAGGATTGGAGGTTCGTAATACATGTGGAGATGTTCTCGGCGAGGTTCGAGAGGTTCGCGTCAGTTTCGAGGAGGATGAGGATGTCGTCCGCATAGGAGTAGAGAGTTTCTAGGGGGGATAGATGAAGGAGTTTCAGAGAGGACATGTAGATGTTGAAAAGGATAGGGGAGAGGGGTGAGCCTTGCGGGACTCCACATTTCGGCTTCCAGGCGGGGGATGAGGAACCGTTTGTGTTAACGGTGTAGGAGCGGAAGCGTAGGAATTTCGAGAACCAATCAAGGACTGTGGAGCTAATGCCTATTTCGGAGAGTTGGAAGATTAGGATGTCGTGGTGAACGACGTCGAAGGCTGCGGAGAGGTCGAATTGAAGAAGAACAGCAAATTTGTTGTGAGAATGGAGTTGTTGTACCTTAGAGATTAGTGAGGCCAGGAGGGATTCGGTGCTGAAGTTGGGTCTGAAGCCGAATTGGTGGGGTAGGAGGATAGAGAAACGTTCTAGGTAGGATGAGAGTTGGGTGGATATGATGGATTCTAATAGCTTGGTTAGGAGAGGGATATTTGCTATAGGACGGTAGTTAGATGGAATGGTGGGATCAAGGTCGGCCTTTTTCAGTAGAGGGGACAATGAAATGTGTCCCATGTCAGGGGAGAAAAGGCCCGATGTTAGGGCAGAGTTTATAAGGTCGGTGAGGGAAGCGATGGCCTGTGTGGGGATATTCTCGAATAGATAGGAGGGGAAAGGATCCAAAATGCACTTGCAAGTTTTTAGTTTGAGGCAGAGTTTGGAGACTTGCGGTTCAGAGACAAGCTCGAAGGTGGTCCAGGATCTGTCGGCAGGAATAGGGGTGGATACAGGTAAGGTAGGGTTGAGATCAATAGAGGTCAGGGAATTGTAGGAGACTGTGGGAGGGAAGGAGCATCTTAGAGTGGTAACCTTTTCATTAAAGAACTTTGCAAGGGCATCGGCAGATAGAGATGGTGGAAGCGAAGGTGGGTCTTTTTTTGTAGTTAGGGAGCGCCAGATGTTGAACAACGCACTGATCTGGTTGTTGGATCTAGAGATCTTGTCTCCGAAGAAGTTTTTTCTGGCTTTTTTTAATGTTGAATTGTAAAATTTAATATTGGTCCTCCAGGTCTGTCTATCAGAGGGGGATTTAGATTTTTTCCATTTGCGCTCCAAAGCGCGACATTTCTGTTTCAACTCTCTGTGAAGAGGTAGGTACCAGGGGGCCTTTCGGGGGTAGGAGATGGTTTTGGTGGTTAATGGAGCAAGGGAGTGGTAGGTGGACTCGGAGAGGGCGGTCCAGTTGTGCCAATGTGATTCGGGATCTGTAGGTCTAGGGTTGGAGGAGAGTTTGTTGAGGAGTTTGGACCAGAATAGATTGCTTGAGGTTTTTTTGCGGAAGGTTATGGAATGAGAGGAGTGGGGTGGGGAGTCAAGATGTGACATGAAGACAGGGAGACAGGTAGTCCCTAAGAAGTGATCTGACCAGGGGACTTGTTCCCAGCGAGTGTCGTCGGTTGAGGTTTTGAAGGCAGTAAGATCCATGAAGGTGGTGAAGTCTAAGGTATGCCCTTTTTCGTGGGTTGGGGATGGGGTGGGTGGGGGGAAACCTAGAGAGGTAAGGAAGTTGTTGAATTCTGAGTACTTTATTTCTAACTGTTCTACAAAGTTTGAGTTCTGTGACATTTCAGGTATCTTGACAATAAAGTAATTAAACAAGAATCTCAAGTTTTGCATTTCTTTAATGTTTCACTTAAGTCATTGGCTCAAATTTTCATAAAGACATCACTAACTGTTTTTGCTCAGGAATGAGTTAATGCTTTCAGTCCTAACACCAAAAAATTAATTTTAAAAAACTGTAAAATCAGCAACATGATTGATTCTTAGAGGACTGACTGGACTTTTACACATTTTACAAACTTTATAGGTGGGTTCAAGTAAATTGTTATATCTCTCTGGAAAACCTAAATGCCACCGTTTATGCCATATATATCCTAAGGATAGAATTATATTTATTTCATTTTCTCATGCTGCCAATTTGGTATCCTTGATGAGTATTAGTTTAAACAAGGAATAGAATAAGTTAAACAAAATGGCAGTAGTAGTCAATATGATTTTTTTCACATACTGTAATCATGACAAGCATTCTCTGAAGTGATTGGTAACTCTTTGGCTTTTGTTCACTTAGGCAGGCTTTTACAAAGCTGTGCTAAATGCCAAGCTGCCCATAAGAATAGAACGGGTGGCTCGACATTTAGCTTTGTAAAAGAACCTTTTAGTTAATATTTCAGGGGATTTTAGCTTAAATAGAAGAAAAAATTTCTACAACAAAAAAGGGTCATAATTTACCTTCTTGCCACCTCCATACAGTAATTGTATGCTCTGGGTCAACTCCTACTGAAACCAGCTGTTTGCCAGTAGCACTGAAATTAACATAGCTAATTCCTTTGCCGTGGGCACATCTCAGAATGGAAAGAACCTGCTTGGTCATAGCATCCCACACATGAATAGAAGGTGTTGTACCTACAATTTATATGTAGAAAACATAAACAGTACATAAGAAAATATGATAATCTGGAAACATTAGCCACATTTAAGAAAAGCAAATTACAGACATTTAAAGCTACATCTATTAATTTGCAACTGGCTATTATGCATTCATAATTTTGAAAGGAGAAGAGATTACTATAATTAATGAAATGAAACTAATTCTACATGAACAACAAAATCACTAATGAAGGACTTCATGCAAACTAAAACTTTGAAAATGCTTGATGTGTATCTGCATTTCAAACAGATACAGATGTATAATGGGTTATGATTTACAGTTTTTATGCTGAACTCATAAAAAAAAAAATCAAACAGATTTGAAGGCATGAGAAGAGCTTTACCTGCCAATTCTGTAATATCACCTGCATTGTAAAAACAATGGCAAATGAGAAAGCATCAAGGAAAAATAATAATGAAAAATAAATAATTGTTCTAATGCTGAAGCTCTCAACATCAGCACCAGAAGGGAACACAAAATTAAAATTCTAAAAATGGTCATGGGTTAAAAAAGTAAGAACACCAATCAGTCAATATATTGATAACCTATCCCTAATTCACATATTTTAAGCATTACATATTACTAGCTAGATTGCCCATATCATTAACTTGTTTATTTTGGTTCTCTTTCTTTATATGGCCAAGTACCTTGGTATTTGTGACATGTGTTGTCCTTATACATCCCAAGTAGATCCCTGAGATCAGAAACAACAATGCATTTGCTAGCGAATTTAGTGCATTATGTGGCAACAAGTTAAGCTGCATTTTCAATGGGAGGCTCTACTGTAGGATTCATTGCCAGAGAGAATACATGTATGTAAAAATGTCAAGCAATTTAGGCACTTCTTAAAACTCACTTATTTGTAAACAAGTTTTGTTGAATTATGATAATATGTAGAAAATTGATGAGGGATACTGCTTTTGTGTTACATCCTGTTTTCTGTCTGGAAATAGATTGTGAATGTTAAATTGTAGCCCACTTAGGTTTTAAGCGGAAATTTTTTTGAAAAAATAAATAACTCCCTCTTTTACGAATGCATAGCATGGGTTTTAGCGCCGGCAGTGGCGGTAACTGCTCCAATGCTCATAGAATTCCTATGAGCATCGGAGCAGTTACCGCCGCTGCCGGTGCTAAAACCCACGCTATGCTTTCGTAAAAGAGGGGGGTAAATAAATTGAAAGTCCTATTTTTAAATCTCATTTCATTTGTTCCAATTTCTAGTTTTTATTCTTTGCAACCCAATGAAACTTGGAAAAAATTACACACAGAGTTGAGAATGTCTTACTATCTATCCTAGGAAAAAATTACTCTCCATAAAATTAAAGGAATGAGATTAAACTTCTCCTGTGGGATAAACCAATAAAAAGGCACACCATAGTTTGAAAATGGGCCAGATCAGATTGAAGGTTCCAGAGAAATAGGCCCCCCTACATCTCTACACACACACAAAATGGCCTACTGCATTTCTGTGTGATTTCAAGTATGGAAACTTGCATACTAACCCATTTGGAGAAATTGCCCTGAAACAAAGCAGTCCTTTTAAAGTACTTCTCTCCATTCTTTACTCTCCCACCCCCCAACTCCCCAAACTACCCCAGAAAAAAATATCCTGCTGCAACTGCTCCGTCATCTTCAAACTGCCCTCACAACCCAGACCACCTGCAACTGCCTCACATCCCACAAATGGTTCCACCTCCAAAACTACCTCTGCACACTATCCAAGCACTCTGGAAACTACTCCTACCACCAATAACTACCGCTATCATTCCACAAACTGCCTATCTACAAATTTTAACCCACACACAAACTGGCCACTCCTTAAAACTACTCCCTCACAATTGTCTCACCCTAAAAACTACCAACACAACTACTCCAGCACCCCTCAAAAAGCCCATACTGTGAAAATCTATGCCCCAATAACTGCTCCACTCCAAATCTACCCCTGCACCACCCCATAAAGTGACCCACTCTTAAAACCATTCCCATCACCCTGCAAACTGCCCCACCCCAAAAACTACCTACAAAACTGAACCAATACTGGATAAATTACTCCCACCACCCTGTAAACTATCCTAATGTACCCCAAAACATCTCCCCTGCAACTTCTCTTGCTCCCAAAACTAATCTCCCTGCAATTGCCTACCTTGCAAACCACCCCACTCCCTAAAATACTCACGTCTCTGCCTCAGTGCCCCGTAAAATGCACGTATTTCAAAGACTACTGTAGAAAGATTTACGGTCCACTAATCAGTTACATAAACAAATAAGTGCCTGTTAGTTTCTAGGGAAGACCATAATATCTCATCCAGGTTCAACTTTCTTTGCCTATTTACACGACACAAGACCAAGGCTAATGAGAAATACTTTTATTATGAAAATAGAAAAATATAATTCACAAGCCAGCAGCAATATCTAAATATTGTTAACAAAATATCTGATTACATATATGAAACTCAGTACATAATTATCACAACACACTTGCTAGATAAATACGTAACTAATTCTTACACACACTAAACAATTCCTTATAATAACAATTTCTGATTAGCAGCAATCTATTACAGTTATCACCAAGAGTAGCTTTACAAGCCTTATCCTATATCACAATAGGATACTTTATCTAACCCCAGCTGATAAGATAATAAGTTCCTTATCTCACCATCCAATTAGGCCTTGGCACAAAATCAGGTGAAATGGAAGACGTCTCCTCAGCTTAGCAGATATAGAAATCCTTCTGTTACAGGAACAAGTGTTCATCAGCCACTGGTGAAGCTATAATTTAGGTTGGCAGCAAAGGTTTCCTTGATGTGATGAAATTCAGATCTGTTTAAGGTCCGATTCACTCTCTCAGACAGAGAGTCACACGAGGTAACTGTTCAGGTCTTAATTATTATAAAAGAGGTGCATGGAGAATACCTGTGATGAGATGCGAGTTCACCCACATCCGAACACAGACTAAATTATAATTAGCACCATTTCACTTGGATCTCGTCAGATGACCTCTTCGGACCAATCCAGAAACAGAACTTAGATGAATAGCCTTTCTATATAAAGTCTCATAAAGGCTGGGAGACACAGGCGCCTTCGATAGATAAGCACAGCATAGGAGTATGCCTCCCCCAAGATTCACATGGGAAGATCACATAGGCATAGCTGGATGTGCTTGACTAGAATACAGTTCTGGTACATACCCAGAAGGCATCAGGCAGAAACAGCAAAGATGTTTTCTTCTTTCTCTTCTTGCTAGGTTCATGCTGGAATGATTTCTTGCAAATAATGGTTCAGGCTTGATGATGTCAGAGAGGCCTAACCTTCAGGTGCAAATAAGGAAACACCCCTACACTACCCCATACCATTGTGCAAAGGACTGCCTATCTCAAAAAATTATCCCAGCACCTCAAACATTACCTATCCCATAATCTAGCCTCCAGCAAGTGTCGCATCACCCTCCAGAAACTACCCTATACAATCCTAAAAACCTATCCGTCTACAAAACTACCCCACCTCAACAACTACTCAGACAACTGCATCACCCCCTGCAAACTGTCCCCATCCTACAAATTACCCTCACCCTTCTGCAAACTGTACTATAGTACTCTCAAAACTCATCTCCGCATCTGTTCTTACCTCCAAAAACTACTTTTACAACTTACAAACTATCCACTACTCGTACTCCCCTGCTTCAGCATCCCCAAAAATGCCCATACTCCAAAAAGTACCCCATACTATTCTGTAAACTGTTTCATCCTCCTCTACTTTCCTACTCCATGAGCTGTTCCTCCCCCTAGATATCCTCAACTGTTCCACAGTACCCTGCAAACAGCCCCATCCTAATAACAGTAACTCCTGCAACTAGCCCACAATCCCACAAACCGCTGCTCTTCCAATAACCACGTACCTTCCTGCAAATGTCTTCCCAAACCACAATTTCCTCAATTCCCACAAACTGCCTCTACTCCATAACATCATCCTCACAACTGCCCCACCACCTCACAAACTGACCCATTTCCAAAAACTATCACCATAACTGTCCCACCTCTCTTTCCAATCCACAAAACTACCTCCCACACTCCAAACTGCCCCAGCTTGAGAAATACCCCAATTACCACACCCCTCACAACTATGACCCAAAACTACCCCATCCCTTCACAACTATCCACCAAAACTCCTCCCCAACTAGTCTCAATACATATTTGTACACATTTCTTATTTGTAAATGATTTCTTATTTGTGATGTGCTAAAGTATATATGTATACATATATACCTCATATATATATGTATATATATATATACAATCCGTTCCAGGAGCATGCTCGTAATCCAAAATGCTCGTTTATCAAAGCGAGTTTCCCCATAGGAAATAATGGAAACTTGCTTTGATACGTTCCCACCCCCCCACCCCCGAGGCCAGGGCGCTGCTCCCCCCCTGCTCGCAAATTCCCCCCCCCCCCGCGTGATCCGGCACCCCCCATGAGAACACGCACCCCCCGCCCGACCAACTTTAACTCACCCCCCCGTCTGGCACCGGCACGAGAACCGCTCCCCTCTGCTCGCAAAGGCCCCCCCGCTCGAATCGACACCCCCCCCCCGCGAGAACAGGAACCCCCCGCCCGACCAACTTTAACTCACCCCCCCTTTGGCATCAGGCACGCAGCCCACAAGTGCCGGTGCCTCTTGTAGATCTTCTTCCCAGTCTCTGCCGGCTTTGAGCATGCATCTGCGCATGCTCAAGCCCTTCTAATTCTCTCTCTTGCCGAGATTCTTGGCGAGAGGGAGAATTAGAAGAGCTTGAGCATGCGCAGATGCATGCTCAAAGCCGGCAGAGACTGGGAAGAAGACCTACAAACGGCACCGGCTCTTGTGGGCTGCGTGCCGGTGCCAAAGGGGGGTGAGTTAAAGTTGGTCGGGCGGGGGGTTCCTGTTCTCACGGGGGGGGGGGGGGTGTCGATTCTAGCGGGGGGGGCCTTTGCGAGTGGGGGGGAGCGATGCCGGTTATCGGGGGGTGCTCGCAAATCGAGTCAACACTCGGTTTGCGAGACACGTTTTGCGAGAATGTTTTGCTCATCTTGCAAAACACTCGCAAACCGGGTTACTCGCAAACCGAGGTTTGACTGTATATATATATATATATATACTAGTCTTATAGCCCGTTACATTAATGGGTGCTAGAATATGTGTGTGTGTGTTGTCTGTCTTCCAGTTGGGTTTTCAGGATTTCCCTAATGAATATGCATTGAAAGCATAGCATGCATATGGATCTCATGCATATTCATTGGGGAAATCCTGAAAACCCAACTGGATTGTGGCCCTCAAGGAGGGACTTTGAGACCTCTGTTCTAGCTTATGCATATATTTATGTACATGCAACTGAATGCTGATGCATTTCTTTGCACAAAATATAGTTTTGCCATGTTCTTTCATCTTAAGGCATATTTTTGTATGTACTTTTTTCACATACTATTTGGTTATTGCACCAGACACAAAATTGTTTTATGAGTGTTAAGGAACCATGTACTGAGCTTTAGCATACAGCTTTCTACATAGACCCACAGATCTTAAAAATTTAAAAGCCACTCAAGTTCCTGTGAGCATCTGTGTTTTGTAATGGAAAACTAAATTAGTGAGGAATCATTACTCAACTTTAGAGGAAAATGAGAAAACAGCTTAAAGATCCCAAATAGTAAGAGAGACTCCAATTTGGGTCACGGCACATTTTAAGTTGAAATTTCCTAAACAACTTTAGATTGTGGAATAAGATAAAAATTTCTACAATGCAAGGGGGTAAGGCTGTGCAAGGGCAATAGTGGTGCAGAGCTAGCCCTACCATCAGGTTGACCACGTGTCCACCAAGTTTGGCACTGGTGGGGCAGCCATCAGCTCTAAAGTCTAAACAACTTAGCATGGTTAGCATGACGCCTTTGATTACCTGCATGGCTCAAGTTGGTGCTCTCCCTCCAACAGGAAGTTTGGAAAGGATGGGATGCTACCAGCATCGAACATGTGCAAGGTCCCATGCCAGCTATGTTGAGTTTTGTTTAGAGATGGTGTTCTGCCATGCCAGTGCTGCATCCCAAATCATGCCACGATGAAAAGGGTGAAGGAGATATGTTTGATACGTGTGTGTGTGGGGGGGGGGGGGGAGGGGGGTAAGGTAGTGGTTGATGGTTGAGCTTGAAGGAGAGAATAAGGAAAGGAAGAGGCTGGGTGTGGGCCCATGGCTGAAAGTTCGCTTAAGAGATCAGATACCTTTAGGCTGGTCCTAGAAAGGTGGCTGCAAACGGGTTGAAAGCTGGGATAAAGAGGGCACTAAAGAAAAAAGCTAAAAAAAAAAAAAATTCAATCAAAGTGGTTTGCATTTAGTATATGTGTTGTTTTAGGCTTCATTTAATACAGCTATTGCCCGGGTTCCGAAATACAGTATACCCTCCGCCGTTTCTCTCGGCTTCAGCATCCACGTAAATCACCTCTCTGCAACAGGTGCGGGTCTCCGTATTTTCTGTCCTGGCATTTGTCCATTTAGCAGATGCCGATCTATCTCCTCGCTAACCCTCCGGATGTTCTACCGCGGCGGTGCCAATTCAGTACATACTGCCTTTGAATGTTAAAAAAAACATGCTTGTTGACGTTCTCGCCGTCCCAATTGCAAGCACTAAACAGCGCTAGCCTACGCCATCTGCCTCTTCACCATCAGCCATTTTGTTTCCTCCTCTTTGCTATAGATGGGGGGAGGTATCACTTCCGGTCTAGTGCACGAAATCGACAACGGGGCAGCGTCTATACATTAAGGGAGCTCTGGTGCTTGAGCTTACAGGGAACGACGGTGGCGGCGACGGCAAACGTACAGTAAGGGGGGGAAGAGTACTGTAGGGCCATCAAATAAGTATGAAGCTGTATGATTTTCTTTGTATGGCAAGACTCTCGCGCATGCGCACTCCTACCCGCGGGCCCCTACAGCGCACGGAAAACGGGAGCACGCAGGTGGGAGTGCGCATGCGCGGCTTAGGGCTTTATTATATTAGATATATATACAGAAGGGTTGGGAAAAATCCCATAATCCACTTGTTTTATATTCTGTTTAGAATTCAAGGTGGCCTTCTATAGTTATAATTGTTTTTTTCCTGGCTGCTTGCTCCTGCTCTTATATGTTTCTAGTTCAAGTGGAACTAATCTCTGTTGGGTTATGGTACCAAGGATCTTCATTTGCAATGGTCTTGGTTTCTTCCTATTCTATAAACCCTCTATCTGGCCCAGCTATCATAGTAATTTTCCTAGGGCAGGGACCACAGGATTATGGCTCTTCTAGAACCCAGTAAGCCTGCATTCTTAGTTAAGCAGTAGTTGATGGTTAAAAATCTCTCTTCCAGTTCCTTTTAAGTACTTCCTCCCAGAGTGGAGACAAGAATACTTAACCTGAAAATTGATATACAGTAGAAAGCTACCATAGATGTTTTGCAATGAGCTTTGTGATAGATTGCCAGTCAGGTTTTCAGGATATCCACAATGAATACGCATGGAAAAGATTTGCATACAATGGAGGTAATATATGCAAATCAATCTCATATCTATTCATTGTGGATATCCTGTAAACCTGACTTGCAAGGAGGTATTCCAGGACTGACTTGAGAAACACTAACATAGAATACATGTTAGTAATCAAAGCTCTAATATTTTTACCTTATTTTTAAAGGAGATAAGTAATTAACTCATTTTAGAACTACAGATTACACCTAAATGGTGGTTAGGGGGAGGGGGGTTATTTATTTATTTATGTATTCATGATATTAATGAAAGATATACAAGTGATGTATGATTGTTCTTATGTTGTATTTTTGTGCACTTGTTGTATGATTTAAAATGAATAAAGAATGCTTAAATAAAAAAAGAACTACAGATTATCAATCTGAAGTTTCCAAAGAAGATCTAAACTAGGGCTCCAAATAAAATCAGTTTGTCCAGCAAGTCCTTTCTGTATACTGCTATTATGTAAAATATCTTACCAATTTGACCAGTAGCCACAACATTTTTATATTTTGGATGTTGATTCACAGTTAGGCAGAGAATATCATCAGTGTGCTCCAGGTAGAAACTCTGATTTCCTAATAAGATCAAAGAGATACTTATAGTTAAGTTATATTCACAACAGCAGTATTAGAGGTCTCAAAATATCAAGTTGCTCAACCTTTAACATTTTTTTTCTTTCATCTTTCATTCTTATTTTAACGTATTATACTTCTGATATAAATAAAACTCTAGAATACAGCACTATAATATCAGGCTGTAGCAAGACAGACTCAGGATAATACAAAAAAGTGCTACTTGACAGAGCATTCTTAATGGTAGGGAAGTGACAGTAAAACTGGGTATCAGGTAAATCTACAGTCCTCCTGTAGACAAGGAAAACAGGCAAAACAGATGAACTGTGTAATATTTATCAGCCATCATGCCTGTTTTTACATCTCATAGCCATGCACCTTTCAGCTGTTTGTGTTATATTACTGTTTTACATGTAATTATAATACCCACCTGAAATTCTGTTAAAGACTATCATAGTTTATTTTGATTTACAAAGATAGATTCTCCTTCATTTTACTGATGGAATGATGAAGGGTGTTAACTCTGTAGCATTCTGAGGAAATTGTAAGGAGAAACATCTAAGAACATAAGAATTGCTGCTGCTGGGTCAGACCAGTGGTCCATCGTGCCCAGCAGTCCGCTCCTGCCGCGGCCCATAGATCAAAGACCAGTGCCCTGGCTGAGACTAGCCTTGCCTGCGTACTTTCTGATTCAGCAGGAGCTTGTCTAACTTTGTCTTGAATCCCTGGAGGATGTTTTCACCTAAAACAGCTTCCGGAAGAGCGTTCCAGTTTTCCACCACTCTCTGGGTGAAGAAGAACTTCCTTACATTTGTACGGAATCTATCCCCTTTCAACTTTAGAGAGTGCCCTCTCGTTCTCCCTACCTTGGAGAAGGTGAACAACCTATCTTTATCTACTAAGTCTATTCCATTCATTATCTTGAAGGTTTCAATCATGTCCCCTCTCAGTCTCCTCTTTTCAAGGGAGAAGAGGCCCAGTTTCTCTAATCTCTCACTGTACGGCAACTCCTCCAGCCCCTTAACCATTTTAGTCACTCTTCTCTGGACCCTTTCGAGTAGTACCATGTCCTTCTTTAAGTACAGCGACCAGTGCTGGACGCAGTATTCTAGGTGGGGGCGTACCATGGCCCGGTACAGCGGCATGATAACCTTTTCCGATCTGTTTGTGATCCCCTTCTTAATCATTCCTAGCATTCTGTTTTCCCTTTTTGCTGCCGCCACACATTGCGCGAACGGCTTCATCAACTTGTCGACCAGTACGCCCAAGTCTCTTTCCTGGGGGGTCTCTCCAAGTACTGCACTGGACATCCTGTATTCGTGTATAAGATTCTTGTTACCGACATGCATCACCTTACACTTATCCATATTAAACCTTATTTGCCATGTCGCAGCCCATTTCTCAAGCATGTTTGTCATGTTGCAGGTCTTCACAATCCTTCTGTGTCTTCACTACTCTAAATTACTTCGTATCGTCTGCAAATTTAATCACCTCGCTCGTCGTTTCAATTTCCAGGTTGTTTATAAATATGTTGAAGAGCACGGGTCCAAGCACCGAACCCTGCGGCACTCTACTCGTGACGCTTTTCCAGTCCGAGTATTGTCCATTTACCCCCACTCTCTGTTTCCTATCCACTAACCAGTTTTTAATCCATGTGAGTATTTCACCCTTGATTCCATGGCTCCAATTTCCCAGATCTCCCCTCGAACCTTTCTTGAAGACCGGCGTAACATTTGCCACTTTCCAGTCTTCCAGAATCCTTCCCGATTTGATCGACAGACTGGTTATTAGTTGAAGCAGTTCAGCTATAACCCCTTTCAGTTTCTTGATTACCCTCGGATGGATGATATCATCTGTGTAACTGTATGACATTATACTTTGTTTGTCTAAGCATGTGCCAAGTGTGGCTATGTAAAGGTTGAAGAGTGTTGGTGATAGTGGAGAGCCTTGGGGGACTCCGCAAGGGTTGTTCTAGGATTCTGATTGTTCACTGTTTGCTTTTACTCTGTATCTTCTTGAGCGGAGGAAGCCTTCAAACCAATTGTAGACTTTTTCTTTAATTCCTATTGCCTCCAGTGTTTGTAGTAGGATGTCTTGATCTACTAAGTCAAATGCTGCTGCGAGGTCGAGGTATGAGTAGCATTTTTTGCCTTTGCTTAGGTGTTGTTTGTCTGTGTCTAGGAGAGAGACTAGTAGGGTTTCTGTACTGTAGTTCCCTCTGAAGCCTGATTGTGAGGGGTGAAAAATATTGTGGGTTTCTAAGTATTCGGTGAGAAGTTTTGCTAGAAGACCTTCCATTAGTTTGACGTATAGCAGTATTGAGGCTATAGGTCTGTAATTGGATGGCTGATCTGTTGCTCTCTTTAGGTCTTTCAGAATAGGGGGGTTATGATGATTTCGGAGACTTCTTGTGAAAATCCACCGCATGAGGTGGGTGCGGAATCCAGTGCTGGCGGCTTTTAACAAGTATGGGGTACAGTGGTTGAGGACACAGGCTGCATGATTGTATTTTTTATACAGTTTGTCTAGGTCGTGCCATTGTGTGTCTGGTAAATCTGACCAGTTTCTGTCTGCTGTGTAGGCCTCGTTTTCTTTAGGTGGCATCAAGATTTCGTCGAGGTAGTTTTGGGACCCGGTGAAGGTGTTTCTGGCTGTTGATATTTTGTTTCTGAAGAATTCAGCCAATTGATTGGCTGGGGGGGAGGGGCGGTTTTGGTGGCAGAGTAGGATTTGGTGTCTGTGAGTTCCTTTAGTAGTTTGAAAAGTTTTTTGGTGCCTATCTGATTGGTGTAGTATGCCTTTCATTTTTCTTTTAGCTTTTGTTTGTATTGTTTGTTCAGTGTTCTCAGTTGTGTTTTCTCCATTCTCTTTCAAGACATCTATATTATCGTTTGAGTTGCAGTAGTTTGTTGTCAAACCATTTTTTCTGAGCGTCTGTAGATTCTGGTCTTTTTCTGCGGTTGTGTCATGTCTTCGAGGATGGATGTGCTTAGGGTGCACCAGTGGTTAATGAAGTCCTTGGGGTTTCCATTTTGTATCATGGTGTCTATTTTGCACCAGAATTTAGGTGGATCAATCTTTTTGTGTGCTTCGTATGTTAAGCTTTGGTTATTTTGTTTGGTTTTGACCTGTGTCCAGTTGATTTTGAAGGTGTACATGTAGTGGTCTGACAGAGGGTGCGTGACCATGTTCCATTTGCGGTGTGAATGTCTAGTGTGGTGAGTTGTTGGGACATGAAGGCTGCTATGTCAAGTTGGTGGCCCTTCTCGTGTGTGGTTTGTGGATCTAGGATTCTGTAAGATAGGGTTTTGAGGAATGAGAGGAGGTTTTCTGTTTGGTTGGAAAATTCATCTTCCAGGTGTAGATTAAGATTGCCTAGGATTAGGTTGTATGTTGATGTGAAGGAGTTTCTGAGTATAAATTCTTCGAATTCCGATTTTGCTATGTTCCATTTTCCTGGTGTTATGTAGCAAAGTAGGCAGGTTAGGGCTCCTTTGAGTGTGGGGCCCGATAATTGGTAGGCGAGTAGATTCATGTGTGGGGTGGAGGTTTTGTCCTGTAGTGCTATATTTAGAGTACTTTTGGCCAGGATGGCTAGTCCTCTTCCTCGTTTTTTGTCTCTACAAACTACTTGTGTTTTGTAACCTTGTGGGTAAACTTCCGTTATTCTGGAATCGGTGTCTGAGGTTATCCATGTTTCTGTGAGGAAGAGGCATCCTAGGTTTTCTTTCTCTATCTAGTCCTTTATGATCTCAGTTTTTGGGCCTAGGGATATGATGTTCATGTATGCACATTTTATTGATGTAAATTCAGTTTTAGTGTTGTGTGATATTTTTGGGTAGATGAGGGTGTCTGCTTGGGGGGTGGGTTTGATCCTGGGATGCTTTCGGGAGGCATTTGTGGGTCTTCTCCCCCAGATCTGGGGGATGCTGTGGTGCATGCAGGTGGAGCAGTCAACCACATTTATATGGTTACTCCCTGCTGGGTGGTGGTTTCTGTTGCTTGTTACTATAACTGGAATTGGTGAGTTATAGTTTCCTTTTGCTTCCCAGAATGTTAGGATCAAGAGTAGTAGGGCGATAACTACTTGTTTCTGTTTTATTGTTTTCATTGTTTGTGGAGTTGGGAGGTGAGGATTGGGTGGAACGAACTGTGTCTCTTTTGGTGTTTTCACTGGTGATTTTTGTGGTAGGGGGGGTCTTTTTGGTATAGTTTGGTGTCAAAGGACCGTCCAGATGGTCCACCCGCAGGATGTGTCCTCTTTTTTTGGTAGCCCTCAAGCAGGGTTGCAAAGGTGCAGGAGCTCTGTAGTGGGCGGAGCCAGACTCAATTCTCCCGTCTGGAGTAGCGTCATACGGAATTTGTTACTATAACTGGAATTGGTGAGTTATAGTTTCCTTTTGCTTCCCAGAATGTTAGGATCAAGAGTAGTAGGGCGATAACTACTTGTTTCTGTTTTATTGTTTTCATTGTTTGTGGAGTTGGGAGGTGAGGATTGGGTGGAATGAACTGTGTCTCTTTTGGTGTTTTCACTGGTGATTTTTGTGGTAGGGGGGGTCTTTTTGGTATAGTTTGGTGTCAAAGGACCGTCCAGATGGTCCACCCGCAGGATGTGTCCTCTTTTTTTGGTAGCCCTCAAGCAGGGTTGCAAAGGTGCAGGAGCTCTGTAGTGGGCGGAGCCAGACTCAATTCTCCCGTCTGGAGTAGCGTCATACGGAATGAGAAGGGACCAGATGGAGGGAACCTTCCTCTTTCCTCTGCCTTGCTATTCTCTGGAAAAAACCCTTTTGGCGGCTCTCAAGTAGGACTGAAGATGAGCAGGAACTCTGTAGTGAGTGGAGCCAAGCCCAATCCTCGTGTCTGGAGCGGCGTTGGGCGGAGGAGCTGGATGGAAGGAACCTTCCTCTGCCTTGCTGTTCTCTGTGAAGACCTATCAGCGGCCTCTAATAGGGCTGACGAAGAACAGGAACTCTGTAGTGGACTGAGTCCGATCTTTGCGTCTGGAGCGACATCAGGCGGGGGAAAGAGGGACAAGATGGAGGGAACCTGCCTCCTTCCTCTGCCTTGCTGTTTTCTGGAAGAAAAAAAAAGAAGACCTTTCAGCATCCCTCAAATAGGACTGAAGCAGAGCAGGAACTCTGCAGTGGATGGAGCCAAGCCCGATTCTCATGTATGGAGTAGCGTCAGGCGGAGGAAGGAGGGACAGAATGAAGGGAACCTTCCTTCTTCCTCTGCCTTGCTGTTTTCTGGAGAAAAACCTTTCAGCGGCCCTCAAATAGGGCTGAAGAGGAGTGGGAGCTCTGCAATGGGCGGAGCCAAGATCAAAGCCCTTTCAAGGGCTGGCAAGAAATGGCTGCTCAGGGAAGAAAGGGGGTGGGGCTTCCTGCCAAAGAAAAAGTAGAACCTTGCTGTTCTGGTGCAGTGAGGGGGATTGCTGGTCTCCCTTCCCCTCACTATGCTGGATTAAGCTTGCCACACTCTGGATCAAAGCGCTTTCAAGGGCTGGTAGGAAATGGCTGCTCAGGAAAGAAAGGGCGCAGGGCTTCCCACCGAAGAAAAAGTAGAGCCTTACTGTTCTGATGCAGTGAGGGGGATTGCTGGTCTCCCTTCCCCTCACTGTGCTGGAATAAGCTTGCCATGCTCTGGATCAAAGCCCTTTCAAGGACTGTTAGGAAATGGCTGCTCAGGGAAGAAAGGGGAAGGGGCTTCCCACCGAAGAAAAAGTAGAACCTTGCTGTTCTGGTGCAGTGAGGGAGATTGCTTGTCTCCCTTCCCCTCACTGTTGCCTTTGGTCCTGTAATCCACCAGATTCCAGAAACTTCACCATTCTCTGTTTTAAAAGCGTTTCCATTAATTTGCTTGCCACAGAAGACAGGCTTACTGGCCTGCAAATCCCTACTTCTTCCTTACTTCTACTTTTGTGTAGAGGGACAACATCTGCCCTTCTCCAGTCCTCCACTACCACTCCCAACTCTAGAGAAGCCCTGAAAAAGTCAGTCAGTGGAGCCATCAGAACTTCCCTAAGTTCCTTCAGCACCCTCAGATGTACATCATCTGGCCCCATCGCTTTATCTACCTTTAATTTAGCTAGCTCCTCACAAATACAATCCTCTGAAATTCGATCAGGGTCTACCACTACTCCATCCCTATTTGTGTTTGTTTTCTGCAGTCCCACTCACGGCACTTCAGCTGTGAACACAGAACAGAAATATTTGTTAAGCAATTCAGCCTTTTCTTTATCAGCTTCTACATATTTCTCCCCTTCACTTTTGAGTCTCACAATTCTACTTTTGTACTTCTTCCTATCACTGATATATCTAAAAAAATGTCTTGTCTCCCCGTTTTACTGTCAGCTATTTTTTTTCTTCCATTTGTAGCTTTGCTTTCCTGACTACTCGACCAGCCTCTCTTAACTTTTCCAGATATTTTTGCGTGTCTCTTCCTCTTTCTGCGATCTTTTGTAATTTATGAAAGCTAACCTCTTATTCCTTACGCTACTACTTTTAAGAACCAAAGTGGCTTTCTTTTCCTCTTACTTTTACCTACTTGCCTCACAGAAAGGTCCATCACCCTCAGGGCCGGATTTAGATGAAAAGAGGCTCTAGGCTATTCCACTTATGAGGCCCTTTCACCTCCCATTTTTAAGTTTGTAAATTACATGAGAGATAATAAAATACATCATTACTGTGATATATATCAATATGTTAAATGAAACATGTTGTTATTGGTACTAACCTTTATAAAAAATGTGACACGGATAATAAATAAAAAAAAGTCAAGAACACTTATTTGGACATTTATTCTCAGCACCATATATAGTACTTGTAACAATAACTAATCAAACATAACACACAACATTGCCCCTTCCTATGTCCATAGTGCCCCCAGTGCGTCATTCCTCACCTCACCCCCCTCCAATGCCCGCCTGCCTCCCATCCTCCTTCCATTGAACCCCCCATGCCATCCTGCCTGCCTGCCTTCCATTAAACCCCCCACCCCCCCTCTCAGATGCCAGTCTGGGCCGCCCTGTCCTGACGGATCCACGTTTTGCCTCTCTCCCCGCGAGGCTGGGCTTTGCCCAGCTGTTTCTGGACTGATGTCTTTCCCACCCCGATCCTCCTCCCAGGGCGAGAAAAAGAAAGGGAGAAGCCGAGTCAGCGCCCTGTTGCGGCCGGAGCCGGTTCCGATCCCGAAGCGTAGAATTTCTCCTTATTTTCAGTTCAGTGTTTTAGTGTTCACTGTTTTTAGAATAGTGTAATTTTAATTTTGCTAACAATTTGAATGTAGGCCCCTCTTGATCTTGAGGCCCTAGGCTGAAGCATAGTTAGCCTATAGGAAAATCCGGCCCTGATCACCCTTATAATAATTCCTTTCAGTTTTGCCCACTGCATTTCTACTCCTTCAGATGTTCCCATCTGAACAAAGTTAATTTTTTTAAAGTCTAGAGCCCTCTCTATATCCGTCTCAATATTAAACCGTACCATGAAGTGATTACTGGATGCCAGATGATCACCCATTGTAACATCAGAAACACTTTCCCCATTTGTAATCACTAAGTCCAGTATGACCCCATCCTGCGTGGGTTCCATTACTATCTGCTGGAACAGTTCTCCTTGTAGAGAATCCAGGATCTTCCTACTTCTAGAAGACCCTGCAATAGGGATACCCCTCTAGACGAGGCCCTGAGCTCAACAGTTTTCAAAACCTGGACGAACTGCTGCGTTTTGAAAACCCATCTGGATGCCTGGTTAGTCCTCTAAAAGGAGGATATGTCCGAGTAAATCTGGACATCTGGTAACCTTGTCAGTTAGGACAGCAAAGTATGAAGACCAGTACAGTGCCAGGACATTAGATGCATCTGTACTTTAAAAATAAACCCAAAGGGAAAACTCTGGGTGAGTTCAGGATTTCTCCTTCAAAGCCTGCTCCTAGCAGGTTTCAGCAAAGTTCAGTTCCTTGCTATCATACTTCAATATTCACACAGTCTCACATAGCAAAGCCTCCAGCTTATCTTATCATATGGCTGGGTCTAGGGGAGTGCCTCAAGTTTGCCTGAAAAAAGCTCAAAAACCAGCTTTCAAAATCCCTCCCAGTTGTTGGCAAACTTCTCCCCACAAAGAGGCACTCTCAGCTTCATGACAAAATGTGCAGAGAACAAAATAGGAAAACAATTCCACAGTTCAAGCAGTTAATGAAACTGGCTGGAAAACAAAACCACCTCAGACAAAAATAGCAACCAAAAAAACAACTCACAATTTTTTTGCTCAGTCCTTGAAAATGGTTGCCAAGCCTACTTCCATCGGCTCAGGAGTTGAATACAAATCTTCCAGAGCCAGCTCTCCTTGCAACTCCATTGGCATCTCCTGGTCTGCCTCCAGCAACTCTGAAGTGGGTCCAGCCTCCACTTACATGGGGTCATAGGTATTACCCATGCTTGAGCTGGGAAGCTCTTCTTTAGGGAGAGACCTGAGCTTCCTCCCTAACCTGCCTAGTAACTTGCTAACATCTACTGGCTTTTCAAGAGGGGAGCCACACCCTGCTCTAGTTGAGCTTGCTCTCACCTGGGCTTGTCTCTAGCCCCCCCGGTGGACATTAGAGCAATAGTCTTCCTCCCTATTCCTAGGACTAGGTTTAAAATCTATGTTCCTAGCCCTGCTGTGTGGATGGTAATGATTGTGCAGCGCTTCCTCTTCCCCCCATTCTGGGTTGGTGGCATCCTCAAGCGGGGCAGATTGGTACTGGGAGCTGGCCTTGGCAATCCCCTTTTTGGGCTTCTTGCCACCCTTTCTTCCAGTATTCATAGGGTCCTTGGCAGGCCTGGAGCCTGACTAGTCATACTATGTACATTCAATTATGTTCTTTATTTTTTAAAATTTTTATCACTGTTTCAGTTTATGTATGATAGTATTCTGCTGTGTTTCATTTTGTTGTGTGTATTTGAAGCTAAGTAAATAACAAAAATGAAAAGCTTGGTAATGAAAATCACAGAGATAAGTACTCAAAATAATAGGTGTTGCAATTATTTTTACAAGATACATTGACTAAGCTTGAATAGATAATTTAGTGTCATTTTATAGTGCCATACCAGTTGAGAGGTTCTGAACTATGCCTGCAGCAGCAGTGTGAAAAATAATATCAGCTCCATCGTTGAGGTAATGAAGGTTGTTACGGCAATCGAATCCCCTGTATCCAAAAATGTGCTCTAAAGTCAGTTCCTATAATAAAATATAGAAAATGAAAAGAACAAGGGAGTTACAAATTAAGAACTCAGTCCAATACATTAAAAATAAAGAAGCACAAAAAAATTCAGCAACGGCAAAGATGGAAATCATTACTTAATAAGTTGTGCTCATCTATGTGACCCTTGTTCCTGCCTAACCTTAATCTCTAACTGCAATCTAATTTTTCCTTCAGTGAAATTGTTAAAAAGGAATTTCTACTTTTATTTTCTGTTTTAAATTCTTTATTCATTTTAAATCTTAAACAAGTGTACAATAAAATATCCATTAAACTTTCAATATAACACTTGAAATTCTTAATCATATCATCTAGAACAAAAATATACATCCCCACCCCCCACCCATCTGTTCAATTATAAGTTGTTGTTTTTTTAAATTCATTTTTCATATAACAAGTATATCATAAAAATTCATACAATTGCATTAAGTATACACTTGATATTTCCATAACTTACTGTAAATACAACATATCATTATATAGTCCTTACTATAATTTTAGACATCATATAATATTTAATAATTATATCAACTATTATTCAATTATAATCCCTTTCCCTCCCCTTATTTTGATAGTTGCATACAATATAACAAATATTATGATAATTTATTTATATTTTGTGATAAAGAGAATAAACCTACCCACCCACCCACCCCCTTTATCAAGTATCTTATTATGGGAAAAATTATATCAATCATTGCAAAAATCTGTTAATGGTCCCCAAATCTTCTTAAACTTATCAATATATCCTTTTTGTGTTGCAAATGTACACTCCATCTTATATATATGGCAAACTGAATTCCACCAAAAGTTGTAATTTAATTTGTCATAATTCTTCCAATTGTATGTTATTTGTTGAACTGCTACTCCAGTCAATATAAATAAAAGTTTGTTATTATTTGACGAGATTTGACTCCGAGTTCTCATTGCAGTACCAAATAAAATTGTATCATATGTCAAGGCTACCGGATTTTCCAACATCCTATTTATTTGAGGCCAAAATATCAGTGGGTCAAAAAGGGCACATAAAAGTTCATGTTGCAGAATAGCAACAAAAATGGTTTTGTGACAGAACATAAATTTTTATCTTAGCCATTTTTTAAACAAACATAGAAACATAGAATATGACGGCAGAAAAGGGCTACAGCCCATCAAGTCTGCCCACTCTGCTTACCCACCCCCCCTGTCTATGTCCTAATGACCCAATTTCCTTATCTTGACCCTCGTAGGGATCCCACATAGGTATCCCATTTATTCTTAAAGTCTGGCACGCTGTCTGCCTCGATCACCTGCACTGGAAGCTTGTTCCAATGATCAACCACTCAACCAAATGTTTATTTTTCCAAAATTTATCACAAAACTCAATATCTCTTACCATTTTCACTTTTGGAGGGAGTGAGGACATCAACAGACTTCAAACGTGATAAAATTATGTGTGTATATATTATAATTCAATATTTTTATGGTGTGCTCAGTGCTCCAACATAAAAGTCATGAGTAAATAAGACTAACATGAAGAGGAACCACCAAGAATTACTGACCGGTGAGTCTCACATCCATAGTGAGCAAACTCATGGAAACACTGATCAAACAGAAACTTGATACAATCCTGGATGAGGAAGATCTACGTGATCTACATCAACACGGATTTACCAAGGGCAGGTTCTGCAAATCAAATCTGATTAGCTTCTTCGACTGGGTAACAAGGCAACTAGATGCCGGGGAGTCCCTAGACTTAGTGTATTTGGACTTCAGCAAAGCCTTTGATAGCGTCCCACACCGCAGATTGTTGAACAAGATGAAATCGCTGGGATTAGGGGAAACATTAATTGCATGGGTTAAGGATTGGCTGAACGGTAGACTTCAGAGGGTGATAGTAAATGGTACCCCATCCAAAACATCGGATGTGACCAGTGGAGTGCCACAAGGCTCGATCTTGGGCCCAATTCTATTCAACATATTCATAAATGATAATACCCAAGGGCTTAGAGGAAAAATATCATTGTTCGCCGACGCCGCCAAACTGTGCAACATAGTAGGTAAAAGCACTTTGCCTGACAGTATGGCTCAGGACCTACTACTATTGGAACAATGGTCATCGACTTGGCAGCTCAACTTCAATGCTAAAAAATGTAAAGTGATGCACTTGGGTAAAAGAATTCTGTGTAGAACTTACACGCTAAATGGTGAGACCTTAGCTAGGACCAAGGCAGAACGGGATTTAGGAGTAATAATTAGTGATGACATGAAAACTGCCAATCAAGTGGAAAAGGCTTCCTCCAAGGCAAGGCAAATGATGGGTTGTATCTGTAGAGGTTTTGTCAGTAGAAAGTCAGAAGTCATAATGCCACTGTTCAGATCCATGGTGAGACCTCATTTGGAATATTGTGTTCAATTCTGGAGACCACATTACCAGAAAGATGTGCTGAGAATTGAATCGGTACAGCAGATGGCCACCAGGATGGTTTCGGGGATCAAGGATCTCCCATATGAAGTAAGGCTGAATAAATTGCAGCTGTACTCGCTTGAGGAACGAAGAGAGAGAGGGGACATAATTGAGACATTTAAATATATCACGGGCCGTATCGAGGTGGAAGAGGATATCTTCCGTCTTATAGGACCCTCATCCACCAGAGGACATCCGCTGAAAATCAGGGGAGGGAAATTTCATGGTGACTCCAGAAAGTATTTCTTCACCGAAAGGGTGGTCGATCATTGGAACGAACTCCCACTGCAGGTGATTGAGGCAAACAGCGTGGCAGATTTTAAAAATAAATGGGATATTCACGTGGGATCTCTAATGATGTAAAGGAGGGGGGTGGGTCGGCAAAATCAGGGCGAAGGGTCACTGGAGTGGGCAGACTTGATGGGCTGTGGCCCTTTTCTGCCGTCATTTTTCTATGTTTCTACCCGAGTTCCTCCTTCAGCTGTTACATTGTTTGTAAATATTGCTACAATGTTTCATCCACAATGAATCAAGGTTTCAAAAAAGATTAAAGTAACACTTATCTTTGGATGAATGAGTAATTCTCAAGGTTGGTGGTGCTGTTTCTTTTAACAATCCTTTGCAGACAACAAAGTAACATTACTCATGGCTCATCTATAGATCACTCGTGTCCAATCGTGAAAAATCCCAAAAATTCATCGTGAATGTTTTCAAAATCTTATTAATCTTCCTCAAAAAGAAAATTAATATCACTCTCCAATGTGGTAAACATTTTAAAGACAAAGGTGCTTCTTGAGGAGGGTAAAGATCTTCTCCGAGAAAGATATATCTTTACGCGGTTGGCGCTCTGTCATGTTTCAAGTGGGGTAAGACAGAGCGCCAACCGCATAAAGATATATCTGGAGAAGATCTTTACAGCATTGGAGAGTGAGATTAAGTTTTGGGGGTTTTTTTGTGATTAAAGTGAGTATATCAAAAAATAAACAAAATCACTCTTCCACAAGACATCCAAACTTCCTACAACAGCAATGACACAATCACACAAAGTCAAAAATACATGCCCAGAGATGCAAAGGCAAAAACATGGGGCGAACCCCAAGAACATCACCCCACCACCCAGAAGGAACCTTCGACAAAGATAATTTTTTTGTTATGAATAGTCAAACGGTACATAAATAAGTTTGACTGCTTCAGCAGCAAAGAAATTGTTTTTTGAACAATTATATGCAATGACTGGGTGGCAAGGGGGGGGGAGGAATTTCTGATCTGTTATTAAAGGTTTAGGCAAATAGAAAAGATTATATAATATGTTATAAGATATATGTAATCACATTTGAAATAGTGGGGATGGGAGGGTGGGTTTAAACATTATAATTTAAGTTGTATATGAAAGTTAATCAAGTGATATTGTATAAGTTTAAATGATATTTTCTGATACACTTGTTGTAAGATGTAAAATGAATAAAGAATTTAAACATATCAAGAAATAAACAAATATTAGGTGTATTGCATAATATTCAAAATATTATAGAATATGAATTTGTAATGAAATGTTGTACTTAAAGTGTTATATGAGAGTTAATCAAGTGTGTGTTTATCAGTTCATATGATTTTATCTACTACACTTGTTTCAAGTCAAGTTTCAAGTTTAATGGAGATTTGTTTAATCACTTAATCATAATTCTAAGCGATGTACATAATAATAAAATTACAAAATGTGGGGAACAATACAATAAATAATAAATATCAGGTCTGACAAGACTATTGACAAATGTAACAAAACTAAGAACATAAGGGAAGAGAGGGATAAGAACTACAAATTATTTAAAAGTTAAAGAGACATATAAGAGAGATACAGAAGGAAAGGGAAGTTAAAAATTACTTCAATAAAATTAGAGAGAAAAAGTAAAATTGGTTGGAAGACTAAATGGCTAATTTTCAAAGGCGTCTTTAAAACGAAAGCTCTTTAGTTTACTTTTGAATTTTTCTAAGTTGTGTTCTTCCCTCAAGTGAATAGGAAGTGAGTTCCAAGTTTGGGGGGCTGTAACAGAAAAAATCAATTGCCGTCTAGTATTAATAATTCTAAGAGAGAGAATCGTCAGCAAGTGCTGTTCAGTAGATCTTAACGTTCTATTGGAAGTATATGGAATTAATAACTTATAAATGAAAGCTGGAGTTTTGTAAAGAAGGGATTTGAATGTGAGCAACTGGAAGCCAGTGCGCTTTATTGAGAAGGGGTGTTACGTGATCAAGGAAGAGCCACTGCTGCTAGCAGCTTTGTGCAGAGAAACAACTGAGAAAGGAAGGAGGAGGGAGCCGGCCAGAATCTGAACACCCGGGGATGGTAATGAGCAAAACGCTACATCGCCCTCAAGTCAGACCGCACAAAACACCCTGCCAGGCTGTATGAGGCCCTTGGGCCACATGTTGGACACCCCTGGTTTACAGTGTTAGAACCTGATAATCCTGATAATTATTTTGTTCAGTATCAGTAAGAACCCCTGCTTTCATTTTACTATGACTAAGGTTAATCTGTATGTTTTGGTAATTCTAAAAATCAGATGTTGTATTCATCAAAGATGAAAAACTGATTCTCAAAAACAGAAAATAAAAAAGCATTTTACCTTTGGTTTACTAATTTTTACTGTGGTCATGAAAATTATTTTTTATCCCAAAATTATTTTGTTTTCACTCATAGTTGATTAGAGTTAAAATAAAGAAAATACATAGCATCTGACCTCAACCAGTTTCTTTTTTTTCATGATGTTATTCTTTTGTAGTTTTTCAGGTTGAGGAGCAGCTCTGCTAACCGGTGGTCTAAAAGAAGGAAAAAAGTATGATAAGAAGAAGACAACTTTGAAGACCACTATTATTTTTTATGTAACATACATATTTTCTGTATACAGTTTAAAGCAAAGCTGAATTTCCTGGGAAATGACATGGAACATAGTTCCACTACTTTCAGACTTCAAAGCAGCAGGGGTATTCTGCTTTAATGCCTACCCCCCTCCTTCCATGAAGTCTGCAGAGAAGTTGAAGGGAGTGGTGAGCCTGGAGCAAAGCAGAGAAGTCATTCTTCTCTCTAATTCAGTTCTTCTCCTGCTCTTTCTGTCTTTGGCTCACACACACCTTTCCCCAGCTCCATAGTTCCACTTCTTTTTTTCTCTACAAATGAAGCTGAAGTGTAAAGTGTGAAAAAAATTCTGTTCTCACATCATAAAAGCTATCTCAAATAAAACACAACAAAATAGACGAGCAGCAAATAAAATACAAGATGAGGTTGTGAAAAAATTGCAAGAGGACCTTGTGAGAGACTGGGCATCAAAATGGCAGATGACATTTAATGTGGGCAAGCACAAAGTGATGCATGTGGGAAAGAGGAATCTGAACTATAGCTAAGTGATGCTTGGTTCTAGGTTAGGAGTCACTGCCCAGGAAAAGGATCTAGGTGTCATTGTTGAGGATACGTTGAAACCCTCAGCTCAATGTGTGGCAGAGGCTAAGAAAGCAAATAGAATGTTAGGAATTATCAGGAAAGGAATGGAAAACAATGATGAAAATGTTATAATGCCCTTATATCGCTCTATGGCAGTGTTTTTCAACCTTTTTTGGGCAAAGGCACACTTGTTTCATGAAAAAAATCACGAGGCACACCACCATTAGAAAATGTTAAAAAATTTAACTCTGTGCCTATATTGACTATATATAAAGTAATTATCTTGAATAGGAATCAAATAAACACAAAGAAAGTATTTTATAATTACTTTATTATGAAATATTAAGTAAACAGAATAGTGAAAAATTATAAAATACTTTATTCAGTGCGAAACCTGGGCCTGTTTGGCTGAACACAAAGCTGATATTCTGGCTGGAATTGAAGAAAGACACACACGTAGCTCTTCGTCAACAGCTCTCAGTCTCTCTCTGTATTTGGTTTTTATAGCATACAAAAATAGACAAATATACCCTCCATCCTTTTTATTAAACCACAATAGCAGTTTTTAGCGCAGGGAGCTGCGCTGAATGCCCAGCTCTGCTCTTGACGCTCATAGGCTCCCTGCGCTAAAAACCACTATTGCGGTTTAGTAAAAGGTGACCATATTGTAAAATATAGACAGCAGATATAAATTCAGAACTGTGCATAGTAAGTGAAGGGAAGTTTTCATCTCTGGGAATTTACCCAGTTAACTATTAAGTTATTTGGGCAAATTCCTTTGAAAACTGTGGTAATACTGCCTCCACTTTGCTAAATTTAAAATAAAATCATTTTTCCTACCTTGTCTGGTGATTTCTGGTTGCACTTTCTTCTTCTGACTGTGCATCCAATCTTTCTTCCCTTCTATCAGCCTGTATGCTTTCTCTCCTCCACACCTCATTCCCTCCCCCAACTTTTTCTTCCTCTCTCCCTGACCTTTCTTTCTTTTTTTCTGTTTCTCTTCTTTCCTTCTGTTTCCCTGCCTGCCCCCTTTCTTTCTTTCTCCCTGCCATTCCCCAAGCCACTGCCACTGCCGCTGCCATCAGGGAACAGGACCCACCAATGGATAACAGGCCCCAAAGCCGACGCCGACGCCGACGCATGCTCTCCCTGACGTCAATTCTGCAATCGGAGAGGAAGTTCCGCCCAGCCAGGCAGCGATTGGCTGGCCCGAACTTCCTCTCCGACTGCAGAATTGACGTCGGGGAGAAGAAGACTTATCGGCTCGATAGATTAGATTGCCAAGACAAAGTGAGTCCTGGGTGATCGACTCACTTTGCCTTGGCGAGCTACTGGCGCCCCTGCCTCGGGCCCCCTGTCAGCTCCGGGCCCCTGAATGCAGGACTGGTAGTACTGCCCTGATGGCGGCCCTGCGGCACACCAGGCAACATCTCGCGGCACACGGTTGAAAAACACTGCTCTATGGTATAGTCACAACTTGAATACCGTGTGCAGTTCTGGTCAGTGGCGTAGTAAGGGGGCGGGCAAGCGGAGTGGTTCACCACGGATGCCATGTTGGTGGGGGCACCGGCACTCCTCCTCCTCCTCTTCCCATTCCTCCCCTCCATGCGCATGCCCTCCCCCTTTCCTTCCCTAATACCTCTAGTTGAAGTTGTTGTTCGCAGCAGTCAACAACATATTCCTCGTGAACCCATCGGCTCTCCCACTGTCACTTCTGGGTGCTGAACATAGAAAGTGATGTCAGAGGGAGAGCCGACGGGGTTATAAGGAGTATGTTATTGACCACTGCAAGCAAAAACTTAAACTAAAGGTACAAGGGAAGGGAAGGAGGGAACGTGTGCAGCAGGCGGGATTGTGGAAGGAGCAGGAAGGGGAAGACAAGTATACCACAGTCCCGGGTGCCTCTCACCTTTGCTACACCACTGGTTCTGGTGACCCTATCTCAAAAAAGATATAGCAGAATTACAAAAGGTACAGAGAAGGGTGACGAAAATGCTAAAAGGTTTGGGATGGCTTCCCTATGAGGACAGGCTAAAGCGGCTAGGCCTCTACAGCTTGGAGAAGAGACAGATCAGGGGTAATATAATAGAGTGGAGTCTAAAGGGTAGATGTGAAATGCTTGTTCACTCTTTCCAAAAATACTAGGAAAAGAGGGAATGTAATGAAGCTACTACCATGTTTCCACGAAAATAAGAGTGTCATATTAATTTTGGGTCCAAAAAATGCACTAGGTCTTATTTTCAGGGATGTCTTATTTTTTTATTATCAAAACCACACTGTCAAAAAAGTTTTCAGCATAGTAGACACAAAAACCATGTGAAACTTACAGAGCTCTCCGCATATGTGCCCTGAATCCCTGATGTTGGGGTAAGCAAAGATTAACAAGCATCTGCTATAAAGGCAATGGCTGTGGAAATTACCCTGAGGTAGAAAAAAGCCTCATATCCCCTTCTCCATCCAGTCAACTGAATAAAATTGCAGATAAATAGGAGGCTTAGTCGGGGTGGATGTAATCACTGGCATAAAAAACCTTCTCGCGTAACATTACACTAAGCAAAAGCCTTATGCAATGCAATATAATTCTCTAATTGCCCACAATATCTCGGGAGACTAAGGAACACTCAGTAGCTAATGTTTAATTAACCCCGCTAGAGCAGTATTCATTGTAGCAGGAACCTAAATACCACACATCGACGGAGGCCAGCATTTTGCTTCAAAAAAGCTGCCTCAGGACGTATAAGTGGTTAATCTTTTGTAGAAGCTCCGGGTTTGAAAACATGGCGGCAGATGCTTGTTTTTTGGGGGAGGTTTCCAATTCTTTATTCATTTTTCCATCTTACATCAAGTGTACAATAATACATCAATTGAATCATACAGATCACTCGACATTCTTTTCTATTATCTTCTTAAATACATAAATTAAGCCCCTCCCTCACCCTCCCTTTCCACAAATATTGTAAATAAAGCATATCATACATGTGTTATATTCAAAAATGTTGATTAAAACCAATAATATAACTATATATCCCCCCTTTCCCAATATTATAATTATACTTTTAGTGTAAAAAGGTGTCTAATCATTACAATATGTTATCAATGGCCCCCAAATCTTTTTAAAATTATTATAATTCCCTTTTTGTATAGCAATTGTTTTTTCCATTTTGTATATATGGCACAATGAATTCCACCAGAAAGTGAAATTAAGTCTGGTGTAATTTTTCCAGTTTCTGGTGATATGTTGAATGGCAATTCCTGTCATTATTAATAAAAGTTTGTTATTGCTTGATGAAATTTGACTTTTTATTCTCATGGACGTTCTAAATAGAATTGTATCATATGACATAGCTACATAGTTTTCTAATAAGCAATTAATTTGAGACCAAATTGATTTCCAAAAGGCCATAATACAGGGACAAAAATATATTAAATGATCTAGAGTCCCTGCTTCCAGATTACAGTGCCAGCATCTATTAGACTTAGGGCTATCCAACTTTTGTAATCTAACTGGGGTCCAAAATGCTCTATGTAACAAAAAGAACCAAGTTTATCTCATAGATGCAGACACTGTACATCTCATTCTCCAAGACCAAATTCGTGGCCATTGAGATGCAGAAATTTGATGCTTAATCTCAATGCTCCAAATGTCTCTATGACCAGTCTTTGGTTTTTTATTCATAAATCCAGATATCAATTTATACCACTTGTTAATGCTTGTTAATCCTTGCTTGCCCCAACCTTGGGGATTCAGGGCACATTTGCGGATATCTCTGTAGGTTTCACATGGTTTTTGTGTCTACTATGCTGAAAACTTTTTTGAGAGTGTGGTTTCGACATTGTTATTTATCTCATATTGGCTTGGGTGTGTTGTGTTATTTTTTTCATTTACATGATCATCTCTCTCTTCCTCTCCTTCACCCCATTCTTCCTCTTTCCTTTCTCTTCCCCACATGTGCAGCATCTTTCCTCCTCTCTCACCCCATCTCCTTGTCTTCCCTCTGCAGTATCTTTCTATCCCTCCCTCCCATCCCCCTGTGCAGCAGAACCTTTTCCCAGCTTCTATCCTTCCTTCCTTCCTTCCCTCCCACCCATCCCTCGTGCAGAACCCTTGCCCAGCTTCCATCCTTCCCTCCCTCCCTCCCATCCCTCATGCAGTAGAACCCTTGCCCAGCTTCCATCCCTTCCTCCCTCCCATCCCTTGTGCAGCAGAACCCTTGAGCACCCGCCCCCACCGAACAGCTAAACCCCCACTGACCCTCCATCCTTCCCTCCCATCCGAACCCCACTGACTGTAAGCCCTACATAGCTCCCTCCAGAGCAGTATCGCGCCGGCAGCACTCTAAACAGGCTGCTTCGTGGCCTTCTCTCATCGTGGAATTCCCTCTGCCGCATCACTAATGATGTCATCAGTAACGCGGCACACGGAAGGCCCCAACGAGAGAAGGCTGCAAAGCAGCCTGTTTAGAGTGTTGCCAGTCCGACACTGTCCTGGAAGGAGGTATGTAGGGCATGCGGTCGGCGGGGTTCAGATGGGAGGGAAGGGTGGAGGGTCAGTGGGGGTTCAGCTGCACGGCAGGGGGTTGGAGGAAGCACTGCTGCTGGCAAATCCGTGGACTAGGGCTTATTTTGGGGGTAGGGCTTATATTAAGACCTACCCCGAAAATCATTCTAGGGCTTATTTTTTGGGAAACACGGTAAGTAGTAGGTTTAAAATGAACCGGAGAAAATATTTCTTCACACAACATGTAATTAAACTCTGGAATTTGTTGCTGGAGAATATGGTGAAATCAATTAGCTTGGCGGGGTTTAAAAAAGGCTTGGATAATTTCCTAAAAGAGAAGTTCATAGGCCATTATTGAGATGGCTTGGGGAAATCCACTGCTTATTCCTAGGATAAGCAGCATAAAATCTATTTTAATACTTGGGACCTGGGTTGGCCACTGTTGGAAACAGGATACTGGGCTTGATGGACCTTTGGTCTGTCCCAGCATGGTAATTTTATATATTACTCAATGCACTAGCTTTCATACAAAATTGAATTTTAGACGGAACTTGATTCAAAACAGTTCTCTTATAATGAAATTTTAAATTCTTACCTTTGTTAATCTTTCTTGTAAATCAACACTCTATTCCAGGACAAGTGGGTTATGCATCTCATGTCGCAAGACTGCTTGTAGGAAGCCTCATTTATATAATTTTTCTGATCCTCCCCTCTTATCTCAGGACTGCCCTCTGGTCTCCAGTATGTGCAAAAACAGATAGTGACACCTATAGAGGATACCGACAAACGAGAGGGGTGCAGGAAAACTCTGACAAAGAAGTCTAATCTGCTCATAACATGAAATTTCATAACAATTATGAATTGAAACAGGTCAACAAACAGTATAAACCTGAAAACAACTGTGTAATAAGGAGACTCAGCCTGCACTAACAGAAGGGGATGCCACAGTTAGGGGACCCTAGAGGCATGTTCAGATGGCACGCTTAGAAAGGCTGGTCAAGAAACCATAAGTTCAGCTTACCAATACTTATCCAGGCAGGCAATCGGCAAATCAGCAACTCCCAGGGTGGGTTCCAGGAATAGAGTGTAGATTTACAAGAAAGAAGATTATCAAAAGTAAGAACCTAATCTTTTTTCTTGTACAATCCCACTCTATTCCTGGACAAGTGGGATGTAACAGAGCAGTCCCATAGAATCATAGTGGGATCTGATGGGTCTGCTGCCAGAACTGAAGAACTGAAAGCAGCCTCCTGCTTGGCTGCCACATCAATTCTGTAAAACTTTGTAAAAGTATGCAAGAAAGACCAGGTACCAGCTCTGCAAATCTCAAGAGAAATCACAGATGACTCTGCCCATGAAAGCAGGGGATTCTTTCCAGCAGCAGTATAGGCAGATGAAATAGCCATACAGATCCATCTTGAAATTGTAGCTTTCGAAGCCAGCCTGCCCTTATGGGCGGGACCCACCAGTGCAAACAGGTGGTCAGATAGCCAAAACTCGTTCATGACCTCCAAATACCGCAAAAAACAGTCTGAGCATATTCAGCGACCTCAGCACTCAGTCATGCTTTCTCAATCTCGAGGGAGTAAAAGTAGGCAGCCAGACCTCCTGGCTGATGTGGAAACTAGAGGCCACCTTTGGGAGAAAGAAGAGAATAGTGCACAGAAACACTCTGGACCCATAATCCGAAGAAAAGGATCTCTTCAGGATGAAGCCTGAAGTTTGGAAACCCTGTGGGTGATGTTATAGCCACCAGGAAAACTGTCTTAACAGTGAGATCCATTAAGGATGCCTGTTCGAGGCTCACAGGGCGGAAAAGCAAGTAGTCAGAGAACCAGATTGAGATTCCAAGTTGGACAGGGTAGCCACAGTGGGGGACGAAGCTGCAATGTGCCCCTAAGGAACCTGGAAACGTTTGGATGGCTTAGGACCAAAACAAGAAAGACCGGCAATCTGAACTCTCAGAGAGTCAATGACCAGACATTTTTCCAGCCTGTGTTGAAAGAACACGAGAATCAATGGTACCAACGGCAAGGTCGGATCCTTGTTCTTCTAGATGCACCAAGATTGATAACATCTCCAAGCCTTCGCATAGGCCACCACAGTTCACTTCTTTTTGCTGTGCAAGAGAGTAGCTATTATTCCCGAAGAGTAGCCTCTGTGGACTAAGGCCGCATGCTCAAGAGCCATGCTGTAAGACCAAAGTGGTGCAGATCCTGGAGCGCAATTGAGCCCTGTATAAGGAGACGAGAATGACAGGGAAGCCTGAGCCCCTGATTCAGCTGTAAATAAACAAAGTTGGCACGCCATAGTTGTCTTGGCCAGTTGGGCCAGTGTGCTTTGATTCATCTCAACAGACAACCTACCATAGGCCACAGAGTGAAGACATAAAAAAGCTCCTCCAGCGGCCAGGGTTGCACCAGCGTGTCCAAACCTTCATTCCATGGTTCGCGACAGCAGCTGAAGAACTGATCTGCCTTCTTGTTGGCCATAAGATTGAACATTGGACAACCCCACAATTTCACTATGCAGATGAAGGCTCTCTGGGACAGGGACCACACTCCCGGATCCAGAGTCTGATGGCTGAGATAATCCACCTGTATGTTGTCCACTCCGGCTACGTGCACTGCAGAAATCACTAAGAGGTGGCTTTCTGCCCAACACAAGAGAAGCTGGGTTTCCTTGTGCAGAGGTGTGCTCCTGGTGTCTCCCTTAGGCCACCTCTGTGGCATTTTTCAAGAAGACACGAACCACCTGATTCCAAAGAAGATGCCTGAAGTACAGGAAGGCCAGCCAAATCGCCCAAGGCTCCAGGCAATTGATCTACCACTTCCTGTCAGCCAAGGACTACCAGCCCTGAACAAGACTGTCTAAACAAAGAGCACCCCAGTTGTAAGCTGGCATCCTTCGGTAACACCACCCAGGTGCAGATCCAGAGGGGAAGACCCCGGCACAGAGATGGAGGATTAAACCACCAGGCCAGACAGTTTCAAGCATCCACCATCCAAGGGAGCTGGACATTCAGCGAATCCCTCTGTGGACTCCAACAGAAAGTAAGTGCATCCTGTAGCAGGCCAAGGTGGGCTCTTGCTCAGGGAATCACATCTATGGTCACAACCATGGACCCCAGGACCTGCAGGTACTGCAAGGCTGTTGGAGCCAGAGTCTCCAGGAAGGCATCTATCAGCTGGCAAAGCTTCTCCTGGCATGAGCTCCATGGTGAAGTGGCCCCCCTGGTATTCCAAGTCCTCCCGGGCTGAACTGACTGCCTTGAGATCCAGGATTGGTCTCCAGTCTTTGGAACCTCTCTTTTGCATGACGAAGTATATCGAACAGTTGCTGTAGCCCAACTGGGACTCCAGGGCAGGTTCTATGGCAGCAATGTCCAGAAACCTTTGGACCGTGGTCTCTACCTGAGCTGACTTGTCTGGTCTCCCCACCGAGGAGTCCAGAAAGAGCTCTGAAAAGGACCAATAAAACTTGAGTTTGTAGTTGTCTCGAAGAATATTTAAGACCCAGCGATTGGAGGTGATTGCTATTCACTCCTCCAGGAAGGCCAAAATCTGCAGAGGACCGGTTGACAGCCTGGCGTCATAATTGGTTTTTTTTGAGTTGACACAGAATGGCTTCTTGAAGATTGGTCGCCGGGTTCCACCAAACTGCTATTTGCCTGATAGGATCTTTGACTCAAGAAGACCCCATAGTATTGACGGGAAAGTCTGTAGAGAAGAAAGCTAGAATGCCCTGGTCTTCAAGAGGACCAGGGCCTGCTATCTGGCAAAGACTTAGGTTTACAGTCCTGCATACTAGCCATGTCATACAGATCTTTACCAAACAGTAATTGCCCTTTAAAAGGTAGCTTACTGAGGGTTGCCTTAGAGGATGAGTCACCGGACCACTGCTGGATCCACAACATCCTACACACCGCAACAGAGTATGCCAAGAGATTGCTCACCACTCTGAAAAGATCATACAAGACATCTGCCACATAATCCATGTCTGAAATTAAAAAGGGAAGATCCTGAAACACAATAGTGTCAGGATTATGGAAAGCTTTGAGTGACAAGCTCTGACCACAAAGGAAGCAGCCACGGCCGCTTTCAGCCAGGAGGCCACAAAGAGCCATTTGAGGACAAAATCAATCCTAAGATCCTGTGCATCTTTCAGTAGGGAGAGAAGTATTTTTGGTAACCCCTCCTTCACTAGAGAGAGAAGTATGCTTGGTAACCTGTACCACCAAGGAATCCACTTTCAAGGATGCAAAATGCTAGTTAAACGAGTCTACCATTGGGTAGAGTTTAGACATGACTTTAGCAGCTCTCAGAGGACCTTCCAGTGCCTTCCAGTGATCCATGAGTATTTTTGTGATATCCAGATGATTATGAAAGTCCAAAAACTGCGGCTTTGTGCTACTCATGAGAGAGCATTCTGCCGCTGCTGAGTGCCCAACTTCCAATTTCAACTCCTGGAGGGATTTGGAAATTAACTTAATCAAGGCAGAGGGCTTGAAGAGTCTGCATACTGTGGGGTCCTCACCCAGATCTGGAGCCTCTCCCAGATCCAGATCATGGAGATACATGAGCATAGCTATATCCCCTGCAGTGGTGGTGCCTGCTTGCATAATCAAAGGCATGGTAAAGTCACCTGGACCATCCTTGTAATCAGTCAACATATCATCCTTCATCAACTCTGGGATTATGGATTGAAGAACCGTGTCCTAGGAGGGGAAGACCCCCAACACCAGCAAGAATGCCAAAGTAGATGTACTTGGCATCTTTTTATTTATTTAATTCGTTTTATATTCTGTTGTCCCCAAACAGCTCAGAACAGGCTTATGTTTATGTTTATTAAAAACTTTCTATACCGCATAACAGTCTAAAAATGGATCCAAGCGGTGTACAATATATAATACACATTCATCAAGAAAGGAACTCCATTTAAAAATAGGATAGAAAAGAATAAAAGCAATAATAATAATTCTAATAGCAAGTCTAATAAAAACAATCAAATCTTAGTAAACCATAATTAATACATAGTTAAAAAAAATTTCCATGTCAAAAATTAATCATTATATAAATACAGATTACAGTCCCAAACTCAATTATTCAATTTGGGAAAGCCAATTGATAAAAATGGGTTCATAGACAAAAGCGCCGGACAAAGGCGCGCGCCGACAACTGAGCGCAAGATGGAAGCGCGCACCGAAGAAAAAGTGTTTTAGGGGCTCCGATGGGGGGTTTTGTTCGGGAACCCCCCCCCACTTTACTTAATACAGATCGCGGCGGCATTGTGGGGGGTTTGGGGGGTTGTAACTGCCCTCATTATACTGGAAACTTAACTGTTTCCCTGTTTTTTAGGGAAAAAGTGAAGTTTTCAGTAAAATGTGGGGAGTTACAACCCCCCATATCCCCCACAACGCCCCCACAACGCGGCGCAATCTGTATAAAGTAAAGGGGGGGGTTCCCCCACACACACCCCCGTCGGAGCCCTTTAAAACAGTCATTTTCTTCGGTGCGCACCTCCGCATTGCGCTCAGTTGTCTGCGCACGCCTTTGTCCCGGCGCGCTTTTGACCTGACACCATAAAAATATGCTTTTAGGTGTCTTTTAAAGTTTATGTATGATTCTTCTTTTCCCAAATCTATGGGCAAATTATTCCATAACCGCGGAACTAGATAAAAGAATGCACAATCTCTAGTTGACGCAAGATGTGACTTTGAGATATGAGGAAGGACTACCCTATTGTCATTCAAAGATCGTAATAAATGTCTTGGGGCATAAAATAACACCAAGTTTGAAAGATATGAAGGCTGTAGCTGAAATAAAGCTCTATATGCCAACATGAAGTTCTTAGATTTGATCCTAAATTCCATTGATAACCAATGGAATTTTAAATACAGAGTTGTCACATGATCACAAATATATGCACGGCCCAATAATCTAATCGCAGTGTTTTGCACTGTTTGTAAACGTTTCAGCTGTCCTAACCCAATACCTGCATAAACTAAATTACCATAATCTAACTTCAACAATACAAAGGCATGAATTAACGTATGCAATGATTTCTCATCTAAAAAATCTCTAATAGCTCTAAGCTGTCTTAATGCCCCAAATCCTTTAGCAACAACGGTTGAAACCTGCTCCTCAAAAGTCCGATGACAACTGATTATAATCCCCAAGTACCTGAAGCTATTTACTAGCTTTATATTATGATTATTCAAAGAAATATCTATTTGAGGTGTTGTCTTATCTCCTGAGATATAGCATGCTATAGTCTCAGACATATTTAAAATCAACTTATGTTCACTCAGCCATTCTTCTATTCTATTTAAGCCAACTATAAGAAGACCTAAATCTAAAGTTGCAGGTGATAGTCTATAGACTAAGATGTTGTCTGCATAAATATATGTACTGATTCCTAGTTCCTGAATTTGTCGTGCTAAGGGACTCAGAAAGATATTAAATAGTAGAACTGGTAATAAAGCTGACCCTTGAGGTACACCACAATCTAGCGATTTATCCTGAGATATTGATTCCTCAGTGACCACTCTAAAAGTACGACCTCGGAGAAATGCTAAAAACCAGTCCCAAACTACTCCTGTTAAACCAATCTTATGTAAAAAGTTTAGTAAAAGACCATGATCCACTAGATCAAATGCTGAACTCAGATCTAATGACATTACCATAGCAAAGTCCCCCCATCCAAGATTGAGTGAGCCTCACTAAGAAAGCCTGCCAGCACTGTCTCAGTACTATGCATTGATCAAAACCTCGCTTGTCTTGGGTTAAGTACATTTGTTGATTTGATATGACAACATTTGTTCTAACACTATCCTCTCTGTTAATTTTGCGAAAAAACAAAGGATAGAAACTGGTCTATAACTAGCAGGATTCAACATATCTAAATCTTTTTTCTTCAGAATTGGTTACAGGTTAACATACATAATTTCAGTACAAGTTTACAATACAAGTTTTTATCCTATCATGACACATGCTAGGGGTCTAATATTAACCACCAGGACAGGTCTAATATTAATATACATAATATACAATTTGCCATAGTTATCCTTGCAGTGCAAGGTTTTCTGTACAAATTTTATCCTAATACATAATATAAAGATATTATCCTAATTCAACACATACTAGGGATCTAATATCAATGTCATAATATACAGTTTATAGGTTGAATTAGTCAGTTACAGTGCCAGATTTTTCCATAAAAGTTTTTATCCTAACGTAACACATATCGAGGGTCATGCATCCATATGCATTTCTTTGTCATATATCGGTCGTGGGTGGAAGAGTTAGGTAAACAGGTATGTTTTTATTGCTTTTCTAAAGTTGAGGAGTCCTTCAAGGGTTCTAATCTGCGGGGGCAGTTGATTCCAGTGGCTTGGTATGAAGTGAGAGTAGGAACGTCATTTAGCAGTTTGCAGTTGAAGGGCACGGCCAGGGGGCGTTTTGAGGTGCATTTCATCTTTGAATCGAAGGAACCTGTTCGTCACGTACAGAGGAAGCTTGGTCGTCACATAGCCCGGTGCCATGTCGTGCAAGGATTTGAATGCTAGCATCAGGTCCTTGAAGACACGTTTGGCTATGGGAAGCCAGTGAGCCAACAACAGAGCCTGGAAGAATGCGAAGCCACTTAAAAACTTAATAGAAGAAAAAAATAAACATGAACGGAAAAGACTGGCTCCTACTGTGTCCTTGTAGAAAAGCAACTGGAGACCAGAGGAATTTCCCAGGAACCATTGAGGCGATCACCGAAGGCAGTCCTGAGGTAAGAGGGGAGGGTCAGAAAAATTATGTAAATGAGGCTTCTTACAAGCAGTCTCACAACATGGGATGCATTACCTACTTGTCCAGGAAATGAGTGCGATTGTTCAAGAATGATGCTAACTGTTCATAGAGTACAGTAATATAACAAAATTCAAAGAATACAGCACAAGTCATAATAATATAAAAGACAAATGATAAATGTTTTGTGAATAGGAATCTAGCTTTCACCCTAAGACATTTACAGTCTTTTGGAGTAGTAGGCTTTCAATGAAACTATACTAGATGTAGATGCTAGAGCATACTAGAATACAGTATGGGTGACTTTGGAAGTAGCAACAATTATTATAATAATCAAACAATGTATTCAGACACAAGCAAGACATTGCTAATTATGGTGTAGCCTAATTTCATGCTCTTGCCTTTTAATATTTTTATTTATAACAAATGATGTGCTAGATGCACAATGTTGTATCATTATCGGTAATCAACTGTTGGAAGGCCTTCTTTTAGGAACTCTTATTGGCAAATTCAATGACACATATATATTCAAAATTATACCTACAAAAATATAGCTTAATTTTTGAACAATTATTAGAGATTATACTATATATACAGTAAATTTGCCTTCAGGTTGTTAAAAAAATTATATTATGACAAGTGTAGAATATTTTTATAATTGCTAACAATTGTTATTTACAACTACTTAGATTATTAGTATTATTATTATTTTTTTCTGAAATGAAATATAAAAAAGTTGACTTCCAAAGAGAAATGAAAATGGTATATGAAAACAATGGTTGAGAAGAGATGCAGTGGGGCATGTACTGTATCTGAGTGCATAAAGAAACAAATACTGAATGACTTCTAAAGTTACCTTGATCCCCTTGTAAGCAGCAAATAAAGCCAAGTAAGATATTTAGTATAGTTTGCAGAGTATTTTTGACCATTGTATTCATGCACAAGCACTTTCAGAATTGAACAGTCATTCGTGTGTTGCACAATCATGCTTTTCAAGCATGCCAGCAATAAATGAAACAGAAATTAAAGAATGCACTGAGTCTACAAATTCAGAAAGCTCATACCCTTGCATCACTTGGCAAATTCTGCACTAAACCTCCTACAGGATGGGGAGAAAAAAGGAAGCAATGTCAATGCTTCCAGCACACTTAAAGCTAAATTTTAAAAAAATGCCTACACTCTTTTTCATATGTCTCAGTATATGATATAAAACCTCTAATACGTCAGAATGTTTTATATATAGAAGCCTTTCTTAAATTATCCACCATGCCTAATAATCCGTGTTTTAACTTTATAAGCCCAGATTCCTACTACAACAATTTCCCCTTCAGAGAAAAATCCATCTAAGCCTTTTCTGATATTATGAAAACATGTTAAAAAAATCATCAGATAAAACTTCAGCAAATGGTGATATGGCAATCAGGAAAAAACATATAGGAAATGACTAAGCTCCAAATTCAGGGGTCTGTTTATAAAAATGCAATAACTATTTACTAGCAATGCACATTAACACGTATCACTGGAATTTTGTAAACAGATCCCATAAATATTGATGATTAGGAAGACAAAGAACACTTTGGGGGATGTTTATGAAGCTAGCATGGGTTTTAATGCACACTGTCCATTAGTGCAAATCATCATTAATGACTACTACACATTAAAACGGTGTCTCTCAAACTTTCTCAAGCCGGGGCATACTAAAGGTAGTGCGCAGCAGACGTCATCACATCAACGTCCGCGCATGTGCAGAGGCCCTCCATATGGGACCTGAGATGCCAATAGGGGGTGCCAGCAGGGAGAGGCCTACATCCAGTGTCCCCTCTCTAATGGAAGCATTGCCTACAAAGCTGAAGTAGCAATGCTGCTGCGGTAAATGCTCTGACGCCCATTCAATTCCTATGGGTACTGGAGCATTCAGAATGGGATTATTCATCACAGTCATTTCAGCATGGCCACTTCAGTGTCGCCATTTCATTGCTGCCAGTTCACCACGGGACCTTTCATCTTCGCTGTTTCAGCGTGGGCTAAAAGACTGAAGGGAAATCTTCAGGTAAACTTTGCCAGGCTGACAGATACAAGTGTACTTTGGTGTCTGAGAATGACACGGGGACAAATTTTCCCCATCCCCACAGGAACTCATTTTCCTGTCCCGTCCCCACGAGTTCTTTTCCTGTCCCTGCCCCATCCCTGCAAACTCCATCCTCATCTGCACAAGAATCAAACACTTTGAAATCATAAGTGTTCAACACTTTTGCAGTTAAGGTAGAGCTTACAGGAATGGGGCAGGGACAGCGACGATGACAAAACTCACAGGAACAGAACGGAAAAATTGAGTTCCTGAATGGGGACAAATTTGTCTTCATGTCATTCTCTAGTGTCAATCACCACCTGGGCTGGCAAACGAGCTGAACCGTGGATGTAGTTTGGGGGGTAGATGAAAGCAACCTAGTTTCAGTGTGTAAATAGTTTACTAAAGGAAACTGCATATGGAAACGGAAGGTAGATACTTTATAAGAAAGAGATGCATTTGTGGGGGAGCTTCGGTAGGTATCTCCCCCAAAATGAGCTCTTGTTCAGTATCAACTTCCCTTCCCCAGCACAGATTGATATGATTCAGCACTGTATCTTAAGCATGCATGTAGTTTGAAGGGGTATTGGGGGGGTATTGTCTCCCCCACCAAATGAGCTCTTGTTCAGCAGTTACTTACCTTAACAGGTGTTATCCGGTGACAACAGGCAGGTATTCCCACATGTGGATGAGGGGGAGAGTGTGACGCAATGGTTAAAGCTACAGCCTCACCACCCTGAGGTTGTGGGTTCAAACCCCACTGTTCCTTGTGACCCTGGGCAAGTCACTTAATCCCCCCATTGCCCCAGGTACATTAGGCAGATTGTGAGCCCACCGGGACAGACAAGGAAACATGCTTGAGTACCTGAATAAATTCATGTAAACCGTTCTGAGCTCCCCTGGGAGAATGGTATAGAAAATTGAATGAATAAATAAATAAATAGATGTCATCCACAGAGCCTGGTAAAGACAGCATTGAAAGTGAATTGTCACTTTTAAGTTTTAAGAAACTTTGTGACTGCCCGCGCAGCACATGTGCGAGTGCCTTCCCCCCATCCAACTTAGGCTTGCGGTACCTCAGTTCGGTAAGCAAGCTAAGAAGTCAACCCAGGGAGGTGGTAGGGATGTGAGAATATCTGTCTGCTGTCCCTGGATAACACCTGTTACGGTAAGTAATTGTGCTTTATGCTAGAACAAGCATGCAGTATATTCTCACATGTGGGACTCCCTAGCTGAAGGTAATGGGATGGAGGGAGAGTTGGCCATTAAGAAGAAAATAAATTCTGTAATACTGCTTGGCCAAAATGACCATCTCATCTGGAATAGGATTCTAGATAGTAGTGAGATGTGAAAATATGGATTGAGGACCAAGTAGCTGCTTTGCACATTTCATCAATAGGAGTGGAATGTAAGAAAGCTATTGATGCTGCCATAGCTCAGACTTTGTGTGCTATTACACATCCCTCCAACTATACAGGTTACTAGCCATGTAGAAATAGTCCTTTTGGTTACAGGCTTTCCCAATCTGTTAGGATCAAAGGAGATGAACAGTTAAGGTGATGTCCTGTGTGACTTAGTTCTTTGTATGTAGTAAGCCAAGGCATGTTTACAGTCCAATGTATTAAAAGCTGTTTCTCCAGGATGAGAATGAGGCTTTGGAAAGAATATTTATTTATTCAATTTTCTATACCGTTCTCCCAAGAAAGCTCAGAATACTAGTAGCACAATAGATTGATTGAGATGGAATTCCGTGACCACTTTTGGAAGAAATTTAGGATGAGTGTGGAGGACCACCTTATCATGATGAAATACTGTGAACGGTGGGTCCGACACCAAGGCTTGGAATTCACTCACTCTACAGGCAGACGTGAGAGTGATTAAGAAGACTACTTTCCAAGTGAGAAACTTGAGATGAAAATAAGCCATTGATTCAAATGGTGATATCATCAAAGTTGTAAGTACTACATTAAGATCCCAGACAACTGGAGGTGGCTAGAGTGGAGGTTTTGAATTGAAAAGTCCTTTCATAAACCTGGAAATAAGTGGATGAGCGGCCAGAGATTTATTGTTGACAGGAAGGTGAAAAGCACTAATAACACTGAGGTGAACTCTGACCAAAGTAGTTTTTAGTCCAGAACTGGAAAGATGCAAAAGATAATCCAGCACTGATGACAGAGATGAAAATGGAGCATCTTGCTGGTGGAAAACATACCATGTATGGAAACGAGCCAACTTTTGTTGATAGCATTGCTGAGTAGAAATTTTTCTGGAAGCAGCTATAATGGCTTGTACAGTATCACAGAGATTAGGGTCTGTTTAAGTCAATCTAAGAGGTACCAAGCTGTGAGGTGCAGCAATTTCAGATTGGGATGTAAAAAAGACCCTTGACTCTGAGTGAGCAGAGATGAAAAGATCTTCAAGATGATTGGCTCTCTGGCACAAAGCTCAAGTAGAAGGGAGTACCAAGGTTTCCTGGGCCACCGAAGAGCTATGAGGATAGTGATGGCTGACTGTGTTTTGAGTTGGACCAACGTCTTGAAAATGAGAGGGATTGGAGGAAAGATGTATAAGAATTTGTCCATCCAATCCAGAAGAAAGGAATCTGCCTCTAGATGTTGAGGAGAATATTGCCTGGAACAGTACAGAGACAATTTGTGATTGTGGGGAGAAGCAAACAGATCTATCTGAGGAATTCCTCATAGTGAAAAAATGTGGCGTAACACTTTGAAGTTGAGAGTACACTCATGCAGTCAAAGAAATCTGCTGAGTTTGTTCGCTAGAGTGTTCAGAGATCCCTGCACATACATAGCTTTGAGAAATATGTTGTGAGAAATTGCCCAATTCCAAATGTATTGGGCTTCCTCACATAGAAAGTGAAAGCCAGTTCCTTCTTGCATGTTGATGTAATATATTGCTACTTGGTTGTCTGTGTGAACTAGGAGGACTTGATTGGAAAGGCTGCTCTGAAAGGTTTGAAGAACATATCGAATTGCTCCAAGTTTCAACAGGTTGATGTGAAATGTTTTTTCCCAAACCAACTGCTTTGAATACGAAGGCAGTCCAGGTGGGCTCCCCAAGCATACATGGATGCGTCTGTGGTAAGCATCTTCTGATGTGGAGGAATGTGAAATAGGAGACCCCTGGATAGATTTGTTGGATCCAGCCACCATCGAAGTGATTGATGAAGAGATGAGGTGACTGTAATCTTTTGAGAGAAGGGGTCAAGGACTTAAGACCACTGAGAGGCTAGGGTCCACTGAGCTGTTTAGAGATGAAGTTTTGCAAAAGGCGTTACATGTACTGTGGAAGCCATGTAACCCAAGAGATGCATCATTTGCTTGGCTGAAATGGTTTGTAGGAGAGAGACCTGTTCGCAAAGATTAGCATATCTTGTCTTTGCTGCAGAAGGAAAGCTCTTTGATGCACTGTGTCAAGAAGTGCTCCTATGAATTGAAGCCGATTGTAGGGTTGAAGTTGAGATTTTGGGAAGTTGACTTCAAACCCTAAATGTTGCAGAAATGCTATTGTCAAGTTTGTTGTGGACAGCACCGTTTGAGGAGATATAGCTTTTCTTAGACAATTGGCCAGATATGGAAAAACTTGCAACCCGTGATTTCATAAAGCTGCTGCCACTACTACTAGGCACTTGATTAACACTCTTGGAGAGGACACCAGGCTGAATGTAAGGACCTTGTACTGAAAGTGACGGTGAGCCAAACAAAATCGCAGGAACTTTCTGTGAGCAGAGTGTATGGGTATTTATTTATTTATTCAATTTTCTATACCGTTCTCCCAGGAGAGCTCAGAACGGTTTACATGAGTTTATTCAGGTACTCAAGCATGTTTCCCTGTCTGTCCTGATGTGCTCACAATCTATCTAATGTACCTTGGGCCAATGGGGGGATTAAGTGACTTGCCCAGGGTCACAAGGAGCAGCGTGGGTTTGAACCCACAACCCCAGGGTGCTGAGGCTGTAGCTTTAACCACTGCGCCACCTCTTTGAGGTCTAGAGAGCATAGCCATTTGTTTTGATCCAAAAGGGGATAAAGGGTCCCGAGGGGGTAGAGACAATGTCCAAATCTGTCCATGGTCCAACCCTCACATCCTGGTGGTGCAGGGGCTTAAACCCTGGTGCTAGAAGACTTTTTGAGGGTGGACTCTTCCAGCAGCAATTGGTGTTGAAGCTGTGGCTTATCAAACCCTAGACAGGAGATGATTCTATAGAGAGAGTCAATTTTCCTGGGGGCTGCAGTGATCATGAGAGGAGTTTCCCAGTTATGAAATAAAGCTTCTTTTAGCAGACTATGTAACGTCAGCTTGAGAAGCTACTTAGGTGGGTCATCATAGTCCAAAGCATCTAAGAACTCTACCCTGGGCTCAGTGTCTCCCTCTAGCTTGACCGGCAGAGCCTATCCCAACTGTCTCACATATTTAGTGAAAGAGAGTCCTTCACAATCAGAATCAATAGGGTGCTGAGACAAGTCAGAATCAACTGTCCGAACCTCAGGAGATTCTCTGAAAGATGATGCATGAGGAGAAGAATGGTGAGATTGGCGAGATGATGCGTCACGGTGCCTTTGGTACCAATCCGATGAGGAGAAAGAAGAGCGATGGGAAGGTCTCTTAGTCTCAGTAGCATGGGATCGATGCTTTGATGCAAAACATCTAGTCGAAGAAGAGCAACGACACATCAAAGAAGAATGTCACTGCCTCAAGGAAGAGAGACGGTGCTTCAATGAAAAGTGATGCTCAGATCGATGCCTTGATGAAGAGCATAGATGTGCACTAGTCGATCAATGCAATACTGATCGATGCCTCAATGAAGACCTGGTACCCTGTGGCCTCGATGTTCTATGCTGAGACTGGGCTCGTATTGAGGGAGTGGAAAACAGTGGTGCTGCATGCATCTTCAGGATGTCTCCAAGCTACCTCTGAAAGAACTCATTGAGTTGCTCTTTGAAGAATTGCCCCAGTACCTTTAGCTGAAGAGCCGATACCATCGGTGCAGCAGGGTGTCTTGGGTGGGTGACCTCGGCGAGTATGCACGCCCTGAAGGAGACAACCCCTGTGGAGATGATGACATTGCTGCTTAGCCTGCATCGAAGGACTCGATGCGGAAGAGGCTTCCAATGTTGGCTGGGAAGAGGATGGCTTCTTAGCTGGCTTCCCTGATGCCAGGATGTCATCCGATTCCAAGGTTCATGCAGATGTGTCTAGCTTTTAAAGAACGCTTCTGTAGGGTAGAACAGCACAGGCAAGATTTCACATGATGTTCAGGGCCTAAGCTAAACTAAACTAAAACTAAACTAAACCTTAAGTTTATATATCGCATCTTCTCCATAGAGATAGAGCTTGGCACGGTTTACAGGAACTTTAAAATAAGGAAGGAAAAACATAATAAGAATTAGTGATTATAAAGAGGGTAGAGAGATTTACATTTTTGGGAATAGCCAAGTTTTCAGATGCTTTCGGAATAATTGGAGGGAGCCCAGATTTTACAGCAGGGCAGGAAGGTTATTCCAAAGCTCAGTGAATTTGAAGAAAAGAGATTTCCCTAATTTTCCCCGATAGATGACACCTTTTAGCGAGGGGAAAGATAGTTCAAATTCTGGTAGTGTCAGGCCTTGAAGAATTCCAGGATAGTGGAATTAGGGGAGGAAGAGTGCTATGTAGGATCTTGAATGTTAGGCAGGTACATTTAACGTGCACCCTAGAAATTACTGGAAGCCAGTAAAGTTTTGTCAGAAGCAGGGAAACATGATCAAATTTACTTCTTGTGAAGATCAACCTAGCTGCAGTGTTCTGGATCCGCTGAAGTCTTTGAAGACTTTTCTTGGTTAGACTTAGATAGATGGAGTTAGAGTAGTCCAGTCTGGAAAGAATGATAGAGTGTAGAAGGACAGCAAAATGTTGTTGGTGGAAGCAGGATCTCACTTTTCTCAACATGTGAAGACTAAAGAAACATTTTTTTTACCAGAGAGTTGAGATGGTCATTAAAAGAAAGTGTAGAGTCAATAATGATGCCCAGAACTTTGCTTGAGAATTTGATCTGCAGTGTGGGACCAGAAGGTAATGAAATGAGTGTGGGTAGCTGATCTAATTTTGGGCCAAGCCAGAGAAGTTTTGTTTTGGACTCGTTCAGCTTCATTTGTACAGTGAGGGCCCAGGATTGGAGTTTCATTATGCATGCTATTATATTCTCAATGAGGTTAGTAAAGTTCGAATCTATCTGACGAAGGACAAGGATGTCATCTGCGTATGTATATAATGTTTCAGAGGGAGACAGATGGAAGCTGCACTGCAAACACCAGCTATGTCGGTCAGTTAAGGATATAAGCTACTGACATTGACAGCACTTTTTAAAACCCGTCAATGACTTCGACATGGACGTGAAAATAGCATCAACGAGGTAAAACTCAATCTTTAAGTGTGTTAACTGAAAAAAAAATAAAAGAAGACCGAAGGTTGAAAACCTTAAATGCCTCACACAATGGCACAAACAATCTCCAAAGGGGCAGAAGCCTGTCGTGAGGGAATGAAAAAAATTATAAATAAATAAATATGGACTGTATATATATATATATATATATATATATATATATATATATACAGTCATGTGAAAAAATTAGGACACCCAATGACATATTCAGTTCTTTCTTAAGAAATGTTCACATATTGATGTCAAATCTTTTTTTTATTGATCTCTGGATAAGAAAGTGATGTAACTGCAGGTAAACAACAAAGGTTTTCCTTGATTTACTCAAGAAACAAAAGAGATCCACAAAAATGTGTATTCTAACTGAGGAATAAATTAGGACACCCCACATATCCTCCCACTTAAAGTGGCTCAAATCACAACAGGTGTATCACATTAGGTGCACATGATTAGAACATTGTTACTCAGCATTTTGAAGGAGGTTTGCCCTACTTAAACCTCAGACATTTAGTTTGGTGTGCTCATGACTGCTGCGGTGAGAGTGAGCACCATGGTGAGATCAAAAGAGCTGTCTGAGGCCTTCAGAAAGAAGATTGTAGCAGCTTATAAGTCTGGTAAGGGATTTAAAAGGATCCTGAAAGAATTTAACATTAGCCATTCCAGGGTCCGGAAAATAGTGTACAAGTGGAGGACTTTCCAAACAACTGCCAACATGCCCACTGCCAACTGCCAACATGCCGTCCAAGCAAGTTGACCCCCAGAGGAGACCGCAAGATGCTAAAAGAAGTCTCCAAAAACCCTAGAACGTGATGTGAAAGTGCATGCCTCTACAATCAGAAAGAAACTGCACAAATTTAACTTGAATGGAAGGTGTGCAAGGAGGAATCCATTGCTCTCTAAGAGAAACATCAAGGCCAGACTGAAGTTTGCCAGAGATAACATAGACAAATACCAGGACTTCTGAAATAGTGTTCTATGGACAGATGAGTCTAAAATTGAATTATTTGGGCACCAGAAAAGAGGACATGTTTGGCGTACACCAAATACAGCATTCCAGGAAAAGAACCTAATACCAGCTGTGAAGCATGGAGGTGGAAGTGTCATGGTTTGGGGATGCTTTGCTACAGCAGGATCTGGCCAGCTCATCATCATATAATCCACCATGAATTCTACCGTGTATCAGAGGGTGCTTGAGGAACATATGAGACCATCTGTAAGAAAATTAAAGTGGACATGGAACTGGACACTGCAATACAACAATGACCCAAAACATACCAGTAAATCTACCAAGGACTGGCTGAAAACTAAGAAATGAAGAGTCCTGGAGTGGCCGAGTCAAAGCCCTGATCTTAATCCCACTGAGATGCTGTGGGGTGATTTGAAGTGGACTGTACATGCAAGAAACACCTCAAACATCTCACAGCTGAAAGAAATCTGCATTGAGGAGTGGGCCGAACTTTCCTCAGACCGATGTAGATGGCTACAAGAAGCATCTCACTGCAGTTATTTCAGCCAAAGGGGGTAACACTAGCTATTAGGGTGTAGGGTATCCTAATTTATTCCTCAGTCAGAATATACATTTTTGTGGATATCTTTTGTTTCATGAGTAAATCAAGGGAAAATTTTTGTTGTTTACCTACAATTACATCACTTTCTTTTCCAGAGATAAATAAATAAAAAGTTTTGACATCGATATGTGAACATTTCTTAAGAAAGAACTGAATATTTTATGGGATGTCCTAACTTTTTCACGACTGTATATAGTAAAACCTTGGATTGCAAGTAACTAGGTATGCAAGTGTTTTGCAAGACAAGCAAAACATTTTATCAAATTTTAACTTGATATACAAGCAAGGTCTTGTAATACAAGTACATACACTATATATGCTTCACATCATCACAACTGAGCCGATGGTTCTTCTTTCTCTGACGCTGCAAGTGTGTAGTGACTGTTCTAAACAAGTAAAGTCTTTCAGTACGAGTACATACAGTATACATGCTTCACATCATCAAAGCTGAGCCGATGGTTCTTCTCTCTCTGATGCTGCAGGAGTATAGTGACTGTTCTAAATGAGCGAGGTCTTGCAATACAAGTATGTATAGTATTTTGTATTAAAGTTTTTGGGCTGTGGAACGATTGTCTGAGTTTCCATTATTTCTTATGGGAAAATTCGCTTTGATATACCAGTGTTTTGGATTACAAGCATAGTTTCGGAACTAATTATGCTCATAAGCTAAGGTTTTACTGTATATATTTTTTAAAATGAAAAGAAAATGAGACTAAAATAAAATCTAAAATAAAGGCCGATAAGCCGAGAATACAGCGGGTCAAAGGCATGCGAACCAGACAAAGTCCAGACACAACTTCTTCACTCCATGGAGAACGAAGAACTGAGATACCACGAGACTACGTCGGGCAGGAAGGCACTCGCGCATGTGCATGCGGGCAGTTGTAAAGTTTCTTAAAACTTAAAGTAACAGTTCACTTTCAATGCTGTCCATACCGGGCTCCGTGGAAGACATCACCCACATGTGAGAATATGCTGCCTACTTGACCTTAACTCCCTCCACTGCATGGATTGGGACAATTCAGCACTGAAATGGCCGCCCTGAAACAGTATCGCTGAACTTGCCGTGATGAACTGATTGCACTGAAACAGCTGCACTGGATTGTCCACACTCATATCACCTCTCGTCTAGATTATTGAAACTTGCTTCTCACAAATCTTCCACTAAACCATCTCTCTCTCCTTTAATCCATTCAAAATTCAGCTGCATGATTTATATTTCTCCAGTGTTACTATGCTCACATTATTCCTCTCCTGAAGTAACTCCGTTGGCTCCGCATACAATTCAAACTCCTCTTATTGACTTACAAATGAATTCACTCTGTATCTCCTCAATATCTCTCCTCATACTCCTCACCAGGAACTCCATTCATTGGATACGTCTCTCTTATCTGTACCTTTCTCCTCTACTGCCAACTCCAGACTCCATTCCTTCTATCTTGCTGCAACATAGGCCTAGAATATATGTCAAGCTCCTTTGGCAGTATTCAAATCTAGGTTAAAAGCCCACTTTTTCGAGGCTGCTTTTAACTCCTAATTCCTGCTCACTTGTAAAGTACCCATGTCTGTTTTATCATTCCCTCTGTTAGAAATTCCCTAACACTTTATTTGCAAGTTCTACTGAGCAGGGATTGTTTCTTACATGTTTAATGTACAGCACTGTGTACATCTAGCAATGAAATAATATAGAAATGTATAGTAGTAGTGGTAATAGTATTTGGGATTCGGCCAGGTACTTGTGACTAGGATTGTTCACTGTTGGAAAAGGATACTGGGCTAGTTGGACTTTTGGTCTGTCTCAGAATAGGTATTCTTTTGTTTTATGATGCAAATATCTACATGATGTTAGATTTCACATTAGGAGTCACCATCCATGAAAATGATCTACATGCTATTATAGACTATATGATGTTGAAATCTTCTACTCATTGTGCAGTGGTGGAGTAGCCTAATGGTAGTACAGTGGGCTACGAGCCAGGGGAAATGGGTACAAATTGCCACTACAGCTCCTTGTGACACTGGTAAAGTCACATAACCTTCCAGTATTCCAGGTATAAAAACTTAGATTTTGAGCCCACAAGGGACAGAGAAAGTACCTGAATATAATAACAACAAAAAATTTTATTTATATAACGCTATACATCTGGTAATTCGATGCGGTTAACAGAATTATCTAAAGGATGAACAAAGGCAGTACATAGCACAAGAACAGTGGTCTAGGCTGGGCAAAGTCGTAGAAGTATACAGATACATAGATCAGTATTCTATCATGAACTTATTGCACAAAAGAGTTTTTAGGTTACATCTGAAGTGCATGTATGAGGAGGACAACAATATAATGGGGAGCAGCTCCTGAATCAGATGGGCTGCCTGGAAGGATAACAATTTTGACACATGTTTTTTTGCAATCCTCCTTATAAGGAGGGGAAGGAAAAGATGGCGTTATTGAGCAAAGAGCGGGTGTAGGTAGCAAATTCAAACATCTCCATCATGTAGCTCGGTAGAAGGGCCATGGAGGGCCTTGTACATGAAGCATCCAAATTTGAAGAGAGGGCGGGTCTCGATGGGGAGCCAATAGAGTTGTTTATAATAGGGCATGACATGGCCTGATTTCTTCAGGTTGAAGATGAGTCTTAAGGCTAAATGTTGAATCATAATGTTTGTAATGAATGTAATGTTTTTGAGGGTATGAGAGATATACAGTGTTACAATAGTCCAGGATGCTAAGGATCAGTGATTGAGAGAGGATCTAGAACGGGAGAGGATCCAAATAAGATCGAATAGATCACAGTTTCCAGAGAGTGGCAAAGCCTTTACATATGGCAGCATCTACTTGGGCTGTCATGGTAAGCTTCTGGTCTAGTGTCACTCCCAGGATCTTGATGGTTGATTGTAATGCCTGGGGATTGTCCTTAATAGTGATGCTGTCTTTGTTCGAGGTTGATGCGTTTACGAAGAAGAGTTTAGATTTTTCAGAGTTCAGTTTCAGTTTGTGACCCTCATCTAATCTTCCATTACATTGATAATGTCGTTGACTCACCTAGACTCTTTTGAAGGTACGGAGGAGGGGATTGGAAGGAGAATTGTGATGTCATCCACGTAGCTATAGCTTTTTACTCCTATGGATGCCAGTCAGCTCCCCAGTGAGCACAGGTAAAATGTAAACCACTTTGGTTCTTCCACAGAAAGGCAGTATATCAATACATTCCCCTTTCCTTCCTTACCCTTTCCAAATAAGCAAATACTGTTAGAAACTATTAGGAAATAAGTAGATAATAAAACAAAGAATATCATAATGTATCTTTATTGCTCTATGGTGCAACTGCACCTTGAGTATTGCATGCAATTCTAGTCATTGCATCTCATAAAAGATATACCACAGAATTACAAAAGCTACAGAGAAGGGTGCTAAAAATGTTAAAGGGGATGGAATGACTCTCATAAGAGGAAAGGTTACATAAGTTATGGCTCTTTAGCTTGCAGAAGAGACAGCTGAAGGGAGATATAATAGAGATCTTAGTTATCTGTATCTCGTTTTTGTTCAGTTATGTATTTTACCTTGTAACCCGTTCTGAGCTCTCTAGGGAGGATGGGATTTAAAATGAATTAAATAAAAAATAAATGAATAAATCTATATGTGAATCAGTTGTTTACTCTTTCGAAAAGCACAAAGGCAAGAGAACTCACCAAAAGGTCACATAGCGATACTTTCAAAACAAATAGGAGAAAATATTTTTGACTCAGTGCATAGTTAAGCTCTGGAACTTGTTCCTAGAGGATATGGTAAAAGCCATTAGTATATCAGGATTTAAGAAAGGTTTGGACAAATTTCTGGAGGAAGTCCATAAACTCTTATACACCAGGGAAAAGTCACCACCTTTCGCTAGGAGTACGTAACATGAAAACTATCTACCTTTTCGGATTCTGCTAAGTACATCTCACATGGCCTGGCCACTGTTGAAAATAGGACACTGAGCTTGCTGAACCTTTCGTCTGCCTCCAGCATAGCAATTGCTACAGTCTTATTTAACATATACCCTGAATCAGTTTCAAGTTTATTCAAATTTTGATAAAATGCTAATCATAAATTCTAAGGGGTTCATAATCGAAAGAGAACAACATTCAAAAACCGGCCTAAGTTGGCACTTGGACGAACATTTCTCAAAAACGTCCAAGTGCCGATAATAAAACCGGGTTTTGGACGTATTTAAAAACGACCTAGGCCTTCATAGTGCCGCTCAACGTCCAAAGCTAAATTGGGCATTTCGGGAGGCGTGTTGAGGGCGGGAGTTGGGCAGGACGTGGGCCGGCTTAGACTTAGTCATACAGCATGTATAACCCAAAGTTTAACAATAGAGCCTAGACGGAACTTGGACGTTGTTACTCATATCAGTGTTCTTCAACCACCGGTCCATGGACCAGTGCCGGTCCACAGAAATTTCCTGCCGGTCCACAGGGCCAGCACGTGCATCAGGCCCAAAACAGTGTTCTTCAACCGCCGGTCCACAGTGCGATCGATGCGGCATTAACTTCGAGCCAGCTCCCTCTTCCTAACTGATTCAGTGCACAAAGCCACAGGCAGTGGCTCCTACGGGCATCCTGCGCCTGAACCAGAAGCATTGAAAACACATAACACAGACCCCCCATACACTACCCCAGTGATCACCAACACCCCCCCACCCCCATAAAAATTTTAATCATAACTTTAAATTTCAGCCTCCAGACCATCATCATCTGGCCGCCTAGCATAGGAAAGCCTAGTCGTCAAGCCCAGAGGCAGCTTAAGTTGTCTTGGGAGTGGGTTAGGAACCCACAGAGAGGAGGACCCATGCCCATAAGCCCCTGTAATCACTGCATTGATATTGAAACATGTGCACTGCCTTATACACCCCCAAAACCATTTTTTACTGGCATATAAGTGGCTCCTGCAGCCATAAGGGCTATTGCGGTGGTAGATAAGTGGGTCTAGGGGATTCTGGAGATGGTCTGGGGGGCTCACCATAACCTATAAGGGAGCTGTAGTGAGGAGAAGCCATGGCACCCTTTTTGTGAAGTTCACAGCAGTGCTCTGTAAGGTACCCCACTATTTAGGTGGCATATCTGGGTGTGCAGTCCATCACTTTGCAGATCCCTCCCACGTCCAACAGGGCTTGTTCTAGGCGTTTTGGACTTGGACGGAAAGTTGGACGGAAATGTGGTATAAAGATAGACAATTTAGTGGCTTGGACGATCAGATTCGCAGGACATATAATTAGACAATTTTCAAAACTAAAAAAAAGTTGGATGTATCTTTCGAAAATGTAGGCTTTTTTTAACTTTGGACGACTTGCAAGATGGACGTAAATGGACTTAGACGTCCCTTTCAATTATGCCCCTCTAAGTGTTTTACAATAAAAAGGGAAACATTTATCATACTAAATAATGACTGGACAAAAATATGATATACGTTAAAAAAAACAAGAGGAAAGTGAGGGAACTACAATTTAAAAGAAAAGAGAATATATAGATGAAACCATTAAGCAAAGAAGAGATTATGTATGCTGTCTTTTCTATAGCTCCAGCTGATCCAGAGAACTAAAATCAGGTACGACACATGGCAGCACCTAGTACTACCACTGAGACACAAGATTAGCCCAAATATAACTCTTCTATTGTGTTATTCTCTCTCTATTCAGAAAAACTGATCTGAAAACAGTAGTTCAATCCCCGATATGCCAAGTATTGAGCAATAGAACACTCTATATTTAGGATTACTAAATATACTCATAAATTGCAAATGATACAAAACAATGTAGCTTGCAGGGTGACAGGCTTCAAATCCAGTAATCATAGTGTATTATAGATATATCTTTATTGATTTTTTAACACAAAATACACAAAGTTAACAACTGTATGTTCTAGATTAGGTATCATTGTTTACACAACAGAGATCCATAAATCAGCGTTCTTTATACATTGTCATTTTCATCATTATATCCTTTATTATAGCATGGGGGCAGTAGTTGCACTGACCTCAGAATATGAGTAATAGTTTTGCTCTGCATCTCTCTTCCCCCCACACACACCCCTAGCAGTGGCTTACATCTAGTTTTACTAATCATCTCTTCAAAGACCCCTTAATCAAAAGAAAACTCCTCATTCTTGGCAGTAATGCTTCCCACATAGGATCTCAATTTTTGGGGGAAAGTCTACCATCTTCCAGCTGAATGCTTTTCCATAATCATTAACTCATATAGTATAAGAGGTATAAGCGGGCTATAAATAAATAGATAACAAAATATCCTTATGTGCCAACAGACAAGGCTTACAAGGCAGTTATTCCTCCCCATCTGATAAAAGTATGTAAAGACTCAAATGCATCAAACAGAACTACTAGGATTGTTTAGAGCAGTGTTCTTCAGCCGCCAGTCCACAGTCCCTCTTTCTCACTGCCGTGTTGTACAAAGCCGTGGGCAGTGGCTCCTACACCGGAACCCTTCTCTCTGACATCAGAGAGAAGGCTTCCAGATGAGGCATGGAATGCAGTAATGAGGAAGAGGGAGCCAGCCCAAAGATAATAATGGGGACGGCATAAAACGGCGAGGCAGGAGCAGGCCAGAAGGTAAAGCACAACATGGAGGGACGGAGACAACAAAGGTAGGGGGAATGATTTTTTTTTTGAATTTAGTGATTGAATTGTCAATTTTGAGAATTTACATCTGCTGTCTGTATTTTACACTGTTCAGGAAGAAATTAATTTGTTTCTTTTTCTCTGGGTTTGTACTGCATGCAGAGTCTTGCATCTTAGGGTTTGTTTGTATATATTAGTACTTTTAGTTTTTGGTCCTGTATTTGCATGACGTTATCTGTTTTCTTGTAGGAATGAATGTTGAAAAGCATTCAGTGTGCTTTGTGTAGTTTAATTTTGTGGTTAACCATTGTGTTGTTAATAAAATTATATTGTGTGTGTATATATTGTGACAGGGAAGCTCCTGTCATGGTTAAGAAGACAGCTAACCCAGTCCAATGTACAGCCCTCAAACCTGCAATCCCTAAAATAAAACTTGTATATCCTGCTAAAAGCCCTAGTTTAGGACAGAAGGAAAGAAAAGAGAAAAGGTAGGTGATGTCACAGTCAGGAAGGGCAGAGAAAACACAGTCTATCCCCTATTATTCCTTTCCCAGAGCTATGGAGAAACATAGGATCAACCCAGAAAGGGGTGGAGTTAGCCATCAAGCTCTGCAGTCACTTAAGCCTCAAGCAGGAGGACTGCAAATGGATAAATTATCCTCAACTGATTCTAACAGGAGAAGCAGAACAGAGCACACTGAAAGCAGCCCAACGCTCTCTGCAAACCACCAGGAACGTATGATTGCCCTAGGGAGAAGAATCCAGCAGCTGGCTAGGTACAGTGAATTCCCAGGGGAGCCTGAGGGGGTAGGGCTAGAGGTTCTTTCAGATGGAGAAGAACCTGGCCAGGAAACTTTCCCAAACACCCACAGAGGGGGATGGGAGGTGGGGAGTGAAGCAGGGGAATTTATAGAGACAGAAAATGACTATAGCCCCAGTGACACAGGGTGGAGGTGGTGCAGTGAAGCTGAAGCAGAGTTAAGTGGGCCAGATGAATGGATGTAGACCTGATTCATGAGTTATAAACTGAATCATTCCTCCTTGCAAAGTAAGGACTGCACAGAGAAGCCTGTGCTTAATTAATGTCATAGAAGCAGAAGGCAGCAGAGTCTGTCCATTTGAACCAGGCTTAAAAGCCGTATTGGCAAGTAAGTCCCTAGGTAACAGAAGCTCTAGGACTGTGATAGCATTTGGGAGGGTCTGAAGAACTGAGTGAAAAGGGAGGCTTGCTCCACACAGCCTGCAAAGCAGGGCTGTGAAAGTCCTTATCAGGGGCCAAGTGCTAGAAAGGAAAACAGTGGCAGAGAAAATGTTTTTTTTTCTCTCTGTGGGAAAAGTGTATGGAAGAAGGACGGGCACCTACAGTGCTCAGCCAGTGCTGGCAAGAACTGGTGCTAGTAGAAGCCAGCTGCCCTAAGGAGGGAGAATTGAGGGCATTTGTGAGACTGGAAAGCCTGTTTTGATTTTTGGTTTATCTTTTCGCTGACAAGGACTGTCCACGTCCATGAACTAAATTACAGATAGCATGCATTGGAACTAAAGGGAGGAACTGTATAATTGATGCCTGTGAGAAACAATTGTCTGTTTTGGAATTTTTCTTTTGCCTTATAGTAAACCCGGTGAAGTTTTGTTTGAGAGAAATCCAGTGTCCGGGTTTTCCTTCCAGCAGCCATATAAAAGGCTCACTGAAAATCTTACCTGCGGTCCGAGCCGGGGTTTACCTGGAGCTTGGCCCAGCCACAATATATGAAAAATGAATGGAAAAAATGGTGTTACAATTAGTACTATTATGGGGTGGGGTCTGGGGTGGAGATGGGCGGGGTCTGGCCCACGACTTAGCCCAGTGTTCTTCAACTGCTGGTCTGTGGACTGGTGCTGGTCCACAAAATAATTATTTTATTTCCGCTGGTCCATAGGTGTCAAAAGGTTGAAGAACACTGGTTTAGAGCAATGCCTCAGCTATAGTCCCTTTTAAGTACATAGATAATCTCTCATTCTCAGTATTGTTGAATCTTTACACACATTTTCAGAACATATGAGATAGTGGCACTCTCCTCCCTGCATTTAAGATAGTTCCCACTTGATGTTATAGGCAGGGGTGTCAAAGTCCCTCCTCGAGGACCACAATCCAATCAGGTTTTCAGGATTTCTCCATTGAATATGCATGAGATTTATTAGCACACAACGAAAGCAGTGCATGCAAATAGATCTCATGCATATTCAATGGGGAAATCCTGAAAACCCGACTGGATTGGGCCCTCAAGGAGGGACTTTGATACCCCTGTGTAATAGGACTAGATTCACTAACCTCCGATCCATGTCCGTTTGCATGCAGGCTGATGAATTCACTAAAGGCCTGCATGCAAATGGAGACGATCGTTGGCACGCCCACAGCCAACTGCACGGATCACTAGAGCTCTGACAGTAGTGACAGGAGCAACAGCACTCCGATCACGGCTGTTAGGGCTTCTGCTGGCTTTTACATTTTTTTTTAATCGGGCAGATATTTTGCGTGTTTTACATACGCAAAATATCAGCCCGATTTAAAAAAAAATTAAACTCACCCTCCCAACAAGTGCCCCGAACCTCCCAAAAATGTGCCCCGCAGCTGCCGCCCTTTAACATTATGGCAGGAGGGTTCCCACTCCCTCCTGCCATCGGTCCCACCCACCAACCCAAAAACAAACAGCAGAAGGAATGCCAACTCCCTCCTGCCACTCGCCGGATGCCCCCTCCCCACCTTCCCCATACCTTTAACGGAGCAGGAGGGGTGCTCAATCCCTCCTGCTCCAATGCCTCCTGCGACGTGTCTGAGGCCTTGGGCCCCTCCCTGGTGCTCAGGCGCCTCGGGCTCCTCTCTTGGGAGGGGCCTGAGGCGCCTCAGCCAATCAGGGACTTCCTTAGTGAGGATCTAAGGCAGTCCCTGATTGGCCAGTAAAGTATGGCTGTTTCATTTCGGACAGTTCAGTGTGGCCAGTTCAGTGTACCTAGTTTACCACGACCATTTAATTGTGGCCTTTACAGAATGGTGGGCTGTACGATGCCGCAATCATTTCTCCAGGCCTGTATCTCTCTGCTGCAAATGTAGCAGAAAAGTCATGGGGGGGGGGGTGGGGGTGACACCCTCCATCCCCTGCATGAAAAAGCGGAGAGAAATTTTTTTCATACACACAAGAAACAAGCCTCCTTCCTGGGCAAAATGGAGAAAGGTCTCACTCGGAAAGTTGAGGTTACCAAAATGGGTTATTATACATGATTTTAAAGGCAACAGTCTTCCTTGCTGCAATGAAACATCTCACAATGCTGAAAGTTCTCAGATGAAACATCCTACAATGAGCCAGCCACACTACACTGCCCGAGATGAAATGGCAGTGCTGAAACATCTGAGCTTAACTGGCTATGCTGAAATATCCCATTCCAGCAACAAAGGGAATCCAATGTGGCAAGAGCAGTCTAAACAAAGTACAGTACATACAGTATTCAGTAAGTTGTACATGTAAGAGAGAGCCCTACCCATTGTCCTTCCATGCTCTACTTATATGAATACCCCCTGCATTTGCATGCTATGCTACTTACACAAACCCTTAAAGAACAGCACCTAGGTGGAATGTTACTACTATTTGGGTTTTTGCCAGGTACTAGCAACATAGAAACATGATGGCAGATAAAGGCCAAATGGCCTATCTAGTCTGCCCATCTGCAGTAACCATTATCTCTTTCTCTCCCAGAGATCTCACGTGCCTATCCCAGGCTTTCTTAAATTCAGACATCTTACCTCTTCCAGGAGATTGTTCTACGCATCTACCACCCTTTCTGTAAAAAAAGTATTTCCTTAGATTACTCCTGAGCCTATTACCTCTTAACTTCATCCTATGCCCTCTCATTCCAGAGCTTCCTTTCAAATGAAAGAGACTTGACTCATGTGCATTTATGCCATGTATTTAAATCTCTCTATCATATCTTCCCTTTCCTGCCTTTCCTCCAAAGTATACAGATTGAGATCTTTAAGTCTGTCACCATATGCCTTATGATGAAGACCACGCACCATTTTAGTAGCCTTCTTCTGGACCAACTCCATCCTACTGAGTTAGATGGACAATTGGGCATGCAACATGTAAACTTAAATCAAAGTAAGTTAATCTAGAAAACTAAAGATTTAGTAACAATTCTTTAAAAGGCCATTTTAAATCTTATATACTAATCAAAACTGGAAAGTATGGTAGGTAATAATGTGCATTTTTAGAATATTAGGTATACTGTGCTTCCTTCTGTTAATGATAAACACTGCTCCTTTTTTGATGTGTTGCACTTTGAAGTTACCTGAGATATATTTAAGCTATAAATTTATGGTATTTAAGAGACAGTATTTAAATTAGCAATACTACCATTTAAAAAAAAAAAAAATTCAGCAACCTGGGACTCTCTTGCACCTTCTTTATTCATGTCCTAACATGCAAATAGTATGATGAATTTGGGAATTTGGTCCAGAATTCAAGCCATAATGCATATGAATGATAATATTACCTTTGTCTTATAAATCTATCTTACTGCGTTCATCAAACCCAGATATCTTGTTACCATCATCATTCAAAAATATATTTGATTCTATGATTGTGTAATTGGAAAGATAATTCTAGGCTTAACTTTCTTGAATGGTGGAATCATCTCTTAGAAAATATGAAGAAATAATAGCATTCAAGCAAAATAATATTTCTAGTTTTACTTAAACGTGGGCCCTTTTAGAGGAGTATTGTAAGGATTCTAATGATAACCTTAACTGACTCTATTATGTTTTGTGAATATGCAGCTTAATCTATTATAGTACTGTTTCATTGAAATGTTTAAATTGTACATTTTTGTATTTGAAAAATTTAATAATATATTGTAAAAAAAAAAAAAAAATCAACTGATTGCTGAAGCAAACAAAATAGTAAAGATTTCTTTTATTTCTTAATCTTATTCCATCACTGCTCTGACAAAAGTGAATCAGTGTAAAACAAGATATTCCTGTGCTGGTTCAATAGAAACTGATTGCTCCAATACTGTTCAAGAATACAAACAGAAGTAAGCATAAAGGGCCTGATTCGGTGTAGGATGCCTGGTCTCAGCAGCCACTTAAGCGGCTTTAGAGAATCGCACACGGGCGATTCTATGTTACAGGTTCCGGTTAGAGAATTGTGTTGCCACTGAGCTGATCACAGCAAGTGAATCTCCCTGCCACGATCAGCTCAGCAGCAACCGCAGTGGCAGGGAACCCCTGACCTCCTCCTCCCTCCTGCCACCCTACCCAACCCGGAAGCACCAGCAATAGGAGGAATGCCCAATTCCTCCTGCCGGAACCCCAAGTTAAAATAATTCTCAATCCTGATTCAGTCAACCTCAAGTCCTTTTCTCTTGGCATCTCCAAATTGACAAAAGATTCTGAACCTATTAGAAATTCCCTAGAAGCAGCAGCCTCAGCATGGCATAGAGGAGTACAAACATGTTATAAAAATCAGCAAAGGCAAAGACAACCAAATCAACAACACATCAGAAATCATCCCCTTGGTTCACTGAAAACCTGAGGTTGAAAAAAAAGAGACGTGAGGAAAGCTGAAAGAACATGACATAAAATGAGAAACCACAAAGAGAAATTCCTCTGGAAAAACTTGCTAGAAGATTACAAGTTAGTTAGCCCAAAGGGGAGGGATCAAGTTTTAGTAGCCCTGCAGGAGAAGCTATCAGACATACAAGAACCCATGAGTTCAGCCTCCAGAGGGACTGTGCAAGAACTTATATTATGTATGTAAACTTGTAACCTGTTCTGGGCTCTTTTGGGAGGATGGGCTAAAAAACTGAATGAATAAATAGAGGCTGTATTTTGTTCCAGGATTGGGAACTGCTGGGGGACCAGGAAGCCTTGCACTTTGGATTAAAACCCAACAAAAATAATTCAATTGCAGAGCAGAAGAAAAGACACTTTCTCAAGTCGCTTTCAGAAGGAAAAACTGAGGAGATGGGGACTGCCCACTGACACAAGGAGGCGAAGCTGAAAAGCTATAGATGATTCCTTCTGCAAAAATTCATGGGTAGAGGCGAGTCAAGCCTCATGCTCCTTTTGCGCTGGAACAGCACTTAACTGGCCAAGTGCTGACTCCTCCCCCAGAATGCCCTCAAAATAGTTTGTTTTGCATTTGGCGATAACCGGTATTTTCAGTGGTGCTAATCAGTTGTCTATAAGTCTGATATTTCTAACATCTGTTATGTATCTGTATATTGTATTTTGCTGCCTTTTTAAGTTTCTGCATACTGTATTTCTCTTATCTCTGCATATTGTAACTCGCTGACTGACCAGCTCTCTTCAATGTAAACCGCCTAGAAGTCTCACGACTATGGCGGTATAGAAGAATAAAGTTATTATGATTATTATTATTAAGTGCCCTTGAAAATGTCTGATTATCTCCAAACAAACAATTTAAACAGACATGAGTCATTTCTGACTAGTTAAATCCAGTTGAATATTGAGCTCTAAGTGTCCAGGTCCTCTTCATCAAATGTTTTGCCACAGAGATTAAATAACCAATAATGAACAGATGTTTTTCAATTATTAATATAAAACTTTTTAACTTATTAGAACATTTTTAAAATATTGATCTGTGAATGTAGTTCTCCAAAAATAGTATGGTATTTGTCATGGATACAAATTTATTTTGGTGGATAGTGTGAGGTTAGGAAGGGAGAGTATCACATGATTCATTGCAATGTGGTGTCAGAGAAGTTCTATAACTTACCATTTTCCAATGCTGTTTAATGTAACACATTTTGTGACCATCACCCCACAAGCTCCAATTTTCTACTCCTTTTGGAATTAACCTAGAATCTACTGTGGAACTATTATATAGGTATGCAATTATAGGTGCAAAATAGGAATGCCAGGATGCACAAGGAAGGTCAAGAAGGCAGTATGGCAATCACAAAACACTTTATTGGAGCAAATCATCAAGAAAATTTAACATGGTCATGTTTCAGCAAACAGCCTGCATCAGAGGTATAAACAAATCATTGACACAAGCCTTGTGAGATGAGATATTATGTGGGTTCTTCAAAAGTTTCCACACTTTCATATTTTCATGGGAAATGGATAGGACAGGAGAAAGCAGTAAGAGGGTGTATCATAGAATGTCATGTGACTAGTCAGTCAAGCAAGCCGGCCCACCTTGCAGGTAGTGTTGTAATTTGCTTTTGAGATATTTCATAAATAATGTTTAAATAAATAAAAGTGCAGAAACATTTTGAAGATCCCTCGTATTTTTGCTTGTTAATGTACTGTACCAACTTAATGCACCTTGTAGAATTGTTACAATCTTTGGTGAAACAGTTTGGATAACATCAAAGGATTTGTTCATACTTCTGATACAACCACATCAGGTTCCATCTATGATTTGCTCAAACAAAGTGATTTGTGGTTGTCATAATACCTTTTTGACCTTCTTTGCACATCTATCTGCACCTCAGTAGACTTTAGCTTCTTCTTTATTTCAGTATGTAATAAGGTTGGGTATACCCTATGCTTATCACATTAGTCCTGCTCTGGGACCAATGTGATAAGCCACAGAATTAGCTATTAGCTTCTGGAGCAATTTTGCTAAATTGGGCTTACAAAGCCTTTTTTGTATACCTGTATATTCTCAAATTTCATAATTAACGCACTGCTTTGCATTGCAGCAGCTCATTATCTATGCATTCAAATAAATAAAAGACAGGTCGTCCAAGTGCCGATAATCAAACCAACTTTCTGGACGTATCCAGGGACCTTTTAGGCCTCTAAATGCTGCTGTGTGCCCAGAGCTGAAAGGGGCATATCAGGAGAAGTGGTTAGGGCGGTATTTGGGTGGGATATGGGATGACCTAGACTTAGTCATCCTGCAGGGATAATCAAATGTTTTACTAGACATCCTATACGAAACTTATACGTTGTGAGTTAGATGATGTAAAAGCAGGTATAAGTGTCAAAAAGGTTTCCAAAGTGACCAGATAACTACTGTAGAGACAATGTAAAGACCCACACACAATCCCCCGGTGATCCCTGACCCCCTCACACTGCCACTAATCTATAATAATAAAACGCTAAGTGCGCATGCGCACTCCTACCTGCATGATCTGTGATCCATATGTCCATGGAAGGCAGGAGTGCGCATGCGGCTTTTCTGTCTGCCCACCGGATCGCGTCAGAGGGAACGTGCAACCAAGGTGCATAGCGCCTGCGAGGTTCGCTACAGCCGGCTGCGATCCTCAGTAGGCTTTTTTTGAAGAAGAGGGCAGACACAAACGACCAGGAAACCAAATGCTGGACAGGGGGAGCAGGTAAGGGGTGCTGGTGGACAGGGGAGCAGGGAAGAGGTGCTACTGGACACGGGGGGAGATAACAGGAAGGGAGGCATACTGCTGGACAGGGGGAGCAGGGAAGAGGTGCTGTTAGACAGGGGGGAAGTAAAAGCAAGGAAGAAGGCCTATTGCTGGACAGGGGGAACAGGGAAGAGGTGCTGCTAGACAGGGGGGGGAAGGGAGAAGGCCTACTGCTGGACAGGGGGAACAGGGAAGGGGTAGTGGTGTACAGCCGAGGAAAGAGAGAGACAGAAAGCGGCCAAGCAGAGAGAAAGAAAGACAGACACACACATCTATTCTAGCACCCGTTAATGTAATGGGCTTAAATACTAGTATCAGATTGAAAACAAACATACCTGTCTCCAGAACATCAGCACCTGCTATAGAAAGCCTAGTAGAGCTGCATACAAATAGCCTGGTAGGTGGGCTAGTGAACCATAGAGAGGAAGATCCAAGCCCATAAGACACTCTAACCACTACATTTATTGTGGAATTTATGCGCCCACCAAAACACCCTCCAAATCCTACTCTACTGCCATATAAGTGTCACCTACAGCCATAAGGGCTATTGGGGCTACAGACAGGTGGGTATAGTGGGTTTTGGGGGGGGGTGTTTTTTGTTTTTGCGGGGGCTTACCATATCCTATAAAAGAGTTCTAGTGAGATGTTTATGTGACACTGTTTTTGTGAATTTCACAGCAGTGCCCTGTAAGGTGCCCCACTGTGCTGTTGCCATGTCTGGGTGGCCAGTCCATCACAATGCTTTTCCCTTCCACATCCAAATGGTCTTGTTCTAGGCGTTTGGGACGTAAGATGAATTTTTGGTCAAAAATATGGTATAAAGATATACTGGTGGTCTGGATGATCAGTGGCCTGGATGTCCAGGTAGACGATTTTTGAAAAAATATATATTCTAGACGTATTTTTCAAGAATGGACATTTTTCCACTGCCGACTTTGGGCATCTAGCACCATACGTCTGAATCAGACTTAGATGTTTCTTTTGATTATGCCCCTCCACGTGTTTTTATTTATTGTGATCAGTCCAGAACGATAAAATGGCTGGAGTCAGTTAGTGCTTTTTTTTAAATGCTGACTGCTGTGAACAGTTATCCCCAGATATATATTTTCTTTTTTTTTTAAAATTTATTCCCAGTGCTTGATATGCCGCAAAATGTCCATCCATGGCAACTATGCGGTGTACAACATTCTAAAACTAAAGGTGAAAAAAGGAAAGTAGGTAAAAGGGGAAGAAGTGACAGAGAAATTAGCAAAGAGGGGACTGAAGGCCTCACGAAAGAAGTCTTCAAGGAGAGATTGAATATTCAGTGCCAATTCATTCTGTGCTAGCTGCCAGAAGAAAGCAGAAACTAGGATAAATTAATAAAATGGCCAGACAACAAAGGTAGAACAGAAAATGCAGTTTTACTGTAAATGTGCACTGCTTTCTTTTTAGATTCCAAAGTGTAGCATGTTGTTTCTCTTTCTCTGGTGTTGAACTGCATATGGCTACTTGAGGTTTAAGCTTGATTTTTGTCTACATTTATTTAAGTTGCTTGTAGTTGCATTTTCCTTTGTAGGGGGCCTTGCTGTGAAAATGTTAGTTTTGGATATATGCATGATAGATATTTGTGTTATGTTTATGGACTTACGAGATAGCTGATGGGGAGGGAGGGTGAACAGTCTTTATGGACTGGCTCACCATGATAACCCAAATTTCTAACTTCGGTTTATATTCAAGTCAACATTTTTTCACCCTTTTTGGAGGGAAAAAAGGATATCTCTATATGTTACATATTTCATTCAGTTTATATCTCTATCAGTTTATATCTCTATATGTTACATATTTCATTCTGGAATGTGACAGGGTTGTTGAGCTTACTTATCAAGAGAGCAAAAATTCTACAAATGTTGCATAGGCAAGATATCAATTGTGTGCTTGCAGAAACTCATCTTAATGATATAGAACATACCAAATTGAAGTGGGACTCGGTATTTCAGATATATTACACTTCATCCAGATATAGGAGAACTTAAAAAACAATTAATCAGAAAGACTAAAAAACTGAAACACAAGTAGTAATATGCTTGCACAAAGAGGAACACTTTTAGCTGTGTTTTAAAATACTGTACCTTGGTATCACTAGTGACCTAAGGCTGATGGGCAGTTTATTCCACTTGAATGTTCCAGCTAAAAAAAAGTACAACACCTGGTTTCCTCAAAAATGCACCGTAGACAAGAATGGAATAGACAGCCTCAGAGTACCTTCTGAACTGAACATTCTGGAGTGTTTGTACATCTTCAACATAAAGGAGAGATATTGAGGTACATCTGACTGGAGTACTTTCAGAATCAAGAACAAGATTTTACATTTTAACATGGATAGTAAATGGGTAATGAATGTAGAGCCTTAAGAATTGAAGAAAGATGACAGAAATGTAGGGTACCAGTTAACGGTTGCTCAGCCACATTCTCTTCAAGTTGCAAGCTTTCAGGTGGATTTGACTAAGATACAGCGTGCTCTGCAGTAATCAAATTTATTTATTTATTTCTATTTATATCCCATTTTCCTAGAAAGCTCAGGATAGTTACACGAGAACATACAAAGTTTCAATAAATTGTGGGAGAACCTATCTTCAACACATAGGAGGGACATAGCTGTTGAACAAGGGGCATGACAATCAAGGGGTACACAATGAACGATCATGGAGGGATACACGTGTAATGAGTCAAATAGACCTAGTCTCTGTAAGACCATTCTGAAATACGTAAAACAAGAATGGGTTTTAAGTTTATTCAATATCTAAGGCAAAAAGGATGCTTGAATGACTATTTTCAGTTGTAGCCTCAAATGGCTATAAATATGCATTTTATAAGATGTGACCCAAAGGGTGGCTAAAAACAGCAGATACTAGTAATATTGGCAGGAGACTAATTCAGCTGTGGACCCTATTTTAGATAAGTAAGCTCCTATGGAGGGAGTGAGGAAAATATGAACAAAGGGTGTCCCCTGCCTCTGTAATATGGTAGGATTTCTAAATCCCTGGAAGGGTCATAATTCAGGCAAATCAGACTTTACACATCTTTCTAGGGCTTATGGGATACGATCTCTTGTTATTTGTTAGTTTTGGTTGAAGCTTTCAATCAGGTTTTGAAAACAGAGATAGGTTTGCTGGTTATCTTGAACCATGCTATAACAACCAGGGTTTCTTTATGGTGGGAACACCAATTATGCAACCTCCAACTTAGCTGGCAAGCCAGACACTCCCCAACCAAACCCAAGGAGGCAAAAAGGAATAGGAAAACGATAGCCACCAGAGGCTTGGTGAATCCAGTGGAATTCTGGTCACACTATGATATTACTTCCACCGCAAACTCCGATTCCCTCTCAGTAGACTCCTGGACCAATACGAGCACGCAGATACTAAACACAATGGCCCCCATCAAATTAAGAAAAAACAAGAAACAAAAACCTGGATGGCTGGTTTGATGCCGAGCTAGGATCAGTGAAACAAGAGCTGCGTAAACTTGAAAGACAATGGCTGAAATCAGGAGATAGCAAAGAGAGTGCAAACTGGAGACTCAAACTAAAAGAATACAAAAAACTAATAACTACAAAATGCACTAATTTTTATGTGCAAAAAAAAAAATTGACTCTTCCAACACCAATATTAGAAACCTCTTTAAATTAATTAACAAATCTCTATGACATACAGTCCTTCTCCTGCCCCACCATAGACTCCCCACCATCGGCCGATGCTCTGGCTGTCTTCTTCAACAACAAAATCAACGTCCTAAGATCCAACCTACCAGTCACTACACACAACCACCTGAACTACCCAGAGGCTCAACACACAGTCGAACCCCGAGTAGACATGTCCTGGAACAAATTTTCTATCCCCACCTGGCAACAATTCTGCAAATTCTACTCGAAATACGTTGATTCCTACTGCAGATTAGACCGTTGCCCTCCAAACATCATGAAAGCTGCCCCAGTCACCTTCAAAGCCAGGTTACAAGATTGGCTCTCTTCTCTTTTACTGTCAGGCACCTTCCCCGAGGAGTCAGGTCAGATCTTAATCACACTAATTGTAAAAAAACCCCAAAGAATCTATCAAGCTGACATCGAATTACAGACCCATTGCGAGCATTCCCTTATTTGTAAAGCTGATGGAAGGTTTGGTAAACCAGAACTTAGTAACGTACCTGGACAAACACAACATATTACATGACAACCAATCAGGTTTTCGATCCGGGTTCAGAAAGGAAACTGTTACTGCCTCATTGCTAGATTCCCTCCTGAACTTATTCAGCCAGGGTGCAAGCGCACTAATCCTGCAGCTAGACTTGAGTAGCACCTTCGACTTAGTCGATCATACCATCCTAATTGACTGTCTCTCGGGTAATGTGTTAAAATGGTTTCGAGGTTTCTTGAATACACGTTTGTACCGAGTCTATAGCGATAATAATCCACCAGCTGGGTAAACCCATGTGGAGTCCCGCGGAGCTCCCCCCTATCCCCCACTTTGTTTAACATTTACCTAGCCTCTTTGGGAAATCTGCTGCAAAGCTTAAAAGTCAAATTCTATATCTATGCTGACGACATCACCATAGTTCTTCCCTAAGAAGTCTGACTTCTGAGACCAAGAACCATCTGGCATCAACTTTAAAGCAAATCGAATCTTGGATGACCGAATTCAAACTCAAACTCAACTCAGAAAAAAACAAATTCTTCCTGGCGAGTCCGAATGACAAAATAAAAGATACCTCAATTTCCTTGAACGGCCAGATCTTTCCTATTACTGACACCATAAAAATTCTGGGAGTGATGCTGGACCGCTACCTCACTCTAGATGCTCACACTGAGCTACTGGTTAGAAAAGGCTTCTCGACATTGTGGAAACTAAGAACCATCAGAAAGTACTTTGATGCAGCATCATTCCGCTTACTGGTGCAATCTTCCATTCTAAGCCTGTTTGACTATTGCAACATCATTTATCTAGGATCCTTCAAGAAAATCATCCAAAGACTCCGAATCATACAAAATTCAGCAGTTTGACTGATTTTTGGTATAAAAAAATGGGAACCTATAACCCCTTACTACCAAAAACTTCACTGGCTGCCCCTGGAAGCAAGAGTACCGTTCAAATTTGCCTATGTTTCAAATCCATTCAAGGTTTGGCCCCCATTTATCTGGTTTCCCACTTCAACTTGGACTGTTCCACCAGGCCTACTCGCAGGGTACACATGTTTAGCCACCCAACATTAAAGGCCTGCCAATTCAAGAATTATCTGGGCAGAACTCTTGCCTTCCAGGCAGGCCAACAGAACGGTTGGCTGGGTAACATCATTAAGTATGCCTCATCCTATCTTAACTTTAAAAAACTAGTTGAAACAAACCTGTTCAACCGATTTGTAACCAAGAACTCTTAGGCCCTGATTCTCCAAAGTGCGTCTCGATTTTAGGCAGCTGTAGGCGTCCTACAGCTGTCTAATCAGCCAATCGGGATGCACGTTTAAAAAAAAAAAATGCTCCCCAGGCAGGCCTGAAGGTGCCTCCGGGCGCCTAGGGAGACCCGCAAGATGCCTAAGCTAGCCTAAGGGCCTTAGGCGGGCCTTAGGCGAACCTAGGCGGCCCTACGCGTCTCCCTAGTAGAGGAGAAGCTTAAAATGTAGGCCAGCAAAATGCAGGTCTACATTGTAAGTAGACGCGGCCGCTATACTTATCGCGGCAAGGGATCTCTCTGCCGCGATAAGTATAGCGGGCCGCGGCCTGTCCGATCGCTGGCAGGAAGGGTGCCCAATCCCTCCTGCCCCAAGACGCACCCTCCCCCCCCGACAATATCGATCGCTGGCAGGAGGGTGCCCAATCCCTCCTGCCCGAAGACGCACCCTCCCCCCCGACAATATCAATCGCTGGCAGGAGGGTGCTCCAATCCCTCCTGCCCGAAGACGCACCCTCCCCCCCCCCGGCGCTAACAACCCCCAAACCTCCACCCCACCAAACTAACCTGTTCTTACAGCCAGATGGGTCTTGCCCGACAAGCCGGCAGGCACGCCCTGGTCGAAATGTACACTTGATGTAAGTTATAAAATGAAAAAAGAAATAATAAAAAAAAAATAGCGTATCGTTTTAAGAGGGCAAAGGAGGATGCAGAAATAGTGTGTGTATCCATGATAAATACTACCTTAAGAGAACTACAATAACTTGTATGTACTGTAATTTCTAATTTCTTCATGGATAAACATTTTTGTGGATTCCCATTTATGGAATTTTAATACAAAAGGAATGTTTCTCATGAACAATGACAAAGTGCTCAGATAAAGTACTGAATAAGGAGGGTCTTTACATGACTTATAATAAAAATCCTGAGTCTGGTTTTGTTCAAGTACATTCTGTGATGTGCTTTTATATTGGTTGTTCCTGTGTCTGAAAGCAGAAGGGTTTACATATGAAATTCTTGCCAGCACCCATTCTGTAAATGTTATGAAAAACATTTTCTTAACACAAAAACAGAAAAGTAGAGGCATGCAATATACATATGATAAAGATTTAAATAGGCATGAAAAAGCACGTAGAATAACTTTTGCAGTACTAAATAATGCTATATTGAGAAATATTGATAACATAAATCTGATAACTTAGTCAATGTTTAGCAAAACACATAAGGCATATTCCAGTTTTACACTATTATATCATGCTAATCATCAACCTCATCTATTCCAAGAAAGTTGCCAGAACTAGTAAGCCTAAATCATCTTGCTTAAAAGAAAGGGCTAGCTCAAGGTATGGTGGCTCCCTAAGCCAATCTTTGCTTCTGAACGCACATCTTGGGGGTCAGTCTTATGGTATAAACTGCAGAAATGTCAAGGCACAAATCACAAGAATGACTCCACATCAGAAGGAAGCTGGTGTTGTGGCTTAAAAGCCATGGATCAACCAGTTTGGGATTTTAAGTATTCCATATATTGTATTTAGATTCCACAGGTCCTTCCTCACCAAAAAATGAGCATTTTCTGAGCATTTGGTACTATTTCCATGTTCTGTTCTCCTAACTGTCTGTGCACATGCAGACTCTGTACCCTCCTCCAGAGCTAGGCTTATTGTTCCAGCAAGTCCACTTAGTGGCATAATAGGGGAAGGTGCAGGAGTCCCAGGTGCCGGCACCTCTCCTCCACTCCCTCCCCTGGTGATAGACGGGAGTCTCTGAAATGGAGTGCTACCTCTTCAAATCTTTACTGGCAGCGAGCAGGCTCTCCTACCAGCTGTTCACAGGACCAGGAAGTGACATCAGAGGGAAGGCTCAGCTGGCAAGAGCAGTGGATGGGAGAATCTGCTCACCGCCAGTGAAGATTTGAAGAGGTATGGGTGGGGTGCAGCAATGCTGGGATAGTGGGGAAAAGCACATGGGGAGGAGTGATAGCACAGTGATGTCAGATGCCTCCGCCCTTGGCACAAACTTTCCTTGTTACATCACTAAATCTACCAGCAACAGGAAGACTGCTAGAAATGCACAGCATTAGTCAGCTCTTCAAATGGAAATACAAACCCAGTTCTGATTGGCCATTGAGCTCTCTTTTGATTAGCAACTTCTGTTTATATTCTAGGCATAGCCAAGTTCAACCACTGATAAAAGCTACCATTACAATTAAACAATGTCATTCTAACATGTTTTAATGCAAGTCATATGACGAGCAATTCTATATTCTAGCTGCTTGCATATACATGCCCCTTGTGCACATAAATGTCTAGCGTGCTAGCATTTAGGTATGTAAGTGTACACTTATCTGCAGAAGTGCCAGTAAATCGCTTAAGCACTATTCAATAACGGCATGCATAACATACAAAGCACATAAATGAAAAAGGAGCATACACATGGGTGGAGCATGGATGGGAAAAAGGCAGGGCTCCCAGTTACAAAGGTAACTTACAGAATATTGCTGCATTTAGGTACCCACATGTACCAGGTCTATATCTAGTGTAACTGCAGGCAAATAAATATTAGGCATTCTGATCCTGGGTAATGCTAGCATTATTAAATATGCTTTTAATGCAAGCTTGGGAAACTTAAATGGAGATACCCAGTCACAGAATTGTCCCCATAGAGCTGTGCTTCCCAACCAGTCTTAGCACACTGGTGTTTTTAAGAGCCTTGTGTACCACACAAGATTTTGTCCTTCCCAGTGGCATCTCGACAGGGCCTTCAGGGGATTCAGTGAATCCCCAGCCCTGCTGTGACTGTGTTTTATTTTTATTATATTGATTTCTTTAATCTAGCTTGCAGTTCTGTTTCTTTTGTGAGTGCAACATCCCTTACCTCCTTGTGAGTCCACCATCTCTCTCACCCCACACCCCTTCCTCCCAGAGCCTTTCCTCTACCATTTTTGTGTACATGCACAAACAGGAAGTTGCAGTAAAGGGTTGGGAAATGGCAGAGTGAAGGGTCTGGGGTCATGGCTAATGTAGCAAGCAAAGGTTTGAAACAGAGAGCTGCCACAGGAATGGGGTTTACAGAAATTTCACAGAGACAGAAACAGTTCTTTCAAGGCTCCTGCAGAAGTGTACCTGCCTCCGCTACCGGCTTCTGTCATAATTCTGCAGCAACACTTATTGTCTTTAACAGGCCACATGCTGCTGGGATCTTTTATTAACAATTCAATCAAGACCAGAACCAGATGACAGCATTTTGACATTCATTTCAAAATACACTAATGCAAGTCCCAGAATAACACGTATAGTCAAAAAGAACTGGAACATTATGCAGACACACGACACATTTAAGCATACAAAACTTGGAAATGCATATTCACGGGGTAGGAATCTCAAAGAGATTTTGAGTTCATCAGTAACAAGATTGCCATTCCAACAAAACTATCAGAAGTCTTAAGATCCAACTCAATGATCACCGGTCAAACTTAAAGAGATCCAAAACTGAAGCACCATTAGTATCTCACTGCTCTGAATTTCATCATAAGTTTGAACATCTACAGTGCTTGGTTATAGATATGATCAAGAAACAACTAAGAGGAGGTGATCGCGCTAAGCTCTTACAATGTGAGCAACAGTGGATTTTTAAATTAAAATCGCTCAAACCTACTGGTTTAAACAATCAGACTGAGTGGAGTGCTTTTTTATGATTCACAGTATCTAAAAACTTTGAACATCATGCCAGTAATGTTCCACTTAGGTACCCTTCAGTCACTGTACCTTGTTATCCAGATACAGCATATCAGTATGTCCAATAATGACGTTTTGTCTTTTCTATATTAATTTTTCACATAAATTTTTTTACCGATGTTTCCCTGCTACACGGTTGTTTTAATGGTTTCCTAATCAATAAATATTTAGGATCAGTTTTATTGGCAGTAATTTAGTTTGATTAATAGTTAATTTAAACCAAAGAAAAAATATATATTTATGACATCAATAGCCATCCAGAATTGGATTGGCTAGACAATTAGTTGGCGTTCTTTTTAAACACTGGCGCCATTTTGTAACAATTGAGAGAGTAAGCCAGTGGCGACCGTGCAACAAGTAAGTTTGTGTTCTCTGTGATCTTTCTATTCTTTAACATTCAAACAGTGAGATTTAGTATCCTCGATCTCCATTTAAATTGCTATGATGTATTACAAAAAAAAAAAAAAATTTTGTCCTTTCATTTTTAGGAGATCGAGCAACTATCCATTAGCTGGTATTGGCAATTGATGTTTTCTTGCACTTTCCCTGAAGAAGCCTACTAGTGTGAAACAGATTTTGGCCTTCATCGGGAGCAAAAGATAAGTGCTTGCTTGTAGTTGAAATAGATATGCCATACACAGTTTTGCTAATGGATCGATCTTAATGCTGGTTGCTAGGTCTTCTATACTTTTTTGAGTATGGAAGGAAGCAGTCATTCAATGAAGTTTATATATTTAAAATTGAAGAAAAAATTAATTTAAATAATGAATAAAAAAATTATTTTCAAATAAATGAACATAAATGGAGGTTTTTGACCTATGATAGTACCCCAAACCCTCAATAGGAGTCTTTTTTTCCCCAATTCTTTATTATTTTCAAAACTTATAGTAAGGGTAACAATAAATACCACATTTTATCTAATATAATAAAATGATAGGCCGCGCATGTGCACTAAAAAAACGTGTTCCCTGGTCCCGTCGCGAAAATACGAGTGCACATGCGCGCCTACAACGTCAACACAGCCTGCTCTCCGTCTCCACCTCGCGCTGCTGCAGGCCCCACACTCGCAACTCACACATCCGCTGCAGCCTAGCAACTCCGACCACAACCTTCCCCCCTCAACCGCCTATGCCGGCTCAGGCTGGCGCGTTGAAGAGTCGGAATGCAGACCCGGAAGAGCGAAGGAAGCCTCACACTGAGCAACTGTATTTACACTGTGCAACGAGCCTCTGCCATGGTCCCGGGTTCCTCTCAGCCCACCCTTCTCGCGGTCTGGCCGGCTACTTTAGTCCTTTGCCGCCGCCGCCACCCCCTTTCCTTCCCTTCCCGCGGTCGACAAAACTCTTGTCTCCAGCAGCCGCCGCAGCACTGTAAACACGCTGCTTCGCGGCCTCTACTGCCTTCATTTGCTCTTCCGTTTCTCTGATGACGTCATCAGGGACACGGAAGAGCAAATCGGGGCAGTAGAGGCCACGAAGCAGCGTGTTTACAGTGCTGCGGCGGCTGCTGGAGGCAAGAGGTTTGTCGACCGCGGGAAGGGAAGGGGGTGCCAGACCGCGAGAAGAGAAAATCGCGTGGGCCACGAAGAGACAGGGAGGAACTGGGAAGAAGGAAGAGGAAGAGGGAAAGGGGCCTGCTTTGGGGTAAGGGTGTGCTTGGAGGCACACAGCTTTGCTTGGGGGGGGGAGACAGAAGGGGGGCCACGGAGAGAGGAACTGGAGAGGGAAAGGGGCCTGCTTTGGGGAAGGGCTGTGCTTGGAGGCAGACAGCTTTGCTTGGGGGGGAGACAGAAGGGGGACCACAGAGAGACAGGGAGGAACTGGAGCAGGAGAGGGAAAGGGGCCTGCTTTGGGGGAGGGGTGTGCTTGGAGGCAGACAGCTTTGCTTGGGGGGAGAGACAGAAGGGGGGGCCAAGGAGACACAGTCAGGGAGGAACTGGAGGGCCAGAGGGAAAGGGGTCTGCTTTGGGGGAGGGGTGTGCTGGGAGGTAGATAGCTTTGCTTGGGGGGGAGAAAAAATGGGGGGCCACGGAGAGACAGGGAGGAATTGGAGGGGTAGAGGGAAAGGGGTCTGCTTTGAGGGGGAGGGGTGTGCTGGGAGGCAGACAGCTTTGCTTGGGAGGGGAGACAGAAGGAGGACCACGGAGACACTGTCAGGGAGGAATTGGAGGGGTAGAGGGAAAGGGAGCTGCTTCGGGGGGAGGGGTGTGCTGGGAGGCAGATCATTTTGCTTAGGGGGGGAAGACAGAAGGGGGGCTACGGAGAGACAGGGAGGAACTGGAGGGGGAGAGGGAAAGGGGGCTGCTTTCTAGCACCCGTTAATGTAACGGGCTTAAAGACTAGTACATCAATAATATACTTAATATTCCATTTATATCCATTTCAGAATTAGTCCCCCCTCCCTCCTAAACCATCACAATGCAATCACATAACATTTCTATAATGAACCCCCAATATATCTAACTTCATTAATCTAACAGACCCCCCATCCTCCCCCCTCCCGGATGTGCATGACATAGGAGTCTTACTATTAATTAGACGCCTGGGTTCTTTGAGGTCTTTTTGCCTCCATTTATATATAAATATACATTATTAGCACTTGTGGTGTTCTACATACATTAATTATCTTAGGATTCATTTTTATAACACCAATCTAAGTTTTTTTCACTTGATATTTACAGAAAACACATCTTTCTATGACTGAACATGCCAAGCTGAAATAGTTGGGTGGGAGATTTGTGGTGCTTCTCCTTCAATGGGAGGTACAGAGGAGTGGCTATCCTTGTTCACAAGGGGATGGAACTCCTCTCGTATGAGGAAAGACTAAAAAGGTTAGGGCTCTTCAGCTTGGAAAAGAGACGGCTGAGGAGAGATATGATTGAAGTCTATAAAATCCTGAGTGGAGTAGAATGGGTACAAGTGGATTGATTTTTCACTCCGTCAAAAATTACAAAGACTAGGGGACACGCAATGAAGTTACAGGGAAACACTTTTAAAATCAATAGGAGGAAATATTTCTTCACTCAGAGGATAGATAAGCTCTGGAACGCATTGCCAGAGGATGTGGTAAGAGCAGATAGCGTAGCTGGTTTTAAGAAAGGTTTGGACAAGTTCCTGGAGGAAAAGTCCATAGTCTGTTATTGAGAAAGAAATGGAGGAAGCCACTGCTTGCCCTGTATTGGTAGCATGGAATATTGCTACACCTTGGGTTTTGTCCAGGTACCAGTGATCTGGGTTGGCCACTGTGAGAATGGGTTACTGGGCTTGATGGACCATTGGTCTGACCCAGTAAGGCTATTCTTATGTTCACAAACAAATACATTTACATGTCCACAAGGTCATTACAGACAAAAATGGTAGATATGTAGTAGTGGCAGGGGAGCTATGGGCTTTGCCAGTGATTAACGTATATGCTCTTAATGTGTATCAACACATAAATCCTTCTAGGGAGGATTTTAACTTTGTTGCCAACCCCATGCTGGATTGCAAACCACCCAGATCAAGGGATGCCCATTATGAGTCTAAGGGGGTGAATTTTCTCATGCATCAATTGGGGGTGGTGGATGCCTGGAGGATCTTGCATCCTGATGAGCAGGACTACACCTTCTATTCTCATCCACATAATGGTGTATGTCTTTCTTTGAGCCAAATTCCAGGAACATTTGCAGAATAACTCTCTGGCCGATGTGTCTCCAACCATATACTGGGAAGCTGCAAAGGTGGTTCTTCGGGGCCATATTATATCTTTCTATAAGCAACAACTCATAAGGAGTATTTGGGATAATCAGGGCACCTGCCACACTGATCTAGAGAAAATTGCAGAACAATTTGTAAAATTCTACACCATTTCATATAGCCCAGGACAAGTTGAGGTGGAAAAAAGGGATACCTTTTTCCAAGAACTATGCCTCCCTGCACTGACCCAAGTGCAACTGGAGAATCTTAAAAAACCTATAGGGACAGAGGAGATCAGACTTGCTATTAGATGCCTGTCACTTACTAAATCCCCAGGTCCTGATGGAATGAGGCTAGAATTCATTAAAATCTTGAGTAATATGGTCTTAAAACCCTTACAACACATGTTTACGGATGCTTCGGAGGGGGAAATCAGGGAAGGTCAAACATTGTTCATATAATACTTCTTCCCAAGCCGGGTAAATATGTTGAGACACCAGGGTCTTATAGAACCATCTCCCTTTAAATCAGGATGTCAAGCTGATGGTAGCAATATTGGCTAAGGGGGTCTTTTACTAAGGTGCGCTAGCCGATTTAGCGCGTGCTAAATGCTAACGTGTCCATAGAATATAATGGGCATGTTAGCATTTAGCGTGCGCTAAATCGGCTAGCGCGCTTTAGTAAAAGACCCCCTAAGTGCTTGAACAGCTATCTGCCTGAGTTGATAGGGGAAGATCAGATAGGATTTGTGCCCTGAAGGTATGCATCTATGAATTTGGGTAAGGACCTCATGGCAGTGCAGGAGTCCAAAGGAAAAGGTGATGGGGCAGTTCTAGCCAGTTTAGATATTGAAAAGGCCTTTGACAGTGTTCTCTGGTCCTATCTCTTTTGGACTCTGGAGAGATTTGGCATAAAGGGTAGATTTATGGAGTGGGTGAGGGCTTTGTACTTTGAACTGCAGGCCCAACTTATCATTAATGGTAAATTGACTCCACCTTTTGCTTTGCAAAGGGAAATGAGGCAGGGGTGCCCCCTTTCACCTCTGTTATTTGTCTTGGCAGCATGTATTAGACAAGATCCAGGGTTGGAAGGTATTCAGGTAGCATCCCAGGAGCTGTGATTAAGCATGTTTGCTGACGATATGCTTCTGTATGTGCGCCACGCAGATATTCAACTTCTCCAGTTCCTGCATTGGGTACAGCTCTTTGGCACCATTTCAGGACTTAAGGTGAATTGTAATAAGTCTGATTTTTTGCCTTTACTGGGTGTGGGTTATGAACCCTTGCATGGGGACTTGCCTATCAGGCCTTTGACTTAATAATCCCATAAATACTTGGGGATTTATCTTCATCCATCTGCTTCTGAAATGTATAAACAGAAAATTATACAGGTCCTCAACCAACTAAAAAATGTTTGCGCATCCTGGATGGCCCTTCCTCTGTCACTACTTGGCAGGGTAGCTTTACTGAAAATGATGTTGCTACCGAAGATCCTGTACCCAATACAGGTTCTACCAAATTGGATCAAACGGAGGGATGAACTGGAGTTTAAGGCCCTGATACGGTGCTTTTGTGGCATAATAAGACACTTTCTAATAGTGAAGAGGTCATTGCACAGCTCTTAGCAAAACTGTGCAAAAGAACCAGGATTTAGGGAGTGTGGAAGAGATAGTCTTGGGCCGTGTTAGAAGTCAGCAGGTAATGAAGGGTGCTTTATTCCTATTATAGACAATTAACTAGTTGTGTCAAAAAAAAATCACAGATAACCTTGACAAGATACAGTAATGGGCCAAAATCAACAAACTCAAACTGAACGCAACCACAACCAAAATCCTCTGGTTCCATACCCCCCTACAAACAGCTCCAAATAGCATTGTCCTGCCATTCGCAGCTAAAATAGACATAGAAGAATCCTCCAAAGTACTGGGTGTTATACTAGACTCCACACTATCCCTTGAACCACAAATCTCAAATTTCTGGAAGAAAACTTTCTTTTCCATGAGACAGCTGAGACTCATAAGAGCCTACTTCCACAAACAACACTTCACTATACTTGTACAAATGATAATTTTGTCGCAGCTTCATTACTGCAACTCTCTCTAGGCATCAATACAATACTAACCTGCAAACTACAACTAATCCAAAACACAGCAATTAGACTTATTTTGAAGCTAAAAAAATATGACAGGAGAGTTTGGAAGTAATTATGAGCCCTTTTGTAGATTCTGGGGCAATTCCAACATCGGAGGGTGGATTGAGCCAGCTGGGACAACGACAAGTTCTGCAGCAGTCCGGTGAGCACTGTTTCACTACTCAACCTTTAATTTCTTTGCAGAAACCTTCAGAGGTAACCCTGGAATCTTTATGGGATCTTATGGCCGGTTTGGTGGAGACCATAAGCCCAAACTTTCAACAAATTAAAGGGAAATTACATGAACGTACTAAAGAGATGAAAGATTTGAAAAGTGAAGTGACTGCTTCTAATTCCTCAATTCAGAAACTTGAACAGGAACTTCCAGACAACTAAAGAAAGTTTAATGAAAGACAATATTAGTCTTAGGAGGAAGATAGAAAATCTTGAAAATAATTCTAGATATAATAACTTAAGGCTGATTAATTTCCCTAGGCTAACGTTGGTAACGCATAGGGAAATATTTAAGAGGTACTTTCTTCAAGTGTTGGGGGGTCTCAGAAGAATCGTTACCCCCACTATCTCAAGTGTATTATTTGTCTGATAAAAATCAATCTCAAAAAAGGTCTTCTGAAAAAGAATTATTGAATGTATCAGAATTATTGGAGAAATCAGATAAAGAGTGCCAATTACTTTGATTATATCTGTAGCTCTTTCTATTGATAAAGTTTGGCTGTTAAAACTTTTCTTTAAAAATAGAAAGAATTCATGGGATTTAAAATACAGATGTTCCCTGATCTTTCATGGGAGACGCAGAAGCATCGCCGTTAATTTCTTTTGATGAAACCTGGAGTTTTATCTTTGGGTGCTACTTTTTACTTACGATAACCTTGTAAGTGTACTGTTAAATACGTTTTCTTTGAGCCAAACCAGTTGACTTCTTTCTTGGCGCTGTCCCGTCTGGAGATAGAAAAATCTTAAGCCCTATTGATTAAGGAATGAAACTTCTGTACTCAGCGTTATAGCCATTATTATGCTTTAAAGTGTACATTTAGTTCATTTTTCTCATTTTCTCACTAAATAGTATTATCCTGGATCCTATTTGAGGATGTGAGCATAATTAGCTAAGACTTATTATTCTTTTGGTTTTTATATATTCTTTGATGTATATAACAACTAATTATGCTTGGTGATTTAATTTGAAAATAAATAAATAAATAAAATATGACACAATACTAACCCACAAACTACAATTAATCCAAAACATAACAATTAGACTTATTTTCAAGCTAAAAAAATATGACCCAATCTCCACTTATCTCAAACAGTTACATTGGCTACCCATCACTAATCAAATAAACTTCAAAATATCCTGTATAATCTTCCACATCCTACATGGAAACTCCGTCATGCCACTCATAAACTCGACCACTCATATACTTCTAAAGTCGACCACTCATAAACTCAAACTCTACCTCGACCACTCAAACTCCACCTCAACCAGAAATCGTAGTAAGCTTCTGATGAACTACCCCTCAACAAAAGGTCTCAGATACAAATGTATTTTCAACACTATGTTTATGTATATCGGCACAAAGATATGAAACAACCTCCCAACAATCATCAGATCTGAACTGAATTACCTCATGTTCTGAAAGAAACTAAAGACTTATCTCTTCAACACCATATCCACTACAGAAAACAGACCCTTGAGTCTACAAAACACCTTGCAATCTCTATGACACTACAAACACTGTCATTCATATGACTTTGGACAATAAGTTACCTCCACCTTCTACCTCATAGTACTACTTTTTAAACAGTACTAGTATTGTATTGTACCATCTCTCAAAAATGGACGAAAACTGGGAAAAGCACAAACAACATCAAAGCAGGTGCCATAAGGCGGTAAGAGGGGCCAAAAGAGACTATGAGGAAAAAATAGTCAAGGAGGCAAAAACTTCAAGCCATTCTTTCGATATATTAAGGGGAAACGACCCACGAAGGAAGTGGTGGTGCCGTTGGATGCCCATGGAATAAAGGGAGTTCTAAAGGAGGACAAAGCCATTGCCGACAAACTGAACACATTTTTTGCATCTGTATTTACCGAAGAGAATATACACAACATACCGGAAACCGAAAGGCTATATGCAGGAAACGAAGACGGGAAACTGACAGGGTTGACGGTCAGTACAGAAGAGATATGCAGGCAGATTGATAGGCTTAAAAATTATAAATCCCCAGGACCGGATGGCATACATCCAAGGGTAATCAAGGAACTGAAAGGGGCTATAGCTGAACTGCTTCAACTAACAGCCAATCTGTTGATCAAATCGGGAAGGATTCCAGAAGACCGGAAGGTGGCGAATGTTATGCCGATCTTCAAGAAAGGTTCGAGGGGAGATCCGGGAAACTACAGACCAGTGAGTCTGACCTCAGTTCCAGGAAAGATGGTAGAGGCGCTAATAAAGGACCGCATCATTGATCACCTTGATGGACACAATCTGATGAGGACCAGCCAGCACAGCTTCAGCAAAGGAAGATCTTGCTTGACAAACTTGCTGCACTTCTTTGAGGGAGTAAACGGGCTGATAGACAAAGGTGACCCAGTCAACATTGTATATCTGGATTTTCAGAAGGCATTCAACAAGGTTCTGCATGAACGACTACTTCAAAAAATTGCGAGCCATGGAATCGAGGGTGAAATACTCACATGGATTAAAAACTGGCTGGTGGATAGGAAACAGAGAGTGGGGGTAAATGGACAATACTCGGAGTGGAAAAGCATCACAAATGGAGTGCCGCAGGGTTTGGTGCTTGGACCCGTGCTCTTAAACAATCTGGAAATTGGTATGACAAGTGATGTGATTAAATTTGCAGATGACACGAAGTTATTCAGAGTAGTGAAGATGCATGAAGATTGCGAAGACCTGCAATGTGACATAAACACGCTCGAGAAATGGGCCGCGATATGGCAAATGAGGTTCAACATGGATAAGTGTGAGGTGATGCATGTCGATAACAAAAATCTTATACAGGATGTCCGGTGCAGTACTTGGAGAGACCCCCCAGGAAAGAGACTTGGGAGTACTGGTTGACAAGTCGATGAAGCCATCCGCGCAATGTGCAGAGGCAGCGAAAAGGGTGAACAGAATGCTAGGAATGATTAAGAAGGGGATCATGAACAGATCAGAGAAGGTTATCATGCCGCTGTATCAGGCCATGGTAAGCCCTCACCTGGAATACTGCGTCCAGCACTGGTTGCCATACATGAAGAAAGACACAGTACTACTCAAAAGGGTCCAGAGAAGAGCGACTAAAATGGTTAAGGGACTGGAGGAGTTGCCATACATCGAGAGATTAGAGAAACTGGGCCTCTTCTCCTTTGAAAAGAGATGACTGAGAGGGGACATGATTGAAGCATTCAAGATAATGAAGGGAATAGACTTAGTAGATAAAGACAGGTTGTTCACCCTCTCCAAGGTAGAGAGAACGAGAGGGATTCTTTAAAGCTAAAAGGTGATAGATTTCGTACAAATGTAAGGAAGTTCTTCTTCACCCAGAAAGTGGTAGAAAACTGGAACTCTCTTCTGGTGGCTGTTATAGGGGAAAACACCCTCCAGGGATTCAAGACAAAGTTAGACAAGTTCCTGTTGAACCAGACCGTATGCAGGAAAGGCTAGTCTCAGTTAGGGCATGGTCTTTGACCTAAGGGCCACCGCATGAGCGGACAGCTGGGCACAATGGACCACTGGTCTGACCCAGCAGCGGCAATTCTAATGTTCTTATCTCCTTGTACTGTACTCCTGTAGCTCCTTGTAATGTATCTCCTTGTACTGTACTAAATTGTATCTCTTTAAATTGTACTATAAGTTGCCTTGAACCTATTTAGGCATAGTGCGACTCATAAATCCCAGATTAGATTAGATCAGTTGTCTTTGTATTGTGTTCAACAGAAAAAGAAATGCATTTCTGTCAATGTGATAGTAATGGCAGGTAGAGAGCTTGGAGGAAAGGAGTCAGGGGAGCCCCTCCTTTATTTTCTGCCCTGGGTACCGGTATGTCCAACACTGGCTCTGATCTTTGTTGCAGCTGGTAGGAATTCCCAAGCACCATTAGCTGAGGATCTCCGCCAAAGTGGCTAGAACACCCTTCTACTAAGCATGGCAGTTGCTAGTAGCATCTTTGAGTCACTAAAAACTAGATCTAGAATTGCTTTACCTCTTGTTGGTTCCTAAACTAGCTGCTCCATATGTCCTTGATTTTATCAAGGAATTTTATCTGCCTAGCATGCCCTGATGTTACATTTACCCATTCAATATTGGGGTAATTTCAGTATCTGTCCATTCATTCCGGACAAGCAGATGGTAGTATACTCTTATCACTATCCTTTTCTCCCTTACATATGGAATTTCTACCCATAGGGATTCCATGGTGTGTTTCTGTTTCTGTAGAATTTCAGTTCATTCAATTCAATTCAATTCAATTCAATTCAATTAACATATAACATTATGCCTCTACTGATTTGATCCACCCTATCACTAGAGCCGAGGCCATCCTAGACCTCGTACTTACAAATGGCGAGAGTGTCTCGGAGGTCTCGGTGGGAGAAACGCTAGCTAACAGTGACCATAACATGGTATGGATCAACCTCAGGAAAGGCTTCCCTAAATCACTAACAAAAATGAGGGTACTCAATTTCCGGGGCACTGATTTCGCACATATGGGAGATTTCGTCCATCAGACGCTGCAGGATCAAGAAGCAACTGATAATGTGGAAGCCATGTGGTCAAACCTGAAATTGACCCTACACGAGGCAACTATCCGCTACATAAAATCAGTAAATAAACAACAAAGAAACAAAAAACCCCAATGGTTCACTGAAGAGGTCTCGCACCTCATCAAGGAGAAAAAAAGAGCATTTCGTTCATACAAATGTACGGGAACAGATGAAGCTAAACAGCAGTCAGGGAGGCCAAACTTGCAGTGGAAGAAACTCTAGCAAAGAACATTAGGAAAGGGGACAAATCCTTCTTCAGGTACATTAGTGACAGGAAAAAAAATACAAACGGGATAGTACGCCTCAGAACACCGGATGGGAATTACGTGGAAACGGATTCCGATAAAGCCAAACTACTGAATGAATACTTCTGCTCGGTTTTTACCTACGAGGCACCAGGACAAGGGCCACATCTGGAAGTAATGTCAAGCGTGGAAGACCCATTTCGGAATTTGGAGTTCACACCAGCTGATGTCTACAGCGAATTGTCAAGACTCCAGGTGAGCAAAGCCATGGGTCCAGACGAATTGCACCCAAGAGTGCTCAGAGAGCTGTGCGATGTCCTGGCGGAACCATTAGCCATGCTCTTCAATCTCTCCCTAAAAAAGGGGAGAGTCCCCCTGGACTGGAAAACAGCGAATGTTGTTCCTCTGCACAAAAAGGGTTGCAGAGCAGAGGCTGTGAATAACCGACCAGTGAGTCTCACGTAGATAGTATGTAAACTCATGGAAACACTAATTAAACAGAAGTTGGACACGATCTTGGATGAGGGGAATCTTAGGGATCCTAGTCAGCATGGATTCACTAAGGGTAAGTCGTGTCAATCCAACCTCATCAGCTTCTTTGATTGGGTAACAGGCAAGTTGGACTCAGGAGAGTCTCTGGACATAGTATATTTGGATTTCAGCAAGGTTTTTGACAGCGTCCCACACCGCAGGCTACTAAACAAGATGAAATCAATGGGGTTGGGTGAGACGATAACTGCATGGGTCAATGATTGGCTGAGTGGTAGACTTCAGAGGGTGGTGGTCAACGGTACCCTCTCTGAAACATCAGAAGTGACCAGCAGAGTGCCGCAGGGCTCGGTCCTGGGTCCTCTCCTTTTTAACATATTCATAAGGGACTTGACACGAGGACTACAGGGTAAAGTAACATTATTCGCCGATGACGCAAATCTGTGCAATATAGTAAGTGAAAGCTTTTTACAGGATAGTATGACACAGGACCTTCGTACATTGGAAAACTGGTCCTCGACATGGCAGCTAGACTTCAATGCTATGAAATGTAAGGTCATGCACCTCGGTAGTAGAAATCCGTGCAGAACTTACACCTTAAATGGAGTAACATTAGCTAGGACCTCAGTAGAACGAGATTTGGGAGTAATCATCAGTGCAGACATGAAGGCTGCCAAACAGGTAGAGAAGGCCACATCCAAGGCAAGGCAAATGATAGGATGTATCAACAGAAGTTTCGTCAGCCGGAAACCAGAAGTCATAATGCCGCTGTACAGAACCATGGTGAGACCTCATCTGGAATACTGTGTACAATTCTAGAGGCCACATTACCGTAAAGACGTGCTTAGAGTCGAGTCGGTTCAGCGGATGGCCACTAGGATGATCTTGGGGTTCAAGGGTCTCTCATACGAAGAGAGACTGAGCAGACTGCCGCTCTACACTCTAGAGGAATGCAGGGAGAAGGGGGACATGATTGAGACATTTAAATACATCACAGGACGTGTCGAGGTGGAAGATGACATCCTCTTCCCCAAAGGACCCTCGATCACAAGAGGGCATCCGCTTAAACTCAGAGGGGGGAAATTTAGTAGTGACACCAGGAAGTATTTTTTCACGGAAAGGGTGGTAGATCACTGGAATAAGCTTCCGGTGTAGGTGGTCGAGGCCACCAGCGTGCTCGACTTTAAGAGTAAATGGGACATTTACGTGGGATCCCTACGTAGGACGAATCACTAGCACTTAGACTTATTGGGGTGGGTCAGTAGAGTGGGCAGACTTGATGGGCTATAGCCCTTTTCTGCTGTCATCTTTCTATGTTTCTATGTTTCTAATATAGCTTGTACCCTGGTATGACAATTTCCCATTGGTTATCTTTCTTCTACCAGGTCTCAGAGATGCCTATTAAATTTATCTTTTCATTTAGTGCAATATATCCTAACTCTCCCACCTTGTTTCTTAGGCTTCTGGCATTTGCTTACAGACATTTCAAATAATGTTTGTCATATCTACTTATAATAGCTCATTTGTAAAATACTGTAGGTACCCCATTATAGAATTACTTCACAAATGTCAAATACAATGTTTTAAATTTAATCTTCAGTGGAATGGATAACCAGTGAATCTCTTTTAACAACAGTGAAATCCTAATCCCTCAGAATTTCCCTGAGCAATCTCACAGTTGCATTCTGAACTAGCTGAACCTCTTAATTAATCCCTTAAGGAAGCCTTTCAGTAAAGCATTATAATAGTCTAAGGTCAATAATACAACTGTAACTACCATTGTTTTTAATGCTTTTATGATAAGATAATGCTTCCGCACTCCAACTATCATTCCAACTGTTATTACTATCCCCTTCTATAACAAACTGTCCTAAAATAAAATAACCCTGAGTTTCTTCACACAATTCTACTTTTGGAAAATATGATCCCTGTCACATTCAAGGTCTGCTCTTTCTTTTTAATACATGAGATTTTCATGTTCCCTAAATTTACCACCAGACTGTTTTACTTAAATCAGACCATAATTTCCCCTAGCCAAAGATGAGATCTCATCAGATTCATATCTTCACCTGTTTCCAAAGGGATAATTAACTGTATATTGCCATGTTCATCTTGATGGTGGAAAGACTGTATTGCCTGTCATCCTAGACATGAATGCAGCCTTCAGTTTGGTCAATCACATAGGCCTAAATTCTTTAAATGGCACTGTAAGTTAGGTGGTAGGCCCTCTATCGCTGCCTAATAGTGCTGCCCGATTCAGGAAAAAAAATTTCAATTTGATTCAGCCTATTGAATTGGTTTTTTGATTCGATTTGATTTTCCTGCCCAATTGGGTATTTTTTTCAAACATCCTGGTGGGTTTATTTATAGCCTCTTCACCCCCTTTGCCTTCTCCTAACCACTGGCGCTGTGGTGTAAACAAAATAAACAAACAAAAAAGATTTTTCCTCTCTCTGTTAAATCCTAGCTCACGTTTGCAGTCTAACACCAGCTCTGGCAGGATACACGTTTCAAATCTGACATATTGTAATCACAAAACAGAAAATAAAATTAGTTTTTCTACTTTTTGTTGTCTGATCATTATTCAAATCTTGTTGGTCCCAGGCTCTGGTTGTCTTCCAATAATTTGCTTGCCAGGATCACCTTCTTTCTTTCTCCGTGCTAACCATCCACCTGCCATCTCTGTCCTCCCCTTCCGTTTCCCTTCCCTCCCTCGGAGGTCTGGCATCTTTCTTTTTTTTCGTCTCCATCCACAGATCCACCTTTTCTTAACTACCCTTTCATCCAACATCTCTCTCTCCTTCCCCACCATCTACCATCTACCATCTGGGTCTACCATCTCTCCCTTTCTTTTCCCAACTACCCTCCTATCCAGTATCTCTATCCCCCTCTCCACACCATCCCTTGTGTCCAACTTCTCTCCTTTTCTGTTCCTTCCCTCCCTAAATCCTATTGTCTATCATCTCTCTCCCTCTCCTCTATTTTTAGACCCATTATTTCTTCCCCCCCCCAAAGTCCGGCATATGCACATCTCTTTGAAACCCCCCTTCCCTCCCTCTGTGTACTTCTACACCAGGGCCCCCCTCACCTGAAGGTCTGTCCCCCCCGAAGGCCTGCACCCCACCCCTGAAGGCCTGTCCCCCCCTTGAAGGCTTGTCCCCCCTGAAGGCCTAAGCCACCATCCCTGGCCTGTTCTCCCTTTGAAGGCCAGTCCCCCCCCTTGAAGGCCTGTCCCCCCCCTTTGAAGGCCTGCACACCCCCCCAAAGCCTATCCCCCTGAAGGCCTGTCCCACCCCAAAGGACTGCGCACCCCCCCTCCCCGGGAAGGCCTCCATGTTTCCTCTGGCCTCCCCGCACCGTTTACCTTATAACTGAAGCCTGCAGAGCAGATCGCGGTACTAGCGTCTTTGCAAACTGCTTTGAGCTGTTTCCTCTGCTGTGGTCCCGCCCCTCCTCTGACGTCAGAGGCAGGATTGCAGCGGAGGAAACAGCCTCGAAGCAGTTTGCAAAAACGCTAGTATCGCGATCTGCTCTGCAGACTCCACCTATAAGGTAAACGGTGTGGGGAGGCTAGGGGAGAAACCGAATGCCAGGATGAGAAATCGGACGCCAGGGGAGAACCGGACGCCAGGGGGGGAAGCCCACAGCAGCAATTCCCGACTGACCCGCCCTCCTCACCCTCTAAAGCAAGTGCAGCAGCGGCTGGCCAGCAAGAGCAGCGCAGCCATTCCTGCTTTAGGGGGCGAGGGGTGAGGGTCGGAATCGGGAAACCGATTTTTTGGTGTTTTAAATCGATTCGAATCAATTCACCCGAAGTGAATCAGTGAACCGATTTGAATCGTGAATCGGGCAGCACTACTGCCTAACTTAATCGTATTAATTGGTGGTAATTGGCATGGCAATTGATCGCATCGTTTAAAACTAATTGAAATGCCAATAAAAAAAGTATAGGTGCCTCCAAAAAAGGACTCTGTAATCACATCTATGGCGGCGCTTAACATGGTTTATGCTGGAAATTACCTTTGGCACCTCTGTAGACACAATTCTCATTAAACATAGGCATTGGGAATGTAGGCCTTCAAAACCTTGGCTTACATTACCAGTGCCTATGTTTAATGGTAGGCATAATTCTGCAAATGTTGCCATTGCATGATTGGCATGCAATTGGAAATTTTTTTAAGGTTGCCGCCTATGTAAGCGCCATTTGTAGAATCTGGCCCATGTTTATCACCAGAACTGAGGAAACTGATGTTGCTGGGACTGTCCTCTATCAACGGATCTTCTGAGTAGACTAGGGTAATGACTCATCAAACTCTCACTTACTGTCATGCAGAGTCCCAACAAGGGTACATTTTGTGTTCTGTTTTCTTTCATCTTTTCTTCTTTCTCCCTGCTAGTCTCATTCAAGGAACTGATACAAATTCTTTCCTTACAGTTTATAAACCCTATTCGCCCTTGAAAGATGCAGCTACTTGACAATTGGAACAACTGCCTGAGCAGTTATACACTGGTTATCCTTTCAAAAGCTCAAGCTGAACATGGAAAAATCTGATGATATTTGTTTCACAAGGAGTTTCACAATTTCTTCTGTGATTACTTCTCATATTTTAGTGATCCCAATAGGGTTGAAGGGGAAGGGGGAAGATGAAAGGAGTCTGGATTTAGCTCAAGCCTTTTCAGTAGTATTTAAGTTACATTCAGGTATAGTAAGTATTTTCCTGTCTCCAGAAGGATTACAATAGGTTTACACCTGAGAGAATGGAGGGTTAAGTGACTTACTCAAGATCACAAGGAGTGGGATTTGAACACTGCTTGACTGGCTCTCCACAAGCTGCTTCTAGCCATAACGTTATTCCTCTGCTCCAGGATTCAATTTGCACCCTTGGGTCACCTTACATAGTAATTTGACCTCTAAGCTCCAAACTTCAGGTATATCAAGAAATCCTTTCTTGTTCCAAGTAAAACATGCTCGGTTCATTCCCTTCTCATGACAAAGGTACTTTATATCCTTGCCAATGCTCTGGAATGAAATTGCCTGGATTCCCTTAATTCTGGTTTAACAGATCACCGACAAGTTGTTTGCTGAAAATACTAAATGTGGCAATCAAGCTTCATTATGATGCCAAAATGTTTGTTTGAGTTCAAAAAACGCATAAAGATTTGATTGGTTTTCGTTGGCCTTTATGTAAGGCATGATAATTCTGGGACCTTGTTCCTTTCAATCTAAACTTCCGACTTTTTCCTTCCTTTGCTTCTTTTTCTCCTCCATTTATGTCTAACATAAATTGTAAACCGCTTTCATATATACAATGAAAGGGGATATATCAAAACTAACTACAGAATATAGTTTTCCTCTTTTTAATTTCTCTTTTAGTTAGAAATTCTTCTATTTGGAGCAAATGGGTGATGGTTATGTACATATCAAAATAAATAGTAATGTCTCATACTCAAAACATACTTAAGCTAGGAAATATCTGACACCACATGCAAGGAAGCATGTAATCCCCAAGGGTGGATCCATGCTTACTACTTACCATTGGAGAAACTGCATGATCATAGAGATTAGTGATAGGCAGGAGTCAAAATGCTCGCTACCACCAAACAAATCACCTAATTTTGGTGGGTTGCTTTGGTATCTGAACCTAATATTCATGAGAGAAAAATTGAGAAAGAAAGACAGACAGAAAAAGAAAGGTGCATTTCTAATTTTTGGGTTTTTATTTCATACATTTAAAAGAGCAATGAATATATTTTCTAACAACACTATTAGGAAGAAATACATAAACATATAAAAGCAAAAGAATAGTTCTAAAAATCATGGTGGAAACACACAAAGGTTATTTTTGTATTTGTTTCACTAGTAAATAAATGCACTAACAAGTCGCCCTACATGAGCTGGGGAAACATATTGTTAATGGTATGAAAATGGGTCTAATGCACTTATTATCTCGTATTATAGAGTATTTGTAGGTATCTATAATACAGTATGTTATACATATTTAAAATAATATTTAAGAAATAGTTAAGTAGGTGAGCATGTATAACAAACCATCAAAGTGCAAATGTGTAAGAAAAGGTAATGCTAAAAAGGTGATGTTCATCCTAAGTGCAGTATCTTATAAGGGTCCTGTTAAAAATGAGTTTCTATATAAACACAGCATGTATCTTTCTTCTTTCTTGAATTTCATTCTGCTCTTTCTTTTTCTCATTTAATTAGTTTATCATCTCTTAATAGGGAATCTGTTATCTAGCAGGGGTTTCATTTAGCTGTCCAGAAAAGAAAAAAGCGTTATATGTTTCATAAATATATTTACAAAGCAACCTCACTTTAATAAAAATTATGTTTATTTAATTTGCTATACCGCTCTTCAATCCAAATGAGAAAACATATGTAAATACAAAAAAAACAGCAAGTTAGGTACCTTTCCTCGACTGAAACCTCTTTTAGCTGCTGGTGTGGTTTTATGCCTTCCATTTCTCTAATGCTGACTGCGTAGATCTTAGTTGTATAATCAATATTTTTTTCTCTTGCAACATCACTGTCATAACCTTAAGAAATAAAAATCAAAGAAAAAGTGTAATCAAACCTTTTCAAATTGCTTTCTCAATTAGTCAACCTTGATTTCTGTTGAAATAAGCTTCCTTTGGAACTGACAGGCTTCTTCTGTGTTATGCTTTAGGAAGGAACTGAAAACTATTCTATTTTTATGTATTTATAGCAGTGAGTGAATTGCTAAGAGTCATTTCTCAGTCAAAATATGGGAGGGTGGGAACTTGCCATGTTGTTGGGATATTTTATTTTATGTGATGTTATGTTGTTTTATGTTTTTTATATGTTATTATTATTAGGTTATAATTTGTTACTTGTATGTTTATGATTTTGGATGTTTTACTGTAATCCGCATAGAATTGTAGGATATGCGGAATATTAATTTTTAAATAAATAAAAATAAGATTCTCCTTTCATGTCCTTATTTTCAGTCGTTTTGTTACTTATGAGGATCTGTGATCATATACATAAAGATTAACCCCCCTGTAACAAAAGCGAAGAAGAGGTTTTTAGCGCTGGCTGGTACACTGAATGCTCTGTGCTGCTCCGATGGTCATAGAGCTCTTATGACCGTCGGAGCAGCGAAGAGCATTCAGCATGCTGGCCAGCACTAAAACCTCTTCCGTGCTTTTGTAAAAATAGGCGGGGGAGGGGGAGGAAATAACTTGCTACATAACGTATCCTTATAAACTGGCTTAAAACTTTTATCTCATGAGATTTTATGATTTGAAACATAATTTGCTGTTCAGTGTACCACTAACCCATAGTTTCTCCCTGCAATAAATTATTCATATAAACTGATAATATTCGTGTAGGATTTTAGCATTTGTGAAAGGTGTTTTTAATATTTTTAAATGTATTTTATATAAAATACTGCAATAAAGTACACAGTAGAAAATACAAATGAAATCTAAAGCAAAAATACTTGCTCTTTGCAAGCTCATAAAGATACACAGTAAACCAGTTTATAGGTGTTCATTCTGCAATGTCTCAGCCTGGACTAGATGGTACATTGCTACCAATGAGAGTGAGACCACTAGCATTTTAGCTTTCTCCATTCACCAGTGATATAATTTCCTCTCTAGTCTTAGTCTGTCAGTTGGGAAGAAATCACCCTTCCATATATACAAGAAGACATTTTTTTTACTGAATCAGCTTGCTGCTCAGTCATCAAAGCAGTTGTTCTACCTACTCTAAAGTTTCTTTGGCTACAGAGAGTTTCTTAGGCAGAAAAATTAGGTGCTCTTGCTCTATAGGGGAACAAGCATGAGAAGCCTGTTGCCAGCTTTATTGTCATTGCAACAGCCAATTTAGACTGCCCTGTTTTTACAACCATGGGCCACAGTGCTTCTCTTTACGTGTGCTTCTTAAAACAAGAGATCTTCAGGTAGGCCTGTTTTTGCATCTCCAAATCTTAAGTTTCCTCTAAGGTACTGGGAATGTTTTAGTTAGGTGATCACCCAAACCAAGTATAAGGACAATAAAGCCAGAAGTAGGGAGGAAAGCTGACTTCATCAGCCACCACTGGGTCTTCAGGATGACAGTGAGGATCTTATGACTGTAGAAATCTCAGGGCCCTCTTTAAAAAAAAAAAACAACAACAAACATAAAAAGGTTTCCTTCACATTTTTTTTAGTGTTTTTAGTTGGGGTTTTTTTTTAAATTTGAACCCATGTCGGGGCACGTTGCTATTTTTAGTGTGATTGCAACCATTTTTATATAAGCAAGCATTTCTCATCATGCTTTTACCAAAAAGAGTATTTTGAAGGTTAAGAAACTTATTTTCATTTCTTCCAAGTGTTTTTACTTTTGTTTTGATTTTAGTGGGCTGTTCCTTTAAAATTACAATTTTAAACATTTTTTCTTAGTGATTTTAAGTGTCTTAGGGGCCCTTTTACAAAGCAGTGCTAAAAAGCAGCCTTAGTATGCCCTTACGCTGGACTTTCTCTTGCGCTAAGGCCATTTTTAAAGCTGCAGTAAAATGACTGATTTTCTATTTTCAGCATTAATGACCATGCACTAATGTCATTAGTGCATGGCCATTAGCACATGGGCCCTTAATGCCACTTTTTTTGTAGGTGGTAAAGGCTCAAGCACTACCGTATTTTCACGCATATAACGCGCGCGTTATACGCGTTTTTACCTACCGCGCATACCCCTCGCGCGTTATATGCGTGAGCGCGGTATACAAAAGTTTTAAAACATAGTTCCCACCCCGCCCGACGCCCGATTCACCCCCCCAGCAGGACCACTCGCACCCCCACCCCGAACGACCACTCGCACGCGCTCCCACCCGCACCCGCATCCACGATCGGAGCAAGAGGGAGCCCAAGCCCTCTTGCCCGGCCGACTCCCCGACGTCCGATACACCCCCCCCCCCGGCAGGACCACTCGCACCCCCACCCCGAACGACCGCTCGCACGCGCTCCCACCCGCACCCGCATCCACGATCGGAGCAAGAGGGAGCCCAAGCCCTCTTGCCCGGCCGACTCCCCGACGTCCGATACATCCCCCCCCCCCGGCAGGACCACTCGCACCCCCACCCCGAACGACCGCTCGCACGCGCTCCCACCCGCACCCGCATCCACGATCGGAGCAAGAGGGAGCCCAAGCCCTCTTGCCCGGCCGACTCCCCGACGTCCGATACATCCCCCCCCCGGCAGGACCACTCGCACCCCCACCCCGAAGGACCGCCGACTTCCCGACAATATCGGGCCAGAAGGGAGCCCAAACCCTCCTGGCCACGGCGACCCCCTAACCCCACCCCGCACTACATTACGGGCAGGAGGGATCCCAGGCCCTCCTGCCCTCGACGCAAACCCCCCTCCCCCCCAACGACCGTCCCCCCCCAAGAACCTCCGACCGCCCCCCAGCCGACCCGCGATCCCCCTGGCGACCCCCACGACCCCCCCACCCCCCTTCCCTGTACCTTTGGTAGTTGGCCGGACAGACGGGAGCCAAACCCGCCTGTCCGGCAGGCAGCCAACGAAGGAATGAGGCCGGATTGGCCCATCCATCCTAAAGCTCCGCCTACTGGTGGGGCCTAAGGCGCGTGGGCCAATCAGAATAGGCCCTGGAGCCTTAGGTCCCACCTGGGGGCGCGGCCTGAGGCACATGGGCCCAACCCGACCATGTGCCTCAGGCCGCGCCCCCAGGTGGGACCTAAGGCTCCAGGGCCTATTCTGATTGGCCCACGCGCCTTAGGCCCCACCAGTAGGCGGAGCTTTAGGATGGATGGGCCAATCCGGCCTCATTCCTTCGTTGGCTGCCTGCCGGACAGGCGGGTTTGGCTCCCGTCTGTCCGGCCAACTACCAAAGGTACGGGGAAGGGGGGTGGGGGGGTCGTGGGGGTCGCCAGGGGGGTCGCGGGTCGGCTGGGGGGGCGGTCGGAGGTTCTTGGGGGGGGGGCGGTCGTTGGGGGGGAGGGGGGTTTGCGTCGAGGGCAGGAGGGCCTGGGATCCCTCCTGCCCGTAATGTAGTGCGGGGTGGGGTTAGGGGGTCGCCGTGGCCAGGAGGGTTTGGGCTCCCTTCTGGCCCAACTACCAAAGGTACGGGGAAGGGGGGTGGGGGGGTCGTGGGGGTCGCCAGGGTGGTCGCGGGTCGGCTGGGGGGGGCGGTCGGTGGGGGGGGGGGGGTTTGCGTCGAGGGCAGGAGGGCCTGGGATCCCTCCTGCCCGTAAGGTAGTGCGGGGTGGGGTTAGGGGGTCGCCGTGGCCAGGAGGATTTGGGCTCCCTCCTGGCCCGATATTGTTGGGGAATCGGCGGTCCTTCGGGGGGAGGGATGTATCGGACGTCGGGGGGGGGGCATCAGGCTTTCAGGATGGGGACAGACCTTCAAGGGGGGACAGTGCACGGAAGTCAGGGGGGGTGAACGGAGAGTCGGGACAGCGCACGGAAAGTCAGGGCGGGCGAAAGGAGCGTCGGGCAGCATGCGCGGTATACCCGTGAGCGCGGTATACCAAAGTTTTTGTACATATCAGCGTGATTTCTGCGCGCTATACCCGTGTGCGCGTTTTATACGGGTGCGCGTTATTTGCGTGAAAATACGGTAATCTTGTGGTAAGCAGTTAGCATGCGGCAATGCCAACATGCTGATTAGCATAGATGTACCCACTCTCCAACCCAAAATATGCCCTCTTAGTGAAAAAATTAAGAATATTGTTAAGTTGATACTACACTTATTAACAATAACATTTGAATCTTACCACGGAATACTTCAGCATGCCCTGTGGTAAACCTTTTAAGGAGCAGTATGCACACTTTAATGCTTGCTGCAATTTAGTAAAAGACCCTCATAATGTCTTACACATCAGCTCTCAGCTCTTCTCAAAAATTACCAAGTTTATAAGTTTTACCTAACAGGTTTTCATGTAGTGATTTGGCCACCATCTGAGCGTTTTGCCACCAAATGCTTTATCGAGGTGAGGTAATCCTGCCATGGGGGTAAGTCAATTCGCCGTTATATCAGCTGATTTGCTAGGAAAGGTGCGGAGCTCCGCGTTTCAACGGCCGCTCTCGTGCATGACACCACATGACCTTACCTAACAGGTTTATTTTTGAGGTTTTTAAATGCTATCTTGCTCTTTTGCACTGCTCTTTTAGTGGCAGCTTTTCCCTTTAGATCTTGTGGCTGGTGAGTCTGCCCTCTGTAAGGTGTCTGCAATTCAGTGCTATTAATTTGATTTCAGCATGCTCCCAGTGCATTTTGCTGGCATGCACCTGCTTTATGCTGGTGAGACCTGTACCATTAGGTCCTGACAAGAGTAAGTGTCTCCATACCTGCTTTATTTTTGGTATTAGTGAGATCAGCACCATATGATCCTGGCATGTATCCCTTTTTGTCATTTTGAGGCCTGTACTATATGACCCCCATAAGCTTTTTATTTCTAGTTTTTATTTGAAAACACTGTTGCTGTCTGTAGAATTTATCCACCATTCTCTGTCAGTCAACAGTTTCTAATTCAGTTCACCACTTTGGATCCCAAATTCAGTTTGCTCAGCTTATTCGTGAATCTCCTTGAAGAACCGTATCAAAAGGCTTTGCTGAAATCCAAGAAGATTACATCTAGTGCATGTCTTTTATCCAGTTCTTTGGTCAATCGGTCAAAGAAATCAATTTGGCAGGATTTTCCTTTGATAAAACCATGTTGCCTTGGCTGTTGCAAACTGTTGGATTCTAGAAAGTTCACTATCCTTCTACAGAAACTCCATTATTTTTCCTATCACTGTCATGAAACTTACTGCCCTATAACTTTCTCATTTCTTCCTTGTCCCTGCTTTTGTGAAACATTTGTTCGTCTTCCTTAAAGATTTGTTGCCATATTTATAGGAATTCTCAGCTTGGACTAATGTCTTTCCAGTTCTCCTCTGTTTACTCATGGTGTCAGCTCCTTCTTCAGGTATTCCCCTATTCTATGAAAATCAGCATGTCTGCAATTCAGTTCTCTGAATTCTGTGTCTGCACTCCTTTTTAGCTCTTATGTCAAAACCATATTACAGCTTATGTCAAGATCACTACAGTGGTACCTTGGATTACGAGCATAATCCGTTCCAGGAGCATGCTTGTAATCCAAAATGCTCGTTTATCAAAGCGAGTTTCCCCATAGGAAATAATGGAAACTCGCTTTGATAGGTTCCCACCCCCACCCTCTCCCCCCTGAGGCCAGCAGCGCTGCTCCCCCCCACGAGAACCGGCATTGCTCCCCCCCGAAGCCCCCCCCCCGCAAACCGGCACCCTCCCCCCCGCGATCCGCATCCCCCCCGCCGTCATCGGGCACCCCCCGCTGCGACCTGAGGTCCCCCAACCACCCGAACCCTCTTCATACTTTGCTGTAGCCTCTGCAGCGGCACCGGCACCAGCATGTCCTGTGCGTGGTGCCGGTACCTGAAGATCTGCTTCCTGTGCTGGGCCTTGAGAGTTCACGTTCGATGTGAGAGTTCATGTTTGACGTGAACTCTCAAGCCTTGAGCATGCGCACATGCTCAAGGCCCAGCACAGGAAGCAGATCTTCAGGCACCGGGACCATGCACATGACATGCTGGTGCCGTTGCCGCTGCGGAGGCTACAGCAAAGTAAGAAGAGGGTTCGGGTGGGTTGGGGGGACCTCAGGTCGCGGTGGGGGGTGCCCGATGGCGGCAAGGGGGTGCCGGATCGCGGGGGGGAGGGTGCCGGTTTGCGGGGTGGGGCGCTTGCAAATCGAAGCGTGCTCGGTTTCCAAGGTGCCGATTTTGCGAATGTTTTGCTCGTCTTGCAAAACACTCACAAACCAGTGCACTCGTAAACCGAGGTACCACTGTTTTACCTATTACTTTTTCCATTTGTAAGCACTAGACCCCTTCCCTCATGGATTCCATCATCATTTGTCTGAGCAAAGCACTTTAGCAGGTATCCAAAATCTCTATGCTTCTTTCTGATTCTGCTGAAAGGACATTCCAATCCATATCATAAGTACATAAGCACTGCCATATTGAGACCAAAAAAAGTCCATCAAGACCAGTATCCTGTTTCCAACAGTGACCAATCCAAGTCACAAGTTGCTGGCAAGATCCCAAAAGAGTAAGCAGAGTTTATGCTGCTTATCCTAGAAACAGTGGATTTCCCCAAGTCTATCTTAAAAACAGCTTATGGACTTTTCTGTTAGGAAATTATCCAAACCGTTTAAAACCCTGCTAAGTTAACTGCTTTTATCATATTCTCTGGCAACAAATTCCAAAGTTTAATTACATGTTGAGTGAAGAAATATTTTCTCTGTTTTGTTTTAAATTTACTTTACTGTGTACCCCATGGTTCTAATATTTTTGGAAAGAGTAAACAAGTGATTAACATTTACCCATTCCACTCCACTCAAATATTTTATAGATCTCTATCATATCTCCCCTGAGCCATCTCTTCTCCAAACTGAAGAGCTCTAGCCACTTTAGCCTTTCCTCATAGGGAAGTTATCCTATCCACTTTATCAATTTAATCGCCCTTTTCTGTACCTTTTCTAATTCTGCTATATCTTTTTTGAGATATAGCAGAATTTTGAGAGCTGCACAGTATTCAAGGTGAGGTTGTACCTTGGAGTGATACAAAGGTATTACAACATTCTAATTTCTGTTTTCCAGTCCTTTCCTAATAATTCCTAACATTCTATTTGCTGGACACTGACAGAGGGTTTCAACGTTATCATCAATGATGATCCTTTTTTCCAGGGTGTTGAAACCTAATGTGGAACCTTGCATTACATTATATAATTTGGGTTCCTCTTTCCCACATGCATCACTTTGCACCCTCCCCACTACCCCACATTATCCATCAAGTTATCCATTAGTTATCATAGTTTATGATAAGTTCTCTATATCAAATATATCCTATCCCATATTAAACATTTATAAACCTTAAGAAATATTCTTCTGTATTGATAATTGGGTATCAGTAGGCTACAATCAAACTGCCCACCCACCAGAGTTTGTCTGCTGTGGTAAGTTTTTCTGGTATAATCTGAGATGTGATACAAAAATATAGAGTTACTTACCAGATAATTCCTTTCACATATGTTTGCAACTAGACTGTACCAACCTGTGTACCCTAATGCAGAATGGTGAAGTTTACAAGTTTGATAACTTTATACACCTAATTTATCAATTATATTTTAGGGATGCTATGCAAGGTCATGTGCTGAAAAACATGTGATATTACCCAGGAGCAAAGAAAGAAAAGAGAAGCTTACAGTGCTAAATTACTGCTGGTATCACTTCTGCAGATGGCAGTGTAGCCATCTTGTCCAGTTGTTTGTGAGACTAACATAAAAGTTATCTATCATCTACTAATCTGAAATCTTATGAAGAAGAAACATTATTTAAATTTTAAGCTTTAATATAAAGAAACCATGCTGGTAAAGAAAAAACCCAAACAAACTTAAAAAGCAAAAAAAACAAACAAACAATCTTGCATTGCATTTAGTAAACTGTCAGAACCCTAATAGTAATAAAGGTGACCAACAAATTTTTACATTTCAATGAAATACTCACATGCGCTTAAAATGCAGACAAAGTGTAAATCTTAATAAAATCTCTATATCCTGTTTACCTCCATCCTCCTCAGCATCTGAATCAGACTCCTCACTATCAACTGGTTTACTTTCCAAGCTGCCAAAAGATTCTCTCATCCAGATCATTAGAGCAGTATCAGCACCTCCTACAGTCAGCAACGTAGAATCATCATGCAGCCATCTAACATTGGTGACATGAGCACTGTGACCAATATATTTTTTAAATTTTGAGTGCTGGCCCTGCAATATAAAGAAAGTGTGTTACATTTAACAAGAAGGTCAATGTAAAACTAATGGAGTCTACGTTCAGGAAGGTGCACATAAGCATACATGTGATTGTCTAATTGGATCAACAAAATACTTCTGCCAGGATCTCCTCAGATCAGCTAATAATTTCTGAAAATTTGCTGTGGGTAGGACATTAAAACACAAAGCTGCCAATGGCATCTATATGTGTAAATAACAACATTTATACGTGTACTGTAGACAAGCTACATGTACAGGGCAGGACAAAAGAAGGTATACAGTATTTATTATTTCTTTTTATTTTACAGGTGTCACGAATAAGATTCATGTGAAGTTTTTGTATTAGTTACATTGTTTCATTTTTACTTATCATTCAATACTGTATTATAACTATTCAATACCTATAAAATAAAAAGAAATAATGAATAAATACTGTTGGCCCACCCTGTATAATGGTGTTATTAGAAAGCCACTATTTACATATGGAGTTGGCTGATATGCAGAGAAATCAGGATGACATGTTTTGAGCAGGCCAAATTTTACATACATGTATAAAGTAATGAGATTGCCTCTGCTTTTCTTTCAAAGAAGTAGATATGGCAATGCTATGCTTGTTCATGTGAAGCTCATGCATTAATGTTTCTGAACCTGCTGATGAACTGCCATAGTCTTCATTGTTGGGTCACAGTGAGAGGAAGAACTTTGTACATTTCATCTTGGCAGAAGAGGAAGACATGTCTGTGAGAGTATGCCAGAGGTATGTGATTGAATTTTGTGTTAAACTTGTAAAAAAACAGTAATGAAACTCTTGAAATGTTACAGCAAGCATTCGATGGTGAAACAATTAGCCATGCTGACATACTCTCACAGACATGTCTACGCCATCTGCCATCCTCTTGCTGTGATCCAACAATGAAGAGTACAGCAATCCAACTGCAGGTTCAGAAACATCGATGTATGAGCTTCACAAGAACCAGCACAGCATTGCTATGTCTACTTCTTGGAAAGAAAAACAGAGGCAGTCTCATTACTTTCCAATCTGCCTTCGTATATATAAAAAAATTCTCATTGGGTAGTGCACCAGCTAAGAGGGATGCTTAGAATTTAAAAATAAGCTTTACATAAACGATTAAGGGAGTAAATATCTTTAATCTCCCATTTATTTTTCTGCTTCAAATGATAACTACCACCACTTACATGTGCAGTTTTCTGAGACTATGGGACTATGCCCGGATTCTATAAATGGCACCGTTGTTGGAGGCTGCCTTAAAAACAGCTGCCGATCATGTGCCAATCATGTGATGGTGCCGTTTATAGATTCTCAGCTTGGAACAGGAAGTGCCTGAAATGTAAGTCAGAGTCTTCAAGCCCTAAATTTCCAGCGCCTATCTTTTATGTGAATCATAAGAACATAAGCAATGCCTCTGCTGGGTCAGACTAGAAGTCCATCATGCCCAGCAGTCTGCTCACACGGTGGCCCATTAGTTCCAGGACCTGTATAGTAATCCTCTATCTATACCCTTCTATCCCCTTTTCCTTCAGGAAATCATCCAATCCCTTCTTGAACCCCAATAGCGTACTCTGTCCTATCACACCCTCTGGAAGCGCATTCCAGGTGTCCACCACCCTTTGGGTGAAGAAGAACCTCCTAGCATTGGTTCTGAATTACATTACATTACTGGCTTATATTCCGCCTGTACCTTTCAGTTCTAAGCGGATTACATCAGAACGATAACTGGACATTTCCAGGAAGAGAAATACAATTACAATTAAAGGCGTAAGGTCTAAAGCAATTTTGATGAGAGGATTCTAAGAGGGGGTGAAAGGGGAAAAGGAAGGGATTAGGACGTATGGGTGAATTTCTTGAATAGTAGGGTCTTGATTTCTTTGCGGAAAGCCTTGAGGTCAGTTGATGCTGTCAGTAGGTTGGTGATGGAGGGGTCCAATTTAGCTGCATGTGTTGCAAGTAAGTTGTCATACATCTTTTTGCGTTTAGTTCCTTTAAAAGGGGGGTAGGAGAAAGGGGATTGGGTTCTCCTCTGTCTGGTTGAGAGGTTCCTGTTTAGACGGTTGTTTAGGTGGGTGGGTGCCGTTCCGTTTAATGTTTTGAATAACATGCAGTATAGTTTGAATTGGATGCGGGCTTGTATTGGAAGCCAGTGTGAGTCTGGGAAGGCGTTGGTGATGTGGTCAAATTTTCCAAGGGAATAGATCATTCTGAGGGCAGTGTTCTGCACGGTCTGTAGTTGTTTTATTAGGTAGGTGGGACAAGAAAGGTAGAGGATATTGCAGTAATCCAATAGACTTAGGACTAGGTATTGAACTATGAGTCTGAATTGTTCTTTTTCAAAGAATTTTCTGATTTTGCAAAGGTCGCGCATGGTGAAAAAAACTTTTTGTGTGATTTTGTTGATTTGCACCTGAAGAGTGCAACCTCTGTCTACTGTTACTCCAAGGAGTTTGAGAGTGGGTTGTAAGGGATATTTGGTGGTTTTTATTTCTAGCTCAGTTATACAAGGGGTTTTGTCCTTTTCAAGCAGTAGAAATTTAGTTTTATCTGGGTTGAGCTTCAGTTTATGTTCTGTCATCCATTTTTCCACTGCTTCTAGAGTTTTTTCCAGGATGCCTGATTTGGTGGGGTCTTGTGTGTCAAAGGGGAGGAGTATGGTGATATCGTCTGCATAGCTGAATGAATTTTCTTTGAGTTTGTCTAACAGGGTACCGAAGGAGGAAATGTAAAGATTGAAGAGCATGGATGACAGTGGGGAACCTTGGGGTACTCCGCAGGGGTTGGTCCAAGGCTCCGATATAAGGTCCTTTGTTTTTACTCTGTATGTTCTTGTTTTAAGGAATCCTTGAAACCAGTTGTATACTTCGCCTGAGATCCCTATTGCTTCTAATATCTGAAGAAGTATAGTGTGGTCGACCAGGTCGAATGCGGCAGAGAGGTCGAGTTGAATTATCAGCATCCTTCTTCCTTTGCTAAGGTGCTGTCTGGCTATATCTAGAAGGGAAGCTAGCAGTGTCTCGGTGCTGTGGTTAGATCTGAACTCCGATTGAGTTGGGTGGAGTAGATTGTGGTCTTCAAGGTAGTTGGTGAGGTATTTGGCAACCAGACCTTCTATTAGTTTAACATATAATGGAATTGAGGCGATGGGTCGGTAGTTGGAGGGGGTGTCTATTGGTCCTTTGGGATCTTTCAGTATTGGGGTGATTATGATTTCCCCTAGGTCTTGTGGGAATTGGCCTTCCGTGACAGTTGTTTGGATCCATTGTAAGAGGCAAGCTGTCCCCTCTTATTTTTCCAAATGCCCTCTCGTTCTTGTAGTTTTCGAAAGTTTGAAGAATCTCCACTTTCTCTATGTCCTTCATAATCTTATAAGTCTCTATCATGTCCCCTCTAAGTCTCCGCTTTACCAGGGAAAAGAGCCCCAGTTTCTCTAATCTTTCAGCATATGAAAGGTTTTCCATACCTTTTATCAATCGCGTCGCTCTTTTCTGAACCCTCTCGAGTAACGCCATATCCTTCTTAAGGTACGGCGACCAATACTGGACGCAGTACTCCAGATACGGGCGCACCATCGCTCGATACAACGGCAGGATAACTTCTTTCATTCTGGCTGTAATACCTTTCTTGATAATACCTAGCATTCTATTCGCCTTCTTTGAGGCCGTTGCGCACTGTGCCGATGGCTTCATTGTCTTGTCCACTATTACCCCCAAGTCCTTTTCTAGGGTACTTTCACCCATTACCAGCTCTCCCATCGTATAGCTGTACTTTGGGTTTCTGCACTGTATGATGTCTAACACCACTACAAATGTGTGAGACATAAACTAGCCACCAAAGTAATAAGTTTAAATAGAAAGCTCTAAAGAAACTTCCGGCTCATTAATCATGGATTTAGCATTTTGCTAAGACATTGAACTGCTCTGCGTTCTCCTTCCCCGACCCTGATGAAATAATGAAACGCGTCGGTGGGGATTGAGCCAGACCCAGTTTCTTTTATAAAAAAAAGCTAAGTAATTGCTACTTCTGCTACTATCGCAATTATACTATAAAAAATTAAGCATAAGCACTTTATAATTTATTGAATAATATATAAAAGAAAACAAAGAAAAAAAGAAAAAAATTACACACTAATTGGTTCCTATGAGGACAGCTACCATACGCTAAAACTGTGTGGCAAACTGAGGAACTTGTGTGTAGTTTCTTTAGAGCTTTCTATTTAAACTTATTACTTTGGTGGCTAGTTTAAGTCTCACACATTTGTAAGTGAATTTTTGTGCACAATTTTGTTATTGAGTAACACCACTACAAGCATTAGCCACACCTACAGTGGCATTAAGCTTCTTAAAGCACCTCTTTAGGTGCGATGCAGGCGCTTTTTTCCTTTTAAAATGCTTTTTAAGCAGCATTTTCAATTTAAGTTTTGTGCCGATAGGGTGCCTAACTTAACGTGCCATTAATAGAATATGGGCCTATATGTATATGCTACACATGCAGGTAGCAAAATGGCCATTTCAATGTATAAATGCTGGAACTTTTATCTAGAAACTGCTGCATGATGGAGTGGGGAGGTGATGTCATCAGCCTAGATGGCCACTTAAGACCATAAGAACTGCCATCTCCAGATCAAACCTTTGGTCCATCAAGTCCGGCGATCCACACACACGGAGGCCCAGCCAGGTGTACACCAGGCATAATTTTAGTCACCCATATCCCTCTATGCCTCTCGTAAGGAGATGTGCATCTAGTTTGCTTTTAAATCCTAGAACAGTGGATTCCGCAATAATCTCCTCTGGAAGAGCATTCCAGGTGTCCACCACTCGTTGCATGAAGCAGAACTTCCTGATATTTGTCCTGGACTTGTCCCCCCCCCTTAGCTTCAGTCCATGTCCTCTTGTCCATGTCACATTTGACATTGTAAATAATTTTTTTTCCTGCTCTATTTTGTCGATTCCTTTCAGTATTTTGAAAGCCTCGATCATATCCCCTCACAGTCTCCTTTTCTCAAGGGAGAACAATCCCAGTTTCTTAAGTCGTTCTTCGTATTCCAAGTTCTCCATACCTTTGATTAGCTTCGTTGCTCGTCTCTGCACCCTCTCCAGCAGTTTTATATCCTTCTTTAGGTTGGGAGACCAATGTTGGACACAGTATTCCAAGTGTAGTCTGACCATTGCCCTATAAAGCGGCATTATAACTTTCTCCGATCTACTCGAGCTTGGAGCTCTGCAGGGCCTGGCACAAAAACAGCAATTATATCAGCAATTATAGCAGCCAAGTGTTCCACCCTGCAGCGGAAAAAGGTGGCCGTGATTTGCAAAGAATTGGCTAGCTTTGCCTACCAATTGGCCTCCTTGTCGACGTGCACCATAGGCAAGATGATGTCAGAAAGCGAGCCAAATGCTCAGCCATTTCAACAAGACACTATAGCTATGAATGTACAGGTCATAGCATCAGATGCCTTCGTGAATTTCTGCTTAAGTCTTGAAGAAATTAAATCAGACATTAATGCATCCAATCAGAGCTAATAACTCTCACAGGAGATCTCCGTGGAGAGATAACAGAACTGGACAATAGGCTGTTGGAGTCAAAGACCCAATTGAAAGAACATCAAGACATGCTTTCATCCTTAGAAGTATCTCTCCAGGAGTGTAAGTCTTCAGAAATTTTTCTATTTGACAAAATAGAAGATCTAGAGAATTGACCCAGGAGATGCAATCTCCGATTTTGGGGACTCCTGGTGGAATCACCTGAATATATAGACTGCGAATCAACAATACAAAAGCTAGTGAGTTCCCTGCTTGCAGATTCATCACATCCTTTGGCCCTAGAAAATATATAGATTGAATGCATTCACAGAGCCTTGGGCCGCTTGTGGGCTAATCTTCCATGTGACATAATAGTGCATTACACGGATTACAAGCCGAAGGAGGCAATAGTAAGTTTCAAGTTTATTAAAAATTTGATATACCACCTTATCAATTTATTTCAAGGTAGTTAAAGTAAATGAGAGTAGATGTAAAGACCTGAATGGTCCATCCAGTCTGCCCATTAGTTATTATGATTAAATTAGCTTGTCTCTCTTCTTTGATATTTATGGGCCATAGACACCTGGTATTATTCTAGGTTCCAATTGCTCACTCCAGCCTATCCAGCCATCCCGTTGTTTGCAGGATATCTACCAGTATCAGGCCATCCTGTTGTTCGCAGGATATCAACCAGTATCTGGCCAGTAATTTCCTCATTCCCATTGAGGCCCTCCCCAGCCCATCCTACACTGAATCACCATATATGGGACACAAACCATACAAGTCTGTCCAATACCGGCTGTAGTTCTTTAATTTATACCATTTGTTTTCTGATTAGAGATCCTCTGTGTTTATCCCACACTTTTTTGAACTACATCACATCTTCCTCTCCACCACCTCCCTTGGGAGAGTAACATAGTAAATGACGGCAGATAAAGACCTGAACGGTCCATCCAATCTGCCCATTAGTTATATCCATTGAAAATACATGATTAAATTAACTTGTCTCTTCTTTGATATTTCTGGGTCATAAACTGTAAAGTCCACCGGGTATTGCCTTAGATTCCAAATGCTGAAGTTGCCATCCAAGCTCACTCCAGCCTATCCAACCATCCTGTTTGCAAGATATCTACCATAAAGTCTGGCCAGTAACATCCTCATGTTCCATTTAGTGGAGTTCCCATTGATGCCCTCCCCAGCCCAATCCTACACCAAATCATCACGTATGAAGCACAGACCATGCAAGTCTGTCCAGTACCGGCCTTAGCTCTTTATTTTACATTCTTCATTTTCTAATTAGAGATCCTCTATGTTTATTCCACGCTTTTTTTGAATTCCATCACTGTTTTCCTCTCCACCACTTCTCCAAAACATCATTTAAATCACCACATATTTTAGTGCCCAAGTGTACTGTGCAATAAAACTTTCAAAACATTTAATATCAGTGTCACTGTGATTCTTTAAAAGTGTAAATTATGTTGCCTGTGGGATATACCAGGGTGAAAGCCTTTGATTATAAGGTGATTCCCCAGAAACTGATCAATCACCCTACGCATTAATTTAAAACAGTCTGAATGCCCTGAGCAAATCTTTAAAAAACTTGGAAGCAGGTCCTTTAAAGAGATTGTATTCCTCTTTCTATACAGCCTAGAAACTTTCTGGCTACAGCCACCGCCTTATCACACTGTTTAGATGCCTTTAGATCCTCAAACACAATTACCACAAGGTCCCTCTCTCCATCAGTGCTTATCAGTCTATCACCTCCCAGCACATACGGTTCCCTCAGATTTCTACTCCCCAAATGAATCACTCTCCGCTTCTTCACATTGAATTTTATTTGCCAGACATTAGACCATTCTTCTAACTTTTGCAGATCCTTTTTCATGTTGTCCACTCCCTCTGGGGTGTCCACTCTGTTACAAATCTTGGTATCATTCGCATAAAGGCTAAGCTTACTTTCCAACCCTTCAGCAATGTCGCTCACAAACATATTAAACAGAATCAGTCCCAGCACCGATCCCTAAGGCACTTCACTAATATAGTAACATAGTAGACGACGGCAAATAAAGACCCGAATAGTCCATCCAGTCTGCCCAACCTGATTCAATTTAATTTTTTTTGTTTGGTTTTTTCTTCTTAGCTATTTCTGGGCAAGAATCCAAAGCTCTACCCGGTACTGTGCTTGGGTTCCAACTGCTAAAGTCTCCGTCAAAGCTCACTCCAGCCCATCTACACCCTCCTAGCCATTGAAGCCCTCCCCAGCCCATCCTCAACCAAAAAGCCATATACAGACACATACCTTGCAAGTCTGCCCAGTACTGGCCTTAGTTTTTCAATATTTACTATTATTTTCATATTCTAGATCCTCTGTGTTCATCCCACACTTTTTTGAACTCCGTCATCGTTTTCCTCTTCACCACCTCTCTTGGGAGCGCATTCCAGGCATCCACCACCCTCTCCGTAAAATAGAATTTCCTTACATTGCTCTTGAATCTACCACCCCTCAACTAGTCACCTTTCCCTCCTCCAAGTGAATTCCATTAACCACCACCCTCTGGCGTCTGTCCGTCAACCAGCTTCTAATCCAGTTCACAATTTTGGGCCCTAACTTCAGCCCATGGAGTTTGTTTAAGAGCCTCCTATGAGGAACCGTGTCAAAGGCTTTGCTGAAATCCAAGTAAATTACATCTAGCACACCAATTCTCTGGTCAACCAGTCAAACAATTCAATCAGATTCATTTGAAACGATTTACCTTTAGTAAATCCATGTTGCCTTGGATCTTGTAATCTATTAGATTTTAAGAATCTCACTATCCTTTCCTTCAGCAACGTTTCCATTATTTCCCCAATAACCGAAGTGAGGCTTACCGGTCTGTAATTTCCCGCTTCATCTCTGTAACCACTTTTGTGAAGAGGGACCACATTCGCTCTTCTCCAGTCCCACAGAACCTCTCCCGTCTCTAAAGATCTATTGAACAAATCTTTAAGAGCACCTGCCAGAACCTCTCGGAGCTCTTTCAATATCCTGGGATGGATCCCGTCCGATCCCAAAGAAATCTTAGCTAAAGCAAGTAGTGCAAGTGATTTTTGCTGGGACACCTTTCCCATTGAGATATATCAGGATTTGGTTGCCACCACACTGTGTAGAAGAAGAGAAATGAAGCCTTACACTCGCTATTTATTGGATAAAGGAAATAAATACAAATGGTTAAAGGGAGGAAGTGAAATCACTAATGTGGAAGGATGCATCACAGTGAAGCTCTAACAGGGCCACGGTGTTATAAGCATAAAATCCCCAAAAGCTAAGTGTTTTTCTCCTCAGTTTGCCTCCCTCCAGTGTATGCGTGTGAGATGAATATGCGGCGAAAGTTAGATGCATATTGATTCACGGGGAACCGAATGGGAGCGACCGCAGAGAAGTGCATGGCGCAGACCGTGAATGAGGCTGGTTTGCATCAGGGTAAAGATCCCCTGGTTGAGGCACCTAGGTTCTCAGTGCTGTTAGCTGGACTGCAAGCAGAAATTCACTCTATCAGAGAAGTGGTCGTAAAGATTAAACAGGAGATCCAGGAGATCACTAAAAGACAAGAGGAAGTGGAAGCCCGAGTTGGCAAACTGGCTGAAGAACTGTGGATGTTAAAGCCAACCTGGAGACCCTTCAAGCAGCGGAATTGGAAATCTTGGCTCTGTGCTTGAGAGGTGTTCCTGAGGAAGATTGTTTTAAAGATGTGCGGAGAGTAGCGCAGGAAATTTGTGCGGAGTTGTTGCAGCCAACTTCTAGAGCAGGGCCGGCATGTAGTGAGATTGGTATAGAGCGAGCCCATAGGGCCCTTGGGAGACCCCAGTGTAACGTGCCGAGAGACACTGTGATTTGTTTGACCTCCTTCAGCATGAAAGAATCCATCTTGCAAGCGGCGAGATGACAGAATTCGTACCAATGGAATGGACTACCCATCTCAGTATACCAGGATCTGGCCACTACTGTACGGAAGGACTTACAGGAGATCACCAGGTTCCTGAGACAGGAGGGCTACAAGGACAGGTGGCTCTATCTGTTTGCACAGCAGATGACAGTACAGAATACCATTAACAAAGTCAAAACAGTGGTGGAAGCCTGGGATGCATTGAAGACATTGGCAGTGGATCATCTTCCGGAGGATGCTTGGAGTATGAAACACCTGAAGGACATAGATGATAGAGGCCAGCAATGGCAGAGGGCATGTTCTGCATGAAAACCAGCAACTGCATCCAGGTCGGCTGCAGAGGACAAGCCAAGTTGAATGGTGCATTTCCTGGCAATGACTGAATATCGTTGGACACTTTGAGCCCACAGCTTCTGGACATTACCCTATAGTATGTGTTGCAATGGGTGTGCATGAGTAAGTGGGGGAGGGGAGTCAAGAGAGTATGGAGATGGATGAATGTGGACCGGGGGGAGTATGTGTGCTATGGAAGAATGGGGTGAATTTTTTGAGTGGCCTCGCTCCAAGTGGGCCTTCCTTTTGGTGGAGACTCTAGCTGATAGATGGCTAGACAATGAAATATAGGGGAGGAGGAATGGAGGGGGAAAAGGGGGAGTGGGGAGGTGGGGTGGGTTGGGGGATTGGGCACTGGGGGAGGGAGGGGATGTAGAGGGGACACCAGGTTCTGGCTTGGACAGGGGGATTGTTAGTATACAAATTTGGGTGGGAAGGGAGAGCGGTCGGTGGCTGGGACAGCCACGCTCTGACATTCTTGTGGTGGGGATGGATAAAGGGGATTTCGGTGGGCTCCAATGGTGAAGTGACTACATGGAACGTGGCAGGGATAAACTTGCCCTTTAAGCGCACCAAAATTTTGCAGCACTTCCAATGTCACCTTGGATATTGCTATGTTGTAGGAGATTCACTTAGATGGCATAGAACATGGGAAACTTATCCATTGGTGGGTGGAAGATTGTGTAGCAGCCAATGCGATGGGGAAAAAGAGTGGAATTGTGATATTATTTTGAAAGGGGGTGGTCCACAATCTCAAACAACTGGAGCAGGATGGAGATGGGAGAAAGGAAAGTTGTGACATTCTGCTGTATGCCCCAACTCGTGTGATGCTACCTTTTATGAGACTTTGAAGAGAATACTCTTGAGATACTCCGCCATACCCCCCATCGTACATTATGATCTAATCAAAACTTGCTATCCATCCCCTCTTTAAGATACATTAACACTATGCGTACTAGCATTTTTTCCTGTTACGGCCCCTACTATCTGGAATTCAGCACCAAATTATATAAGAGAAATTACATCCCTTGATAAATTTAAAAGTAACTTAAAAGGCCTTTCTTTTTAAAGATGATTTCGGTGTATAATAGTCCTTCTAAGGACGGTAATGGAAACCTGTTCCATGCCATTTTTTAATCATTTTAGCCTATTTTACAAAATACTAGACTTTTTATTTTATTGTTCCCCTTCCTTTTGTTCTGGTCCTTCTCCCCCGCTTTCACTTTTTACAAATTGTATTTCTGCCCTTTTCCATCCTATATCGGTAAGTCAATGTTTGTCAGTGTGTTTGATTGTTTGTAGCATTATTTGTAAGTTGTTTTTAACGTACGCTCTTTTTATACTTTGTTTTTATATTATGTAAAACCGCTTTGAAATTTGATAAGGCGATATATCAAATTTTTAAATAAACCTGAAACCTGATGATTGTGGGTGGCGACTTCAATGCTGTTTGGGACTCCCACCTGGATTGCACGGGAGAGGCAGAGCATAGGCGAATCTCGAGCTCTAAGGGCTTACACCATCTGGCCCAGTTGGTAGATCTAGTTGATGTCTGGAACGTATTGCACCCAGGGGACTATGAATATACTCATATTTCAAGAGCTCACAATTCTCAGTTCTGAATAAATTATTTACTGGTCTCCCGCACATTATTCGGCTTGGTTACTAGAGCTGAAATAGGGGAAGTAGTGATATCAGATCACACTTGGGTTTGGTTACTCTTGGGCGGGTCTGACAAGCGGGTTAGTCCCAAGAAATGGGTATTTCCCCTGTCCTTTTATAAAGATATTAAATTTCAGGAGAAGTTATGGGAAGTTTGGCAGGATTATGTGAACAACAATGCACAACATCAGGAGCATCCGGTGTAATTCTGGGAAGCACGCAAGGCTGTTTTAAGGCGGGGGGTTGGGGGGGGCGAGGTGGGGAATCAGCTACACAAGCCATGCTCGCAGAATGAGGGATCGGGAAATTTTACGCCTGGAGAAATTGCTGAGACAGTCGAGGGCAGTATATGGGAGGACTCAGGCGCTGGCTGGAATTACAGGTCACCCTTAATAAGTTGTTACATCAACAGGCTAAGAAAATGCAGGCATATTATAAATACCAGCTTTACAGATATGGCCACAAAGGGGGAAAGCTTTCAGCACATTTAGTGGCTAAGGACAGGGGATCAGGCCATATCTTGTCGCTCCGCAGGGAGGCGAGCAGGAGAATGCATTCCGATTGGGAGATTGGGGAGATCTTTTATCGGTTTTACAGCCGATTATATGCGGACCCAGGGATGGCAGGATTGCGAGCCTCTCAATATTTACAGAATGTTGAGCATCCTAGAGTATCCCCTGAGGAGAAAGCAAAGTTGGAGACCCCTATCATACCTAAGGAGGTGTATTCGGTCATTGGGCAGAGTCCCTTGATGAAGGCATCAGGAGTCGATGGCTATCGTAATGAGTTTTACAAATTGCAGAGAAAGGAGATATAGGTTCCCTTGTCAAAGGCATTCAACATGATGGTTTGGGCTGAAGCTTTATCAGAACATTTGAATATAGCCCAGATAATGGTGTTCCCTAAACCTGGACGTGACCCGGAGCTCCCAACTTCTTATCACTCCATCTCGTTGTTGAACACAGAGGTAAAGTTGCTGGCAAAACTTTTGGTGAACCGCTTAGTCTTGGTGCTGCCTAGACTGCTTCATGTCGCCTAGGTTGGATTCGTACAAGGAAGATCCATGTATGGAAATTATTGCTATCCTTGGAACAAAGGGCTCATAGACAAATGCAATCGGTGCTAATTAGCTTTGACATAGAAAAAACTTTTGATCACATGAGATGGGACTTCCTTTTTGCTATCTTAAAGGATTATGGTTTTGGGGGCCTGTTTCTCTCAGGAGTGCAGGCTTTGTATGCCTCCCTGAGTACACATGTTTGGGTCAATGGCAGGGAATCGGACTTGATCTCCATTGGCAGAAGTGCTCGGCAGGGATGCCCGCTGTCTCCGTTATTGTTCGCTTTAACATTGGATCCCTTTATACGGGATGTGGTGATGATGCCGGTGGTAGCGGGCATCCCCGTGGGCGGGGGGGTCATTTAAGGTGGCAGCTTATGCCAACAATCTATTGGTACATCTTTTAGAACCAGAGACTTTGCTCCCTGTGCTTTTAGATATAGTAAAGGAATATGAATATGGGGATTATGCTGGTTTCCATCTCAATAAATCTGAAGTGCTTCCCTCCTTGGAAGACCTTAGGGAGTCCTGGGGCACCAGGTTCCCCCTACGAGGACAGTGGATTCATTCCGATATTTGAGAATTCAAACAGTGATGGATGGATGGTTCTAATGTCCCTAGACTGATCAGGGAGATAAGGCAGTGCCTGGACCACTGGAGAGGGCTCCGTCTGTCATTGACGGGATGGTTAAGCCTTATCAGGATGATAATTCTCCCTAAATGGTTATACCTGTTTCAGATGCTCCCGCTAAAACTTCTTCAAAAAGATATTATTAAGTTGCATAGAATGTTGGCATAATTTTTTTGGGCTTATAAAAAACCAAAGATGAGGTTACCCTATTTGTTGGGTGGATGGCAATTGGGAGGTTTGGGAATGCCCAATCTGGTGCATTATAATTATGTCTGTTTATTGGACTTCTGGAAACTTTTTCCTCTGGGTGGCCGTTGGGCGCTGGATCTGGGTATCTCACCTTGGGTTTTGGATATGGGGTGCCTCATCAGTCATATTCCATCTTTATCGACTTCCACTGAGCTACGTGAATATTAATTCCGAGTATTACATTACATTACATTAGTGACTTCTATTCCGCTCGAACCTTGCAGTTCTAGGCGGATTGCAAAGAAGCTAACTGGACATTTCCAGGAACATTACAGTTTAGGAATTAGGATTACAGAGAAGCTAACTGTACATTTCCAGAAGATTTGCAAGTTAGGTAGTGGTATACATGGTTGATACTTTGGAGAGAAAAAAATTACAAGAGGGGTGAGACTATTTGGTGGGGGGGGGGGGGGGTTTACAAGGGAGGAGAAAGGACAAGGGGAAGAGTTAAGATGTCTGGATAAATTTTTTGAATAGCAGAGTTTTGATTCCTTTTCAAAATGATTTGAAGTCGCTCGTTGTTGTCAGTAAGTTGGAGATGGAGTGGTCAAGTTTCGCTGCCTGCGTCGCTAGTAGGTTGTCAAACATCTTCTTGTACCGAGTACCTTTGAACATATTTTCTTGTACTGAGTACCTTTGAACATATTTTACTCACGCACAACTATTTAAGTTAGGTCTGTCGGAATCCTCCCAGTGTAAGAATGATGTTAAGTCCTTTATCCATGCTTTTTGTATTTGCTCAGGGATTAAAGCCTTTTGGAGAAGGGCGATTTGATATTTAGAAAGTTTACTGGGGTGGTCCATTCTCCTTACCCCAGTGGGATTTTTATTAGACAAGTACGAGGCCTTCTGGTTGCTCGCTGGCTCCCATAGGCTTTTCATCAGAAAAGCCGATCTTTTGGCCAAGAAAGTAATCTTAGGGGTATGGACCTCAGAATTCTCTCCATCCTTCTGGGTGTGATATAATTGTGTTCATGCTCTCAAGCTTATGGAAAGAGGTCAGGTACTGGGCTCCTTCAGACAGAAATATATATATATTTTTTTTCAAATGCTGGGGGTATATATCGATTCTTTCCTCATAAAGTTGTAGTCTTATCCTGAACTCCCTGTAAGAGGTGGATTCTGCAGTGGGTTGATATATAGCCCCCATAGGTGCCAGCACTTGTACTTTCTAAACTACCATGTCCTCTGTTTCTTTTTCTCTTTCCCTGTTTTTTTTTTTCTTTCCCTCTTTTTCTTTTTTTGGGGGAGAATAGGGTGGAATGGGGAAGGGGAGAGCAGTTGGACTGCATATTATACATAGATGCTTATACTGTAATTGGTTTTGTTGGTTCAGCCTTTTTGTTACATCCATGCTTTATGTTCTGAACTTTGTTTATAGTTCAAACTATGATGCTGTGGCATTGTCAATTGTGGTCTTGAGACATGCCTAGATTCCTATTTGTTTCTATGTTTTGTATTTATTTCTATGCTGCTCTGTTCTTTCCATAGCAACAATACAGCATTGTTTCACAGTAAGAGGGAAAGGGGAGGGAGGTCATGCAATACAAAAATGGATGACCAGAAAGGTACTGTTATATTCTGTTTATTGTTGTATTATTGTGAAGTCATCAATAAAAACTGTTAAAAAGTAAAAAAAATAAAGTTATTATGTGCTATTATTATTCTTATGAGCTAATTTATATGCCTGAAACAATCTGCCTCTTTTACAAAGCCGTGCGGCAACAGCCCTGAAGCCCTTTAAATCTCTATGGGCTTCGGGGCCGCTAGTGCGGCTTTGTAAAAGAAGCCGAATGTCATTTTTCATCTTTCTTTGTTGTAACTTAATGCTAACTCTTCATATTCCTGTTGTTGTGTGGCACACCTTCATTCCCTGTTTGATATGTATTGTGAGCTGTGGAAACTCTCTTTTTCACTAACAAATGGTTATGAAGTACACAATATGTTGCATTACTTAAGAGAAATCCAGATTATATCAAATACTCTTTCCAGTTGATTATGATTTTGAGATGCAATTGATCATAGTTGATATTTGAATAAAATTATTTTAACAGAATAGAAACTTACCTTCACTGGATAAGAAAATATTTTCACAAAGCCAAAATCATCCCCAGTAGCTAATAGTTTTCTATCTTTGGTAAGAGATGATGCATTAACATCAGTGACATCACTATGTGCAGGCCATATTCCTTCACAAGTAGGGCCAAGCACACAAGTCCATGAATGCCATTCAATCTTCTCTATCTGTAAACAAATTATTCAGAAAGAAATTCAGTCCATGAAATATTTTCTTTTTTTTGTTCCATGTACAGTAGACTCTCAGTTAACCAGCACTCTCAGGGATTGATAGATGCCGGATAAATGTAGTTTCTGGTTGCTTGAGATCTACTATTAAAAATAAACCTAACTATCACTATACCCCATACTATGTCATACCATAAACTGGTCCAGACAAATTACTGGACATGTGGAAGGCAAAGCATGGGCATACTCAGGTGTGGCGTGCTAAGTTTATACTTAAATTTCTGCCAGAAATTGATTCTATTTTAATTTTTATTTAAAGTGTTACAGTATTTCTTAGATTTTTTTTTCTGGTTGCTTGAGAGTTCTGGTTAATTGAGTTCCAGTTAACAGATAGTTTCTAGTATTATACACTAGTCTTTAAGCCCGTTACATTAACGGGTGCTAGAATAGATGTCTGTCTGTCTGTGTTTCTTTACCTCTCTCTCCTTGGCCGCTGTCTGTATCCTTCTGTCTCCCCCTCCCCCTTGAGCAAAGCTGTCTGCCCCCAGCACCCACCTCCCCCCCAAATGTCTCTCCATGGCCCTCTTCTGTCTTCCCACCCCAGAGCAAAGCTGTCGGTCCCCAGCATACCTCCCCCCAAAGCAGCCCCCTTTCCCTATCTCTTCATGGCCCCTTCTGTCTCCCTCCATCACACCCCTCCCCCCAAAGCAGCCCCCTTTCCCTCTCCCTGTCTCTCCATGGCCCCTTCTGTCTTCCCCCCCAGAGCAAAGCTGTTTGCCCCAAGCACACCCCTCCCCCTAAAGCAGCCCCCTTTCCCTCTCCCGCTGACTCTCTCTCTGGCCCCCTTTCTCTGTCTGTCTTTCTGTTCCTCTCCCTGCCCCTGTGTCTTTCTTTCTTTCTGTCTCCCTCCCTCCCGCTGTCTGTCATTTTTCCCCATTTCCCTGTGCAGCAGCATTTCCATCCCACTTCCCTATGCAGCAGCAACAGCATTTCCCTCCTATCTCCCCCTTTCCTGTGCAGAAACAGTAGCAGCATTTTCCCCCACCCCCCTTTTCCCTTCTCTTCCCTGCTCCGTTTGGCCCCTCCCCCTTCTTTTACTGCCGTTGTCCTGCTCCATCCGGCCTGCTCCTGACCCTCCCACCGCTGACAAACCTCGGGGCTCCAGCCACGTAGGCAGCACTTTAAACCTGCTGCTTCGCGGCCTTCTACTGCCGATTTCCTCTGCCGTGTCTGTCTCCGATGATGTCATCAGAGACGCGGCAGAGGAAATCAGCAGTAGAAGGGCGCGAAGCAGCGTGTTTATAGTGCTGCCTACGCCGCTGGAGCCGGGAGGTTAGGAGAGAGAGAGAGAGAGAGAGAGAGAGAGCACAGTCGCGCGCCTCCAGCCCCCGCATGCGCCCTGAGGTTTAGAATGTTGCCACAGAAGCACACCTCAGGGCACCAGCGCTCACAAATTTTCAAGAGCGCATGCGCCTCTAGCATTTTATTATTAATGATAACAGCAAACTAAATATTTGGAAAGTATGGCTTCAGAAGGACTGGTACACAATGCTATGTTGAACTGTGTTTTTATCTGACAATTAACATTAGCTGGTACCTATAATGCTGGAAATCAGAGCAGCAATGTTTTGGAATGTTCTGTGTTAAAAGCACAGTTACTTACCGTAACAGGTGTTATCCAGGGACAGCAGGCAGATATTCTTGACTGATGGGTGACGGCACCGACGGAGCCCCGGTACGGACAATTTTAGAGTGATTGCACTCTAAGAACTTGGAAAGTTCTAGCAGGCCGCACCGCGCACGCGCGAGTGCCTTCCCGCCCGACAGAGGCGCGCGGTCCCCAGTTAGGATAAGCCAGCTAAGAAGCCAACCCGGGGAGTATCTGCCTGCTGTCCCTGGATAACACCTGTTACGGTAAGTAACTGTGCTTTATCCCAGGACAAGCAGGCAGCATATTCTTGACTGATGGGTGACCTCCAAGCTAACAAAAAGAGGGATGGAGGGTAGGTTGGCCATTAGGAAAACAAATTTTGCAAAACAGATTGGCCGAAGTGTCCATCCCATCTGGAGAATGCATCCAGACAATAGTGGGATGTAAAAGTGTGAACTGAGGACCATGTAGCAGCCTTGCAGATTTCCTCAATAGGCGTGGAACGGAGGAAAGCCACAGATGCTGCCATAGCTCTAACTCTATGGGCCGTGACAGAACCTTCCAGTGTCAGTCCGGATTGAGCATAACAAAATGAAATGCATGCTGCAAGCCAATTTGACAACGTACGTTTAGTAACAGGACGTCCTAATTTATTCGGATCAAAGGACAGAAAGAGTTGGGGAGATGATCTGTGGGGCTTAGTACGCTCTAAATAGTAAGCTAGAGCCCGCTTATAGTCCAAAGTATGCAGAGCCTGTTCTCCAGAATGCGAGTGAGGTTTCGGAAAGAAGACAGGCAGAACAATAGATTGGTTGAGATGGAATTCAGAGACAACCTTAGGGAGAAACTTTGGATGTGTACGCAGAACCACCTTGTCATGAAAGGTGGATCCGCAACTAGTGCATGTAGCTCACTGACCCTCCTGGCAGAGGTAAGAGCAATAAGGAAAAGTACCTTCCAAGTGAGAAACTTGAAAGAAGCGGTAGCCAAAGGTTCAAATGGAGGCTTCATTAAGGCGGAAAGAACTATATTGAGATCCCAGATAACAGGAGGGGCTTTAAGAGGTGGTTTCACATTGAAAAGACCCCGCATGAATCTGGACACCAAGGGATGAGCTGAGAGGAGTTTTCCATGGACTGGCTCATGAAAAGCAGCAATAGCACTAAGGTGGACTCTGATGGAAGTAGACTTGAGGCCAGAGTCAGACAAAGAAAGAAGATAATCCAACAACGTCTCCACTGCAAGGGAAGTGGGATCAAAATGATGAAGAAGACACCAGGAAGAAAATTGAGTCCACTTCTGAAGGTAACATTGCAGAGTGGCCGGTTTCCTGGATGCGTCCAGAATGGAGCGAACTGGCTGAGACAAAAGAGTATCAGTCGAAGTCAGCCCGAGAGATACCAAGCTGTCAGGTGCAGAGACTGGAGGTTGGGATGTAGAAGGGTTTCCTGATGTTGTGTAAGCAGAGAAGGAAACAGTGGAAGAAGAACGGGTTCCCTGGAACTGAGTTGAAGTAGAAGGGAGAACCAATGTTGTCTGGGCCACCGTGGAGCAATCAGAATCATGGTGGCTCGTTCCCTCTTGAGCTTGAACAAGGTTCTTAACACGAGAGGCAGAGGAGGGAAAGCGTACAGGAACAGATTGGACCAATCGAGGAGAAATGCATCCACTGCCAGACGGTGGGGAGAGTAGAGTCTGGAGCAGAATAGGGGCAGCTGGTGATTGTGAGGAGCTGCAAAGAGGTCTATGTGAGGAGTGCCCCACTGAGCGAAGATGGACTGTAGAGTTAAAAGATCGAGTGTCCACTCGTGAGGCTGGAGAATTCTGCTGAGCTTGTCCGCCAAGGAATTCTGTTCTCCCTGAATGTAGATAGCTTTCAGGAATCTGTGGCCCAAGCCCAAATCTTCTGGGCTTCTTGGCACAAGAGGCGAGAGCCTGTCCCACCCTGCTTGTTGATGTAGTACATCGCAACTTGATTGTCTGTGCACAGCAGGAGGACTTGAGGAAAGAGAAGATGCTGGAAGGCCTTGAGGGCATAAAACATTGCTCTGAGTTCCAGGAAATTGATGTGATGCTTCATTTCCTGAGCTGTCCAAAGTCCTTGAGTTTGGAACTCGTTCAAATGAGCTCCCCAGGCATAAGGGGAGGCGTCGGTGGTGATGACAAGTTGATGAGGAGGTAGATGGAACAGAAGACCTCTGGAGAGATTTGAGGATATCAACCACCATTGTAGAGACTGACGAAGAGATGATGTTACAGATATGTGACGTGAGCAAGGATCCATCGCTTGGGACCACTGGGTAGCTAGGGTCCATTGAGGAGTGCGCAGGTGAAGACGTGCAAGTGGTGTGACATGAACTGTGGAGGCCATGTGACCCAAGAGTATCATCATTTGCTTGGCAGAGATGGAACGTTGTGGAAGCACCTGCTGACATAGAGATTGAAGCGTTTGAAGACGGTTGGACGGCAGAAACGCTCTCATGAGGACTGTGTCTAAGACTGCTCCAATGAATTGAAGTCTCTGAGTGGGGATGAGATGAGATTTGGGTAGATTGATCTCGAACCCCTGCAAACGTAGAAATAGAATGGTCTGGTTGGTGGCCTGGAGTACTGTCTGAGATGAATTGGCCTTTATTAACCAATCGTCCAGGTAAGGAAACACCTGAAGGTGGTGGGAACGTAGAAAAGCAGCCACTACAATCAGACATTTGGTAAACACTCTTGGAGAGGAGGCAAGACCGAAGGGTAGCACCTTGTACTGGTAATGACAACGATTGATCATGAAGCGTAGGTACTGTCTGGAGGCCAGATTGATCGGTATGTGAGTGTATGCTTCTTTGAGATCGAGGGAACATAGCCAGTCGCCTTGATTGAGAAGAGGATAAAGAGTGGCTAAAGAGAGCATTCTGAATTTCTCTTTGACCAAGCATTTGTTGAGATCGCGAAGATCTAGGATGGGTCTGAGATCTCCTGTTTTTTTGGGAACTAGAAAATAACGGGAGTAGAATCCCTGCCCCTTTTGATCTAGAGGAACTTCCTCTATGGCGTTCAGAAGGAGGAGGGATTGAACCTCCTGAAGAAGGAGTGAAACCTGAGGAGTGTTCAAAGCAGACTTTCTTGGCAGACTTTGGGCAGGAAGTGTCTGAAAGTTGAGAGAGTAGCCATGGCGGATAATGTTGAGGACCCACTGATCCGAGGTGATGGTTTCCCAACGGCTTATGAAAAGAGTAAGGCGTCCTCCTATGGGCTGCGGAAGGTGGGCGGCAGGATGGAGACTGACTATGTCCTGGAGAACCAAGTCAAAAGGGTTGAGTGGATTTTTGTGAAGGGGGAGGCTTCACCTGTTGTTGCTGCTGTGCTGGTCTAGCAGCTTGCCTCTGTTGTTGCCTCTGACGCCTGGGTTGCTGCGGGGCCTGTGGTAAAGGACGAGCCACAAATCTACGCTGGTAGGCCGACTGTTGGCGAAAAGGCCTGGTAGGTGGGGTTTTCTTTTTCGTTTTAAGGAGAGTGTCCCACCGAGTCTCATGAGCTGAGAGCTTTTGGGTAGTGGAGTCCATGGATTCTCCAAACAGCTCATCCCCCAAGCAAGGTGCATTGGCCAGGCGATCTTGGTGATTGACATCGAGTTCTGAAACTCTAAGCCAGGCCAGTCGCTGCATGGCCACTGACATAGCCGTGGCCCTAGAGGTCAGCTCAAAGGTATCATAGATTGATCTGACCATGAATTTACGAAGTTGTAAGAGCGATGAAGAAGTTTGGCGAAAGGCAGATTTTTTACGGTCAGGGAGGTATTTCTCAAAAGTTGACAAAGTTTGAATGAGATGCTTAAGGTAGAACGAAAAATGGAAAGCATAGTTCCCAGATCTATTAGCTAGCATTGCATTCTGATACAACTGTTTGCCAAACTTATCCATGGCCTTACCTTCTCTGCCAGGAGGGACAGAGGCGTACACACTAGCCCCCGTGGATTTCTTTAAAGTAGATTCTACCAGTAAAGACTCATGGGGGAGTTGCGGTTTGTCAAAGCCCGGAATAGGTATGACCTTATATAAGGAGTCCAGTTTGCGAGGAGCTCCTGGAATGGTCAAAGGTGTCTCTAGATTTTTATAGAAAGTCTCTCGCAAAATATCATGGAGAGGCAATTTTAAGAATTCCCTTGGAGGCTGGTCAAAGTCCAGTGCATCGAGAAATGCCTTGGATTTTTTGGATTCAGCCTCCAAGGGAATAGAGAGTCGCACATCTCTTTGAGAAAAGAGGTGAAAGAAGTTGCATCAGGTTTGGAGGATGGATCTAAACCAGAAGGATCCTCGTCCCCTGACGAACACTCTCCCTCAGAGAGGAAAGGCTCCTCTGAATCACCCCACAGATCAGGGTCCCTCACTTGACAGCTACGGTCCCGTGACTCCGGTGTGGAGGGTTCTAGGTGTCGAGTTTTGTGAGTCGACTTAGCAGACCTCTGAGAAACGGTACCGGGAGATGTCATCGGGCGTGCCGGTGCCGAAGTTTGCACCGCCTGGTGTAAAGACCTCGGTTCCGGAGCTAAAACTGGCATGGATACCGAGGAAGCTGTTTGTACCGGTACCGACAAAGTGGATGCCGATAAAAGAGGCTGTTCCACTGCCGGTACCGGTAGCTCAGACCGGACCGGGACTGGAAGGCTCGGTGTCAGAAGAGCAGGCAGGAGCTGCTGCAATTGCTCTTTGAGCTGTACTTGCAGGACGGCGGCAATTCGCTCGTCCAGCGAAGGCACCGGTACCGCTTTTTTCTTCTGCGGTACCTTTGGTGCCGCTCTACACTCCGAAGAGGAACCCGAGGTCGAAGGGCTAACCTCAATCGGAGCGGAGCGCTTCCGCGGGCGCCTCGAGGTCGGCAGGATTGGGCTCGCTGCCACTAAGACCAGAGGACGCTCCAGCGGGGAAGGCTTCTTAGCCGGCTTACCTGAGGGATGTGACGCCAGCACGGTGTCGCATGGCGTCGATGAGGTAGGTGCCGACTGTGTCGGGGCCGAAGTCGGGACCGGTGCCGTCGAATCCGACATCTCGGTACCAAATAAAAGTTGCTGTTGGATCTGGCGGTTTTTTAACGTTCTCTTTTTGAGAGTGGCACAGCGGGTGCAGGTGGACGCCCGATGGTCAGGACCCAGGCACTGTAAGCACCAGTTGTGCGGGTCAGTGAGGGAAATGGGCCTTGCGCACCACTGGCACTTCTTAAAACCGGGTTGGGGGGGCATGAACGTGAAAACGGCTTCTGCCAAATCGAAGGCCGAGGCCTCGATGGTGGCAGCAGGCCCCGCCGGGGCGAACCCGAAAAAGAGAGGAAAAAAAAAGAAAAGAAAAAAGGGAAATACAAATTCCGAAAAGGTTTACGCGAGCGGGAAGGCGAATGAGAAAAAAGTTTTCAACAGCCGTTGAAAGTGCGTCTTCTTAGCTCCGAGGAAACTAAGAAACTGGGGACCGCGCGCCTCTGTCGGGCGGGAAGGCACTCGCGCGTGCGTGGTGCGGCCTGCTAGAACTTTCCAAGTTCTTAGAGTGCAATCACTCTAAAATTGTCAGTACCGGGGCTCCATCGGTGCCGTCACCCATCAGTCAAGAATATGCTGCCTGCTTGTCCTGGGATAATAAACAATACATTTTAATACCTGACAATTATTCCAGCCATGTGTCATTTATGCACTGCTTTTTTTGTAGGATAAAAGGCACTAGTACTCATAAGGGCAACCTTAGGGAAGGGGTAACTATCTATGGTTCCATCCTTTAAGTAACTACACCCCTTTTACCAGCCATGTAGTATATAAAAAGGCATCATTGTCTACTTGTTCCACTCTATTCAGTATTTTATAGATCTCTCTCTCCTGATCTTTTCCCATACCTGACATCTGCACTCTTCTCTCCCTCCTTTTCACTGTATGGTCCAACATCTCTCCCTCTATCCCTTCCACCCCAAGAACTAACATTTCTCTCTCTCCTTCCCTTCCACCTCTGGGTCCGGATCCAGCATTTCTCCATCTCTCTCCTCTCTCCTTCCCCTCCCCTCCACCTCTGGGTCCAAATCCAACACTTCTCCCTCCCCTCTACCTTGTAGACTAACATCCCTCCAACTCTCTTTCCTCACTGCCATTGTCCAACATATTCCTATCTCTCCATTTCCTCCACCTCAGGGTCCTAGGTCCAAAATCCCTCATTCTCCTTTGCTGGTTCCCTCCCCAGTCCAACACTTCTCCCTTTCCCTTCCATTGTCCAGCATGTCTCTCCAACTCTCTTCTGTGCCCAGCTTAGATATTTCCCCTTTTCTATCTTTTAAACCTCCCTCCTGCCCGGGCTGCGGATCCTTCTTAAAGCTTCCTCCCCCCACCGGTTTACCTTTCACCTTGTTTATTTTACACAGCAACAGCAGTGTTTCAGAAAAAGTTTCCTGTGCATCTCCTCTCTGCCTCACCCCACCCCCATGATGTAACTTCCTGTTTCTGCAGGAGTTTGGCAGAGAGGAGACTCCAGGGTCGACCCAGGCAACTTTCTTTCTCTGAAATGCCGCAGCTCCAGTGCAAAAGTTGAAAGGTAAAAATTTTGACGTCTATAGATAGAGAGCAGGTAAAAAAGGTGCTGGTATGCCAAACCACCCTGTACTGGCACCAAAAAAGCCTTGCATTGTGAGAAAATACTACAAGCAGTGATGTGGGAACAAAATTAATAATGCTTATCTTTTTTTTAGCTGTTAGTAAATCAACCCAAATACTACAAGAAACACAAACACACATTTATTTATTTATTGGGATGTATTAACTGCCTTTATGAAGAGATTCACCCAAGTATGTTATGTGTACCTCTGCAGTTCTTATTATATGTCTTTTTCCTCTTGGGGCTTCAAAAAACAGTTGTTCCTTGGCACCTGAATTAATTTGTAACAGTTTACCTGTTAAGACAGAAAAAAATTTGAATTATTACAAAGAAATGTTAAATTTGCAAACATATTTATAGTGGTCTTGGAAATAAGTTCTAGAAGCATGTGAGCATAGCTCAAATATTGTGATATGAGAAGGTCAGCACTTACTGATGAAGGATCTCGTGTATTAATATAATCTAAGACCAGCTCCTCTTTCCCTTTCAACTTTTTTGCCCTCTTCCAGTTCACTTCTGAAACAACTTCGAACTGCACAAACTTCCCATTCCTATTGCTTGTGCTCTATTAGCACATTAAGACTAATCATCCTCAGGATTTAGGTATACTGTGATTTACTGCCTCTAGACAATTCCTTCTTGTAATGTGTGACCAGGAGATCATGACAACACTTCTCTCTAACTCCTGTTAGTCCTGGCTTTGCACAAATTTGGATCAATATTTAGATACACTTATCTGGATAGCAGCACCTGCTGGCTGGCTGGCTCTATTTGGTGATTTTTCAGCAGCACTATCCAGACAGTGCTGCTGAAAATCATCAGACTGCCTAGCACTATCTACCTGGGAAGCAATTCTATAAAAGTACACCAAATTTTAGCTACCATATTTTTGTGGGTTGCAAGTCTATTCTATAAGAACACTTATGTATGTGTTCTTATAGAATACTAGTGTAAACTGTCAGTAGTGCACCTAAACTTAGGTATACACATTTATGTTAGATTTATGGCTGGTATAAATGGGGGAGCCCAATTATGGCATTTATGCATGTTTCTACCCACATAAAGGCCACCCTTATGAGCACCCAAGCCCCTCCCCTGTGAATGTCCTCCTAAGCCATTTTAGCATGTAATTATGGAATTGCAGTCAGGCGAACTACGGTACTGCCATGTATGATTGTATACTTATGCATGTAAATGGAAGATTCCATAAATTTAAGCGCACAAATGGTACTTAAAATAAGGCGATTTGTTGTAGAAAAAGAGGGATAGTGTCTGTACTTATCATGAGCTATCCTCAAAGTTATTTAAATAGCTGTCTGGACATCCTTTTGCTATCCTGTGTTGTCAGGATAGATCAGTGTCTCGCAAACTTTGTCGAGCTGTGGCACACTAAACAATGTGGCCACAGCTCAAGATATCTGGAAGTGTGATGTCAACATGATGACATCATATGCATGCATGATGTCATGTCAACATCCACGCATGTGGGGGGTGCTGCCGGAAGGGAAGACATGCGGAGAGGAGAGGCGCTGGCACTGGCTGATTGCCTAGAAGATATGCCTCTCACCGCGAGAGGCACATCCTGTAGGCAGTTAGCCTGCACCTCTCCTCCTCTCCAGCGTCTTGCGGCACACCTGAAATCTCAGAGGAAACATACTAGTATGCTAAGGCACACAGTTTGCGATATACTGGGATAGATTATCCAAATAGCAGTGGGTCAGCGCCATAGTCTGCATTTAAACAAATGAAAAATCAACTGTAGAGGCTTATAATCAAGCTCTCTTGCTGGGCAGGGAGCTGGAAAATCTCATTAACTAAGACCGATTCCTATACACTGGAACTTTTAGAATTTGTTCAACTTAAGATATGATAGCAAGAATTAAACAGAGTATATATATGAAATCATTTATCCCAAAAATGTTAACTATTTTAAGTTTTAATTTCAAATGTTAAAAGAAAACTTTAAGCTTGGATAATGGTTTATGATTCTTCCTATTAACTGCAGTTTATAGATGCAGATGTTTGGTTTATATTTGCAGTCTTTCATTGTAAAATTCCAAAAATTGCAAAATTGCCACCTGTGAGAAAAATATAAACACAATTAAGTACTGCAATCTACCAAAAGCAATATAAACTCTGCATGCAGCTACACATGAAAGGCAATTCTATATCTGGGCATATGCAGTTACATGCATGTGTATGTGCACAGAAAAGTGTCACTTATGCAAGTATGTGCACTACAAGCTATTCTATGAGATAGTGCATAAGTGCAAAAGAGTCATGTTCATGGATGGAACATGGAAGAGGCATAGGCATGTCTTCAATTTATGCATACTGTATAATTTATAGAATACTATAAGCTACATGCTTTGCATTGTGCACCTAGGCATGCCCATTTATGTCTGCCATTGTCCTGACATAAATGGTCGCACCTAAATTCAGCATGCCAATTTGGTTTTATCCTAGTATTCTATAATGGCATCTTGGCCCAAAGATGCTGCTATAGAAGTAATTCTCAACATGTGGCATTGACATGCCTAATTTGAAGAGCCAAGTTATAAAATTGCCCCCCAAATGTTTCAAAACTCATAGCAGAAAAAGAAACAACACTCCTATACACCTCTAAGAGTACAGAAAATGAATCAGTATTTATATAATAACTCAGGTAAAGTGAGAAGCCAGTGGAACTTATAACAACAAAATCATAAAGGCAGTGCAGTGAAGAGACGAAGCTAAAACATGAGTCAGGAACAGACCACTTGGGAGGAAAAAGCCTCAGAAATGGCTTCCCCACTGCCACAGCGGGGAACCTCATTGGCAAAAAACCTCCCGTGGGTCTATCAAGACTCTATGCACAGGATTAGACCCCACAAAGAACCATTTTAGGCCACTTTTGAATTTTACCTTTTGTCAAATCAATTGAACTGCTGGATATTTTGGGGAGTTGTAAGCATTTCAGACAGAATTTAGAGTGAGCCATAGCACAAAACCTCTTTTTGCCCTAATCAGATGCTTGTCATTTGAAGCATAAAGTTTCAAGAATGACAGTACTACTATCATACTTATCTCAAGAGCCTTTTTGATACTATCAACCATAAGAACATAAGAATAGTCATACTGGGTCATACCAATGGTCCATCAAGCCCAGTAGCCCGTCCTCACGGTGGCCAATTCAGGTCACTAGTACCTGGCAAAAACCCAAAGAGTAACAACATTCCAGAATCTCAAAGAGTAGCAATGCAACAAAATTGTACAGTGTTCCCCCATGAATTCACGGTTCACAGACTCACTAATTTGTGGTATTCTCCGACCGCCTCTTCCTGTACTAAAGTCGGGCTACACCAATCAGGAGCTGCGTGTCAAAGCAGCTCCTGATTGGTATAGCCTTATTTTAGTAACAAGAAGAGGCAGTCGGAGCATACCGGGAGTGATTTTCTTCACTCGCCGGTGCTCCAGTTGCCCTCTCCTGCCTTTTGACAGGTGAAAAACCGTATTCGCGGATTTTGAAATTTGTGTGGGTTCCTGGAATGGAACCCTTGTGAATATTGGGGGGAGTACTGTATATCAAAATATTCAAAATGATATGAATGACATTAAACTCAAACTTATCTGTGTAAAGCTCGGTCGGAACACCAACGGTGGCCAGCATTCCACATAAAGCTGCCTCCGGGTGTACCTCTAATCATGAACTTTCACAACAGGACATAGACGAGCGTGTCTCTCTGCACCTGACTTGTGTTTTAGCTTCGTCTCTTCGCTGCACTGCCTTTGTGATTTTGTTGTTATATGTCAGTACTGTATTTATATAAAACACTGCATTTCACAGACAGACAGGTTTCAATACGGGTGCTTGTAGTCTCACAATAGAAAGGTTACATAGCTTACATCAAACCTAATTTGAATAATTTTAACAGATGGCTATGCCCACTTCCAGTCCTGTCAGTCAATCAGAAGCAAGGATCCACCCAAGCCCACCCACTCTCTCTCTCCCCATCACCTTTGATGACATCATCAGATATGTTGTGGCCCTGCTCCTTTTGCATAACCTTGCCCCTTATTTACATAACCCCACTCTCTTTTGCATAACCACACCCCTTTTGGTGACATCAATGGCAGTGTTGTCATAACTCTGCCCAAGCCACACACCTTTCAAGATGGTAGCGCACACTGGAGATCCCTACGTAACTTCCTGTTTTCATAGTACTCACAGCCATCTTGGATGGGGGTTAGGGTGGGGTTATACATAAAGGGTTGGGCATGAGGAAGGCCACAATGTCAAATCTAATGATGTCATCAAAGGGGGCAAGAGAGTGATCGGGATTTGTGTGGAGATGGGATGGGGCTTGGTTGGAGCCTCGCTTCTAATTGGCTAATGGGACCAGAAGTGGCTGTCAAAATTATGCAAATTAAGTTTAGCGAAAGCTATGTAACCTTACTACTCCTCACCTATTAAATTCAAAGTAAATAAGAAAAATAAGAAATAAGAACAATATATAAGGGTAAATTTTCAGTAGTGTGCATAACTGTGAATTTATGTATATAATATATATGTCATTTTGTAATATGCTTATGAATTTTGCTAGGTGAATGTTTTTTTTAAATAATAGTAAGTTTAAACACACACAGAACAACTTGATTTTCAAACACTTAGCACTTGCATAAATTTGATATATATATTGGGCTATTATATGGCTAAATAAACATGAAGTACTTTATTCGCAGCAAAACAGGGCAAAACATTATGCACATTGAGGACAATTTTCAAATAATTTACCTAGATAAATTGGCTTCATTGAAAATAGTTCTCTTCTGCATGTTTAAAATTAGGTGCCAGCTTTTAGGGCCGGATTCTATATAGAACGGCCAGTCTCAGCAGCCCCCTAAGTGGCTTTTGAGAATTTTTTTCTTTTTAAATTCTTTATTCATTTTTACATATTACAACAAGTAATTGTACATGGACGTCCTATATAGACAGATGCTTAACCACCCTGATTCTCTAACTAGCATCCACGTCACAGGCGCCAGTTAGAGAATCATATTGCCGCTGAGATGATCGCGGCAAGGGAATCTCCCTGTCGCGATCAGTTTATTAGCTGCAGCAGAGAGCCCTCCCACCTCCCCCCCGCGAAGATGACCAGCAGGAGGGATTCCCTCCTGCCAGAACTGCTGAAGCCCCCCCCCCCGAAATGTCCATGGCAGGAGGAGTGCCCAATTGCTCCTGCCACCTCTGAGACATCCCTCGGTAGGAGTGTCCAATTCCTCCTGCTACCCCCCCCCCACAGGAGACATCCCCCAGTAGGAGTGATGTCCACTCCCTCCTGCCACCACCCTACTCCCCGAAGATCATCAGCAGGAAGGATGTTCAGTCCCTCTTGCCAGAACCTCCCCTCCCTGAAGACATGCCCGCCCGACTCTCCCCAAACCCACCCGGACCCCAGCCGGCTACACAGAATGGTGCACTGGGGAGTAGCTTAAGGCCCTGATTGGTCCAGGTGTCTAAAGCCCCTCCTATAGGAGGCACCTGGGCCACACAGAATCTTAGGTTTCTCTCCCAGTACAGTCTGGGATGTACTGGGAGTGGCCTAAGATTCCGATTGGTCAGATCCCTTAGGCCACTCCCATGGGCTAGGTTTTACTTCCATTGCTTTCAATAGAAGTAAAACCTAGGTATCTCAATCCTTCCTCCATTTTCTGAAACTATATGGTAACCCTAGTGAGACCACAACCCTCAGCTTACCAAAAGGGAAGGGAATCCCTATGGAGGCGACAGAGACAGAAAGGCTCTGTCAGGAAAGGCACAGGCACTGAGAGATAGCAGCTGCATAAGAGAAGGGACTGGGTATTCCTATCAGTGAGCTGGAGGGTGGACTCAGAAATATTTAGAAGACATCATATCTGTGGGTCCTGAAGGCTTGTCTGAATGTCTGGATCAAGAATTTGCAATCCCATTTGCAACAGATAAGTTTCAACATCTGGTCCATACACATCACCTTCCTGCATATAGTGCTGGATTGCAAGCATATGGTATCCAGATTACCAGAGTTACAAGTTACAATTCTTATCCTCCTCTGCATGAAGATGAAAAAGCCCCCAAATGTGACAGAGGTAAATGCAATCTGTAATTGGGAGCTTGGTATTTATTTGTTGAGTAATACCTATGGGCCAAATACTTTTGTGCCAATTGACCTTGTTCACTATTAGTGTGTCTTGTGATCACCACCAGATCTAGGTAGGAAAATGTTCTGTAAGGTGTTCTTCTCAGAGTTTGATCACATTCTAATCTAATCTAGTATTTCTGAACCGTGCTATGCCTAAACAGGTTTAAAGCGACTTGCATTGTAAGGAATTGAAAAATGTATATAATACATTATAGCAGTTTGAGGAGGGCTGAGTTATGAATGGAATAATGGGGAGGTATAACATTTGAGTATGGGATTTAGTGATATAGGTTGCCAGTGGCCTTTCAGATACAATTCAAACTCCTTGTACAGCTTTTCCAATGCTTATTTCTGTCGGTACCTGCCATTCATGGCCTAATGACTGGTGTCCGCTTAATGCTACAGGTTCCTGAGGAAGGGACCCAGAATCTCCGAAACCAGGCTTGATAGAACCTGATGTGGCAGTGGGTGTTGTAGCCCTGCCCTTGTCTTCAATCTTCCAGACCATGCCTTCAAGCTAAGTCTGCTTTTTTGATCTAGGATTCGGCTGGGGGACTTTCAGAGTGTCCCACTCTGTCTTTATTTCAGCACTTTAAAAATTTGTGATTTACTTTATCACTGTACTATTTTTTCACTTATTATTGAGTTGAGCACATAAGAGGGATTCAGTGATGGTGTGCAGGTGGAGATTATTATACCTTCACCAGTATGTGTAGGCGCTGGAGAATATTCTCCCCTCGCTTTTCCTTCACACTGAGAATCCCTTTTACACATTTATTATTATAACTATTTATGAGTGCTTTAAACAGACTGGGTGACTCGGAAAGTCCATTAGACTTTTTTTTACTGCTTTTTGTGGTTGCTATTTAATATATTTTGCAGTATTTTGTTTTTGGAGTTATTTTTGATTTATTTCATATAAGGCCAAATTTATGAATATTATTAACCTATGCATGTACTTTTAAGGTAGCTGAAAATCCACCTAAACGTATTCAAGGAATTCTGCTTGCAACTCCTTCCTTAACACATATAAGCCACAACTACTGTTTTGAAAATTTACCCATATTGTGCAAACACATTCTAAGTGCTGACACAGCTAAAGGAGAAATTCTTTATAAAATACAAATACAAATCAAAAAAACTGTTTCTTCATAACTAAAAAACAGCACTCAGATCCAAGCTTACATTTCATGTCCTCATGATATACAGTTCAGTAAAATGGTATTTCTTTATATCTCTGGCAGAGGAGAGGAAACAGACACAGAATAAACCTTGCAAATTTCATATTATTATAAAGACAGCAATTTTATAAATCAGATTTTAGTTTTAGTTGTTCAGCGCTACTCAGTAACATTCAAGCCAATATTCAGAGCTAATTATGTATTTGGCAGAGGCAGGTGACCATATTTTTTGTTATCACTATAGGCACTGACTATACAGATTAAATATCAGTACTTAACTTTCATCAGGAAAGCAAAGTTACTTACCTGGAGCAGCAGATATATATTCTTACATGTGTGGTGACATCATCCGCAGAACCCTGGTATGGACAGATACCAGATACTTTAAATTTTAAGGTACTGCCCGTACTGCACGTATGCCTGTCCCTACCTGCCCGATGTTGGCTCACAGACCTGCAGTTCAATAACAATGCTAAGAGGTCAACTAGGGGAGGTGGGCAGGCTGTGGGAATATATACCTGCTGTCCTGCTATAGATAAGTAACTTTGTTTTCTCTGAGGTCAAGTAGGTATAATATTCTCATGTGTGGGACTCCCAAGCTTCCAGGATCTTGCCTCTAGATCAGAAATGGGCAATCATGGTCCTCTAGGACCACAACCCAATTGGACTTTCAAGATTTCCACATGAATATGCATGAGATTGATTTGCATACAATGGAAGCAGTCCATGCAAATCAATTTCATGCATATTCATTGTGGAAATCTTGAAAACCCAACTGGGCTGTGGCTCTCGAGGACCATGATTGCCCACCCCCTGCTCTATATAGAGGGTTAATTACATTACATTAGAGATTTCTATTCCGCCATTGCCTTGCGGTGCAAGGTGGATTACAAAAGAATTACAAAAAACGTATTACAAGAAGAGGATATCTGGTAATTTCTAGAGGAAATAAATAGTGGATGAGGTTGCTTTGGGGAATCGGGAAGGTATGGAGAAGTGGGAAGGAGCTAGCGGTATTAAGTCGCTTGCAGGAAATTCTTGAAAAGAAGGGTCTTTATTTCTTTTCTGAATGTTTTGTAATCTTGGGTCATAATCAGTAGATTGGAGATTTGGTTGTCGAGTTTTGCTGCTTGTGTGGCTAGGAGGTCATCATATAGTTTTTTCCGTTTGACTTCTTTGATTGGAGGGTGCGTGAATGGAGTGTGGGTTTTTCTATGTCTAGTTGATGTAGTTTGGATGAGGAGGGTGTTCAGGTAGGTTGGGCTGTCACCGTTTATGATTTTAAATAGTAGGCAGTACAATTTGAATAGTATTCTTGCCGGAATTGGAAGCCAGTGTGAGTTGAGGTATGCCTCTGTGATGTGGTCATGTTTCCTCAATGAAAAGATAAGTCTCAGTGCTGTGTTTTGGATTGTTTGTAGTTGTTTTATCATTGTTGCTGGGCAAGGGAGATAGAGAATGTTGAAATAGTCTAAAAGACCTAGGACTAGGGATTGTACTAAGAGCTGGAATTATGTTCTATCGAAGAATTTTCGAACTTGTCTTAAGTTTCTCATAACTGCGAATTATTTCTGTATTGTTTTATTGATTTCTGGTTGCATGGTGCAGCATCTATCTATCGTCATTCCTAGTAGTTTTAGGGTGGGTTGAATGGGGTAATTGATTGAGTTAATTTCTATATTGGTTATGGTTGGGACTTTGTTATTTTCGAGGAGGATAGGTTCAGCTTCAGTTTATGACCTTTCATCCATGTTACTATTGTTTCTAGTGTTCGGTGTAGTGTGTTTGTCATAGAGTTGTATACTTAGCTTATCATGCTACTGGGTTACATGCTACTGGGATCATGTAACCTAGTAGCATGATAAGCAAGTATACAACTTATTTGAACATTTTTAAATAGAATAATCTCAAGGAAACTTCTAAAAAGAGCACGGCGGATAAAAAAGTTAAAGTTTTTTAAAAAGTTTACTTAAATAATTGCAAAAAAGGAATGTGAGCCAATGAGAAATGAAAACACCGGTATTCTTACCGATATTGAACACTACTAAGGGTGGAGGAGGTGTACCTGAGGCCACATTTTGTTATATTTGAAATATATGAGAGTATGTTTAACAATTTGTAATTCTACGGAGGGGAACGCTGGATATTTTGGGGGTTGGGTAAAACATTGGAGTTGTGTTATATGATTCCCAACCATAAATGAAACATTTAAATAGTTCCATCTTTAGTGTGAGTGCAATTTAAAATGGTAGCACTTTCGTGAGGAGGGTTTTCTGGATGCTTCAATGATAGCTGATACTGGGGCCAAAAGGGTGTAGGTATTTATGTGCTCAGAGAGAGATACCATGCTATGAGCACTAATGAGCAAGGGTTGGGATGATGGAGATAACCTTCAATTTGTGTTAGTAGTGTTGGAAATGATTGGAATTTGGGAAACCATGTTTGACGCAGCCAGTGGGGTGCTATAAGGATCATGGTGCCCCAATCTTGGTGAAGTTTGAGTAGAGTTTTGTCGATAAGAGATAATGGAGTATAGGAGTCTGTTGGCCCAGTTGAGGAAAGCATCCAATTCTAGACGATTGGAGGAACAGAGTCTGGAGCAGAAGAGTGGAAGCTTGTGGTTGTGGGAAGCTTGTGGTTGTGGAGGAAAGCAAAGAGGTCTATCTCTTGAGTTCCCCATTTGGAGAAAATCTGGCACAAGACAGACATGTTGAGAGACCACTCATGGAGTTGAGGAGTCTGCTGAGTTTGCCTGCCAACACATTTTGTTCCCCACCAGGTATACTGCTCTGAGGGGGAGGATGTGAGCTCTGAGGATGCTGTGAGCAGTTGCCCATGTCCAAATCTGGATAAATTCCATGCAGAGAGGTTAAGATCCAGGGCCTCCTTGTTTGTTGAGATAAAACATGTAGACTTGATTGTTGATTCGAATGAGGACTATTTGGTGAACGTGATGGTCCTGAAATATTTGAAGAGTGTTGTGAATTGCTCAGAGTTCTATGAGCTTTATGTGAAGGGTTTTCTTATAGGGAGACCAGACTCCCTGAGTGTGGAGGCCATTGAGATGAGCTCCGCAGCCTAGTATCAAAGTATATGTGTTGAGAAGTTTCTGATGAGGAGGAGGCTGGAAGAGGAGACCTTGTGAGAGGTTGGATGGAAGCATCCACTACTGGATGAAATGACGAAGGTCTGACGTAACTTGATTAGGAGCAGATAGAGACCCAGTGGCCTGAAATCATTGGGTCGATAGAGTCCATTGTAGAATTCTGAGATGGGAGATGTGCAAATGGCGTGACAAGGCATAGGAAACATAGTATCTGATGTGCTCTTATGCATTGCAATGAAGAAATTTTCTGACACAGTTGAAGGAGATTGTCGACTCTCTGCTGAGGTAGAAAAGCTCAACCTTGAGTAGTATCCAAAAGAGCTCCTATAAACTCTAAGGTATCAGTTCGCTGCAGATGTAATTTAGGATAGTTTACTGCAAATCCTAGGCGTTCCAGCAGATGAACTGTTGATTTGATGGCATGCTGAGCTATTAGCAATGATGAAGCCTTGATCAACCAGTCATCCAAATAGAAAAAGTAATGAAACCCCCATGAGCGAAGGGCTGTAGCTACTACTACAAAGCATTTCATGAAAACTCTCGGTGCTGATACTAGGCTAAAGGGCAGGATCTTGTTCTGGAAGTGAAGACAGCCAACTCGAAAGCGAAGATATTTCCTATCAGTAGGCAGTATGGAAATATGAGTGTAAGCTTTTTTGAGATCTTGAGAGCAAAGCCAATCATTCTGTTCCAATAGGGGCAGCAGGGTCTCCAGAGAGATCATGCAATAATTCTCCTTCACTAAGTATTTATTGAGAGCACGGACGTCTAGAATTGAGTGGAGACCTCCAGTCTTTTTTTGGTATCAGAAAATACTTGTAGTAGAACCCCCATCCTCTCTCCTGCAGAGGGATTGGTTCTATTGCCTTTAGCTGGAGAAGGGGTGAGACTTCTTGGTGAAGAAGGATCTTCTGGAGGGAGCTGAAAAGAGACTGTCTTGGTGGGTGACTTGGAGGTTTTCTTAGCAGACACAGGGCATAACCCTGAGTTACCACTTTGTATACGCACTAGTCTGATGTTATGAGAGTCCAGAGTTGTTGAAAATAAAGAAGTCTGCTGCCGATGGGAAGATTTGGAGTGAGATTCAGGGATACATTGGCTATGCTCTCTAGAAAGGAGTCAAAAGGATGATTGCTGCATAGACTGAAACTGAGACTTTTGTCTCCTCTGTTGTCTAGGCTGTCTCTGGTTGTTTGACCTTGCTGATGGTAGCGACATCTGGGATTAGAGAAAAACCAGTACAGAGGGCCTTCAGGTCGTTGGCAATCAATATGTGTTTCATTAATAGACCTAATATAAACAACTGGGTATGTTTCAAACAAATGTTCCTGAAGAGCTATAACTATTAACACATAAAGGAACAAACACTACTTCAAACGTCTTTTAACTTTCAATGGTGCTCAGATTCCAAGATGGAGGTTCAAAGTACTCAATAGGGGCATACAGCCCGTGAGAAACTTTATATGGTATCAATCATTGCACCTAGTTGTAAAAGATGTTTCAAAGTCCTTAATCAGTAATAATTTGTAATGCTTGAAAGTCCATAAAGTGAAAACACTGATAATCCAAATTTTTAACTGTGTGTATTAAGAGCTTCCAAAGTAAATCACTTAGCTGAAATGTAGAGAATGCGGTGATATAGCTGGGTCCTGACGCGTTTCGCCACACAGGCTTCCTCAGAGAACCCGCTTGCAATCCCTTATATTCAAACTATAGTAGTGTTTTCAAAGTTTCAATATAAATCCTGCAACATAAAGAAAACGAGGTGCAGAAAAGTTATAAATATTCAAAAGCTATGCTTATAACTACACCGAAAAACTTTACCAAACTCTCAGCGCTGTCGACGGAATACCTGCTGTTGCTTCTGTAATCTTTTAATGTCCTATGACGTGAATGCTCAGCTGAGCACCCGACTTTTTATGCACTGAAGAAGATGTCAATCATTCAGTGGAGGAACGCCCACCACTCGACTTCTTTATTCAAACCGGAGGGAGCTACTGTCTGCCAATAGTAAATCCAACTCTGCTCATGTTTCCAAAGCCATGCTTGAGAATTGCCACCTCTGATGTTACGGGCCACCTCTAACACCACAAATTTTAAATCCTGTAGCTGGTGCGGGATAGCCTGCCAATGTTGAACCAAGGGGGCATTACAGTCACCCCTTCTTATTATACTCAGATGTTCTATTATACGGGTCTTAATGCTTCTGATGGTGTGTCCAATGTATAACAGGTTGCACGGACAAAAAATAAGGTAAACGACTCCCTGGGTGTCACAATCTGAAAAATGCTGGAGAACATGTTTCTTGGGTAACGTGGGGTGCTGCATACAAGTAGTTTCCAACGCATGCATGCATACAGTGCAATTCCCACATTTAAAATGACCTTTGGGCTCATGTATCATAATGTTGGATGGTGAACTAAAAAAATGTGAGGTGGATACAAAGTCCCGAACATTTTTACCCCTTGAAAAAGCAAAAAGGGGTTGCTGTTCCAAACACTGATGAGCCTGAAGAATATACCAATGTGTTTTAATAATTTTTTTGATGTGAAATGCTTGGTAAGAGTAAGGCAAAGTGCACACCAGTCGGGGGTCACGTTGGTCAGACGATGGTTGTAACAAGTAATCTCTATGGGCATATAAGGCCCGTTTGTAAGCTTTTTTAATGATATGGTAAGGATATCCCCGTTCACTAAACCGATGCCACATGTCTCCTGCCCGAGATTTGTATTCTGCTTTAGTGCTGCACAGACGCCTGAGTCTTAAAAATTGACCCACAGGTAAGTTATTCTTCAAATGGCGAGGGTGATAACTTCCATAGTGCAACAACGTATTTCTATCAGTAGGCTTACGATGAATAGTTGTGGCAAAAGTTCCTTCACTCATGGTGATATGGATATCCAAAAAAGCTATGTGTGTGAATGACATGCTTGCGGTGAACTGTAAATGAGGATTACATGTATTCAACCAATGTAAGAATTGATGAAAACTGTCCAGAGAGTTAGTCCAAATTAAAAAAACATCATCGATATATCGTTTCCAGGTGTAGATGTCTGCCATGTATACAGATGAAAAAATAAAGGTGTCCTCAAAATCTGTTACATATAGACATGCCAAGGATGGAGCCATAGTGGCCCCCATCGCAGTGCCTTGTATTTGCTGGTAGAACTTCATGTCAAACATAAAATAATTATATTGCAACGCTATGTTGGCTATAGACACTAGAAACTCTACTCTGGCTTGTGATAATTGAAGGGTATCCAGATATTTGCGCACCACTGCGATGGCACTACCTTGGGGAATGTTGGTGTATAGAGCCTGAATGTCTAATGTGGCCATCAAAGAGCCTGGAGGAATTTGATGTGGCTCCTGAAGCCAAATTAACATGGACGTCGTGTCCTTTACATAGGACTTGGCACCAGACACTAAAGGTTTCAAATGAAAATCAACAAAGTCAGACAAAGGTTCTAACACAGAACCAATGCCAGACACTATGGGGCGTCCCGGAGGTTTAGAAAGATGTTTATGGATTTTGGGGACAAAGTAAATCACAGGGATGGTGGGATGATTTTGATGAAGAAACCGGTACTCCCTGTCTGTGATAATGCCCTGTTCTAAAGCCTGTAAAAGAATGTGGTGAATAAGATCAGATATGGTGACTGTAGGATCACTGGGCAATTCTGTGTAATATTGCCTATCACTAAGTTGCCTACGGGCTTCAATGACGTAAGCATCTGTGTCCTGTACAACAATTCCTCCTCCCTTATCAGCCGATTTGATAACAATATTTGGATCATTAGCTAGTGTACGTAATGCTGTAGTCATGTCTGGTGACAAATTGCGTCTAGTGTAGGAGGGTTGCCGTTCTAAATTCATAATTTCTTTTTCAACTAAAGTATTGAATACCTGCAGATGAGGATCCAACGGTCCAGGGGGGTTCCATGTGGAAGGTTTTTGTAACCCCGTAGGGCTGGGGACATATGGCTGATCTTGAAAAAATATTTTGAGGTTGCACTTTCTAATAAGTTTATATAAACTGATTCTAGTGTCCAAAGGGTTGTAATTCGTGAAGGGCACGAATGACAACCCTTTGGAAAGAACCGCAACCTCACTTCCCGTCAACCTTCTGCTTGATAAGTTGAAGACATTGTCACCTGTATTTAAGGTTTCGGAGGACGTCTCCCCCTGGTGGACCGAGGACCCTTCTCTTCCACTGCCAACTCCAGACTCTGTTCCTTCTTTCTTGTGGCGCCGTATGCCTGGAATAGGTTGCCTGAATCAATACGTCGTGCTCCATCCCTGGCAGTGTTCAAATCCAAGCTAAAGGCTCACTTTTTTTAAACGGCTTTCAACTCTTAACTCCCCCTCACTGCTGTCAGATACTTATACCCGCTATAATCTCCCCAACCCTGCTGCTGTCAGATACCTATACCCACTATAACCACCCCAATCCTGAAATGTCCTGTCTAAATTAGATAGTAAGCTCTTCTGAGCAGGGACTGTCTATTGTATGTTAAAATGTACGTACAGCTCTGCGTACGTCTCTCAGCGCTCTAGAAATAATAAATAGTAGCAGTACTAATAGCTAATAAGTCCTTAGTTAGCTGCTAAAATGGCTTAAGTTGATCTGAGGGGAGAAGTTGCTCAAAATCTGGCAATTGTTTTATTAAAGATTTAAGATATATGGACATGTAGAATTGGTAGTCCATTATTCTATTGATCAAGTTTCAAGTTTCAAGTCAAGTTTATTAGGATTTTATATACCGCCTATCAAGGTTATCTAAGCGGTTTTTACAATCAGGTACTCAAGCATTTTTGATGAGCATGGTGGACTGGAAGATTAATTTGTCAAAGGAGTCTAGCCTCTCTTCCAGGTGGAGCTGAAGTGTAAGAACGTAAACTGCATGTACGTTTGAGGGCAGATTCAACAACGAATGATTGATGTTGAAGCTGAGGTCTGTGAAAGCCAGGACATGTTTGTATTCTGTACATAGTATTTATTTTCCAGGGAGCTACCTGCACTGACAAGGGATTCTCCCAGTTTTTAAACAAAGCATCTTTGTTACTCTAAGTAAAGGTACCTTTATATAACCTGTAGGCAATGTTTCATAGCCCAGGAGCTCAAAGAGTTCTGAAAAAGGCTCATCCTCTATCTCCATCTTAATGGGTATAGCCTGCTTCATCTGCTGAACAAAAACTGTAAAAGAGAGGCTTTCAGGTGGGGATGTTTGGTGTGGAGAAGGTGGAGAAGGATCAGAGGGTATACCATAAAATTCATCCACACTAGAGCATAAGGAAATGTGAGTCACATTCCTCAAATGATTCCCTTCTAGATGTGTCTAAAAGTGAACATCGCGGAGAACGTTAAGAGTGCATTGAGGTGAAACGTGAAATTTGTTTCCTTGCGGATGAAGCATGCATTGAGTGAGTTCTGGCTGATGTTAATGCTTGGCATCAAGCCAGTGACCTGGAGCATGTCCTAGATGGATGACATATCCTAGGGCTGGGCTGAGGCAAATATGGAAGCCTCAGGAGCCTGCGTCTGCAGTAACCTCAATAGCTTTTGCCTGAGTATCACCTGAATTTCCTCCTGTAGCATTAGTGCTAGTACCGATAGAGACAGTGGTGTTGAAGCGGTGTGCTGTACCAGTTGTTAAAGCGTGGGAGATCTCAACGTTGAGGCATGCCTGTGCAGAGACACTAGCTGGATGGAAGATGATCTGTCATTTGCACATCGACACTTCACATGCATCAAGTAAAAATATGCCTGGGAGGATGCAGCAGCATGCATAGAGGTAGAGAAATGCTTAGGTTTCTTATATGCAAGGTTCCCCAATGCACACGGGATCGATGAGGAGGTAGACTCTCTGTGGTGAGTTGATCCCGACGTGATATGGTGAGTTGATCCTGACGTGATATGGTGAGTTGATCCTGATGCGATGAAAATGTGGGCTGTGCAGGTGTCAATGAAAGGTTGGACAGAAAATGGGCATTAGTTTCGGAATCCCCAGCCATGCTCGATGTTGCAGATACAGTACTGAAAGGTTTTTGAAACTGAAGCTTACAGGCTTTTAGTGACTTAATTTGCATATGAGAACAGAGGGCACAGTCAATGTCCTGATGCTCAGGATCGTGGCACTGTAACATACAGGTTGTGTGGGTCAGAGTATGAAATGGTCTTATTGCATGAACAGCATTTCTTGAAGGTACTTGGTGACGCTTTATACATGGAGGGGAAGATGGCTGATGCAGATTAGAAGGGCTCAATGGCCTGGGGAGCTCAAGTGGAACGGATACCGAAAAAGGCTTGATGCTCCTGGCTGGGAAGAAAGTTCAAAGTGGCCCAAAAGCCCAAAAACAAAATTGAGAAAAAAATCAACCAAACTCAAAGAGGAGGAAGGAGTTTGAAGAAAACAAGAATAATGAGAAAAACTAAAGAGAAAATGATGGAAACGCAGTAAAAATGAAAAATGTTTGACACACTGAGAACACTGAAGACACAGCTTCTCATTTTCATGGAAAACAAAGAACTGCAAGTTCCGTGAGCCGACACTGGGTGGGAAGGCACAGGCATGCATGAAATGGGCAATGCCTTAAAATTTAAATTGACAGTACACTTGGGGCTCCTTTTACTAGGTTGCGCTAGCGTTTTTAGCGCACACACGAAATTACCGCGCGCTAAACCATGCAGTACGCTTCTAGAATAACGCCAGCTCAATGCTGGCATTAAGGTCTAGCACTTGGGGCAATTTAGCTTGCTCTATTCTGCGTGTTAAGGCCCTAACGCACCTTAGTAAAAGGAGCCCTTGGTATCTGTCCATACCAGGGTTCCGTGGATGACATCACCCTACATGTGAGAATATTATACCTGCTTGTCCTTGGAGAAAAACATATTCTAATTTCAATGGCATGTTATAAGAAATCTTATTAATCTTTGTATTATCTATGTTCATATACAGAGCTATATAATATTACAGTATAAGTATAATTCAATTGTTTTGTTCAATCCTGTATAGAGTGGCATTAAGTATCTGAAAGTGGTAAATTAGTTTATTCATTTATTTTGAGTATGAATATTCCTTTTTCATCAAGAATACTCACTACCTTGAAGTCTGAACAGGACTCACTGGTAGCTGATGAGTCAAAAATAGGTATTACCAAAGCACTGGCACTGTGACTCCCCACTTCCACATGCCTAGTCCACCTCCCCCTGCTACTATTCTCCAGCCTTCTCCATCTATTGTCCCTTCACACCCCCTCCTCTCGTTCATCATCTCTGTTATCATATATCTTTAATACTTTTTGGTCTCTTCAATTATTTTTGGTTGTGTGATCCTGCCATCACACTTACATGCAAGTCAAAATATACACAATATATTTATTTATTTATGTGTTCATTTTTATAGCTCGTCCTCTCAAGAGCCCAGAACGGGTTACAATAAAATAAAAGTAAAACTTAGGTACTTGGAAATTCCCTAACTGTCCCGAAGGCTCACAATCTAGCTAAAGTACCTGAGAAAACAAATTATTAAATAATAAAGATATATTGTTAATATTCCCAAAGAGAGATGAAGAAAAAAAAAAAGTATCCTGTAGATAAAGACAAAGAAACTACATCAAGGTACAACTAAGAAGCAGCAAACAAAAGAAAGAACAAAAATTAGGCCATCCCACAAAAGAAAGGTATAATAAAGCAAATCAAATCCCATTCAGTCTCCACAGTCTCATCCAAATATAAACATTAAGGGGCTCATAATCGAAAGAGAAAAACGTCCAAAAACCGGCCCAAGTCGGAACTTGTACGAACATTGTCAAAATACATCCAAGTGCCGATAATAAAAACTGGTTTTGGATGTATTTCTAAACGACCTAGGCCTTCATAGTGCCGCTGAATGACCATAGTTAAACGGGGCGTTTAGGAGGAGTGTTGAGGGCGGGACATGAGCAGGCTTAGACTATACAGGATCGACGGAACTTGGACATTGTAGACCATTTAAAACATGGTCTAAGTCACAAAAAAACACCTAAAGTGACCAGATAAGCACTGCAAACACATAATACAGACCCCCACACATTACCCCAATGGTCACCGACCCCCCCATAAAAATATTAATCACAACTTGAAAATTGTGCCTCCACAATATCATCACCTGGCAGCCTGGCATAGGAAAGCCTAGTTGTGCTGCACAAAGGCGTCTTAAACTGTCTTGTGGGTGGGTTAGGGACCCATAAAGAGGAGGACCCATGCCCATAAGCCCCTGTAATCACTGCATTGATATTGAAACATGTGCACTCCCCTATACACCCCCAAAACCCTTTTGTACTGGCATATAAGTGGCTCCTGCAACCATAAGGGCTATTGGGGTGGTAGATAAGTGGGTCTAGGGGATTCTGGAGGTGGTTGGGGGGACTCACCATGACCTATAAAGGAGCTGTAGTGAGATGATGACATGGCACCCTTTTTGTGAAGTTCACAGCTGTGCCCTGTAAGGTGCCATGTCTGGGTGTTCAGTCCATCACTTTGCAGACCCCTCTCACGTCCAACAGGGCTTGTTCTAGGCATTTTTGACTTGGACAAAAAGTTGGACGAAAATGTGATATAAAGATGGATGATTTAGCGGCTTGGACGATCAGATCAGCAGGACGTATAATTAGACGATTTTTGAAACGAAAAAAAAATTTGGATGTATTTTCCAAAAATGTGTCCTAAGCTATTTTTTACTTTGGACAACTTGCGACTTGAACGAAAACGGACTTAGGCGTTCCTTTCGATTATGCCCCTCTACGAATACATAAGCATCTGTAAAATCATTTTGATAGTTATGAGGCTAATTTACCTCTGGAGTCCCAATCAATATGTGTGATATAGCTGGATGCACCTTTGCAAATTCCAACTCTTTTGCTGGTCAGTACATTATAAATATCTACAAAATTATCATGGGAAGCCACTGCCAGATATTTTCCTGCATCTATAAAAAAAGCAATAGATTAAATGGATAAATATCATCAATTGATATAATGTACAATAACCTGTCAAGTTATTTATATCTTCATACATTTTCCTTCTAAATATCACAATCAATATTAGACATTATGGGCCCAATATTCAGCCAGTGACAATCAGCATTTTGATGACTGCCACCAGGATTAAACTCAAATTCAGTGCCAATTCATTTCAGGCACTGGCATTGAATTTCCAGGTTACCGGAGATGGCTAAGCACAGATGGTTATTTATGATATTCAGCACTTAACTGGCTATGGATTACTTTATAAAGAAAGGATTGACTTTTATGTGGTCCTAGTTAAACAGTTAACCTGGCTGCTTAAATGCTAAAATGGGCACTTAACCGACCAAGGGCCAACTCCATTCTCCTAAGGCCCCTAAACTAGCCAGTTTTCAGTTTGGTGCTAACCAGTTATTTTCAACAGCATTGACTGGGCCATTGAAAAGACAGACTGATTTTTACACAGATCTAACTGACCACGTGCCTTAGCCAGCAGCCAATGTAAATCGGCAAAGACCAGCTATGTCGCGCAGTATATCTGGTCACTAGGCGAGCTGGATATTCTCCCACTGAATATTGGCAGATAGCTTCCAACAAAAGATTAGGTTCTTACTGTTGCTAATCTTCTTTCTTGTAAATCCACCAGTGGGTTATTTCCATCTATCCGCCAAGATCTGTAGGAAGCCTCAAAACCTTTTACCCCTTCCCCCTCATATATCTCTGAGCATGCTCCTCTGCTCACCAGTCTTAAAGCAGCCAGGAACGTATGTAGAAGATAATAAGAGAGAGAGAGGAAAGGGGAAACTCCTCAGCAATCAAATCAACTCTGTTCATTTAAACAAATGCAACAACAGCAATAATGAAAACCGAAATAACAGGTTATGAAACTTTGTAAACCTGAGCAACAAAACAATGCTATAGGGAGACACAGTCTGCACTGATAGAAAGGGGCGCTTGAACTAGGGACTCCTTCAAAATAAGTGCTAAACCCATTTTGATGGCATTGTTATAAAGGCTGGTCAGAAAACAGAAATCCAGCTTACCAGTACTTGTAAGGCATACAATCGGCAAATCAGCAAGTATAGGGTGGGTTCCCGGAATAAAGTGTGGATTTACAAGAAAGAAGATTAGCAAAGGTAAGAAACTAATCTTTCATTCTTGTAGAATCCCACTTTATTCTGGGACCAGTGGGACTGAACAAAGCAGTCCCGAAAATTCAGGGTGGGACTGATGAGCCCACTGCCAACACAAAGGCACCAGAAGCAGCATCCTACTTGTTTGCCACATCAATCCTGTAAAACTTGGTGAGATGAGAACCAGGTAGTGGCCCTGCAAATATCATCCAGAAAAACAGTCGACTAATCTGCCCAAGAGGACGAAACACCTCTGGTTGAATGAACCCACACCCCGAGGGGGAGGTTTTCTTCCAGCTGCCATGCAAGCCGCAGAAATGGCCATGCAAATCCACCTGAAAATGGTAGCCTTAGAAGCTTGCCTACTTTTGCAGGCTGGACCCGTAAAAACAAACAGATGGTCAGAGAGGCAAAATTCATTGGTGACCTCCAGATACTGTAATAAATTTCTACGCACATCCAAGGACCGCAACTCATCCTGCTCCCTTGAACCAAAGGGAGCAAAAGCAGAAAGCCGGACTTCCTGATTCCCTTGGAAAACAGAAACCACTTTTGGAAGAAAAGAAGGATCAGTACGCAGCATCACAGCGGAATCCGTAATATGCAGAAATGGATCCCTGCAACAGTGTGCAGCATCACAGTGAAATCTGTATGCAGAAAGGGATCCCTGCTGTTGCCTGAAGAATGCTAGGCTGCATAGAAATAGACATAACCAGCAGAAAGAAGGTGTTAATGACTCTACAAATCGTTAGTGAGACCCTTCCTAGAGTATTGGAGGACATATCAGTTTTGGAGGACATATCTCAAAGACATAAAATTAATTGAGGCAGTTGATAGGAAGGCAACAAAAATGGTACAGGATTTGTGCCAAAAGACATATGAGAAGAGGCTGGAAGAGTTGACTTTGTATATGCTAGAGAAAAGGAGAGAGAGATATGATATAATGTAGAAAAGTAAGTACTGAAAGGTATTAATATAGAAACAAACCCTTTCAGAGTTGAAGGGGGTGTTAGAACTATAGGACATGAATTGAAGTTGAAGTGAGATAGACTTAGACATCACAAAATACTTTTTCACAGAGAGGTTGGTGGACACTTGGAATTAACTTCCAGGAGAGGTGCCAGTCAAAAATGGAGAGCAAATTCTAAAATGTGTAGGATAGACACAGGGGATGCCTAAATAGAAAGAGGATGGAAAAACAACATGGCTGTTGGTGAAGATGCAGCAACTCCAGCATTGGGAGAACCAAAGCCAATGCTGAACAGACTTCTATGGTCTGTTTCCTGCAAATGGCAAAAAAAAGGGTGAAGCTTTGACAACTTCAGTGTTGTCAATCACCTTATTGTCACATGCTGCAAATGAAGGTGCTGTATACCTCAAGGGGGATGGGATAACATCTTAACAGGTTGAATAGTGTCAGCAATACTTGGGGTCAATATACAGTTATAACAAAGACTACATCATGATTGGCTGCAATATGTGTTTGGCAAGGTAGAAACTTGCCGACCAGTGTTTAAGCATGCTTGGCTGAAGCCCACACAGAGTAGCAGGTGTGGAACTGGCTACCTTGTTGGACAGAGTGGGTAGACCATGTGGGTTTTTATCTGCCATCATTTACTGTGTTACTCTTGAGGAGATTCCATCTCCAGTTGACAAATGCATCAGGAAGCACTTGATGCTGGTAGAGAAGACCTGTGACCACTCAGGAATATAGGAACCTCCTACAGATTAACTTTTCTCATGGTTCATCTGAGAGGTACCAGAGATCAAGTTTTAAAATATAAAGGATACCAGCTTCTCTCTCCCACAAAAAGATACTAGCACTTTTGAAGAGGTAATGGAATATAATCAAAGTGGTTTACACAAGTGCTAGCCCTGCCCCTTTCAGTGATGTCTCTCAGGGCACGGGGTTTAAAACGAACTGGAGAGGTGCCAAAATGAAAGCTGTCTGTCCTTATTGTCATCTACCTGCTTGCTGAATAACTTTACCTCACGGTGAAAGTGCAGTACCTGATGCCTGACAGCATTTGGAATCCCCTTTATGATGGTTATTGCCCTTCAGCTGGAACAAGTGTGGGCCCCGCCCCTTTGAGTGATGTCTCCCAGGGTGCGGGGTCTAAAACGAACTGGAGATGCACCGAAGGCGTGTAGCACTAGAGGTGCAAGCGCCGACTTTATCGCGCTGACAGAGCACAACTAAGGTCCTGCTCCTTAGAGTACTCCTTTGGGCGATCATTTGGGGAGAGAGATGTGCTGTTATTTTTTAGTTGGTGTTTGTGTCATTTTTAAAATTTATTTTGTATTTATATTGGTTGGGTGGATATGGAGGGGCCCTGAGCCAATTAGGGGCATAATCTCCTCTCTGTATCCTATGATACAAGGGGAGGAGTCTCCCAGGCAGGGCCTTAGCCAATAAGGGCCTTGGGCCCCTCCCTGTGCATCACATGATGCACCGGGGAAGGAAAGGCCCACCATTTTGGAGCAGCGGGCCTACAAGCAGGGCGGACTGAGCTTCTGTCATGCTCCAACATATCTAAAAAGGTACGGAGGGTTCAATGGGTGACAAGAGATGGAAGGGGACTTCTGGTGGCAGGAGGAAGTGGGCATCCCTACTGCTTTCTTTTTCAGGAGGGGGAAGGGGAGGATAGGGGATGTTTGGGAGGAGTGTGCCTTCAGTGGCAGGAGGGAATGGGCATCCCTCCTGCCCTATCACTGCTGTTTGGGGGGGAATCAAATTGGCAGGAGGGAGTGGGCATCCCTCCTGACGTATCACTGCTGTTTAGAGGGGAGAGGTTCGGCATAGCAGGAGGAAGTGGACATTCCTCCTGCCATTTGCGCTGGTGGGGGGGGGGGGCAATGGCAGGAATGACCATCCCTCCTGCCGTTTTTTGCTAGCACGGGAGGGGGGGAATCTTCCTAGTGCCCCAGGGCAAACCTGCCCCTATCTTTTCAATACAGGGGGAAGGTCACCTGAGGCTAAAGAAAAAATGGAGGTTCTTCCTGCCAAAATCGGAGCTGAAGCCGCCAAAAACCGAGCTCTGGAGGCCTGTAGCGACTAAGAGGCCTGAATCACCCCAGCTGCTAAAGCAGGCAAGCTGGCAGCAGCGGTAAGAGAGTCCCCAGCAGCTTCGGCAGTAAGGGAATCCTTTTTGCCCTGATCATCGACAGCTGGGGAACCTTCCGCATGGGTGGCAGGGGAAGCCATCCATTGCTGACTCACAAGGCACTTGCGAAGGGAATCCCTGGCCGCCGCACCCGATGCTGCTGAGGATTCCCCCTCCACTCCCGCCTGCACAGCGCTTGCACAGGCTGGCCATGAGTGCCTCGCATCTGAAGCACAATGAGCACTTTTTTCCCAGCAAAGTGCTCATTGTGCAATACACAACCTAGCTTAGGAGAAAAGTGCTGGTTAGCAGAAAAATACAGTAAAATACAGCAAATTTAAAGGAAAGAGACGTTTAGACCGGCACAGCCTCAGGATTTGGGGGGTTTTGTTTTCAGAATAGACTCCATTGGCTCTCTAAGCCAGACGTCTGACCAGTATCGGTGGCCAGGCTGCCAGCTGAGGCACCTCTACAAAAACTTGGGGAGGTGGAGGAATGGACCAACTCAAGACCTGTCGGGTTAGACACCCCGGAGATTGGACGGACCTCCATATAGGACCCATCCAAGCTCCGTCTGGCACCAAAAAGGGGACCAGGGACCCTAAACAAATTCCAACAGCTCTAATAAGGGGAGCCTACATTTTTTTTAGCTTACCACCTGCTTTGGAGACTGAGCAAGACTGGTTTAGGAGGGGGAGCCTCAGCTAATATACCACAACTAAAGTTTTGGCCTCAGTCTCCATCTGCTGGTCACAGTGAGCTATTACCTATCAGTTAATAATAATAATAACTTTATTTTTATATACTGCAATACCACAAACAGTTCAAAGCGGTTTACATAGGACGAGGCTGTATACGGACAGCGATATTGCAGAAAACTTTCAAAATTACACTAGCATGTTAAGGTTAGCCAAATTTATCTGGAAGTGTTTTGGAAATACATCAAGGCTGAAGTGAGGTCAGAGAAATTTGTCTAGAGAGCGAGAAAGAATGCAGCTTTTACCAGCTGGAAACCACAAAAAGATAAATTCGGCAAGCACTTCATTTTGAACACAATCAGTGTCATAACCATGAGAGGAAGCTAGGCCTTCCACTTTGAGCTTAGGCTCCCTCAAAATGAACATCTCCCTTGCTGTAGATCAGGGATCTCAAAGTCCCTCCTTGAGGGCCGCAATCCAGTCGGGTTTTCAGGATTTCCCCAATGAATATGCGTTGAAAGCAGTGCACGCACATAGATCTCATGCATATTCATTGGGGAAATCCTGAAAACTCGACTGGATTGCGGCCCTCAAGGAGGGACTTTGAGACCTCTGCTGTAGATGGTAGAGATCCCCAAACATGACCAACTGATGTCCACCTCCTCTCCCTCCAACTTTCCAAGTTCTGCAGGTGGCCTTCCCACCTCCCCACCCCTGCTGCCTTCCCTCCTTCCCACCCCTGCTGCAAAGCTTGGAGATTTCTGGTTGCCGGACTGGAGGAAGATGTCTTCAGTTGGCAGGGCTTGGGAATCCCCCCTAGCTCAAGTATTTAGATATTGCCCATCTACTAATTTTGGGCTCCAGACCTTCTCTCAAATCAGCTGAATACAATACAAAAATAATTGTGGTGCACATGTCCCAAACCTAACATATTCCAGTTAATAAATTCAAAATAAAACAATTTTTTCTACCTTGTTGTTTGGACATTTTGTTTTTCCATCATATTGGTCTCAGTTTATCTTTCTGCTTTTTGTCTATCTTCTACTAATTCTCTTTCCAGTTTCTGCTGTCCATTTTTCTTCCTCTTATCTCTTGTTCCATTTCCTCTTATGCCTGTTTCCAACATATTGATTTCCCCCTTTCAGCTTTCTTAACTTTTTTTTTTCTTTTTTGCCTCTGTCCACTCAAATCTTGCCCTCTTTCTCACCCTTCTTCTTTTTAAATTTTGAGCTACCTCTCAGTTCTCCATCTCCTCTCAGTCCCTAGCTCTCCCATTTCCCATCTCACTCCTTTCCCAGCCTCCTATTTCCTTCTATCGACTCCCCATTACCACATTTCTACCACTGTTCTCTCACTCATCTTGTCATCTCCCTTTTGAACTCATCCACATGGCTCACCACTTTCAGAATCCCCCTCCCTCTCTCCATTGGTCAGGCTATATTTCCCTGTCCCTTTCTCTCCACCCCCTAGCATCTTCTTATCCCAGCTCTCTTCGCTCCTGCTCTCCCATGGGTCCATCTCTCTTCCTCTCTCCCCATAGTCTAACATTTTTCTCCATCTCTTTTCTGTTGTTGTTGTTCTTACCTCCCTCCTTGATGCTGAACAATGAGATGGAAGAAAAATAAAAGAGATGCTGCATCTCTCTCTCACTTCCACCCCCAGGCCTAACATTTCTCCCATCCTCCCTTCCATCCCCAGATCCAATTTCTCTCCCTTTCTCTTCCCAACTGCCCCCCATCCCATCTCTCCCCCCTGCCTGCCTCCCTCCCCCAGGTCCACCATTTCTCCCTTTCTCTTCCCAACAGTTCTCCCTTCAAGTATCTCTCTCCTTCTTCCTCCACACCAGCCCAGGTCCAATTTCTCTCCCTTCAGACCACTGCCCACCATCCCTCTCTTGGCCTGCACCCGTGTCAGACCGCTTCTGCCTTCGTATGCCACTGCTTTGGAGGATTGGCAGGGGAGGTCCCGGCACCACCAATATAGCTCCAAAGGACCAATTATACTGCAATATCAGTAGCTCTTCTCCACAGAAATGTGCTTGTCCTTCCCCCTAACTTCTACGAAACTAGTTACTAGCCAATTCAAAAGTTTAAAGTAAAATCTAGCGAACTTCTACTACCTGCTGAAGATAGAAGAATACTGAATTGTCTGAGCTGCATGGGGTTCTATTAAGGCACAACACTATTCTGTACTCTCTACCTCTACCTGCTGATAGATAGACAGAATCTCACATGTCCTCGATTCATCTGGTGCACTTGACAAGGAATTGATGTGCTAAATGAAGGAACCATGAAGGAGTATATGGTATAAGGATGGCTGCAGCTATCCCATCAGACACACCTGTCCACGTACTCCACGTACTCCACATACTGAATATCAACCCCTTTATGCCTAAAAATTATACGTATACTATATTTATACATATAAATTTTGTTTTCATGATTTTCCCCAAGTCATCATCCAAACTATTAGAAAATGTGCTTTTCTTCATATTTTCCACTTTATTCCCTCATAAATATCCCTCCCCTGCAAACCTCAGCTCTCTATTGATATTAATCCCCTAGCATATTTAATTTACTAAAAAGATTTATTACATGTTGTATCTACAATTCTAGGTGGGGTATCAATTTAAAATCAGACATAGCCAAACAAACAATTTAACAAATTCACATACATAATAAAAAAATCAACAAACAAAAACATAACTAAGCTATGACACAACAGTGTATTTGTAAAGAACAAAGACAGGTATTCTGATCACTTTTATCAGTTCAAGGACTGTTATAACTATGAGATAAAAGAATATAGAAGCTTTTCAAGAAGTAGATTTTGAATGTTTATTAAAAATTCTGAACATGAATCCAACTATTTATTTCTGTAATTTATGTCAGTTAAAAAAATCCTCTTTGGTTCAAAACATACCTGGAGAAAATTTGATATCTGCAATCATTTCCTTTCTGTGATGAAGGGATACCATATCTTCAAGCGTGTCAGCATTTACCACCAGAAAACTCCCATCATGTAATCCTACTGCTAAGGCCTTCCCATCTGGGGAAAAGGCACAGCATCTTCCACCTAGAACAGAAATTTAAGATATCTTGCACTATTCACAGATTTTATACCTATAGCAAAAGCAATCAGTAATGGTCTTACAGAAATATGCAGGGGTTCTGTACAGTGAAAATCCTTTCAGATATGTGAACATCCTTACAAGTCAGCTAACTTTCACATTTCTCATTCTCTTATTCCCTTTTATCTGCTTCCCATTACCACTTTTCTACCCTCGTATACTCATTATTCTACTCACTCATCTCCTTGAAAACTTCCACATGGATCCACCATTTCTAGCATCTCCCCACCTTATGACTTACGCCACCCTCATTTTCTTCTCTCTCCCTCCCACAAGTGCAACATCTCTCCTCCCTCTCCCCTGGCATCCATTCGAAGGTAATCAAGGAACTGAAAGGGGCTATAGCTGAACTGCCTCAACTAATAGCCAATCTGTCGATCAAATCAGGAAGGATTCTGGAAGACTGGAAAGTGGCGAATGTTACGCCGATCTTCAAAAAAGGTTCGAGGAGAGATCTGGGAAACTAAAGACCGGTGAGTCTGACCTCGGTACCGGGAAAGATGGTAAAGGTGCTGATAAAGGACTGCATCATTGATCACCTTGATGGACACAATCTGATGAGGACCAGCCAGCACGGCTTCAGCAAAGAAGATCTTGCTTGACGAACTTGCTGCACTTCTTCGAGGGAGTAAACAGGCAGATAGACAAGGGTGAACCAGTCGACATTGTATATTTGGATTTTCAGAAGGCATTCGACAAGGTTCCGCATGAACGACTACTTCGAAAAACTGCGAGCCATGGAATCTAGGGTGAAATACTCACATGGATTAAAAACTGTCTGGCAGATAGGAAACAGAGAGTGGGGGTAAATGGACAATACTCGGACTGGAAAAGTGTCACGAGTGGAGTGCTGCAGGATTCGGTGCTTGGACCAGTGCTCTTCAACATATTTATAAATGACCTGGAAATTGGTACGACGAGCGAGGTGATTAAATTTGCGATACGAAGTTATTCAGAGTAGTGAAGATGCAGGAGGATTGCAAAGACCTGCAACATGATAAAAACGCTCAAGAAATGTGCTGCGACATGGCAAATGAGGTTGAATGTGGATAAGTGTAAGGTGATATATGTCGGTAACAAAAATCTTATACACGAATACAGGATGTCCGGTGCAGTGCTTGGAGAGACCCCCCAGGAAAGAGACTTGTGAGTACTGGTCGACAAGTCAATGAAGCTGTCCGCGCAATGTGCTGTGGCGGCGGCGAAAAGGGCGAACAGAATGCTAGGAATGATTAAGAAGGGGAACACGAACAGATCGGAGAAGGTTATCTTGCGACTGTACTGGGCCATGGTACGCCCTCACCTGGAATACTGCGTCCAGCACTGGTCACCGTACATGAAGAAGGATACAGTACTACTCGAAAGGGTCCAGAGAAGAGCGACTAAAATGGTTAAGGGGCTGGAGAAGCTGCCGTACAGTGAGAGATTAGAGAAACTGGGCCTCTTCTCCCTTGAGACTGAGAGGGGACATGATCAAAACATTCAAGATAATGAAGGGAATAGACTTAGTAGATAAAGACAGGTTATTCACCCTCTCCAAGGTAGAAAGAATGAGAGGGCACTCAAGGGGATAGATTCCATACAAACGTAATGAAGTTCTTCACCCAGAGAGTGGTAGAAAACTGGAACGCTCTTCTGGAGTCTGCTAAAGGGGCAAATACCCTCCAGGGATTCAAAAGTTAGACAAGTTCCTGCTGAACCAGAACGTACACAGGTAAGGCTAGTTTCAGTTAGTGCCCTAACTGAAACTAGCCTTTGACCTAAGGGCCGCCGCGTGAGCGGACTGCTGGGCATGATGGACCACTGGTCTGACCCAGCAGCGGCAATTCTTATGTTCCACCCCCCAGTCCATAACCCCTCTGCCTTTCCTTGTCCATCCCTCCTCTGTTCTCAAGTCATCCATCTCTCCCTCCCCTTCCCTGAATCTTTTCCCTTTCCCCATTTTTCCCTCTTCACCAAATCCATCTCTCTCTCTCTCCCAATTTTGTCCCCTCCACATCCATCTCTCCCACTCCCCATTTTGCCCCTCCAAATTCATCTCTCCCTCTCTCCGTGACCCCCTCAGCCTTTCCCATGTCCATCTCCCCCTCTCTTGTTCCCTGTCCTCCTCCAAATCCATCTTTCACTGTTCCCCTTCTACACCCTCTCTGCCATCCACAAGTCCATTTCTCCCTGCCCCTCACAAATCTGACATCTTTCCATCTTCCCCTACCCAATTCCTCACATTTCTCCTTCCTTCCTTCATTTGAATTTCTAAGTCTCACATTTCTCCCTCCTTCCTTCATTTGAATCCAACATCTCTCCCTTCCCCCAGACCAATATCGCTCCCTCTCTAACTTCTACCCCTTCCCCTAATCTGAAATGTTTCAGGAAGGGCCTTATTTCTAAGCAGCACTCCGGTGGAAGCAGAATTTTGCTGCCTGCTGCAACCCTTCCCGACATCTACTCTTTCTCCGCACCCCCCCCAAGTCTACCCTGAATTTCTTGTAACAATTGCCAGGCAGCAGAACTGATTCACAGCATCACTCTGCTTCTGGTTCCGGCATCTTCTCTCCACTGTAGCCCACCCCATTGGAAACAGGAAGTGCTCAGAGAGGGTGAGCCGCAGTGGAGAGAAGATGGCAGCATGACAGAGTGACACTGTGAATCAGTTCTGCTGCCTGGCAACTGCTACAAGAAATTAAGGGTAGATGCACGAGGGGGGCGGGGCGGGAGACTGGTAAATGTTGGGGATGGGACGTGGCAAGCAGCAAGATGCCACTCCCTTGAGAGTGCCGAGGCTGCCACCTCAGTTAGTGTTTCTCTGCCCGAAGGATCCCTATTGGACCTATTACTACCGGCAATTTTTGGGGAGGCCATGGCCCTGTGGCCTCCCCTGTTCCAACGCCTATGCTTGGTACTCTGAATAAATTAATCACTTTCAGAAGCAGACGAGGCAGAGCAGTGTAAGAAAATAAGCACTAAACCCTGATAAAAGCACTACTGAGATTTATGCCTTAGTTGTACGCCATGGAGGAAAGGAGAAAGCAAAGAGAATGGAAGGAATAGGATAAAATGTAGTAGGGGATGTGAGATTCAAGAAGAGATAAGGAAAATAATTTTGAGATGAGTAAAAGAAATTTATCTTCATGTGGGGAGAGGCTGCTTAGCATAGTGTGAAGAAATGTAAAGGATAGGCTTTAATGCGAATGAACAGAACAGAAACTCAGGAGGAATGAAAAGTAAATGTAGGTTCAATGTCAACTCTTGGATGATACCTTGAAGTCAAACAGATGTTGAAACTAAGGCAAATATAGCAATGTGAGCTTAGAGCAGTGTCTCTCAAACTGTGTGCCATGGTAAAGTGGTATGCCCCGAAGAGATTCCAGGATTTCTCTTTATTTTTAAAAATTCCCTTCTTAAGTATACACTAGAATAGATGACATGTATGTAGCGTACGCAAGAGTCTGTCAATTTTTTGAGCATCTGTGTGAATAACAATACAACCACCCAGACAAGCATCATTCTTTGATGTGATTGGTCCTTGAAAACTAACAGCAAGTAATTTTAGTTTTAGTTTTTATGCGGTAGTTATCCTAACTTGAGCAAGAAAGTAACCAAGGCTTTGTTACAGTTTGAATCTTCTTGTTTTTGCGAACTTGGATTTTCAGCTCTGACAGAAGTTAAATTGAAAAAAAGAAAACAACTGCAGATGGTGGATGATAAAATGTGTGTTTACTTCTCAACTATCGAGCTGCGTTTTGAGTTAATTTGAACTCAAAAACAAGCACATTCATAGCATTGATTAGCAATTCTATTCTATCTACTTTAGTTTCACCATTGTTACAATTACCCATGCATAGCTTAAAGAACTTTAAATAAATAACTCTCATTTAATTTTTTGTTGGTTTTCTCATTTTATAATTTCAGTTATAATGTTCCACGAAAAACATTTGCTCCATTTAGTGTGCCAGAGCTAAAAAAAGTTTGAGAGACACTGGCTTACAGGATAGTAGTATAACTGTTCTTTCAGCATAAAAACTAAGCTTACCCTTTTTGAGTTTCCGCACTGCTAGCATGCGATGATGGGAGGAAAGTTCCCAGATCCGAAGTGTTTTATCATCACTCACTGTTGCACAGACAGGTAGCAACGGATGAGTTGCCAGTCCCCATACTTCCCCTTCCATATGCCCCTATTAGAAAAATATCTCAGCAAGGTCAATTAGTATTCATTTAATATTCTATTGTACCTGTATCATGGCCTTTTGGAAATCAATTTGGTTTCAAATTAATTGTTTACTAGAAAACCATGTAGCATTTTCATATGATACAATTATGTTCGGTATGTCAATGAGAACAAAAAGTCAAATTTCATCAAGCAATAATAAACTTTTATTGATTATGACAGGAGTTGCCATACAACATATCACCAGCAATTGGAAAAATGACAGTAGATTTAACTATGCCTTCTGGTGGAATTCATTGTGCCACATTTACAAAATGGAAAGAACAATTGCCATACAAAAAGGGAATTATAATAATTTTAAAAAGATTTGGGGGCCATTGACAAAATATTGCAATGATTAGACACCATTTTCCACTGAAAGTACATTTATACATAGGGGGGAGAGGGGTGGTATTAAGTTTTATTAAAGGTTTAATCAATAGATAAGAATATAATATTTATACAATATTTTTGATTAAAATATGTGTGAGAAGGATGGGTGGGGAGGGTATAATTTTATGTATTTAAGATGATATTAGAAAGAATTTCAAGTGATGTATGCAAAACCGGAAGTTACATTGAAGCAAGGCAGAGGGCAGTTACATTGAAGCCAGTGGCAGAGGGAAATCCTAAACGGATCTCTGGTGCAGATTGGCGGCAGCAAGGCTCTCTCCTTCCTGACAGCAAGGCTCTCTCCTCTCTTCCATGGCCAGGCAAAAGCGGCGGTAGCGAATGCAATTCACTACCCTGCCACTACTCTGGGCGTCTTCTCTCCATTCGGCCGCCCAAGCGGAAACAAGAAGTTTTCACTGAGGGCGGACCGCAGTGGAGAGAAGACGCAAGGAGTAGTGGCAGGAGTGGATCGCAACCGCCACCAGCAGACCTCTTTCCAGATGCATCCCTACTGCCAGACTCTCTTTGGGAAAGGTGTGGGGGTATGGCGGTGGTGGAGGCTTAGGAGTGCCATAAAAAAAATAAAAAAGGTAGATGGAGGGAGAGGGGAGATGGGGAGTGGTGGACTGGAGAAGAGATGGGGAGAAGATAGATGGGAGAAATGAACTTGGTGGAGGGGGAGATGGACTTGGGGGAGATCATGGAGAGGGGAGATGGGGGGAAAGATAGAAGAAATAAGGATTTAAAAACAGGAGAGGGAGAGAGATGGTGAACAATGGGATTTAGGGAGGGAAGGAACAGAAAGGGAGAGAAGTTGGACACAAGGGATGGTGTAGAGGGGGGATAGAGATACTGGATAGGAGGGTAGTTGGGAAGAGAAAGGGAGACATGGTGGGCCCTGGGGTGGTGGGGAAGGAGAGAGAGAGATGAAGGATGAAAGAGTAATTCAGAAAAGGTGGATCTGTGGATGGAGACGAAAAAAAAGGAAAGATACCAGACCTCAGGGGGAGGGAAGGGAAGCGGAAGGGCAGGACAGAGATAGAAGATGGAAGGTTAGCACGGAGAAAGAAGAAAGAAGGAGACCCTGGCAAGCAAGTTATCAGAAGACAACCGGAGTTGGGGACCGATAAGATCTGAATAATGATCAGACAACAAAAGGTAGAAAAAATAATTTTATTTTCTATTTTGTGGTTTTAGACCACTAACGTGAGCTAGGATTTAAGAGAGAGAGGAAAAGTCTTTTTTGTTTGTTTATTTTGTTTACACCACAGCGCCAGTGTGGGTAGGAGAGGGCAAAGTAGGTGAAGAGGCTATAAAAGGGGTGAAGAGGCTATAAAATAAACCTACCAAGATATTTGAAAAACACATCCACTTGGGCAGGAAAATCGAATCAAAAAATTGATTCAATAGGCTGAATCGAATCGAATTTTTTTTTCCTGAATCGGGCAGCACTACTGCTGAGGCTGACATTATTTTAAGCCTGCAGAATTTACAAAGGAACCTGAAAAAGAACTTATCTTTCTTTAAGAATGCTGTATTTTGAACTTTTGTTTTTCCTTCTGTGCTGAGCACGCAAACAGGGACAGAACACAGAGGCTTGTGCTAGAACAGTGTTCAACTGCCGGTCCGTGGACTGGTGCTGGTCCACAGAAATTTCCTGCCAGTCCACAGGGCCAGCACATGCATCGGGCTCGAGACAGTGTTTTTCAGTCGCCAGTCCCTCTTTCTCACTGCTGCGGGCAGTGGCTCCTACGCCTGAATCAGAAGCCTTCTCTCTGACATCAGAGGGAAGGCTTCCAGATGAGGCGTGGGATGCAGCAGTGAGGAAGAGGGAGCCAGCCCGAAGATAATACTTAGGGTGGCATAAAACGGCCAGGCAGGAGCAGGCCAGAAGGTAAAGCACAGCATGGAGGGAGGGAGACAACAAAGGTAGCAGGAATGATTTTATTTTTGAATTTAGTGATTGAATTGTCAGTTTTGAGAATTTACATCTGCTGTCTGTATTTTACACTGTTGAGGAAGAAATTAATTTGTTTCTTCTTCTCTGGGGTTGTACTGCATGCAGAGTCTTGCATCTTAGGGTTTGTTTGTATATACAGTGGAACCTTGGTTTACGAGCATAATTCGTTCCAGAAGCATGCGCGTAAACTAAATTACTCGTATATCAAAACCAGTTTCCCCATAGGAAATAAGGGAAACTCGCTTGATTGGTTCCACCTCCTCCCCCCCCGACGCCGCTACACCCCACCCTACCACATCCCCAAAAGACCCCTCCACCCCAAGGTCACTGGTGCGCTTCCACATTCCCCCCTTGAACTGGCATTGCCCCCCCTTGTGAACGCCCGCCCAAACTGAAGGCTTACCCCCATCTGGCACCGGCACGCAGCACCAACCCACAGGAGATGCCGGTGCCCGAAGATCTTGCCTCTTGCCGGACTGGGCCTTGAGAATCTGCACATGCTCAAGGCCTTCTGGCTCTCGTTCTCTCAGAGAATCTCGGAGAGAGGCGAGAGCCAGAAGCCCTTCTCAAGGCCCAGTCCAGCAAGAGGTAGGATCTGTGGGTTGGTGCTGCGTGCCGGTGCCAGATGGGGGTAAGCCTTCAGTTTGGGCGGGCAGGTGATGCCAGTTCGCAAGGGGGGGCGATGTCGGTTTACAGGGGGGCAGCATTTCCGGGCAGGGGGGCGATGCCGGTTCGTGAGCGGGGGGACTCGCAAATCGAGTCAATGCTCGGTTTGCGAGTCACAATTTGCGAAAATGTTTTGCTCGTCTCACAAAACACTCGAAAACTGTGTTACTCGCAAACAGAGGTTTGACCGTATTAGTATTTTAGTTTTTGGGCCCGTATTTGCTTGGGGTTATCTGTTTTCTGGTAGGAATGAATGTTGAGAAGCATTCAGTGTAGTTTAATTTTGTGGTTAACCACTGTGTTGTTAATAAGATTATATTGTGTGTGTGTGTGTATGAAAAAAAAAAAATATATATATATATATATATGAAAAATGAATGGAAAAAATGGTGTTACAATTAGTACTATTATGGGGTGGGGGTCTGGGGTGGAGATCGGCAGGGGCCTACGACTTAGTCAGTGTTCTTCAACTGCTGGTCCGCGGACCAGTGCTGGTCCACAAAATGGGTTTATAAGACTGGTAAGTTGCTGTCTTCTGTCATTTGCTTTTACTTTGCTTTTGCTGAAATAGCTTATCTTAATCTCACAATGAGGACTCCCTAGTTTAGGCCCCATTTTACTAAGGTAATTAGCAAAGGCTAGCGCAGTAACCACAACGAAGCCCTTTAAATACCTTTGTGCTCAGTGTGGCTGCTACATAGTACTCACTAAAGAAAAATTAGGTTCTTACTTGCTAATCTTTCTTGTAAACAGGAATGGTAGTCTTGACCAGCAGATTAACCTCTCATTAGCTGCTAGGGATATAGGGCTAGATTCACAAAGCAAACTGATCGTGTACCGATCGGTTTGCGACCCCTTTGCGATTTCTCTCATGCACTATTCATTAACCTCTCCTGAGATCCGCTTCAAATCCGTGCAAGCAAATGAGATGAAACGCATGCAAAGTAGGCAGGGATGCGATTCACAACACAAAATTTCACATCTGACTGGGCTGGCCGATCAACTGAAGAAGCAATTGCTGGGGACCAGTCGAAAACGTCTTCCCGACTCTGGAAGTCCTGCTCTCTGCCCTGCTCTGCAATCTCTCCTTCCTGCTCTGCTCCAAATCGCCACCCTGCTCTGCCCAGATCTCTTGTCTCCTGCCTGCTCGCCCCAAATGCCGTCCTGCTCTGCCCCATGTCTCCTGCCTGCTCGCCCCGATCTTCCAGCCCTGCTCTCTGCCCTGATCTGTAGGAAGAGGTTGGCAGCACCAGGGGAATAAAAACGTGCAGCTCCTTTCCCTGCTCTGCTCTCTGCCCGGATCTTCCAGCCATGCTTTCTGCCCCAAGCTCCAACAACCGAAAAGTTTCAGGGTGCAGGAAAGAAAGCGAAGGCAGGAAGAGAAATTGTGACTCTCTCTGCTGCCTTCCCTGCAGTGCGAGCCCACGAGTTTAAAGCAGGGATGCACACCACAGTGCAGTCCCGCTTTAAACCCACGGACTCGCACTGCAGGAAAGGCGGCAGAGAGCAGGAGAGTCTGGGCAGCAAGAGCAGGACTTGGAAGGGGAGAGCAGGAGGGCGCGTGCAGTAAAGTTAAAAAAAAAAAAAAGTTGCGACTGGATGGTCTAGACGCATGCGCAGACCATCTACAGATGGTCTGCACATGCGTTTGGATCGCAGACTTGCGATCCCTGCCGGCTGATGGGGGCATTCCTCCGATCGCCTCCATCTGCATATTGAAGTTTCCTGAATTCATTGGACCTGCCTGGATCGGGCCCAATCAGGCAGGTTTGTGAATCTAGCCCATAGAGAGCCCACTGTTTTGTTTTCATGCTCCAACTCCCATCAGTCTGGGATGAGCTCTACCCCCTCAGTCGGTATCAAAGCTTCTAGCAAGTCCTAGAGTGCAAACATAAGAGAGGAAATTTCCTGAAACCATACAAGGTTGTTCTGTTCTAAATACAAACATTAACAGTGATTTTAGCCATTACTAAATGAACCAAACAAGGTGGAAATAAAAAGGAGCCACCTACCTGTGTGCCAGCTGCACCAATAGTTCTGTTAAATACCAATAGTATTTAAAATGAGTTTCTTATGAGTGAATTCCTCTTCATTCCTGACCCTACTGGGCAGGAGATAGAAATAAGACATCTGACTACCCAGGCATGTCTGAAACATAAAGCAGGCAAGTATACAGCAAGCGTCAAGGCTACAATTCCTGTTTACAAGAAAGATGATTAGCAAGGTAAGAACTTAATCTTTCCTTCTTGTGCAATAGGACTGGTACTCTTGACCAGCAGGACATATCACAGCAGTTCCAGGTTCCTAGGGTGGGACAGATGAGTCTGCTGTCAGTACTTTAGACCCATAAGTGGTGTCTAGCCCGGCTGCTACATCCACCCTGTAAAACTTAGTGAAACTAGACTAAATGGCCACCTTGCAAAATCTCTGCAGGTGAGACTGCTCTAGACTCTGCTCAGGATGACGCAATGCAGTGAGTGGAGTATGCTATCAGCACCACTGGAAACTGCTTTCTGTTTCTAATATAGGCAGAAGATATGGTCAATTCTGAGAATTTACATCTGCTGTCTGTATTTTACACTGTTGAGGAAGAAATTAATTTGTTTCTTCTTCTCTGGGGTTATACTGCATGCAGAGTCTTGCATCTTGGGGTTTGTTTGTATATACAGTGGAACCTTGGTTTACGAGCATAATTCGTTCCAGAAGCATGCGCGTAAACTAAATTACTCGTATATCAAAGCCACCTGGTCTCCCTTGATGTGGTGCATTTGTAAGTAAGAAGTGATGATCAGATAGCCAGAACTCATTAGTCACCTCCAAGTAGCGTATCAAAATTCTTTGTACATCCAGAACTTTCAACACTCTGCTTTCTTTACTCCTGTAGGTGTGAAAGCTGGGAGTCACACTTCTTGGTTTACATAAAAACTAGACATGACCTTCAGTAGGAAGGAAGGAATCATTCAAATCGAGATGCTAACATCAGAGATTCGAAGAAAGTGCTCTCTACAGGACAGAGCCTGCAGCTCCGATACTCTTCTCGCTGACGTCACAGTCATTAAGAAAACTGTCTCCAAGGCTCATATGGGGCCTTCACAAGGGCCCGCAGGATTAGATTAAGGTTCCAAGACGGAAAGGGCTGGAGCACTGGAGGGCAAAGATATAAGGCTCCCTTCAATAATTTGGATACATCCAGATGGGACACCAATGAGCGCTTGCTGACCTGTGCTCTGAAGCAGGAATATCCAGCCATCTGTACCTTGAGAGAGCCAAGCACCAAGCCTTTCTTCAGACCTTCCTGCAGGAAGTTCAGCACTGCTGAAACCAGTGCTGTTAGCAGTCTGAGCATTTTCACTTGCACCAATTCTGGAAACACATCCAGGCTTTCGCATATGCCGCTAATGTGGACTGCTTCTTAGACCTCAGGAGTGTAGCAATGACTTCAGGTGAATAGCCTTTATACTTTGTGCTCAAGAGCCATGCCATAACTAAAGTGCTCCACATCCTCCAGAGTGATGGTACACTTTGAGAGAAAATTCAGATGGCAAGGAAGCCTGAAAGCCTCGTCCTTCTGCAGATGTACTAGGTCTGCTTAATGCAGTTGTCCGGGTCTCGCTGCATCTGGGTAGGTAGAACCAATGTTTCAGACATCATGCTGTAGCTTTCTTTATGTTATGCTGTAAGGTCTGCAGTTTGTCTCTCTATATAGTAGGTCCTATAACCTGATTGGTTGGGGTTTGAGATGATTGAGGCAATAAAGTCTGTTGGTCGTAAATTTGAATTCTGGCAAGAAAGTTTGTCAGTCACAAATTTGAAATTGGTGGGATAGTTCATTGATCACAAGTTTGAATTGAGGAGAGAAAGTCAACTGGTCATAGATTTGAATTTTGGCAGGAAAGTCTAAGTCTGTGTACCACAGTTGTCTCAGTCAATCTGGAGCTACCAGGATTACTCGACCTGGGTGCGTTCTGACCTGTTGAAGCACTCTATCATGGGCTATGTGGGACACACATATAGGAGCTCCTTCACAGGCCAGGCTTGGACCAGTGTCCAGCCTGTTGCTTTCGGGCTCATTCATGCCTTCAGCTGAAGAAATGAGACACCTTTTGGTTGGATGCTGAGGCCACGAGGTCGAACACTGGATGCCCCTAGTGCCTGCCTTTCCTTCCAGGGTGCTGCCAAGGGCCTGCAGAGCTTATCGCTCTCAGTTCTAAGCAGTTGATCAACCACTTCCTCCGAGATGGGGGCCACTGTACTGGTCAGTCTCACAAGATAAGTTGATTTTTTTTTTTCATCTATTTTGTTTAACTCTTGCTTTGCACTGCAAAGAGCCAGTTATACAATGTCGAGGGTGGTGTTTTATGCCTATGAAGTTTAGCCTGAACACCTTAAATCCAATCTGTGGATGGTGGGAGGGTTTGTTGTCCAAGCCTTTTTCCACCCTTGACAACCCTTGACATATTAAGTCTGGTCTGTGCATATCCAGTAATTTTCTACTTTGCACAGTCCATGTGAATGAGTTATATATTGATACCTAGTATATTTGACACCCAGGGCCAATAATTTTTTAACATCGCTCTCCCTCTATATAAAAAATTATATATTTTTTGTAATAATCCATGAGTCACACAAGGGTGTACCTAGGAAAAGGCAGCATTTTAAACACTGCAGTGAGCACTAGAACATCAATAGAAACATAGAAAATGGCGGCAGAAAAGGGCTATAGCCCACCAAATCTGCCCATTCCAAGTATCCGCCCCCCTGAATTCACTCCCTTAAAGATCCCACGTGAGTATCCCATTTTCTCTTAAAATCCGTCACACTGCTGGCCTCAATCACCTGCGGTGGGAGTCTGTTCCAGTGATCCACCACTCTTTCGGTGAAGAAGTACTTTCTGGAGTCGCTATGAAACTTCCCTCCCCTGATTTTCAGCGGGTACCCTCTGGTGGTCGAGGGTCCCATGAGACAGAAGATATCATCTTCCGACTCGATACGACCCGTGATGTACTTATATGTTTCAATCATGTCTCCCCTCTCTCTTCTTTCCTCAAGTGAGTACAGCCGCAATTTTTTTAGTCTTTCTTCATACGGGAGATCTTTGAGCCCCAAGACCATCTTGGTGGCCATTCGCTGAACCCAGTGTAAAACTAAACAAGCCTGATTAATACAGATCAAGCCTGAATAGTCAATGCTAACAAAAACAACGTTGTTTTCATACATACAGAACACAGATACACCCTTGCCCAGTATAGAATAAGTAATCACAAACTAAAAATAGAAATATATAGATAAAGATTAAACTGAACTGCAAAGCCAGACTCTGCATACAGTGAAACACCACAGAAACAGTGACATGTGGCCCCTAATACTGTGCAAAATATAAATCTAGCAGATTTAAATTTTAAAAAAACTGACAAATAAAAATCACCACTTTACAAATTAGCAAATAGAAATGAAACAAAAATGGAAAATAAGAAAATACCATTTTATAGGGCTAATCCATTTTTCAATTAGCTTTAAGAGGTCAAAACCTCCTTCTTCAGGTCAGTACAGTATACTGCTGTTAGGGTATCCTGTCTTGAGGAAGGTAATTTGGACTTTAAAAGTTAGTAAAAAATGTATTAAAATAAGTCCAATAAAAAAATTATCTTATTTCCATTTTCTTTTTATAAACATTTATCAGACAAATACAATACTATTTTATTCTTGAGCAACAAAAAAATTTTTTTTCTACTTTTTGTCATTTCTGCTTTAATCATTTTTTCTTCACTCTCTTCTTTCTATCCAGCATCTGTCCTCTCTCTTTCTCCCTTTCATCCAGCCTCTGCTCTCTTTTCTCTGCTCCTTCCATCCACTGTCTGCTTCTTCCATCCATAATCTTTGTGACATGGTACTGGAATATTGTTGAGATTGCTTGGTGCCACATAAATTAGAATGCCCTGAGCCTCTAGAAGTTCTGAGTACAATCAGGCAGGGACTTGAGGTGACAATCCACCACAGAAGTCATGAGATCATCTAGGCATTTACCAAATAACAGTTGCCCCTTAAAAGGGAGTCTAGCAAGAGTAGCTTTAGAAGTGGAATCACCATCAGGTAGGAAGGCACCTACATACACACTGTATGGGTACAGCCTGAAGATTTAAAGTCCTGTTGATGACATCACCCACATGTGAGAATATTATGCCTGTTTGTCTTTGGAGAATGCAAAAATCTTACAGCTGTTGAAATACACAACTAAACAACAAACTGTTTACTTGTTTGCCTGGAATAAGCTTTCAATGAACCTGTATCCATATATTGTGTTATAATAAATATTATTTTATCAAATATTTGTTTGTGCAGCCTAGACTATGGGCTCCTTTTATTAAGCCGTGTTAAGGCTTTAACACGTGGAATAGCGCATTAGTTCTAGAAGCATAGCGTGCGGTAATTTCCTGCGTGCGCTAAAAACGCTAACGCACCTTAGTAAAAGGAGCCCTATGTATATAATTGAAACACTCATTTACAAGGATGAATACTTATTTGACTTCCATTGAGTCTGCTTGTCTTCTTAAAAATTAAAATTACTTATCTATATCTGTTCCATTCTATATGAGTACTGTTTTATTACCTTTTCTATATGTTGTACTAGGTTATTTAACTAAAGACTCTCTATATTTCAGAACATTTTTTTTTAACTAATCTTGATTTACATACACAAATGTCAATAAACAGATTAAAAATGTTTTACTTGTAAACTTTAAGAGATATTATACCTGAACAAGCAGAGTCATTGGGCCACTTTTTTCAATTTCTAGTATCTCTCCATTTTTTGTCCCCACCAGTATATGCCCATGTCCTAGAGTGATAGCTCGAACTGAAGGGTTATCTTCCAAAAGTAAACCTGAGGAAGAAAGAGGTCTGATAGTTTTATTTACAAAATCCATAGTAGGAAGGGGGAGGGGGGGAATCAATTTGCGGTGCTCAAAGTACAATAAAACCTTGGATTGCCAGTAACTTGGCTTGCAAGTGTTTTGCAAGACAAGCAAAACATTTTATTAAATTTTAACTTGATATACAAGCAATGTCTTGCAATACGAGTACTTACAGTATACCACATCACAACTGAGCTGATGGTTCTTCTCTCTCTGATGCTGCAAGAGTGTAGCGACTGTTCTAAACAAGCAAAGTCTTGCAATACGAGTACATACAGTATACACACGTCACATAATCGCAACTGAGATGATGGTTCTTCTCTCTCTGACGCTGCAGGAGTGTAGTGACTGTTGAAAATGAGCGAGGTCTTGCAATACACATATGTATGGTATTTTGTAGTAAAGTTTTTAGGTTGTGGAATGAATTGTCTGAGTTTCCATTATTTCCTATGGGGAAATTTGCTTTGATATACGAGTGCTTTGGATTACAAGCATGCTTCTGGAACAAATTATGCTCGCAAACCAAGGTTTTGCTGTATTTGTAAAGTTGATTTTTACATACAGTATTAAAGTATTATGGGATAATATTCAGCCTCATTGTTTGTTTTTGTTTAATAAATGCCAATTGCAGTAGAAAAAACAAAACAGGTATATCAGCACCAGTGCAGCTATTGTTGAATAATCCTGGTTGAAGGAGCCTGGACTCTGAGAAGAGGCCTTTTTCCAACTGCCACATAAGCTGCGGAAATGGCAATGCGAATCCATCAGGAAATGGTAGCCATAGAAACTGGCTTCTTCTGTGGGCAAGACCCGCCAAGACAAACAAGAGGTCAGAGGTGAAACTCATTGGTGACCTCCTACTAGTCCTGGAATAAAGTGGGACTGTACAAGAGCACACCTTCTTATATCGTTTGCAAAAGGAAAAACTGAAGAGGGCACTATACTCCACTGATGAAGGAGGTGGAGCTGAACAATATGATTGATATTCTTCTGCAACAATTCGCAACCAGATGTCACCTAGAGTACAGACTCCTATGTTTATGTAACAGAACTCACCTTGAGCTATTACTGAAAAAGGCGTGAGCTAAATTCAAACAAATAAATAAATTTGAATATTTTTACTACAGCAATTGTCTGTTGCTTATATCTGCCACATTCTTGCTGAACTCTTCTTTGGGTGAATTTGTTAAAAAAAAACAAAAACCTAAATCTAATAAATAAATGGTTACATATTTTATTTAGTTATATCAAGGTCAATGAGATAGGTGCTGTTTTTGCCACTTATAAGTGCAGATGTTGGTACTGATAGTGTAAGTTCATAACAATCATATTCAAAATTCCCTCCCCCCTTTCCCAAATGCCAACCTCCACAATGTGGTACAAGAGACACCTTCAAAAGTTTAAAACCTAACTACAAGCATGAGATGAAAGAGTTCCAAAAAGGTTCCCAGATAAACTGAAAAGACAGCCTTTCACCAAGGTCCAACTGCCTATGTCCAATTTTTCATAAGTTAACAGTATAATCATTGAGGACCTTCATTGCAACAAAGGAGTTTCAGATGATAACTACTTAATCAAAATATATTTTTTCACCATCAAAGAGGCCCACTTTAAAAAGGTGTGAGCACCCTTAAGTAATTGCCCAGCCATAACAAAACTGTCAAATAAGAGCATAGGCGATGGCAAGATCTTCCACAGATGTAATCATGAAATGTGTGAACAAATAGAGATGCAAAAAGATATAAATTTAGGGCAATACTAAAACTTGTGAACCAAATGTTCCTGGGCTTGATAACATTTAGGGCAAAAATCATTTTCTCTGTTCATCTTCTTATAAGCCTTATAAAGGTAACATAGTAAATAACAGCAGATAAAGACCTGAATTGTCCATCCAGTTTGCCCATAAGTTGTACTCATTAAAAAATACATGATTAGATTAACTTGACTCTTCTTTGATATTTCTGGGCCGTAGACTGTAAAGTCTAGTATTGTCCTAGGTTCCAAATGCTGAAGTTGCTATCCAAGCTCACTTCAGCCTATCCAACCATCCCATTGTTTGCAGGACATCTACCGTAAAGTCTGGCCAGTAACATCCTCCTGTTCCATATTAGTGGAGTTCACATTGATGCCCACCCAAGCCCATCCTACCCCGAATCACCATATATGGAAAATAGACTGCACAGGTCTGTCCAGTATCGGCCTTAGTTCTTTACTTTACATCCTTCATTTTCTTTTTTTTCTTTCTTGAAAATTTATTGAATTTTTGTAGATTACAAAAAGATAAGAGGGAATACAAATAATTAGAGATCCCCTATTTTTATCCCACACATTTTTGAATTCCATCACCGTTTTCCTCTTAACAGTCTTAACAGAAATTTATACTGCAATTCTCCTAGTGACATTTGTAGATGCAGCAAGTGCACCTCACAGATACATTTTTAAATGGTCATCCAAAATTTCCAGCAAAAAGTCAATGCTCCATGTCTGTGTTAAAGAATCATAGTCCAGCTCTGGGAGCCTACTTTGCAGGTATTTATGGGCATTTAAGTTTAATGCTTCTGGTAGTAACTCCTGTAACTCTGGGTTAGGAACTGCACGATCTAAGGAGTGTACATAATGTTCAGTTGTAAGTAGAAAAAGTATCCGAAGACTGCAACTGAAATTCAGCAGCTAAAGCAGGAAAGGTCTTAAAACAGCCGCCATTACCATCATCATCATATAACTGATACAAATATTGTAATCCTTTATCTGGCCATATCTAAAATACCTTCATTGAGGACTCCAAAGAGCACCGATGCAATCTACACAATCATCAACAATATCATCTCGCTGGGCTGTACAGCACATGGTTACACAACCCAAAAAGGGGCATGAAGATAATATCCAAGTGGTCTATAAGCAGTATGACCTCTATTGTAGTATTAGAAAAGTCTTACTTTTTTTTTTTTGATACCCTGTACTTGAACTGTTTCTTATATTTTTTCAAAAAACTCAATAAAAAATATTGAACTAAAAAAAAAAGAAAAGTCTTACTTGCCTCTAAACCAGTCATTCATGTGATATATAAAACAGGCGTCAGAAAACAATTTAATTCTTAATAAAACCTAAGCCCCTCCCCCCATGGTGTCATTATCCTGGAAAACAGCAACCTAGTTCCCTCACCATGCCAAATATAAGAGGTTACATATTTATTTATTTATTTCCAAATCTTTATTCATTTTTACATCTCACAACAAGTTTACAATAATATAACAATTGACTTATACAGATCACTTGAAAATCTTTCTTATTATCATCATAATATACAAATTTAACTCCCCCCCACCCTCCCCAACCACCCATAATATCTTTGGTTATAATATATGTATGATATGCTTCAATTATATTATGATGTTACTTATATTATGAGGTTACATATTTATTAAGAAGTTGTTCATCTTTCCTTGTCAAATATAAAGGCAAAATTTGAAAATTATATAGCCATTTAGGAATTAGAACCATACTGCATAAATAAATTCTACCCAAGATAAGAGGGCAGAAGTGCCAGATCTGCAATTTGTGCCTAGTTTCTTCCAACAAAGGCTCACTGTTTACTCTGTATAGATCAGTCAAATTCTCTAGAATAAAGACTCTAAGATATTTCATTAAAGATTGTGCCCAAGTAAGAAAGAAGCTACCCATGTTGCTTTACCAAGTTCAAAAATGGGAGAACGGAAGTGACGTCATCATCCAAGATGGACATGTGATTTTTCAGCACCACATGTCCTCCGTATATTTACATTAGTTTCACCTGACCCCGAGTGTTTTTGCTTGCATCCCACGGCTGTTTTGGCTGGGGAAAAAAGTGCTCTCTTAGAATCGGTGCCAAATGTCTCAACCAACATGTAAGACGCTGCGCGATTTCTCCTTTGGTCCTTTGGGGCCTGCGCCATTGAAAATGGTGCCGCCCTCTGGGAAAGACACCTTGCTGCCTCTGTTGTCTCCGGAGGTGGCTGAGGAGGGGAGCGCATCGACTGTAGCAGCGGATCCGCTTGTGGAGGTGCGAGCAATGTTTGTGGAAATTCACAAGATGAAAGAACTGCGTGGGGAGTTTACCACGTTCGCCACAGATTTGCAGGGAGAAATGGCAGAGTTGGGGAAACGTGTTAGTGAGATGGAGACCCAGATTGATGAATAACATGTGGAGATGTGACAGTTGGACACACGCTGCAAAGATCTTCAAATACAGCAGGCTTTTATTTTTGACAAGCTGGAGGATCTTGAAAACCGGAGCCACCGAGCTAATTTGAGGTTCCGAGGACTCCTGGAGGTAGCAGAATACAAAGATTGTGAGAAGGTGGTACAGGAAATAGTTGGTATGCTGTTTGTGGAGGCAGTGGATGCAGGACCTTCGCTACCAGTAGCGAATGAATGAGCGCATCGTGCTCTGGAAGCTCCGAGGGGCAACAAGCCACGTGATATAATTGTATGCTTTAAAGATTTCAAGGTGAAGGACGCGATTTATCACAAGGCAAGAGGCCTGGAGGAACTTAAGTGGGACACTTTTGAGTTGGAAATCTATCAAGACCTTTCAGCGGTTACTTTGCGCCGAAGGGCAGAATTGAAACCCTTACTTAGGTATCTGAATGAGAAGAAAATCCGTTACCAATGGCGCCATCCTTTTGCAGTACTTTTTTATCTGGAAGGTACTTTAAGAACTGTAAAAACCTTGGAGGAGGCCGTGGAGCTTTTCCCAGGCATACAATTTCTGCCCTCTTCAGCAGAACCTACAGTTAAGCAGTTGGAGGGTCGTGTACGCTAAGGCCTGCAGCCGCGCTCTCATTGGCAGCAGGCCCACCAAAATGGTGGTCGCTTGAAGCAGCACTCTGTAGAGCAGAAGTTAGAGGCTGGACATGGCACTTGATTGTGTTCTGTCTACTTTGCCAGGTCTGTTACATTGGGGAGTGGTGGTACCTCTAGGGTGCATCTATAGGGTTGTAGGATATGCTTGGGTGGCCTGGGGGGGACCTTTATTAAGGACTTGAAAACAACAAAAATTTTTACAAAACCACAATAAAAAAACCCAAAAATGGGAGAACTAATTATTTAGATAAGTTAAGCTGAAGCCCTGATAGTTTCCCAAAGGTAAAAATGGTCTCCAATGCTCTGGACAAGGAGCGCTGTGGATAGAAACATGATGGCAGATAAATGGCCAATCCAATCTGCTCATCCAAATTAACCATCATCCCTTCTTCTTTCTAAGAGATTCCACTTGCCTATCCCATGTTTTCTTGAATTCAGACACAGTCTCTGACTCCACCACCTCTTCTGGGAGATTGTTCCATGTATCTACCCATTTACCCTTTTAGGCCATTTAGGCCAGGGTTTTCTTAGCCTATTCACTAGAAAAAGAGGTGCTACTCGGAATGGTCAGTGGTAAAAGGAAGCAGGGGAGACCAAAGGCCCATTGGCTGGATATTATCAAGAATGCCATGGGAATGAACATCAAGCAATTGAAAGAAATCGTGGAAAAAAGGGAAGCATGGTGAGAACTGGCCTACAGAGTATCCAAGGATCGAACACAACTGAATGGATAGTAGTAGTTTCTTAGGCTAAACAAGTGTGCCCCAAACCATGGGAACTTGCTGGTCAGTGACACAAGTTAGATGCCTACCAATTAATTAATCTTTTTTACGTTTTAAAATTGTTTTTTAATGGCACTTTCAATGATCAGTGACGATAAAGCCAATTAAGAAAATTAAGTTAGACACCTAGATTGGCTAGTCATTCTGATCTAGGCGCCTAACTTTAAGCATCATTTATAGAATCTGGGCCTTAGTGCAGCCTGAGTTGTTATGTATTTTTTTTAACCCAGATGAGTGAGTAGCAACATACTGCCTTTTAACCTTTTGAAGTTGTTTCTCTAATATTATTCCTCTTGTTATTCCTTTATTACGAGCACTAACATAAGAAACAATATCACCTCGTAAAACTGCCTTAGACAGTATCACAAACTAAAAGAGGCTCATCCATATGTTCACAATTGTATATAGCAATTTTCTCCTATTTCTTCAATAAAAAGGTGTGAAAATCTGAATCATGTTGCGGATAAGCTGGGAATCAAAATCAAACTGCTGTCAAAGGATTAAATGAATCTAAGTCATAGAAACATAGAAACATAGAAAGATGACGGCAGATAAGGGCCATAGCCCATCAAGTCTGCCCACACTATTTACCCACCCTCTTAAATCTACTGACCCCCTAAAGAATAATTGTAATTATACTGTCACTCTACTTACCCGCTCATTCAGTCCTAGTGACCCTATCCCTTGGCATGACCTCGTAGGGATCCCACATAGGTATCCCATTTGTTCTTGAAGTCTGAGATGCTGCGTGCCTCGACCACCTGCACTGGAAGCTCGTTCCAATGCTCAATCACTCTCTCCGTGAAGAAGTACTTCCTGGTGTCTCCACGGAACTTCCCTCCCCTGAGCTTGAGCGGATGTCCTCTTGTGGTCGAGGGTCCCCTGAGAAGAAAGATATCATCTTCCACCTCTACCCATCCCGTGATGTACTTAAATGTCTCAATCATGTCTCCCCTCTCCCTACGCTCCTCGAGAGTGTAGAGCTGCAATTTGCTCAGTCTTTCTTCGTACGGGAGACCCTTTAGCCCCGAGACCATCCTGGTAGCCATCCGCTGAACCGATTCAACTCTGAGCACATCCTTACGGTAATGCGGCCTCCAGAATTGAACACAGTATTCCAGATGCGGTCTCACCATGGCTCTGTACAGTGGCATCATGACTTCAGGTTTCCTGTTGACGAAGCTTCTCTTGATACAGCCTATCATTTGCCGTGCTTTAGATGCAGCCTTCTCCACTTGAGTGGATGCTTTCATGTCCGCACTGATGATTACTCCTAAGTCTCGTTCTGCCGTGGTCCTGGCTAAAGTTTCTCCATTCAGGGTGTAAGTTCTGCAAGGATTTCCGTTGCCGAGATGCATGACCTTACATTTCTTGGCATTGAAGCCCAGCTGCCAGATCAAGGACCAACTTTCTAAAGTACGCAGGTCTTGCTCCATAGCATCCTGAAGATTAAAGCCGTTTACTACATTGCATAGTTTGGCGTCATCAGCGAATAAGGTTACCTTGCCTTGGAGCCCTTGAGTCAGATCCCTAATGAATATGTTGAAGAGGAGTGGGCCCAGGACCGAACCCTGTGGCACTCCGCTGGTCACCTCTGACATTTTAGAAAGGGTACCGTTGACCACCACCCTCTGAAGTCTGCCACTAAGCCAATCTTTAACCCATGCAGTTAGAGTCTCTCCTAATCCCATAGATTTCATCTTGTTCAGCAGCCTGCGGTGTGGGACGCTGTCAAACGCTTTGCTGAAGTCCAGGTACACGACGTCCAGGGACTCTCCTGAGTCTAGTCTTCTTGTTACCCAGTCAAAGAAGCTTATTAGATTGGACTGGCATGACCTACCCTTGGTGAATCCATGTTGGCTGGGATCCCGGAGATTTCCCTCGTTCAGGATCGTATCTAATTTATACTTAATTAGTGTTTCCATGAGTTTGCACGCTATTGAGGTGAGGCTTACCGGTCTATAGTTCGCAGCCTCAGCCTTGCAACCCTTTTTATGTAGAGGAACGACGTTGGCTGTTTTCCAGTCCAACGGAACTTTCCCCGTACTTAGTGAGAGATTGAAGAGCACTGCCAACGGTTCTGCCAGGACATCTCTCAATTCTCTGAGCACTCTTGGGTGTAAATTGTCCGGTCCCATGGCCTTGTTTACCTTTAGCCTTGCCAGTTCGTTGTAGACGTCCCCAGGAGTGAACTCAAAGTTCTGAAACGGGTCATTCACGTCTTGTATTATCATCAACTGTGGTCCGTGTCCCGGTGCTTCGCAGGTGAAGACTGAGCAGAAATATTCATTTAGTAGTTCTGCTTTTTCTGAATCCGCCACCGCGTAGTTTCCGTCCGGTTGTCTAAGGCGTACTATACCGTCTGTGTTCCTTTTCCTATCGCTGATATACCTAAAGAAGGATTTGTCCCCTTTTTTAATGTTTTTTGCCAGAGTTTCTTCCACTCGACGTTTGGCCTCCCTAACTGCTGTTTTGACCGCTGCCGATCTGGTCTTATATTCTACTTTAGTTTCTCTTCTCTGGGTGCGTTTGTAGGAAAGAAATGCTTTTTTCTTCTCCTTAATGAGGAGTGAGATCTCTTCAGTGAACCATTGGGGTTTGTTGTTTCTTTGCCGTTTATCTACTGATTTTATGTAGCGATTAGTTGCTTCGTGTATGGATGATTTCAGGTACGACCACATAGTTTCCACATTGCCGGTCTCTGCTTGGTCCTGTAACGTCTGATGAACGTGATCTCCCATACGTGCGAAGTCGGCGCCCCGAAAGTTGAGCACCTTTGTTTTTGTAATTGATTTAGGGGATCCTTTCCCAATGTTGAACCATACCATGTTATGGTCGCTGGAGGCTAGCGTATCTCCTACCGAGACCTCTGAGATGCTTTCCCCGTTTGTGAGTACCAGGTCTAGGATCGTCTGGGCCCTAGTGGGCTCCGTTACCATCTGTCTGAGATGTACTCCTTTTATGGAGTTCAGAAGCCTCCTGCTGCTGCTGGTTGCTGCTGAAAATGTGTTCCAGTCTGCGTCAGGCATGTTGAAGTCCCCTAGCAGCACAGTGTCACCCCGTAGAGTTATATTCTCTATGTCTTCAATTAATTCTGCGTCCATGTTTTCCGGTTGTCTTGGAGGTCTGTATACCACACCAAGATACAGGCATTTTTTACTACCTCGTGCCAGGTTAACCCAGAGGGACTCCCCGGTATACTTGACATCAGTGATTCTGGTAGTTTTGATGTCTTCCTTAATGTATAGTGCTACCCCTCCACCTAACCTGCCCTCTCTGTCCTGACGAAGTAGATTGTACCCCGGTATAGCCATATCCCACCCATGTGCGTCAGTGAACCAAGTCTCGGATATTGCCACCACGTCTAGGTTGGCATCCCTTATTTCAGTTTCTAGTTCTAGAATTTTATTGCCTAAACTGTGTGCATTAACATACATGGCCCTCCACACTTTGTGTTTGCTGAGTCCCTGTAAGGCTATTCCTGACCGAGTCTGTGTGGCTCCAAGAGAACTGTTTGCATATTGGGTCCTTACCTCGGAATCTGAGTGTCGACTCGTCCCATCAGGATAGTTCCTTTCCACCCCAGTATATGAGTAGGTCCCCTCCCCCAACTTACCTAGTTTAAAGCCCTGCGAAGTAGGCGGGCTAGTCGGTGTCCGAAGATGTTCTTACCTCTGCTGGTTAAATGGAGTCCAGTCAGATAACGGCAAGATCAGAGACCTCCAATGTTCAGATAATAAGATACACTCTATGTGAGATATACAGAGAACCATGTACCCTAGATCAGTGTTTTTCAACCTTTTTTGGGCAAAGGCACACTTGTTTCATGAAAAAAATCACGAGGCACACCACCATTAGAAAAAGTTAAAAAATTTAACTGTGCCTATATTGACTATATATAAATATATAGGAATCAAATAAACACAAAGAAAGTATTTTATAATGCTGCCACCGCCACTGGGGAATAGGCTGCCACTGCCGCCATCGGGAACAGGCCGGCACCGAGTTCTCCCTGCTTCTCTTCCCCGCAGGGCCTGAGTCGTGGCGCGTGGCTAGCGTGCTCGTTATGGGACGATATTGAGGTCAGAAGCATGATAGTGCAGTATTTTTGTAGCGCCAGTTTTTCATATGATTCTGGGTAATTCTAGTTAGAGAAAATTCTGTGTTAGTTAAGGACCACGCCCAAATAGAAGCGTACGGAAAAACAGGTGAATAAAAATTTTAATATAATGTAGCTAAGGCCAGAAGTAAAAACACACTAAAGATTAATATAAGGAAAAGAATGGTGTTTTTTGTGTACTTTGCTGTTGAAGCTAAATCATGGTGGAAATCATGATTACATGATTACATGGAGGTTCTTTTGTATGTATTATAACTGTCCTGTCTTAGGCCAGCATCTTGTGCCAGTGAATAGTTTCTGTTCTTTGTTCAGCTTCCCGCCTTTAGCCTCGTGGTTCTAATTGAAAACAGATGTGCTCAGGCCAGTTAGGAAAACTCCATATTCCAAACTGAGATATAAAATGTATGAAGTATGAATGGCCAAGATATGAATGAAATTATGAATGTTTGGGGCCCATGGATGTGATATGTGGAAATATAAATGGTTTATATAAATGGTTTTATAAGAAATATTAAGGAAAAATCTTGAGCACAACATCTGGAAGTAATTAGAGTCAGTCTCAAGAATAGGGAGAAGGGGGGCCTTGGAAGCCCACGCTTCAGGAAGAGGAGAGGGGGATTTAACCCCCCCTTTTTCTCCTGAGTAAGATTTCTGTGTAAGGCTGTGCAATTTGAATCTGTCAGCTTAGGAGTTTTTTTTCCTTTAAGGCTCAGAACTTGTCAGCATGGAAGGACTGAGAATTTACCATGTTAATAATTGTGAATTCTTTTGAATGTTAATGTTAATTCAGAAATCATCTGAAACTTTGTATAACTTTTAAACATGGAGGAATGTTTCTTTGTCTAAACTTTAAGACCACCCAGAGAAATGTTATTGGTCGTCAAACTTGATGATGTCACTAAACCAAAAGTTATATAATAGACTGTAATGAGATAGAAAAAAGAGACCATTGTGAGAAGGCCAGTCTTTGGCCACGATGATGATCTCCCATGAGCGCAACGTAAGCAATTATGCTATTCTTTTGATCTAATAATGGGAAAATAGAACCAATAATTCAATAAATCCTGGTTATAATTTTAAAACCTTGCGCTGGTGTCATTTTGCATGTAGAATTATTTTCAAACCTGAAGCTTTCACAAATGGCGTCAATGCCCCATGCTCAATTGGTGGCGAAACCCGGGAACTAACTAACTAATTTGACGCCTTGAAAAAGCTTATAGGTTATTCATGGAAACTCTAGGAGCTCTGGAGATTTCGCATGGTTGTGTAACAAAAGGTGGTCACAGGTTGACTGGCTGCGCAGGAATATGGCGGAAATTAGAGATAAAACGGGACCGGAAAACTGGAAAATTGTGAGTATTACGCCTGTTTAAAGAGAAAAAAATTAATAAAAAAAATTAAAAATAATAATAAAAAAATTATTTGAGCATGCTGCTTGTATATATCTGTACATAATTATATGAAGTTAGTGGAAATTAAATATTAATGAAAAAAGAAAAAAGAAAAAATTAGAAATAAAAGTAACACAGAAAGAATGTAACAGCCCTTGCAGTGCTGGCATTTTTCCATCTGGCTTTTAAACTGAGCAGTGCCTGTCTGAAAGAATAAAAAAATTAAGTTTTTGCTTGTCTGATAACAGAGGTTACTGAGTTTGAAGAAAAAAATATATATATATTTTCCTGCTGTGTGTCTAAGCTTTGTCTCTGAACTAACTCTTTCTCTCTGTGAAAAAGAAAACTGTCTGTTTTAATCTGACTTTGAAAAGTTTCCCTCTGTCCCGTCTCTTTGTTTGAAAAAACGGGCTGAGGGCACCCCCCCTCCTTCTTTTTCTCCCTCAGTGCATTTTCAGTGCCTATCTGAAGTAACTACTTTGAAAAGAAAAAAGAAATTGTGTTTCTCAGCTTTGTCTTTCTAAACTCCAGTTCTGTCTCTCTCTGTCTTTTTTGCTTTGCCCTAACTTTTTCTCTTGTCTCTGGAAAAAGAAAAATAAAGTTAATGGCTTCCCGTTCCCTTCAGTGTTCTTTGTTTGAAAGAGCGGGCTGCAAATGGGGGATTTTCACCCCCACCTTTTTCCTCCCTCGATACCTTCCACAGAGCTATCACGTGAGGAAAGAGGGGGAGGGAATGGAACAGCAATGGAGTTCTTTTGTCTCAGGGCTACAGATTTTCCAACAGGTATTTGCTTATTATCAGGATTCAATGTGGTCTCTCTCCGATAAAACTTTAACAGGGAAATGCATGCAGGTTGGAGTTCCGATCAGCCGGGTAATTGTTTAGTAAGGCACTTGAAGTTAATTCAAAGTTGTTTTTGATGTTCAGGAAAACAGTTTGAGTGTATTGGGAGAGCAGAGTTTACATAGCTAAGTGATCCCTGCTGTGTTAGGAACAATGGAGGTACTTTGGGAGAGTTTCAGAAGCTGTTTGTAGCCTAAGGGCTCAGTACAAGATGCATTCTAGAAAAAAAAAAAAGACGTTATGTAGCTTGAATTTTTCCCTTGTTCCTTTATATTTTAAAAAGGTTATTAGAATGTTGGAAGAACAGAACTGTAATTGGAAAGTGATTTTTAAACGAGATGGTTAAGTGAAAAGGAAAAGAAAGTTAAATGTCTGGCGATTTCAAAGCAGGGAGATAGTCTGTAGAACGAACGTACAAGAATGTGGAAGAAAGTTTTGTGAGACGTGTTAAGGAAGGATGTGCTATGAATTATGACCTGATTGTAAGGGATCTGATATGGAGAAGTTCGATAGGGAAGATGAGAGAAAAGAAAGAATTCTGCTGGACTTGGGAATGTATTCAACAGTAAAAGAATACTTTTCTGAAAAGAAAAAGTTTGATTTTAAAGGGTAGATACCATGCTTAAAAGCAGGCAAGTGTGCATAAGGGAAAAATAAAATCCCTGCCTTTATATTTTTATCTCAGGGTTCAAATTAATTTTGAATATGAATTTTTGTGCCCCTGCATGGTTTATAAAGTATTTTTAAACTTGTGCATTGTCTGAAATGTATGATTAGGGAGTAATTAAATTTAAATGCATTTTAAAATTAAATTGGGAAGTTTAAAATAAAAAGATTAACAAAAGTAGAGGTTAAGTACCTATATTTTTTTGAAAATCGAAATAAATGTGAAACAAAAGGCTTGTTAACCTTGTTACCGGAAATGAACAATTATAATAAACTTTTATGTAAGTGGATGAATTCGGAATTGAAATTTTGCTTACTTTTTACAAGTAAGCTCTTCAGGATAGGAACCCAATAAAGAATATGGAATTGAGAATAATTCCCTGATGTTAGAAAAAAAGAAAGTCTAATTTTACCATGTAGAGAATGTGTCTGCATGTTTAAATTTTCCTGTAGCCATATTTTGGTACTACAGGACCTTGAAAAAAGTCTATTTAATCTGTATGTTTTGTGTTTCAGTTAAGAACCTTCTTTGAATCTTTTCAACAATTCTACACAGAAGACTCTGCAATACAAGAATTTTGCAGAGGGGATAAAGTGCCATATGTTTCTCTTTTCTTTGTTCTTTTGTTAATGAACATGTGCTTTCCTTCCAGGATTTACACTGATCAGCAGTACCACATACCACCACTAGAGCTGTGGAGAACACAGAGAAAAAATTCCGATGCTGAATTTTCGGCGGGAATTTCAGTGTTCCTTTGTCTTCAACTAATAGACTGTTACCTTTCAGTTGTACCAGTACGGGTGTAAAGAAAAGCAGTTCCATAGTTACAGAAAAGCCAAGCTTGAATTATGAAAACGTTGCAGCATGAACTTTTTAAAGCCATGATTTAAATTTCACTGAAATTAATTTAGAGACTCCGACCTTACAAGTTGCTAAAACTATTTGCAAAAGACATTTCTGGACTCATATAAAAATTTTGAATGAAAAAACAGACTTTATCTTAAACCACGTTACTTTAAATCACTTCATTTGAATTAGGCTTCTGAACTTTAATTATGCTTTTGCATAATTTCATAGACTTATTCTGATATTGTATTAATAACTGTATTTTCTTTATCATTGTCTTCATGCATTGTTCTCAGAAAATATTTTGTCCTGTATTTTAAATTTTATTTCATATGACTGTATTTCTATACACAGTGGCAGCTTCTAAGCTGTAACACAGTGCCACAATATTGTTTAATTGGGTTTAACAGCTGATATCATCAGTCCTTTTAATGATTTTAATTTAAATTTGAGAAATGAGTTCCTGCAACACACACAGAAAAAGAAAACTTATATCTGATGTGCATGCATTATCTGCACATAAGTACATTTCCATATTAAGCATATATTTGGGTTTTCTTAACACTGTGCATTATTTTACATTTTATTGATTTAATTCCAGGGCTCTATAACATAACACTTTTGAGCATAGGGACCAATTAAGTTAGATAATACTGAGGTTCTCTTTATCTTAGGGAAATCTAGGGTTCTATTTTTCTGTAACTATACTTTCTCTAAATTTCTGACTTTTTAACTTCAAAAGTACTGGAGTTTCATGAATACCTCTATGAATAAAACAACAGACGTCTCTGCTCTAGGACTGTACTTGCACCTAGAACAGACACTGTCTAACAATCACTGGAATGGTAAGTTTCCTATATGATATGGTTTAGACAGCAACTTACATAAATGTACACTTAGATGGGTTTTATCTAGAATAGTGGATGGGATTTGCTTGCATTCTCACTAGAGAATTCAAGTAAGCTTTGGGTAAGATCTTCTAGGCACCTGCCGTTGCAGGCCTAGGTAGTACATTTTTCTGGCTTTTGCTATCTAATTGGCATTTAAAAGAATATACTTGCACAGACACACTGATCCATAAGAAGAACCGTACCCTGAGTGAACCCCAGCGCCACAGATAAGACCACGAGCTCAATTATGAATATTACTTCATAAATTCAGTAATATCCAAGAGGGGAATGAGTCGTGGCGCGTGGCTAGCGTGCTCGTTATGGGACGATATTGAGGTCAGAAGCATGATAGTGCAGTATTTTTGTAGCGCCAGTTTTTCATATGATTCTGGGTAATTCTAGTTAGAGAAAATTCTGTGTTAGTTAAGGACCACGCCCAAATAGAAGCGTACGGAAAAACAGGTGAATAAAAATTTTAATATAATGTAGCTAAGGCCAGAAGAAAAAACACACTAAAGATTAATATAAGGAAAAGAATGGTGTTTTTTGTGTACTTTGCTGTTGAAGCTAAATCATGGTGGAAATCATGATTACATGATTACATGGAGGTTCTTTTGTATGTACTATAACTGTCCTGTCTTAGGCCAGCATCTTGTGCCAGTGAATAGTTTCTGTTCTTTGTTCAGCTTCCCGCCTTTAGCCTCGTGGTTCTAATTGAAAACAGATGTGCTCAGGCCAGTTAGGAAAACTCCATATTCCAAACTGAGATATAAAATGTATGAAGTATGAATGGCCAAGATATGAATGAAATTATGAATGTTTGGGGCCCATGGATGTGATATGTGGAAATATAAATGGTTTATATAAATGGTTTTATAAGAAATATTAAGGAAAAATCTTGAGCACAACATCTGGAAGTAATTAGAGTCAGTCTCAAGAATAGGGAGAAGGGGGGCCTTGGAAGCCCACGCTTCAGGAAGAGGAGAGGGGGATTTAACCCCCCCTTTTTCTCCTGAGTAAGATTTCTGTGTAAGGCTGTGCAATTTGAATCTGTCAGCTTAGGAGTTTTTTTTCCTTTAAGGCTCAGAACTTGTCAGCATGGAAGGACTGAGAATTTACCATGTTAATAATTGTGAATTCTTTTGAATGTTAATGTTAATTCAGAAATCATCTGAAACTTTGTATAACTTTTAAACATGGAGGAATGTTTCTTTGTCTAAACTTTAAGACCACCCAGAGAAATGTTATTGGTCGTCAAACTTGATGATGTCACTAAACCAAAAGTTATATAATAGACTGTAATGAGATAGAAAAAAGAGACCATTGTGAGAAGGCCAGTCTTTGGCCACGATGATGATCTCCCATGAGCGCAACGTAAGCAATTATGCTATTCTTTTGATCTAATAATGGGAAAATAGAACCAATAATTCAATAAATCCTGGTTATAATTTTAAAACCTTGCGCTGGTGTCATTTTGCATGTAGAATTATTTTCAAACCTGAAGCTTTCACAAATGGCGTCAATGCCCCATGCTCAGGCCGACCAACTCTCGCCACCCGTCGTCAATTCTAACGTCGGAGAGGACGTTCTAGGCCAGCCAGGCAGCGATTGGCTGGCCCAGAACGTCCTCTCCGACGTCAGAATTGACGCGAGTGGCGAGAGTTGGCCAGCCCCACAGGGAAAAGCAGGGAGAACTTGGCGCCGGCCTGTTCCCGATGGAGGCGTTGGCACTCAAGTGGCTAAAGAGCCGCAGTTTGCCGGCCTAGGGACAACACTGGAGAGTGGCCAGCTGTGCACCCCCTTGGGACGTAAACCCGGGGTGGGGCAGACCCCCCCCCCTGGTATGCCACTATCTGTACCTCACTCCCTCCCTATGACCAAAAATTCTCCTTTCTTCTATTCCCCGTGTACACAACCATCTCTTTCCCTCCCTTCCTCTCTCCAAAGTCCATGCCTTCTGTGTCCAAACACTCATTCCCTCCCCCACCTCAGCATCTCTTTCCCTCCCTTCCTCTCTCCCAAGTCCATTTCTTCTGTGTCCAAAAACGCATTCCCTCCCCCACCTCAGCATCTCTTTCCCTCCCTTCCTCTCTCCCAAGTTCATGCCTTATGTCCAAAACGCACTCCCTCCCCCCTTTTGTGTTCCGTGTTTGCCTCCCAGCCCATCTTTGCAACTTTCTCAGCAAAACGAAGCTCAAGCCGCGAGGCTTGTCTTCTGCTTCCTGCCTGCCCTGCCGCGCACAAATAGCCGAACGGAAGTATTCTCCGACGTCAGCGCTGACGTCGGAGGGCAGGCTTTGCTTAAGCCCTCCCTCCGACGTCAGCGCTGACATCGGGGAACGCTTGCGATCGGCTATATGTTAGCTGCAGGGCAGGCAGGAACAGAAGACGAGCCTCGCGGCTCGAGATGTATTGAACTCCGTGGGTCCCCCGTCCAGCTCTCTCCTGTCCACGTGGGGCGGACCGCCCCTCTCCCTAGACTGGTGGTATTGCCCTGATGGCGGCCCTGACCCTACGGCACACCAGGCAACATCTCGCGGCACACTAGTGTGCCGCGGAACAGCGGTTGAAAAACACTGCCCTAGATAAATGGGTATAATCTCATTCCTCTGAATTCAACAAACGCCTTGGGTCCAACAAATTTAATGCTGTACACAGCCCTTAGATTCCCCTCTCTAACTTAAGAGGAGAATTGGATCTTAATGTGATCCTAGCCATCTGAGGGTCATAAAACACCACTAATGAGACCTCTAAGTACAAAGAACAAAGCCTAATTAAGGCTTGAAAAAAATGCATAGTCATAATTATTAGGGGCATAGATTGTCAGCACGTTGAATGTCTTACCATGCATAGTCACTTGCAAAAACAAACATCTACTTCCAGCATTTGATTTGAGGACTTTTAGCAGCTGCCTGGAGACTTTTGGAGAGAAATTATGTAAAAATTTTATGGGATGAAAAGAATAAAAAACTTTGCCCACCTATAACCTTGTAAGTTTTTTTTGTTCCATCTCAGATAAGCGAGTCTCCTGCAGACATGCTATGTAACTTTTTGATGACTTGTATTTTTTTTTTTGTTTGTTTCAATAAGTTTTTATTAAACATTTTCAAAATAAATGCATAAAATAAAACTGCTGAAAAGAACATACAAGGATATCAAATCACCCAACTCTCCCCCCACTCCTCCAAGTTCTCTCTCCTCACAAATATCATCCTGCAAGAAAATGGAGATCAGCAAGTTGTTTCTGCAAGCTAACTTTCAATTAAATGATAAAGTACCTCTCCTTCCTACCCCACCCCCAAGTTTGAACAAGGACTCCAAATACTGACTTATTTTTACATATCCACATGGACTAAAACAGCAACCACATTTCTCTGCTGCACACACACACACACAAATAATGATATAGTGGTACCTTTCGAGTTGGGTGACAGTGATGCTCTTTTAATAGCATAGGTCTTCAAGCACCTTTCAAACATGTCATCCCAGAGTCCAACTATGCCATCCTTTCCACCAGTTACAAAACCCTTCAGAAAGACAAACAGAAATGTTATCTTTCACTTAAACAAATATTTAATTCTATTTATTTTATGATATTTAAAGCATTTTAGCACTTTAATCAGGTTATAATATGGTCAAACAAGATATTTAACACATAATACAAAAATAAATACGATTCAAATTCAAATTCCTAAAATCAAGTTTATGTTAAATCAACTTTTCTCAAACTACATCTGTTCAACTTATCTTTATATCTATCTTTATACCTACACACACACAAAAACAAGCACCATTATTTATTGATCTTTTCATTAAATAAGAAATACATGCACCAGAGAATGGGAGCAAGAGAGTTTTTCTAAATAGATTGTTTTGGAAGATAACATAAGAACATCAAACTACAGTATACAGAAGGGATCCATGTAATCTTGAAAGTTTAGAACTTATGAAAAGTTATATGATATTTTCAATTTCAGATTTAGTTCCAAACATGGAGCAGCAACATAATACTCTACTGCTGCATGCCTTACTAGTCATGGTAAGTTGATTTGCCTATTTAGAGAATTGAAAGCAGACCAATATGAATACTCATGATTCTTCATTTTCAGTATTTACTTAATTTCTCTTCAAAGTTTTTCAGTGTTATTAGAACAGAAAGATGAAATACAATGGAAAAACTTCACATTTTCTTGAATCGATATCAAAGTTCATTTTGTTAAATGGATATATGAAACACAACACCACCTATTAGGGAGGAAAGTTATCAAGCAGAATTAGGGCACTAACCTAATGCTGGGGTGTAGTGCTCTAATGCAGTATAAAATGTCATCCTGTGTTACATAGTAATTACATTACATTAGTGATTTCTATTCCGCCTTTATCTTGCGGTTCAAGGTGGACTACATAAGAGTTGTTATGATAATAGGAAGAAACATATTTTTAAGATATTAAGAAGTACTTAGGAAAAGTTTGAGCATTTACATAAGAGTTATTGTGATAATAGGAAGAACTTATTGTTAAGATATTAAGACGAACTTAGGAAAAGTTTGAGCATTTTCTAATTTGTTAAGGAGTAGTTGGTAATTGCAGGAGGAGTTCCAAGCCTGTTTGGTTTTATGTATTTTTTGAAGAGTAGGGTTTTTGTTTCTTTTTTGAAGGTTTTGTAGTCTGTGGTCGAAGTCAGCAGATTGGTGAGCAAATGCATGTACATCAGCTCATTACTTTGTAAATATCATACTATGTTTGACCGAACCAACAATTCCATCTGGAACTGGACTCCAGAAAGAAATGGGATGTGAAAATATGAAGTAGGGACTTAGAAGTCTGTTTCAGAATGGAGGAGAAATGGATTAAACTACCAAGGCTGTTACTGCTGTTATTTTAGGCTCTGGAGCACTAATGTCCAGTGGCAACTCAACCTGAGCATGGCAGTATTTTATACAGTTTGTTGACTATGGAGAGATGAAGGTCTTGATCACTGAAGATCCTAGTCTGTTGGTATTAAAGGACAATAACAGACACGTTGTAGAGTGGAAGAAGGTAGGTTTACAGCCCAATGAGTGAAGTACAGTTGTCCCAGGGAGACCAGGTGGTCTGGAGAAGAAGTCTGGCACTTCTATTGAGTGGCTGAGATGAAAATTGGAGACTATCTGTAGTAGGAAGTTAGATGAGTAAGAAGAACTCTGTCTTGAGGAAATGTTGAATAACGAGGATCGTGTATTAGAAATTGGAATCCACTGGATCTGTGTACTGAAGGGATTCAATGGGAGAAGATAACAGGCTATGCAATATGCTGTAGAGATGGAATCACAAGCACTTCAAAAGGAGACTTCAACATGTGAAGATTATCTGTGGATTTGAAACTACGGGAGATTGGATTAGTGGTGGACATGTACCCAGATGATTGGTGCCCATAGGTACTTATGTGGCATTTAAAACTTGAAATATACGCACTTGTAGGGCACTGATAGAGGAGAGATAAGCACATATTGACGTGTTGTTGATTGTGGTCTCCGCAAATTCTGAATTTTTTTTAGTATGAAAAAGACAAAAAAGGTACTGATGATATAGGATATATGTTTACAGTCCAGTCTTTTAGGTGATACCAGTAGGTAAACTGTGTGCACATGATGTGGTAGAAATATGATGTGGAGATTTGATCAAGAAGTTGTGGTGGTCAGCACTGGAATAGAAAGATGGAAGTTATCACGCAAAGGGAGTCATGGAAGAGGCTGTAAAGTGCTTATACTGTAGAGTGGTGAGTAGAGGGGATCTTTCACTCTGAGTCTAGACAATTGAAAGGTTTAAAGAGGAATGGGCTCTCTGACATGGAACTGACGAAGTAACATAGAAACACAAAAACATGATGCTAGATAAAGGCCAAATGACCCATCCAGTCTGTCCATCCGCAGTAACCATTATCTCTTCCTCTGTCTAAGAGATCCCACGTGCCTATCCCACGCTTTCTTGAATTCAGACACAGTCTCTGTCTCCACCACCTCTCTGGGAGACTGTTCAACGCATCTACCACCCTTTGTGTAAAAAAGTATTTCCTTAGATTACTCCTGAGCCTATCAGATTTGTCTGACAAGACCTACCTCTAGTGAATCCATGTTGCCTCTGGTCCTGTAATCCACCGGATTCCAGAAACTTCACCATTTTCTGTTTTAAAAGGGTTTCCATTAATTTGCTTACCACAGAAATCAGACTTACTGGCCTGTAATAATTCCCTTCTTCTTCCTTACTTCCACTTTTGTGGAGAGGGCACATACCCGCCCTTCTCCAATCCTTCAGTACCACTCCTGACTCTAGAGAAGCATTGAAAATATCAGTTAGCGGAGCCACCAGAACTTCCCTAAGTTCCTTCAGCACCCTAGGATGTACACTATCCGGCCCCATTACTTTGTCTACCTTTAATTTAGCTAGATCCTCATGAACACAACCCTTGGAAAATCGATCAGGGTCTACTACTCCTCCATCCTTATTTATGTTTGTCTTCTGTGGTCCCGCTCCCGGCACTTCAGCCGTGAACACAGAACAGAAATATTTGTTAAGCAATTCTGTCTTTTCTTTATCAGCTTCTACATTTTTCTTCCCTTCACTTTTGAGTCTCACAATGCCACTTTTGAATTTCTTCCTATCACTGATATATCTAAAAAAATGTCTTGTCTCCCTGTTTTACTGTGTCAGCTATTTTTTTCTTCCATTTTTATCTTTGCTTTTCTGACTATTCAACCAGCCTCTCTTAACCTTTCCAGATATTTTTGCCTGCCTTCCTCTTTCTGTGATCTTTGTAGATTATGAAAGCTAACCTCTTATTCCTTACCTTCTCAGCTACTACTTTTGAGAACCAAAGCGGCCTTCTTTTCCTCTTACTTTTACATACTTGCCTCACAAAAAGGTTTGTCGCCCTTACAATAATCCCTTTCAATTTTACCTTCCAGATGTTCCCATCCAGACAACGATTTCTTGACGTAATCTCCCAACTGAACAAAGTTAGGTTTTTTTTAAGTCTAGAATCTTTACTTTTGAATGAGCCCTCTCTAAACTCGTCTTAATATTAAATTGTACCATGCAGTGATCACTGGATGCCAAATGATCACCCACTGTAACATCAAAAACAGTTTCCCCATTTGTAAGAACTAAGTCCAGTATGATCCATCTCATATGGGTTCCATTACCAATTGCTAATTACTTGTGTACATATACTGTATGCTTACTTGTACAAATTGTTTTATTTTGTCTCACAATTTTTTATTGTCATATGCATTGAAATATTTGATATTGCGTGTACAACAAACTTTTAATAAACTTGAAACTTAAAACTTCTCCTTGTAGAGAATCCAGGATCTCCCTACTTCTAGAATACCCCACAATAGTGATATCCCAATCAAAATCCGGCATGTTAAAATCACTTATTAATAAAACTTAGCCTTTTTTAGATATATTCTGAATGTCTACTATTAAATCTCTGTCTACTTCTTCTGTCTTTGAAGGGGGCCTGTATATCACACCAAAGTAAATATAGTCACCATTCCCTCTTTCAAAATTGATCCATAGTGCTTCTTCCTTGCCCCGCAGTTGTGTGGTTTTAATATGATCTTTAACATATAACACTACTCTCCCCTACTTTTCTTCCTACCCTGTCTTTCCCGAATAGATTATAGCCCAGTATAACTACATCCTCCGAGTCATGGTTCTCCGTGAACCATGTCTCCATGATCACCACTATATCCAACTCATCTTCTTCCATCACAGCTTCTAAATCCAGAATCTTGTTTACCATACTTCAAGTATTAGTATGTACTGCTTTCCAGACATTGGTCCCTTTTCCCATCCATGTAGAAGTAATCAATTATTTACTTACCTGAGGGTTTATACTCACCCAGTAGCTTTGATCACCCTACCCCATCACTTAGTTTAAAGCCCTCTTCAGTAGATTAGCCAGCCTGCCACCGAAGACACTTCTTCCCTTCTTTGATAGATGTATACCATCCCTGCGCAGCAGCCCTTGAAAAATCATCCCATGGTCCAGAAAACCAGAACACTCTCGATTCTATCCACATCTGACCTGGCCCTTACCCTCGACAGGGAAGATGGATAAGAATACCACCTGCGCACCTGACTACTTCACCTTCTCTTCCAGAGCAACAAAGTCACTTTTGAGACATTCACCGAGGTATCTGGCAGTATCACTAGTGCCAACGTGGACGAGCAGCATCAGATAACAGTCATCTGGCATGATGAATCTTGGCAATCTCTCCTTAACATCTTGGATTTTGGCACCAGGCAGACAGCATACCTTCCGGGTACATCATATCTGGTCTTCAGATGGACGCTTCTGTATCCCTCAGAAGGGAATCGCCAACTACCGCTACCTTATGCCTCCTGGATTCACCAATTTTTGGGATTTCAAGCTTTGGTCCTTCCTTTCTCTACGATGCTTTCATCTCCTCCACTTCCAGCCACTGCCAAATTCACTTTGGGCTACTCAAACAGCTGCTTAAACTCCAGCGCCATAGGATAAAGTTTAGACATAGCTTTAGTCAGTCTGAAATAATTCTAGGGAGTCTCCCACTGTGATCAGAGCAGTAAGATCTGGATGCCCAGGGAAAAAGTATGTCAGATCATTAGAGCGGCTCATGACTACATTGAGACATGGAAGGCTGACCTTCCAACTTCAATTCTTTCATGGTATCCATAATGAAATGGTAGACTGAAGCTGTCTTAAACAGCTGGTATATGGCGGGATCATCACCCGAATCAGGGCTCCCCGAGGCATTCTGCTTAACTGTTCCACAAAGGGAATCAGTGTCATTCAGGATGGAAGCAGTATCTGGTGAAAAAAGAGGAATAGTATCAGTGTGCCATCTAAGGCAGTATGGATCCATAGGAACCTGGGCACTGGGGATCTAGGTAGTGACATCCGCTAAAGAAGGCACTGGCCTGGAAGCTTGCGGCGTGCCCAATGGCTGTGCCACATGAGTTGGGTCTGTGAGATATTCTCTCCACATGAGCTGGAGAAAATCTGGGAAAAAGCCACATAGCGGGGCTGAGGCTAACTCCTGACGTACCCCAGAAAAGACCTACAATGTTTTGCGCTGCCGCCAAAAACAGGTACCAGGCAAGATTTTCTGCCCATTTTCTGGACCCACATCAGTTCCCCAGCCTTACAGAACACGTGGCACGCAGTATATGGATGTTCCTCTGCCGGCAATCTGGCGCAATACAGACATGAATTCATCTAAATAGTGGTTGAGGAGTCTATTCCTGTCAATTTTTAGCAAAACCGAGGGATTATGAGGCAGAAAAAAAAGTTGAAATAAAGACTGATAAAAATCCACTATGGCTGCTCCCAGTAAATTTGCACCAAAAATAGCCCAAGGAAACTATTTGAAAAAATTAAAAATGCTGAAATAGGGGTTTTGGAGGTAGGAAACCTGAACCCTACCTCCAGAAAGTGCTAAAAATGCCGTTTTTAGAACACCCCGCCCCTCTTCCCAATTTTTAACATAGGAAATAATGGGGCTGTACTCAGTCTTAAAAGTGCCTGCTTATCTGTTCTCTCTGCACCTGAAGTGAAGGAAAAGGAATTTCTGCCTCAAATTTTCACCAAATAGTTCACTTTTCAGGATCTTCAGGCTGCCAGTCAGACAGACCCTGACCAAAACCTCCACCCTCTTGGAACCTCAACACGCGACTAGGGGTGGGAAATGCAGCATGTGCCTTGATACCCTGAGGGTTCTTACTCAGGGAGCATACAGCCTGCGCTTAACCCTCTGACAAGATCAGAAGGCAAGTTTGCTCCCAAAGGAACAAACCCCGAGCTCTGAGGTGACACACAGCAAGCAGGCTGACTCCACAGGTCCACTCAAAGCTTGCCCTGGGAAGCTGCAGTCTGACTCCGCGGGATCTGCTTCCTTTTCCAGGCAGAGAACCCCTGACTAAGGGGTCTCAAGGCACAGAAGCCACCGAAAAGAACAAATTTACATCAGAAAAATAAAATAAGTAGAGCAGATCAAAAACATTTCTGCACGGTTCGCTTATAGAAAGAAAAAACTATAGGGGGCTGTGTTCCTCTGCCAAGTAGGAGGAGCAGAAAACAATGTGTGTGGTTATCTGCAAGACCTGGTTCACGGATACAGATTAAACATCTACTATATAAACTCCAGAGTGGATGTAACAGAAAATGTGTTATCACCATCTCCAATTTGTGATTTTATTTTATTTTTTTTTAGCATAGGTCCTATTTATTCAATGAGACCTGGGGTTAACAGTAAAATAGCATGTCTTTATGTCTTGACAATTTCCTCACTATGAAAAACAAAAAGTACAGTACCTTATCTAAAGCATATATAGCAAATGCAGGTCCATCATGAGCTTTGACTGTTTTAAGTAGAACAATATCTTTCCAAATATAAATATCTCCAGTAGCTGATCCAGAAAAAACAAGTTCTTCCATTCGACCAAAGGAAACACACATCATTGTTTCCAGCTTTCCTTTATTGCCCAAAGTTCCTCGTTTAGAAGTAAATCCACCACCTGGAATTTTTTAAAAAAATGCAGTCAGTAAGTTACCCTAGGCAGACAAATGTAAGTCATGGCTCAGTCAGTTATAGCAAATAAAAGCAAAATAAATATTCTACATATTTTATTCAAATTATTTAGAGTTTTGTTTAATCAATAAAGCCATGTAATAAAAATGAGAAACTATTTGTTTTGATTTGATAATGGCAGTAGTGAGCAGTGTATGGCGCAGTGGTTGGAGCTATAGATCTCAGCACCCTAGGAATGTGGGTTCAAACCCTATGCTGCTCCTTGTGACAATAGACAAGTCACTCAGTCGTCCATAGTCCCAGGTACATTAGATAGATTGTGAGCCTGCTGGGACAGATAAGGAAAATGCTTGAGGAGCTGATTGTAAAACTGCTTAGATACCCTTGATAGGCCATATATAAAAACCTAATAAACTTGAAACTTGATGATTGCAGGAGTGGCCCAAAGCATTCAGTGGGAACAGAGTGGAGGAAGGGGTGAGTTTGTAACTTTTATCTCACTGTATTCAGGGACCAATAATTCGACATTTTCATGGAAATAGGCTATAAAGTCCAGAATGCAATGACATAGAGCTGAAAGGGGAAGAAGGTAGAATGGGAAGATCAGGCGGGAAAGAATCACTATGGTTCTTGTTGCAGGTTTTCAGGTTTCACTGCATCTTTGTCAAGTAGAAACTGACGTTTCAGCCACCCATATTGTGGCTTTCTTCAGGGTGGACTGCCCTGTTCCCAATCATATCAGTGAACCCACTATTTCCAAAGTCACACTGCAGACTTCAGAGCATACCCTGAAGAAAGCCACAGCTTGGTGGCTGAAACATCAGTTGCTACCTCACAAAGACGCAGAGAGACACAGAAACCTGAAACAAGCACAATGTCAGCTGTGGAAACCTTGAGAGAACATCTAACCCAGCTCCATGGGGAGAACATATTTAAACCTACATGAGACTTTTTCCAGGGGCTGCCAGACTGGAGGTGAGACTTCTCTACAACTCCTCCATGTCTGCTACTCGAGCCTAAAGGGAACAGACTCATTTTCTGAGAGCTAGGAGCTCTTTGCAATGAGCACACACATACAGATTCTCACTAACTGGGAAATAATCATACATGTGACACTTAGTGCAAAAGACTAGATAGCACTCCTCTTACTGCTGGATTACTGTCGGAATCTTATTATTGAGCTGATTAATTAGTAACATAGTAAATGAGGGCAGATAAAGACCTGTACGGTCCATCCAGTCTGCCCATTAGTTATTCTCATTAAATATACATGATTAAATTAACTTGTCTCTACTTTGATATTTCTGGGCCATAGACTAAAGTCCACCTGATATTGGCCTAGGTTCCAACTGCTGAAGTTGCCATCTAAGCTCACTCCAGCCTATCCAACCATCCCGTTGTTTGCAGTATAACTACTGTAAAGTCTGGCCAGTAACAACCTCATGTTCCAACTTAGTGGAGTTCCCATTGATGCCCTCTCCAGTCCATAATATTCCAAATCACCATATATGGGACACAAACCATACAAGTCTGTCCAATACTGGCCTTAGTTCTTTAATTTATACCATTTGTTTTCTAATTAGAGATCCTCTGTGTATATCCCACGCTTTTTTAAATTCCATCACCATTTTCCTCTCCATCACCTTCCTCTATTAAGGTACTAGGAATATATTTATACCAGAAGGATTACACAGACATCCTACTGAGCAAGCTACCAAATAGTTCTCAATACTATACCTGTTTGCTGCCAAAATTTAATGTGCTTTATTCCAACGGTTACCAATTTGTCAACATGATAAGGATTACACTTCACTACAAAGATTTTATCTGTATGCCCCCTGTGTAAAGACAAAAAAAGTAAAAGATCATAAAATAGCCCCAAAGTAATTCTGAAATACATTTCAAATTTTGAAGGCTTCCATATAACTATCTTTCAATCTTTTTCTAATTTGTATTATTGATGGGTTGAAAAATAACTACCAACAATGATGTAAATCTTGCCCATACTATGAATATTTCAAGTCTGACAGTGTTTGTCAGATTGTCATATAGATCACAATAAGAGACTAGGAAAAAATGGTAAAGTTCTCATTCATGTAGGCCTATTTACTAATCTGAGATAAAATAGCACATTGTGTCCTATTTTTCTATGAGATTCACTAACCTATGAGACCTCAGTACAGCAGGATATAGAATATTGTAATAATATTTATTTTTGCTCTTCTTTACACAGGAGTATCATGTGTTTTCAGCTGTAGTAATATAAAGTCTGCCCTAGCTCATAAAGAGCCCGGCAAATTCAGCCCTGTTACCTCATAAAAGGCCAGACAAGTGCTTAGTTAAAATAATAAACCTTGCCTCCATCTCTCCCTTCTTTGGCATTTTGACCTCCTAGCAGTAGTTATCACAAGACTAGCACTAAGAGGCTGAGATTACCAATTTGAGTCACTGAGCCATCAGGGCAGTGGTGTCCAGAGATCGTTCCAGCCACCCATCTACTCACCAGGAAGGCTTTTAATAAGTGCTAGGAGAAAGGAGGTATTTGCCAAAAGGGACTAAGGGAGGGGGAAACAAGCTTGTTTCCTGGGAGCATCAAGCTGCATATTAAGAGGCCTGCTCCCAGGAGGAAAATTTACCATACCTCTGAATAGCACAACTTGTGAAATTTAATGCAAGATGCATTAGTCTTCTTTTTTGCATAATGATGAGCTGTTTCGCATGAATTTGCAGGCAATGCATCTCGTCATCTTTAAAATATCTTTAATTCTTAGATGGGAGCTTTCCCCTTGAAGTGGTCTGATAAAGACATTAAATATTTGGGTGTATATATTCCCATTAATCTTTCCACTGTATACGCTTCTAATGTGACTCCCTTACTGCATTCTCTGGCCGTCAAATTACGACTGTGGCAGGACTATCCCCTTTCCCTACTGGGGCGGGTGGCTCTCCTTAATATGATCATACTTCCTTCTTGGCTATACCAATTTCAGATGTTCCCTTTGCATTTGCTCAGAAGGGATGAGAACAACTATATTCGCCTTGTCCGTCAGTTTCTATGGAAGGGTCGCCGTGCTCGTTTACCTTACTCACAGGTGGTGCACCCACAATATAAGGGGGGTTTGGGTTTGCTTATTAAAGACTACTTTCGTGGTACATCTGTCTTTTCTAATACTCCACTGGAACTAGGCATGCTATCAACAGGAGCATTTCAGTGCTTACTTTCATTCTGTCTCCTCTGCCTACTCTTCTGTTGTGCATCTCCAGGTGTTTGGCCTCCCCTTACGGAAGGTGTAGAAATGGGTATGTAAATTTCATGGTGTTAGTGACAGTGAGTCTCCCCTTTTGCCTTTGTGCGGTAATAGGAATTTTTCCCCGGGCATGGGGGGTTCCCGGTTTAAGCAATGGGCGGCAAGGGGGCTGATCTTTTTATTTCATCTGGTGCAGGATGATGGTTCTATTCAACCTTTTCCAACGTTGTGTCAGGTTTATGGCCTCACTGCTGTTGACAGATTTGCTTATATGCAGATTGCGCATTATGTGGCCACTTTGACCAAGACCAACTTGCATTCTGCTCATCAGGACTTACTGTCCACGGCCTATACGTTTGGCTCCCAGATGAAAGTCCTTCTCAAGTTTCATCACATGCACTTGAAGGATGAGACCCCCTTGCCGGATTATGTTACTCTCCAGGCAGATTGGTTACAGGATTTGAATATGACATTTCCGGAGGATATTGTGTCCCGTGCTGTGGCCCGGCTGCCTGCCTTGAGAAAGTATGTGTACTTTTGGGAATATAAATTGTTATTTCGAAACTATGTATGACCTTATAGGGCATATTGTGCGAAATTTCGGCCCACAGCCTCATGTGACAAATGTAGGCATCTGACTGCTACATTGGGTCATATGCTGTGGTCCTGCTCAACTATACAAGCCTTTTAGCAGGGACTCTTTACTTATATTGGGACTCTTTGGATTGTATACATTCGACCTTTGCATCGCTTGCTTTTTGGACTTTCTCCATCTTATCATCTGAGACCAGCGGGCTTGAGTGCCTTTCTCAGGTGGTCCATTTTATGTGCCTTAAAATGTATTTCTCTTAAATGGCTGGACAATGAAGCTCCAAACATTCCTATGTGGCGTTCTCACATTATTCTCCTGTTGGCTTGGGAGCACTAAGATGTGCCTGATCTTTCCACTTTGCAGGGAGAGCGCTTCACAGCTGTCTGGGAGCTTTTCTGGAACACCATGACTCCAGTAGCCCGTAGTCAAGTTTTGAATTGCTGATTGATAAGTTTCAAGTTTCAAGTTTATTTGTTCTTGATGAATCGCCTATTTAAATTGCTAGGCGATGTACAACATAATAAAGTATACAAATAAAATATACAAATAAAATGTTAGTATTAACATATAAAATAACTTTTGTTATGAGTTAAAACTTAACATACTAAACATGTACATTTAAAATCATTTTTATGGGTTAAAACTTACAAGAATTGTGAGGGTAAGAGGGGAAAAAGTTACAATGTTTGCATAGAAGAGAGGAAAAAACATAAAAAGGAAGAACAAAAAGGAGGGTAATGTTAGCTGCTTTAAAAAAATCGATATTTAATATACTAGGAGTCATAAGTATCCTTAAAAAGAAATGTTTTTAACGTTTTTTAAATAAAGTTAAATCTTTTAGTTCTCTAATATATTGGGGTAAAAGATTCCATGAATGGGGGGCCATAACTGAGAACATATCGTGCCATCTGATTCCTATAACTTTCATTGAGGGAACGGAGAGAAGATTGTAAGAGGTTGAGCGAAGAGATCGTGTTGTGCTATAAGGGATTAGCCACCTATTGATGAATTGGGGTTCATTAAAACTTAAGGCTTTAAAAACTAAAAGCAGTAATTTAAAAGTAATACGATGGCTCAGTGGGATTTAATCAACAGAGGGGTAGATGGTCATATTTTTTTGCGTTGTAGATCAATTTCACAGCAGTATTTTGTATTAATTGCAGCCTTCTTTTTTCTTTTTGCATAACGTTAAGGAGGAGAGAATTACAGTAATCTATTTTAGATATTATTAAAGAGTTAATTAGAATATTAATGGATTCAGGCTGTAAGAATTTGGCGAGTGAACGAATTAATCGTAGTTTATAAAAACATGATTTAACAGTATTGCTAATATAATCGTGATATGTAAGTTTATCATCTATCAAAACGCCTAATATTTTTATAGTGGTAACCAGTTCTAATTCAGTGTTGTTAATGAAAATTGGAGAGCTTAATATTGTATCTTTTTTCCAAGAAAAGAGCATCGACTTCGTTTTATTGAGATTTAATGCCAATTTATTTGTGTTAAGCCAGCTTTTTATTATTACAAGTTTGTTATTGATAGCTGCAATGTCATCTTTGTTTTCCGGATCTAATGGATGGATGAGTAGTTGAATGTCGTCAGCGTAAGCGAATGTAGTGAAACCTAAAGATTGTGTTATATTTAGAAGTGGTGAGAGGAATATATTGAAAAGAAGGGGGGATAATATTGAACCTTGCGGGATACCATATTTTGAAGAGTAAATTTTGGACGTGCTATCATTAAATCTGACGAAAGATGAACGACTTGACAGAAAGGAGGTGAACCATGCTAGTACTTGGTCTTTAATTCCAATTGATTCTAATCGATCGATTAATAGGTCATGGTCTATGGTGTCAAAAGCGGCAGTTAGATCTAGGTAGATTAGAACTACGGATTTATGGTGGTCAAGAAAGGAATGAATATTATTGGTCAAGCCTATCATGGTGTATTCAGTGCTATGGAATTTTCGAAACCCAGTTTGGTGGGGATGGAGAACGTTGGTTGATTCAATGAAGTCTGAAAGTTGTTCGAATACAAGTCTCTCAGTAAGTTTTGCCATAAAAGGGATATTTGCAATAGGGCGATAATTAGAGATTTCATCTGGAATAATTTTATGATCTTTCAGAATAGGGGTAATTATGGATTGTTTCCAAGTCTGAGGAAGCGAAGCCGTGAGAAGACTATTTTGTACTAAAGAGAGGATGAAGGGACCCAAGCAGGAGAAAAATGTTTTAAGGTAGAATGGTGGTATTGCTTCGTCGCGAGTGCCCTTTAGATTAATTTTACGCAAACTGAGTTCTATATCATTTATTGTTGGGATTTTAAATTTGGAGCATTTGGACGTCGGAATGGATAAAGAAATATTATTATCTGTAGGTTGACTGGACATGCCTAATTGAAATGTATTTCGAACATTATTTAGTTTGGTTGAAAAGTAATCTGCAATTTCTTGTGCTGTAAGAATGAATTTTTGGATAGTATTCTTTTTTAATAAAGGAGATACTGATTTCATCAGTGAGTATAAAGCTGCTGGATTTTTAGCTTCTATAATTTTTTTATTATAATATTTGTTTTTGGCTTGATTGATTTTTTGTTTGTAAAATGATGCGTGTTCTTTGTAATGTTGTAAGTTTTTGAAAGATTTGTCGTTTCTCCATTTTCTTTCTAGTGATCTCTGCTGTTTTTTCAGAAGCGTAAGCTCTTCTGTATGCCAAGGGTTTAAAGATTTGCGGCTTGAAATTGTTTTGGATATTAAAGGAGCCTTAGTGTCTACGAGATCCCTTAATGTGGATTCCCAAATTAGAAGTTGTTCGTCAAAGGAAGAGGAGTTGAAAGTTGTACTGATGGAATTAAAAATAGCTGTTACATCAGTTAATTCAATTTTTGAGAAGTCTCTATAAGAAATTGTTTTGTGATTTGCAGGTAATAAGTTTGGTATGATTTGTTGAAATGTAAAACTACAGGATATAAGGTGATGATCCGACCAGGGTACAGGATGAATAGAAGGTTCTGAATATTTGAAAGGAGGAGATTTAGGTATAAGTATCATGTCAAGAGTATGTTTAGCTATATGAGTTGGTTGGTGAATAATTGGAGACAGGTTTACGGTGTTTATAAAAGTAAGCATGTCCTTTGTAGCTGATGTTGATTGATCTTCAAAGTGTATGTTAAAATCTCCCAAGACTAGGGGATTGAAGCTGTGCAGTGATCAAAAATTAGATTTTGTAATGATGTTATGTTGTTTTGTCCAATGGGAGGAGGAGCATAAAGTAATAGTAGTTCGAAGTTAGGATGAAATTTTATTTTAACATGTAAGTATTCGATAAGGACATTACCTAATGATTGGTCGCAAGAATCGATCAAACCGTTTTGAAAAATGATGGCTAAACCACAGCCCTTATGATTATGGCAGTGATTCCAAAGATAATCATAATTTGGGGGGCAGCAATAAGATAAATAAGCTTCTTCTCCTTCTGATAGCCAAGTTTCTATAATACAGAAAATGTGAAATCCCTGGGTTAAAATTGTATCTTTTAGAAGGTGATGTTTATTTTTGATTGATCTAGAGTTAATTAAGCCTATTTTTAAGTTTGTATTATTACTATTATAGTTAAAAGTGTTTGAAGATAAGAGTCTATTTGAAGAAGTATTAGAGAGTTTAGGTAGAGTAGGAATTTCTACTATAGTCTTTGATCGGGGCGGGATAATACTTTTTGAGGGAGGTCGGTGGCCCCAGTGGACCGGAATATTATAGCTATTTGAAGTCATATTAATCTTTGTATTATTGGGATTAAAGATGATTAACGATTCCGAAATTAAAGTATGGTGTGAGAATAAAATATTAGTAAAAAGTAAAAGACAGAATAAAAATGTAGAATAAAAAAAAGTATAAAAAAGGTGGCGCCCTCAGTTTGCGCACGAAGGAGCAGGATCTGCTCCTTTTGCGCGCTCCTTCGGCGTGCGCCGCAGAGAGTCTGGGAAGATATAGCATATGCTAACCTGTTGGGGGCGGAGTCCGGCGCAGAGACAACAGGGAGACAGCAATGGCTGTTGGGGACTGTTTTCCTTTGAGTTGGTTATTTTGTGTTCACCTTGGGAACCCGGTCCATGGGGGTGGGGGGGATTGCTTTCTTTTTTATTTTTTTTAAATTCTTTATTCATTTTATGTTTAACATCAAGTTCACAGAAAGTAATGACAATTTTGACTAATAAATCACTTGAAATTCCACAAACATTTTCAATAAATAAAATTTATCCCCTCCCCTACCATCATAATAACATTAAATAATACATATAATATAATAAATTCTTCCATACCTTCATAACAAATAATGAACTCCACCCCCCCCCCTCTATTAAAATGTTGTTGGAGTACTGCTTGTTAGGATGAATCTTAGTATCTATGTTTTGCCTGCTCTAGTAAAAATCATTTTACCATAAAATATCTTTATTGCTTTTTCATTATTTTTTCACACATACTGGATCAGATTTTTATGTGTTATTGTATGTAAGGCTTCAACCTGACCAACCTGGAATGAGGTGGTAGAGATGAACAATGTATTTGAATTCAAGAAAGCTCGGAACAAGTAAATTGGATCTTTAAGGACAATGAAAGGATAATATATGGCATGGATAGACAGACTAGATATCTTTATCTGACTTCATTTTTTCTCTCTTTCTCTGAATATTGCTACTATTGAGGCTTCACAGAATACTGGGCTAGATGGGACCATTGTTCTGACCCAGTATGGCTATTCTTATATTCTAACCTTTTGTGATGTCAGAAACAAACCATCACAAACTTTCTACTGCATAGCACTGTGGAATTTCTACTGCAGCATAACCAAGTTGTCCATATGTGAAGAATGAAAAAGGCATTGTTTTTTTTTGGTTTCCCTGCTGTGTTCTTGCAGTGAAACAAGTATCTAAGGCCTAGTCAGTCCTGAGACTAGCCATGAGAATTTTAAGAAGGAAAAGTTTGCCTTTTTGCAGATGATACCAAGATTTGTAACAGAGTAGACACCGAAGAGGGAGTGGACAATATGAAAAAGGATCTGCAAAAGTTAGAGGAATGGTCTAATGCCTGGCAACTAAAATTCAATGCAAAGAAATGCAGAGCAATGCATTTGGGGATTAATAATCAGAAGGAACCGTATATGCTGGGAGATGAGAAGCTGATATGCATGGACGAGGAGAGGGACCTTGGGGTGATGGTATCCAAAGATCTAAAGGCGAAAAAACAGTGTGACAAGACGGTGGCTGCTGCCAGAAGGATGCTGGGCTGTATAAAGAGAGGCGTAGCCAGTAGAAGAAAGGTGTTGATGCTCCTGTACAGGTCGTTGGTGAGGCCCCACTTGGAGTATTGTGTTCAGTTTTGGAGACTATCTGGCGAAGGATGTAAGAAGACTTGAAGCGGTCCAGAGGAGGGCAACGAAAATGACAGGAGGCTTGCGCCAGAAGACATATGAGGAGAGACTGGAAGCCCTGAATATGTATACCCTAGAGACAAGGGAGATATGATTCAGACGTACATATACTTGAAAGGTATTAACATAGAACAAAATCTTTTCCAGAGAAAGGAAAATGGTAAAACCAGAGGACCTAATTTGAGGTTGAGGGGTGGTAGATTCAAGAGCAATGTTAGGAAATTCTACTTTACGGAGACGGTGGTGGTTGCCTTGAATGCGCTCCCGGGAGAGGTGGTAGAGAGGAAAACAGTGACGGAGTTCAAAGAAGCGTGAGATGAACACAGATGATTAGAATCAGAAAATAATATTAAATATTGAACTAAGGCCAGTATTGGGCAGACTTGCACAGTCTGTATCGGTATCTGGCCGTTTGGGGAAGGATGGGCTGGACAGGGCTTCAATGACTGGGAGGGTGTAGGTGGGCTGGAGTAGGTTTTGACAGAGATTTCGGCAGTTGGAACCCAAGTACAGTACCAGGCAGAGCTTTGGATTCTTGTCCAGAAATAGCTAAGAAGAGAAAATTATAAAAATTTAAGTTGAATCAGGTTGGGCAGACTGGATGGACCATTCGGGTCTTTATCTGTCGTCATCTACTATGTTAAGATACAACAGTATTACCACCATCTTGTGCCAGCTTTGGAACACCAACATTCCTATCAGGATCTTGTCTCTCATTAATGAAAACATCTGCATCAGACTTTCACTTGAAATATGTCTGATTTGCTCTGCTAAGATCAGTGAGCTTCAATTCAACAAAAGAGACTTCTTCCACTATTCAGGCATTTGCATATAACACTGATAACTACAGGCAGCCCCTGGGTTAAGAACGTCCAACTTATGTCAGACTTGTACTTACAAACTAGGGTCTGTCTGTGCCAGTGCGCTCCTCTTCCTCCCTTCCGTTTCCCAACGTGCCCCTCATTGTCCTTCCCTCTCTCTGTGCTGAGTCATGCCTCCTTCCCTCCCAGCCACACTTGTCTTCACAAAGCTGCGGTCGCGGTTCCAACACACAGTCTGCGGTTGACCTGGAAGCCTTCCCTCTGACATCAGGCTGCCAGCTGAGCTGACTCCACTGAGACCTCCACCCCCATAGAACCTCAAAGTGTAACGGGAGGTGGGAAATACACAAACCTTTTTAAATCAAAACTATAATCATTTCTATTTAAGGATGCTTTCAACTTATAACCGTCCTGTTAAGGAAGCACAGCATACTTTTCTCTCAGTTTAACCCTTAGACATGTTCCCTTTCCCTTATGTACTTACCATTATCATTCTTTACTTTAACAAATGTAGTTCCAATATATCTGTCTTGTCTATTGCTAGTCTTTTAATATGTGCATGAAATATATTTTATGTATCACCCACTGTTTTTAACATTATTGTGCTCCGCCTTAAGAATGCAGGGTGCGCATTGCGCCTCAATATACAGGGTATTTCATACTAGTAACTCATACACAGACATGCAATTTAATCAAAATAATTTTTATTCAATTTTATGTCTAATTAAGCTTGAGGTTCAAATTAGAATTAAGATTACATTGCCAATTACATTCATTACCAACTCGGCAAAACATTCTGTGTATGGAGGGGCCGTCTCTTCCAAGGCTATGTAGCCCATATGGAGAGAGAGGATTCTCCCCCAAACAAAAGCTGGTGCTTGCTTATGTATTCTCGCAATGATCAATATTACACCACTTCAATCTACCAATGGTCAGCTAACACATCACTGAAGAAGGCTGAGCTTATTTAAATAATAGAATTCCTTTTAGCTCTTATAGATATCAGGCTTAAAGAAAAGTTTTACAAATTATATATTTGTTTATAGCAATTTCTGAATATGCCTAATACATTATAATATACCCAAAGAAAACTCCCTTTCCCAGTATCCTTAAGAGTTTGAATCAAAATAGTTCTCTGTGTCTTTAGGAACTCATGCTCTGGAGAAGCTGACAGTTTCAAGTTACAGAAAGAGAGCTCATACGGCCCTCCTTAATGAGAATTAAACACAATTAAATAACTTCTTGCATTCCTACTTTGTTTCACTTGCATAATAATTTTTTTTTTAAATTCTTTATTCATTTTTACATCTTACAACAAGTATATCAGAAAATATAATTTGAACTTATACAATGTCACTTGATTAACTTTCATATACAACTTAAATTATAATATTTAAACCCACCCTCCCATCCCTACTAATTCATATATCATATAATATATTATATAATCTTTTCTATTAATCTAAATATTTAATATCAGATCAGAAATCCCTCCCCCCATCCCTCACTTTACAATTGAACAAATTCCTTAGGATTGTCAGCATCTATGAGACAAACTTGGTTATTTTTGTTACATAGAGTGTTTTGGACCCCTGATCGCTTACAAAAATTAGATAGTTCTAAGTCCAATAGATGCTGGCACTGTAATCTGGAACCTGGGACATTAGATCATCTAATTTATTATTGTCCCTGTATTAAGATATTTTGGAACTCAAAATGGTCTCAAGTAAATGCATTATTGGAAAATCATGTGGCACTCTCTTATGATACAGTGCTATTTGGTATGATGATGAGGAAAAAGAGTCAAATATCACCAGAGAACAACAAGCTTTTATTAGTTATGACAGGGGTTGCCATCCAACATATAACCAACAATTGGAAAAATCACAGCAACCTTAGTTATACTTTTTGGTGGAATACATTATGCCATATATTTAAAATGGAACGAGCAATAGCAATTCAAAGAGGGACATATACTAACTTTATAAAAATTTGGGGGCCATTGACAAAATATTGTACTGAATAGTCATCACTTCTTCTCTTCTCTTTTTCTCTTACGGCACACTAAAAAGAGGGGGGGGATTTGGAAATAATTTTACATAATATGTTATAATATGATATATAATTTGTGTGTATTTTATTGAAAATATGATGAAGGTGGTAGGGGGGATATTGATGTACTAGATTTTTATGTATAGATATCAAAGTGGACAATAGAATAATAAATGATCTAGAGTCCCTGTCTCAAGTTGACAATGCCAACATCTATTAGACTTAGAGCTATCTAATTTTTGTAAACGAACAGGGGTCCAGAATGCTCTATGTAACAGAAAAAACCAAGTTTGTCTCAGAGATGCTGACATTGTATATCTCATCCTCCAAGATCAAATTTGTGGCAGTAATTTGATGCTTTATCTCAATGCTCCAAATGTCCCTCAAACCAGTTTTTGGTTTCTTATTCATAAATCCAGATATCAATTTATACCAATGTGCGGCCTGGTATCCCAGTAAATCCACCTGAAAGCATAAGAATTCCAAACTATATTGATTATTTAGATTTTTCCATTCAGGGAACCCCGCCTGAATGGCCTGCTTCAGTTGCAACCATCTATAACTTTGTGATTTATCAAGACCAAATTTATGTTGCAACTGTGAAAAATCAAGCAGTTTACCATTATATATAACATCATCTAGAATCCGTATACCTGCCATCATCCAATGCTTCCAGATGACCTTAAATCTGCCAATTTGAATTTTGGAGTTAAGCCATATAGTCTGATTTGTTGATTTATATATTGGAATAGGTGTTAAATTATTCACCATTCTTAAGATTTTCCATGTATCAACTAATATTCTGTTTTCTTGATACTAAGAACATGGTTTAATCTCAGAGGAAAAATGAGTCGCCATTCCAACCACAACCAATCTGGAATATTTTCAATGGGCTCTGGGAGGACCCAATACATACCTTGGTGCATGATATAGGCTTGATGATATCTATAAAAATTGGGAAAATTTACCCCTCCCTCCACAATTGGCTTTTGTAAAGACACTAAAGCAATTCTAGCAATTTTACCCAGCCAAATAATTTTTGTTAGAATACTATTTAACTTTTTGTAAAAAGACCCCTGAAAAAATACCCATTTGATAACAAACCACAGGCAATATCATCATTTTAATAGTTTGGACCCTCCCCCATCAAGAAAGATGTAAAGGATTCCATTGCTCACACATTTCTGTAACCTTCTGTAATAAAGATTTTTCATTTACTTTCATTGTGTCTTCCAGTGTGTTTTTAATCCAAATACCTAAATATTTTATTCCATCTTTTTTCCATAGAAAAGGAAATGAGTCAAATAAACCTTTTGTACAATGTACATTAAGTAGAAGAACTTCTGATTTACTCCAATTTATCCTATATCCTGAAAATTTTCCAAATTTATCTATTAATTCAAGTAAACATGGAATGTTTGTTTCAGGATTTCTCAAATCAAGCAGTATATCATCTGCATAAGCAGACTTATATTCCCGTTCTGAATAAGGAATACCCTGTATCCCCTTTACCTTTTGAATAGCTAATAACAAGGGTTCTAATACAATATCAAAAAGCAAAGGAGATAAGGGACATCCTTGTCTAACCCCTCTGCAAACTAAAACATTCTGAGAAATTATTATTAATATACAATCTAGCATTTGGGAAGCTATACAAGGATTGAATCATCTGTATAAATCCCAAACCTATGCCAAACCATTCTAATGCTTGATACATTGAAGGTCCATTTAACACAATCAAAGGCCTTCTCTGCATCCAAGGAAACAAAAAAGGCCAGATCTTTCATGGCTTTTGTTAAATATAACATTTGAAAAGCCAATCTGGTGTTATTATAAGAATGTCTCTGAGCAACAAATCCTGTTTGGTGCATACCAATAATATGAGGGAGAACCTTGGCTAAGCGTAACGCCAATGCTAATAGTTTTTCATTAACATTTATTAAAGAAATAGGCCTGTAATTTGGCTTTGGCAAAACTATAGTTAATGATTCTGCCATAGTGCCTGTGTGCCTGTAATGCAACCCTTATTGAGTTGAGCCTGATATAAATTTAACAAATGTGGCAATAGGGTATTTTGAAATTCTTTATAAAACTCTACTGTAAAACCATCATCATCTGGAACGGATCCTACTCTTAAGGACCTCAATGCCGTTTATAATTCATTTAATAATATAGGCTTATCTAAACTTCTTTTTATATGTTCAGGAAGTTTGGGTCCTTCTAATAATTTCAAAAACTCTAAGCCATCTCTTTCTTTATCTGAATAAGGCTCAGAAGAATAGTCTTATAAAAATGTAAAAATTGTTCCAAAATAGGACTAATTTGAGAGTGAATATTTCCTTTCTCATCTTTAATTGCAATTATTTTTCTTTCTTTTTTTTGCTTTGAGATAATTCGCCAATAATCTTCCAGCCTTATTTGAATTTCCATAATACAGAGCTTGCTGAGAAAATAAATCTTTCCTAACCAATCTAGAAGAAATCTCATTGCACTTACATTTAACTTTTAAAAGAGCTTGTAATGTAGAGTGCTTCCATTTTTCAACCAATTTTGATTCTAAAATCTTAATCTCCTTTTCAAGATTAAAATATTGTATTTTAACCTGCTTCTTAATATATGCTGATAATGAGATAATTTGCCCTCTCATGGTAGCTTCAAAAGCATCCTATAAGGTTTCCTTAGAGATTTCTTCTATATCAGGGGTGTCCGACCTGCGGCCTCGTGAAGTATTTTGTGCGGCCCCGTTCAAGAGCGATGCAGTGTTTTCCTCTGCTGCCCCCAGGTGTTTACTGTCTTGTCAGCTCCCTCCTGTCTTGCTGCAACGTTTGCGCGGCCCCAGAAACAATTTTTTAAACCAATGCGGCCCAGAGAAGCCAAAAGGTTGGACACCCCTGTTCTATATTATTAAATTGAAAATATTTGTTCATTTTTAATTGAAAATCTTCACAAAATTTTGGATCTGCAAGCAATGTATTATCAAATCTCCATACAGATCTGCTATTATTCTGATCAAAAATTTTAAGTTCAACCCACACCCCTCCATGATCAGATAGAATAATTGGATCTATAGAAGCTTGTGTTATCTGTTGAGCCAATTGATCTGAAACAAAAATGTAATCTATCCTTGAAAAGGATTATTTACATGAGATCAAAATGAAAATTCCCGCCCATCAAAATGAAGTATTCTCCATATATCTTTTAAATTACAAGATTGTACAAAATTATCTAATCCTAGTGATTTCATAATTTTACTAGGATTTTTATCCATCAGAGGATCCATAACGGCGTTAAAATCCCCTGCCACTACTAAATTAGAAGCAGCCAGTGGTAAAATCAATTGTTGTAGAGATTTGAAGAACTCAATTTGATTAGAATTAGGGGCATATACATTAAAAAGCGCCATGGTAGTATTTCCCATGCTCATATCTACATGTACCCATCTTCCTAAAGGGTCTGAAGCAACTAATTTAAATAATGCATTACACTTTCTATTTACTAAAATCGCTACTCCAGCCTTCTTTCCTATAGCAAGGGCATAAAAACAATGTTTTATCCATTCTCCCTATAATTTTGTAGATTCTATAGCTGACAGATGTGTCTCTTGGATATAACAAATATCTACATTCCACATTTTGTTGTTTTAAATATAATAATGTTTTTTTCCTTTTAATCGGATGGTTGAGGCCATTAACATTTAGTGATAGTATTTTTAAATCCATTATATATATTATATTTATTGTATACAATTATCATACAGTAATTCAAATTATAATGTGTACATATTAAATAATCATTTTTCCCAAATTTAAAAACTAAAATAAAATCCCCTATCCCACCCATCCCCCTCCCCTCCATATCCCCACCCCACCCTCTTCCCAACCCTCCCAAATTAATAGTGAAAACTTGGAAACACACATATGATATCAGGTGATAAAAAAAACCCCACAGGTTAAACTAAAAATTCAATATATACTTATAATAAGCCAATTAATTCTATAATATGAATCATGAGTTTTATATAATTGATCTAACTTTTAAAACTATCTATAATAAACTACTGATGATTATAAATTCCTAATTGAAATAGTCCATCAGAACTCTATATTTTCTTAAAAATAAAACCAATTTTGTATGTGTTTATAAGTAATCTGTTGTAATAAATATTACTACTAAATTATAACTACTTCTTACTAATATATAAGCTTAGGTACATCATAAAAATACTTCTCAATACTATACAGTATCAATTAATAATTATTCTTTTTAGTAATCCTATAATCTCTTATCTTTCCCCAACTTATCATTACTTATGCTTATTACTTACAATTATGAATAAATTCCCCCCAATTCAATATTTTATCTTATAAACATTTAATTATTTTGAACCAATTTGAATTTCATCTCTCCTAAATTTTATCAAGGTGTGCTACGGGGGTTAGCGCGTCGGACATTTCATCACGCGCTAACCCTGCGCTAACTTGGAGGCTGAAGGAAAGGTCATACAGCAATCTTGCCCGGTGATCGTCTGCTTAGTTTTTTCAATGTAATCACCGAAAAGTTCATTTCCTATTCAAGGGATATTTGCAAGGCACTCTTGAAGAGTGAGCCCCAAGCTTGATTCACAAGCCCATGCTTGTCATCTCATTACAATGGACAAGGCTAATAAGTACATAAGTACATAAGTAGTCGCCTCCGCCGGGGCAGACCAGAGGTCCATCTAGCCCGGCGGTCCGCTCACGCGGTGGCCCATTAGGCATATTGCCTGATCTGCGGTCCTTGACTAATTTTATGCCTACCTCAACACTTATCTCTAAACTTTCCACTGCTCTTATCTGTACCCCTCAATCCCTTTGTCCTCCAGGAACCTATCCAGGTCATCCTTGAAACCCTGTACTGTGCTATTTCTTATTACGGCCTCCGGAAGGGTGTTCCATGTGTCCACCACCCTCTGTGTGAAGAAGAATTTCCTTGCGTTTGTTTTAAACCTGTCCCCCTTCAATTTCATCGAGTGACCCCTTGTTCTTGTGGTTTCTTTCAAATTGAAAAATCTATCCTTGTCAACCTTTTCGATGCCCCTCAGGATCTTGAAGGTCTCTATCATATCTCCTCTGAGTCTCCGCTTTTCCAGGGAGAACAACCCCAGCTTCTTCAGTCTGTCAGTGTATGTAAGGTTTTCCATACCCTTAATCAGTTTAGTTGCTCTTCTCTGGACTCCCTCAAGCATTGCCATGTTCTTTTTGAGGTACGGTGACCAGTACTGTACACAGTATTCCAGGTGCGGGCGCACCATAGCCCGGTACAGTGGCAGGATGACTTCCTTCGTTCTGGTCGAGATACCCTTCTTAATGATACCTAACATTTGATTTGCTTTCCTCGAGGCTGTGGCGCATTGTGCCGACGCCTTCAGTGTTGTGTCTACCATCACTCCCAGGTCTCTTTCAAGGTTACTGACCCCTAGCATTGATCCCCCCATTTTGTAAGTGAACATCGGGTTCCTTCTCCCTATATGCATGACCTTGCATTTCCCTACATTGAAGCTCATTTGCCACTTTTTCGCCCATTCTTCCAATGTCGTAAGATCCCTTTGGAGATTCTCGCAGTCTACCGTGGTTTCAACCTTGCTGAATAGTTTGGTGTCATCTGCGAATTTTGTTCCCGCCTCCAGGTCGTCAATGAATATGTTAAACAGGAGCGGTCCCAGCATTGACCCTTGAGGAACCCCGCTCGTGACCCCTTGCCAGTCCGAGTAGTGGCCCTTTACACCAACCCTCTGCTTCCTGTCTGCCAGCCAGTTTTTGATCCATCGGTGGACCTCCCCTCGCACCCCGTGATTCCATAGCTTCTTGAGCAACCGCTCATGTGGTCTGGAAGTTACATCAAAAGCATCAAATGTTGATCTTGACATGAATGTCCTGGTCTTAAGGAGATCATGCGAAGTTTGCTGAAAATCAGGAAGCTGGTCTTCAGAAATGAATTGTTCATAATGAGACAGGTGTGAATAAACATGTGGATAAAGGTGAGCCAGTTGATATAGTTTATCTAGATTTTCAGAAAGCATTTGATAAAGTTCCTCACGAGAGGCTCCTGAGAAAATTAAAGTGTCATGGGATAGGTGGCAAAGTTCAGTTGTGGATTAGGAACTGGTTATCAGATAGAAAACAGAGGGTAGGGTTAAATGGTCATTTTTCTCAATGGAGGAGTGTAAACAGTGGAGTGCCGCAGGGGTCTGTACTGGGACCGGTGCTATTTAACTTATTTATAAATGATCTGGAATTTGGAACGACGAGAGAGGTGATTAAATTTGCAGATGACACTAAACTGTTCAAAGTTGTTAAAACGCATGCGAATTGTGAAAAATTGCAGGCGGACCTTAGGAAATTGGAAGATTGGGCATCCAAGTGGCAGATGAAATTTAATGTGGACAAATGCAAAGTGATGCATATTGGGAAGAATAACCTGAATCAGTTACCTGATGTTAGGGTCCACCTTGGGGGTTAGCGCCCAAGAAAAAGATCTGGGTGTCATTGTAGACAATATGGAGAAACCTTCCGCCCAATGTGTTGCGGTGACCAAAAAAGCAAATAGGATGCTGGGAATTATTTAAAAAGGGATGGTTAACAAGACTAAGAATGTCATAATGCCCCTATATCGCTCCATGGTGCAACCTCATTTGGAGTATTGCGTTCAATTCTAGTTTCCTTATCTCAAGAAAGATATAGTGGGGTTAGAAAAGGTTCAAAGAACAGTGACCAAGATGGTAAAGGGGATAGATCTCCTCTCGTATGAGGAAAAACTAAAACGGTTAGGCCTTTTCAGCTTGGAAAAGAGATGGCTGAGGGAAGATATGATTGAAGTCTACAAAATCTGAGTGGAGTAGAATGGGTACAAGCAGATCAATTTTTCGCTCTGTCAAAAATTACAAAGACTAGGAGACACTCGATGAAGTTACAGGGAAATATTTTTAAAACCAATAGGAGGAAATTTTTTTCACTCAGAGAATAGTTAAGCTCTGGAATGCTTTGCCAGAGGATGTGGTAAGAGCGTATAGTGTAGCTGGTTTTAAGAAAGGTTTGGACAATCTCGTGATCCCTTATCATCAATATTGAACTTTTTTAGAACTTGACCATTGGCTGTCTAACAACTAAGGCCTTACTTATGCCGTTAATACCTGTTCCTGTCAAGTGCTGGATATCTCCTTCATCGTGCCAGTGATGACTCCATGTCTTCTTGCTTGGTGCCAGATACTTCCTCCTGCATGTCAGCTGTTTCCTGGTTGACCCTGGCTGTGAGCTTGGTGGTGCTGGCAATTTTTCAACTCTCAATGGAGATTACTGTTTCACCTGGCGCCGTGGACATGAGATTCACTGTTCCTCCCCTGTTGCTGATTGTGGCTTTGGGCCCGACTCTGCACATCAGGGTGGATGGATGGCTGTAGAGCCCTGCCGTTTTTCTTTCTCCGGCTGCGGCAGGAATCCAACATCTCCTCGACGACTGATGGATGGGGTTGAGGTGCACCTGGTCCTGAAGTGCTGTGTGCCTCTCCCTTGCTGTCGATGAATCTTTTCTAACCGCTTCTACAAACTTCGGCCTCTTTCAAAATAAGAACTAATTGGACTGATGGGATCATCTTTAACTTTATTTTTATTACTCATACTTTTATATCCCATTTTTAAAATTGATTTACCCCTTATTTTTACTTCTTTTACTTTGCTTAGATAAATTTTATGCCATTTCCCTCTTAGGTATTTTACCCCACTGGTGCTTTGAGATTATTATTTTCATTGTTAAAACTTTTTCCTATGTTGTACCTACTTTTCTGTAACCGCATCAAACTGTAAGGTATTTTGCGGTATATAAATAAACACTTATGTTATGTTAAGCACTCTGGCTTTCTTTCACCATTTATGAAACCTCTCTATTGCGACTCCCTATATGTTCTGATTCAACAGTATCCTTCAAGGATACTTTACACCGAACCATCTGCTTCTGGGTGACTGTCGGCTTTCCCCCCATCTTAGATTAAAAGCTACTCTATCTCCTTTTTAAACGTTAGTTCCAGCAGCCTGGCTCCATCTCAGTTAAGGTGGAATCCATCCTTTTGGAATAGGTTCCCCTTTTTCCCAGAAGGTAGCTCAGTTCCTAACAAATCTAAATCCCTCAACCCTGCACCATCATCTCAACCACGTATTGAGACTTTAGAGCTCTGCCTGCCTTTTGGGTTCTGCGCTTGGAACGAGGAGAATTTCTGAAAATGCTACCCTGGAGGATCTGAATTTCAGCTTTCTACCTAGGAGCCTAAATTTGGCTTCCAGAACCTCCCTCCCACATTTTCCTATGTCATTAGCACTATCTAATATCCTATCTAAGTGACACATGAGGTCCGCCACCTTTGCACCAGGCAGGCAAATGACCAAGTGAGCCTCATGCCCACCAGCCACCCAGTTATCTGCAAGAGGATATTGTATCTCCTGGTGGGCAGGTCCTGGCTACAGGATCATTTCCTGCATCATCAGGGTGTTCTCCTTTTAGGAGACCTCCCTCCTCCAAAACAGCACAGGGGCCGCCAGACTGGAGGTTGGACTTCTCTACAACGTGCCTGTAGGTCTCCTCTATGTATCTCTCTGTCTCCCTCAGGTCCTCCAAGTCTGTAACTTTAGCCTCAATGGAACGGATTAGTTCTTTGAGAGCCAGGAGCTCTTTGCAATGAGCACACACATATAATTTCTCATCAACTGGGAGATAATCATATATGTGACACTGGGTACAAAAGACTGGATACTTTCCTCTTGATGCTGGACAACTGTCTGCATCTTATTACTGAGCTGCTTAATTAAATCCTTTTAGGAATGTTAGATTGGTATGTTTCAGGTTTGTGGAGATTGTCCTTGTTAAAATCAACTGGGGACTTGTGGAGGGTAATTTAAGAGTAGTGTAAGAGTAATTTGAGCCTAGGGATGGGTGGGCAGAGGCAGACAGCAATTCACAAGTTGCTGTGAGAACTATCTTTAATGCTGAACCTCTACAACCTCTCTCTTAGAGCCAGGCTTACTGAGGGTTAGGCACTAGGCCAGCATTCCTCCCCTCAAGGATCACCTGTGGAGTCCTCAGAGTTCAGTGCTATCACAAATATTTCTTTTTTTTTTTTTTTTTCATCTTTATTCCTTTTTATTTCTTTCAACAAGTGTACAATATTATTACAAGTAATTCACATCACTCAATTGACATTCTTAAGCAATATTATTACACATGTTTTAATTTCCTCCACCCACCTCCCATCCCCTCCCCTATCAACAAAATATTTTATCCAAACATATACATATTTAGACTCTCCCTCCCCCCCATTTTTACAAATTATCCCCTAAGGAAAAAGAATAACCCTTAATCATTACAATATTCAATTAATGGCCTCCACACCTCCTTAAACCTTTTAAAATATCCCCTCTGTACGGCAAGAAATCTTTCCATCTTATATAAATGACAAACTGAGTTCCACCAAAAACTACAATTCAATCTAGAACAGTCTTTCCAATTAGTCGTTATTTGTTGAATTCCCACTCCAGTAAGAATCATCAATAATTTGTTGTTTGCTGCAGATATCTGACTTTTGGCCCTCATACACATTTCAAAAATCACTGTGTCGTAGGATAATGCTACATGATTTTCCATCAATATATTAACTTGATCCCATATTGATATCCAAAATGCCTGAATACATGGACAATAAAATAAAAGATGGTCTAAAGTTCCAATTTCAATTTTACAATGCCAGCATCTATTAGACTTAGAGCAATCTAATTTTTGTAATCTAGTAGGGGTCCAGAATGCTCTATGCAACAAAAAGAACCATGTTTGCCTAATAGATGCCGACATCGTACCTTTAATTCTCCAAGACCAAATACGTGGCCATTGAGATGCATTAATTTGATGCTTAATCTCAATGCTCCAAATATCTCTTAATCCATTTTTTGGTTTCTTATTCAAATAATTAGATATCATTTTATACCACTTTGCGGCCTGGTGTCCCAGAAAATCTGCCTGGAAACATAAGAATTCTAAGCTGTAATGATCATTTAAAGATTTCCATTCAGGGAACCCCACCTGAATAGCCTGCTTCAATTGCAACCACTTATAACTTTGTTTTTTATTCAGACCATATTTATGTTGCAATTGTGAAAAATCAAGCAGCTTACCATTATCAATTACTTCCGTTAAGGATCTTATACCTGCTTTAATCCAATCCTTCCAGACAATCTTAAACCCGCCTATTTGTATCTTGGAGTTTACCCAAATAGTCTGCTGTTTCGATTTTAAAATAGAATCACTAGTTAATTTATCTACAAATCGTAATGTTTTCCAAGTATCCATTAATACTTTATTGTCTTTACGTATTCTAGGCACTTTTATACCAAGCAGAAGATCAAGACTAAGTGGAAAAATAAGTGATCTCTCCACCCTTATCCAACTCTGGTAATTGTTCCAAAAGCTCTGGGAGGACCCAATACATACCTTGGCGCATGATATAGGCATGATGATACCTATAAAAATTGGGAAAATTTACCCCACCCTCCTCAATTGGTCTTTGCAAAGACACTAGAGCCACTCTTGCAATTTTACCCAGCCAAATAAATTTAACCAGAATACTATTTAATTTTTTATAAAAAGACCCCTGAAAAAACACTGGTATCATTCCCAATTGATAGCAAACTACAGGCAAAATCATCATTTTAACAGTTTGAACTCTTCCCCACCATGACAAATGTAAAGGATTCCATTGCTCACATAACTCTGTTACTTTTTGTAATAAAAATTTTTCGTTTATTCTCATTGTCTCTTCGAGTGTTTTATTCAACCAAATACCTAAGTATTTTATACCATCCTCTTTCCAAATAAAAGGGAAAGAATCAAGTATATCTTTTGTACAATGCACATTTAAAGGTAAAATTTCTGATTTATTCCAATTTATTTTGTATCCTGAGAATTTTCCAAATGTATCTATTATCTCCAGTAGACATGGAATTGTTGTTTCCGGATTCCTCAAATGAAGCAATATATCATCTGCATAAGCGGATACTTTATATTCCACTCCAGCACATGGAATACCCTCTATGTCCTTTGCCTGTTGAATAGCTAACAACAAGGGTTCAAGAACTATATCAAAGAGCAAAGGAGATAATGGACAACCCTGTCTAACTCCCCTCTGCAATTTAAAAGCATCTGAAAAATAGCACAGTTACTTACCGTAACAGGTGTTATCCAGGGACAGCAGGCAGATATTCTTGACTGATGGGTGACGGCACCGACGGAGCCCCGGTACGGACAATTTTAGAGTGATTGCACTCTAAGAACTTTAGAAAGTTCTAGCTCGGCCGCACCGCGCACGCGCGAGTGCCTTCCCGCCCGACAGAGGCGCGCGGTCCCTCAGTTAGTATAAGCCAGCTAAGAAGCCAACCCGGGGAGGTGGGTGGGACGCAAGAATATCTGCCTGCTGTCCCTGGATAACACCTGTTACGGTAAGTAACTGTGCTTTATCCCAGGACAAGCAGGCAGCATATTCTTGACTGATGGGTGACCTCCAAGCTAACAAAAAGAGGGATGGAGGGAAGGTTGGCCATTAGGAAAACAAATTTTGCAAAACAGATTGGCCGAAGTGTCCATCCCGTCTGGAGAAAGCATCCAGACAATAATGAGATGTAAAAGTGTGAACTGAGGACCAAGTAGCAGCCTTGCAGATTTCCTCAATAGGAGTGGAACGGAGGAAAGCTACAGAAGCTGCCATTGCTCTGACTCTATGGGCCGTGACAGAACCTTCCAGTGTCAGTCCGGTCTGAGCATAACAGAATGAAATGCACGCTGCCAGCCAATTAGACAACGTACGTTTAGAAACGGGACGTCCCAATTTATTTGGATCAAAGGACAGAAAAAGTTGGGGAACTGATCTGTGGGGTTTCGTACGCTCTAGATAGTAAGCCAGAGCCCTTTTACAATCCAAAGTATGTAAAGCTTGTTCTCCAGAATGAGAATGAGGTTTTGGAAAGAAAACAGGTAGAACAATGGATTGGTTGAGATGGAATTCAGAGACAACCTTAGGGAGAAACTTTGGATGTGTACGCAAAACCACCTTGTCATGGTGAAAAACCGTAAAAGGTGGATCTGCGACCAGTGCATGAAGCTCACTGACCCTCCTGGCAGAGGTAAGAGCAATAAGGAAAAGCACTTTCCAAGTGAGAAACTTGAAAGGAGAGGTAGCCAAAGGTTCAAATGGAGGCTTCATTAAGGCGGAAAGAACCACATTGAGATCCCAGATAACAGGAGGGGCTTTAAGAGGTGGTTTCACATTGAAAAGCCCTCGCATGAACCTGGATACCAGGGGATGAGCTGAGAGAAGTTTTCCATGGACTGGCTCATGAAAAGCTGCAATGGCACTGAGGTGGACTCTGATGGAAGAGGACTTAAGGCCAGAGTCAGACAAAGAAAGCAAATAATCCAACAATGTCTCCACTGCCAGAGAAGTTGGATCAAGATGATGAAGAAGACACCAGGAGGAAAATCTCGTCCACTTCTGATGGTAACATTGCAGAGTGGTTGGTTTCCTGGAGGCATTCAGAATGGAACGAACAGGCTGAGATAAAAGAGTATCATGAGATGTCAGCCCGAGAGATACCAAGCTGTCAGGTGCAGAGACTGGAGGTTGGGATGTAGAAGGGTTTCCTGCTGTTGCGTAAGCAGAGAAGGAAACAGAGGAAGAAGAAAAGGTTCCCTGGAACTGAGTTGAAGTAGAAGGGAGAACCAATGTTGCCTGGGCCACCTCGGAGCAATCAGAATCATTGTGGCTCGTTCCCTCTTGAGCTTGAATAAGGTTCTCAACATTAGAGGCAGAGGAGGGAAGGCGTACAGGAACAGATTCGACCAGTCGAGGAGAAAAGCATCCGCTGCCAGACGGTGAGGAGAGTAAAGTCTGGAGCAGAATAGAGGCAGCTGGTGATTGTGAGGAGCTGCAAAGAGGTCTATCTGAGGAGTGCCCCATTGAGTGAAGATAGACTGCAGAGTTACAGGATCGAGTGTCCACTCGTGAGGCTGGAGAATTCTGCTGAGTTTGTCCGCTAAAGAATTCTGTGCTCCCTGAATGTAGATAGCTTTCAGGAAGAGATGGTGATCTATGGCCCAATTCCAGATCTTTTGGGCTTCTTGGCATAAAAGGCGAGAGCCTGTCCCACCCTGTTTGTTGATGTAGTACATCGCAACCTGATTGTCTGTGCACAACAGAAGGACATGAGGAAAGAGAAGATGTTGGAAGGCCTTGAGGGCATAAAACATCGCTCTGAGTTCCAGGAAATTGATTTGATGCTTCTTTTCCTGGGCTGTCCAAAGACCTTGAGTCTGGAACTCGTTCAAGTGAGCTCCCCATGCATAAAGAGAGGCGTCGGTGGTGATGACCAGTTGATGAGGGGGCTGATGGAATAGAAGACCTCTGGATAGATTTGAGGATACCAACCACCATTGAAGAGACTGACGAAGAGATGATGTCACAGATATGTGTCGTGAGCAAGGATCCTTCGCTTGGGACCACTGAGTAGCAAGGGTCCATTGAGGAGTGCGCAGGTGAAGACGTGCGAGGGGCGTGACATGAACTGTAGATGCCATGTGCCCCAGGAGTACCATCATTTGCCTGGCTGAGATGGAAGGTAGCGAAAGCACCTGCTGACATAGAGACTGAAGGGTCTGAAGACGATTGGATGGTAGGAAAGCTCTCATGAGGAGTGTGTCCAGGATCGCTCCAATGAATTGAAGTCTCTGAGTGGGGGTGAGATGAGATTTGGGTAGATTGATCTCGAACCCCAGAATTCGTAGAAACAAGATGGTTTGGTTGGTGGCCAGTAGAACTGCTTGAGCGGATGTGGCCTTGATTAACCAGTCGTCCAGGTAAGGGAAGACCTGGAGGTGGTGAGAGCGTAGAAATGCCGCTACCACAATGAGACACTTGGTGAAGACCCTTGGAGAGGAGGCAAGGCCGAAGGGCAGCACCTTGTATTGGTAATGACAATGATTGATCATGAAACGGAGATACTGTCTTGAGGTTACATGGATCGGTATGTGAGTGTATGCCTCTTTGAGATCGAGGGAGCATAGCCAGTCGTTTTGATTGAGAAGAGGATAAAGGATGGCTAAAGAAAGCATCTTGAATTTTTCTTTTACCAGGTATTTGTTGAGATCGCGGAGATCCAAAATTGGTCTGAGATCTCCTGTTTTTTTGGGGACTAGAAAATAACGGGAGTAGAATCCCTGCCCTTTTTGATCTTGAGGAACTTCTTCTATAGCGTTTAGAAGAAGGAGGGATTGAACTTCCTGAATGAGGAGGGCAGATTGAGGACTGTTCAAAGCAGACTCTTTTGGCAGGTTTTGGGATGGAAGAGTCTGAAAGTTGAGAGAGTAGCCGTGGCGGATGATGTTGAGGACCCATTGGTCCGAAGTGATAACTTCCCATCGGCTGAGGAACAGAGAAAGTCGACCTCCTATAGGTTGAGGCAGGAGAGCAGGAATAGGAATACTGGCTATACTGTGGAGAATGAAGTCAAAAGGGCTGTGACTTCTGCTGAGGAGGTGGTTTCACAGGTTGCTGCTGTGGCTGCTGTCTGGGAGGCTGACGTTGTTGCTGCCTCTGACGCCTTGGTTGCTGAGCAGTGGTAGGTAATGGCCGAGCTGTGAAGCGGCGTTGATAGGCCGACTGCTGCCTATATGGTTTTGGCGGAGGAGGCTTCTTTTTATTTTTAAGCAGGGTATCCCAGCGTGTCTCATGAGCAGAGAGCTTTTGTGTGGTTGAGTCCATGGATTCCCCAAAGAGCTCATCCCCTAGGCAAGGGGCGTTGGCTAACCGATCCTGATGATTAACATCAAGGTCGGATACCCGAAGCCAGGCCAGGCGACGCATAGCTACCGACATTGCTGTCGCTCTGGATGTAAGTTCAAAGGTGTCATATATGGATCTAACCATGAACTTACGTAATTGAAAAAGAGACGACAAGCAGGTATGAAAGGAGTGATGTTTTCGTGAAGGAAGGTACTTTTCGAAGGAAGCCATGGTGGTAAGGAGATGCTTCAAATAAAAAGAAAAATGAAAAGCATAATTGCTAGCTCTATTTGCTAACATAGCATTTTGGTAGAGCCTCTTACCAAATTTATCCATGGCTCTACCTTCTCTGCCAGGAGGTACCGATGCATATACACTGGCTCCTGAAGATTTTTTAAGGGTGGATTCGACAGTTAAGGATTTGTGTGGAAGTTGAGGTTTGTCGAACCCAGGAATGGGAATTACCTTATATAGAGAATCCAGTTTACGTGGGGCCCCTGGGACAGTTAAAGGAGTCTCTAAATTCTTATAGAAAGTCTCCCTCAAGATGTCATGAAGAGGGAGTTTCGAAAATTCCTTTGGAGGCTGGTCAAAATCAAGGGCATCCAAAAAAGCTTTGGACTTTTTGGATTCAGCCTCCAAAGGAATTGATAAGGAGTCACACATCTCTTTCAAAAAGCAGGAGAAAGAGGAAGTGACTTGTTTGGAGGATGGGTCAGGGACAGTTGAATCCTCCTCCTCTGAGGAACATTCGCCTTCAGAAAGAAAGGGTTCCTCTGAGTCTCCCCACAGATCAGGATCCCTGACATGGGGAGTATGGTCCTGAGACTCAGGTGTCGATGATTGTAAGTGTCGGGTTTTGTGTAACGACTTACCCGACCTCATCGATATCGAGTCAGGAGATGTTATCGGTCGCACCGGTGCCGAAGTCTGCACCGATTGATGGTGAGCTCTCGGCTCCGGTGCAAGAACTGGCATCGATACCGATGAGGCTAGTTGAAGCGGTACCGAAATAGTGGAAGCAGGTAACACAGGCTGTTCCACAATCGGTACCGGTAGCTCGGTGCGGACCGGCACCGGAAGGTTCGGAGCCAGGATAGCAGGAAGGAGCTGTTTCAATTGGTCCTTAAGCTGCACCTGAAGGATGGCCGTGATGCGGTCATCAAGGGATGGCACCGGTACCGCCTTTTTCTTCTGCGGTACCTGCGGTGCCGTTCGACGCCCCGGAGATGAGGAGCCCGATGTCGAGGGACTCACCTCTATAGGGGCGGAACGCTTCCGCTGGCGTCTCACAGTCGGCAGGATTGGACTCACTGCACTCGAGACCGGAGGACGCTCCAGCGGGGAAGGCTTCTTAGCCGGCTTACCTGACTGGTGAGACGCCGGTGCGGAATCACGCAGCGTCGAAGAAGAGGGTGCCGACTGAATCGGTGCCGAAGCTGGAGTCGATGGAACGGGGTCGGACATCTCGGCACCGAACAATAATCGCTGCTGGATTTGGCGATTTTTTAATGTCCGTTTTTTTAGAGTGGCACAGCGGGTGCAAGTAGAGGCCTGATGCTCAGGACCCAAACACTGTAAACACCAGTTGTGTGGGTCCGTGAGAGATATAGGCCGAGCACACCGCTGGCACTTTTTAAAACCCGGTTGAGGGGGCATGAAAGGAAAAACGGCTTCAGCCAAATCGAAGGCCGAGGCTTCGATGGTGGCAGAAGGCCCCGCCGGGGAAAGATTAAATTAAAGAAAAAATGAAGGATTTTTTTTTTTTTTTTTTAACAAAATAGAAAAAAGAAAATAAATAAGATTAAATAATCAAAAGTTTACGCGAGCGGGAAGGCAAAGAGAAAAAAGTTTCAACAGCCGTTGAAAACGCGTCTTCTTAGCTCCGCGGAAACTAAGAAACTAAGAAACTGAGGGACCGCGCGCCTCTGTCGGGCGGGAAGGCACTCGCGCGTGTGCGGTGCGGCCGAGCTAGAACTTTCTAAAGTTCTTAGAGTGCAATCACTCTAAAATTGTCCGTACCGGGGCTCCGTCGGTGCCGTCACCCATCAGTCAAGAATATGCTGCCTGCTTGTCCTGGGATAATATTATTTATGTATAAACGAGCAGTTGGGGAGCTATACAGTGCTTGAATCATTTGTATAAATCCAGATCCAATACCAAACCATTCCATAGCTTGATACATGAAATTCCATTCTACACGATCAAAAGCCTTCTCAGCATCTAGTGATACTGAAAAAGCCGGATCATTAATTTGTCTTGTTAATTTCTCATGAATTTGAAGACAAGACTTTGAGTAACCTGATAGATCTAATGATTTGGAAGCACTAAAGCCCCAAGTCTATAAACGGTGCCTAAAACATAGGTGCCAAGGAACATGGCACATAGTGCTTGTCAAACTTAAATTAAGCACTGTTTATAGAATTGTGCCTAGTGGCCCCCTAATGTGAGGCACGTCCTAGCGATTTCTTGGCCTAAATACTGCCACCTAAATCCACTTTAAGCGCCTACATGCAAAACATGCCCATGATCTGCTCCTAACCATGCCTACTTTCTGGAAAGCACCTTAGACTAAGTGCCTACCTGAAAGTGGTAGGCGCCGATCTAGGCACCTAACTTTAGGCGTCTTATATAGAGTCAACACCCAATAGCCTCAGGATCATCCTCTCCCTCTGATAAGTCAAATGAAATAAAGAATATTATACAATAATACATTGTGCTTTTAAATAGCATATATTTTTATCATATACCAAATCTACCTATATCATTCTTACCTTGCTGTTGCCATCTTTTCTCCCTTTTTCCATTCCCAAAATACAATGGTATGATTATCATCTAAACCAACAGACACCAAACATTTGCCATCAGCTGTTTAAAAAACACATAAAGAAGTGAGTTTACAAGACTCAGACTGGGACATTCATTTTTCAGCAGCATCTTTGAAAATATTATACAAGAATGCAGAACTGAGGAATCACTTTTTAGATTACTTCACTACCAGGTGGTTACTCTGATGTGTTGCCAAGTTCAGTGGGAAAGATATTGTAGAGCAGGGGTGCCCACACTTTTTGGGCTTGCGAGCTACTTTTAAAATGACCAAGTCAAAAAGATCTACCAACAATAAAATTTAAAAAAAAAACACAAAGCACACAGAGAAAATGTTAATTATCATTTGTATTCATGGTTTTTTTCAGAGGACTTTAAAATATGCAATGTCACCTCAGTAACAACTATACAAAAATAGACAAATATACCCCCTCCCTTTTTACTAAACTGCGATTGCGTTTTTTAGCACAGGGAGCTGTGCTGAATGCCCTGCGCTGCTCTTAATGCTCATAGGCTCCCTGCACTAAAAAACGCTGTTGCGGTTTAGTAAAAGGGGGCCATAGTGCAAAATATAGACAGCAGTTATAAATTATAAAAACGGTCACATTTTGATCACTAAATTGAAAATAAAATCATTCTTCCTATCTTTGTTGTCTGGTGATTTCATGAGTCTCTGGCTACACTTTCTTCTTCTGACTGTGCATCCAATATTTCTTCCCTTCTTTCAGCCTGCTGTATGCTTCCAGACGTTATTCCCTCTGCAAACTTTTTCTTCCTCTCTCCCTGCCCCCTCCCCTTTCTTTATGTCTCCCTGCCCCCTTTCCATTCTTTTTTTTAAGGTTGGATGCAGGGCCTAGCATTTTTCTCTTTATCTCCCTCTCTATGTCCATTTCACCTCCCATTGTGAGTCCAACAGCAGCTCTCCCTACATATCTCCCTCCTTCCCTGATCTGTGGCCCTATGAACTTGCTATTTTTGTCATAGAACATAAGAAGCGCCATCTCCGGAACAGACCCTAGGTCCATCAAGTCCGGCGATCCGCACACGCGGAGGCACCACCAAGTGTACCATGGCATAGTTTAGGTCCCCATATCGCTCTAAGCTTCTCGTAAAGAGAAGTGCATCTAGCCTACCCCTACCCATGTCACTTCATGCCACTCATTAGGAGATGTACATCTAACTTACCCTTAAATCCTAGAATGGTGGATTCCGCAATTACCTCTTCTGGGTTGTGTGAAGCAGAACTTCCTGATATTTGTCTTGAACTTGTCCCCCCTTAGCTTCAGCCCATGTCCTCTTGTCCGTGCCACATTGGACATTGTAAATAACGTTTTTTCCTGCTCTATTTTGTCGATTCCTTTCAGTATTTTGAATGTCTCGATCATATCCCCTCGTAGTCTCCTTTTCTCAAGGGAGAACAACCCCAGTCTCTTAAGTCTTTCCTCGTAATCCAGGTTCTCCATACCTTTCACCAGCTTTGTTGCAGGGTTCCTCCAGGCCAGCCCTAGGGGCCTGTCATAACTTCCTGTCAGGGCCAGCAGTGCAGCCACACAGGACACAAGTAAGGCCAGGGCTTCAAAACTGTGTCTTGCCCATTGCCTTCTCTGCTTGGCTGGGGTGCAGTGGATGGGGTGGGGTGGGGCTCATGTCATATCGGCCACGTTTCCAGCTTGGGACGATCTTGCTTCATGTTACTTTGTAGGATGAAAGGTCCAAGGCCAGCTGGAGGTAGCATAGACAAAGCGTTTGTTGGATCATGGAGGGGGTGAGGCTGGGCTATAGGGAGCGGGGATCGGATGTCAGGGAAAAGGAGCTGGCTCCAAGAGAGTGAAAATGGCAAAGACACATAAAGCTGCTGGACTGGGAGGAAGAGGCAATGCGGGATGAAATGCATTTCCGTCTCGGTCTCTTCACTGCTTTTTAGGGGGGGAGTTTGACTGTGGCTTTCGGCAGGGTCTCGCTGCAGCCAGGCAAACGGCACTGAAAGCTGCAAAACAACGAGAAGGGCGGAGGCTGCGACTTCGCTGCCATCCACCAGGGATTTGAGCATCACTAACAGCCGGAGGGAGGGAGCAAGAAGTGCATCAATCGGAGGCCGCACCTGCTGCCCCGATGCTCAACTCCGTGTATGTGTCCTCGAGCCGGGGCTGGAAGTCCTCGGGCAAAAACCCCCACAAGCCCAGCCTGAAGGAGGAGTTGGCCTGGGGCAACGGCGCGGACAGGGTGGTGCCATATTTCTTCTCCCCGATGTCATTTCTGAAGTCGGAGAGGAAGTTCCGAGCCAGCCAGACAGCGATTGGCTGGCCCGGAACTTCCTCTCCGACCTAAGAATTGATGTCGGGTGGGGGAAGTTGGTTGGCTCGGTGCTTCTGAGTTGGGAAGGAGGCAGAAGGTGAAGGCAACGCGATCGACTCGCGTTGCCTTTGCGATCTACCGGTCGATCGCGATCGACCTTTTGGGCACCCCTGTTGTAGAGAGTATAGATGTCATAATCCCAATGTAGATATGCAAAAAAAATAAATAAATCTTCCATTGCTTTTACCTGTACTCCTATACATTTAGAAAAAAGATATCAAGAAATCAAAAATATAAAAAAGCTAATAGATTAATAAAGATGATGAAAGACTAATCATTGTAAATGGTCTTAAATACGGCTATCTTTGGTGTTCATCAACCCATACAAATACAGTCTTATCAGGAACTGGTAGGGGACTTTATCACACCTAGAAGTGAAAAAAAGTGATTGTCTCCATCATGATTCAAAACAGGGAGACAAACTTAGACTAAAAATTAAATAGGTAATGTTCCTAGAAAAATATAACAGCAAAATATAATTATTTTATAAATTTGTCAGTTTTCAAATTTGAAGGTACTGATTCAGATTGACCCTGATTAGGGCTACATTATTTGGGATGACAAAGAAGGACAGATGACCCCCCCACACACACAATCTCCACCCACAGCCCCATCCACCTATTTCCTTGCTCTCCCCCTTCCCATCCTCTGTACCCTTTTAGTGCTTTTCTCTCTCTCCTTCCCTCCCTCCAACCAATCACAGGTGCTTCTTTCTATCTCCTGCCAACCCCTCTCTCCTGTAGGTGCTTCTTTCTTTCTCTCTCCTTCCAACCTCCAACTCCCTCCTCCCACCCCGCAGGTGCCAACTCTCTTTTTCTCTCCTTCCAACCTCCTCTCCCACTGTTTCTGTCTCTCACTTCCCATCCAGCACTACCCTACTCCATGCTCTTTTTTCCAATACTCTCTCCTTTCCATAATGCTCTCCAGCTATCCCTCCCTCCCTCCATGCTGTTTCTCCAGCCCTCCCTTCCATCTCTCCTGTTTCTCCAGCCCTCCCTTTCCTCTCTCCTCAAAACTCCAATCCCGCATCTCCTCATGATGTCTCTAGCTCCTGACTCCCCCACCTACCTCCTTACCAGCCACTGTAATTCAAACTTTAGGCAGCCAGTACAGCACCAAAGTGAGTCACCTCTCTGCAGTGACTTCCTGTTCCTGCAGAGATGCAGAGGAGGTAGGTGGGGGAGTTGGGAGAGCAGGCTAAACCCAAACAGACTTCCTTTTCTTAATTTGTATTGATTTTTCAAACTACAAATGCGCAATAAATGATTCACATATTTTCACATTACATAATAAGCGCAACAAAACTTACAAATACTACTGCATAATGAAATTTCCCCCACTCTCCCAGCTAATAAACAAATATAATAAAACCTTCATGAAATTATTCATAAAATCCTTAATCAATTCCAATTCTATTCCCTTCCCTTACCCCCCCCCAGGATGTGTATGTTTACTTGACTATAAAATTAAATTAATTATTCCTCTTTATAGTATTTGGCCAATGGCTCCCAAACATCCATAAAATTCTTAAAATGTCCCTGTTGTATGGCCATGCAACATTCCATTTTATAAGTATAACACAGGGATTCCCATCAGAATGTGTAGTTCAACTTATCCCAGTTTTTCCAGTTTCTTAAAATAAGCTGCATGGCAACCCCTGTCATTACAAAAAGTAGCTTGTTATTTCTCACAGATAATTGACTTTTAGTTCTCATAAGTGTACCAAATAAAATAGTATTATAAGATAAATCCACTGGATTCTCTAATAAATTATTTACTTGGTCCCAAATATACCTCCCAAACTGCAGTATCAAGGGACAATAGTAAAGTAAATGATCTAAAGTCCCAGCTTCAAGATGACAAATGCCAGCATCTATTAGACTTTGACAGACTTCCCATTTTTAAAAAAAACCTTCCGGGCTGTAACAACCCCAGCCCTAGAGCTAGGCTTGTCCCAGGTAGGAACCCCCAAACTACTAGACTGCAGCTAAAAAGAGCAGATCAGTGCAGTAGTTCTGTTAGCCCCAAAGTTGCTGAGCATAAAAAATCTGACCTAGCGCAGGAATGTCATAGGAACAGCCTCAAGGAACCTGAGATAGCCGGTAGGAAGGAACAGCCCAGAAGTCAGCCTAATGCTGGAATTGCTCAGCTGCTGAAACTAATTAGGGCTCAGGAGAAAGCCCAGCAATCCAGGAAGCTTAAATTAGTAGCTCCTGAGTCAAGGGAGGAGGAGGTCTTCAGAGCCAGTTCTCCTCCCTCTCACCTGGAGAATGAGATTGAGATGGAAGAACTAGAAACCTTCCCTGGAGCAAGCCAATTATCCAGCCTTCATTCTACAGAAGATATGGACACTTCTATGGAACCTGCTGAGGAACTTATGGACGAGAGTTAAGTGTTTTTTTCTCTCTTGCCTGTTTGGAATTGCTGCTGACAATTGGTGAGCAGTGCTGGGCTTGTTGCTGAAGCTCAGCGTTTTTGTTTTTGAAACTTTTTGGAACAGTTGTGTTTCTCTCTTTTTGCTACTGCTCACATAGGACTTGAAAACTAACTGGGGGTAGTGTGGGGTGAGTCCCCGAAGATCTTTGGGTTGGGATTGTGGGGCCAGTTTGGCAAATGTTAATTGTATGGACTCAGCTGTACCCCTCCCCCCTCGGCTTAGTAAGCTGAGATGGAAAGAAAGCCTGTTGTTTCAAAGGCGAGTGCAGTACTTTGGACTGTGATAGAGGAACTTTTGAATAAGTTACACTTAAAGACTATGCAAGCTGGCTTTTCCGGATTGCTATAGTTCTGTTATGGACTGTGAATTTATTCCTGGAAGCCAGACCGGGATACTTACCTATGGAAAGGCAGAGGCCTGTGAGTTTTGTTAAGGCCTCTTATTTTTTATTTTGTATGCAAGCCTGTTTTGAGAAACAGTACCTACACTGACAGCACTGCCAATTCCAGAGTGCTGCCTGATTAAAGCTTGCTCTCATACAGAACTTATGGTTTGATATTCTTTTGTTCTTGAGGAATGTTTTATTACCCTACTATTAATGCCAGCAGGACCCTTCTACCTTAAGAAGGCACGCTCGGGACTATTATTTTGCACACTGCCCGGTAGCCATTCTGACAACCTAGTACCGGGGGTGTGACAGGGCAAACCTGGTAGGTTTTCCTGGATGTAAAGTAACCCTAACCCTGATTGTCTTCTTGGAAGATAATTTTTTTCCAAAATACCCCCATTAACAAATTAATTGCCTTGAAAAATGAGTAACACAGAAATCTAAGCTGCATGAAATAAAGCATGGGTCAGATGAACCATTTTTTAATGAACTCATCTGACCTTCTGTAAGACATAGAAATAACTTTTCTCCTTGGACAAGCAGGGTCACAATGGCTAAGCATGTGGGTGATATCACCACCTGACAGAAGGTAAGCTAGTCCCATTGTCCCAAAGCTCAGAAACATCTAGAAAAGGTACAAATTCCTACCTAGCATCTCTCCTCAGAGCACCATGGTTTCTTTTCAACTGCCATAATGGTCTGCCAGTTTTGAGCCTAATTGTAAAAACTTCAATTAAAAAAAAAATCAAGCTTGACTTGACAGCACTTCTCTTTGGTATGGAGAAGAAACCAGGGTTTAAGTGCTGGAAGACTGTATAAACAGCCTTGCACCCATCCACCTCAATATTCAGCCAGTGGCAGTCAAAATTTGTTTAAATGCTGATCACTGCCAGCTAAATTATGCCCCAATATACCTGGAAATTCAGCGGGGTCTTTGTGGACAAAAGTGCAACTCCCTCACTCCTGCCCCCTCATGACAGTCTTTCAAAATGGCTGCTGTGACCTCTCATGGCAGCTTGTGGTAAAACATGAAGTATCGCAAGCTGCCATGAGAGGTCACAGCAGCCATTTTGCAAAGTTGCCACAAGGGGACAGAAGCAAGAGGGGTTGTACTCCTGTTCTGCCTCCTTCAAAACAATGTGGTGATGAGGCTTTGCTCTGCCTTCAGTGCCAAAGTTTCCACCTCCTTCAAATTATCAAGGAGACTTTCCCTAAAAGCATTTCTCCTTCTATAGCAGAAGAAGCATTCATTCAAAATTGGAGATCTACGAATACTCCTCTTTCAAGATCCACCCTGATAGTTTCAGGTAAGTAGTGAGTGTTAGAGGATGTTCCTGGCTGAGAGGCAGGAAGTATGGAAACTAAATTTGTTTTGGCCAGTGAGGCAAAGTTAGTATTAGACATGCTAAATCCCTAAGTGTTTTGAATATTAGCAGATTGGAAGATAGGCATAAAAAAGGCCATGCTTCCATGATATGCAAAAGCATCCCCTGAGAGGCAATTGTGCTGAGACAGTGAGAACAGAAGACTAGATGTTTCTTTTTCTCTTCTGTTGTGAAGAAATCTATTTGAGGATAACACTAAATACTGAAATAAATGTTGAATTACTTGATTGTCTAAGAGCTCAAGTACTCAGCTAGTCTGTTCTGCTCCCTTAGTAAATATGAAGAAAGGAGAAAACTGTCCAGATCCACTGTCAGATTCTAAATTGTCATGACTCCTGGCAGGGGTGCCATTAGCTGATCCCCCCTTTCCCCACTTCTTTATATAGAAGCAACTTGTTTTAAGGTAGGGGGGGGATGTGAGAGAAAGGGATAAATAACTGACTGGGATAGAGGAAGAGGACAAGAAATAAAGGGCCTAGGGACAGAGAAGAGGGAGAGAGATGTGCTGGACAATAGGGATGGTGAGAGAAAGCACAGTTACTTACCGTAACAGGTGTTATCCAGGGACAGCAGGCAGATATTCTTAACGCATGGGTGACGTCACCGACGGAGCCCCGGTACGGACACTTTTAACTAGAAAGTTCTAGTTGGCCGCACCGCGCTTGCGCGAGTGCCTTCCCGCCCGACGGAGGAGTGCGTGGTCCCCAGTTAAGATAAGCCAGCTAAGAAGCCAACCCGGGGAGGTGGGTGGGACGTAAGAATATCTGCCTGCTGTCCCTGGATAACACCTGTTACGGTAAGTAACTGTGCTTTATCCCAGGACAAGCAGGCAGCATATTCTTAACGAATGGGTGACCTCTAAGCTAACAGAGAGGGAGGAGGGATGGTTGGCCATTAGGAAAATAAATTATGTAACACAGATTGGCCGAAGTGTCCATCTCGTCTGGAGAAGGCATCCAGACAGTAGTGAGTAGTGAACGTGTGGACTGAGGACCAAGTGGCAGCCTTGCAGATTTCCTCGATGGGCGTGGAACAGAGGAAAGCCACAGAAGCAGCCATAGCTCTGACCCTGTGAGCCGTGACAGCACCTTCCAGTGAGAGACCGGCCCGAGCATAACAGAACGCAATGCAGGCAGCAAGCCAGTTGGAAAGCATCCGTTTAGAGACAGGGCGACCTAGATGGTTAGGGTCGAAGGATAAAAAGAGCTGAGGGGACGAGCGGTGAGCCCTGGTACGGTCAAGGTAGTATGCAAGGGCACGCTTACAGTCCAGCGTGTGTAACGCCTGTTCCCCAGGATGAGAATGTGGCTTAGGGAAAAAGACAGGCAACACAATGGATTGGTTGAGGTGGAAGTCCGAGACCACCTTGGGAAGGAATTTAGGATGGGTACGCAGAACCACCTTGTCATGGTGAAAAACAGTGAAAGGTGGGTCGGCAACCAGTGCATGCAGCTCACTAACCCTCCTGGCAGAGGTTATGGCAATGAGGAAAAGCACCTTCCATGTCAGAAATTTGAGTGAAGTAGTGGCAAGAGGCTCAAACGGAGGTTTCATGAGGGCTGATAAAACCACATTCAGGTCCCAGACGACTAGAGGAGGCTTCAGAGGTGGTTTGACATTGAAGAGGCCTCTCATGAACCGGGAAACCAGGGGATGAGCCGTAAGCGGTTTTCCGAGGATAGGCTCATGAAACGCAGTGATGGCACTGAGGTGGACTCTGATTGAGGTGGACTTGAGGCCAGCATCGGATAGAGAGAGCAAATAGTCCAGTACAGTTTCCACCGCCAATAAGGTGGGATCGTGGTGATGCAGCAGACACCAAGAGGAGAACCTGGTCCACTTCTGATGGTAACATTGGAGGGTGGCCGGTTTCCTGGAGGCATCCAAAATGCGACGGACAGGCTGAGACAGATTCTCTGGAGAGGTCAGCCCGAGAGAAATCAAGCTGTCAGGTGGAACAAGGACAGATTGGGATGTAGTAGAGACTGATGCTGCTGTGTAAGTAGAGTAGGAAACACAGGAAGAGGAATGGGCTCCCTGGAGCTGAGCTGGAGCAGGAGGGAGAACCAGTGTTGGCGAGGCCACCGAGGAGCGATGAGAATCACGGTGGCTCTGTCCCTGCGGAGTTTGAATAGCGTCCGCAACATCAGAGGCAGTGGAGGAAAGGCATAGAGGAACCGATCCGTCCAGTCGAGCAGGAATGCATCCGGGGCCAGACGATGAGGAGAGAAGAGTCTGGAACAGAACTGGGGCAGCTGATGGTTGTGAGGAGCTGCAAAGAGGTCCACCTGAGGAGTGCCCCAGCGAGCAAAGATGGAGCGGAGTGTGGGAGGATCCAGAGGTTGAAGGATGCGGCTGAGATTGTCGGCCAGGGAGTTCTGTTCGCCCTGTATATAGACAGCCTTGAGGAAGAGACTGTGGGCCATGGCCCAGGTCCAGATGCGGATGGCCTCCTGACAGAGGAGGGGAGATCCGGTGCCGCCTTGCTTGTTTATGTAATACATGGCGACTTGGTTGTCTGTGCACAGGAGAAGAACCTGAGGGTAGAGAAGGTGCTGGAAGGCCTTGAGAGCATAGAACATGGCCCTGAGTTCCAGGAAGTTGATGTGATGCTGACGTTCCTGATGGGTCCAGAGTCCCTGGGTGCGAAGATCCCCCAGGTGAGCTCCCCTGCATAGGGGGAGGCATCTGTGATTATTGTCATGGAGTGAGGGGGTAGATGAAAGAGTAGACCCCTGGAAAGATTTGAGGAGTTCAAAAACCAGTGAAGAGATTGCTGAAGAGACGATGTCACAGAGATGGGATGAGAAAGAGGATCCGTGGTCTGTGACCATTTGTTGGCCAGCGTCCACTGAGGTGTCCTGAGGTGGAGTCGCGCCAGAGGAAGCACATGGACCGTCGAGGCCATGTGGCCCAGGAGGACCATCATTTGCAGAGCTGGAATGGAGCGACGAAGGAGCACCTGACGGCAGAGGTGGAGCAGGGTCCGTTGGCGGTCTGAGGGGAGAAACGCCCTCATCAGAGTGGTGTCGAGGACGGCTCCAATAAACTGAAGTCGCTGTGTGGGAAGCAGATGCGACTTGGGGTAGTTGATCTCGAACCCCAGGAGGTGGAGGAAGGAGATGGTGTGCTGAGTGGCTTGTAGCACAAGAGGAGACGTAGGTGCTTTCACTAACCAATCGTCCAAGTAGGGGAACACCTGGAGGTTGTGGGACCTGAGAAAGGCCGCCACCACAATGAGGCACTTGGTGAACACCCTGGGCGATGATGTGAGGCCAAAGGGTAGCACTTTGTACTGATAGTGACGGTGCTGTACCTGAAATCGAAGGTAGCGATGTGAAGTCAGATGGATTGGAATGTGAGTGTAGGCCTCTTTGAGGTCTAGGGAACATAGCCAGTCGTGTTGAGAGAGAAGAGGGTAAAGCGTGGCAAGGGAGAACATTCTGAACTTTTCCTTGACCAGACACTTGTTGAGGTCCCGGAGATCGAGGATGGGACGGAGGTCTCCTGTCTTCTTGGGAACCAGGAAGTTGCGGGAGTAGAATCCCTGACCCCTTTGGGCTGGGGGTACCTCTTCGATGGCATTGAGAAGAAGGAGGGATTGGACCTCCCTCAGGAGGAGAAGGGATTGGAAGGAGTGAGAAACAGACTCTATGGGAGGATTGTCTTGTGGAAGAGTCTGGAAGTTTAGAGAGTAGCCGTGGCGAATGATGTTGAGGACCCACAGGTCTGATGTGATGACCTCCCAACGGCTGAGGAAGAGTTGAAGGTGTCCTCCGATCGGTTGAGGAAGAGGCAATGATGGTGGGAGACTGGCTATGCCCTGGAGAAAGGAGTCAAAAGGGCTGAGATGGCTTTGACGGAGGGAGAGGCTTGGCAGGTTGGTGAGACTGTGAGCGAGCCTGAGTTTGATGCTGTTGCCGAGGTCGGCGAGGCTGTTGTTGAGGCGGATTGAGAGGTCTGGCCGAGAACCTGCGTTGGTAGGAAGACTGCTGTCTGTAGGGGCGAGCAGGTGGAGTCTTCTTCTTAGGTTTTATCAGAGTATCCCACCTGGTCTCGTGCGCCGAGAGTTTCTGGGTGGTTGAGTCCAGGGACTCCCCGAAGAGTTCATCACCAAGACAAGGTGCGTTAGCCAGGCGGTCTTGGTGATTAATGTCGAGGTCAGAAACTCTCAGCCAGGCCAGGCGCCTCATGGCCACAGCCATGGCAGATGCTCGAGAGGTTAACTCAAAAGAGTCATAAATGGAGCGCACCATGAATTTCCGGAGTTGGAGTAGACTGGAAATTTGTTGTTGAAAAACAGGAACCTTACGTTCAGGGATGTATTTTTGTAAGGAGGAGAGTTGTTGCACCAGATGCTTCATGTAGAAGGAAAAGTGGAAGGTGTAATTATTAGCCCTGTTGGCAAGCATTGAATTTTGATAAAGGCGCTTGCCAAATTTATCCATCGTTCTGCCCTCTCTGCCAGGAGGGGTGGAGGCATAAACACTGGAGCCCTGGGATTTCTTTAAGGTGGACTCCACTAGAAGGGATTCATGGGGTAGTTGAGGTTTGTCGAACCCCGGGTTAGGAATGACCCTGTACAAACTATCCAGTTTTCGAGGGGCTCCCGGTACCGTGAGAGGGTTTTCCCAATTTTTGTAAAACGTTTCCCGTAAGATGTCGTGGACGGGTAACTTTAAAAATTCTTTGGGGGGTTGTTCGAAGTCTAAGGCGTCGAGAAAAGCCTGGGACTTCTTAGAGTCGGATTCCAATGGGATAGAAAGAGCCGCCGACATCTCCCTCAGAAATTTAGTGAATGAGGACTGTTCAGGTTTGGAACCGGTATCGACCATTGAGGGTTCCTCGTCCGTTGATGAAGCCTCATCATCGGTACCGGGTGGGGATTCTTCCCATAAGTCCGGGTCCCTGACGTCGGTGTGAGCAGGACGGGACGGTGGTGTGGATGGCTCAGCGTGGCGAGTCTTAGAGAGAGATTTGCCAGAGCGCATCGAGACCGGGGGAGGAAGACCGGTGCCAGTCCCGGTCTCGGGGGGACCGGCATCGGTCTTGATGTCGGGGAGGGTCAGCATCAGAGCGTGGTTGCACGGGAGGATTGAGTGGTTCAGCCGCGAGCACCGGCATGGACGTGTTCAACGGTACCGATGGGGTCGACACCGCTGGTATGGTGCGAGGCTCGGGTCGGTCCGATACCGGAAGGAGTGGGGCCAACATTACTGGCAACAGGTGTTGGAGTTGCTGCTGTAGTTGCTCCTGCAATTGGCTTTGGAGTATGGCCGCAATGCGGTCGTCCAGGGGAGGCACCGGTACCGCTTTTTTCTTTTTCGGTACCATAGGTGCCGCTCCATGCCCCGGCGATGAGGAGGCCGATGACGAGGCACTCACCGAAATCGGGGCGGAGCGTTTGCGGGGCCAGCGTGATGTCGGGAGGACCGGCGTCACCGCTGTGGCAGGAGGGCGCTCAAGGGAAGTGGAAGGCTTCTTAGCCGGCTTACCTGGTGCTAGCGACCCCGAGGAAGGATCAGGCGGCGTCAAAGTAGTCGGTGCCGACTTTTGCGGTGTCGTCAACGGCGCAGCCGATTCCATGGCAGATCCGATACCGAAAAGGATATTCTGTTGGATCTGTCTATTTTTTAATGTACGTTTTTTAAGAGTAGCACAGCGGGTGCAGGTGTCAGCCCGATGCTCTGGACCCAGGCACTGTAGGCACCAATTGTGCGGGTCAGTGAGAGAGATCGGGCGTGCACACCGCTGGCACTTCTTAAAGCCCGGCTGAGGGGGCATGAAGGGAAACACGGCCTCCGCAAAATCAAAACCGGAGGCCTGTATGGTGGCAACAGGCCCCGCCGGGGCCGGCCTGAAAAATAAAGAAAAAAGAAGAAGCAAAGTTTTTTTTTTTTTTATTTTAACTGAAAAGAAACCCGAAGGGAAAAAAGAAGAAAATTTCGCGAGCGGGAAGGCAAAAATCAGATTTTTCAACAGCCGTTGAAAACACATGCGTCTTCTTCGCTCCTCGGAAACGAAGAAACTGGGGACCACGCACTCCTCCGTCGGGCGGGAAGGCACTCGCGCATGCGCAGTGCGGCCAACTAGAACTTTCTAGTTAAAAGTGTCCTTACCGGGGCTCCGTCGGTGACGTCACCCATGCGTTAAGAATATGCTGCCTGCTTGTCCTGGGATAATATGGAGTTTATAATAAAGAATTGGAGCTTCAAGGTTTGTATTGAAATTTTGTTCATTTCTGTAGAAATCCAGACTTGCAGAGACAAATATATTGAATAATGTAGTCAATTATAATGATGGTTTTACTGGAATTGGCTGGAGGGGAGAAGATTTCTTTATGCATAGAAGGTCAACGTGTTTTATGTTGCTAATTTTAAAGTGTGGAAATAGTAACATAGTAAATGAAGGCAGATAAAGACCCCATTGGTCCATCCAGTCTGCCCAACCGTACACACTCTATAATAAATTAATGATTTAATTTCAATTGTCCTTTTTCTTAGATATTTCTGGGCCAGAGCTCTGCCCAGTGCTTAGGTTCTATCTACTGGCGTCTCCATCACTCCAGCTCATCTAAATCATCCTAGTCATCGAAGTGCTCCCCAGCCCATCCTCATTTGAATGGCCATATACGGGACACAGACCATGCAAGTCTGCCCAGTACTGGTCTTAGCTCTTCAATAAATACCCATTATTTTCTGATTAGAGATCTTCTGTGTTCATCCCATGCTTTTTTTTTTTTTTTTAACCCCTCTATTACCATTTTCCTCTCCACGACCTCCCTCGATAACCCATTCCAGGCATCAACCACCCTTTCTTTAAAGCATTTTCTAACATTACTCTTGAGTCTACTACCCCTCAACCTCAAATTATGCCCTCTGGTTTTACCATTTTCCTTTCTCTGGAAAAGATTTTTGTTCTATGTTAATACCTTTCAAGTATATGAATGTCTGAATCATATCTCTCCTGTCCCTCCTTTCCTCTAGAGTATACATATTCAGGTATACATATTAAGTTTCTCCTCATACGTCTTTTGGTGTAAACCTCCTATCATCCTCATCGCCTTTCACAGGACCGTTTCAAGTCTTCTTATATCTTTTACCAGATATGGTCTCCAAACCTGAACACAATACTCCAAGTGGGGACCACTAACAACCTGTACAGGGGTATCAACACTGTCTTTTATCTATCTGGTACACTTCTTTCTATACAGCCCAGCATCCTTCTGGCAACAGCCACCGTCTTGTGATACTGTTTCTTTGCCTTTAGATCTTCAGATACTATCACCCCAAGAAACTCTCTCCCCATCTGAACATATCAGTCTCTCACCTCCCAGCACATACGATTCCTTCTGATTTCTAATCTCCAAATGCATTACTCTGCACTTCTTTGCATTGAATTTCAGTTACCAGATATTAGACCATTGCTTTAACTTTTACAGATCCTTTTCATGTTTTCCACTCCCTCCTTGGTGTCTACTCTGTTACAAATCTTGGTATCATCTGCAAAAAGGCAAACCTTTTCTTCTAACCCTTCGGCAATGATACTCATAAACATATTAAACAAGATCAGCCCTAGCACAGATCCTTGAGGGACTCCACTACTCAACTTCCTTCTTCTGAGTGAATTCCATTAACCACCACCCTCTGGTGTCTGTCCATCAACTAGTTTCTAAATCAATTCACCACTTTGGGTCCTAACTTCAGCCCATCAAGTTTGTTCAAGAGCCTCCTATGAGGTACCATGTCAAAGGCTTTGCTGAGATCTAAGTAAATTACATATAGCATTTGACCTTGATCCAATTCTCTGGCCACCCAATCAAAAAATTCAAACAGATTTGTTTGACATGATTTACCTTTAGTAAATCTCACTAGAATCCTTAGGATAGGCTATCATACAAGGCTATAACTACTATCATACATAATATAGAGACGAACCAGGAATCTCAAGCGCTCACAATCAGAAGCCAACAAATATTGTCAAGGCTGGTGACTTATTTAGTGAGCTATCATCGGTCCAGTTATGTTCTCTATAATTGTAAATTTATTAATTTAATTTGTTTTAAATATTTTTTCTGTATTTTTTCTTTTTTTCTTTTTCTTTCTTTAAAACAACTGATAAAGTAGTCTACTAATTTAAATATCCGTTACCCTCTCAAATACTATTCAGGGTTACTTAGCTTTCATTTCTTTAGCTGAAAGTGTTCTAATTCAGTTTTTCTCCTCGATACTTTATTTCAACGAAGCATGATGACATCAGAGCAATTTGAATCAAAGATGTTAGATGTACATGAAACCATTAACTCATACCGTGATACCATTAGGAAACAGAAACAGAAGAAAGCTAACCATGATATGAATGATTACATCAATAATAGAGTATACAAATGGATGTATACGACTCAGCAGAAAACTGATGACAAAGCTTCAGATAATAGTGCAGCAACAACATCAAGTTCATCAAGGAGTAGTGGCTCCGAGGACAGTTATTCTGAACAACAAAAAAACTTCCAAAGAGGCAGAGGAAGGGGAAGACCCAGAGGCAGGAGTAGGGGTCGCAGGAACACCCGCAACCACTATTGATGAAGTGTCAACAGCAAAACTCTGCCTCATCGCTAATCAATATCTCTGACCGCATTTTGACCCAAGAAGAAAAGAATGTACTTTCTAAAGGATTATCGTTTGTCCCTACTGTTTCTTTTGACTATTTCCAATTTCAAGTTGACCTGGAGAGATTTGTGAGGTCTTTATCTTTAAAAAAATTTTTTGGGGGAAAAGAATCGCAGTTCGATAGATCAGTGGTTGTGAAGAAGTCGACCTGGAGTCCTCCTGGTCCTCTTGATCCACTATTGTATACCTTTAAACAACTGGTTCTTCAGGATGTAGGAAAACTGCGATATAAAAAAACTGAAACTTACAATCTAACTAAGAGTGAACATAATGCTTTATGTAGCCTTCAACAAGATCAGTCAATCATCATTAGCAGAGCCGACAAAGGCGGTGCAACTGTTATTTGGAACATGACAGACTACAAGAAAGAACTAACCCAACATCTGGCTGATAAAGATACGTATAAAGTATTGGATGTTGATCCTACAAGTCAGTTGAAAGCCCAAATTTTGGCCTTAACCCAAGAAGGCTTCGACGAGGGTTATGTAACTAAACGAGAGTTTCAATTTCTGAATAAGGAATTTAGCACCATCCCTTGGATGTATTTAACTCCTAAAATTCATAAAAGACTGCATAACCCCCCTGGGAGGCCAATCATATCCTCGATTAATTCCATTCTTGAGCCCCTCTCTAAGTATGTGGACTACTTTTTGAAACCAATAGTAAGCCAAAGCAGCTCTTACATCAAAGACACCAGTCAATTTCTACTATGGCTAAAAACAATTAATCTATCAAATACTCCTACTATTTTGGTTACACTGGACATTGTGGCGTTATATACTTCCCTCCCCCAGGTCAAATGTTTAGCTGTTGCACAAAATGCATTGGATGCTCGTGATAGTCCCCACCAAAGCCCTACCAAATTTATCATGGCCTTATTAGAACTAGCCTTAATGAATAACTTTTTTACTGATGGTCAGAATCTATATCTACAAATAAAAGGGGTAGCAATGGGTGTCACATGTGCGCCCTCGGTAGCATGTCTCTATATGAAAGACTATGAAGAAACATATTTAGGAATTCATCAATGGTATCAATATATTGTAGGTTGGAAAAGATACATTGATGATGTCTTCATGATTTGGCAAGGGTCTGAAGATCAATTGAAAACATTTTTTAAATGGCTTAACACCAAGGATAGTAATATCCAGTTTACTATGAATCACTCCACTTTGGGGATAAATTTTTTAGATACTTGGGTTTATATTGTTGATAATCATCTTGAATCAAAGCTCTATATGAAACCTATCGATACTACCAGTTTACTACAGTATGATAGTTGCCATCCTACCTCTCTTAAAAATAGTTTACCTTTAGTTCAACTTTTACGGTTTAGGCGCATTTGTACACATACAGCTGATTTTAAAGCGTCAGCCAATAAGTTAATAAAAATTTAAGGAATAGAGGTTATCCTGAAAAAGTGCTGAAAAGATCATACTGTAGGGCAAAATATAATCACCCTGAGTGGCTTTTACAACCATCTACTGATAGTAGTGAAAGTTATACCCAAAGTGGGGATGATACAAATGAGCTTAGTAACAGTGAGGAGTTTCAAACATTCATACTCAGACATAATGCAGAGTCTGATCATATAGCCAGTATAGTTCATAACCATTGGAGGGTAGTCCAAAGTAGTCCTTGCTTTGAAGGCTCCAAATTACGTTTGACCTACTCTAGAGCACGTAATCTTAGAGAACATTTAAGATTAAGACCTGACCCAGTATCAGTAGAAGGTAATGGTAAAGGGTTCCATTCACGATGCGGCAAATGTCAAGTTTGCCCACTAACGATGCAGGGTGATGTATTTGAAAATCCTATAAATCATAAACAATATCAACTGCGTTATATCACCACGTGCAGAACGGATTTTGTTATATACGTTATTAAGTGTCCATGCCAAAAAATATATGTAGGTAAAACTATTAGACAGTTTAATATTCGGATGGCAGAGCACAAATCTTGTTTAAACCTTCAGAGGAAAGAAGCTCCGCTTGTAGCTCATTGTATTCAATACAAGCATACATTTGAACAATTAAAATGTATGGTAATTGACAGAGTTGAGGTGTCTGTAAGGGGAGGGGACAGAGGGAAAAGGCTTTTACAAATTGAGCAGAGGTGGATTGATCGCCTGCATAGCCTTCAACCTCAGGGTTTGAATGTGGCTATTAATTGGCAGGTCTTCTTTTAAATTGGCATGATTTCTTATGGCTTGGGTTAACGTTGGAAATCCGTATTCTTCTATTTAGTTGTTTCTATTTAGGTGTGTTCATAGCTTGTCTTTGATGTGTTGGGTCTGTTTTTAACATGTATGAGTGTACGTATGCTTGGCTGGGTCGGCATTTGTTTGCCGATGAATGAGGTCACTTTCCAGAAGTGACGTCAGACGCTCTCATTCAATTTAAAAATCTCGTAGGTTTGTGTTGAATTGACTATTGACTCTTGAAATTGCTTGAGTCCTTGTATAGAGCAGTCGTTGGTTTATCTCCAGCCTATTCACCAGTGTAACATCGGCGTTGGTATCAGGTATGTTGCTGTTGAGGGGATAGGTTTTCCCTTCCGTGGAGTACGTATGAATGTTCGGATTTGTATGTGTTTCGGGTATATAGTTGCGTGGTTAGAAAATACCTATAAATTTAAATTTATAATTAGAAATATAATACAATACTTTTAATTGCTAAAGAACTGTTTAATATAGCAGGGTTGGGAACGTTTAGATTTATTGTATTCTAAATTTAAGAATTTAAGAGTTTGCCCATCAGCGATTCCATGGAGTCCTCTTTAAGTACAAGCAGTTAGTGCTTTCAAGTTAGATTAAGTAGGCTAGCTTTTTTCAAACTAAAATGTTCATGTTTTATTTTTAGTGATATTTTTGGCGTTTGCCTTGATGAAGCTCCTGTTCAATTAATGAGAGCGAAACGGAGATCTTCCGTCAAATTGAAATAAAGTATCGAGGAGAAAAACTGAATTAGAACACTTTCAGCTAAAGAAATGAAAGCTAAGTAACCCTGAATAGTATTTGAGAGGGTAACGGATATTTAAATTAGTAGACTACTTTATCAGTTGTTTTAAAGAAAGAAAAAGAAAAAATACAGAAAAAATATTTAAAACAAATTAAATTAATAAATTTACAATTATAGAGAACATAACTGGACCGATGATAGCTCACTAAATAAGTCACCAGCCTTGACAATATTTGTTGGCTTCTGATTGTGAGCGCTTGAGATTCCTGGTTCGTCTCTATATTATGTATGATAGTAGTTATAGCCTTGTATGATAGCCTATCCTAAGGATTCTAGTGAGATTCACAATTTTTGGAAAGAGTTACCTTTAGTAAAACCATGTTGCCTTGGATCCTGTAACCCATTAGATTCTAGAATTTTTACTATCCTTTCTTTCAGCAACACTTCCATTATTTTTCCAATTACCAAAGTGAGGCTTACTAGAAGTGAGGCTTACCAGCCTGTAGTTTCCCACTTCATTTCTGTGATCACTTTTGTGAAGAGGAACCACATCCAGTCTTCTCCAATCCCCAGGAACCACTCCTGTCTTCTTCAAAGGCATTGGCGACCTTGATGTCCAGGCATGCCTCTGCAGAGACACCAACTGGAGTGAAAGTAAGTGGTAATCCACCTGTCGACACTTGGCTTACATTGAAGAAGCAGCAGCCTGGGATGCCAAGGCATGTCTGGCAGGGGGGATATGTTTGTGCTTCTTAGCTTTCTTATGCAGGTCTCCTGATACACATTGCACCGAGGAAGTAGTAGAATCCCTGTGCTGCACTAATGCTTCCAATATGACATTGATGCAGTTGGTGCAAGGGTCGATGCTGGTGTTGATGTAAGCTGAGTGTCAGGCTTGTAATCCCCAGCCATGCTCAATGTCACTAATGCGGTACCAAAATACTTCTCAAAATTGAAGTTTATGGGCCTTTAGTGACTTCTTCTACATACGAGAGCAAAGGGTGCACATAATCTCCCAATGCTCAGGACTGATATACTGAACACAAAAATTGTGTTGATCAGTAGCTGAGATGGTCCTATTGAATCAAGTATACTTCTTGAAACTGGTAGGTATCTTGGACATGGAGGGAAAACCACTGACGCAAAGTCAGAGGGCTCAATGGTCCAGGGAGCTCAAGTAGGTATCATCCTAAAAAAGGCTTGATATTCCCGGTAGGAGAAAAGGTTCCAAAGTGGCCCGAAGGCCCGAAAATGATAAAGTCACAAAAATTTAAAAGAACTCGATTGAAGGGAAGAAAACGAAAGAAAACAACAAATTATGACTAAAATGGAAGAAAAATTTGAAGGGAAGGCACCAAAAAGGGAAGCTTGATATACTGAGAAAGCACTGTTACTTACCTGTTATATCAGGCAGATAGTCTCAAAGATGGGTGACATCATCCATGAAGCCCTGATACAGACAGTGCAAAAGTGTACTGTCACTTTAAACTTCTTCAAAAGTCTCGAGACTGTTTGTACTGTGCATGCACCAGTGTCTTCCTTCCTGACATTGGCTCGCAGAACCATCAGTTCAGTAAAAAGGCTAAGAAGCCAACTAAGGAAGGTAGGAAGGTTGTGAGAATATATGCCTGCTGTCCCTGGATAATACCTGTTACAGGTAAATAACTGTGTTTTATCCCAGGACAAGCAGGCAGTATATTCTCCCTAATACACCTTTGTAAAAGGAGCCCAATATGCCCATACTGTAGACAACTCTCTTAAATATACAAAATTCTGCATACATGTCAGACTTGCTTTTTAATCTTTTAACTGCACATTTATGAATAAGCTGATATCCAAGTACCTAAGCAAGTAACATAATAAAAAATCAGTATTTCATTAAACTACAATAAACTTAAAGTTTTCTCTCAAATCCATATACAGTGATACCTTGGATTACGAGCATAATCCGTTCCAGGAGCATGCTCGTAATCCAAAATGCTCGTTTATCAAAGCGAGTTTCCCCATAGGAAATAATGGAAACTCGCTTTGATGCGTTCCCCCCCCCCGAGAACCGGCATTGCTCCCCTCGAAGGCCCCCCCCCTGCGATCAGGCACCCCCCCTGCGATCCAGCACCCCCCTGCCTCGAACCGGCACCCCCCCGCCATGATCCGACCCCCCCCCCCGACACGATTGGGCACCCCCCTGCCAAGATCAGGCACCCCCCCGACACGATTGGGCACCCCCCCGACACGATCCGACATCCCCCCCCGACACAATTGGGCACCCCCCCGCCGCTTCTTACCCTCATCTGGGCACTCTTGAAGATCGGCCTACTCGTCTGCTGGGCCTTGAGCATCTGAGCATGCTCTTGAGCATCTGAGCATGCTCAAGGCCTGCAAGTTCACGTTCAGAACGTGAACTCACAGGCCTTGAGCATGCTCAGATGCTCAAGGCCCAACAGACGAGTAGGCCGATCTTCAAGAGCCCAGATGAGGGTAAGAAGCGGCGGGGGGGTGCCCAATTGTGTCGGGGGGGATGTCGGATCGTGTCGGGGGGGTGCCCAATCGTGTCGGGGGGGGTGTCGGATCGTGGCGGGGGGGTGTGCCGGTTCGAGGCAGGGGGGGTGCCAGATCGCAGGGGGGTGCCGGATTGCGGGGGGGGGGGGGTGCTCGTAAATCGAGCCATGCTCGGTTTCCGAGGCACCGATTTTGCGATTTTGCAAATGTTTTGCTCGTCTTACAAAACACTCGCAAACCGGTGCACTCGTAAACCGAGGTACCACTGTAATTTAATTTTTTTTAAAAGACAAATTCGTCTGCTATTTCAAAAATAGACTAAATTTCATCCTCATGTTCTGCATATTCTTTATACACCAGCTTTGTTCTGCTCTGCTATATTCACTGTGCATCTGGAAACAATTACAAAGTCACACAACATACAATTTACCTGACATTATTTTTTAATTATAGTATTTAGATTTTCCATGTTGTGTAATGAACTTCAACTTCATATAAAAATGGAATAAAGAAAATTCTGAGGTTAACCTTTTCTGGTCTATTTCAGGCTTGACCTGGTAACAGTGCAATAGAAATTGTAATGTACCCAGCACACCACTAATCAAACAATGAGAGGCTTTATATTCAAAGTGAGTTATGTGCTTGCATTAAGTTATGAAAGCATAGTTCAATTATGTATGAATGTTCAGCCCTTAAGATGGAGCTGTACTTATAATTTTAGAAATTAATGCATCTCAATGGCCACGACTTTGGTCTTGGAGGTTAAGATGTACTGTTTCAGCATCTATGAGACAAACTTGGTTTTTTCTTTTGCATAGAGCTTTTTGGACCCCTGTTTATTTACAAAAACTAAAGCTCTAGATCTAATAGATGTTGGCACTGTCATTTTGAAGCTGGGACATTAGATCATCTTTTATTCTATTGTCCATTTATTTTATCATTCTGGAAATCAATTTGGCCTCAAATTAATAGGATGTTAGAAAATCCGGTAGCCTTGACATATGATACTATTTTATTTGGAACAACTATGAGAGCAAGGAGTCAAATCTCGTCAGATAACAACAAGCTTTTGTTTATTTTAACTGGAATAGCAATACAACAAATAACATACAATTGGAAAACATATGACAGGTTAAATTATAATTTTTGGTGGAATTCTGTGTGTCATATATACAAAATGGAGCTCACAATAGCAACCCAAAAAGATTATATTAGTAAATTTCAGAAAATCTGGGGACCATTAACAGATTTTTGTAATGAATAATTAACTTTTCCCATGTTAAGGTATTTGATTAGGGGGGAAAGGGTGGGTTTTACTTGTTGTTATTATATAATACATGAGTATTTAAATAATTTCACAGTAAGGATAATTTTATGATTTATTGAATAGGGAGGAAGGGGGAGGGACTATTAGATTCAATAAGGATGATATAAATGTTAGATTTCTTTCATAATATTTAAAATATTATAGAATTTTAATTTGTAATGAAATGTTCAATTTGATGCTTATATGAGAGTTAATCAAGTGTGTATCTTTAAGTTTTAAATGAGTTTATTTGCTACACTTGTTGTAACATACGAAAATGAATAAAGAATTTAAAAACAGAAAACAGAAGGTAATTTTATGAAGGCCTTTTTGATGCATATATAAAAGCATATGTGACTACAATGCTGCTTATAAAACTACTCCAAAGTAAAAGTAAACATAGTGAATTTACCCTAACATGACTTGGGTATAGGCATGTCCAGAACAAATTAGATTATTAAATGATTAAAAAGGAATAAAGATTCATTTTAAAAAAAATTTCTTTATTCATTTTAAATCACACAAGTATACAGAAATACATCATTTATAACACTTGAAATCCTTTCTAATATCATCAGAAAAACATATATCCCTTCCCTCCCACCCTTCCTTAAATATTTCAAACAAAACTTATCATAAACATATTATGAATACTTAATGATTGTATACTTCTAAAACCACTCCCATCCCCCCAGTGTGTACATATAGTATCCAAGGAAAATGATGTCTACTCATTACAATATTTTTCCAATGGCCCCCAGATCTTTATAAAATTATTATAAATCCCTTTCTGCATAGCAATTACTCTTTCCATCTTATATATATGGCATAATGAGTTCCACCAAAATGTATAGTTAAGATTAGTATAGTTTTTCCAATTATTGGTAATATGCTGAATGGCGACCCCCCGTCATGATCAATAAAAGTTTGTTATTATGCAAAGAAATTTAACTTTTTTTCCTCATAGATATACCAAACAGAACTGTATAATAAGATAACGCAACATGGTTTTCTAATAGACAATTTACTTGAGTCCAAATTGAATTCCAAAATATCATAATACAGGGATAATAAAAAAGTAAATGATCCAACGTCCCCGCTTCCAGATTACAGTGCCAGCATCTATTAGATTTACAGCAATCTAACTTTTGTAAACGAACTGGGGTCCAAAACGCTCTATGCAACAAAAAGAACCAAGTTTATCTCATAGATGCAGACACTGTACATCTCATTCTCCAAGACCAAATTCGTGTCCATTGAGATGCAGAAATTTGCTGCTTAATCTCAATGCTCCAAATGTCTCTAAGACCAGTTTTTGTTTTTTATTCACATATCCAGATATTAATTTATACCACAATGTGGCTTGATGTCCCAAGAAGTCTGCTTGAAAGCATAGAACTCCATACTGTATTGATTATTCAAATTTTTCCAGTCAGGGAACTCCACCTGAATAGCCTGCTTCAGCTGCAACCATTTAAAACTTTGTGATTTATTCAGACCAAATCTATGTTGTAGCTGTGAAAAATCAAGCAGCTTACCATCTGAAATAACATCATTCAGAGTTCGAATACTTGCAATAATCCAGTTCTTCCATAAAATTTGAATCTTGGAGTTTATCCATAAAGATTGATTCGTTGATTTATTTATTGGAATAGGTGTTAAATTACTAATGTATCTCACTGTTTTCCATGTGTCAGATATAATTCTGTTTTCTTTGTATTTTCTAGGTAATTTAATACTAGGAACATGAGCTAAATTTAAAGGAAACAAAAGACGCCATTCTAAATATCAGGTGCATTATCAATGAGTTCTGGGAGGATCCAATACATACCCTGACACAAAATATAGGCTTGATGATACCTATAAAAATTTGGAAAATTTACCCCATCCTCCTCAATTGGCTTTTTAAGAGATACTAAAGCAATTCTAGGCATTTTACCAAGCCAAAGAAACTTCGTAAGGATACCATTAAGCTTTTTGTAAAAGGACCCCTGAAAAAAAATTGGTATCATACTCATTTGCTAACAAACTGCAGGCAGTATCATCATCTTAATAGTTTGAACTCTCCCCCACCAAGAAAGATGTAAAGGATTCCATTGCTCACATAACTCTGTAACTCTTTTTAATAAAAGTTTTTCATTCTCTTTTACTGTGTTATCAAGAGTATTTTTTATCATAATACCTAAATATTTTAATCTATCATCCTTCCATATAAATGGAAAAGAATCAAATAATCGTTTAGAACAATGCACATTTAGAGGAAGAATTTCAGACTTACTCCAATTTCCTTTCTCTAGAATAAATTTATTCTACGTTAATACCTTTCAAGTATTTGAACGTCTGAATCATATCTCCCCTGTCCCTCCTTTCCTCTAGGGCAGGGGTGTGAAACTCAGTCACATGAAGGGGCTGAAATCTAAAACACAGGCTAAGTCGCGGGCCAGACCTCGCCCAATATCCACCCCAGACCCTGCCCCCATAATAGTACTAATTGTAACACCATTTTTTCCATTCATTTTTCATATATACATACAATGTAATCTTATTAACAACACAAAATGGTTAACCACAAAATTAAACTACACAGGAGCAGGCTTGCCATAATATTTTCTGTACTTCATTAGAATCAGTCTTCCATCACGTCTACACACATGCTTTCTCAGCTCTTTAATCAGGATTAGGATTTGAGTAGTGAAATCCTAGTAGCCATTGATTTTCCACGTATTCAAACCTGGGGGAAAGGGGAAGGGGAGAAGGGCTTCATTTGAAGAATGAGGGTTTTCCCCAGGCCCCTAAGCACACAAGTACACTGGGCCCCCCTGGCCCTGCCATGCCCCCACCCCGCCCCTACCCTGCCCATGTCCCACCCCCATTTATCTGTTTTCTTATTTACTTCTTTATTTCACTTGTATTTCTTTTTTTTTTTTTTAATTCAAAACAAAGAAAGATTAGCATACCAGTGCACAATTGGTTTCTTTTATGCAACCCCCAAACATCTCTGAACAAATCCCCCTTCCTTCCCTTCCCATCTACTTACCAAGGACTTTAACTCTGAATCTTTTCCATGCATATATAAAAGTGTTCAAATATTTGTAAAGCAGTAATACTATCCGAAATATAAGTCTATATTAATAACCAAGTTTAAAAACGCCTCTCAACTGCCTCACTCTACATCAACCAAATGTATGTATAAACAACCAAATCTGTAATTCCTCTAGTACGTTCCACTCCATGTACGTTAACTTGCAACGAAACAACAAGGCAAGCAGTCCACCAAAGAAGCCAACATGAAACAAAAGAAGATTGGCAGAAAATAAGGAGATTCAAATCAGGTTTATTCAAGGTGCTCCCAAGAACCATATCTGATACATTTCACCAAACAATGCTAGTCAACGCTAACAAAAAACCAAACCATTTCTTTCATACAAACAGAACACAGAAAACACCTTCGCCTAGTATGGTATATGTAATCACAAACTAACCTCTCCCCCTTTTACAAAACTGTAGTATGGTTTTTAACCATGACCAGCGCTAAAAAAATGCTCTACAGTTTTGTAAAAGGGGGGATAAAATAGAAATACGTAGACAAAGTTTAAATAAACCCACCAAGAAGCTGGACTCTGCATCAGCCCCCTTTCTTTCCCTCCAACTCAATTCCATTCAGTATCCTTCCCTCTTATGTTTTCCCCCTTTCTCTGCACACCAATTCCATCAGCATCTGCCCCCTTTTTCCCCCCTCCCCATCCTTTCCACACGGCAATGGAAACGCCCCCCCCAGAAACGGCAACGACAACAACACGACAACGACAACAACATCGACGGACACCAACGCTGCCTTCTGCCGGCATCAATGGCAACGCGGCTGGCTCAGCTCTATGAAGATCCCACGATGACTTCATCTGCCGGAAGAAGTGACGTAGGAGGGGGGATGGACCGGTAGACACATTCATCGCGAGACCTTCTTGGAAATGCGTTGGCCGCGTTGCTGTCCATTAATGCCAGGGGGGGGGGCGGCCAGTGTTGTCATTGTTATTGGGTGGGGGCCCGTTGCCGTCTAAAAAAAATTGGCATATTGGTAAGTCATCCTTCAGAGGGCCCCCCTGACTAGTTCGGGCCCTAGGCACGTGCCTACTGGGACTATTCATTAATCCGGCCCTGGGTACCTGTGCTCTTATGTCTTCTGTGTCAATGCAGCCTTGGGAGATGAAGTAACTTCTGAGAGTATGTCCAAAGGTGATCAAGTCAGCCAGAAGCTCTCGTTCCCATTCAGTCTTTGACAGATTGTTGTCCTGTGCTGGAAAGTACTTCCATAACTTTCAAGTAGTATATCTTCTGGCCGGCTCCCTCCTCCTCATTTCCAGTGTGCTCAAAGCCGCGGGCGGCAGCTCCTAAGCACGTCCTGCGCCTGAACCGTAAGTCTTCTCTCTGATGTCGCAATGTCAGAGGAATGCTTCCGGATGAGGCGCGGGATGCACGAGGAGCCACTGCCTTCAGCTTTGAGTACACTGCAGAAATGAAGAGGAGGGAGCCAGCCAGAAGATAAAACACCCAGGTGCGGCAATGAAAATGCCACATTGCACCGCGGGCCACATAAAACAGCCAGGCAGGCCAGATTCGGCCCACGGGCCTTGTGTTTGACAGCTGTGGTCTAGATAGTTCTGTTGAATATTGGTTCATTAGGACTTATTTGGTTAGCAGGTCCTACTAACAAGATAACCCTTTTGAATATCAGCCCAAATACTTTTAATTTGTTTAAAAAAATAATCTCAGCTTAATAATATGAAAATTGAATGACTGCTGTTAAATGTTAGAGGCTATCACTGTACTTACCTGAAAAATCCAGTGCACAAACACCTCTTTGATGTGAACCTTTCAGAAGCGATAGGCATTTTAGAGTTTGAGTATCCCACACATGAATGGCTGCATCTCTCCCAACCTAAATCAGAAAGTCTGTATTATTTATTTAGTTTTAGTATTTATATACCGCTTATAGCCTAAGTGGTTTACATTCTGGTACTCAAGCATTTTCCCCTATCTGTTCCGGTGGGCTTACTACCTAATATACCTGAGGTAATGGGGGATTAAGTGACTTGCCCAGGGTCACAAGGAGCAGCAGGGGATTTGAACCCACAACCTCAGGGTGCTGAGGCTGTAGCTCTAACCACTGCACCACACATGCATGTTTCATCAGGGATCAGTTTACTAATGGCCTTTTTAGTTTACCCTGAAGCTTTTTTCAGCCATTTTCAAACAAGGTTCATTTGTGAGTGTAAGCAGCGACTTTCTAAGCCTGTAAAATTAATTGCAAAGAAAAAGATCCTCTCTTGGACTGGCATGTAAGAAATGTTTTAAATAAATACATAAGTAAAAGAATATGCCAAAGTGATTGCAGCTTTATACTTATTGATTCTGTTTTTGACCATTTAGGATTAGGAGAAATGGCATTCAAGAATTAAAGATAAAAACTCATCAAAATATCATGTGTTAAATATTCAAAGGGAAACAGCAAAAAGCGGAGATGACTGAGGGATAACGATATCATTGGAGCCACACTCTGGTAATAAATTTTATTAATGACCCAACACAGCCATGTTTTGGCAAGTGCCTGCATCAGGGGTCCTAGCATTAAAATAACATTGTATAAATAAATTGTTGCAAAGGGCTTTGTACATTTAAATATAAAACATACATACTCAGTATAAAAACATTATAATTCAAACATAAGCAATACTTTAAAAAGAATAAAAAAGAAAACCATATATCATATTAAAAAAATACTAAATAAACTAAGGGGGGAATTCATGAAAGAATGCCAAGTGAGCAGCCTCACACCCTGACACAGGTACCAAATTTTACAACTCCAAACCTGAACTACTTTTTTCCCTGAACTATAACTGGCTTTCAACCATCACCTTACTACCTCCCCTCATATCACCTAAGTGCCCCAAGTCTGCCAAAACTCCTCACAACAGCCTTCTTCAATTTATAACCTTTACTATTCTACTAACCAATTAACCTTTCCCTTGCAATTCCACTTCCCTTCCCATTCCTCTCATCCAAACTGCATACTACCAACCTATCATCCCCTAACTGAACTCATACACTACCTAACCCTCCTAACCACACACTCCAAAAGAAATGTCCAGTCATCCAGATTTTCCATTATTTGGACTGCTTTCTGCCGAGGTTAGTCTGGATAATTGGGGCCTGATTCTCCAAAGTGCGTCCCGATTTTAGTGGGGATGGGCGGATCCGCTATGCCTAAGGCCTGATTGGTCCAGGCTTCTAGAGCCTGGGCCAATCAGGCCTTAGGCTTCGGCGGGATGGGCCAGGAAGGGGCGGGCCCACCTCATTTCGATGAGGCGGGCCTGCCGGCTGGACGGGCAAGACCCATCTGGCCTTAAGAAAAGGTTAGTTTGGTGGGGTGGAGGTTTGGGGGCTGTTAGCGCCGGGGGGGTGCGGATTGGGCACCCTCCTGCCAGCGATCGATATTGTCGGGGGGGCATCTTCTGGCAGGAGGGTTTGGGCACCCTCCTGCCAGCGATCGGTAGTGTCGGGGTGGGAGGGAGATCAGTAATGTCGGGGGGGGGGGCGGTTGGTAGTGTCGGGGCGGGGCATCTTCTGGCAGGAGGGTTTGGGCACCCTCCTGCCAGCGATTGGACAGGGGGCCGCAGCCCGCTATACTTATAGCGGCAGAGAGATCCCTTGCCGCGATAAGTGTAGCGGGCCGTGTTTAATCTAACCCGATTCTCTAACCAGCGTCTGTAACATGGACGCCGGTTACAGAATCGGGGTTTAGTGTAGACCGATTCTGAATAGGACACCTCTCCCGGGCGTCCTATACAGAATCAGGGCCTTGGTGTCCTATCAAATAGTACAGATATAAAAAAAAATTATTATACTATCAGCTATAAATGTTTCTCTATATTATTGATAGTATAATGAAAATGTTATAGAACTTTTTTTCTTAATGAGATTATGTATATATTATATTTAAATGTATAAAGTTCATTTTAAATAATTTATTTATACAATGCTATTTTAATGTTAAAACACAGCCATGCTGGGTCAATAATCAAATTTATAACCAGAGTATGGCTCCAGTGACATAATTATCCCCATGGCATCTCCATATTTTTGCTGTTTCCATTTTCTGCAGCATGTTTTTTGGTTTTCTCTTGTCTCTTTTCTCAAAATTCAAAGTGGCCAGCCAGTACCTAAAGCACCAATGAAAATCATTACTCTTATACTCAGTGGCACTCTCCATTTAATTAGTGGCATGAATATGTACATGACTGGGATCTGTGCCTAGGTGGATCCTAGGCAAAGAAGCATCTTGGGCAAGCTTATCATAATACAACAATATTATATAACTACCATAATCAGGGTCCTATGTGGTTCTGCTTATAGAAAAAAAAATAGCAGATAAAAGGTAACATAGTAAATGACAGCAGAAAAAGACCTGAATAGTCCATCCAATCTGTCCAATAGGTACATGCATTATAAATTCATGATTAATTTAAATTGTCTCTTTTCTTTGATATTTCTGGATCATAGACCACAGAAGTATGCCTTGTACTGTCCTTGGGTTCTAACTACTAGAATTGCCGTTGAAGCTCTCTCCAGCATATCCAAATCATTCCAAATTACTGGAGTTCCCATCAAAGCCCTCCTCAGCCCATCCCAAAACAAATAGTCATATACAGAACATAGACCGTGCAAGGCTTCCCAGTTCAGGCCCTAGTTCTTCAATTTATGCCCTTCATTTTCTGATTAGAGATCCTCTGTGTTCATTCTACACTTTTTTGAATTTCATCACTATTTTGCTGTCCACCACCTCTCTCAGGAGGGCATTCCAAGCATCACCACCATCTCCATGAAAAATTTTTTTTCCTAATATTACTCTTAAGTTTACAACCCCACTACCTCAATTTATGCTCTCTAGTTTTACCATATTCCCTTCCTGGAAAAAAATTTGGTTCTCTATTAATACTTTTTAAGCATTTAAACATCCTTATCATCTCTCTCCTGTCCCTTAGAGTATACATATTCAGATCTTCCAGTCTCTTTTTGTACATCTTTTGGCTCAAACCCCTTACCATTTTTGTTGCCTTTCTTTGTTTTCTTATATCCTTAGCCATATACGGGCTCCAAAATTGAAAACAGTATTCTCTAGTGGATGAACATCAAGTAATTGGAAGAAACCTTGGAAAACAAGGAAGCATGGCGAGGACTGGCCTACAGAGTATCCAAGGGTCAGACACGACTGAATGGTTAGTAGTAATATTCCTAATAGGGCCTCATCAATGGCTTGTACAGGGGCATCAATACTTCCTTTCTCTATACAGCCCAGCAGCCTTCTAGCTACAGCCACCGCCTTGTCATACTGTTTCTTCACCTTCAGATCTTCAGACACTATCACCCCAAAGTCCCTCACCCCATCCATGCATATCAGCCCGTTACCTCCCAGCACATATGGCTCTCTCGGATTTCTACTCCCAAATTCATCACTCTGCACTTCTTTGCATTGAATTTTAGTTGCCAGACATTAGACCATTCTTCTAACTTTTGCAGATCCTTTTTCAGGTTTTCTACTCCCTCTGGAGTGTCCACTGTGTTACAAATCTTGGTATCGTCCACAAAAAGGCAAACCTTACCTTCTAACCCTTCAGCAATGCTGCTTACAAACATATCGAACAGACTTGGCCCCAGCACTGATCCTTGAGGTACTCCACTACTCACCTTTCTTTCCTCTGAGTGAATTCTATGAACTACCACACTATGGAGTCTGTCCATCAGCCAGTTTCTAATCAAGTTCACCACTTTGAACCCTAACTTCAGCCCATCAATTTTATTCAAGAGTCTGCTATGAGACATCGTGTCAAAGGTTTTGCTGAAATCTAAATATATTACATCTAGCCCATGTCCTTGATCCAATTCTCTGGTTGCCCAGTCAAATAATTCAATCAGATTCATTCGGAACAATTTACTTTTAGTAAAACCATGTTTCCTCTGATCTTAGAAACATAGAAACATAGAAAAATGACGGCAGAAAAGGGCCAAAGCCCATCAAGTCTGCCCACTCTAGTGACCCTTCTCCTTGAGTTTGCTCACCATCCCCTGCCCATTACCTCATTAGAGATCCCACATGAATATCCCATTTATTTTTGAAATCTGCCACGCTGTTGGCCTCAATCACCTGCCGTGGGAGTTCATTCCAATGATCGACCACCCTCTCAGTGAAGAAATACTTTCTGGAGTCACCATGAAATTTCCCTCCCCTGATTTTCAGTGGATGCCCTCTGGTGGACGAAGGTCCCATATCCTCTTCCACCTCGATACGACCCGTGATATATTTAAATGTCTCAATCATGTCCCCTCTCTCTCTTTGTTCTTCAAGTGAGTACAGCTGCAATTTATTCAGCCTTACTTCATACGGAAGATCCTTGAGCCCCGAGACCATCCTGGTGGCCATCCGCTGAACCGACTCAATCTTGTAACCCATTAGAATCTAGGAAATCCACTTTCCTTCCTTCAGTAACACTTCCATTATTTTTCCAATAACCAAAATGAGACTTAGCTGCCTGTAGTTTTCCACTTCATCTCTAAGACCTCTTTTCTGAGGAGAGACCACATCTGCTCTTCTCCAATACCAGTAAACCACTCCCATCTCCAACGATTTATTGAACAAATCTTTAAGAAGACCTGTCAGAACTTCTCTGAGCTCCCTCAATATCCTGGGATGGATCCTATCCAGTCCCATTGCTTTGGCCACCTTTACTTTTTCAAGTTGTTCACAAACACTTTCTTCCATGAATAGCATGATATCCACTCCATTCTCATGTATAACCTTGCTAGCCAAATCATGGTTCTTCTCCAGGATTTCCTTCAGTGAAAACAGATGTACATAGTGCCCATAAAAACACTCCTTGATTTTAAATGGTTACAAAATCAAAACTTATTGGAATATGTTTATAAACAAGATGACAGCAAATGCAAGTCCTAAAAAGTACAGTTAGCAAGATCTTACACAATCACTTGCACTTTCATGCTTATAAGCTGCAATTGGTGCAGAAGTTACAACTTCAGAAGATACAATGAGACAAAATGACCAGGTGTTCCTCAAGTGGCCCCCGAGATCACCAGGTATTATTGTTTGTGACTTTTTCCTTTGGGGGTACCTACCTCCCCTACCCAAAACTATGGATGATCTGCAGGAACGCATCACTGAAGCTATAAATGCGATCACACCAGATATGCTTCGAAGATTCTGGTCCGAGCTCGATTATAGTATCAATGTTTTCCGAGTAACAGGTGGGGCGCACATCAAGTGCATGTAATCAACAGATACCATATGAAACTGTGAGTTGATGAAACTAGCCTCAAAGGTGAAAGAATATTCCAATAAATTTTAGTTTTGTAATAATTTAAAACCAAGGAGTGCTTTGTGGGCACCCTGTATTTGTTTAGCACATTTGTTTTTTTCTCATCACTTTCCACATAGTGGTTCATATCTTCTTTCAGTCTCACAATTCCATTTTTTGTCTTCCTCATGTCACTAATATACCTGAAAAAAATTTTGTCTCCCTTTTTTACATTTATACCCATTTGCTCTTCTGCTGTTACCAGGTGTATCTCTCTTTTGGCTTCTTTCGGTTTTATCTGGTATTTCTTTCTGTACTCTTCTTCTTGAAGTTTTTTTTATATTTCAGGAACACAAACTCTTTTGCCTTTATTTTCTTTGTCACTAGTTTGGAGAATCATATCAGTTTCCTTTTTCTCTTGTTTTTATTTATTTTCCTTACATAAAGGTTGGTGGCCATTTTTTTATTGCTCCTTTCAACTTGGACTACCGTTTTTCCACTTCTCTTATGTCCTCCATCCTATCAGCTCTTTCTTCAGGTACTCCCCCATGCTACTAAAGTCTGCATGTTTGAAATCCAGGACTTGGAGGTTTGTGTGGCCGCCCTCACTTTAGCTGTTATATCAAACCAAACCATTTGATGATCGCTACTTCCTAGGTGAGCACTCACTTGGACATTAGAGATACACTCCCCATTAGTAAGCACCAGATCCAGTATTGCTTTTTCCCTTGTGGGTTCCATCACCATTTATTGGAGCAGAGCCCCTTGAAAGGCATCTACAATCTCTCTACTTCTTTGTGAATCTGCAGATGGAACTTTCCAGTCCATATCTGGCAGGTCGAAATCACTGAATAGCAGCAACTCTCCTTTCTTTCCCAATTTTTTATTTTTATTTTTTGCAAAGTTTGCAACTAAAGGAGGACAACGACTTCAGTATAGAATCCTATGTCTTTGAAACATTAAATGATTATAGCCCAGTATGTTTACATCCCATCCAAGGGAATCAGCAAACCATGGCCCTGTGATAGCAACAATATCCAAGTTTGCCTCTAACATCAGGGCTTGCAGATAATGAACTTTGTTGCTTAGAGTGTGAGCATTTGTGGTCATTGCTTTCCAGTTATCTTTCCATGGTAATCTCATATTTTTGTATAGGTTTTTGTTTAGTTTCACTTCCTGTTGCATTGTTAAAAAGTAAGTTGCTAAGATTGTTGTTCAAATTGCTATCTTTACTACATCACATCTTGTATTTTTCTGGGGATGGCCACTATAATTGTCCTGCTTATATATGCCACCCCCACCTTCTAGTTTAAATGCCTAGAAACATATTGCCTGAATTCCTTAGCATGGATTCTTTTTCCTGCTATAGTCTCTCGTCTTTCCATGTATTACCTCATCCTTCTATGTACCTAAAGTTTTCTTAATGACACCATGCTTTGAGCCACTTATAGAAGTTCTCTGTATTTTGTACTCTTTCCTCTCCCTTTCCATAAGTGGGCAGTACTTCAAAAAGATCTACAATCTTTACAAAAGGTTTTAAGCCCTCTCCCAGCTCCCAAAAAGCTTTCTGTGCTGCAAGTGGGGAATTGTTAGGCAGGTCACTTGTTCCCAGATAGATAACAACATCAGTGTTAGAATTCTTAAATTTATTCCCTAAGTATAGTCAGTATTTGCCTGGTATTGCTGGTAGCCAAGGATCCTGGGGCTCCTTGACTTGTGTTCCATGGTTAATGCCTCTGCTGATGGAATCCTTTGCTGATGGAATCCCCTAGCAGAAATAGTTTTCTGTTTTAAGCTTTTTTTTTTTTTTTTTTTGCTTTGGGTGTGCTTTTCCTTTCGAGTTACCTTCACTGGTTCTAGTTCTACCTCAATTCTTTTTTCTTGGGCATCACAATGCTCTAATGGAGCAAAAGAGTTCTGTAGGGGTGCTGCTCATCAACTCTTCTTGTCAACTGCAGGATAGGGAGAAAAGACAGTGGTGGCTCTAGTCCCCATTTCTTTCTATCAGAAGCTGACTTACAAAGTATAAAAAATAATTACCTTGGAAGCCATTGAGTTAACCCGAGGAGGCCCCTTCTAAACACTTAGACCTTAGGCATATACCTAATTTGTTTGTGCTTTAGAACATAAGAATTGCCGCTGCTGGGTCAGACCAGTGGTCCGTCTTGAATCCCTAGAGGGTGTTTTCCTCTATAACAGCCTCCGGAAGAACATTCCATTTTTCTACCACTCTCTGGATGAAGAAGAACTTCCTTACGTTTGTACGGAATCTATCCCCTTTTAACTTTAGAGAGTGCCCTCTCGTTCTCTCCACCTTGGAGAAGGTGAACAACCTGTCTTTATCTACTAAGTCTATTCCCTTCATTATCTTGAACGTTTCGATCATGTTCCCTCTCAGTCTCCTCTTTTCAAGGGAGAAGAGGCCCAGTTTCTCTAACCTCTCACTGTATGGCATCTCCTCCAGCCCCTTAACCATTTTGGTCGCACTTCTCTGGACCCTTTCGAGGAGCACTGTGTCCTTTGTCACCACCTATGCTTTGGCCGAGCGGTTTTAGGTAGCCAGGCAGCAACATATGCTCCACTACTGGCGCGAGCCCCCTTTGAAGTAGGGGAAACCTTTCCACTGGGATACCTGGATTTGCTCACTAGCACAACTTCTGTGTGGGTTCCTAAGGAAAACCAACAGTCCGGAGGGTTCAAGATGAAATACTGAGCTTTTATTAAAGCCTTGCTCACAGCATTCCCATGCCCACCAGGTACTTTCGGTGGCATGAATTTACATTCACAGGAATACAAAAGAACTTTCTCAAAACAAAAAAAGATAAACTTCTTTGCTCTGGACTTTAGCACAGCATACTACATAGTCCCAACAGTCCTCTTCACCACAGTTAGATATTGGCTTAAGTCATTTGCTATTAGAGCAACAGCTCTGCCAGTTTATTCTTGTTCAGTGCAACTGGCTACCTGAACTTATGCAGTAAGGCTAACCTGAGTTTTCACAGTGCAACGGAGCAATCTTCACTTCAGCGTTCTCCCTCACGACTGCTCAAGCAGGCAGCCTTAATTACTTTACACAGAACTGCAGCTGTGAACAGGCACGGAGGTTTGGTAACCTGACACCACAGTTCTTCAGCTGTTCTTCCTGCTCGGTGTTGTTTAGCTATGCTGAGATACACTCAAGCACTGATATCTGCACTGGTGCTTTACTCGGACAGTAAACTTTGCCCCTTGTAATCTTAAAGTCTCTGTCCTGAACATGCATTCACCTCTCAAAGCAAGCCATGGAGGAACAATAAGGTAAAAACAAAAGCATTCCCTTAAAACTCACAGGGTTATGCTGTCTCCATGGATTCAGGTTGGCATTCACCTGGAGCATTACTTTCCTCTGTTAACATGGGCTCAATACCACTGGGTTCAAGGGCAGAGTTCACCACTGGCTCTTCTATCATATCCCAGTCAGACTCAATCCCCGACCTGGCTGTTCCTCAGGTAGGGCAGCCTCATGCTGGACTCTCTGTCCCTGCACAGCTTGTCTTCCCGGGACTCTCCAGCCCAGCCCCTCCTCCGTCCTCCTTAGCTCTCTACAGAGCCTCGGTTTAAGCTGTAGGAAGAAACCACTCCCCTGTAGCTGCAGGGGGGAGAGTTTCCTTCCCTCTGCTGGCGTACCATGGCCCTGTACAGCGGCTTAACCCTCTCTGATCTGTTCGTGATCCCCTTCTTAATCATTCCTAGCATTCTGTTCGCCCTCTTCGCCGCCGCCACACATTGCACAGATGGCTTCATCGACTTGTCGACCAGTACTCCCAAGTCTCTTTCTGGGGGGTCTCTCCAAGTACCGCACCGGACATCCTTAATTCTGCTCTATATTGAAACTTATACGGGGTGTAGTTTGGACAGAATGAAGGTGGAGGTTGCAATGTAGATATATATGTATTTTATAAATTATACATATACATACATGGGACCCAATAATCTGACCTTGGGAAGCAGCCCAGCTACCTCCCACAGTCCACAGCAAATCTGGATATTCAATGCCAGGGCTGTATTGGGCCACTAACATTGAATATTCAGGTTTAATTTCACTACCTTGAACTTAGCCAGTTAAGCTGATATTTAGTGGCTGGTTGGCTAAGGAAAAATGGTGAAAGATAGAATTGCTTTTTAGGTGGGTCTATCTAGTCGCTAGTCTTAACCAGCCAGCTGCTGAGTACTGGCGGTGACTGGCTATGTTGTGAGACACAGCCTGTCACGGCCAATCCATCGAGCCAGATAGTCAGCAAAAGACAGCCAGGTGTCTCCTACTCAGTATCAGCAGATACCCAACAGCTAAGTGGTACTTAGCTGACAGGAAGCAAATCTACAGCTGAGTAAATACTGCTGAATATCAAGAGGAGAACATACACACAGAGTGCCGGTTACATAAAAAAATACAGTAAAATACAGTTTTCTTAAAGGGAAACAACCCTTCAGACCAGCACTACCTCAGGATTTTTTTTTTTTTTTTTTTTACAGAACAGACTCCACAGGCTCTCGAAGCAATATGCCTTGCTTGACTTAGGGGGCAAGGCTTACTGCTGAGGCTCCTCTAAAAAAATGTGGGGAGGTGGAGGAAGTGGGGGGAGGGACCCCGCTCGTGACCCGCCGGGTTTGACACCCCCGAGGTCGGACGGACCCCCAAACAGGGCCCGACCAAGCTCCGTCCAAAAACAGGGACAATAAACCCCTAAACAAATTCCAACAGCCCTACCAAGAGAGATGGGTACAGATCACTCAACACCTGCTGGAGACTGAAAGAAGACTGAGGGAAATAGAGAAGGGAGGATAGTATATACTGTCCCAAAGTTTTGTTTTCAGTCTCCACCTGCTGGTCATGATTAGATATATACCCATTCGTAAAGTTAACCTCTACTGGTCTGGAGAGTGCTAAAGAATTACAGCTTCTTTAAAGCAGATGTAAATTTGTGCATTGGCATTTGTGCATTATTAGGGCTGAATCTGGAAGACTATTTTATTAAGGCACATAGATGTCTATATTGCTTTTAGAAAATAGCTACTTTATTTGGACTTCTTGCAGGTGTTCTTATAAAAGCAAGCCCTAAATAAAACATTTTTCAGAATGTAAGGCATCTATTAGAAATAATAATAATACATAATATTTAAAGTAGATTTTTTTAAATGATCAGAATGTACAGTCAATAGATAAGAGTCCATTGGCTTGCCCTGCCAAGTGATCTATTCTATTCTGTTCATGTTGGTTAGAAGAAATTTTCACCTGCCCAGTGGCTACGTAGTCTTTCACTGGATGAATGGCTAGGCTGAGGATGTCATCGTCATGACCAAGATAAAATCTTTGAGAATGCTGCTGCCTGTTGTACACCACACCTGCTGCAGCAATATGGTAGACCACTTCACCAGTCTGCGTGTAGAATAAATTATTTCGACAATCATATCCTCTGTATCTGAAATAAATATAATTTGAAAACTGAATAATTATAAAAAGCCTTCTGTTCTCAGAAGTGGCAGCCAGTAGTTAATAAAGCTGATAGTAAAACCTTGTGTCTATATTAGCAGTTACTCTTTCTCCCAGCCTTATTGAAGGAGCAGCACCAACTCATCTCTACCTCACCAGGCTCCAATCTTGATTACAGAAGCTTCTCTCTCCCCAAACTCTACTCCTAGCAGCAGTAACTCTTTTCTCTTCTCAGATCATACTCCACCTGGCAATAGCTTCCCTTCCTGCCAAGCTTTGCTCCTGATTAGAGCACTTCTTCTTTCCCCTGACCCTATCAGCATCAATAATCCATTCTTACCCCTGTGTCCTATTCCTAGTAGCAATAATTATTTTTCCTCCACGCTAGATCCCAAATCCACTTACACTAGTTCCTCACTCCTTAACCCCTACACCAAAGCTCATCAGTTTGTGGAATGAGAAATGGTTGAAAGACAGAAAACAGAGAGTGGATTTAAACGGTCAATATTCTCAAAAGAGAAGGGTAAATAGTTGGGTTTCCCAGGGGTCTGTGCTGGGACCGCTGCGTTTTAACATATTTATCAATGGTCTAGAAGAACTGGGATCGCCTTAACTTTAATTTGTGGTGGGCAAATCTATGATTTGAAACAAACTGGAGAAAATATTTCTTCACATAACGTGTAATTAAACTCTGGAATTCATTGCCAGAGAATGTGGTGAAATCAGTTAGCTTAGTGGGGTTTAAATTGGTTTGGATAATTTCTTACAAGAGACGTCCATAGGCCATTATTGAGATGGCTTGGGGAAGTCTACTGCTTATTCCAAGGATAAGCAGCATAAAATCTGTTTTACTACTTGGAATCTTGCTAGGTATTTGGGACCTGGGTTGGCCACTATTGGAAACAGGATACAGGGCTTGATGGACCTTTGGTCTGTCCCAGTATGGCAATTATTATGTTCTTATGTGGGCATGACCCACTGATTGCAGCTAAATGAAATTATGTGCAGAATAATGATGCTCCACTGAAGAACCCACCAAGCTTGCAACCCAAACATGGGTTTTATGACCCCCCCCCCCAATTTGGGTCCAAACACACAGTTAAGAAAGCTCTGCCCTAAACCTAACAGAAAGTTTCCTGGAGGGAATTTAATGTATACATGCTGAGATTCTTCCTTTCATGAGCCACTGTAGGGTTCCTCAGGCCTTGAAAACAGGAAGGACTTTAGAGAAGCACATGGGTTACCAAGGCCCCATCCATAAAGGAATATAAAATAGGCCTGGGGTGTGCAACAGGAATGTGGAAAGAAAAAAACAGAGTGAAGGAGTGGCCTAGTGGTTGGGCTGCAATCTCAGCACCCTGAGGTTGCAGGTTCAAGCCTAGTGCTGCTCCTTGTGACCCTGATCAAGACACTTAACACTCCATAGCCCCAGGTACGTTAGTCAGATTGTGAGCCCACCTGAATGTAAACTGTTTAGGTTATAAGCAATGTACAAATACTAAAAAATAAATTTAAAAAAGGTGCAATGACTGCGATGGGAGAGAGTCGTGGCTGAGGCCAGAAGGAAAACTTTTACTGATGGGGAGGGAATGATTTACCTCAGAAAGGGAGCTTTCTCAGGTATAGCTGGGGCAATTGAGGTCATGGGAGATTTTCTAAGAGGGGCTGTATGGGTGATCAACATTAAGGGGCGATAGTGATTGAGGCCAATAAGAAGGGGTTGCTTTGTAGGGACGATAGGGCTATACACCCTGTGGCATTTGTTTATGTATTATCCCATGTTGTGCTTTTCACCTGTAGCAACATTTGCTTGAGTGAGGGACTAACTGGACCTATTTTAGTGACTTCATCAATCATGCTGATGAATGAACTACAGAACTCATCTCCAAAGGGATGTACAGAAAAATGTTTGGGTCACACACTATATGCAAACAATATAGTTCTACATATTTGTCTTATTTTATCTATATTCTGCTTTTATATATAAAAGACTACCTTTAATATAAGACTGTTGTATTTGTATGAGTTGATCAGTCAAGGATAATGGCAAAGGGAAAAGCATCTACATATTTATAAATAAAATATAAACCTAGTAACAACTCAATATTCAGATGCCTTTCCCTAGATCATTATACATTTTTCCCTCTCAAATTATCAATAAATCAAAATATATATATATATTTTTTGATTTATTGATAATTTGAGAGCTAATATGAAAGCTAATAGATTTATAAAGAAAGAATTACATTCGCTCCTGATTGAAAAAAGCAGTGAAATTTAAGATCATGCTGCTGACACACAAAATCATTCAGAACCGCAATATCTAGCAAACTGAATACATAATCATAAACCAACTCATGCCCTATGCTCGAACCTAGAATACCTACTGGAAATACCCTCCTTCAGAGACATCAAATACAAATGCATCAGGAAAAAAATGTTCTCGGTGATAGCTCCAATGTGGTGGAAATCCCTTCCACGTGAATTTAAACTAGAAAAGGACACCAAAGGGTTCAAGAAAGGAATAAAGACAATACTCTTCACAGAAAACTTTAGCAAATAAAGAAACAATTAGGGAGAATAGCAACATGAAGGAAACGAATACAAAGAAAGATGAATATATGATACACAAAAACTATAATAATAGTATATGTACATAGATGGTATAAATAGGTAAGATATACATATATTTAACTCATGTAATGTAACAACTTTACTGAAGCTCAGGCAAACTGCTCTGAATTGACTCCCTAATCATTAGTAACGGTATAGAAGCTTCCAATAAATATGGTTAAATTAGGTCTTACCTGCCAATTTTCTTTCTTTGAGTCCCTCAGACCATTCCAGATGCTCTCCTGCCAACAGGTGGAGACTGAGAACTACCGAACTATAACGTCAATGTATATAGCATTCTGTGTTACTAAAACCCTGTTTTTGTATTTGTAAATCATATGGATCACGATATTGCGATCAAATCAAATTTTAAATAAACTTGAAACTTGATTCAGCCAGTGTTTTCTTAACAAAGCAGTAGAAAACAAACTCCCCCAAACACCTAAACTTTTACATAAACTCCTAAAGAACACCAATGACAGATGTACTGAAATTTCATAGAAGTCCCCAACAAGGACTTATGAGAGAAAACTAGGGAGCAGAAAAGCAACACTCATGCACCTTCTTCAAACTGCTAAAGAACATACAGTATACAAAGGCATAAAGACAGGTTCTAAAATGATCTGGAGGGACTCAAAGAAAGAAAATTAGCAAGCAACACCTAATTTAACTGTCCTCATCATACTTCCAGACTATTCCAAACACTTAGAATATACTAAAGCAGAATTATTCATGATCCTGTGCTAACCATGGACAACACACTGAACTACAAAGGCTGCACCTTATCTGATTTGTAGTATCTGGCATAGGAATGCAATGAAGCTAAGTAGCTGTCCTACAAATTCCTTGAGGTGGAATCAAACAATGCTCCACCCACAATGATGCCTGTTTTCAAGAAGGGGTTGGACAAGGATGCCCACTATCTCCTTTGCTTTTTGATATCGTTTTAGAACCCTTGTTATTAGCTATAGAACAGGTAAGAGAGATACAGGGTATTCCGCATTCAGATAGAGAATATAAATTATCAGCATATGCGGATGATATTTTACTTTATTTGAGAAATCCGGAAACAACCATTCCAAATTTGCTTGAATTGATTGAAAAATTTGGAAAATTTTCAGGTTATAAAATAAACTGGAATAAATCAGAAGTGCTTCCACTCAATGTACATTGTACATTGTATTTGACTCATTTTCTTTTATTTGGAAAGAAGAAGGATTAAAATACTTAGGAATTTGGATTACAAAAACTATGGATGAGACTATGAAAATTAATGAAAAAAATTTATTACAAAAAGTGTCAGAAATGTGTGAACAATGGAATCCTTTATGCATATCTTGGTGGGGGAGAGTGCAAACTGTAAAAATGATGATATTATCAGTAGTTTGTTACCAAATGGGTATGATACCAATTTTTTTTCAGGGGTCTTTAACAAAAAATTGGATAAGATGTTAACAAAATTTATTTGGCTTGGAAAAAACCCCAGAATTGCTCTAGTATCTTTACAAAGACCAATTGCGGAGGGAGGGGTAAATTTTCCAAATTTTTATAGGTACCATCAAGCCTATATTATGCGTCAGGGTATGTATTGGATCCTCCCAGAGCCCATTGAACATATACCAGATTGGTTCTGGTTAGAATGGAGATTAATGTTTCCTTTACGTCTGAGTCATGTTATCAGTATTCAAATGCCAAGGTTATATAAGGATCACAAAATATTTGTTGATACTTGGAAAACTATAAGATATATAAGTAATCTAACTCCTATTCCAATAACTAAATCAACGACTCAAACAATATGGCTCAATCCAAAGATCAAAGTTGGCGGTTTTAAAATTATCTGGAAACATTGGATGATTGCTGGAATTCGTATTTTAGAGGATGTAATGAATAAAGGTAAACTGCTTGAATTTTCACAATTGCAAAATAAATTCGGTTTGAATAAATCACAATATTTCAGATGGATGCAATTGAAGCAGGCCATTCAGACAGGGTTCTCTGAATGGAAAAACCTTAATAACTATCATAGTATGGAATTCTTATGTTTTCAGATAGACTCCATGGGTCACCAGGCCGCAATGTGGTATAAATTAATATCAGGATTTGTACATAAAAAGAAAAAAAATGGTCTTAGAGATATTTGGAGCATTGAGATTAAGCATCAGATTAATGCATCTCAATGGCCACGACTTTGGTCTTGGAGGTTAAGATGTACATTGTCAGCTTCTATGAGACAAACTTGGTTTTTTATTTTACATAGAGCTTTATGGACCCCTACACGTTTACATAGAATTGATAGCTCTAAGTCTAATAGATGCTGGCATTGTCATCTTGAAGCAGGGACATTAGATCATCTTTTATTCTATTGTCCATTCATATTAATATTTTGGAAATCAATTTGGCCTCAAATTAATAGGATGTTAGAAAATCCGGTAGCCTTGACATATGATACGATTTTGTTTGGTACTGCAATGAGAGCTCGAAGTCAAATTTCATCAAATAACAATAAACTTTTATTTATATTGACTGGAGTAGCAGTTCAACAAATTACACATAACTGGAAAAATTGTGACAGATTAAACTATAATTTTTGGTGGAACTCAGTTTGCCATATATATAAGATGGAGCGTACATTTGCAACACAAAAAGGATATATGGATAAGTTCAAGAAGATTTGGGGACCATTAACAGATTTTTGCATTGACTGATTTTAATTTTTTCCCATAATAAGATAATGGTTAAAGAAGGGAGGGAGGGAAGGGGTAAGGAATTTATTCTCTTTATTATACATTATAAAAAATATATCATAATGAGTGATAGTCTTATGAGAAATTAACGTGATAAAGGGAGGGAAAAGGGTTCATAATTAAATAATAATTGATAAAATCATTACAATATATATGTTATATAAATTCATAAGAAAAATAATATAAAATATGGTTTATATAAAGTACATTATAGAGATATCAAGTGTATTGTTAAGATAATTGTATGGAAAATTTATAACACTTGTTGATATATGAAAAAATCAATAAAAAACTTAAAACAAAAGAAGAATAAGCCTCCAAAAATAAGGGACCAGGTTTACCCACCAAGATGTACACTGAAGCAATCACCTCTTTAATTCAGTATGCCCATGTTTTCCTATGTTATTGGTACCTACATGTACCAAGACAGCTTGCTCCTCCCCAGCACTATCTAAAATCCTAGCTAGGTGATGCGTGAGTTCTGCCACCTTTGCACCAGGCTGGCAAGTGACTAGGTGATCCTTACTACATCAGCCACCCAGTTATCTATATGTCTAATGATCAAATTACCAACTACAACGGCTAATCCAAAATAAACATTTTTTTTTTAATAATAATTCTTTATTCATTTTTCATCTTACAACAAATACATATATATTAAATATGTCAATTATAACATCATTTGAAATTCTTTCATTTATTAGTATATAATAATTTTATCCCATCCCACCCTCCCTTTCATTCTTACATTCAATCAAATGTTTCACATCAATAATCTTTCCTAATGATCTAATCATTTAATAAATTCAAATTCCCCCCTCCCATCCCTTCTACCTTAGATTGTATTTATAATGTAAAATGGCATCTACCCATTGCAATATTTTGTTAATGGTCCCCATATCTCATTAAATTTATTAAAATTCCCTTTTTGTACCGCTGTTGTTCTCTCCATTTTGTAAATATGACATATTGAATTCTACCAGAAATTATAATTAAGTCTATTCCAATTTTTCCAATTACTTGTGATCTATTGTATGGCAACTCCTGTCATAATCATTAAAAGTTTATTATTCTTTGATGAAATTTGGCTCTTTATTCTCATTGCCATACCGAATAAAATCATATCATAGGATAATGCCACATGATTCTCCAATAAACAATTAATTTGGGGCCAAACTGATTTCCAAAAAGTCATAATAAATATAAAAATGTTATTGAATATTCATCAATTGTATTTTAACATGTTGTACACTTTCTATAAAATTTGAAAATTAAAAATATTAATATTAAAGTAATAAAAGGGTGGGGGGAGGGGGAGGGGGAAAATCAAATTTAGACATATAATGTATTAGATATAAAAGTGATAATATATATTTATCAATTGTACTTTAATATTTTGTACACTTTATGTAAAATTTGAAAATAAAAAATAATGGGAAAAAAAAAAAAAGTCATAATAAAAGGACAATAGAATAATAAATGATCTAAAGTCCCTGCTTCAAGATTACAGTAACAGCATCTATTAGATTTAGAGGAATCTAACTTTTGTAATCGAACTGGGGTCCAAAATGCTCTATGTAACAAAAAGAACCAAGTTTGTTTCATAGATGCGGACACTGTACATCTCATCCTCCAAGACCAAATTTGTGGCCACTGAGACGCATTAATTTGATGCTTAATCTCAATACTTCAAATGTCTCTAAGACCTGTCTTTGTTTTTTTATTCATATATCCAAATATCAAATTTATACCATTGTGCGGCTTGGTGTCCCAGGAAGTCTGCCTGAAAGCACCAGAATTCCAAACTATACTGATTATTAAGATTTTTCTATTCAGGGAACCCCTCCTGAATAGCTTGCTTCAGTTGCAACCATCTAAAACTTTGTGATTTATTAAGACCATATTTATGTTGCAACTGTGAAAAATCAAGCAGTTTACCATTTGAAATGACATCACCTAAAATCCGTATACCTGCAATAATCCAATGCTTTCAAACGACTTTAAATCCGCCAATTCGAATCTTGGAGTTTAACCAAATTGTTTGATTTATTGACTTATGAATTGGTATTGGTGTTACATTACTAACAAAGCATAATGTTTTCCATGTATCTATTAATATCCTATTCTTTTTATATATTCTAGGTATCTTAATGCTGAGAACATGACATAAACGTAAAGGGAACATGAGTCGCCATTCCAACCATAGCCAATCTGGAGTATCTTCCATGAGCTCTGGGAGGACCCAATACAAACCCTGGCGTAAAATATAAGCTTGATGATACCTATAAAAATTTGGAAAATTTACCCCACCCTCTGTAATTGGTTTTTGTAAAGATACTAAAGCAATTCTATGCATTTTACCTAGCCAAATAAATTTTGTAAGAATACGATTTAATTTTTTATAAAAGGCCCACAGGCAATATCATCATTTTGATTGTTTGAACTCTCCCCCACCAAGAAAGATGTAAAGGATTCCATTGCTCATACATTTCTGAAACCTTTTTTATCAAATATTTTTCATTCTCTTTCATTGTGTCCTCCAGCGTATTTTTAATCCAAATTCCTAAATATTTTAATCCATCTTCCTTCCATATAAAAGAGAATGAGTTAAACAAGCCCTTTGTACAATGCACATTAAGTGGAAGAATTTCTGATTTACTCCAATTTATCTTATATCCTGAAAATTTTCCAAATTTCTCAATCAATTCAAGCAAGCATTGAATGGTAGTTCCTAGATTTCTCAAATGAAGCAGTATATCATCTGCATATGCAGAGACTTTATATTCCCGATCTGAATAAGGAATACCCTATATCCCCTTAGCTTGTTGAATGGCTAATAACAAGGCTTCTAATACAATATCAAAAAGCAAAGGAGATAATGGACAGCCTTGTCTAACCCCTCTCTGCAAGTTAAAACGCTCTGATACATTATTATTAATATACAATCTTGCAGCAGGGGAGCTATACAATGTTTGAATCATTTGTATAAATCCTGAATCTATGCAAAAACAATCTAATGCCTGATACATGAAAGTCCATTCCACACGATCAAAGGCTTTCTTTGCATCCAAAGATACAGAGGAAGCTGGATCTTTCATGGCTTTTGTTAAATTTAATTTATGAAAAGCCAATCTGGTATTATTAGATGAATGTCTCTTAACAACAAATCCAGTTTGGTGCATATCAATAATAAAAGGGAGATCTTTGGCTAAACGTAAAGCCAATGTTTTAGCCAAAAGTTTTCCATCTACATTGATTAACGAAATAGGCCTGTAGTTTGAAACCAAAGTGGGATCTTTATTTGGTTTTGGCAAAACTATAGTTAATGATTCTGCCATAGTACCTGTAATGCAACCCTTAGTTGAGACTGATATAAATTTAATAAATGAAGTAATAGGGTAATTTGGAATATTTTATAAAACTCAACTGTGAAACCGTCACCACCTGGAGCGGATCCAACTCTAAGAGATTTCAATGCTGTTTCTAATTCTTTTAATGATATAGGCTCTTCTAAACTTTTTTTTATATGTTCAGGAATTTTCGGCCCTTCAATGAGATTCAAAAATTCTAATCCATCCTTTTCTCTACTTTCATAAGGCTCAGAAGAATATAGGTCTTTATAAAAATTTAGAAATTGACTTAAAATATTTTAAATTTGAGTATGTGTATCACCTTTCTCGTCTCTTATTGCCACAATTTTTGTTATTCTTTTCTTTAAGATAATTTGCCAATAATCTTCCCACCTTATTTGAGCTTCCATAATACAGAGTTTGTTGGGAAAACAAGTCTTTCCTTATCAACTTTGAAGATATCTCATTATATTTGCCCTTTGCTTTTAAAAGAGCCTGTAGTGTATTTTGCTCCCACTTATCAATTAGTTTAGATTCCAACTGCTTAATTTCTTTTTCATTTTGTTGAATTATCATCTTGTCACCTTACCTGTTCAACCTTTATGGCAAAGTTATCTTCAGAAAAGCAAATTTGGAAGAAGAGAGAATTGGTTTTAAAGTTGGTGGCTGAAATATAAACAACCTGCGCTATGCAGATTATACAACGCTCATCACCAGCAACAAAGAAGACATGCTGTACCTACTGAGAAAAGTCAAAACCGAAAATGATAACATAGGAATAGAACTGAACATAAGACAGGGAAATACTTTTAAAACCAATTGGAGGAAATATTTTTTCACTCAGAGAATAGTTAAGCTATGGAACGCGTTGCCAGAGGATGTGGTAAGAGCGGATAGCATAGCTGGTTTTAAGAAAGGTTTGGACAAGTTCCTGGAGGAAAAGTCCATAGTCTGTTATTGAGAAAAACACAGGGGAAGCTACTGCTTGCCCTGAATCGGTAGCATGGAATATTGCTACACCTTGGGTTTTGGTCAGGTACTAGTGACCTGCATTGGCCACTGTGAGAATGGGCTACTGGGCTTGATGGACCATTGGTCTGACCCAGTAAGGCTATTCTTATGTTCTTATCATGAATACGGAAAATGATGAAGATTTTGAGCTTGAAGGTGAAAGAAGTTGTAAAGGATTTCAATCTCCTGGACTCTTCCATAAACAAAGAAGCAACTAGCGAGGAAGAAATACTCCACAGAATAGCACTTGGTCGCTCTTCAATGAAGGCTCTTGACAAAGTATTCAAAAGCAAGGAAATAACAATCCAAAAGAAGATCAGAGTTTTCCACACGCTCATTTTCTCAGTAGTCAATTACGGATGTGAAAGCTGGACACTACAGAAACAAAAAGGAAAGTAGATCGACTCATTTGAGCTTTGGTGCTGGAGGAAGATTTTATGCGTGCCAAGGACTACCAGAAGAACTAACAAATCAATTCTGGAAGAGATCAAACCAGCTATGTCACTCGAAGCCCAAATGGTGACGTTACGACTGTCTTATTTTGGTCACACCGTCAGAAGAGAAAGATCATTGGAGAAGGACATGATGTTTTGGAAGATTGAAGGAACCAGGCAAAGAAGGTGACCTGTAATCAGATGGCTGACCAGGGGAGGATGCTGGAGAACTTTAATTGATTAGCACAAAACCAATTTCTTTTTTAGATCTGTAATTCATCAATCGCTAGGACTCAAACATGAGTTGATGGTACCTACCAATCAGCATCATTTATTTTTTGTTCAAAATAACCCTTCTTAAGTTATGTCAATAATTTAACACCTATACCAATACATAAATTGACAAATCAAACTATATGGCTAAACTCCAAGATTCAAACTGGCAGATTTAAGGTCATCTGGAAGCATTGGCTGATAGCAGGAATACGTATTTTGGATGATGTCATTTCAAATGGTAAACTGCTTGATTTTTCACAGTTGCAACATAAATATGGTTTTAATAAATCACAAAGTTTCAGATGGTTGCAACTGAAGCAGGCTATTCAGGCAGGGTTCCCTGAATAGAAAAACCTTAACAATCAATACAGTTTGGAGTTTTTATGCTTTCAGGTGGACTTCCTGGGACACCAGGCCACACAGTGGTATAAATTGATATCTGGATTTGTGAGTAAAAAGCCAAAAATTGGTCTAAGGGATATTTGGAGCATTGAGATTAAGCATCAAATTTCTGCTTCTCAATGGCCACGAATTTGGTCTTGGAGGATGAGATGTACAGTGTCTGCATCTATGAGACAAACTTGTTTTCTTCTCTTGCATAGAGCATTTTGGACCCCAGTTCGATTACAAAAGTTAGATAGCCCTAAGTTTAATAGATGCTGGCATTGTAATCTTGAAGCAGGAACTCTAGATCATTTATTATTCTATTGTCCCTTTATCATGGCCTTTTGGAAATCAATTTGGAGCCTATATTCTAAGACAGGGTATGTATTGGATCCTTCCAGAACTCATGGAAAATGTACAAGATTGGTTATACTTGGAATGGCGGCTCCTGTTTCCTTTGCATTTGTCTCATCTTATTAGTATAAAATTGCCCATGAAATATAAAAATAATAGAATTTTGTTGGATACATGGAAGACCTTACGTTTTGTTAGTAATTTATCACCAGAGCCAATTTCTAAATCATTAAATCAATCCATTTGGGTAAACTCCAAGATCAAAATTGGCGGGTTTAAAATCGTCTGGAAGCAATGGATTATTACAGGCATATGGACTTTAAATGATGTTATTATAAATGGTTAATTGCTTAGTTTTTCACAATTGCAACATAAATTTGGTTTAAATAAGTCACAAAACTTTAAATGGTTGCAATTGAAGCAGGCTATTCAGGAGGGGTTCCTTGAATGGAAAGTTCTTAATTCTCAGTATAGTTTGGAATTCCTATGCTTTCAGGCGGATTTCTTGGGTCACCAAGCCGCACAGTGATATAAATTGTTGTATGGATATTTGAATAAAAAACAAAAAACTGTCCTTAGAGATATTTGGAGCATTGAGCTTGGGCACCAAATTTCTGCCTATCAATGACTACGATTTTGGTCTTGGAGAATAAAAACCACAAGGGCAGCATCTATGAGACAGACTTGTTTTTTTTTTGTTGCATAGAGCTTTTTGAACCCCAGTTCGTTTACAGAAGTTGGATAGCTCTAGGTCCAATAGATGCTGGCATTGTGGTTTAGAAGTTGGGACATTGTACCATTTAATATTTTTCTGTCCCTATATAAACGCCTTTTGGAAGTTAATTTGGTCCCAAATTAATTCATTGTTGGAAAATAATGTTGCCCTTTCATTTGACACTATATTATTTGGTACATCAATGAGATTTAAAAGTCCAATTTCTGCAAATAATAATAAACTTCTATTGATATTGACAGGGATTGCCATTCAGCAGATTACTGGAAATTGGAAAGATTACACTAAACTTAATTATACTTTTTGATGGAATTCAGTATGCCATATATATATATAAAATGGAAAGGGTGCTTGCCATGCAACAAGGAAATTATAAGTTCAAAAAGATTTGGGGGCCATTGATTATTTATTCTAATGATCAGACATCTTAAACACTTTAGTATTAGATAAGATATAGGGGGTGGGATTGTGAAAGGTAATAATTGATAACTGTTTGTTATTAATGTATGGATGGGTGGGATGGGACTCTTTTATATCTATGTATTTGGGGGAATATAAGTAAGATTGTCAAGTGATTAGTTAAAATTTTTCTGATTGTTTATTATACACTTGTTGTAATATTTGAAAATGAATAAAGATTAAAAAAAAAAAAAAGGAAATCAATTTGGAGCCAAATTAATTGTTTATTGGAGAATCCTGTGGCATTATCGTATGATACGATTCTATTTGGTATGTCAATGAGAACACAGAGCCAAATTTCATCAAAAAATAACAGACTTTTATTATGACAGGAGTCGCTATACAACATATCACAAGTAATTGGAAGAATTGGAATAGACTCAATTATAATTTCTGGTGGAATTCATTATGTCACATTTATAAAATGGAAAGAACAATAGCTATACAAAAAGGGAATTATAAGAAATTTGAAGAGATATGGGGGCCATTGACAAAATATTGCAAAGAATAGATACCATTTTACCGCCTGCTCAAGAGGAGGTGGTAGCGGCTGGAAAATTAGTGTGCGTTATTACACGCGTTAAACCGTTAATGCGGCTTCGTAAAAGGAGCCCTAAATATTGTAAAGATTGATTTATTTATGTAAATGAGGAAAACACACACATCCGGGGAGAGGGGGAGGGGGATATGTTTTGGCACTGATTAAGAGGTATGGATAGGTTGTTTACAGATATTTTTATGAGTTGTTGTTCAATTGGGAAAAGGGGTGGGGAAAAATAAGTCTTGTCATTATTTCTATTAAGTTTATTGTGCTGGAATGTTAATATTTTATGTAAATGCATCATCTCTTGTGCACAATTGTAGTTTTGAAAATGAATAAAGAATTTTTTAAAAAAGAGAAGAATATCTTTCACACGGTGTCAGGTCAAAAGCGCGCCGGGACAAAGGCGCGCCCAGACAATTGAGTGCAGTGCGGAGGTGCACGCCGCTGAAAATAGCTGTTTTTAGGGCTTCGACAGGGGGGGTGGGGGGGGGAACCCCCCCACTTTACTTAATAGAGATTGCGCCGCATTGTGGGGGGTGTTGTGGGTGGTTTGGGGGGTTGTAACCCCCACATTTTACTGAAAACTTCACTTTTTCCCTGTTTTTAGGGAAAAAGTTAAGTTTACAGTAAAATGTGGAGGGTTACAACCCCCCAAACTCCCCATAACGCCAGCGCGATATCTATTAAGTAAAGTGGGGGGGGGGTTCCCCAACAAACACCCCCCCCCCGTTGGAGCCCCTAAAAACAGTAATTTTGAGCGGCGCACGCATCCGCGCTGCGCTCAATTGTCCGGGCACGCCTTTGTCTTTCGCGCCGTTGTCTATGAACCCTTTCACACAGTTGACTGGTCTGGGATATCAAAGTTTAAAAAGCCTGTGTATTCTTACAGTATATTGAAAGTAATAGCTATGAAAAACTAAAATGTATTCCAATTAGACATAAAAGTACATAATTCACTGGCTTTAGAAAACTAATAAAAAATTATTTCTATATAAATCTGCTTACACAAAGAAGGAAACTATCAAGCTTTATTTTTAGTTACCCATGAACAAACTGCAGTTTTAAACTCTCCTCTGGTGCCTTTTCTTTTTTAAGTGAGGGTACCAAATGATTTTTTTCTTTACTTTGTTGTTTCAGCTGAGGTAGATCTTCTTTGTAAACCTAAAAAAATAATAGCCATATTTAAGAAGAACCATACTTACAGAAGGTATTCAACATATGACTGATGCCTTGGGAGATATGAAATTTTTATTTGTAGTTAGGCATACCTGCATTTAGATGCCTATTGATGTGCATACAGTAAATTCAGAACAGATGCCACATACATATACACTTGCTCTAAGCACTATTCTGTAAGCTGATGCATAAGCGGCATAACATGCAATTGAAAAAAGGGGAACCACCTTTTAGCGCCCTCTGTGTGTCTGTCATCATTAGATTTTAAGCTCTTCTGAGCAGGGACCATCTCTTTCATATACAATGTACAGCGCTGCATACACCTGGTAGCACTATAGAAATAATAAGTTGTTGTACATGTGGAAGGAGCATGGGTGAAATGTGGGAATGTCACCCTCAACATGCACATCTTACAAACTCAGATGCATGGGTTGATTGATTGATCCAAGCATGCCCAGCTACACCTCCCCTTAACTTAGAATAACTGAGCATGCTTTCTTTTTGGCTCATCATGAGGATTTGTACTAGTATTCTGCAAAGGCATATATTTAGGCAAGATGAAACCTGTCACCACTCATTCTTATCTGTGGACAAAGTAAGCTTTCTTGCCTTGGGTTTCAGAGCAGTGCATTCTTCCCCTACCCCAGGCTTTAAAGGGGGCCTACAAGTTCATTTTCCTTTAGCCTAGCTAAAGCAGGAGGACCTTTTCTCCTTGGCCTTCATGGCTGTCCTAGGACAAGGACCCTTGAAGCTTCTGGCTCTGAATCCTTGTCACAAGCTTTATGAATAACCAAGGCCAAGACAAACACCATGACCTATCCAGGGGCAATAAAATAATTGGTAGCTCATGAAACACAAAGCATTCAGTCTAGGAGTTTGACAATCAGATAGCCATGGCCCAATAAAATAGGCCAGTTCTGGCTGTGTCTCCTATCAAGTCCCTAAGTTTATCAAGCATGTTACAAATCAAGCATACATTTTAAAGAGAATACAAGGCATAGGGAGGGTTTCAAAAGGGCAACCAGCAACCAGCACAGACATCTGGCTTAAAATTTAGTAACTATGCAATCCCTATTCAAGCTCCACTCCAGCCCATTCAAATCTATCCAGTCATGATAGAGCAGAGACTGTAGAAATCTGTCATTACTAACTTTGCTTCCCAATTACTGGCTTTGCCTTCTATGTCACAAAGTTTGTTTGGATCCATTCTCTTTCTATCCCAAGCTTTTTTGAATTCTATTATCATTTTTCAAGCTTTACCACATCCCTCTGGAGGGCATTCCAGGGCATTTTCCCCCACCCTCTACCAACCTCGCCATGAAAACATACATCTTGACGATTACTAAGTCAGCCCTTTGCAACCTCAATTCATGTCCTCTAGTTCTACTGCCTTACAGATTGGAATGTTTGCTTATTCATTAATCCTTTCAAATATTTGAATATCTAGAATCATATCACCACCTATCTCTCCTTTCTTCCAGGATATACATCTTATGGTCCTCAAGTCTTTCCTCACAAGTCTTTCTCTGAACCACTTCAAGTCTTTTATGTCCTTAGAAATATAAGGACCTCCAGGACCTCCAAAATTGAACACAATACTTCAAGTGGGGCCTCATCAATGACTTGTACCAACACTTCCTTTCTTCCGTTGGTTATACCTTGCTCTATGCAGCCTAGCATCTTCTGGCCATGGCTACCGTTTTGTCACATTGTTTTATCACCTTGGGATCCTCACACACCATCACCCCAAGGTTCCTCTCCTGAGTTGTGCCAATCAATCTTTCACCTCTTATATCTCATTTGGATTTCTGCATCCCAAGTGCATCATCCTGCATTAAATTTAACCTGCCAGAACTTTGATCATTCTTCTAAGTTTTGGAGATCTCTTCTCATGGTTTCTACTCTCTCTAGGCTATTCACTCTGTTGGCAATCTTTCTGTCATCTACAAAAGGGAAACTTTTCCTTCTAACCTTTCAACACTGTATTTCATGAATATATTAAACAGAACAGGCCCTAGTACTGACCCTCAAGATACTCCATTACTTACCTTCCTTTCCTCTGAGCGAATTCCATTTACTATCACCCTCTATAGCCTGTCAAACAACTAATTTCCAATCCAGTTCACCACTTTGGGTCCTACATTCAGCCCTCTCAGCTTATTCATGAGTCTTCTGTAAGAAACCATATCAAACTCTGCTGAAATCCAAGTAGATTACATCTAGCACGTATCCTTTATCCAGTTCTTTGGTTACCCCGTCAAAGAAGTCAATCAGATTTGATTGGCAGGATTTTCCTTTGGTAAAACCATGATGCCTCTGATTCTGCAACCCATTGGATTCTAGAAAGTTAACTACCTCTTCCTTCAGAAGCAACACCATTATTTTTCCTAATACTGAAGTGAGGGATACCGCCCTTAGTTTCCCACTTCTTCTCTGTCCCCACTTTTATGAAGAGGGTCCATATCCACTCATTTCAAATTCCACAGAACCTCATCTGTCTCTATAGATCTATTAAATGAATTCTTAAGAGTCCCACCAGGATTTCTCTGAGCTTCCTCAGTATTCTAGGATGTATCCCACACAGACTCAAAGCTTTGTACACTTACAGATTTTCAAATCGCTAATAAACACCTTCTTTCATGAATAGTGCAATATCAACTCCATTTCCAGATATATCCTTCACAGCCAACTGTGGTTCTTCTCCAGGCTTTTCTCTGTGAACACTGAAGTGCAGTATTTGTTTAGCACATTTGCTTTATCCCTGTCTCTCCACATTGCTTACAATTCCATTCCTAGCCTTTCTCCTTTCCCCAATATATTGAAAAAGGTCTTGTCACTTCTCTTTACATTTTTAGCCATTTTTTTATTCCATTGTGTGCTTGTTAGCCATATTGCTCCATTTGCTTCTTTGAGTTTAATCCAGTAATATGATTTTTTTGTTACAGTCTTCTATATTTCTTGAACACAGTCTCTTTTGCCCTTATTTTTTTGGGCAACCTTTAGAGAACCATATCAGCTTCCTGTTTCTCTTGGTTTTGTTTATATCAGCTTTTAGCTTGGATCACTGCTCTTCCACTTCAATGCCTGCCCATGCTGTCAGCTCATTATTTAGATACTCCTTCATTTCACAAAAACCAGCATGTCTGAAATCCGGTACTTAAGGGTTTTGTGTGTCTGCACCCTGCCTTTGCTCTTACTTGTATATCAAACCATATTATGTGATGGTCACTATTGCCTAGGTGGGCATGCACCCAAACATTAGAAACAGTTCCTCCATTTCTAAGCATTAGAACTAACATCATCCCTTCTCTGGTGGGTTCCATCATCATTTGACAGAGAAGGCACTTTGACAGGCATCTACAATCTTTCTGTTTTTTATGATTCTGCCAACAAGACATTCCAATCCACATCAGGCAAGTTTTACCCCCTCTTCTATTAAACTGTGCTAGCAGTTTTTAGCGCAGAGAGCCACGTTGAATGGCCCACACTGCTCCCGACACTCACTGAGTTCTTATGATCATCGGGAGCAGCGCGGGCCATTCAGCGCGGCTCACTGCGCTAAAAACTGCTAGCACAGTTTAATAGAAGAGGACCTTAGTTTCAAACATAATCTTTTTCTGTGCCACACACTATAAAGTCCCAGGAGAACAGGCGATACCAACTTCCCAAAAACTCAGAAAGTAGTAGGCAAACAGCGAAGGAGACTCTGGTGTCCAATCACATTTATTATATATCAAGACTCAACACGATCGTGTTTCGGCCCTCAAATGGGCCTGCTTCAGGAGTCTAAATAAACATATATATAAAAAAAATATATAAAAATGAACATAAACAACTTTCATTTTGAAAAACATTCCAAGAAAAGTTATAAAAAAACTTTTGTAATAATAATAATTTATTTTCTTATACACAGCCCAATCGGAAGTTCCAGCCAGTTCACAGCAAGAGAACTGAGACATATCAGCGAAGACACAAAATACAGTAGAATTCAGTGAAATACAATATGATGCAGTACAATGTAATATAATATAAAATCATGGCATAAATTTATCAAACAAATAGGTTTTTATCGATTTTCTGAACTCAAGGTAAGATTGGGATTGGGCAACTCAAGGTAAGATTGGGATTGGGCAAATAAAGACACTAGAAGTAACAACTCTAAACCAGTATAAATGAACCAGGTATTAAAGTTCCTGTTATCCAAGGGCAAGGCCCACATAATTTCAAAAGATCATATACATTAAAATTGGGTTAATCCTTATTAGTTCAATAAAAGGTAATGCTACATGCATAGTAACATAGTAAATGACAGCAGGTCCATCCAGTCTGCCGATTAGTTATATCCACATTTCAGAAGATGAACAATAAAACAAACTACTAAAACTATAATTTCAGGAACTGATCATCAGAAAACTTATATGTCAAAAAAATGTGTATATACAAAAAAATTTTTGTATATGTATATTAAAATTTTTTTGTATACATATATAAAACAATCATGTGAACTATAAAAATGACCATAAAACATGTATATCAAAATTTAATAATAAAAAAGCCTAAAAATACTCTTAGGGATATTTGGAGCATTGAGATTAAGCATGATATTTCAGCATCTCAATGGCCACAAATTTGGTCTTGGAGAATTCAATCTACGGATCAAGTAATTTGTTTATTAGAAAATCACGTAGCATTAACTTATGATACTGTACTTTTTGGTATGTCTATGAGAAAAAAGAGTCAGATATCAATGTGTAATAACAAACTTTTATTGATTTTGACCGGAGTAGCCATTCAACATATTACTAATAACTGGAAAGACCATAGTAGGCTCAATTTTAAATTTTGGTGGAATTCAGTTTGCCACATATACAGAATGGAAAGATCAATAGCGGTGCAAAATGGAAATTATAAAAACTTTATTAAAATTTGGGAACCATTAACGTCCTTTTGTCATGATTGATGCCATTTTTCTAATATTTCTACATTTAATATGTAAGATAAGGGTGGGGAGGGGGGAGGGTCTCTATTATATGAAAAATAAAAATTACTAAAGGGATTTCAGGATGGGAGAGGGAGGGTTATATTTACAACTATAAGTTATAATGATAAGATGTACAAGTGGTTAAATCTATGTTATTGTGTTGCAATTTTTGTACACTTGATGAAAGTTTTAAAATGAATAAAGAATTTATAAAAAAAATAAAAAATAAAAATGCTTTGTGTTGTACACTTTGGGCTCCTTTTACTAAGGTGCGCTAGCGTTTTTAGCACATGCAGCAGATTCGCACACGCTAACCCCGCGCTACACGGCTAGAACTAACATCAGCTCAGTGCTGGCATTAGCGTCTAGCACGCGTAGCATTGTAGTGCGCGCTACTCCACGTGTTAATGCCCTAACGCTGCTTAGTAAAAGGAGCTCTTTGTATTGATCATTTGTGAAAATTCATATGACACAAAATACATACATGATAAGTGAACATACCTGAAATATGATTGAGGGTATGTATATTCTTCTTCTAAAGTAGTTACAGATCAATAATGCTACATTATCATTCTTTCTCTTGCAAATTTCTTGCTTTCTCTCTTCTTTTCTTCTGCTTTCTTCTTTGTTTCTTTTTCTTTTTTTTCTTTTCTTCTATTCTCTCTTTTTCCTTTCTCTATACTATACTAATTATTATTTTCCTATTATGCTCTTTACATTTCATTTTATCATTTTCATTTATTAAAACAGAAACATGTATATTGTTTTTTGTGATTTAAATGTGGGTTTTAAAAATATTTTTAAATGTATTAATTCATATTTTTTATAATCATGTTAATGCATGTATATATAATTGTTTAGTACTTTTTTTTAAATATTTTATTTATAAATTTTTCATTCTTACAATAATTTAATTTTACATAAACTTCAATTAATACATGAAAAATTGTGATTACAAGTAATTCATCTTATCACATAAAATATAACCCTCCCCTTTCTTCATTTCTTAAATCCATATAATATACATTCCCACCCTTCCCCAATCTAATATATCCATTACTAATGTGCTATGAAACCTGATCATTGGAATATCGAGTCAATGGTTCCCAAATTTTCTTAAAATTATGAATATTTCCCTATTGTAATGCTATTGTTTTTTCCATTTTGTATATATGACAGACTGAATTCCACCAAAATGTAAAATTTAATTTGGTGTAGTCCTTCCAATTTTGAGTTATTTGTTGCATGGCGACCCCTGTCAATATTAATAATAGTTTGTTATTGTTTGCTGAAATCGGACTCTGAGTTCTCATTGCTGTACCAAATAGTATAGTATCATATGAGAGTCCTACATGATTTTCTAGTAATTCATTAATTTGGGGCCAAATTAGTTTCCAAAATGCATTTATACAGGGACAAAAAAAAATTAAGTGATCTAATGTCCCGACTTCTACTCTGCAATGCCAGCATCTATTAGATCTAGTACTATCTATTTTTTGTAAACGCGTAGGGGTCCATAAAGTTCTATGTAACAAAAACAACCAAGTTTGACTCATAGATGCTGACTTTGTAGATCTTAATCTCCAGGACCAAAATCGTGGCCACTGAGATTCAGAAATTGTCTGACCAATCTCAATACTCCAAATATCCCTAAGTCCAGTTTTCTTTTTTTTTTGTTTAAAAATCCATTTAAAAATGTATACCATTTTGCGGCTTGGTGACCCAAAAAATCCGCCTGGAAACATAGAACCTGTAGACTATATTGAGTATTAAGAGCTTTCCATTCAGGGAACCCTGCCTGAATAGCTTGCTTCAATTGCAACCATTTAAAATATTGTGTTTTATTTAATCCAAATTTATGTTGCAATTGTGAAAAACTAAGCATTGCTCCTTCTGAAATAACATCATTCAATGTTCGTATATCTGCAATTATCCATTGTTTCCAGACGAGTTTGTATCCGCCAATCTTGATCCTGGAGTTTACCCAAATTGATTGATTTAATGATTTAGCAATTGGTTCTGGTGATAGATTACTGATATATCTTAATGTCTTCCAAGTATCCAACAGAATTCTGTTATCCTTATATCTTCTAGGCATGTTTATACTAATTAGATGTTCTAAATGTAATGGGAACAGGAGCCGCCATTCTAGATATAGCCAATCTGGTACATTCTCCATGAGATCTGGGAGGATCCAATACATACCCTGTCTTAGAATATAGGCTTGATGGTACCTATAAAAATTTGAAAAATTTACCCCTCCCTCCACAATTGGTCTTTGTAAAGATACTAAAGCAATTCTGGGTCTTTTCCCAAACCAAACAAATTTTGTAAGAATATTGTTTAACTTTTTATAAAATGACCCCTGAAAAAATATTGGTATCATACTCATTTGATAACAAACCACAGGCAATATCATCATTTTAATTGTTTGGACTCTACCCCACCAAGAAAGATGTAAAGGATTCCATTGCTCACACATTTCTGTTATTTTTTTTAATATAAGTTTTTCATTTTCTTTTACTGTATCTTCAATTGTATTTTTGATAATAATACCTAAATATTTTAATCCTTCTTCTTTCCAAATAAATGAATATGAATCAAAAAATCCTTTGGTACAGTGAACATTAATTGGAAGAATTTCCGATTTACTCCAATTAATTTTATATCCAGAAAATTTCCCAAATTTCTCTAGAAGATTAAGTAAACTTGGAACAGTATTCCCCGGTTCTCTTAAATATAATAATATATCATCTGCATATGCAGAGAGTTTAAATTCCCAGTAAGAAAATGGGATTCCCTTTATCTCCTTAGTTTGATTAATTGCAATTAATAAGGGTTCTAAAACAATATCAAAAAGTAAGGGGGACAAAGGACATCCTTGTCTAACTCCCCTACGCAAGTTAAATCTATCTGATAAATTGTTATTAATATATAATCTTGCACCAGGAGAGCTATACAATGTCTGAATCATTTTAATAAAACCGGGGCCTATTCCAAACCATTCCAGAGCTTGATACATATAACTCCATTCCACTCTATCAAATGCTTTTTCTGCATCTAAAGATAGCATAAAAGCTGGATCATTCATATTTTTCACTAAATTTAAAGAGTGGAATGCTAATCTAGTATTGTTTGATGAGTGTCTTTTAGCAATAAATCCTGTTTGGTGTACATCAATAATAAAAGGAAGAGCTTTTGCCAATCTTATTGCTAATACTTTAGCAATCAACTTACCATCTACATTTAATAAAGAGATAGGCCTGTAGTTTGAAACCAAGGTAGGATCCTTGTTTGGTTTTGGTAAGACAATAATTACCGAATCAGCCATAGTACCTGATATATTCCCATTATTTATTTGATATTGATACAAATTTTATAAATATGGTAAGATGATATTTTGAAATGTTTTATAGAATTCAACAGTATATCCATCACCACCCGGAGCGGATCCAACTTTAAGAGACTTCAATGCTGATTCTATTTCTTTTAAAGATATAGGATCTTCTAAACTTCGTTTTATATGATCCGGAACATTTGGTCCAATAAATGAGTTTAAGAAATTTAATCCCTCTTGTTCTTTATTTTCATAAGATTCAGAAGAATATAAATCTTTATAAAAATCAAGAAATTGTATTAAAATATCTTTGGTGTTAGTGTATGTGTTGCCTTGTGTATCTTTAATTGCAATAAACTTAGATTTCCTCTTTTTTGCTTTAAGAAAATTAGCTAATAATCTTCCAGCTTTGTTTGAATTACCATACCGTGTTTCCCCCATTATAGGACCTCCTCCTTTAGTAAGACACCCCCCTTTTTTCCCCACCTGGGAAATATAAGGCCCCCCCCCCCGAAAATAAGGCACTATTTGGCAAGCACCCCCACAGCCTCCCGACCACCCCCATCATGTAGAAGCTCCTACCGGTGTCCTGCTGCTTCCTCTTGGCGGTCCCGACACGATCGGGGCAAGAGGGAGCCCAAGCCCTCTTGCCCCCCCGACTTCCCGACACTATCGGGGCAAAAGAGAGCCCAAGCCCTCTTGCCCCGCCGACTCCCCAACTCCCCGACAATATCGGGCCAGGAGGGAGCTCAAGTCCTCCTGGCCCTGGTGACCCCTCCCCCCCCGCTAGTTGTTCGGGCCAGGAGGGAGCCCAAACCCTCCTGGCCATGGCGACCCCCTACCCCCATCCCGCACTACATTACGGGCAGGAGGGATCCCAGGCCCTCCTGCCCTCGACGCAAACCCCACTCCCTCCAAGGACCGCCCCCCCCAAGAACCTCCGACCGCCCCCCAGCCGACCCGCGACCCCCCTTGCCGACCCCCACGACACCCCCACCCCCCTTCCCCGTACCTTTCTGTAGTTGGCCGGACAGACGGGAACCAAACCCGCCTGTCCGGCAGGCAGCCACCGACGGAATGAGGCCGGATTGGCTCATCCGTCCCAAAGCTCCGCCTACTGGTGGGGCCTAAGGCGCCTGGGCCAATCAGAATAGGCCCGGGAGCCTTAGGTCCCACCTGGGGGCGGGGCCTGAGGCACATGGGCCCAACCCGACCATGTGCCCAAGGCCCCGCCCCCAGGTGGGACCTAAGGCTCCCGGGCCTATTCTGATTGGCCCAGGCGCCTTAGGCCCCACCATAGGCGAGCTTTGGGACGGATGGACCAATCCGGCCTCATTCCGTCGTTGGCTGCCTGCCGGACAGGCGGGTTTGGCTCCCGTCTGTCCGGCCAACTACAGAAAGGTACGGGGAAGGGGGGTGGGGGGGTCGTGGGGGTCGGCCAGGGGGGTCGCGGGTCGGCTGGGGGGGCGGTCAGGGGTGCTTGGGGGGGGCGGTCATTGGGGGGAGGGGGGTTTGCGTCGAGGGCAGGAGGGCCTGGGATACCTCCTGCCCGTAATGTAGTGCGGGATGGTGATAGGGTTCGCCGTGGCCAGGAGGGTTTGGGCTCCCTCCTGGCCTGAACAACTAGCGGGGGGGGGGGCGCCAGGGCCAGGAGGACTTGGGCTCCCTCCTGGCCCGAACAACTAGCGGGGGGGGGGGGGGTCGCCAGGGCCAGGAGGACTTGGGCTCCCTCCTGGCCCGATATTGTCGGGGAGTTGGGGAGTCGGCGGGGCAAGAGGGCTTGGGCTCCCTTTTGCCCCGATCGTGTCGGGGAGTCGGGGGGCAAGAGGGCTTGAGCTCCCTCTTGCCCCGATCGTGTCGGGGGTGCCGCGGTTGGTTGGGGCAAGAGGGCTTGAGCTCCCTCTTGCCGCGATCGTGTCGGGGGTGCCGCGGTTGGCTGGTGCAAGAGGGCTTGAGCTCCCTCTTGCCCCGATTGTATCGGGGAGTCGGGGGGCAAGTGGGCTTGAGCTCCCTCTTGCCCCGATCGTGTCGGGGAGTCGGGACCGCCAAGAGGTAGCAGCAGGACACCGATATAAGCTTGTACATGATGGGGGGGGGGGTCGGGAAGCTGTGGGGGTGCGAGCGGTCCTTCAGGGTGGGGGTGCGGGTGCGGGTGGGAGTGCGTGCGAGCGGTCCTGCGGGGGGGGGGGGGTGAATCGGACGTTGGGGGGGGGCATCAGGCTTTCAGGGTGGGGACAGGACTTCAAGGGGGAGAGGAGAGTCGGGGCGGGCGAAAGGAGAGTCGGACGGCAACGGGAGAGTCGGGCAGCATGCGCGGTATACGGGTGTGCGCGGTATATAAAAATTTCTGTACATAAATTTGTGTTTTTCGCGCGCTATACCCGTGTGCGCGTTTTACACGAGTGCGCGTTATCTACGTGAAAATACGGTACTTGTAGTGATACCGTACATAGTGATGCTGCCATCTAGTGTTTTAAAAGCAAACTGCAAATCTGTATCTGATCTGTACGGTATGTGGAGGATGCTGTTTTCTAACAGATTTGAAAGCTGATTTCAAGTTCAAACTTTACAAGTATACATTTACCGTGTTACAGACACATTTCCAAAAACGTTAGCTTGCCATGTAAAAGGTAAATAAAAATTGGAATGCAAATCCTTTAAACCAGGTTGTTAACTGTAAAATCAAAAATCTGGTTTAAAGGATTTGCATGCCAATTTTTATTTACCTTTTACATGGCAAGCTAACGTTTTTCTCTCCATACTGTTAAGATGGTAACCGCCCATCTCCCTGATTCTCTTGTGCCATTTTGATTCCCCCCTCTGATGCCCTCTGTATCATTTTAAAAGATCACCCCCCCCCCCCACCCAGGATACCCTAGTGCCATTTTTTATTCTTTTACCCTTAGGCATGGCCACAAAAAGAAAAAGCTACTCTGTGGAGTACAAGAGGAGAATCATGGAAGATTCTTGGGGTCAAAATCTTGCTGCTTTCTGCAAAGAAAAAATGTTGAATATACGATTGCTCCGCAAGTGGCGAGCAGAGTATGGTAAACTAGTTGAACAAGTGGAAAAGGGAAATTCTAACAAACGCAAGTGTGGATCAGGTCGGAAACCAATATTTTCTGAGCTGGAAGATCTGATCTGTTGAATGGGTTGTTGACAGGAGAACAAAGGCTTTGGTTGTGAATAGGGCTCATATTCAAGAATTCGCCCTTGCAATGGCGCCACAGTTTAACATAGCCTCTGAAAATTTCAAAGCATCACAACACTGGCTGGATAATTTCCTTCAGAGAAGTGAATTGTCTTTAAGAAGATCCACGACATTGTTTAGGCTGGAAGATGCTCAAGTGATTAAGCGAGCACTTGCATTCAAGTCCTTTATTGATGAGATTGACTTCTCTAAATACAAGCTTTCCAACATGATTGCTATGGATGAAACTGCAGTGTTTATGGGCCAATCATCTCAAACAACAATTGAACAGCGGGGTGCCTCCTCAGTGTACATTCCCTCCACTGCTTATGAAAGTGCACGTGTGACCTGTATTTTGGCAATTCGTCTGGATGGCACTAAAGTCCTACCTCTAATAATTTCTAAGGGCAAGAAGGAAAAGATTGAACGTGTTTCAGGAATTTTTGTCCTTGAAACTGAAAAAGCCTGGGCCACACAAGCTGTTATAAGAAAGTGGGTAGATTTAATGCTGCCACTTGTTATGCGAGGAGGTCAAAGAGGTCTGCTAGTCTGGGATGCAGCTAGCACTCACCGTGCTAAAGATATGAAGTCATTTCTTCATGAAAGAAAAATAGATCAAATAATGATTCCTGCGGGAATGACGGCCTATCTCCAGACCCTTGATATTGCAATCAACAAGCCATTCAAGGACAATCTGCGCATGGAAATTAATGACTACATTAAAAATAGAATGGAGAGAAATCAGCGTGGAAACTTTGTGAAACCTAAACTGCAAGAGGTTGTGACTTGGGTGAAGAATTCATGGGATAAAATCACTGACAGTTGCATTGAACATGCATTACGAGCAGGCTACCTTGATAAGAAGTACTCATTTGAGGACACTGCTATTGCTAAACATGAGAGATTTGGTCCACTGATTGTGAAAGAAATGGAGTCCCAAGTAATTGACCTGGAACCTCAGGGTGTGAGTTATTATGATGATGTTCCAGAAGATGATGACTTGATTGTCATTGATTAAATGTGTAAATGTATCATACTGTAAACTGTTATACAGTAAATGTTTTTCTGGTTTGTGATACAGTTTTTTCTGGTTTGTGATACAGCTTTTCTGGTTTGTGATGACCTGTACCATATACAGGTAATAAATGTCTTTTTTTCAGCAATAAGTGTGTACTGTATTCTTCTTCATGGAAAAATAAGACATCCCCCTGAAAATAAGACCTTGTGCATATTTTGGAGTTTTTAAAAATATAAGACAGTGTCATATATTCGGGGAAACAGGGTAGTACTGAACTTGCTTATAGAAGATATCTTTCCTCACAAATTGAGAAGAAATCTCATTATATTTCGCTTTTATTTTTAATAAACTTTGTAATGTATTATGTTCCCAGTTCTTAATTAATTTATTTTCTAATACTTTAGTTTGGTTTTCCAGATCAACATATTGTTTTTTAAGTTGTTTTTTGATAAATGCTGAATATGAAATAATATTTCCTCTTACTGTTGCTTTAAATGCGTCCCACAAAATCTCAGCATTAATATTGCCGAATTATTTATTTGAAAAAATTCATTCATCTTTAATTTAAAATCTTCCAGAAAGTTCAAGTCCGCAAGTAAAGCATTATCAAATCTCCAAATTGGATCGAAATGTACTATATCATTATTCTTAAAGTCAATCCACACACCAGCATGGTCTGAAATTATAATGGGATCAATAACTGCATTCATCACTCGCTGCGCTATATTATTAGACACGAATATATAATCAATTCGTGAGAAAGATTTATGGACCTGAGAACAAAAAGAGAATTCCTGATCATTAAAATGAAGAATACGCCATATATCAACTAAATTACAAGATTGAACCAAATTATCTAAACCTAACGATTTCATAATTCTACTTGGTCTCTTATCCAAAATTGGATCCATTACAGCATTGAAATCCCCTGCTACAATTAAATTAGAAGTAGCCAGCGGTAACAGTAATTGTTGAACTTGTTTGAAAAACTCCATTTGATTCGAATTAGGAGCATATAAATTTAATAAATCCAGGGTTGTATTTCCCAGAACCATTTTGATATGCACCCATCTTCCTAAAGGATCAAAGTTTATTAATTTGAAATCAGCATTGCACTTCCTATTTATCAGGACAGCAACCCCAGCTTTTTTCCCCATTGCAGGTGCAAAGAAGCATTTAGAAATCCAACCCCCAGATAACTTTTTAGATTCAATATCAGAAAGGTGCGACTCTTGAATAAAATATATGTCCGCATTTTGCTTTTTAAGGAACATTAGTACTTTCTTTCTCTTAATAGGATGATTTAAACCATTGACGTTAATAGAATAAATTTTTATATCCATCTATTTTATAATTAAATTTTGGCAAATACTTCTAAAATAAAAAAGATGACCAGACCTCAGCACATTAAGTAAATATAATTCATTCATCCAATTCCCCCATCCCTTTTCCCCCCTAAAATAAGATTATAAAAGAAAAATTCAAATTTTACATTTATCCCATTTTCAATCCTCATCAATATATTATTACTGTGAACCCCCCTCCCTCTCTCTATGCTCCCTCCCTTCCCCCCCATAATCATTGTCTGATCTGGAACACACATTGGTATAGCAGACCCTAAACCCCCTCCCCCAGACAACTAATATCCCTCCATATTGAATTAATATATCTCAAAAATTCAGCTATTCTTTTTCCCCCCACATATTTAATATTTCATTATTTCTATCCATACATATTCAATCATTCAATTAATAATTATTATCATTAATATTAATATTTCATTGTAGCAAATAACATAAAATTATCTATAATGAATTCAAATATAACTATTCAAATAAATTTTCATTCATATAAGTTATTCATATAAATAATAGTATCTTAAAAATCTTTATCTCCTTAGTAATTATCTCTTCTTTAAAAAACCCAATTCCCAGACTTAACCCTTTATTTAATAATTTTTGTATTTCATATCAATTAGTATCTAGGTAAAATATATCATTATATTAAGAATCATACTTAATTAATTCATATAAATTATAAATATATCTTCCTTTCAAAGTAATATATATCCTATCTTAATATTTTCAATTTTAACTATAATTCCATGTATATTAAATATTCATTGTTAATTTAAATATATTCATTCATAGCGTTAATATATTACTAATATTAACATCTAACCAATTTATTTATAACATTCTCATTTAAAAATCAATCATAATATATTCAATATAAATAAATATTTGAATAAAATATATATTTTCATATTTATTAATAAAAGTCTAAAATTATTTCCTATTTTATTAATAATCCCTTTTGAAATATGTAATATCCTATATTTATTTCCTCATATTAATCAATTATTGTTATTCAGGATGGTTAGTAATTAGTAGTTAGGTAAATATATATATTATATTTATAATATCTCTCATAGATAATTAATTTCTTGTTAAATTAAAAATGTATCAGTAAATTCACAATATTGAAAAATTAGTCAAAAGCTCTTCAACTGCAATAAAATGCAGTAAAAATAACTTGGACCAGTATCAATCCACTTCTTTTTTTTTTTCCTTCTGTCTTCCTTATTTTTCCCCTCTTTTCTTCTCTTCAAAATGAGTCTTCTCCATTTTCTCTTTTTCCTTTAATCAATTTTCCTTTATGTAGACATCGGTTCCTCTTGTGATAGAAATTCTTTAAGTTTTGCAGGGTCTTGAAAATACCAGGACTTATTTCCAGTAGATATTCGCATTGTAGATGGATAGTACAAGCCGTACATGTAACCTTTTTCTTTCAACTGCTGCCTCAGCATAAGAAACTGCTTTCTGATGTTTGCAGTGTGTTTTGCAAAGTCTGGAACCAATAACAATTTAAACCCTTTATAATTTAAATTTTTGTTCGCTTTTGCTACTTTCAGGATTTCTAAAGCTTGCTGGTATCTCAAAACTTTAAAAATCAAGGGTCTGGGGCCATTCTGATTCACTGGTTTTTTTGAAGGGATTCTATGTGCCCGTTCTATTTCCAACGGCCACTTGGAGTTTAACTGTAACAGTTTAGGTAGTAAGTTCTCTAAAAACTGTACAGTGTCTCCCCCTTCAAGATTTTCAGCCAGTCCAAGCACTCTGATGTTCTTCCTTTTCCCCCGATTCTCCAAATCTATCAGCTGATTTTTCAAGCTTTCTACATTTTGTCTTTCACTGTCACACTTTTGTGTGACAGTTTCCAGCAGTTCAATTCTCTCCTCAATCACAGACATCCTCTGTCTGGATCTCCTGCCTCAGACCCAGCACCTCCTCGTTTACCTCCGAAATTTTGCCAGCGTTGTCTGTCAGCATTAATTTAATTTTAAATAGCTCCGCCATTATATCTGCTTTATCTGAGAATTCCTCTGTTTCCAACGGGATCGGGACACTCGACGGCGACACCGGAGTAACTTTAGATCTTTTTGCCGATACACCGGAAGTGCACGGCTTCTCCGATTTGCCTTGCCTTGTGGTAGCCATTTCAGAAGTTATTTTTTGTTTTTATAACGCGGGTGAGCGATTCTTAGCAGCTGTTTCCTTTCCTTTAGTTGTCTGAGTTCAGGGAGCTCCGTTGCTATGCGACCATTTTGCGTGCTCCAAGCCACGCCCCCTCCAGTACTTTTTTTTTTAAAGTTTGCATTATAAAATTTGGCTATACATGTTTCATGATAATTTTTATAGTTCGTAAAGTATGTATGTATATTTTTTCTTCAGCACAGTGAGGGGAAGGAGTCTAAGGAAGTCTCTGATTGGCCAAAAACAATGACACACTCCCAAACCTACTAAAATACCCTTTTTAAGACCCCCCCCCCCCCAAATCACTGATTCAAGCTATCATGTGCTGCCTGGAACTGCAAGGAGTGAGGCTGAAATTTCTTACAAGATCGTCAGCCTCAAGCAAGCAAACTGGACTGCTGATCTTCTGACTGCCACCCCACCCCCCGGCCCGACACCTACAGCCAGGGACCTCTGCTACTCTTGACATCCCCCCAAACATACCTGATGGAGGAAACACAGTCATCCCTAATCTTGAGAAAACCTCCATTGAGCCACGCAACCTGCACCCAACCCACTAGCGGACAAACCTGGGGTGAGCAAGCTCCTAAAGGAACGGTCCCCAAACCCTGATCTGAAGTGGAGGCTGTCCAGAGGGTGCATTGCCAAGTAGCCAATCTCCTGGAAGCAGACAGCGTAAAGTCTGATCTCCTGCACTCAGCGTTGTCCCTGTGGGGAACCTCTGCAGCACAAGGGCCAAAAATATGATTTTAAAAAACTGAATATAAAGAAAATAAACTAGCAAAAAAGACAAGTACCAACAGTCTGGCTTGTAGGAAAGAAAACTAATTTCCTGGGGGGCAGTCATGAGGTAAGAGGGGATGGGCTCAAGACTCTGTGTCATGAGGTTTCCTACAAGCTCTGGCAAGTATGGGAAAATAACCCACTAGTCCAGGAATAGAGTGGGATTGTTTAAGAATGGCTAATTATCAGTGTTAGTTGGGCCAGTTAATCAATTAATTTGTGCACATATATCAGCTATACACACCAATGGATGTGCACAACTTTAGGCACCATTTACAGAATTAGGGAGTAAGCGTTTTTTTATCTCTCTATTATCTCCACATTTTTATGCTTCTGCTGCTACTTTCATTTTGTTCTGGAGTTTGATGTTTTGTATTTCTCTTATCTTTGTTGATTTTAATCCTTTGACATGGTCGTACTAGCTCATTCCACAAAAATTCCCCAGAGAATATAACAAATATCAGGCTAAAAATGCTGAAGGAGCATTTTAAGCAATACTCATATTAGTGACAGCTCTGCATGCAGCGATTATATCTTTCCTGCAATACATTTTTTGCAAGGAGAGGTTTTAGCTATCTTCTTTTCTTCTATCCTTTTGTCCTTGTTGGTAGAGTTCACTCATTAATGATTTCTGCTCCACTATATTGTATCCGATTTATTTCTATGATATCAATAGATGATTCTTTCAGGCAGACTACAACCTAGTTGATTTCATTTATCTTTACCAGAAGCTTCTATACCACTACTAATAACTAGGGAGTTTTAGGCATCAGGATTAATTTAGGTATTCTTTTCCTTTCTTGGACCCCAGCATACATACCCATCAGGAGGTCAACTGTGAACTTTTTCTCCTAATCTCTGTTCTGCTTTTTCCTCTTTCTCTCTGCTTCCTAGCCTGTCTTACATTATTCTCCCCAACACTCACTGATTTGATCTACTCTGTTTCTTCAGCCACCCTGTCCTTGTTCTCTTTTCTATCTATCACAGGTATTTTACCTGTTTACCTCTTCCAACTGTTCTGGCTGTTTTTGACATCTTTCCTCTGGTACCCTAATGGTTTTGTTAAATGGGGGAACATATTTCATATTAAACTCCTTTTGGACTTTTGTAAATCTCAAATATTATTTCTCTTTACTGCTAAAGTTTCAGAGTACCTATACAAGTTTTTTCTTTGGAGGGTTTTTTCCCTCGCTTTTTATATCTATGACTCTTGTTCTCTATAGTATTTAAGACCTACATTGGAGTATGCACATATATCACTATCTTTCAGAAAAGATAGGTAAAATCAGTGCACTTAGGGCTCCTTTTACTAAGCTGTGTTAGGGCTTCAATGCGCGGAATAGCACGTACTACAATGCCCCGCGCGCTAGACGCTAACGCCAGCACTGAGCTGGCATTAGTTCTAGCCGTGTAGCGCGGGGTTAGCGCGCACTAATCTGCTGCATGTGCTAAAAACGCTAGCGAACCTTAGTAAAAGGAGCCCTTAAGACTCTGAATTTAGATTTTGTATTTTTCTTCTGAATATTGTATTTCATTTAAAATGTTGTATTCTTTATCAGTTATATAGAGTTTTTTACTGACCTGGCGATCATAACTGATTTGTGTTTCCTCTTCTATATCAGAGTCCAGCTCTGGCACGTCAGATAAATCAGAATCAGATTCTTCACTGTAGGAATCAATACAACCTTCTGTATAAAACAAATTACACATATTGTAACTAAATAACAATGCTGATAAACAATAAAATTAGAATGTCTTAAAAGTAAAATTTTCATTTCATACAAATTAAAAGAAAACATATTCACATGAATTATTGTAAATAAACCTAAACGTTTTATAGTGTGATCATTTTATTAAATAAAGAGATTGTTAATTTTGTCATTTTTCATCTGTACCACTAAAAAAGGAAAAATTATGTCTTACCTGATAATTTTCTTTCCTTGGTCACAGCAGATGAATGCAAAGACTTGTGGGTTATGATCATCTACCAGCAAGTAGAGATAGAGAGCATTAAACTGAGCTGTGTCACACAGGATGCTCCTAAGTCAGTCAGCATTTCTCATAATAAAGGAGAAGGACAATTAATAAAAAACAATGATAAATAGAATGCCTTCAAAGTTTCCAAGTTTATTGTACACTTGATATACCGCAATCAGAAAACATCTATACGGGTTACATAAAATCACTATATATAAAAATAATTAAAAGAAAGAACATAGTAAAACAAAGAAGAAAAAAGAAAGAAAAGAAAATTATAAATAAAAACTGATTATATGCTTGTTATTTTTTTGATCAAAGTGAACAAGAGTGTTAACTGGTAGGGCTAGTCTCAGTTAGGGCGCTGGTCTTTGACCAGAGGGCCGCCGTGTGAGCGGACTGCTGGGCATGATGGACCACTGGTCTGACCCAGGAGCGGCAATTCTTATGTTCCTGTAATCTTAAGATTTCATTGGTCATATGCATCTGTGAACAGGAAAGTTTTTAGTAATGTTTTAAAGCGTTCAAGATTTTGTTCTATTCGAATGTGATTTGGAAGAGCATTCCAAAGTTGAGGATTGATAACTGCAAAAGATTATGAACCTGACAACAATCAAAACTCGATGATGCCAGAAGGCCAAACACCTAAGTAAGAGAAGGAAATAAGAAAGGGGGGGGGGGTGCTTTGGATTCATCTGCTGTGACTAAAGGAAAGAAAATTATCAAGGCATACATAATTTTTCCTTCTTTGTCATCAGCAGCAGATGAATCTAGACTTGTGGGACATAGCAAAGCAGTTCTGATTAGGGTGGGATAGCGAAAGTTATGCAGAAAAGCCAATGTCAAAAAGGAGGCTAGTGAGCTAGCTGCCACTCAAGAGGTTGAGAATCAGTGAAACTAAGGGCTCCTTTTACTAAGGTGCGCTAGCGTTTTTAGCACGCGCTGCCAATTAGCACACGCTAACCCCCGCGCTACGTGTAAAAACTAACGCCAGCTCAATGGTGGCGTTAGCGTTTAGCAAGTGCAGCAATTTAGCGTGTGCTAAAACCGCTAGCGCAGCTTAGTAAAAGGAGCCCTAAGTGACTACATGTTCTGAAGGAAGACATCCTTTGCCCACAAATATGAATACTAACGGTTAGAACAGAAAGCAGTTACTTCCCGTAACAGGTATTATCCAGGGACAGCAGGCAGATATTCTCACACATGGGTGATGTCACCGACGGAGCCCCAGTACGGGTGCATCGTCACTTTAAGACTTTAGAAAGTTTGTGATAGCCCACACCATGCATGCGCGAGAGCCTTCCCACCCGACGCAGGACATGCATCTCCTTAGTTTTTTTCATTTCCGAGGAGCTAAGAAAATGCGGTTTAACGATCGTTAAACTTTTTCTTGCCTTCCCGCTCTGACAGCTTTCTGACTTTAGTCAGTTTTTTCCCTTTTTTCTTTAGTGTTGCTTTCTTTTTAAAAAAAAAAAAAAAAAAGCACTCTTAAATTTAGCACATCTTCAAGTTTGACTCGGTGGGGCCTACTTGTTCTCTTCAGCGTCCGACTTTAATTTTCCACAGCTGCTGTTTCCCCTCCTTGTCAGATGGCTGACTGAGTTTTTTCAAGCGAAGTTGTGTTCCAGCTTTTTTCGTTCTTTGTAGCCACTGCACTGTCTTCAATTTTGTTGCTAAAAAAAAGAAAATAGTAGGAAAAAAGAAGAATAAGAGCAGGATCTTTGTCTTTCTTCATCGACGGACTTTGCTATCCTGACACTCTTCCCCGCACCAGGGAAGAGTGGGGATGAAGTTTCGGTACCGAAGGATCCAGCGACGTCAAATTTTTCAGCAAAGACTGCTTGATGTCACTATCGACTCCGACACCGATCTCGGTGACCCCACATTTATTGACACCAGCCTCTGATGTCGCCTCATGCTGTTTGAGTAAGTGGGCTTCCTCCATTGGGACTCAGGTCAAACTAGCATTGAGCCAAGTCTTGTTGACCTCCTGATCTTGAGGAGTGCGGCACCATTGATAAAGTCAATGGTACAAGAGCTTGAATATGCCCTAATCACGCCACCGGCTCTTGTGAGGTGTCTCATCATTGGGCATCACAACACCGGAGCTCGATACCGATGGTACTGGCGAAAAGCAAACGGTACTAGTGTTTTTTTCTTTCCTTCAGTCTCAAAAGCTTGAGCTCCACTTACAGTCCAACTCAGGCTGAACAAGGTTCAGAATCAGCAGGAGCTGTTGCACTGCTTGTGAAGGACCTTGCTGTTATTAATTTCCATGGCGCAGTGGGGTGCTGTTCTGCCCCGCGAAATGCAGGCCGCGTCGGATGAATGAAGAGAGGCTAGTTATATAAGCAATGGTCTGAATCTCATTGTTACTTGGCAAGAAACATAACGCCAAAAGATAAGCACTAAGAAAAAACTACTAAGAGATATAGATTGGTTTTATACCTTATGCTTGCATTGGTCTGCCGATTCTGTGCCTTGAACTGAGCTGGGATGTTTTAAAAAATGGAGTTAATACTTCATGAAGAAATAAAGTAAAGTTTGGCTTGATTGCCTACAATTAATTTTAAGGACAAAAAGAAGTTTATCAATTGGTAGTTTAAATAAATAAACAAATTTTTAGTGTGAGGGTGGGTTATAGCCAATGAAGTGAACAGGAGCTAGTGGAGTATTTCTACAAGATAACCCTATTTGGGTAAAAAAAAATCTCAAAATTCTGAGGCTTGTTACATCAATAGGAAAGTTTTTCCTGTCAGTCTTTCCCATCTCAGTTCTATAGTCACTCAGTGGTTTTTGTATATTAGCTAGTAGGTTAGCCAGACATAGGTTGAGATGGCATCACTTCTTCGTAAGTCTCTTTAGTAGGTTAGCAATTTCTGCTGGTTTGACTATAGCAAATTCCTTCCAATTTCTGTCTGCAGGTGTACCCGTTGTGCCTTCGACTCATGTTAGATTAGGTGCTGTGTGGTCTTCTGGTGCATGAGTAAATTTTTCTTTTATACATCTAATTTTGTTCTGGAAATAGTGAGCAAGGTCATAGTCATCTGGGCATTGAGTGGACTGGTTTGTAGTTATTTCTTTGGTGGATATCAGTGTTGTGATCATGAAAAATCTTTTGGTTGAGTTTTCTGATTGGCTGATCAATGTGTCATAATATGTTCTTTTGGCCTCAGCCACCAATAATTTGTATTGTCTTATTTCCTTTCGCCAATAGATGCAGTGTTCTCTTTTGTGAGCCTTCTTCCATGCCCGTTCTAGTCTGCACACTTACAACCTTTGGGATCGTAGTTCCTTCGTGTACCATGGGTTGCTTTTCTTTTTCACCTGTATTAGCTTAAATGGAGCTAGGTTATCGAGGGTTGAGGTGGAGGTGTCTCCTCTTACTGGATCTAGGTGGATTGTGACTTCTTCCCAGTATTCTACTGCTGGAATCTTACCTCGGGAGTCTTTAAGTGAAGTTAGTTTGGGTATTGCTGAGCATCAAAAACTAGAAAATGGGTTTTCAAATAAAACATCCTACCCAGGACCAGATTAATGGGTAGGCCCAGTAGGCACATCCCTAAAGCCCGAAACTGTCAGGGGGCCCCGCTGAAGGAGGGTAAAAAGACGATTCACCTTGCAATTATTTTTTGGAAATGTAAACGCCCCCTCCCCCCAGCATCAACGGCAATATGGCCGGCTTTGCTCCAGGAAGGTCCCGCGATGACTGTGTCCGCTGGTCTATCCCCTTCCGACATCACTTACTTCTTCCGGAGCAAGTAAGTGATGTTGGAAAGGGATGGACCAGCAGACGCAGTCATCGCGAGACCTTCCTGGAGCAGAGTCGACCGCGTTGCCATCGATGCCGTCATCTGTTCTAACAATTTCTGCTTTCGGGCTGCCTTTTGCCCAGTTGCTCAGAGTGCAGAGCCAGCAGCGCAGGACCTTGTATTTGTTTGGAGGGAGAGAGAAAGGAGCCTAGAAGGCTGGTGGAGGGAGAGAAAGGGGGCAGATGGTATGGAAGGGTGGTGGAGGGAGAGAAAAGGGGCAGATGCTGAAGGAATTGGTGTGCAGGGAAAGGGAAGAGAGACATAAGGGGGAAGAATACTAGATGGAATTGAGTTGGAGGGAAAGAAAGGAGGCAGATGCTGATGGAAATGGGGGGAAAGGATCAGGAGAGATTGAAATGCCAGACCATGGGGGTGCAGGAGAGGAAAGGGAAGGAGAGGACAGGGATGCCAGACCATTGGAGGAGAGAAGGGAAGAAGATGGATGCCAGACCAATTGGGGTGAAGGGACAGAAGATGCCATATAGAAGGGGCAGAGAGGGTAGATAGTAGATGAAATGAAGAGAGTGACAAGAAGATGAGGAAAGCAGAAACCAGAGAAGACAGGGTAGAAAAAATGTTATTTATTTATTTATTTTTATTTTTTTGCTTTAGGGGAGATGCATCACTGTTTCTGTGGTGTTGTATTGTATGCAGATTCCAGCCTCTTGGTGGTTCAATTTAACTTTTGCCTACATATTTCTATTTTATCCCCCCTTTTACAAAACCATAGAACATTTTTTAATGCTAGCCCTGGTGGTAACAGCTCCGACGCTCAGAATTCTATGAGCGTCAGAGCTGTTACTACCGTGGCTAAAAACCACACTACAGTTTTGTAAAAGGGGGGAGGGGTTAGTTTGTGAGTATATATTCCATACTAGGGGAAGGTGTGTTCGAAAAAGATGGTTTTCTGTTAGGATTGACTGTGCAGGATTGATCTATACTAGTCTGGCTTGTTTAGTTTTACAATGGGTGTATTGATGTAAAGTATGTAAGATGCTGTCTTTTCCTAGGTACACTCTTGTGTGCTGTGTGTATTGTTACTAAAAATCATGTTTTTCATACAGATGGGGGGTGTCAAAAAATTATGGGCCCTGGATGTCACATATGCTAGGTACACCACTGTGCTGGGGTTTTGCTTTTTCCCTTGGAAAAAAAAATGACACACTTGTGACATCGGCTCCCCTCTCTCGCTCTGAGCTACTAATTAAAAATAATAAATAGTAATACCATTGAGCGGCAGCAGCGAGAAGGGGGCGGTGGCTGCCATACTTTCCTTTCTACCTCAGGTGGTTTCCATCTTGCATGTCAACCAGGAGGTTCATTTGCCTGTGTTTCATTCCACAGGATCAGAGCGAAATGATCAGATATTGTTTAAGTTGAATGTCAGGAGAGTCTTGCTCCACTATTTGGAGAGGACTAATGATTTCCAACTGTCTGATCACCTCTTTACCCTGACTGCTGCGCCTCGCCGTGGTCGACCGGCGTCCAAGTCCTTGATCACTCAATGGATTCACCTGGACATATCTGCGACTTTCATCATCCGTGGCAAGCAGCCACCTATTTCTCTTAAGGCTTACTTGACTAGAAGTCTTGCTGCGTTGTTGGCAGAGACTCGCATGATTCATTCAAATGAAACTCCTGGTTGACATGGAAGGAAGAAACCACTTGCAGTAGAAAGGAAGGTACATTAAGGATCACAACTCCTAGCATATGGACTAACATATAGGGACTAACAGAAAGAAGATTATCGAAGGTAAAAACCTAATCTTCCAATCCCTACCCCATCCCTTGAAGCTTTGTCCTCATCTGCACAAACCTCGAACACTTATTATTTTAAAATGTTCAAAGCTTGTATAGATAAGGACAGAGCTTGAAGGGATAGGCACAGAACTTGCAGTGAGGGGACAGAAATGGGAGACAAATTTGTCCCAGTGTCATTTTCTAAGAGCAGTAGATTCAACAATGGTCAAAAATAAAGCAAATTCAAGTGGTCAAAAACTGCAAAATTAAATAGAAACTATGAAGAAAGACTAAAAAAAGCTGATAGAAAGACCAAATTTGAAACAAATTCCTCTCCCTCCCCACAAAAAAACAAAATCTTAGTAGACTTCCATTGGTGGTACAGTCTTTTTCAATGGTGGATAAAGTCAAATCAACTAACAGTAATTTAATTCACCTAAGTCCCATATCATGCATAACCAAAAGCTTTTGCTAAAATGCTCTACCAATGACATAAGTGATAATGATCACATGACCTTTGGTTTTCTCCATTGGGGCTTTCTTATCAAAGGTTACTAAAACTCTTAAGCTAGCACAAACTACAGATTATACCATATGGGGCTCATAATCGAAACAGAAAAATGTTTAAAAATCTGCCTAAATCGGCACTTGGACGATCAGTAACAAAAAATGTCCAAGTGCCGATAATCGAACAGGGTTTTAGACATATTTAAAAACGACTTAGGCCTTGACAGTGCTGCTGAATGACTAGAGCTAAAAGGGGCTTTTTAGGAGGAGTGGTGAGGGCGGGACGTGGGCCATCCTAGACTTAGTTGTATTGCATGTATAACCAAAGGTTTTACAACACTGCCTAGACGGAACTTGGAAGTTGTGATTTAGGCCATCTAAAACCAGGTCTAAGTCCACAAAAGGTATCCAAAGTGACCAGATAAGCACTGCAGACACAAAGTACAGATCCCCACACACAGCCCCAGTGATCACTGATCCCCCCACACACATAAAAAACGTAATAACATTAACAACTTTACATATCTGCCTCCAGAACATCAGCACCTAGCAGCCTGGCATAGGAAAGCCTAGTACAGCTGCACAGAGGTGGCTTAAGTGGTCTTGGGGGTGGATTAGTGAACCATGGAGAGGAGGACCCAGGCCCATAAGCCACTCTAATCACTGAATTCATGGAGAAAACATCTGTACCCCCAAAAAACCCAAACCCTTTTGTACTGCCATATAGGTGGCTCCTGCAGCCATAAGAGCTATTGGGGTGGTAGACAGGTGGGTCTTGTAGATTCTGGGGGTGTTTTGGGGGGCTCACCATAACCTATAAGGGAGCTGTTGTGAGATGTTTATGTGGCACCCTTTTTGTGAAGTTTACAGCAGTGCCCTGTAAGGTGCCCCACTACTCTGATGCCATGTCTGGGTGTCCAGTCCCTTACTTTTCTGGCCCCTTCCACATCCAAAAGGTCTTTTTCTAGGTTTTTTTTGACTGGGATGAATTTTTGGATGAAAACGGGGTATAAAGATGGACGACCTAGTGGTCTGGACGATCAGATGGCTGGATGTACAGTTGGATGATTATCGAAACAAAAATATGCTGGACGTATTTTTTGAAAATGGACCTTTTCCCGTGTCTGACTTTGGATGACTTGTGAGTTAGGCCAAAACGGACTTAGACGTTTCTTTTGATTATGCCCCTCCACATGTATTGTGCTATATTTTGTACCTGAATTGCCAAAATGAAACAAATTTTTTAATATTATTTATACATACCCTGAGGTGCTGTTTCAAGGACAGAACTGGTCATATCTTCTGGAACGAACTTCCATTGAAAAACAGAATGATCAGCTCCTCCTGTACTCAGTACCCATTGAAAATCATGAGACCACCGGACATTTGTGACATGTGCTGAGTGGCCAACATATCTTCGAAATTTAGCCCCTAAATTAAAACAAACATAAGCAAAAATAAACTGAATTAGTAAATTTCTTGTCAATGGAAACTCACCTAAGAATATTAAAGCCTCTCATTAACTTAAAACCAGAACACTGCTATGGCTCTGCAGATTCCCTCCTTTAGTATACTTAGAAGGGAGGAGAGTGTGGCATACTGATACATTAGGCAGACTGTGAGCTCACTGGGATAGATAGGGAAAATGCTTGAGTACCTGATTTATAACCTGTTGTGAACTCCTTTGGGAGAAATGGGTAAAAAATAAATAAATACATAAATATGTGATGGGTATAATTTTCACATATTTTGATTTAGAAACATAGAAACATGATGGCAGATAAAGGCCAAATGTCCCATCAAGTCTGCCCATCCGTAATAACCATTATCTCTTCCCTTCTCTAAGAGATCCCACGTGCCTATCCCATACTTTCTTGAATTCAGACATGGTCTCAGACTCCACCACTTCTTCCAGAGACTGTTCCACATATCTACCACATCTACCACCTCTTAACTTCATCATATGCCCTCTCATTCCAGAGCTTCCTTTCTAACTAAACTAAACTAAGGGCTCCTTTTATGAAGCTGCATTAGTGGCTTTATCTCACGCAACTTTTTAGCACGCACTAACCCCCTGCTAGCCGAAAAACTACCGCCTGCTCAAGGGGAGGCGGTAGCGGCTAGTGCAGCTGGCAAATTAGCACGCGTTATTACGCGGGTTAAACTGCTAACGCGGCTTCGTAAAAGGAGCCCTAAAACTTAGTTTTATAGATCAGGTCATCAACCAAATGGAGCTCGACTCGGTTAACAGTAAATGGTAAACATAATACTTTAAGAGAACAGAAAACAGAAAATCTAAATTAACAAAAGGGGCTAGTTTTCAAAATGTTTAGCAAACAAGAAAGTCTTCAGAACTTTCAAATGAAAGAGGCTCGACTCATGCGCATTTACGCCACATAGGTATTTAAACGTCTCTATCATATCTCCTCTCTCCCACCTTTCCTCCAAAGTATATATATTGAGATCTTTAAGTCTGTCCCCATATGCCTTATGATGAAGACCATGTACCATTTTAGTAGCCTTCCTCTGGACCAATTCTATCCTTTTTACATCTTTTTGAAGATGCAGTCTCCAGAACTGTACACTATGTTCTAAATGAGGTCTCACCAGAGTTTTATACAGCGGCATCAATACCTCCTTTTCCCTACAGGCCATACCATTTCCTATGCACCCTAGCATCCTTCTAGCTTTCGCCGTCACCTTTTCAATCTGTTTGGCCACCTTAAGATCATCATATACAATCACACCCAAGTCCCGCTTTTCTATCTGTATATAAGTTCTTCACCCCCTAAACTGTACCATTCCTTCGGGTTTTTGCAGCCCAAATGCATGACCTTGCATTTCTTAGCATTAAATTTTAGCTGCCAAATAAAATTTTTGCTAGGTCTTTCTTCATGTCATTCACACCATCCAGGAGAAGGAGGGATACGGGGAATTCCCCAAAACCAGGTGTCTGATCTGCTCAGATGAAGTTAAAATGATCAATGAAGAAACAGTAATGTAGTTAAAACATTAACAAGCCTCTGAAAGGAATTCTATCCTTTTTACATCTTTTTGAAGATGCAGTCTCCAGAACTGTACACTATGTTCTAAATGAGGTCTCACCAGAGTTTTATACAGCGGCATCAATACCTCCTTTTCCCTACAGGCCATACCATTTCCTATGCACCCTAGCATCCTTCTAGCTTTCGCCGTCACCTTTTCAATCTGTTTGGCCACCTTAAGATCATCATATACAATCACACCCAAGTCCCGCTTTTCTATCTGTATATAAGTTCTTCACCCCCTAAACTGTACCATTCCTTCGGGTTTTTGCAGCCCAAATGCATGACCTTGCATTTCTTAGCATTAAATTTTAGCTGCCAAATAAAATTTTTGCTAGGTCTTTCTTCATGTCATTCACACCATCCAGGAGAAGGAGGGATACGGGGAATTCCCCAAAACCAGGTGTCTGATCTGCTCAGATGAAGTTAAAATGATCAATGAAGAAACAGTAATGTAGTTAAAACATTAACAAGCCTCTGAAAGGAACAATGAATTCAAGAAAATACAAGTTAAGCAAGAAACAGACAGCCTGAATATTTCTGGAACTCATTCCTCCCTTGTGACCCAATATACAGGCTCTTCCTAATCCAAAAGTCTGGCCGACAGTGAAATCTTAGCTATGGAACTGACCATTAAGCTTGAGTAAGAAAGCAGACACATCAGATAAATTGCTGGGTGGGGGATTCAGCATACCCATCTCTTATCTACTGGAAAAGATATTAAGGTAAGAACCTAATTTCTTTTTCCAGTGCAATAGGAATGGTATGCTGAACTACAGGGATGTATCTAAGCAATCCCCAAACTCTAATGTAGGATAGATGAGCCTGCTCGTAATACTGAGGACCCGAAAGCAGCATCCTGTGCTGCTATGTCCACCCTGTAGAATTTGGTGAAGGTATGGACGACCAGGTTGCTGATCTACAAATCTCCTTGGGTGGAATTGCTCAATCTTCCAACCAAGAGGAGGCCACTCCTCTTGTCCAATGCACCTTCAATGAGACATGTGGTTGTTTGCCATAACTGATGTATGCAGAATATCACTCTACAAATCCATCTAGAGATGGTGGCCTTGGAAGCAGACTTGCCTCGTCTTGCCTGATTAAAGATGATCCAAGAGATGAAACTCATTAGTCATCTCCAGGTAATGCAATACAACTCTCCAGACGTCCAAAACCTTTAAGGTCTTATCTTTCTTCTTGGACCCTATGGGATGAAATGCTGGCAGTCTAACCTCTTGGTTGACATGAAACGCAGAGATGACTTTCAGTAAGGTGGGAACCATACACAAGGTCACTGTCACTTCCGTGATCCTGAGGAATGGCTCTCTGCATAACAGTACCTGCAATTCTGAGACTCTTCTGGCAGATGTAATTGCGATCAAGAAGAGTACTTTCACCGATAGATCCATAAGGGAGGCTTCCTGTAAGGGAGTAATGACTACTTCTGAATATCCTTTTTGGTCTAGCGCTGCATTCTCAAGAGCTGGCCATAAGACCAAAGTGTCCTGGATCTTCTAGGACAATCAGCCCCTGTGAAAGCAAGTCTGTGTGCACTTGGAGACTGACTTTGCTCCTTCTGCAGACATGCAAGATCCATGTACCATGGGCGCCTGGGTCAATCTGGTTCTATTAGAACTACCATTCCTGTTCAGCGGATCACCCAGCCTATCATGGACAAGAGAGGGAACACAGTAGCCCAGTCTCTGGCCATGGTTGAACTAGGGCATCTAGCCCTGCACTTCCAGGTTTGCATCTTCAGCTGAAGAATTGAGTTGACTTTTTGTTCTTTGCAGTCGCCATGAGGTCAAACATCAGACGACCCCATCGTTTCACAATGGTCTGGAAGGCTTTCAGGAACAACAACCTCTCTCCCAGGTCTAATGTCTCTCTGCTGAGTTAATCCACTTGCTGGGGAAATGGTGGTGCAGCCTGATTCAGCTCCCTTAAGATGTAGCTGGATCTGGATAGGTTCTCTGCCTCAAGCAACTCTCACGCCAAGATCGTCGGGCTGCTAGTCGGACCTTAGTCAGACTGATCCTCACACACACACCCCAGACCACGATGTGAAAAAAGGGGGGGAGGCAAAGTTGGAGCTGGCACCCTGAGCATCCTATAGGACTACTATTGATGCCTAACAGCTTGCGCTCAAGCTCCTGACCAAGTCAAGGAAGTGAGCAAGTGCTAAGGGTCAGGAACCCAGAGCTCCACAAATCTTCAGCAGGCTGGCTGTACAGGTCCTCAAGGAATATATCTACCAGATGCTGACTAAAATGTCTGCTCCTCTCCGAGTAGTCCCTTTGAACTGGGATCTCCGACACTGCACAAAAAAATTTGCAAACCAGCCAAAAAACATTTAAGAAATAAACAGAGCAGATCAGAAAGACACCTTTGTGCTCACTTGCAGAAGGAATAACTGAGGGGGGCAGCAGAGACTATGGAGAAGGAGGAGTTGAAAAGCTGTGACTGACATCTTTTACAGTGTGCTCGCAAGCACAGATGGATAACCCTATGGTTCAGCATGCCATCCTTATTGCAGCTTTAATGCCTAAGGCAGCTGCATCACCTACTTTGGGGGAAAAGGTGCATTTTGCCACCTGCACTACAAAAACCCACCCTGGGCTTAACCAAAGCTGCTGAGACTTCCTTGCCATAAAATCCCAGCATGGCATAGCAAGTCAGAGCACTCTCAGGAGAAATAAACTGTTCTAAGACCAGAACGCATATATCAGGGTACCAGGAGAAGGTAGCACGTATACACCACAAAGCCAAGAGGAAGAAGTGGCTGGAGCTGGCTGAGAGACAAAAATGACCTCCAGTAAAGTTTCAGAATGAAGGTCTGGTAAAGCTGCCAATTCAAATAGGTGCAGGCTCGTGAGAGAATTTCCAGGATCCCAAAACCCCAGAGGGATCCACAGATCTAGCACACAGTTCCTGATCTCCCATCCTGGCAAACACTGCACCTGTAAATAAGGAGTCAGCAAGCAAATCATCTGCACCTAGATCCCTCATATCAGGGTCAGGCAGCGCAAGAATCATGGCAGGGTGAGTCTAGGACATGTCCAAAGAAGTAATACCACTGAGAGATGCCGTGTAGGCGGATTGAGACTGTGCAGGGAGAAAACACAGTGGTCCAAAATCTTGAGCGCAAAAATTTCAAAAATGTTGAAAAGGTGTCCAGCTCCTGGGGCATAGGTCACATTAAGGTGGCAAAACTGAACTTTTCTGAGGCTGTGCAGGGTCCGCAGCCTGGCGGATGGAATTACCAACCATGTTGAGCCCCAAAAACCATGAAGGCTGCCCCACTGGGCTAGCTGATTGTTTGGTCACCTGCTTTAGTAGGGAATAGGTTAAGCTGGATGCTGCCCCCAATCCCCCGGTTGCACAACTGCTCTAAAAGTGCTAAAAATGCACAATTCTGGCAAGAATCCACATGAGGAGACACCAAGGACTTCATCCCAGCAATTTTCCAGGCAATGTTTTCAGATTTGAAGAAGCAGGGAGCTTTAGAAAATAAAATAGCTAAAAATCTAAATGGGTACCGTCATAAAATTTGCGCCAAAATTGTGATTTTTTTTTTACATTTTCTAACCATTAAAAATAGTGATTTTAGGATTTTTCAGGAGGGGGAACATTCGGAAACATTCAAAACTCTACTTTTCATACCTCCCCCAATGACTCTCATAGCTTGTGTACTCACTGTGACCTGAGAAGATCAGTTAAAAATGCTGCAAGCCTGCATTCAGCTCTTTCATAGTAGTTGGACAAGAATAATCACTGCCACAAAGCTGGGAATGTTCCTTCAAAGCTGATCTTCAGGCTGCCAGTCAGACTCCAATGTCTGACTATACCTCCACCCTTGCAGACCATTGGTTACGAACCGGAATAGGCAGAGGCACGACAACGCAGCCGGCACCCTGTGAGACACTGCTGAGCCTCCTAAGGGTGCCTAATAGCCTGCGCTCAACCCCTGATTAACAGTAGGTGAGCTACTTGAGTGACAGCTCTGAGTTCCAGATAAAACTATGGAGGCTGGCCAACAGGTACCCAAAAAGGGATCAGCTTGTCAGCTACAGACCAAAGTCTGTGAATTCTTAAGCAGGCAGAGCTTTAAAATTGCTCCAAGCACTAAATTATCCCAAAAGAGGATGAAATTACATTGAATTAAAACAATAAAATGGGGAGAGCAGAACACAAATAACTGCATCTATGCGTTGCAGAAGGAAAAAACTGTAGAGGGCACTAAACTGATCAGTGAAGTACTACAGAGGCAGAGTGAAAAATGTGGAATGGATTCCTTCTGCAACCATGCGACTAAAGGGAAATAACCTTATTGTCTAGAACAGTAGTTCCCAACCCTGTCCTGGAGGACCACCAGCCAGTCAGGTTTTCAGGATGGCCCTAATGAATATGCATGGAGCAGGTTTGCATGCCTGTCACTTCCATTATATGCAAATCTCTCTCATGCATATTCATTAGGGTTATCCCAAAAACCCAACTGGATGGTGGTCCTCCAGGACAGGGTTGAGAACCACTGGTCTAGAATGTCTCACCTATTGCACTGGAAAGACAAATATTATCTAGCTATGTTATCTAAACTATGTAAGAGACTTCAAGTTATAGAGCCTCAAATTTCCACTTTACATTAGATAATATGTAGAAATAAAAAGAAATAAAACAAAACAAAAAGAATCCAAGTGATATTTTTCTATTGGACTAACTAGAGCATGGTTAGATTAGCTTTCAAAGGTAATCCTTCTTCTTCAGATAAGAGATAAGCAAATGAAGACAGCTATCAGTATATAAAACATCAAAGTATTCAAATGACAGTCTTACAGGAAGATGGTGGGAAGGGGAGCATGGGAGACAGAGAGAAAAGGAAGGGTGATTTGAAGGTCTCTCTGTCTCCCACCCTTCTCTCTCCTCCCTCTTCCTGTAAGACTATCAATTGAATACTTTTATGTTTTACTCTTATATACCAATAGCCATCTTCATTTGCTTATCTCTGATCTGAAGGATTACATTTGAAAGCTAACCTAACCATGCTCTAGTTCAGTGTATTTCAAACTGTGTGCCGTGGCGAGATTCCAGGTGTGCCGCAAAAAACATGAGTTGGTCACTGCCAGCACCAACGTCGGAACCTCTCCTCCTCTCTGCCTTCCACCCCTCCCCCGGCAATTGAGGGATTTCCAAAACCCCAACGTCGCACAATGTGGTTGAACACTTTTCTGGAGAGCGATCACTCTCTCAGGTCCAATGTCTGCTGGCTAAATCGTCACCTTGTACATTCTCCATTCTCATTGCATGAGGAACAGAGAGAGTCCTTTGGTAGATTTCTGCTCAACAGAACAGCAATTGAACCTCCAGGCATAACTGGGCACTTCTTTTGCCTCCTTGCCAGTTAACCGGCAGAGAGACTAGCAGAACTGGTGGCAACCAGCAAAGAGACTGGAGACTGGTAATGGTACTGTAATCGGCTAGAAGACCCAGATGGAAGCAGCCTGAAGAATGAGAGACCATTGGCCAAAGTGAGTGACTGGTGGAGGGACTGGTGGTGACCAGCGGAAAGACTGGTAATGTTACTGGAAGCAGCCAAAAGTCCAATGAAGGTTGGAGAGGACCTGGAAGGAAAGAAGACCAGAAGTGCCTGGTGGTGGTGAAGTGACAGGAGGTGACTGCTCGGCCTGTTCACAGTCAGTTATACCTCTTCTTCCCACTTTTTACCCACTTGTAAACCTTTCATTTGACTCATGGTTCTATGTTCATACTGAGTCAATATCTGATGGTGAAATTTCCACAGGTTTCACTCCCTCCATACAAGGAAAGCATACTACTGCACATTGTTCTTTGATGGTGCAGTTTGCAATGGAGCATTCTTGTTTCTGACCTCGCGGCTGCCGCACAACTAAAGGCTGAGCGCTGCTTTGTGCATGGACGAACTATCCAACAGGCAATGTATGAGTACTTATGTTGTATTTCACTAGCTCTGTTCTGGTTATCACATAATTTAACAATTGCCTTTGATTTTTGATTTGCCCTCATATATATATATATATATATATATATATATATATATATATATATATATACATATATACAGTCAAACCTTGGATAGCAACTAACATGGTGTGCGAGTGTTTTGCAAGACGAGCAAAACATTTTATTTTAACTTGATAAACGAGCGTTGTCTAACAGTACGAGCACATATACACGTGTCACATCAAGTACGCACAATATACGCGCATCATATCGCTGAGCGTGGCTGAACGTAATACAAGTACCCGTGGTTCAAGCGCGTACAACATACGCACATCTTGAGCGTGGCTGAACGTATTAAGAATCACACCCAATTCACCCGCAGTGTAGTGACTGTTCGAAACAAGTGAGGTCTTGCAATACAAGTACGTACAGTTTGTGGGTTGTGGAACGAATCGTCTGAGTTTCCATTATTTCCTATGGGGAAATTTGCTTTGATATACGAGTGCTTTGGATTACAAACATGCTTCCGGAACAAATTATGCTCGCAAACCAAGGTTTTATTTTGAGACAGAGAGGGGGAGAGAGGGAGAGAGAGAGGCCATGTGCACTAGTTTGTCTCTCAAAAGGCAGCACAAACAGATTGTCTCTGGACTAGAATCCCAGACTAAAGTACTATCTTCCAGCATTCAACACAGTTGGGAGTCAGGCTTGGCCCTTAGTTCCAAAGATCCAGTTTCAGCAGGGTTTCAAGATAAACTTGGCCTATCTGAATAGAACTTCTGAAGCTTATTCTTCTGTGGTAGAGGCATAGGATTGAAGGCTTGTCCTCTATATTCTGGGCCTCTTTGACTTATCTATATTGATGGGGGGGTCTGCCTTGATCTCTCCTCCCTACTCTGATCCTTCCTGTGGCCTTTTAAGGCAGCTCAATGATTGTGAGGGAGTCCTGTTAAGGGGGAACAATAGTTTCCTATAGACTCCCTTATATCCCCCCAATAAACCATCCAACCCCAGAGCTTAATTTCCCTTCAAATTTCTTATTATCCCCTTGGATTTCTCTCCCCTTTAGAAGTGTATTTACTCTTTTCCTCACTGGATAATTTAGAAAGAGATGCTGAAACTACATATCTTTCAGTTTTTCCCTAGTCTACCTGTGCCTCCTTCATGTACAACCGATTATAAAATTACACAAGCTGGTCCACTTTGCTATCCGTGTGCCAAAGTCTATCATTTTCCCCTTTATCTTCTGTATTGTGTGTGTTCCCATTTGTTCATATTAAACTAGTGTTAAAGAAAAAAATGTTAAATGCTTTGGAGTTTCCATCAATACATTTGATACTGTAATTCTTCTAAACAATCTCAAATGACATACATATATATAACAGCTGAACTTTTGCATGCATATTTGCCCTTTCATTGTCTTGACCTTTATTCTCAGCCTTGTCTTTTCAAGTCATATGAATTAGCATACAACCTAGCCATCAGAAGAGAGTAGTAAATGGATATGACGATCTAATTTAAAATGAATAGTGAAAAGTAAATGTACAATGTATATTAATAAGGAAAGCATACAATACTCAGTTAATTTTAAATCTCCTGAAATCCTAAACATTAAAAAAGTATGTTTTTTCAAATGTAATAACAGTATTAAAAATGATGATCCTTTCTGAATAGTGTAGGTTTAAAATAAGTTTTTTTAATTTTACAATAGGAATCATTGATTCAAAAATTCATATTATATAAATTAAATTACAGTATTGTCAAACTAAATTGTCTCACCTTTCTTTAGACAAGGAAATCGGAATAATTTAACCAATCCAAAATCATCCCCCGTCACCAGTACTTTGCTGATATAATTAGCATCCACAGAGTTGATATCTGTAATATCAGTATACTTTGGCCAAATCCCACTCACATCAGGCCCTATCACACAGCTCCAGGAGGCCCAGTGAATCCCTTTGATCTCTTCTTTGCTGGTTAGATGTTTCCCAGCTGAAATCATTTAATGTCAGTTACTACAGATTTAACTAATATACAGAATACTCAGTTTTAATTCTCATTTACTAATTTGTTCTTAGTTTTCATTTATATACTGAAATGAACAACCATCTATAACATTAATATAACCAACCATTTATATAAACTTTTTTTTTCAAATTCTTTATTCATTTTTCCATCTTACATCAAGAACACAATATTACATCATTTAACCTTATAAACATCACTTGTATTTCTTCTAACATCATCTTAAAAACATAAATTTATACCCTCCCTACCTAACCTTCCCACAAATATTTTAATCAAAAATATCATATAAATATTGTATTCTTATCTATTGATCAAATCTTTAATATAACTTTATACCCTCCCCCCTATGTATGAGAATACTTTCATTGGATAATGGTGTCTAATCATTGCAATAATTTGTCAATGGCCCCCAAATCTTTTTATAACATATTATCAGTAACTGGAAAAATTACAGTAGACTTAACTATACCTTCTGGTGGAATTCGTTGTGCCACATTTACAAAATGGAAAGAACAATTACCATACAAAGAGGGAATTATAACAATTTTTATATAAACATATTTTGAAGAACTTACATTCTTCTATATTCAGTTTTAAAAATAATACTATAATATTAGAATTAATAACATTATTAGAAATCCATGTAGCTCTATCATATGACACTATTCTATTTGGGATGTCAATGAGAATAAAAAGTCAAATTTCATCAAATAATAACAAACTTTTATTGATAATGACAGGAGTTGCCATTCAACATATTACCATGAATTGGAAAAATTATTCTAGACTTAATTACACTTTCTGGTGGAATTCGTTGTGTCATATATACAAAATGGAAAGAACAATTGCCATGCAAAAAGGGAATTATAATAATTTTAAAAAGATTTGGGGGCCATTGATAAACTATTGTAATGATTAGATGCCTTTTTACACTGAAAGTATATTTATAATTAGGGGAAGGGAGGGCAGTTTTTAGTTGTATTAAAGATTTAATTAATAATTATGTATGTAATATTTATATGATATTTTGAATACAATATCTGTGGAAAGGGTGGGGGGTGGAAGAAATAAATTTATGTATGTAAGATGATAATATAAGAATTTTAAGTAATGAGTATAAGTTTAATTGAAATAATATTTGTGCACTTGATATAAGATGAAAAATGAATAAAGAATTGGAAAAGAAAAGAATTAATAACATTATTGAAAAACAAAGGAAGAACATAGAATAGTTATGTTAGTAAAATAGATCTCATCCTACACTTTCTTTTTTGGTAATACAATATGACAGCAGGATAAAAATACTATAATAAGCATCAAAAGGTAAAGAGGTACAATGTACCGCTTAATAATCTATAAACATTTATACATAATCTATATATGAACCAACATCTGAGATATAGATCACATGCTAAATCAAGAAAGATGAATATAATTCTACACTTTTTTTATGTACAGAATTGCAATCACAGTTAACATATACTGTATATATTTGCTATGAAGCTAATTTTAAAAACATTACAGATCATATAAGATAGTGAATGTGATTTTATTAATTTCCAGTTATCATTAGTTAGGCTTCAGTAATACAAGGTGATGCACTTCTGCAACAATGTATGCATGCAATTTGTAATCTATAAGAAAGCAATAAAAAGTCAGAACTATGAAAAGGACAAAACGGGAAAAGGAAAAAAAGATTTTTGTCACTAAATTACAAAGAAAGATTAGGTTCTTAACGTAATAATCTTTTTTTTCTTGTAGATGTGTCTAGTGATCCTGAACACTAGGGTTATGCATCTGCAAGTTGCTTGCAGAATGCTGTCAGTCATCTTTGGAACTCCACCTCCTTCTCAGTGAGCTGCTCCTGCCCCCTGAGTTTGTCCAAAGCAATCAAGTAGAACTGTAATGAAAGACATAACCGGGAGGAGGGAAACGGGGAAAAAAATCCCTGACACTTCAATTCTATTCTGCTCTATAACCAACATATCCATTAACATTATAACATAAAAGTAACTGATCAAAACAGATACAAAAAATTGTGTGCAACCAGCACTAATCTTTTTTTTTTCCCCAATTCTTTATTCTTTTTTAAAACTTACAATAAGTGTAACAATAAATTCATCATTTTATACTCAAATATCACACTTAATATTCTATTAATGTCCATTACAGAATTAATCCCCCTCCCCCCAATCACTCACAACTTCCAACATGTAAAACATCAATCCCGAATTCCACATCTATATACTAAAATTCAATATCATATCAGACCTCCCCCCTCCCAGATGTGCATTTTTAAAGGGGGGGAAAACCATCCCCAATATTTAGACATTACAATATTTTGTTAATGGATCCCAAGTCTCCTGAAATTTCTTAAAACATCTTTTCTGAGTAGCTAATGTTTTTTCCATTTTATACATCTGACATAAGGAATTCCACCAAAAACTAAAATTAAGCCTCTTCCAATCTTTCCAATTGCTCGTTATTTGTTATATGGCAACTCCTGTCATGATTAATAAAAGCCTGTTGTTCTTAGATGAAATTTTGCTTTTAGCCCTCACTGACATGCCAAATAACACAGTATCATAAGACAATGCCACTGGATTTTCCAACAAACAATTTATTTGGCCCCATATTGATTTCTAAAAGGCCAAAATGTACGGACAATAGAACAATAAATGATCTAAAGTCCCTGCTTCGAGATGACAATGCCAACATCTATTAGACTTAGAGCTATCCAACTTTTGTAAACGAACAGGGGTCCAAAATGCTGTATGTAACAGAAAAAACCAAGTTTGTCTCATAGATGGCAACATTGTACATCTCAACCTCCAAGACCAAATTCGTGCAGAAATTTGGTGTTTAATCTCAATATTCCAAATATCCCTAAAACCAGTTTTTGGTTTCTTATTTATAAATCCAGCTATCCGTTTATACCACTGTGCGGCCTGATGTCCCAGGAAGTCAACCTGAAAGCATAAGAATTAGCAGTGCCTCCGCCGGGTCAGACCATAGGTCCATCCTGCCCGGCAGTCCGCTCCCGCGGCGGCCCAAACAGGTCACGACCTGTCTGAATCACCACAAGGGGCTCCCTTGCCACCTTGGTTTCTCATTGAAGTCCTATCTTCCCATCGAAGTCCTAACCCTCCGGTCTTGCACATGCACGACCTGGTTGGGTTTCTATACTTATTACCTGGTTAGCTTTCTATACTTGTGTTACATCCCAGCTCCTCCCTCAGTATCCCACGATCCCTTTATCCCTCAGGAATCCGTCCAATCCCTGTTTGAATCCCTGTACCGTACTCTGCCTGATCACTTCCTCCGGTAGCGCATTCCAAGTGTCCACGACCCTTTGGGTGAAAAAAAACTTCCTTGCATTTGTTTTGAACCTATCTCCCTTCAGTTTCTCCGAATGCCTCCTCGTACTTGTTGTCCCCTTCAGTCTGAAGAATCTGTCCCTATCCACCCTCTCTATGCCCCTCATGATCTTGAAGGTCTCTGTCATATCTCCCCTGAGCCTCCTTTTTTCCAGAGAGAAGAGCCCCAGCCTATCCAACCTCTCGGCGTATGGGCAGTGTTCCAGCCATTTTACCAGTTTCGTTGCTCTCCTTTGGACTCTCTCAAGTACCGCCATGTCCTTCTTGAGATGCGGCGACCAATACTGAACGCAGTATTCCAGATGTGGACGCACCATCGCTCGATACAATGGCATGATGACTTACCGCATCCTGGTTGTTATGCCCCTCTTTATGATGCCCAGCATCCTGTTGGCTTTTTTCGAGGCTGCTGCGCACTGTGCAGATGGCTTCAGTGATGCATCCACCAGCACACCCAAGTCTCTCTCAAGTCTGCTGTCTCCCAACAATGCCCCCCCCAATTTGTAGTTGAACAACGGGTTCTTTTTCCCTATATGCATGACCTTGCATTTTTCCACGTTAAAGCGCATTTGCCATTTGTTTGCCCAGTCTTCCAGCTTGTCCAGGTCCCTTTGCAGGTCCTCACACTCATCCCTGGACCTAACTCTGCCGCATAATTTGGTATCGTCTGCAAATTTTATAACCTTGCACTTTGCCTCCTTTTCCAGGTCATTGATAAATATGTTGAAGAGTAACGGCCCCAGCACCGATCCCTGTGGCACACCGCTTGTGACTCCCCGCCAGTCAGAATATTGGCCCTTCACTCCGACCCTCTGCAGTCTACCCGACAACCAGTGCTTGATCCATCTGTGCACATCCTCTCCCACCCCGTGGTTCCACAGCTTCCTAAGCAGCCTTTCATGTGGCACCTTGTCGAAAGCCTTTTGAAAATCAAGGTAAATGATGTCTATGGGTTCCCCATTGTCCACCCGACTGCTTATTCCCTCAAAGAAGTACAGAAGGTTCGTTAGGCACGACCTTCCCTTACAGAATCCGTGCTGACTTGTTCTCAGTAGGCCATTCCTCTCGATGTGCTCGCAAATGCCGTCCTTGATCATAGCTTCCACCATCTTCCCTATAATTGAAGTCAGGCTCACCGGCCTGTAGTTCCCGGGGTCACCCCTCGATCCCTTCTTGAAGATAGGTGTGACATTCGCCAATTTCCAGTCCTCTGGTACCTCACCAGTTTTCAAGGATAGGTTGCAAACATGCTGGATTGTGCCCGCTATTTCTTGTCTTAGTTCCTTCAGAACCCTTGGGTGGATCCCGTCCGGGCCCGGTGATTTACCGCATTTTAACCTGTCTATCTGTTTGATGGACATCCTCCTTACTTACCTCTATGTGCTCCAATTTTTCGGCCTGTTCCCCACTCATGAGCTCCTCTGAGTCCGGTATATTAGATGTGTCTTCGCTCGTGAAAACCGACGAGAAGAACGTGTTCAACCTCTCAGCTACCTCTTTAGCCTCCTTAATCACTCCCTTCCTATCCCCATCGTCCAACGGCCCCACCTCCTCTCTCGCTGGTCGCTTCCCCTTTACGTAACTGAAGAATGCCTTGAAGTTTTTCGCCTCCCTGGCCAGCCTCTCTTCGTATTCCCCTTTCGCTTTTCTAACCTCTCGGTGGCATTCCTTTTGGCATTTCCTGTGCGCCTGGTGATTTTCCTCCGTTGGGTCCTTTTTCCATCTCCGGAAGGATATTTTTTTGTCACTTATTGCCCTCTTTACTTCAGTTGACATCCAACCGGGTCCTTTGATCGCTTGTTCTTGCAGCCTTTCCTGAAACTGGGGACATACATTCTTTGTGCTTCCTGCAGGGTGTCCCTGAATAGGGTCCAGGCGCTTCCCACAGTCTCCATCCTAAAGATGTTTCTGAGCTTCCTCCCCACCATTTCCCTCATAGCAACATAGTTCCCTTTCTTGAAGTTGAGCGCAGTTGTTGCGGTCCTCCTTACTATGGGTGTCCCCCTTTCTAATGTGAATCTGATCGCGTTGTGATCACTGTTGCCTAGTGGTCCTCCCACTTCTACCCCTCTTGCAGGCCCCCCTAATCCGTTTAGGATGAGGTCAAGAGTAGCACCCCCTCGCGTCGGTTCTTTGACTAGTTGCTCCATGAAGCAGTCCCTCACAGCTTCTACAAATCCTGTTTCCCTAGTGCAGTTGGAGTGACCCGTACTCCAGTCTATTCCCGGGTAGTTGAAGTCCCCCATCACTGTTACACTTCCAGTCCTGCATTCCTGTCTCAGTTCCGCTTCCAAGTCGTGTCCGACTCCTTCTGGCGTACCAGATGGGCGATAGTACAGCCCCAGTTTTATGCCTGCACCCTTGTTTCCCGGCAATTTGACCCATAGCGATTCCAGCCCCTCTGCCTTCGTTGCCATATCCATCCCGACCGAGTGGATAGAGTCCTTTATATAAAGTGCTATGCCTCCCCCCTTCTTGTGGGTCCTGTCCCTCCTGTAGAGCTTGTACCCCGGCAGCGCCACATCCCATTGATTTTCCTCTGTCCACCAGGTTTCTGCAATTCCAATTATATCTAGGTCCTCCCCCTTGGCCACGACTTCTAGTTCACCCATCTTGGCCATGAGGATTCTTGCATTTGCGTATAAGCACCGCAGGTCCCGTAGGTCCCGTCGTTTTTCCTCCACCTCTGCATTTACCTGGGCCGCCTGCCCTTGGATTTCGGGCAGTTCTCCCGTTCCCTGTGCTTCTGCTTTTCCCTCAGCCTTTACCCTCTTAGCTTTCAGCTTCCCTACATTCCCGCCACCCCACTTCCCCGCTTTTCCTCTGGGTTTTCTAGCCCTACTGGCCCCCTCCTGGGCTATCATCCCTTGAGCCTCTGTTTGATCCCCCTCACCTTGTGGTACCTCTATATTGCCCTCAGCTTTCGCCCTCGTGCCACCCAGTCCCCCTGTGTCTCCATGCCCCTTAGTCTTCTCCCAGCAAGCTCCCTTTACCTGATGTTTCCCTCACTGTCTGATCATAAGATCCTCCGGTCCCTCTGCTTCCTCCCTGCAGTCAGCCCGTTCAGCATCTGTTCTGGATACTGTTGTCCGAAGCGTCAACATCTGATCAGCTGTCGGCTTTCCCCCTCTCCTCAGTTTAAAGCCCTCTCGATCTCCTCCCTCACATTGGCTGCCAGTAGTCTAGTTCCCGCTGTGCTCAGGTGCAGGCCGTCCCACCGGTAGAGCTTGCTCTTTCCCCAGAAGGACGTCCAGTTCCTCACAAAGTGGAAGCCCTCCTCCTGGCACCATCTCCTCAACCATGCATTCACAGCCTGGAGGTCTGCCTGCCTCTTTGCATCTGCTCTCGGTACAGGCAGGATCTCCGAGAATGCTATCCTCCGTGTATTCCGCTTCAGCTTTCGTCCCAGGACCCTGAACTGGTCAGTCAGTGTGGCCATGCTGAAGTTCCTCCGGCTCACATCATTCCAAACTGTAATGATTATTTAAAGTTTTCCATTCAGGGAACCCCGCCTGAATAGCCTGCTTCAATTGCAACCATCTAAAATTTTGCAATTTATTAAGTCCAAATTTGTGTTGCAACTGTGAAAATTCAAGCAGCTTACCATTAGATATAACATCATCTAAAATACGTATTCCTCCTATCATCCAATGCTTCCAGATGACCTTAAATCCGCCAATTTGAATCTTGGAGTTTAGCCATATAGTTTGATTTGTAGATTTATGTATTGGAATAGGTGTTAAATTATTGATATATCTTAAGGTTTTCCATGTATCTACTAATATTCTGTTTTATAATTCTGTTATATAATCTAGGCATTTTGATACTGAGAACATGGCACAATCTCAGAGGAAACATGAGTCACCATTCCAACCATAACCAATCTGGGACATTTTCAATGAGCTCTGGGAGGACCCAATACATACCATGGCGCAAAATATAGGATTGATGATACCTATAAAAATTGGGAAAATTTACCCTACCCTCTGTAATTGGCTTTTGTAAAGACACTAAAGCAATTCTAGCAATTTTACCCAGCCAAATAAATTTTGTAAGAATACTGTTTAACTTTTTGTAAAAAGACCCCTGAAAAAAAAAAATGGTTATCATACCCATTTAGTAACAAACCACAGGTAAAATCATCATTTTAATCGTTTGCACTCTCCCCCACCAAGACAGATGTAAAGGATTCCATTGCTCACACATTTCTGTCACCTTCTGTAATAAAAGTTTTTCATTCACTTTCATTGTGTCTTCCAGTATGTTTTTTATCCAAATGCCTAAATATTTTATTCCATCTTCTTTCCATAAAAAGGGAAATGTTTCAAATAAACCTTTTCTACAATGAACATTAAGTTGAAGAACTTCTGATTTACTCCAATTTATCTTGTATCCTGAAAACTTTCCAAATTTTTCTATTAAGTCAAGTAAGCATAGAATGAAGCAGTATATCATCTACATAAGCAGAGACCTTATATTCCCGATCTGAATAAGGAATACCCTGTATTTCCTTTGCCTGTTGAATAGCTAATAACAAGGGTTCTAATACAATATCAAAAAGCAAAGGAGACAAGGGACATCCTTGTCTAACCCCCCTCTGCAAACTAAAACACTCTGAGAGATTATTATTAATATACAATCTAGCCACAGGGGAGCTATACAAGGTTTGGATCATATGTATAAATCCTGAACCTATTCCAAACCAATCTATTGCTTGATACAAGAAGGCCCATTCCACCCGATCAAAGGCCTTCTCTGCATCCAAGGATACAGAAAAGGCTGGGTCATTCATAGTTTTTGTTAAATTTAACATATGAAAAGCCATTGATGGTAGCAGCCTATGCCAAAGCCTGGAGAACAATCAATTGATTGAGATAAAACTCCGTGACAACTTTTGGAAGAAACTTTGGATGCATGCGTAGAACCACTTTATCATGGTGAAAAACTGTGAAGGGTGGATCTGCCACCAACACTTGTAACTCACTGACCCTCCTGGCAGAAGTGAGGGAGATAAGAAAAACAACTTTCCAGGTAAGACACTTGAGATGAGCTTAGACCATAGGTTCAAATGGTGTCTTTATCAACCTGGAAAGAACTACATTAAGGTCCCAGACTACAGGAGGAGGAGGTTTGAGAGGTGGTTTAACATTGAAAAGTCCTTTCATGAACCTGGAGATCAAAGGATGAGCAGTGAGAAATTTACCCTTGACTGGCATATGAAAAGCTGTAATAGCACTGACATGAACTCTGATAGATATAGATTTGAGTCCAGTCAGACAAATAAAGCAGATAATCCAACAAGAAGTTCACTGACAAGGAAGTTGGATAATGATGATGAAGAAGACACCAGGAAGAAAACTTAGTCCACTTCTGTTGATAACATTGTTGAGTGGCTGGCTTCCTGGAGGCGTCGATAATTTGTCGAACAGGCTGAGAAAGATGCAAGACAGAAGAATTGAACCCAAGAGAAACAAAGCTGTCAGGTGTAATGAGTGCAGAAGAGATCCTTGATGCTAAGTAAGCAGAGTAGGAAAGTTTTTCAAAGGTGTTTGCTCCATGGTGCTGAGTTGAAGTAGAAGAGAGAACCAATGCTGTCTGGGTCACAAAGGAGCTATGAGAATCATGGTGGCAGATCCTGGGATGGATCCCGTTTGGTCCCATTGCTTTGTTCACTTTCAGTTTTTCAAGTTGCTCATAAACACTCTCCTCCGTGAACGGCGCGAATCCACTCCATTTTCTCATGTAAATTTGCCAGACAATCTCGGTCCTTCTCCAGAATTTTCTTCTGTGAACACAGAACAGAAGTATTTGTTTAGCACATTTGCTTTTTCCTCATCACTCTCCACATATCGGTTCCCAGCATCTTTTAGTTTAGCAATTCCATTTTTCATCTTCCTCCTTTCACTAATATATCTGAAAAAATTTTTGTCTCCTTTTTCTACATTTTTAGCCATTTGTTCTTCCGCCTGTGCTTTCGCCAGACGTATCTCTCTCTTGGCTTCTTTCAGTTTTACCCTGAAGTCCTTTTTGCACTCCTCTTCTTGGGTTTTTTTTATATTTCACGAACGCCAACTCTTTCGCCTTTATTTTCTCCGCCACTAGTTTGGAGAACCATATCGGCTTCCTTTTTCTCTTGTTTTTATTGATTTTCTTCACATAAAGGTCCGTAGCCATTTTTATCATTCCTTTCAGCTTAGACCACTGTCTTTTCACTTCTCTTATGTCCTCCCATCCTAATAGCTCTTTCTTCAGGTACTCTACCATTGCATTAAAGTCTGTACGTTTGAAATCTAGGACTTTAAGTATCGTGCGGCCGCGCTCCAGTTTAGCCGTTATATCAAACCAAAACGTTTGATGATCAATACTTCCCAGGTGAGCACCCACTCGAACATTAGAGATACTCTCTCCATTTGTGAGGACCAGATGGCGCCTTTTGTTTCCTCTGAATTTAGTTCATGTTCCAAGCATTAACATGCCTAGGAGATATAGGGAAAATAAAATGTTAATGGATACTTGGAAAATGTTGAGATTTATCAGCAAATTAACACCTATTCCAATTAATAAGTCAACTAATCAATCTCTATGGATAAACTCCAAGATTAAAATAGGCGGAGCTCAAATCCTTTGGAAGAACTGGATTATTGCAGGCAATAGAACTCTAAAGGATGTTATTTCAGATGGTAAACTGCTTGAATTTTCACAAATGCAACATAGATTTGGTCTTAGTAAAACACAAAGCTTTAAATGGTTGCAGTTGAAGCAGGCCATTCAGGTAGGGTTCCCTGAATGGAAGACTTTGAACAGTCAGTATAGTCTGGAGTTCCTATGCTTCCAAGCAGACTTCCTAGGGCATCAAGCCGCATTGTGGTATAAATTATTATCTGGATACTTGAATAAAAAACCAAAGAATGGTCTGAGAGACATTTGGAGCATTGAGATCAAGCACCAAATTTCTGCATCTCAAATGAGATGTACAGTGTCAGCATCTATGAGACAAACTTGGTTATTTTTGTTATATAGAGTGTTTTGGACCCTGTACGTTTGCAAAAATTAGATAGTTCTAAGTCCAATAGATGCTAGCATTGTAATCTGGAGCCTGGGACATTAGATCATTTACTTTATTATTGTCCCTGTATTAAGATATTTTGGAATTCAATATGGCCTCAAATAAACGTATTATTGGAAAATCATGTGGCACTCTCTTATGACACAGTGCTATTTGGCATGATACATAGAAACATAGAAACATAGAAATAGATGGCAGATAAGGGCCATCTAGTCTGCCCACCCTAATGACCCTCCCCTACCTTTGCCTAGTGAATAGAGTGATGATGAGGAAAAAAAGTCAAATATCATCAGAGAATAACAAGCTTTTATTAGTCATGACAGGGGTTGCCATTCAACATATAACCAACAATTGGAAGAATCACAGAAACCTTAGTTATACATTTTGGTGGAATACATTATGTCATATATTTAAAATGGAATGAGCAATAGCAATACAAAGAGGGACTTATACTAAATTTATAAAAATATGGGGGCCAATGACAAAATATTGTAGTGAATAGTCATAATTTCTTCTCTTCTTCTTTTGGCACACCAAAGGGGGGAGGGTGTTGGGAACAATCTTACATAATATGTTACAATATGTTCTATAATATGTGTATATTCTGATTGAAAATATAGATGAAGGTTGGGAGGTAGGGGGGGTTAAATGTATCATTAGATTTTTATGTAGTAGATATCAAAGTGCTATTGTGTAATAACTTGTTGAATTATATTATTTTGTGCACTTGTTGTCAAATTTGAAAATGAATAAAGAATTATTTAAAAAAAAAAAAAAGATACTCTCTCCATTTGTGAGGACCAGATCCAATATCGCTTTTTCCCTCATGGGTTCCGTCACCATTTGTCTGAGCAGAGCCTCTTGAAAGGCATCCACAATCTCCCTACTTCTTTCCGATTCCGCACACGGAACATTCCAGTCCGCATCCGGCAGGTTGAAATCTCCCAACAGCAGAACCTCCTCTTTCCTTCCAAACTTTTGGATATCCACAATCAGACCCTTATGAATTTGCTGTGATTGAGTCGGAGGTCTGTAGACTACACCCACGTAGATAGAAGTTCCATCTTCTTTTTTCAGAGCGATCCATATCACTTCTTCCTTTCCCCAGGTCCCTTACATTTCGGTCACTTGGATATCGATCTTTACAAAGAGAGCTACTCCTCCACCTTTTTGACCATCTCTGTCCTTCCTTAGGCAATAATATAGGTCCCATTATTATGTACACTAATTCTGCTATTTAGTGTCTACACAGGTGTCCCAGTGTTCTTATCCATACCCTTTTTATGTTCTCCTTTTTATGTACTTGGCTCCTGTTGGAGATTTTATTCTTTAGTTCCATGGTTAAGTTCTTTTTTTTATATAATATATTTATGGTTCTGATATGATGTGTTTGCTCAGTCAATGTCACAATTTATTCATTATAAATGTGATGTATAATTATCCATTTTTCAATTATAATGCTTTTAAATTTTTTTTTATTTATATTGATGTGTTTTTTTATATTGATGTGATGGTTTTGTCATTGATGGTTTTAGTTGTATTTTATTATGTTTTTCATTATTATTCTTTACCTTTCTTTTCTTTGTGTATTGGATTTCTGAACCTTCTGAAGAACCCCTGAGGAAGACTTCATTTGCCGAAACATGGCCCATGTTGGATTCTAGGCTCGTTGGGTTAGCTTTTTAAATTTGAAATAAAGCATTTGAATTTTAAACTATTGTGTCCAAGAGCTGGCTCCACGTGGTGTGCTTTGTGGACTTCCCTTGTTTCTTTGTGGAAGCCTGGTCTTTTGCTTCTTTCTTTAGGACTGCAGCTTTTACAGCAGGCACCTCCAGTGGCATTTTGGTTTGTGCCCCAAGGCCTGGCATCATGAACTTCTTTGGGCAGCAGCAGCGTTTATAATTCGCTGCTGTTGTCAACTTCTCTGCCGGGTCCTGCCTGTTTCCGCAAAGGCAGGACCCGACAGAGAAGAAGACCCTAAGCCGGCAATAGCAGCAAATTGTGAATGTTGCTGCTGCACAAAGAAGTTCATGACGCCAGGCCTTGGAGCACCCGCTTAGGGACTGCACTGCCGATCAGGGACAGGGTGACAGAAGGAGGAAAGGAAGGAGACAGAGATGCCAGACCGTGGCTTGGGGTGGGAAGGAAAGAAAAGAGAAGAGAGAGATGCCAGAGCATAGGAGAAGGGGTGGTGACAGAGAGAGAAAATGGAGAGGTGGCAGAGCTGAAATGAATCATGTACAAAGGAGAGACAGGGCACAGGATAGACAGTTATGGAAGGAGCATAGAAAGAAGGACAATGCCATATAGAATGGGGAGAGGGTGGACAGTGGATGGAAGGGGTTGATGCTTCATGGAAGAAAGAAAGAGGACAGATGCTGGCTAGAAAGAAGAGAGTGAAGACAAGATGATTAAAGCAGAAACGACAAAAAGTAGAAAAAATATTTTTTTGTTGTTTTAGAATAAAATAGTATTGTAGCTGTATTGATAAAACTTTTATAAACAGAAAATAAGGTAACCTTTTTATTGAACTAATTTTAATACATTTTTTACTAATTTTTAGAGACCAAAACCCCCTTTCTCAGGTCAGGAGAGTATAATGTAACAGCAGTATACTATATTGACTTGAAGAAGGAGGCTATGGCCTCTGAAAGTTAATTGAAAAATGGATTAGTCCAATAAAATGGTATATTCTTATTTTCAAGTTTTGTTTTATTTCTATTTATTAATTTGTAAAGTGGTGATTGTCAGTTTCTTCAAATTTTTTATTTTTTTTAATTTTTATTTATTCATTTTCAAATTTTACATGAAGTGTACAAGTTTCTTCAAATTTACATCTGCTATATTTATATTTTGCAGAGTATTAGGGGCCTATGTGTCATTGTTTCTGTGGTGTTTCACTGTATGCAGTTTGGCTTCTTGGTGATTCAGTTTAACCTTTATCTACATATTTCTATTTTTAGTTTGTGATTACTTATTCCATACTGGGTGAGGGTGTATCTGTGCTCTGTGTGTATGAAAGACATGGTTTTCTGTTAGCACTGACTAGCCTTGTTTGGCGAAATGCATCGGGCATGGTTCTTGGGAGCACCTTGAATAAACCTGATTTGAATCTCCTTATTGTCTGCCAATCTTCTTTTGTTTTATATTGGATTCTTTGGTGGACTGCTTGCCTTGTTGTTTCATTACAAGATAACATACATGGAGTGGAACGTACTAGAGGAATTACAGATTTGGTTGTATGGGTTATAGTTTGTCAAGAGAAAGTGAGGCAGTTGAGAGGCATTGTAAACTTGGTTATTAACATAGACTTATATTTTGAATAGTATTACTGCTTTACAATATATTTGAACACTTTTATATATGTATGGAAAGGGTTCAGACTTAAAGTCCTGGGTAAGTAGGTGAGAAGGGAAGAAAGGGGGATTTGTTCAGAGATGTGTGGGGTTGCATAGAAGAAAAATTGTGCACTGGTATGCTAATCTTTCTTTGTTTTGAATTTAAAAAAAAGAAAGAAATACAAGTGGAAATAAAGAAGTAAATAAGAAAACAGATAAATGGGGGTGGGGCAGGGGGCCCAGTGTACTTGTGTGCCTAGAGGCCCTTGAAGAATTAATCCTGCCCTGCTGATGGTGGTAGGAGGGGCCTCAACTCAAGCCACGTGGTGGAGCTGCCAGTGGAGAAAGGAGGAATGACCTGCCGGCTATCTTTCTCCTTTTTCTGCTGATGGAAATCTGGAGCCATTGGGAAATGCTTGGCCATAGCCTTAGCCACTCATAGGAACCCTTCTGGTGTTTCCCAGTGGTCCCTGACCAGCTTTGTGATGTCCAGACGCAAGGGAAAGAATGCGGTCAGAGCAACTAAGCCGCTCATAATTGAGCACTGCAATGAAGGGGATCAATTCTCATAACAAGATAGAAATAATGCCCGAAAGTGTAGAGGCCTTAACAGCTGACACACCTTGGGGTCTTCCCCCTGGTCCAGGGCCACTACCACTTTTTGACTGCTGCCTTCATTCAGAAAACCAGACTCTGCCAGAGAAACTATATCCTTGGACAATAGTGGCATGAAATCGGACTTTCCATCCTCCAAGTCTATATCAGACTGAACCATCTGGTCCAGCTCTGTGCTTTAGTCTGGTCAGGGCACATGCCGAGTGGAGATTTCCTGCGCCACTGCCTCTGTCCTGCTGAACACAGGCACTGAGGACCCTCAGCAGTTCAAACAGGCATTCCTCATAAGGCTCAGAAAATCCAGGGTGTACTGTGGATCTCGAGGACCCTGGCAGGGACCCCAATGGTCCTCTTGGTCTCCGCAGCCACCACATATTTGCGCTTGGCTAATGCACCTCCAGAGGGCTCTGAAACGGGTCTCTTCTCTAGTGGTAACATGCTTCCTGCCCTGGAGGACTCAGAGACTAAGCCCAAGGCTACCACCCCTTCCCTGCACGCTCAGTCGCACGCAGGACATGGATGCTCCTCAACCAGCTATACAGTACAAACATAGCATGAAATAGGGGTAAGAAGACTGAAGGGTCCATCCCTGTCAATTTTAAGTAAAATAAAGCGGTTTTGAAGCAGATGGAATCATTAGAAAAAAAAGATTGTTTAAAACCCAAGATGGCCACTGCCAGGAAAATCATACCATAAATGGCCTGTGGGGACTTCCCTGAAATACGTAAATTGCAGGAAAAAGTGTTTTAGAAGTGGAGAACCTTGACTCTGGCTGCAGAAAACTTTAAATTACAATTTTGGAGACCTCCCCCACCCCTGATTTTCCCCATAGACCATAATAGACTTACTCATTGTGCCATGTGCCTGTTTGCTTCAGTTCAGGACTGTAACTGGAATAAAAGGAGAAGAACTTTGCCTCATAGGTTCGCCAGACAAACTTGGTCTTCGGGCTGCCAGTTGGACCAAGGTCAGACTGAGCCTCAACCCCCAGAAACTTTGCACCGTGAAGGGGGTTAGGGGAGGACCAAGCAGCTGGCCCACTATTAATCCCAGCCAAGCCAGGAAGGATCCAAACAGCCTGTGCTCAAGCTCCTGATAAATCAGGGATGCAAGCATCTACACAAGGGACGACCCCCTAAGCTTAAAAAATACAAAAGCAGTTTGCCTAGCTAGGTGTCTCCAAGGGCTGATCCTGCTAGCAGCAAACTTCAGCAGCACGAGTCTGTGTTTTCTCCCAGATAGAGGTTCTAACAAGTGGGAACCTCTGGGCACCGAGCCTCTGATCGAACACTTAGAAAAAAAATACCCGCAAATAATAAAACCACAGAGTAGAAACAATTCTGAGGAATTTGCTTGCAAAAAAAAACCTGAGAGGGCAGGAGCTGTTCCCTGGGAAGGAGGCAGAGTTCAAAAGATGATTGACAGCATTCTGAAAGCAACTTGCAGGCTCAGATGCAAAACCCTAGTGTTCAGGATCACTAGACACATTGCACTAGAATTTCATTAATAGCTAAAGAAATCAATGCATTTTTATATTTCATGTATACACTATTATTCTCCTGTACTTACATGGCATCTTGTAGAACAGTCTTTCCCCTGCCCCATCATTGCTTTGCAAGAATTTGCTGTCCACAGACCAATCAATATGAGTAATAAAACTAGAAGATTTGTTGCATTCTCCTATTTTCTTGTAACGCTGGGCAACTGCATACACATCCACTAGGCCATCGTTAGAACCCACAGCAAGATAGGATCCATCTGGTGAGAATTTCATTTCATGAATTACTTCCTTTCTGTCTTTGATATGAACTACTTCTGTCATATCTCTGAAAGTGATAGAGAACCAAGTATAAGGAAAATAAATATATACTAGCTCACGGTCTCCAAAACATTTGCAGAGCAATGAGCATTTCCATTTCCATGCAAACAGCCCTGTCCTGTCACCACTCCCTCCCAACCCAACTGCAGCAGTCTTCCCCTTCACTCCAACTAACCCTTGAGAGGCAGCCAACTAGCTCTTCCTGCCACCCTTGAAAGTAGCCGCTCTTTTGGTATGTTCTGGGTCACATGAATGGATGTGCTGACAACTACAGTACCCTAAATCCTGCCTACTGGGATTACCATCTGTTACTTCCCGCAGACTGTGATAGAAAGCAGCCTGCTGCCTCTCTATTCCCCACCCCCCAATTTTACAAAACCGTTGCATGGTTTTTAATGTCAGACCTATTACCGCACTACATTTTTGTAAAAGAGGGGTATGCCTGTATGACTTTGTGTCTAGCAGCTGCAATCCTATGCAAATGTTATCTTTAAGGAGTAACTGCAAAGCACACACATTACATTTTAGCAAATGCCCCTTCACAGCCACAAGGAGAAAAGCATGTATTACAACAGACAGGCACCAGCACTTGAGTCTAAGCATATTACAGAAGGCTTAGGTTTTAACAAATAAACACTAACAACCAACACCCCCACCACCACCACACACATACTCCAGAAAACCCACTTCCCCTAGAACTCTTTCACTTCTTCCCTCGTCTCTCCTGGATCCTCCACTCCATTTTTGTGCCTTTACTGCACTTATACTGTAGCTCACAAGTGATATAACTGTACATAGTACAGTATAGAAAACTGAATAAAGTGTGAAAAGTTACATCCTCTGATAACCAGAGCAAGTATTGTGATGTCATAATGCCTCATTCCACCAATGCCTTAGAGCCAACCTCATCAGTGATGTCACAATGGCTGGATTGTCCTACACTTGGATCACTTTTACTACATTTTGATTTCTAGAGTGGTGCAGTGGTTAGAGTGAGCAGTAGTGGCTCGTGGCCTGCAGGGGGCGATATCTATGGTACGTTAATGGAATGGACAGTGCAGGACATGATGGTGCAGTATTTTGTGGAGTTTTCTACAAAATTGCCTGCTTTTCGTATGGTTCTGGGTAACTCTAGTTAGATACAAGCATATGTGTTAGTTAAGGCCATGCCCAATAGAAGCGTACGAAAATTTGACTTTTTGGTTATTTTGGTAAATTTCTGAAGATTTGGAGACCATTAGCAGATTTTTGTAATGATTAATAACATTTTCCCATAATAAGAGATTTGTTAAGTGGGGATGTGGGCGGGTATTATTTTATTTACCTTACAATATGTATGAATTAATTAATGCATTTTTAAGTATTAGGTTAGAGTTTCTGAAATAGGAAGGGAGGGCTTGGGGGGGGTTATTTTATTTATATTTGTCATACATATTAAATGATTTACATATTATCTAAAACATTATAAAAATATGAATATAAATATGATATATTGTACTTAAAGTATTCATGAAGGAAAATTAAGTGTGTGTTTATAAGATTATATGTATTTTTCTGATACACTTGTTGTAATATGAAAAAATGAATAAAGAAATTTTAAAAAAAAGAAGCGTACGAAAAATTGGTGAATAAAAATCTGAATATGGATGTAGCCAAGGACAGAAAAACACACTACAGATTAATATTAAGGAAAAGCATAATAATATTCTCCTTATGTACTTTGCTATTAAGCCAGACCATAAAGGAAATGGATATATATAATACATGGAGGTATGAAATTGCCTCCATGACTCTCTCTCTCTGAGTCTTTGTTCAGCTTCCCGCCTTAAACCTCGTGGTTCTAATTGATACCAGATGTGCTTAGGCTGGTTAGGAAGAGCATATTAGATTACGTATCCCAAAATGGAGCATAACATGTATTAAGTGTGTTGGATGGATGAAAGGGGCCCCGAATGATGGATGTATGAAAGATATATATGAAAGAATGGTGTGTACTTAATTTCTAATATTTTATATATTTTAAACCTGAAGGAACACTAAGGAAAAATCCTAAGGCAACATCTGGAAATAGTTAAGTTAGAATCTGAGATGCTGCACTAGTCTCCAGTATAGGAAGGCTTCTGTGTGTGTGTATCAGTGAAACTTAACACTGTCAGTTTTGTAAAGATCAGAGCAAGGGGGAACAGCCCCTCCTTTCTCTGATGCTGATAGGGCCAAGAAATTTTCAGCAGGTTGTCTTACATAAATGAACTGCCTGAAATAAGTTTTGAGAGTGACAAAAAGAATATTAGATATGTAGTAAAATGAAATAAAGTATATTCAGAATGAATGTAAACAAAAAGTATAATTTCTGAAACTTTTATTCCATGTTAAAAAGAAGTTCTTTGTCCAAATTTAAGGACAGCCTCTGTTAATGGATTGGCTGATAAATAATGATGTCATGCAGGACAAAAGGTACATATTGGGGAGCTACAAATTATCGGGTTGAGATCTTTATCAGAAGGCCAGTGTTTGGCAACTATAAAGACCTCCTGATGACGCAAAATTAACCCTTTTGAGGTCCATTCTGACAATTAATAAACGGAAATAATTATTTTAATGAAATTTGCATCATGTGTTATTTTTCATGTACTTTTTACACACCTAGAGCGAAAGCTAGCCGCTTACGGCTGCTTAGTACTCGTGTGCCACCATGCTCAATAGAGCTAAGGCCTCAGCACCCTGAGGTTGTAGGTTCAAACCCACGTGGCTCCTTGTGACCCTGGGGAGGTCACTTAATCCCCCCCATTGCCCCAGATTGTGAGCCCACTGGGACAGACAGGGAAAAATGCTTGAGTACCTGAACAAATTCATGTAAACCGTTCTGAGCTCCCCTGGGAGAACGGTATAGAAAATTGAATAAATAAATAAAGTTAATTCCACTAGAAAAATGACCTAACAAAAAGCACATGTGGCACAAAAATGCTAATAAATGTTTTTGTACCCTCAGACAGCCCATAATTAGCTGGGAAATAAAAAGGACGTATTGTTTGGAATTGTCTGAGTTTATTTTTGGTACAATAAGGTACTTATTGTACCAAAGGAAAGGTGAGTAGTGGAGTCCCTCAGGGTTCGGTGCTGGGGCCAATCCTGTTCAATATGTTTGTGAATGACATTGCTGAAGGGTTAAAAGGAAAAGTGTGCCTTTTTGCAGATGATACCAAGATTTGTAACAGAGTAGACACCGAAGAGGAAGTGGAAAATATGAAAAAGGATCTGCAAAAGAAATGGAGAGTAATGCATTTGGGAATTAATAATAGGAAGGAACTGTATATGCTGGGAGGAGAGAAGCTGATATGCATGGACAGGGAGAGGGACCTTGGGGTATTAGTGTCCTAAGATCTAAAGGCGAAAAAACAGTGTGACAAGGCAGTGGCTGCTGCCAGAAGGATGCTGGGCTGTATAAAGAGAGGCGTAGTCAGTAGAAGGAAGAAGGTGTTGATGCCCCTGTACAGGTCATTGGTGAGGCCCCACTTGGAGTATTGTGTTCAGTTTTGGAGACCGTATCTGGTGAAGGACGTAAGAAGACTTGAGGCGGTCCAGAGGAGGGCAACGAAAATGATAGGAGGCTTGCGCCAGAAGACGTATAAGGAGAGACTGGAAACCCTGAATATGTATACCCTAGAGGAAAGGCGAGACAGGGGAGATATGATTCAGATGTTCAAATACTTGAAGGGTATTAACGTAGAACAAAATCTTTTCCAGAAAAAGGAAAATGGTAAAACCAGAGGACATAATTTGAGGTTGAGGGGTGGTAGATTCAGGGGCAATGTTAGGAAATTCTACTTTACGAAGAGGGTAGTGGATGCCTGGAATGCGCTCCCGAGAGAGGTGGTGGAGAGTAAAACTGTGACTGAGTTCAAAGAAGCGTGGGATGAACACAGAGGATTTAGAATCAGAAAATAATATTAAATATTGAACTAAGGCCAGTATTGGGCAGACTTGCATGGTCTGTGTCTGTATATGGCCGTTTGGTGGAGGATGGGCTGGGGAGGGCTTCAATGGCTGGGAGGGTGTAGATGGGCTGGAGTAAGTCTTAACAGAGATTTCAGCAGTTGGAACCCAAGCACAGTACCGGGTAGAGCTTTGGATTCTTGCCTAGAAATAGCTAAGAAGAAAAAATAAAAAAATTGTAATTGAATCAGGTTGGGCAGACTGGATGGACCATTCAGGTCTTTTTCTGCTGTCATCTACTATGTTGCTATGTTTCCAAGAGTAAGAAAAACAGGAGTTTTTTGAATATTTACAATTAAAAAAAAGGTTTATGGCATTTTTTAAATTGCATTTATAAATATACAAATTTCACACAAATGAAATACAAGAAATAACAGTCCATATCAATGAGAGGTGATTGCAACAAGAAATTCTCAAAGAAATACAATTAAGACTATCCTCACAACTTTCCTCAAATCTTACTAAATTATATCTGTATCTACTTTCATTTACCCCTTGACAGATCCTTCTTTAACAATAAGTCTTCTCTGAAGCTGGGTAGGATCAAAATTAATAAGTCGCATAGAATTCAGTGTTACCACACATTTAAAGGGAAATTGTAGGAAGAAAATTCCGCCTAGAGCAATTACCCTGTCTTTCAATTTCAGAAACTCTTTCTGATCTTTCCAGTTATTAGTAATAGTGTTGGGTGGGGGGAGGTTTCAATTGGAGGGTTTATAATCTTATAATGAATAATGGGCTTAGAGCAGGGATCTCAAAGTCTCTCCTTGAGGGCCGCAATCCAGTCGGGTTTTCAGGATTTCCCCAATGACTATGCATTGAAAGCAGTACATGCACATAGATCTCATGCATAGTCATTGGGGAAATCCTGAAAACCCGACTGGATTGCGGCCCTCAAGGAGGGACTTTGAGATCCCTGCTCTAAGCCCATTATTCATTATAAGATTATATTTACATTTTCATGACAGTGCAAACCGGAGATAGCGATAAAGAAATGGATGCCGAGATGAAGCGAGAATGCAAAAGTGGTTACACAGTTGTTATGGGAGACTTCAACTATCCTGGGATAGACTGGAGTCTTGGAAGCTCAAGATGCGCTAGGGAGACAGAATTCCTGGAGGCTATACAAGATTGCTTCATGGAGCAGCTTGTTAGAGAACCGACGAGAGGAAATGCCACTCTGGATTTAATCCTAAATGGACTAAGGGGACCTGCAAAGGAAGTGGAAGTAGTGGGACCGTTGGGAAACAGTGATCATAATATGATCAAGTTCAAGGTTGAAGTAGGCATACCGAACGGAAAGAGAACCATAGCGACATCTTTCAACTTCAGGAAAGGAAACTATGAAGCAATGAGGGAATTGGTAAGGAAGAAACTTAGGAACACTTCCAAAAAATGGCAAACAGTAGAACATGCCTGGTCTTTTTTCAAAGACACAGTGAGCGAGGCACAAAATCTGCACATCCCCAGATTCAGAAAGGGGTGCAAAAAGGGTCGAACAAAAGACCCAGTATGGATGACTAAAATAGTGAAGGAAGCGATAGGCAATAAGAAAAATTCATTCAGGGAATGGAAAAAGGACAAAACTGAAGGGAACCAGAAGGAGCACAGGAAGTATCAAAAAGAATGTCACCGTGTGGTTCGAAAAGCCAAAAGAGAGTATGAAGAGAGGCTAGCCAGGGAGGCACGAAATTTCAAACCGTTCTTCAGATATGTTAAAGGGAAACAGCCAGCTAGGGAGGAGGTAGGACCGCTGGACGAAGGAGACAGGAAGGGAGCGGTGAAGGAGGAGAAAGAAGTCGCAGAAAGACTCAACATGTTCTTCTCGTCTGTATTTACAAACGAAGACACAACCAACATACCGGAACCTGAACAAATATTCAATGGAAATCAAGCAGAAAAATTAACATCCATGGAAGTGAGCCTTGATGATGTACACAGGCAGATAGAAAAACTTAAAACTGACAAATCCCCGGGTCCGGACGGAATCCATCCCAGGGTTCTGAAGGAATTAAAGGAGGAGATAGCGGAACTACTGCAGCAAATTTGCAACCTATCCTTGAAAACAGGCATGATCCCGGAGGATTGGAAGATAGCCAATGTCACGCCCATCTTTAAAAAGGGATCAAGAGGTGACCCGGGAAACTACAGACCAGTGAGTTTGACTTCGGTTCCGGGGAAACTGACGGAAGCACTGATTAAAGAACACATCGATGAACATCTGGAAAGAAACGAACTTTTGAAAACAACCCAACATGGTTTCTGCAGGGGGAGATCGTGCCTAACGAACTTATTGCACTTCTTCGAAGGAATTAACAAACGGATGGACAGAGGAGACCCCATAGACATCATATACCTTGATTTCCAAAAAGCCTTTGACAAGGTGCCTCACGAACGTCTACTCCGGAAACTGAAGAACCATGGAGTGGACGGAGACGTACATAGATGGATCAGAAACTGGTTGGCGGGTAGGAAACAGAGGGTAGGGGTGAAGGGCCACTACTCGGACTGGATGGGGGTCACGAGTGGTGTTCCGCAGGGCTCAGTGCTCGGGCCGCTGCTATTTAATATATTCATAAATGATCTAGAAACAGGCACGAAGTGTGAGATAATAAAATTTGCGGACGATACAAAACTATTTAGTGGAGCTGGGACTAAAGAGGAATGCGAAGAATTGCAAAGGGACTTGAACAAATTGGGGGAATGGGCGGCGAGATGGCAGATGAAGTTCAACGTTGAGAAATGTAAAGTATTGCATGTTGGAAACAGAAACCCGAGGTACAACTATACGATGGGAGGGATATTATTGAATGAGAGCAACCAAGAAAGGGACTTGGGGGTAATGGTGGACATGACAATGAAGCCGACGGCACAGTGCGCAACAGCCGCTAAGAAAGCAAATAGAATGCTAGGCATAATCAAGAAGGGTATTACAACAAGGACAAAAGAAGTTATCCTGCCATTGTATCGGGCGATGGTGCGCCCGCATCTGGAATACTGCGTCCAATATTGGTCTCCGTACCTTAGGAAGGATATGGCGTTACTCGAGAGGGTTCAGAGGAGAGCGACACGCTTGATAAAAGGGATGGAAAACCTCTCATACGCTGAGAGATTGGAGAAACTGGGTCTCTTTTCCCTGGAGAAGAGGAGACTTAGAGGGGATATGATAGAGACTTATAAGATCATGAAGGGCATAGAGAGAGTAGAGAAGGACAGATTCTTCAAACTTTCGAAAAATAAAAGAACAAGAGGACACTTGGAAAAGTTGAAAGGGGACAGATTTAAAACGAATGCTAGGAAGTTCTTCTTTACCCAACGAGTGGTGGACACCTGGAATGCGCTTCCAGAGGGAGTAATAGGGCAGAGTACAGTACAGGGGTTTAAGAAAGGATTGGACAATTTCCTGCTGGAAAAGGGGATAGAGGGGTATAAATAGAGGATTACTGCACAGGTCCTGGACCTGTTGGGCCGCCGCGTGAGCGGACTGCTGGGCATGATGGACCTCAGGTCTGACCCAGCAGAGGCATTGCTTATGTTCTTATGTTCTTATGCATCAGCCATTTGATGATGTCACATTAGTCACGTTTTTACGTTCAGCATCGTGAATCTCCTCCCCCATTTTTCTGTATTTATTATCGTCAATGATCAACCGACCTTAAGTACAAGTCATACATAAAGCAATACAGAAAAACATACCCACCCCTTCCCACCCACCCCCCCACCCCCCCAAAGGGAACAGCCCATATCATACATGCCTGTGTGAATTCACTCCAACAAACGAGCTTTCGCTACAGGAGACAAAGTGGAACAAAATGGTCTCCAACAATGGAGAAATAGCACCCCTTTTTTGGAATGCATGTCCAGAACATCTTGTCTTTCATAACCAGCCCAATAAATCATCTGGGTCCGCCAATGTGAGACTGTGGGCGTCTGAGGTGACAACCAGCATTGCAAAATGGTCTTTATGCCCACCAAGATCGCCCTTTGGACAAATGCCTTTACTCCAGGCCTAATTGGGTTCAGTGAGAATTTCAATGTGAAGAGGAAAGTCGACGTCTGTGTCCAGGAGCAGTTCCATAGTGACTGTATGATGAGCCCTATGCGCCGCCAGTAGGCTTGAATTCCAGGGCATAACCAGAACATGTGTCCAAGGGTTGCTCCGACCGCCGCACATCTAGGGCATCTAGCTGAAGTGCTGATGCGGGCTTGGTAGGCTCTAATGGGCGCCATGTAAGCGCGAACCAAAAATTTATAGTACCGTTCCCGTTCGGTGGCTGCCACCAGGATACCTTTTCCCAATTTAAAGCTCCTCTGTAGCATGGATTCAGTGATTGTGGTTTGTAAGTCCAAGGACCAGGATTCGGCCAGAGTTCTATAGTCAAGTTCCCCCGCCAACCCCTGCAGGTAACGATGATAAACACTAAGCGGGGTGGGATCCTGCGTTGTTAAGCAGAGGGCTTCAGATAATGTGTCTTGAACAGTGTCCGATAAGGCCAATCTGGGTAAGGAGTTCACATAGTACAATAGTTGACCATAACTCAACCAATCATTAGCAGTTAAAGTATGTGCCTCTATCAATTGCTGGAATGAGTGCAGGGTTCCATCCGCGTTTAATACCTGAGACAGATAAAACACCCCTCCCTGGGCCCACCTAGAGGGGGCCCCCAGACCTATTCCAGGAGCAAAAGCAGCATTGCCATGTATTGGCAAATATGGTGTCACATCCGGTCTGATGTGCAATTGTTTACATAGCTTCTTCCAGGTTTTCCTCAACGGAACTAGTAATAACTCCCCATAATGTTGTATACGCACCGGTAATATGGTAGTATGCAGTAAATAGCTGCAATGATAGGGGTTAAATGCAAGGCATTCGATCTCAGCCACTGAAAAATGAGAGGTCCTACAGAGCCAATCATTAATATGTCGGAGTTGGCATGCCATATTCATTCTCCCTAGATGTAATAGTCCGAGACCTCCCTGGGATGCAGGTAAGAAAAGTGTACGGAGGGGTATACGTGCACGTCTACCTCCCCACAAATACGCATTTAGTGATCTGTGAAGGGTGCAGAGGTGACGTTGTTGTAACAATAAGGGTAGTGTCTGAAGCAAATACAACCATTGGGGAATAATCATCATGTTGTATAGAGCTATTCGACCCAATAGAGATAAAGGGTAAGAGCGCCAGGCTCGTAATCTTTGTCCCGTTTGCTGGAGCCGGGGGAGTACATTAAGCTTGTATAATTGAGTTAGGTCTTGCGGGATCCATATCCCCAGATAACGCAAGGACTTTGATGCCCATTCCAACTGAAAGGGCCCCTGCCAGGAGATTCGGACTTCGTCTTGCAAGGGCATGACTAGGGACTTCTGCTTGTTTAGGATTAGGCCGGAGAATATATGGAACTCGTCCAATAATTCAAGAGCTCTAGGCAGGGATTGCTGGGGGCACGCCAGGGTCAGCAAGATGTCGTCAGCAAATGCTAATACTCGCAATTGGGATGCTCCTTCTTTTAATCCAACTAAGATGTCGTCTCTTTGAATCGTTCTAAGGAGAGGTTCAAGGTATAGTATAAATAGTAATGGCGACAAAGGGCAACCCTGGCGTGCCCCCCTGCCCACCTCAAAGGACGGTGTGAAGACTCCATTTACCAATATGGATGCCGTGGGGGTTGTGTACAGTGCTCGCAATGCTGCTAGAAAATGTCCGCCTATACCTACATATTCAAGAACTGAAAACAAGTAGGGCCAGAGGACCTGATCGAATGCTTTGGCCGCATCCAGGCTCACCAAAATGCCCCCAACGCGCGATTCCTGCGTCCTAGCCATTGCTAAAAGAGTACGTCGTACGTTGAGGACAGAATGGCGACCCTGAACAAAGCCTACCTGTGCCGAGGATATGATATGTGAGAGAAGCGGAGTCAGTCGATTTGCCAATAATCGGGATAGGATTTTTATGTCCACATTAAGCAGGGATATAGGCCTATAGGAGTCAACCTCCTCCCTGGATTTATTCGGTTTAGGGATCAATGTAATGGTGGCCGAGTTAGCATAAGCCGGGAAAGCTCCAGTGTCCGACACCTCCTCATAGTAAGACATCAGTGATTCACAGAGCTGAGGTGACAGCATTTTATAGAATTCCGCCGAGAACCCGTCTGGGCCCGGGGCTGTGCAGGAACGCAAGGTCTTAATGGCTCTCTGGATCTCTTGGCCCTGCAATGGTCTGTTCAGAGCTTCTCGTTGATGTTCAGTGAAGCAGGGCAGGCCGGCATCAGTTAAGTAGTCTAGTACATCGGGGCCTGAATATGGTCTGGGTGTCGCATAAAATTTCGATAAGTGCTGGTAGAACGTGTCCGCAATGTCCGTCGGTGAGGTGTGATAAGTATTGGAACCATGTCTAACTTTTGGAATATATCTGGAGTCTTGCCAATTCTTTGTTAAAGAGGCAAGCATCCGGCCTGGTTTGTTTCCGTACCTATGAAATTTATATTTACGGTAGATGATAGAGCGTTTAATACGGTCATGTATTAGTGTATTGAGAGCTACTTGGGCTACATGGAGTTCGTCCCTCAGAGCATTAGTAGGGGAACTCAGAAACTCCGCCTTCAAGGCTGAGCATTTTCCTTCCAAGCTTATAATACTAGCTGCTATGCGTTTATTTCTTGCCGCAATGTAAGCTATGATGTCTCCCCTGAGGACCGATTTCGCGGTTTCCCAAAATAAACATGGTTCTGTGCGATGTTGTGCATTAGTCAGTAAGAAGTCTTCCCAGCGTGCTCGGAGGTAGGCCCCAAAGTCCGGGTCCTCATGAAGGTAGGATGGGAATCTCCACCGGCGGGTTCCTAGGGGTGGTTGTCCCCAACCCAAGTCTATCCAAATGGGACAGTGGTCTGACACCTCCATTGGGCCTATAGTAGCTGCAGAGACTCTGACAAACCAAGACTCTGAGACCAGTACATAGTCTATGCGTGAATATGAACCATGTACTCGCGATTGATGGGTATAGTCTCGCTCTGTTGGGTGAAGCAGTCTCCACGGGTCCACCAAACCTAGTGATTGGCAAAGAAAGGGAATACCCTTGTTTAAATTTGGCACCGTCGATGATTGGGAGCCGGAACGATCTAAAGAGGTGTCCAGTACCTGGTTAAGGTCCCCAGCTATTATCAAAGGCAGTGAGGGGTCCTGCAAGCCCAGGGATACTAATTTATCAAAAAATATTTGAGAGTACGTGTTTGGTCCATATACAATCAGCAGCTGGAAGTCCGTACCCTGCATTGATATCTTTATGAGTAAGTATCTACCCTCAGGATCCTCAGAAAGTAACGTTACAGAGCAGTGTAGACCCTTACGTATCAGCAGACATATCCCGGCTCTTTTCCCGGAGGTAGAAGCCGAATAGACAGAACCCACCCAGCCCCTTTGCAATTTTTGATGTTCTTCCCGGGTCAATTTGGTCTCCTGGAGGCACGCCAGATCAGCCCTATGGTGCTTTATCTGTCTCAAGAGCTTTGTACGCTTAATTGGTGATGAAATCCCCGACACATTCCATGACAGAATACGGAGAGAGTGATCACCCAGGGTCAAAACACCAACAGCTTGATCCATCCAGCTGCGAGTATTCTACACCCAGGCGCCCAGCCTCACCTAGGTGAATGATAATGTCCCTGTAGTATCTGGTAAACAGGCAGAAATGAATGTACCACTTCCCCAATAACATTTCAATAGGCTGTTCCCCACACTTCTGCTCCCTCCCCCCCTTACCCCCAGAATACCCAAAATCCATATCCCCGAAGGAATATGTGGAGGGTCCGAAAATGGCGCCTCACAAGACCCCACCCCTACCCCCGCAAACAGTGTAACAATTGTGCCCCCATCATGTCAAACTTTCATCTAGTCTGTATTATTCAACATTACGATTGCTGGAACCACCGTCTGGTACAGGAAGCGTTGCCACTCCGTCCGTTCCTATGTCGGTTCTGATGTTAGTTGTACAGTCTTGTTTATATAGTCTGCGGCTGCCAAGGCCTCAGTGAACACGTGCCAGGAGCCCTCATGATGAATCTTCAAGACCACTGGGTATATAAATTGAAAACGATGCTTGTTTTCCTCCAGCTTGGCACACAGTGGGTAGAAGGCTTTTCTGCGTTCGGTGAGAGCTGCTGAATAATCCTGGCTTATCCGTATTGCAGAGCCTCTGAACTTCACTGCGTCGCGTTTAGTGCGGTACTGTCGCAGGATCTCCAGTTTGTGTCTGTAGTTGAGGATTTTCACGATCACCACCCTGGGCCTGGAGTCCCTAGTCGGACGGGGGCCGAGGCGATGTGCTCTTTCCAGGCACAGTGGGCCCAGAGATGTTGTGTCTGGGAATTCCAGCTCCAGCCAGCCCTCCAGCTCTGCAGTTAATTGATTGTCGGGTATAGTTTCGGGCACACCCATAAGGCGCAGGTTCCCTCGGCGAGAACGGTTCTCTAGATCATCTATTTTAGCAGCTTGTAACTGAACCGTCTCTTGCAGGGCCGAGAGATCCATTTCGTGTGAGTTTAGGGTGTCTTCTGCTGCCGACACCTGGTGCTCCAATTCGGTCGTTCTGGCCGTCGTGTCCGACATAAGCTGTTCAAGCCTGGTCATTTGGGTTGTTAGGGCTTCTATCTGGGGGCCCAGGACCTGCGCCACCGCCGCCTCAATTCCAGCAGGGCCCCAGCCGAGAACTCCGTGACCGCCGTTCCGGATGCGGCCGCCATCTTGCCCGCCCCGGGACTTGCACGCTCTCTGTCTTTTCGCGCTGGTTTCGCGCGTGCCGCCTCCTGGGAACGGGTTAAATACCGTTCCATGTGGTCTAGCGTTTGTTGCTAGGCAGTCTTCGCTCTCGGGCGGTCCTAATGTCGGCGGTATGTGCGGGGGCAGAGACGGGGACTCGGAGCTGAGCGGGAACGCGTCCTCACTCGCTCATGGCGTCAGGAGTCCTCCTTTCTGTATTTAAACCGGGAAGGTGTCGCTGTGTTCTTCCTGGCAGTTTGAAAATAACTTTGTGAAGTGAGAGCATTTTCCAGCAGCGGTATGTACATTGTAAAGTTCCTCCCGTAGTTTTAGCCTTATAAGCTATTAGGAGATCAGTCGTGGTGTGGGTTGTGGCATTTTCTCTCACACCCGACTTTATGTTATTTTTTGTTTTGTAGGAGCAAGTATACATCGCCAACTCTAATACTATTTAAAGTTTTAAAGGACTTTTATCAAATTTATGATTGGGTCTCCTGAGGAAGAAAGCGAAACGGGGCCACGTTGGGACCCCAAACCCTTCATAAAGCTAAGTTATCAGTTTATAACTTATCCAGTTTCAGTGATGTTAATTTAATATAGTTCATGAAGAAAAGAAAACCATGACACATTGAAGCATTTGAAAGATTGTGATACATTCTTTATTTATCACTTTCTGTATCCTAACTTGAAGTGTGATCTCTATTGAAACAGTTACAATGATTGGAAGGTGAACTCTGTTTCATCCTGGGGGGTATATCCCTTCCTTGTAGAGTTTCATGCCTCTGAGTAATCTGGAAAAATCTTGATCACACCATAGATAGGTTACTATTGCAAAGTGAAGTCAGTTCATATTTTTGACTAAAGCATTTTCTGACTTCTTCTAGTTTTTACTAGTATTACCCCCGTGATTTCAGAAGGTTATATAAAGAGCATAAAATATTTATGGATACTTGGAAAACTTTAAGGTATATAAGTAATCTAACTCCTATTCCGATAAGTAAATCAACAACTCAAACGATTTGGTTAAATCCCAAGATCAAAATTGGCAGTTTTAAAATCATCTGGAAGCACTGGATGTTGGCAGGTATCCGTACTTTGGAAGATGTAATAAAAAATGGTAAGCTGCTGGAGTTTTCACAATTGCAACATAAGTTTAGTCTTAATAAATCGCAATATTTTAGATGGTTGCAATTGAAGCAGGACATTCAGGTAGGGTTCCCTGAATGGAAAAATCTTATTAATTATCATAGTTTGGAATTCTTATGCTTTCAGATGGATTCTATGGATCATAGAGCCGCACAGTGGTATAAAGTAATATCTGGATTTGTAAATAAAAAACCAAAAAATGGTCTTAGAGACATTTGGAGCATTGAGATAAAGCATCAAATTAATGCATCTCAATGGCCACGACAAACTTGTTTTTTTCTTTTGCATAGAGCTTTTTGGACCTCTGTTTGTTTACAAAAAATAGATAGCTCTAAATCTAATAGATGTTGGCATTGTCATCTTGAAGCTGGGACATTAGATCATCTTTTATTCTATTGTCCATTTATTTTATCATTCTGGAAATCAATTTGGCCTCAAATTAATAAGATGTTAGAAAATCTGGTAGCCTTGACATATGATACTATTTTATTTGGAACAACTATGAGAGCAAGGAGTCAAATCTCGTCAAATAACAACAAACTTTTATTTATTTTAACTGGAGTAGCAATACAACAAATAACATACAATTGGAAAATGTATGACAGGTTAAACTACAATTTCTGGTGGAATTCTGTATGTCATATATACAAAATGGAACTCACAATAGCAACGCAAAAAGGTTATATTAGTAAATTTCAGAAAGTCTGGGGATCATTAACAGATTTTTGTAATGAATGATTAACTTTTCCCATGATAAGATATTTGATTAGGGGGGAAAAGGGGTGGGTTTTACTTGTTGTTATTTATAATACATGAGTATTTGAATAGTTTTCACAGTAAGGATGATTTTATGTATTATTGAATAGGGAGGGAGGGGTGGGGAATTATTATATTCAATAAGAATGATATAAATTTTAGATTTCTTACATAATATTTAAAATTTTATAAAATATTAATTTGTAATGAAATGTTTAACTTTATGCTTATATGAAAGTTAATCAAGTGTGTATCTTTAAGTTCATATGAGGTTAATTGATGCACTTGTTGTAGCATACAAAAATTAATAAAGAATTTAAATTCAAATGAAAATGAATAAAGATTTACAAAAAAAAAGTGTTTATTATGAATTTTTGTACACCTGATGAAAGTTTAAAAATGAATAAAGAATTTAAAAAAAAGAAAGAAACAAAACTCTTTCTGACACAGTTGTGTAGATCTAGCTATGACCAGTAAAACCCAGACAGGGGGACTACAAAACTGAACATCTTTCTTCCAAAATATAATTTCAGTACATGAATCTTCTCCTCGTCAGTTGGGAAGGTAACTTGAAGGGTTGCCCTTGTAGAAATTTCCTTTTGAGAGGATTCTAGGAAATTAGTCAAATTTAGAGATTCCAAATTTGCATGTTTCTCTTCACCCTCTCCGACTGCCCCTGATTGAGGTACAAAAACATGATGACACTCAGAAACACTTATTTCTTCCACTTTATCTAGAAGCAATACCTCCTTTAAAATCTACCTAGCAATATCTCAGGAGACAACAAATGACAAATAGGAAAATTCAAATGTAATGTTCTAGAACAGGGATCTCAAAGTCCCTCCTCGAGGGCCGCAATCCAGTCGGGTTTTCAGGATTTCCCCAATGAATATGCATTGAAAGCAGTGCATGCACATAGATCTCATGCCTATTCATTGCGGAAATCCTGAAAACCCAACTGGATTGCGGCCCTCAAGGAGGGACTTTGAGATCCCTGTTCTAGAACATATACAGTTTTTCTAGAAATTCTATTTGCCTATGGATCAGCAAACTGTTCTTAATAAAGGCTGAAGAAACCAATTGATAATTGATAATGGCCACGAATTTGGTCTTGGAGGATGAGTTGTACATTGTCGGCATCTATGACACAAACTTGGTTTTTTCTGTTGCACCGAGCTTTCTGGACCCCTGTTCATTTACAAAAATTAGATAGCTCTAAGTCTAATAGGTGTTGGCATTGTCTTCTCAAAGCAGGGACTTTAGATCATTTATTGTTCTATTGTCCATTCATTTTGGCTTTTTGGTAATCGATTTGGGGGCCAAATAAATTGTTTGTTGGAAAATCCTGTGGCTTTATCCTTTGATACTATATTATTTGGAATGTTAATGAGGAAGAAAAGTCAAATTTCTGCAAAGAATAATAGGCTATTACTTATTATGACAAGAGTTGCCATTCAGCAGATTACATTTAATTGGAAAAACTGGAATAGATTAAATTACAGTTTTTGGTGGAATTCATTATGTCATATGTACAAGATGGAAAGAATGTTAGCCTTGCAGAAAGGAAATTTTAATAACTTTCAGGAGGTTTGGAGGTCATTGATAGAATATTGTAATGAGTAATGATTAGAATATCATTTTTCCCTAATAGGTATAATTGCAAAGTGTGGGGGGGGGAGGGATTTCTGATTTGATATTAAATGTTTAGATTAATAGGATAGACTATATATAATATATTATATGATATATGTAACTACATATGAATTAGTAGGGTTGGGAGGGAGGATTTAAATATTATAATTTAAGTTAAAAATGATAATCAAGTGATATTGTATAAATTCGAATGTTATTTTCCGATACACTTGTTGTAAGATGTAAAATGACTAAAGAATTTTTTTTAAAAAATTGTTATTGGTAGAAGAAATTTGTCAGTTTAGTGGCATTAGTTTGATTTGTAAGACCACATCTTGAAACTTGTCAACAGTCTGCTGAGAGAAACTACAAAGTTGTGGAATAGTAGATTTTATATACTCTTCAGTCCTAATCACCACATGCCAAATATCCTTTAAAGTAATATCTTAAGAATGATCAATTGATTTGGTAAAATTAGGACACAACACTGCTGTTGGAACACCACAGACAGCATGTGGTTGTGTTGAAGTAAGTGTATTTAATAAATCTGTAGATTCTTTAGGGACAGCACCACCTTAGGAAGATGTCCTCATTGGAACAAAATGAATTAAAGGAGGGGAAGAAGTAGAACACCCTCCCTCACTCAAAGAAGCACCAGAGACAGATACTTCATCTACAGCTGGAGAGGATAGTATCAACTGAACATGTTTGTCCATAGGACCAGTTAGTTTAGGGGTACTTGTACCCTTGACCTTTCCTTTACATTTCACCATTATATATTATTAAAGAAAGTGTACCTCAGAAAGGGTAAAAGTCCAAGATTCTAATTCCTCTGACTCCTTCTGGGCTCCTAAAGGGCTTCCATGGGGCTTGGCGTGCCCCTTGTGGTGTGCCAATTAGAGCATGTCTCATGGTCACACACCATTGGAACTCTCTTTCTTTATGCAAATGTTCTAACGGTGACAGATGAAGGAACAAACACTTCCGAGCAGACACCGGCATTCTACTCCTCCTCTCAAGTACCTCGATCTCTCTCCCTCGGGAGTCCAACAGATAGAACAGTCACCTCTGAGCTGCCACCAGAGCCCTCCATCTTCATGCAGATGCTCCGAAGGCGGAGGATGACGTTACATTCCACTGCCAACCAAATGCCTTGATCTCTCTCACTCGGGGGCCCAGCTGATGAAATAAACACCTCTGAGCAGGCACAGGAGCCCTCCTCTCAAGCACCTCAATCTCTCCCTCTCTGGGGTTCAACAGATGGAACAATCACCTCCCATGTTTGTGCCAGATTAAGTGTAGTAACTCAAAACACAGTTTTAGAGTACCAGCCCTACTTCTCCCACCACAGCATTGCCTTTCCCCTTCTTTAAGCCCCAACAACTATATCAGCACACCCTTTACCCAAGTCCAACAACAGTACCCTTCAACCCTGGCAGCAGTAGTCCATTTTCCAAACCTTAACCCCAGTATCAGCTTGCCTTTCCTAAGTCCCAGTTCAACATCAGTCCCCTTCACCAAGCCACAGCATCAGCCCTCTCCTTTTTCAAGCACCCTTTCTTCCATTCCCAGCCCCTCTACGAGCCCAGCAGCAGCCTCAATCCCTCTTTTGTCTCATTCCCAGCATCTGCATTAGCCGCCCCTGGCCTGTTACAGCCCCCAAACCCAGGCAATGGAAAGATATGTCTTTACTCCCATGGCTGTGTGCTTCTTCATCAACTCTGCAAGATGCTTTAACATATGAGAAGTGTCAGTTCTCATCTTTTAAACTCTCTTACAGAGTTGGCTACAAATGCATACTGCCACAGCAGTAGCATGTTCCAATGACATCTTCACACTATGACAGCAGTTGCTAGAAGGGACACAATATTCAAGGTTTATTAATAGGTATACTGTCACCCAATGGGGCACAGGGCCTAAAGCAGGGATCCAAATGGACAGCACACAGATCTAGCATGCTTCCTAAAGGAGGACAGTTCTATAGAGGTGCTAGTAATAGGCAGTTGCCAAATCCAGCATTAAATAAAACTTAGGCCAGAAGCACTACCAAAAAGCAAAGCAGAAAATGACCAATAACAAAAAGGGGGAAAACCTAGAGAGTATTTAGTCTTAGTGCAGCCTGGAGTCACAGAAATATAGAACTCCTTTTATATACTCCTACACATTTCCTTAGGTAGGCTAGGCATCACACCCTTCCCCCACCCCAAACCTTGCCTTATTACAGGTACAGTCCAGGTATTCTTCACAAGAACTTTCTTCAAAACAAAAATGTAGTCAAAACACAGTTCACAACTGATGCTTAATAAAATTCACTTTGCCTGCTTGTCCTCAATCAGGCTGGCCACCAGCTGAGAGCTGGGGAGATAGAATTCCTGAATCCACCTAAGTAATGGGCTTTCACAAGCACCCACAAACCCCACCCTTAGGTGAACAGCGGATTCTCCCCCTAACTGTGGGCACCAGCAAAACAAACAGAAAAAACTTTAACTTCAAAGCAAAGCAAAACAGTTCCTTTTGAGCACTGATCTCAGGCTCCCCAAAATCATCTGCAGTCTGCAAATCCTGCTAAAGAAAAAAAAAAAACCTCAAAAATAGTCCATCCAGTTCTTAATACTGAATAATTTCAATGGTCTTTTATATTCCATCAAGCATGATTTTAGCCCCAAAGTCACCTTAGCAAATAAACAGTTCCTTTTCAGAGGGAAAACAGTCATTAGAACATCAAATGCTTAAATCACATCCATTTCCTCAGCCAACACACTTTCTAAAGGAAGCTGCTCAGAAATTTCCGTTAATTCTTCATGGCTGAGAGGCTCTGCCTGGCTTAACTGGGCAGGTTCTTCACATTTCCACAACATTACCTTGCTTAGCTCTAGGGGATAGATTCAATAACAATGATCGCAAAACCAGTTTTACTGGATTTGCGATTGTTCCCTGACCCCAACCCGATTCATTAAACGGCCCACCGCCTATTACATACACAAAATATCTGCCCAATTAAATATAAAAGCCCCCCCCCTCCTCCCGGCAATCAGGCACTTCCTCAGGCTACTCACTAAGGAAGTTCCTGATTAGCTCAGGTGCCTCAGGCCCCTCCCAAGGGAGGAGCCCAAGGCACCTGAGTCAATCAGGGCCTTAGGCCCCTCCCCGTGCATCACATGATGCACCGGGGCGGGGCCTAAGGCCCAGATGCATCGCTGGAGGCATAGGAGCAGGAGGGACTGAGCATCTCTCCTGCTCCCTTACTGATACTGGGAGGGGGCGTCTGGTGGCAGGAAGGAGTGGGCATCCCTCCTGCTGTTTGTTTTTTTTGGGGGAGAGGGTAGTTGGCCCGATGGTAGGAGGGAGTGGGAATCCCTCCTGCCATAATTTTGAAGCGGCGATGGCAGCAGGCATCGGCGGGGGGTGGGGGCATATTTTTGGGATTCGGGAGGGAGGGAGCGGGGTTTTATGTTGTTTTTTTTATTCAGGCAGATATTTTGCGTGTGTAATACATGCAAAATATCTGCCCGATTAAAAAAAAAAAAAGACCAGCAGAAGCACTGGCAGCAATGACAGAAGGCTGCTTCTCCTGTAACTATTGTCAGGGCTCTGCCCCAACTCACTGAGCAATTGAGTGGGGAGTTTGCATGCAAATGATTTGCATGCAAAAAAGATAGTGAATCTATCGCTGTTTTAAAATCGGCCACCAGCGATTGAATCACTATCTTTAGTGAATCTGGGCCTAGGTACTCTCCACAGTGGGTTTTCCTCCTCTGCCTGTTCTTCAGTGTCTTTTTTCCTTTGTCTGTATGTGCCCCACCCAAACCTATGTGGTATAGTTTCGGATCTTAGCTCTCTCTTGCTCCTCCCTCTGGTCACCCTACAGATCGCCACAGTTCCTAATTAAAGATAACTGCCTCTGCTTTCTGGGCGGAGCCCTGTAAGGTTTTTGCTTCTGCTTGAGGGTACACTTCTCCCTCTGTATCCACGGTTTCCGTATCTGCAGATCCGCAGTTTCTGTATCTGCGGATTCGCTTATTCGCGAATATCATCATCATTAAAAGTTCTTTTTTCTTTTACTGTACCGATAAAAAAGTTTATCGCTTACCATTCACTCTGAAAATCACTGCTTCCATGCTTTCTCCCACAAAATCGCTGCTTCCCTGCTTCTCAGTTTGCACTGAGAAAAACGCTGCTTCCCAGCATCCATAGAGAGAAAGGCTTCTTCCCGGCATGCATGGAGAAAATCGCTGGGAATCGCTGCTTGCCTGCTCCAAGTTATTCGCTGTTTCAATCATAAAAATGACTATGTTTTCTAAAAACCGCAAATAACATAAAAAGTTGTTCGCGGTTTTTCCATATTCACGCCTATGGTCCGCCCACATCCCCTGCAAATATGGAGGGAGAAGTGTAGTTTTATCCTCATTGTAGACTACAGAATCCTGCAAAGGTTCATGCTCTAGGCCAACTACATCAGGGTAGGAAGCCAAGTCTGTCAAAGAGTCTGAACTATTGCTTTGGTCAGCTTTTCTCACCCTGGGAAATGTTCTCTTCTGGTTTTTAAAAGGGACAAGGTTAGCAGCAGTGTTGGGCTTGACACAATAAATATACAACTAGCTGGCTTAACACAAAGGATAACAACCAAATAAAACAATATAAAGTCTTACAACACACAAATCTTATTCAAGAATAAAGGAGGAAAAGATTTCAGAGGGTACACCAGCACAGAGAATTGGTATTATAAGACCACTTCAACTTACCTGACCCGAAGAACAGTAAAGGAGCCATCCTTCATCCCTAAAGCTAGCTGTGAACCATCAGCATTTAAAGCTACACTCCGCACAGCCTCCTCCATGTTACACCGTGCAATCAAGGCATGATCAGCAAGGCTCCATAGTCTATCCAGGACAATAACATCATTTTTAAGAATAAAAAATATTATAGTTAGTGACCATATAGCAAAAAACAAGAGCAACAAAGAATCAAAACAATAAAATACACCAGAATGTCAGCAAAGAATAGTTAAAAAAGAATGGGCCTGAAATGCAAAGGGTTTATTCATTGGAAGATTAGGTTCTTACCTTTGGTAATCTTTTTTCTGTTAATCCACAACAGAGTCTGTGCAAAAGGAGTTCAATCTGTACCCGCAAATCGGGTCTTGCAGAAAGCCACACTTGTTGCTTTTGGCTCTTCTACATAGCAAAGGAACACAGAGCTCCCTACAATTAAGTCCCAGATAGGGTTATCAGACGTCCAGATTTACCTGCACATCTCCTCTTTTTAGAAAGCATGTCCGGGCATCCAGACGGCTTTTCAAAACCCAGCACCTTGTCTGGGTTTTGAAATGCTTCTTTTTGGGACCGTGTCAGGAGGACATCCGAACATTCACAGATGCCCTCCTGACAAACGAGAACGGGTTTAGGGGGCAGGGCTGGGGGCAGGGTTGCGGCATGACATGAGCGTTACGGGGCAGGCCTGGGGGTGGGGCTATGGATCTGGATTTTATTTAACTAAAATCTGGTAACGCTACTTTTCCCTCCCCCATATTTATAGATATATTTCTGTTGTTCTCAGATAATTTGGGACTATGTGGGCTACATGTAACATAAATATGTACGGTCCATAACAGGACTAGCTCTGAAGGGGCGCGGGGTGTTGGGCCCAGAGTCATATATCAAGAAATGAATAAGGCACTTGTCCGGCCTGGGTCTCTGCAGCTGCTACTTTGCCAGTGCATGATGTGGGAAGTTTGGGCACTCTCGCAAGCTTATCAAACATCCGGGAAAACCCGAACATGTCCTCTTTTTAGAGGACTATCCAGGCTCCCGGATAGACTTTCCAAAACCTGGCATTTGTCCGAGTTTTGGAAAGCCCCAACAAGCTCTGACTGCATCTGGAGGGCCTTTGAACATGTGCGGTTGATGATGTCACACACATCTGTACATGCTCCAGGCCCTCCAGGTGCAGCTGGAGCTCATCTGGAAGAAGAGAGGAGGTTTTGTCGGGGGGGGGGGGGCTAGATGCAGAACTGGACGGAGCTGGGGCAGAACAGAGTGGGGCTGGAGGCAGAATAGGGCAGGGTTATGTGCCCAGGGTTTCCCGTATAAAAATATGGTAACCCTTGTCTCAGAGCAATTGAACATCACTGGAACAAAGCATACACAGAAGAGGGGAACATCCCCACAAACATAGCACTACAATATTCTGTTCTGTTCTGCAAAATACAATAGAACAATTAAGAAACAGGAAATAAGAATATAAAGGCATGCACGAACATAGCAGCAATAAGAACCAACCTGCTGTGTGCAACAAGCACAAACATGAAAGTAGCCAATGGCTAGTCTAGACATTGATATATACAGGATGAGTCCCCACAGGGCCCATCTGCTGGATGGAAGATACTCAGGCCCGAAAGGAAAAACATCTAAGGCAGAAAATGCAGGCAATATAGAAAGAATCAGAGTAGACAGAGGGCGGGCCATATAGACTCCATCGTGGATTAACAAAAGATTACCAAAGGTAAGAATTGAATCTTCCATTCTCTTACATCCACTTCAGAGTCTGTACGATAGGTGATGTACCAAAGCAATGGCAATATCTAGGGTGGCAAACAGAAGAGTCCCTCGCCTTGGGATACAAGCAAAAAAAAAAAAATGAATAAAAGGCAAGGGGGATGTCTTAACAACCGAAATAAGTTTTAGTCTTTCCTCATACAAGAGGAGTTCCAGCCTCTTTACCATCCTGGTCGCTCTTTGAACCTTTTCTAGCGCCACTATATCTTTCTTGAGATAAGGAGACCAGAATTGAACACAATACTCCAGATGAGGTCGCATTATAACATTCTTAGTCTTGTTAACCATCCTTTTAAAAATAATTCCTAGCATCATATTTGTTTTTTTGGCCGCCACCTTCGCATATTGGATGGAAGATTTCATTGCATTGTCTATAATGACACCCAGATCCTTTTCTTGGGCACTAATCCCCAAAGTGTATCCTAGCAATCAGTAACTGTGATTCAGGATTCAGGTTATTCTTCTCAATGTGCATCACTTTGCATATGTCCATATTAAATTTCATCTGCCATTTGGACGCCCAGTCTTCCAATTTCCTAAGGTCTGCCTGCAATTTTTCACAATCTGCATGTGTTTTAATAACTTTGAACAGTTTAGTGTTATCTGCAAATTTTAATCACCTCACTCATCGTTCCAATCGCTGCCTGGCTGGACTGGAACTTCCTCTCCAACATTAGAATTGACGTCAGAGGTGAAGTCTTGTGAGTCCGGCACTTGTACGTGCCTGGCCTGGCTCGGGAAAGCAGCAGGGAGAAATTGGCATGGTGGCTTGGGGGAAGGGCAAGAATCGGGGAATTAGAGAAATCGGCGTGATGGCTTGGGGGGACAAGGGGAGAGAGAAAGAAAGACAGGCAGGCAGGGGGGGAGAGAGAGAGAGAGAAATAAAGGCAGAAGAGGGGGGCAGGGGGAAAGAGAAAGAAATACAGGCAGGCAGGGAGGAGAGAGAAAGAAAGAGAGACAGACAGAAAAGGGGAGGGGCAGAAATAAAGAAATATTGGATTTACAGTCAGAAGAAGGAAGTGCAACCAGAGACTCATGAAATCATCAGACAAAAAGGTAGGAAAAATGATTTTATTTTCAATTTAGTGATCAAAATGTGTCCATTTTGAGAATTTATATTTGCTGTCTATATTTTGCATTAGAGCCCCCTTTTACTAAACCGCGATAGTGGGTTTTAGCACAGGGAGCCTATGAGTGTCGAGAGCAGCACGGGGCATTCAGCGCAGCTCCCTGCACTAAAAACCGCTATTGCGGTTTAGTAAAAGGGGAGAGGGTATAGTTGTCTATTTTTGTATAGTTGTTACTGAGGTGATATTGAATATTTTAAAGTCATCTGCCTGAAAAAAACCCCGAATACAAATGATAATTAACATTTTTTCTGCGTACAGTGTGCTTTCTATCTTTTTAAAATTTTATTATTGTTAGATCATTTTGACTTGGTCATTTTAAAAAGTAGCTCACAAGCCAAAAAAGTATGGGCATCCCTGCTGTACTATCTTGAAGAAAGATTTGGCCTCTGAAAGCTAATTGAAATGGATTAGTCCAAAAAAATGGTTTTTTTTATTTCTCATTATTTATTTTCTTTCTATTTGTTAATTTGTAAAGTGGTGATTGTTATGTATCAGTTTTTTTCAAATTTACATCTACTGTCTTTATATTTTGCACAGTATTAAGGGGCATGTGTCACTGTTTCTGTGGTATTGCATTGTATGCAGAGTCTGATTTCTTGGTTCAGTTTAACTTTTGTCTACATAGTTCTATTTTTAGTTTGTGATTATTCCATATTGTGCGAGGGTGCATTTGTGTGTATGAAAAGGACATGGCTTTCTGTTAGCATCAACTGTACAGGATCAATTGATTGTGCAGGATCTGGCTTGTTTAGTTTTACATTGCGTGTGTTGGTGTTCTAGTGCTCACTGCAGGGTTTAAGGTGCACTCTTGTTGTGTGACTCATGGATTAAAATATCTATTTTAAAAAGGTTACTATAATAAATTTAAGGGGGCCATTTTTAAATTATTATAATGAATAATTTACACTTTTCCCAATTTTTAATTCTTACATGTGGATCGGGGGAGGGGGGGTTGGATTTCTATTAATAATATATATGAATGATAAGATATTATATTTATGTGGTATATTTTTGTTGTATATGAAAGTGGGAGGGGGTGGGGGTTATATCTTTTTGGTTGTATGATATGGTAAATTTTCAAGTGATATTGTATTCTAATTGTTTGATATTTACTGTACACTTGTGAATTATAAAATGAATAAAGAATTTTTTTTTTAAATGTCTTTTTTATATAGAGGAGGGGGTTGTTAAAAAATGATCAGCACTGGCTGTCATATATACTAGGTACCCACTGGATTTAATGACCCTATTCTAACTTTACTGTGGATGTAGGTGTTGTTACCCCCCCACACACACTATAAAGAATTAAATTAAAGTTGTTTTAGAGGACTTGATTAAGAATTTTAAATGTTGTAATGAATTTATAATGGAAGTAATTCTGTACACTTATTGTATGTTTTAAAATGATTCAAGAATTCTAGTTACTTTAAGAAGGGTGGGGGGTGGGGATGTATATTTTTTGTTCTTGATAATATGATTAAGAATTTCAAGTGTTATATTGAAATTTTAATGGAGAATTTATTGTACACTTGATTATGATTTAAAATGAATAAAGAATTTAAAACAAAGTTGTATTAACATCAAGCAGCTTTCAAATGACATTATAAGCAAATAAAAATAAAATATTTTTAATACATTGCTAATTATTACCTGCATCTTTATCTAAACTGTTTTGCCCTAGCTCTCACTTTGCTCTACAGCAAAATAAAAAAGTAGCAGATATAGATCAATCACACAGGTCTCCTTCAAGTTCAGTAACAACTCTCCATAAATTATGGGCTCCTTTTACAAAGCCACACTAGGACCTTAATGTGCAGAATAGCATGCGCTAAATTGCCGCACGCGCTAGCTGCTACCACCTCCTTTTAGAGCAGGCGGTAGATTTTCAGCTAGCACGCGCTAATCCAGTGCATGTGCTAAAACCGCTAGCGCACCTTTGTAAAAGAAGCCCTATGTGGAAGAGGTCTGGAAATAGGGACAGCATCTATTTCATATCCTCAGTGAGACCTCAGGAAGGAACCTAGTGATCAAAACATTATTAGAGGTGCTGTAGAGCCATTTCTTATATGACTGGATGAGCTATATTTATCTTTTTTTTTTAGTTGTTTAAATTCATGCAGAAATAAATGGATAGACTTCATTAACGCATTTCCCTTTTTAAAACCTCTATATCATTTGAAAGAGGGTAAATATCTAATTATTCCCTTCTAGAATGGGATACTTCTTAAATTTAGTAAAAATATTTTGGCACAATTGTCATATAAAGCATTGGAAAATAATAATAATTAACTAATAAAAATAGTACATATTTAGGGCTCCTTTTACTAAGCTGCGATATCGGTTTTAGCATGCGCTTAGCGTGTGCAGAATTGCCGCGTGTGCTAGATGTTAACACCAGCATTGAGCTGGCATTAGTTTTCCCATGTAGCGCAGGGGTTTGCATGCGCTAAAAATGCTAGCGCACCTTAGTAAAAGAGGGGGTTAACTTTCCCCACCACCAAATTTCCACATCCTGCCCCACCTGGCTACTTTTTCATGCTAGCCGGCTGGAAAAATTTCTGGGGAGAACATTGGAGTTCCTAGGCTGACGGGGACTGGTGGAGTGACCGGTAGGACTGGTGACAACCAGCAGAAAAACCAATAATGGTAGCAGGAGCTATCAGAAGACCCCGTAGGCATGAGACTGTAAGACCTGGAGATTGTTGGCGAAAGGTAACTGGCGAGTGACCAGCGGGGCTGGAGGTGACTGGCAGAGAGACCAGTAATAGAAACATAGAAAAAAGCAGCAGAAAAGGGCTGTAGCCCACCAAGTCTGCCCATTCCAAGTATCCCCTCCCCTGAATTTACTCCCTTAAAGATCCCACGTGAGTATCCCATTTTCTCTTAAAATCCGTCACACTGCTGGAAGCTGCCAGAAGACTCGGAGGGTCAGGGAGGACCTGGAGGAATCTGGTCACATGTTTTAGAAATGTTTTAACTATTGTTGTTGTGTTTGTGCCTGGGGACAGATGTGTGTCAGGTAATGACCGCTCAGCCTGATCACATGATTACATGCAGTCAGAATTACTATAAAAGTGTACCAGGAAATAAGACCAACTATTAGCCAGTTTATGTTGGTATTAATCCTGTGATTTAAATTTTTAATTGCAATTAATCATACCATTAAGCACAGTTACTTACCGTAACAGGTGTTATCCAGGGACAGCAGGCAGATATTCTTGACTGATGGGTGACGGCACCGACGGAGCCCCGGTACGGACAATTATAGAGTGATTGCACTCTAAGAACTTTAGAAAGTTCTAGCTCGGCCGCACCGCGCACGCGCGAGTGCCTTCCCGCCCGACAGATGCGCGCGGTCCCTCAGTTAGTATAAGCCAGCTAAGAAGCCAACCCGGGGAGGTGGGTGGGACGCAAGAATATCTGCCTGCTATCCCTGGATAACACCTGTTACGGTAAGTAACTGTGCTTTATCCCAGGACAAGCAGGCAGCATATTCTTGACTGATGGGTGACCTCCAAGCTAACAAAAAGAGGGATGGAGGGAAGGTTGGCCATTAGGAAAACAAATTTTGCAAAACAGATTGGCCGAAGTGTCCATCCCGTCTGGAGAAAGCATCCAGACAATAATGAGATGTAAAAGTGTGAACTGAGGACCAAGTAGCAGCCTTGCAGATTTCCTCAATAGGAGTGGAACAGAGGAAAGCTACAGAAGCTGCCATTGCTCTGACTCTATGGGCTGTGACAGAACCTTCCAGTGTCAGTCCGGTCTGAGCATAACAGAATGAAATGCACGCTGCCAGCCAATTAGACAACGTACGTTTAGAAACGGGACGTCCCAATTTATTTGGATCAAAGGACAGAAAAAGTTGGGGAACTGATCTGTGGGGTTTCGTACGCTCTAGATAGTAAGCCAGAGCCCTTTTACAATCCAAAGTATGTAAAGCTTGTTCTCCAGAATGAGAATGAGGTTTTGGAAAGAAAACAGGTAGAACAATGGATTGGTTGAGATGGAATTCAGAGACAACCTTAGGGAGAAACTTTGGATGTGTACGCAAAACCACCTTGTCATGGTGAAAAACCGTAAAAGGTGGATCTGCGACCAGTGCATGAAGCTCACTGACCCTCCTGGCAGAGGTAAGAGCAATAAGGAAAAGCACTATCCAAGTGAGAAACTTGAAAGGAGAGGTAGCCAAAGGTTCAAATGGAGGCTTCATTAAGGCAGAAAGAACCACATTGAGATCCCAGATAACAGGAGGGGCTTTAAGAGGTGGTTTCACATTGAAAAGCCCTCGCATGAACCTGGACACCAGGGGATGAGCTGAGAGAAGATTTCCATGGACTGGCTCATGAAAAGCTGCAATGGCACTGAGGTGGACTCTGATGGAAGAGGACTTAAGGCCAGAGTCAGACAAAGAGAGCAAATAGTCCAACAACGTCTCCACTGCCAGGGAAGTGGGATCAAGATGATGAAGAAGACACCAGGAGGAAAATCTCGTCCACTTCTGATGGTAACATTGCAGAGTGGTTGGTTTCCTGGAGGCATCCAGAATGGAACGAACAGGCTGAGATAAAAGAGTATCATGAGATGTCAGCCCGAGAGATACCAAGCTGTCAGGTGCAGAGACTGGAGGTTGGGATGTAGAAGGGTTTCCTGCTGTTGCGTAAGCAGAGAAGGAAACAGAGGAAGAAGAAAAGGTTCCCTGGAACTGAGTTGAAGTAGAAGGGAGAACCAATGTTGCCTGGGCCACCTCGGAGCAATCAGAATCATTGTGGCTCGTTCCCTCTTGAGCTTGAATAAGGTTCTCAACATTAGAGGCAGAGGAGGGAAGGCGTACAGGAACAGATTCGACCAGTCGAGGAGAAAAGCATCCGCTGCCAGACGGTGAGGAGAGTAAAGTCTGGAGCAGAATAGGGGCAGCTGATGATTGTGAGGAGCTGCAAAGAGGTCTATCTGAGGAGTGCCCCATTGAGTGAAGATAGACTGCAGAGTTACAGGATCGAGTGTCCACTCGTGAGGCTGGAGAATTCTGCTGAGTTTGTCCGCTAAAGAATTCTGTGCTCCCTGAATGTAGATAGCTTTCAGGAAGAGATGGTGATCTATGGCCCAATTCCAGATCTTTTGGGCTTCTTGGCATAAAAGGCGAGAGCCTGTCCCACCCTGCTTGTTGATGTAGTACATCGCAACCTGATTGTCTGTGCACAACAGAAGGACCTGAGGAAAGAGAAGATGTTGGAAGGCCTTGAGGGCATAAAACATCGCTCTGAGTTCCAGGAAATTGATTTGATGCTTCTTTTCCTGGGCTGTCCAAAGACCTTGAGTCTGGAACTCGTTCAAGTGAGCTCCCCATGCATAAAGAGAGGCGTCGGTGGTGATGACTAGTTGATGAGGAGGCTGATGGAACAGAAGACCTCTGGATAGATTTGAGGATACCAACCACCATTGAAGAGACTGACGAAGAGATGATGTCACAGATATGTGTCGTGAGCAAGGATCCGTCGCTTGGGACCACTGAGTAGCAAGGGTCCATTGAGGAGTGCGCAGGTGAAGACGTGCGAGGGGCGTGACATGAACTGTAGATGCCATGTGCCCCAAGAGTACCATCATTTGCCTGGCTGAGATGGAAGGTAGTAAAAGCACCTGCTGACATAGAGACTGAAGGGTCTGAAGACGATTGGATGGTAGGAAAGCTCTCATGAGGAGTGTGTCCAGGATCGCTCCAATGAATTGAAGTCTCTGAGTGGGGATGAGATGAGATTTGGGTAGATTGATCTCGAACCCCAGAATTCGTAGAAACAAGATGGTTTGGTTGGTGGCCAGTAGAACTGCTTGAGCGGATGTGGCCTTGATTAACCAGTCGTCCAGGTAAGGAAAGACCTGGAGGTGGTGAGAGCGTAGAAATGCCGCTACCACAATGAGACACTTGGTGAAGACCCTTGGAGAGGAGGCAAGGCCGAAGGGCAGCACCTTGTATTGGTAATGACAATGATTGATCATGAAACGGAGATACTGTCTTGAGGTTACATGGATCGGTATGTGAGTATATGCCTCTTTGAGATCGAGGGAGCATAGCCAGTCGTTTTGATTGAGAAGAGGATAAAGGATGGCTAAAGAAAGCATCTTGAATTTTTCTTTTACCAGATGTTTGTTGAGATCGCGGAGATCCAAAATTGGTCTGAGATCTCCTGTTTTTTTGGGGACTAGAAAATAACGGGAGTAGAATCCCTGCCCTTTTTGATCTAAAGGAACTTCTTCTATAGCGTTCAGAAAGAGGAGGGATTGGACTTCCTGAATAAGGAGGGTAGACTGAGGACTGTTCAAAGCAGACTCTTTTGGCAGACTTTGAGGCGGAAGAGTCTGAAAGTTGAGAGAGTAGCCGTGGCGGATGATGTTGAGGACCCATTGGTCCGAAGTGATAACTTCCCACCGGCTGAGGAACAGAGAAAGTCGACCTCCTATAGGTTGAGGCAGGAGAGCAGGAATAGGAATACTGGCTATACTGTGGAGAATGAAGTCAAAAGGGCTGTGACTTCTGCTGAGGAGGTGGTTTCACAGGTTGCTGCTGTGGCTGCTGTCTGGGAGGCTGACGTTGTTGCTGCCTCTGACGCCTGGGTTGCTGAGCAGTGGTAGGTAATGACCGAGCTGTGAAGCGGCGTTGATAGGCCGACTGCTGCCTATATGGTTTTGGCGGAGGAGGCTTCTTTTTATTTTTAAGCAGGGTATCCCAGCGTGTCTCATGAGCAGAGAGCTTTTGTGTGGTTGAGTCCATGGATTCCCCAAAGAGCTCATCCCCTAGGCACGGGGCGTTGGCTAACCGATCCTGATGATTAACATCAAGCTCGGATACCCGAAGCCAGGCCAGGCGACGCATAGCCACCGACATTGCTGTCGCTCTGGATGTAAGTTCAAAGGTGTCATATATGGATCTAACCATGAACTTACGTAATTGAAAAAGAGACGACAAGCAGGCATGAAAAGAGTGATGTTTTCGTGAAGGAAGGTACTTTTCGAAGGAAGCCATGGTGGTAAGGAGATGCTTCAAATAAAAGGAAAAATGAAAAGCATAATTGCTAGCTCTATTTGCTAACATAGCATTTTGGTAGAGCCTCTTACCAAATTTATCCATGGCTCTACCCTCTCTGCCAGGAGGTACCGATGCATATACACTGGCTCCTGAAGATTTTTTAAGGGTGGATTCGACAAGTAAGGATTCGTGTGGAAGTTGAGGTTTGTCGAACCCAGGAATGGGAATTACCTTATATAGAGAATCCAGTTTACGTGGGGCCCCTGGGACAGTTAAAGGAGTCTCTAAATTCTTATAGAAAGTCTCCCTCAAGATGTCATGAAGAGGGAGTTTCAAAAATTCCTTTGGAGGCTGGTCAAAATCAAGGGCATCCAAAAAAGCTTTGGACTTTTTGGATTCAGCCTCCAAAGGAATGGACAAGGAGTCACACATCTCTTTCAAAAAGCAGGAGAAAGAGGAAGTGACCTGTTTGGAGGATGGGTCAGGGACAGCTGAATCCTCCTCCTCTGAGGAACATTCGCCTTCAGAAAGGAAGGGTTCCTCTGAGTCTCCCCACAGATCAGGATCCCTGACATGGGAAGCATGGTCCCGAGACTCAGGTGTCGATGATTGTAAGTGTCGGGTTTTGCGCACCGACTTACCCGACCTCATCGATATCGAGTCAGGAGATGTTATCGGTCGCACCGGTGCCGAAGTCTGTACCGATTGATGGTGAGCTCTCGGCTCCGGTGCAAGAACTGGCATCGATACCGATGAGGTTAGTTGAAGCGGTACCGAAATAGTGGAAGCAGGTAACATAGGCTGTTCCACAATCGGTACCGGTAGCTCGGTGCGGGCCGGCACCGGAAGGTTCGGAGCCAGGATAGCAGGGAGGAGCTGTTTTAATTGGTCCCTAAGCTGCACCTGAAGGATGGCCGTGATGCGGTCATCAAGGGATGGCACCGGTACCGCCTTTTTCTTCTGCGGTACCTGCGGTGCCGCTCGACGCCCCGGAGATGAGGAGCCCGATGTCGAGGGACTCACCTCTATAGGGGCGGAGCGCTTCCGCTGGCGTCTCACAGTCGGCAGGATTGGACTCACTGCACTCAAGACCGGAGGACGCTCCAGCGGGGAAGGCTTCTTAGCCGGCTTACCTGACTAGTGAGACGCCGGTGCGGAATCACGCGGCGTCGAAGAAGAGGGTGCCGACTGAATCGGTGCCGAAGCTGGAGTCGATGGAACGGGGTCGGACATCTCGGCACCGAACAGTAATCGCTGCTGGATTTGGCGATTTTTTAATGTCCGTTTTTTTAGAGTGGCACAGTGGGTGCAAGTAGAGGCCTGATGCTCAGGACCCAAACACTGTAAACACCAGTTGTGTGGGTCCGTGAGAGATATAGGCCGAGCACACCGCTGGCACTTTTTAAAACCCGGTTGAGGGGGCATGAAAGGGAAAACGGCTTCAGCCAAATCGAAGGCCGAGGCTTCGATGGTGGCAGAAGGCCCCGCCGGGGAAAGATCAAATTAAAGAAAAAATTAAGGATTTTTTTTTTTTTTTTTTTACAAAATAGAAAAAAGAAAAGAAATAAGGTAATCAAAAGTTTACGCGAGCGGGAAGGCAAAGAGAAAAAAGTTTCAACAGCCGTTGAAAAACGCGTCTTCTTAGCTCCGCGGAAACTAAGAAACTGAGGGACCGCGCGCATCTGTCGGGCGGGAAGGCACTCGCGCGTGCGCGGTGCGGCCGAGCTAGAACTTTCTAAAGTTCTTAGAGTGCAATCACTCTATAATTGTCCGTACCGGGGCTCCGTCGGTGCCGTCACCCATCAGTCAAGAATATCTGCCTGCTTGTCCTGGGATAAATATTTTTATTTGGTGTGCAGCCCTAGCATAAATATCTCTTACCCTTACTCTTTTTTTTTTTTTTTATTCTTTATTCATTTTTCCATCTTATAACAAGTGCACAATACTACATCATATTAACTTTTACATATCACTTGATATATTCATACAATTATGATTTTACTTACATGAATTTATTCCCCCCCATCAACACTTCCCACATGTAATTTAATTCAAAATATCATTTATATATTATATTTCAATCTTACCCTTACTCTTACATACCGCACTGAACGATCATCACTGCCAGTTACAGCCAAAGGCTTCTTGGGATGGGTGGCCAGGGCCCAAAGCTCCCCTTCACAATGACCCTGCATTATCAACATTGGTTTATCCCTCTCCCTGACCATCACCTCGAATATTTCACTGTCTTGTGTCCCACATAAAATTCTGTCTGCTTTCCAGCAAACACTTCTAATAGACAAGCCTGAAAAGAGGGGAAAAAAACAGCAGGTAAAAGAGGTGAGACTAATCTGAGGCTAAAATCATTTAAAAATAGATTGTGAATTTTTTTAAAACATTACTCAAAAGGAATTATAATGATTTTAATAAGATTTGGAGGCCATTGACAAATTATTGCAATGATTAGACATCATTTTACACTGAAAGTAATACTTATACATAGGAGGGAGGGGGGATGATATAAAATTTTATTCAAAGATTTAATCAATAGATAAGAATATAATATTTATAAGATGTTTTTGATTAAAATATGTGTGGGAAAGGTGGGAGGGGAGGGAATAAATGTATGTATTTAACATGATAAAGAAAGAAATTCAAGTAATATGTACAAGTTTTTAATGATGCAATATTTATGTACTTGATGTAAGATGGAAAAATGAATAAAGAATTTGAAAAAAATAAATAAAACATTACTCAGACAAATTTTAATTTTATCTATAAAGGAAATATTGAGATTAAGAAATATATACAAACATAATATTGTTAATTGAAAAGGGGTAGCCATGTTAGTCTAGGGCAGGAGTGGGCAATTCCAGTCCTTGAGGGCCGGAATCCAGTCAGGTTGTCAGGATTTCCCCAATGAATATGCACTGAAAGCAGTGCATGCAAACAGATCTCATGCATATTCATTGGGGAAATCCTGAAAACCCGACTGGATTCTGGCTCTAGAGGACCGGAGTTGTCCACCCCTGGTATAGTGTAACAAAATTGACAGAGACAGCTGACACCTTATAAACTAACCAATTTATTGAGGCATTAGCTTTTGAGGATCAAATTAAACTTTATTAGACTTGTTTTCAAAGATCATTCCTGAGGGAATTCTGCACAAATTAAAATTCTACACAGTTTATTTGTAGTGTTTTTGTGCAAAATTTCCCCATCATAAGGCCTGAAATTCCCTCTATAACAGGGATCTCAAAGTGCATGCACATAGATCTCATGCATATTCATTGAGGAAATCCTGAAAACCCGGCTGGATTGTGGCCCTCAAGGAGGGACTTTGAGACCCCCAGCTCCTCTATAAGCTCCAGCCTCCCCAGTTCCCTCTCTCCCTCTAATTCCCAGCAGGACCTCTAATTCTGTCTGCTTCAAAGTCTTCATCCTCATGCAATATTTCCACCACTCATTCTTTCTTTCGTTGGTTTTTTAGCCCATCCTGCCAGGAAAGCTCGGGTTACAAGTTTACATACATATTAAAGTGCATTTTATACAAGGTGATGGCAAACATGGCATGGAAGGACATTGTCTGATAGATGGAAAATCATAGTTAAACATAGAAATAGACGGCAGATAAGGGCCACGGCCCATCTAGTCTGCCCACCCCAATGACCCTCCCCTACCTTTCTCTGTGAATAGATCCCACGTGTCTATCCCATTTGGCCTTAAAATCAGGCACGCTGCTGGCCTCAATAACCTGAAGTGGAAGACTATTCCAGCGATCAACCACCCTTTCAGTGAAAAAGAATTTCCTGGTGTCCCCATGCAGTTTCCCGCCCCTGATTTTCCACGGATGCCCCCTTGTTGCCGCAGGACCCTTGAAAAAGAAGATATCTTCTTCCATCTCAATGCGGTCCGTGAGATACTTGAATGTCTCGATCATGTCACCCCTCTCTCTGCGTTCCTCGCGTGAGTACAGCTGCAACTTATCCAGCCGTTCCTCGTACGGGAGATCCTTGAGTCCCAAGACCATCCGGGTGGCCATTCGCTGGACCGACTCCAGTCTCAGCACATCCTTACGGTAATGTGGCCTCCAGAATTGCACACAGTATTCCAGGTGGGGTCTCACCATGGATCTATACAATGGCATAATGACTTCAGGCTTACGGCTGACGAAACTCCTGCGTATGCAACCTATGATTTGCCTTGCCTTGGATGAAGCTTGCTCCACTTGATTGGCAGTCTTCATGTTCTCACTGACGATCACCCCTAAGTCTCGTTCTGCTTCAGTCTTGTTAGGATCTCGCCATTAAGGGTGTAAGTCTTGCATGGATTTTGGCTGCCCAAGTGCATGACTTTGCATTTTTTGGCATTGAAGCTGAGTTGCCAGGACCTAGACCAGCACTCCAGTAGGAGTAGGTCGTGCATCATGTTGTCGGACATTGAATTTATGTCTGTTGTGCTTTTGCCCACTACATTGCTTAGTTTGGCGAATATTGTTATTTTACCTCGCAGCCCTTCTGTCAAGTCTCTTATAAAGATGTTGAATAGGATCGGGCCCAGGACCGAGCCCTGCAGCACTCCACTGATTATCTCCGTCATTTCAGAGGGGGTGCCGTTCACCACTACCCTCTGAAGCCTACCTCCAAGCCAGTTCCCAACCCATTTCGTCAATGTGTCGCCCAATCCTATAGAACTCATCTTGCTCAGCAACCTGCGGAGTGGTACTCTATCGAATGCTTTACTGAAGTCAAGGTATACAATGTCCAGGGACTCCGCAACATCCAGCTTCCTCGTCACCCAGTCAAAGAAGCTGATTAGGTTGGATTGGCAGGATCTCCCCTTAGTAAATCCATGTTGACGGGGATCCCGTAGATTCTCCTCGTTCAGGATCGTATCCAATTGGCATTTGATTAGAGTTTCCATTAGTTTGCACACTATTGATGTGAGACTCACTGGTCTGTAGTTTGCTGTCTCCATCTTGGAGCCTTTCTTGTGGAGTGGAATGACGTTAGCCATCTTCCAGTCCAACGGGACGTTACCCGTACTAAGGGAGAGATTGAAGAGCGCGGATAGCGGTTCCGCCAAGACATCACACAACTCCCTGAGCACCCTGGGGTGTAGGTTGTCAGGCCCCATTGCCTTGTTAATCTTAAGCTTTGACAGCTCGCAGTAGACACCGCTGGGTGTAAACTTGAAATTACTAAACGGGTCATCTGCGTCAACCCTTGTCTGTAGCTGAGGGCCGAGTCCTGGCGCTTCGCGGGTGAAGACTGAGCAGAAGTATTCATTTAACAGTTGGGCTTTTTCCGAGTCTGCTTCTACATAGTCTCCGTCTGGTTTCCTAAGACGTACTATCCCGCCTGAGTTCTTATTTCTGTCACTGATATACCTGAAGAAGGATTTATCTCCTTTCTGGATGTTCTTCGCTAGAGACTCCTCCATGCGGAATTTGGCCTCCCTAACTGCTGTTTTGATGGCTTTTGACTTGGCCAGATAGACTTCCCTAGAATCCTGTTTCCCTGATTGTTTGTAAGAGATGAATGTTTTTTTCTTCTCCTTGATGAGGTCCGAAATCTCCGCAGAGAACCACTGTGGCTTATTGTTCCTTCGACGTTTACTTACTGATTTAACATAGCGGTTTGTTGCTTCTTGTATGGTGGCTATCAAAGTCGACCACATTTCTTCCATGTTATCGGTTTCTGCTTGGCTTTGTAGCGCCTGGTGAACGAAGTCTCCCATTTCTTTGAAGTTTGTGTTCTTGAATTTGAGGACCTTGTTCAGTGTGGTAGATTTCCTGAGATTGAACCATATCATGTTGTGGTCACTGGAAGCCAATGTGTCGCCCACCGAGACCTCTGTGACACTTTCTCCATTGGTATCAGGTCCAGTATTGCCTGATCCCTTGTTGGTTCCAACACCAGTTGTCTGAGTCTTGCTCCCTTCATAGAGTTTAATAGCCTCCTGCTGCTGCCGGAAGCAGAGGAAAGCGTGTCCCAATCCAATCAGGCATGTTGAAGTCACCTAACAATACTGTGTCCCCACGCAAGGTGATATTCTCTATATCTCTGATTAATTCCATATCTAGGTCATCCTGTTGTCTTGGGGGTCTGTATATTACGCCAAGATACAGGCATTTGTCCTTCCCTCTGGCCAAATTTACCCAAAGGGATTCCCCAGTGTAGTGGACATCTGTGATTCTGATGACCTTAATGTCATCTTTAGTATATAATTCTACACCTCCTCCCATTTTGCCCTCCCTGTCCCGGCGAAGCAAGTTGTAACCCGGTATGACCATGTCCTACCCATGGGAGACCGTGAGCCAGGTCTCAGATATCGCCACCACATCCAGGTCGGCATTCCTCATTTCTGTTTCTAATTCCAGGATCTTGTTTCCCAGACTGTGGGCGTTTATGTACATAGCCCTCCATGTTGTATGTTTGTTACGTCTCAGTGGGGATGTTCCCGCTTGAGCTACTTGGTCACCTTTAGCATTATTCGCATGTTTTGTACTTTCCCTAGACCCAGAGTTACAACTTGCACCTATCCCGGACTCCCCAGACCCAGAACTACACTGTGTTCCTATCCCAGACTAAGAAATGTGTGTACCCTGTGGGGGTATTCCCGCTTGAGCTACTTGAACTCCTTTAGAACAATTTGCAATGTGTGTACTCCCCCTGGACCCAGAATTACAATGTGTACTCCCCCTAGACCCAGAATTACAATGTGTACTCCCCCTAGACCCAGAATTACAATGTGTACTCTCCTTAGACCCAGAATTATAATGTGAGCCAACCCCAGACTCGAAAATGTGTATACTCTCCCTTGACCCAGATCGGTGTTTACTTACCTTAGTCTCAAAAAAGTATTGGCAGCTTAGCTCGCCAGGTAGGTTGTTTGTGCCCGTACCCTCCCCCAACTTACATAGTTTAAAGCCCTGTGTAGTAGGCGGGCTAGATGGTGTCCAAGGACGTTCTTTCCTCTTCTGGTCAGGTGTAACCTGCCTGGTCCCTGTAGTCCTTGCAATGCCTCTCCATGGTGCAAGAACCCAAAGTTCATCTCCTTGCACCATCCCTGCAGCCAGTCGTTTGCCCTCTGGATGCGATCCTCCCTGGCACTGCCCTTGCCCCTTACTGGGAGGATCGAGGAGACCACCTGCGCATCCATCCTCCTCAGCTTCTCACCCAGGGCTCTGAAGTCTTCAGGTATGCTCTTCGGGGTGCTCCTGGCGGTGTCGTTGGTTCCGACGCGGATGAGAATCATGGGGAAGTGGTCACGGGGCTTGATGAATCTGTCCAGGCAAGCGGTTACATCCCGGATCCTGGCCCCTGGCAAACAGCAGACCTCTCTTGATTGCAGGTCTGATCTACAAATTGGACCCTCGGTGCCCCTCAGCAGTGAATCCCCGATGACCACCACTCTGTGCTTCTTAGGAGTGGGCCGATCTGTTGACTCCGGAACTGGAACTGTCTGCTGAACAACTTCCTGTTCCTCATTGTCAGGACCTTCCTGTAGCAGCTGGTATCTGTTCCTCAGGGTGATTTGTGGTGTCGATGTAGAGCCGCCTGTATGTGAGAGAAAGAGACAGAATAAGGTCTTCTGCGTTTTCCTATGGAGGAAGTCACCAGCTGCCAGGAATCAGCGTCCCCAGCCACTTCCTGTATTCCGATGGTTGGTCTCAAGTTTGCAGGTTTGGATGCTTTGGGTGTCTCTAGGATGGTCTTGTCAGGTTCCTGTTCGGCGATCTGAGACAGCTCCTGGATGACTCCGTCAATGAAGGTCTCGTCGTCTCGGATACATCTTAAGCGCTGAACCTCCTCTCTCAGGCTCCTCAGCTCTAGCAAAAGGCTTTTATCTGGCTGATCCATTGCTTCCATCTGTGTGGAGACTGTAGACATCTTTGAGGGGATGGCCTCGGTCTGTACAGAGACCTCTGCCCTCTGTCCTGGCTTCCCTTCCATCTGTACGAAGACCGTAGCCATCCCCTGGGTACTTTCGGTGACTGGACTGCCTGTCTTGATAGAAGTCTTGCTACTTCTAGTTCTACCTGCCATTTACAAAAGTTGTTTTTTGGGGGGTTTTTTATATTTGTTAGGATGGGGGCTGTTAGGTGTTGTCAAAAAGTGTTGAGGTTGGAGGGATAGAGGTAGCTAGTTAGTTCTTGGTCTGGGAGATAGAGTAGTTAGTTAATTGTCAGTTAAGGTTGCCTGCTTGTTAGTGTGCTAGTGAGGTCAGTCTGATTAAATGTCTGATTAAATGTTAGAGGATAGTGTGGTCTGCCTGTTAAAATGGTTTTGGGATAGAGTGATTGGTGTGGTCTGCCTGTTAAGTGTGAAAGGTTTAGTTGCTTGTTGGTTAGGTAGAAAGTAGAAAGTTGAAAGACTTGGAAGAAAGTTTAAGACAGACTGAAGTCAATTGGTTAATTAGCTAGTTGTAGAAGTTAAGAGACCGGCTAAAGTTGATAGCCCTTCCTTGAGGCCCTTCGCAAAGGCGCACTCGCTAAGGCGAGCGCCTTTGCCGCTCGCCGAACGGCTGCGCGCCGTTGGCTCATCCCCTTTTATGGGGGGAGTTTGGCTGGTAACGTCGGGGGTGGGCGGAGTTAGCTCTCGCCTCTTCCCCTGCTAGCACCGCCTTCTCTGCTCCTTCCTGCTAGCAGACTCTCTGCTCCCTGCTCTGCTCACTGTTCTGCCATGTGCTCAGGACTGTTCTACCATGTGCTCAGGACTAGGTACAGCTCCTACAGTCTCCCTTCGGCTGGCCTTGCACTGTGGACTCTCTGACGTTGGCTCATCCCCTTTTATGGGGGGAGTTTGGCTGGTGACATCGGGGGTGGGTGGAGTTAGCTCTCGCCTCTTCTCCTGCTAGCACACTCTCTGCTCCCTGTTCTGCCATGTGCTCAGGACTGTTCTACCATGTGCTCAGGACTAGGCACAGCTCCTACAGTCTCCCTTCGGCTGGCCTTGCACTGTGGACTCTCTGCCGTTGGCTCGTCCCCTTTTATGGGGGGAGTTTGGCTGGTGACGTCGGGGGTGGGTGGAATTAGCTCTCGCCTCTTCCCCTGCTAACACCGCCTTCTCTTCTCTTTCCTGCTAGCACACTCTCTGCTCCCTGCTCCGCTCACTGTTCTGCCATGTGCTCAGGACTGATCTACAGTGTGCTCAGGACTAGGCACAGCTCCTACAGTCTACCTTCGGCTGGCCTTGCACTGCAAAGCATGGTAAAAACATAACATGACAAACATGGTATGCTAAGACATTGTATGACAAAACATAGCAAACATTTATTGTCAAACATAGTATGACAAGCATGGCTAACATAGCATGACAACCATAGTATTATATATACAAGCATTGCATGGCAAACAGCAAAGCAACAGTATTATATACAAACATAGCATGGCAAACATAGTATTATATATACAAACACTGGGATATAGTATACAAGTGTGGCTAACCTAGTATGACACGACACTATGATATGTAACATGGTAGAACCTGGCACAGTAGACATGGGCAAATATAGCATGAGAATTTGAAGCACAGTAGATAGTGTGGCAAATATGAAAGATACAATGTATAGTATAGTAGAGTGAGAGAGAAAAGATGATAGTATGACAAAATGTAGCAAAGCATTTTAGAACATAAATATGGTGTGGTTGGACATAGTAGATAGTACGGTGGCATCTTACACAATCGAGGCTATATATTATACCATGGGAGGCGACTTGGTAGGTTAGAACATTATATGATGGGCAACAGTTCATGGTACGGTGTGACAGTTCATGGTATGGTGTTCAAAACTCATGACAGCGCAGGGCTGGTGCTCTTCTTTGTAAGGTTTGGGGATTTGGATAGGTGCATTCTCATAGAGGGTCAAGGGAAGAGGTGGGCTTTTATTGTCTTCCTGAAGTTCAGTAGACCTTCTAATGATCTTATGTGGATAGGAAGCTTGTTCTAGAGGTGCAGTAGATAGTGCGTGTAAGATCTTTTTAGGGCAGTCTCAAGGCAGAGGGCCTGTCCCGAGGGTGCATGTAATCGGTTTTCTTCTTGCGAGCGGAGCATTCAATTTGGGATATAAGTATTAGTTTGGTGGCCATAAAGGCCAGTATCATGTCATGGAAGAGTTTGTATTCCATTACTAGGCCTTTGAATAAATATCGTTTGTCGATTAGCAGCCAGAGGGCAGTGCCGGAGTGATTACCGTATTTTCACGCAAATAACGCGCGCGTTATACACGATTTTACAAACCGTGCATAACCGTGCGCGTTATACGTGTGAGCGCGTTTTACAACTTTTTTTTTTCAATCCGATCCGGCATACCCCCTACGAACCGGCATCCTCCCCCCCAACCCCGCTCGCGTCACCCCCTCTCCCCCGCGATCCTACATCCCCTCCAGCACCGCAAAACATGTCTTACCCGATTGGGCACCGGCACCAGCACCAATGCACAGGATGTGCCAGTGCCCGAAGATCCTCCCTCGTTGGTTTGGGTTGGTTTGGGCTGGGCTAGGCTGGGCGGTGCAGGAGAGATCCTCCTTCTTCCTGCGCCGGGATGGACTAGGCTTTGAGCATTTGCGCATGCTCAAAGCCTTCTGGTCTCGCTCTCTCCGAGATTATCTCCGAGATTATCTCGGAGAGAGCGAGACCAGAAGTCTTTGAGCATGCGCAAATGCTCAAAGCCTAGTCCAGCCCGGCGCAGGAAGAAGGAGGATCTCTCCTGCACCGCACTGCCCAGCCCAGCCCAAACCAACCCAAACCAACGAGGGAGGATCTTCGGGCACTGGCACATCCTGTGCACTGGTGCTGGTGCCGGTGCCCAATCGGGTAAGACATGTTTTGCGGTGCTGGGGGGGATGTAGGATCGCGGGGGAGGGAGGGTGATGCGAGCGGGAGGGGGGGGAGGAAGATGCCGGTTCGTAGGGGGGATGCCGGATCGGATTGAAAAACAAAAGTTGTAAAACGCAGGTAAGCGAGCGGGGGGGGGGGGGAGGATGCCGGTTCGTAGGGGGGATGCCGGAACGGATTGAAAAAAAAAGTTGTAAAAAACGCAGGTAAGCGAGCAGGGGGAAGGATACCGGTTCGGAGTAGGCGGGAGGAGGTTTTAGCATGCGCGGTATACGCGTGTGCACGCTATATTACATTTTTTTTACATAGATTTGTGTTCCCCGCGCGCTATACCCGTGTGCGCATTTTACACGGGTGCGCGTTATCTACATGAAAATACGGTAGGTCTCGTATGTGAAGATTCTTCTGTAGTCAGATGGTGGCATTTTATATTTGTTGTAGTCAATGGGTGGTTTTTTTTTTTGTAGTGAGCCCATTTAGCAGTATGTTGCAATAGGAGAGGACGAAAGCATATAGCAGTTGAGCGAAGTTCGACTCTGAGAAGTACCGTCTAATTTTCCATAGCTGCCGGAGGTAGGAGAACGAGGTGGATACCACTTGGGAGATATGGTTGGAAAGTGAAAGGTTGCTATCAAGGATCACCCTAGGCTGTGTACTTTGTCTTTGGCCGTTAGTGGCAGATTACCAGGAGATCGATAGGCATGTGAGTTTGGGGTCATCTCTTCTTATCCAGAGGAGTTTGGTTTGTGCCGCATTTTGGATCATCCAGCTTATTATTTCCGAGATTGCATGAATGAAAAAAGTCACTACATAATAATCACAACTATGTTGCTGTGCTATTCATACAACATTTAATTGAACTCTGCTCAGAGACATGAAGGCAATATGTTCCGCCTTACCACCCAATCATTGCAGTGTTCAGAAAGTGTAACCTTGCTTTAACTATTATATTGCTAGCTACTACAGCTATGCTTGAGCTTATCATCCAAGTAACAGATATTTGAAAAATAGTTTGAAAAACTTAACTTCAGAATGTAGCTGGTTCCGACGTGCCACGTTTCGACTCTGCGTCAGGGAACCGACAGCAAAAGAAGTTACAATAAAGGTGAAAAGCTCATGAAAAATAACCCGCGATTTCACTGTGTCATTAAGTGCTGCATCTCTAAAGATACAGCACTTAATGACACAGTGAAATCGCAGGTTATTTTTCATGAGCTTTTCACCTTTATTGTAACTTCTTTTGCTGTCGGTTCCCTGACGCAGAGTCGAAACGTGGCACGTCGGAACCAGCTACATTCTGAAGTTAAGTTTTTCAAACTATTTTCAAATATCTGTTACTTGGATGATAAGCTCAAGCATAGCTGTAGTAGCTAGCAATATAATAGTTAAATCAAGGTTACACTTTCTGAACACTGCAATGATTGGGTGGTAAGGCGGAACATATTGCCTTCATGTCTCTGAGCAGAGTTCAATTAAATGTCGTATGAATAACACAGCAACATAGTTGTGATTATTATGTAGTGACTTTTTTCATTCATGCAATATCATTTTAGTCACTCTACTTTAAGTATATTTTGCTTAAATTGATTGCCCCTTCTATATATATTATTTCCGAGAGGCAGTCATATAGTTTGGAGATCTGTGCGTTTCCGTTTAAGCCTAGCAGTAGGTAACGTTGTATGTTGTCAGCAAATGAGTGGATCTTTATTTGGTATTTTAAGGCAATGTCTATCACCAGTCTGATATATAGGTTGAAAAGCAAAGGGGGCAGCAGGGCGACCTGCGATACTCCATATTTTATCGATTTAGGTTGTGATAGAGTAGATCTTAGTAAGCTGCTTTGAGTCTTTTGGTTCAGGAATGATAAGAACCACTGGAGTGCTCGATCATTTATTCCAATATTTGAGAGTTTGGTGAGGAGGCAGTGGTGCTCAATGGTATCGAAGGTGACACTGAGGTCTGGAAGGGCCAGTAGCCCACTGTTCCCTTTGTCTAGTATGCTCCAGCAGTCATCGATAATGTCCGATAAGACCGTTTCCGTGCTATGGAATTTTCTGAATCCAAATTGGTAAGGGGAGAGGGCATTCTGTCTGTCGACAAAGGCCATGAGTTATAATAGTACAGCATTTTCAAGAATCTTAGAGATGAAAGGAAGTTTGGAGAACGGTCTGTAGTTGCTAGGTTCGTTCAGATCCAGGGTCGTTTTTTTTAAGATCACTCTGATGATTGCCAATTTCCAGCTTTGCTTTACTGTTCCTGATTGCAGGGAGGAATGTATTAGAGGAAGGATCGATTCGATGAAAACGTCTTTTGTGGCCATCAGCAGGTTCAGTGGGCATGGGATGGATCCAGAGGGTCATAGGGTGGGAATTGTTTTTGCTAGGTCTTCATGAGATGCCAGTTCAAGGCAATTGAGGGTTTTGGTTCCAGGTTCTCTCATAAAGGGGGAGGAGGTCGGTCTGGGTGTTTACTGGGATATGGGGTGTCGAATCATGATTTGTGCATATACATAATTTTTTCTTGGGAAGTAGATGGAGAGGTTTTCCAAGTTTATTTAAGATTTGATATACCGCATTAGCAAAACATCTATGCGGTTTACATATGATAAAAATAAGTGTAAAAATAAATTAAAAGTTAAAATAGTATAAGAAATATAACTACATAATTAATAATTATATTAGGTTATCATGCCGCTGTACCGGGCAATGGTGCGCCCTCACCTGGAGTACTGTGTCCAGTACTGGTCGCCGTACATGAAGAAGGACACGGTACTACTCAAAAGGGTCCAGAGAAGAGCGACTAAGATGGTTAAGGGGCTGGAGGAGTTGTCGTACAGTGAAAGATTAGAGAAACTGGGCCTTTTCTCTCTCAGAGGAGATTGAGAGGGGACATGATCGAAACATTCAAGGTACTGAAGGGAATAGACTTAGTATATAAGGACAGGTTGTTCACCCTCTCCCAGGAAGGGAGAACGAGAGGGCACTCTCTAAAATTGAAAGGGGATAGATTCCGTATGAACGTAAGGAAGTTCTTCTTCACCCAGAGAGTGGTAGAAAACTGGAACGCTCTTCCGGAGTCTGCCATAGGGGAAAACACCCTCCAGTGATTCAAGACAAAGTTAGACAAGTTCCTGCTGAACCGGAACGTGCTCATGTAGGGCTAGTCTCAGGGCACTAACCTATGATCAGAGGGCTGCTGCGTGAGCAGACTGCTGGGCACAATGGACCACTGGTCTGACCCAGCGGCGGCAATTCTTATGTTCTTATAAGGTAAGGTAAGGTAAGGATAGGTAAAGTTAAAAGCTGAATATGTGTTCCTAATTTCAGATTAATCCTCACAAAGCCCTGCACTGATCAAAATTTATTAAACTGTCAATCAAACGCATCTATAAACAAAAAAGTTTTCAAAAGAATTTTAAAATGCTCAAGACTGGATTCTAATCAGATATGATTTGGAAGAGCATTCCAGAGTTGTGGACCATTAACTGAAAAAAATCCGCTCTCTAATAGATGCATATGTAATATGTCACGTAGAAGGAATTTTAAGAAGATTCTGCTGGAGGGAGCGAAGTGTACAAGATGGTAAATACAGTATCAAATAGTTATCAAGATAAGGTTTTACTGTCTAGGTCGGTTTGTAAGCTTCTTTGATTTCCTTGAGAGGCTGTGAGCAAATTTTCTGTCAGTGTGAAGAGGTTCTTTGATCTATTTGGAGCTTTCTGCAGGAGATTAGTATAGCAGGGGTTTTTTTGCATCATGAATAGATAGTTTATATCCCTGTAGCAGTTTTTTCCAGTGATTGGCCCAGGGTGTTTAAGGCCCCTCCTATGGAAGAGGTGTTAAACAACTTGGACCAATCAGAGCCTCAGGTCCCTCTCCCCAGATGCATCAGGAAGGATCCTAAGGCTCCAATTGGCCCAGATGCCTAAAGCCCCGCCTATGGAGTGTAAGAACCAATCATAGCCCTAGGACCCTTCCTGATGCATCCGGGGAGGGGCCTGAGGCTCTTATTGGCCCAAATTATTTAACACCCTCTCCCATAGAAGAGGCCTTAAACATCCTGGGCCAATCACAGCCCAGTTTAGATGACAAAAGCAGCTGTGAGGAGGATGTCCATCTCCTTCCGGCTCATCTGTTCAGGTAAGGGGGGGGGGGGTGCGGCAGAGACAGGGTCACTACTAGTCACGGTGGGTAGTTTAGTGTAACAGGAGAGAGTGGGCATCTCTCCTGCTGCTGGGGGGGTCGCTGCTAGGATTTTAGGGAAGGAGTTTTTGTGATGCAGTGGAAAGAATGGGCATCTCTCCCGCTGGATCACATCACAGGGGCTGTGGGAGAGTGTGTTTTTTTGAGGGAGGGATTTGCGGGGTTTTTCTGTGCATGTGCCCATCAGTGATGAGCACATGCAAATGTAAGAAATCTTCGCTGCTGTCCGCCAATCTTATTTGCATGAGCAATTTTTAAGAATGTCTCGGCTGCGTTAGCAGACTGTCACTTTTTAACACAGGTTTTTGAAAATCCTGGCCTAAGTGACTTGCCCAAGGTAATAAAGAGCAGCACAGGGATTAAGCCCACAACCTCAGAGAGCTGAGGCTGTAGCTCTAACCACTACGCCACACTCTCCTCCTACCCCTATGTTATCCAATTAGCACACTGTAATGTGAATTCACTAATTGGATAATGCTTCTATGTTTGTGGTCAATCCCTGCCCATGACATGCCCCTTTCTGAAAAAAAAAAAAAAAAATTAAAAATGGTCAATTAGCACATGCATACAGCTAAATTACTACAAAATGCTTTACATGTAATGCAGTAAGCATGTGTTCCCTGTTAAGGGCTCTTAAATATGTGTATGTACTTTCTTTCTACATAATTTTCAAAGGGAAAATATGCACATCCTTTATCTTAGAAAATTTGTATAACTATGCTTCACAAATTAGGCAACCTATTATAAGATTACTTTCACAATCATACAAGCATACTATAAGAAAATAAACATAAGGAAATAATGTGCTGATATTGGACTTCTTCATGACTGGGTATGAATATTGTATGTGGGAAATCTGATGGTGTTGCACTCTGAATACACTGGAAAACATTTGGCACTGTGTAAAACCTTTAATACTGTTGACTTTAAGGTACTTCAAATATATTTGACAATATGCAGCAATATGAAGTTTTCTGATACTCTTTGTAAAGCTGGACTGCTCTGAATTGGAATAGAAATGAACACTGCTTTTTTTGTTTTGTTTCCTGCTTGTATGATTATATTGCTAAATTTGATAGTTAATAAAAAAAAATTATATTATGGTAAAATAAGTTTAAAAATCAGCATTTAAAGGGAATATGCCACTATTTTTTCTATATGTGATTTTTGAACTCTACTGTATATACTTTACAACTTCAAACAAAAGCCCTACAGCATGAGGAAAAGGAGTGCTAAGAGGAAATAACTTATTTATAAAGGTCATCTCTATTGAGCTATTTGTAAATCTGCCCACCTCTAGGCAGATACAGAAGCTTCATCTTGAAATTATAGGGAGTTCTTAAGCTAGCTGGTTTCCTTGTTATGCAAAGAAGATGCTCTCATTAGAACTGCATCAAATTAGTATCTTTTAATAGCCATTGCAGCTGCCATCTGTTAAATGTTAAAGGAGACAGCACATTTGAATGAAAACAACTTAGTTCAGAAAGAAATTACATAGCAACTGCTTTTTTTTTTTTTTTTTTTTTGCAGGGATAGAAACATCCCTTCTTATTATGATTATTAAGTATCATTTATATATTGCTACCAGATAAATGCAGTGCTTTGCAGATACATATAATAGACCAAAGGTTCTTTATCAGTTGTGCCCGCACCCCCAAAGGATGTAGGAAGAGGTCAAAAGGGGTGCAGAAAAGGACCTTGAAATCTGAGATAATTTATTGAAACTTTCTAGAGAGAATGAAGACAGTTATTAGACAATTATTAACAGCATAACTATGTACTACTGCAATTTTAGTGAGGTTAGCACTGTTAGCAATATATTTACATTACATTACATTACATTAGTGACTTCTATTCCGCCTGTACATTGCAGTTCTAGGCGGATTACAAAAGAGCTAACTGGACATTTCCAGGATAGTTACAATTGTTTTTTGCAAGTGAGATAAGAAAGCTGGATATTTCCAGGAGAAATTGGAAATATCCAGCTCTCTTATCTCACTTGTAACAAAAAATTGTTATCCTATTTGTAATATTGCCTAGAAATGTCCACTTATCTTATTTGTTATCGAAATCGCAATTTCTCCTGGAAATATCCAGCTTTCTTATTTCACTTGTAAAAAAAAAAAAAAAAAATATATATATATTTTTTTTTTTACAAGTATATATATATAGCTGTCAACAGTTGCTAATGGACACATAGGTTAGGAAGGGGGAGCGAGGATTTCATTGATCAGTTAGGACTAGGGATTGGACCAGGAGCTGGAATTGTTTTCTGTCAAAGAATTTTTGGACTTGCCTTAAGTTTTGCATAGCAGTGAATGATTTCTGAATTGATTTATGGTTGCATGATACAGCATCTGTCTATCATCACTCCTAGTAGTTTTAGGGTGGATTGATGGGGTATGTGATTGAGTTTAATACTGTTTGTTATGGTTGGGGTTTTGTTTTTTTCGAGAAGTAGGAATTTTGTTTTGTCTGGGTTCAGCTTTAGTTTGTGTTCTTTCATCCATGTTGCCACTGTTTCTAATGTGCTGTGTAGTGTGTCTGTCGTGGAAAGTGTTGGCTGATCAAAAGGAAGGAGGATGGTGATGTCATCTGCATAGCTAAGAGAAGTTATGCCTAGTTTGTTTAGGCAGATGCCGAGGGATACAATGTAGAGATTGAAGAGTGTTGGGGATAATGGCGACCCTTGGGGTACGCCGCAGGGGTTGGACCATGATTCTGATTTTTCTTTGTTTGTCTTAACACTGTAGGTTAAGTAAAGTAAATAGGCCTCCTTAGAAACAATGGTAACTGCAGTAAATAATATGTATTATCTTGTGTTAACACACAGTGATATAGTAGTGCATTTTAGTAAATCAGACAGTAAGTGAAGAATATATTTCTTATATTTTAAAATGAAATGCATGCCACACAGTTTTGCAAAATGCAACAACATAGAAGCATAAATGTGTTTTGTCTATGGAATTTCCAATATCTCAAGAAAAAAGAATAATACTATGTGTTTACCTTTGTATCCTTGTTCAGTCTCCCTGAGATCAATTTTAGTAATTGGCTTGAAATCAACGTCCCATAATCTTATACACCCATCTCTTCCACCAGTAGCAAAACCTTCCTCACAGCCATACATGCTAAATATTCCAGCCTGTTAAATAATAATTATTTTGTTACAAACGGTTTATTTCATAATTCTGTAGGATGAGTGAAGTGTAGCACTCAACAGCTAGCCATGTAGAAAGGAGGATAACAGTTATAACATTTTCCATAAAAATGCCCATCCAGTACACACAATACTCTCACACAAATTAGCACTGCTCCGTTGAAAGGCAGTTCAATTGAGTCAGTGTGTGTATCAAGAGTGTTGGGGGTAGAATATGTAGAGGAGTCCTTACCTTGATAATATGTGAAAGAGACTATGTGAAAATATGTGATATGTGATAATATGTGAAAAAGACTTTGCCCTTATCTTTTCCAGTAGATAGGTGTGTCATTCTGGACAAGAGGGTTATCTCCCCATGGCCACACGCCATATGCAGAAGAAATCCACGCTGGATTTTTTTCTATGATCTTCCTACTTCACTGGGAGCTCTACTGCAACCTGAAGTTAGTACCCAAGCAAGCAAGAGCTCCACTGAAATTTTGTGAAGGAAAGAAAATGAGACATTTTCCAAACAAATCAACTGTTCTGCTCAAACATACTAACAAGTAACAAGCAAACAGAAGCACCAAAGAAGCTCAGGTAGTACCCCTGTAGAGACCATAAAAATATTATACAGAATTCTTCAGGGCCCAAAGGGCTGACTAGCATCCAAGATACAACTTAGAGAAGAATAAACAGAATAAGGTCCCGCCTGTCCTGGTGGTTTGTTGCTTTGTGCTGTGTATATTGCAAATGCTATATCGGCTGCTTTGTTTGTTTGTATTTTGTCGATTCAATAAATGGTTTTGGGGGAAAAAAAAAACCCAGAATGAGACAGTAAAGGCAGGTGCAGGAAGGACAGGGCGAGGGGTCCAGAATGACACATCTATCTACTGGAAAAGATATTAATCAAAGTAAGGACATAATCTTTTTTTTCAGTGCAATAGAGGTGTGTCATTCTGGACAAGTGGGACATACAAAAGCAATCCCAGAAATCTAGGGCCAGCTGACTGCACCAGTCCATAACATTGAGCTCCCAAAGTCAGAGTCCACTCTTGTCGTAATGTCCACCTTGTAAAACTTTGCAAACGTGTATAGTGGACCAAATTGCAGCTCTACAAATCTCCGTGAAGAGACTGCCCTAGCTTCTGCCCACGATGAGTCTACACTTCTAGTCAAATGTGCCTTAACAGAAACAAGGGACTGTTTCCCACAGATAATGTAGGCTGACAAAATAGCTTTACAGATCCATCTGTCTTGCTTAGTCGAATGAGTCAGCACAAATAGATGGTCAGTGTGTTTAAACTCGTTGGTGACTTCCAGATAATGAAGAATCACTCTTCTCACGTCCTAGTTCTTCAAAATGCGGTCCTGTTTCTTAGAACACATAAGGCTGGAATACAGGTAAGCAAACTTCCTGATTAATGTGAAACACCAAAACCACCTTTGGCAGAAAAGAAGGGACAGTGCGCAGGGAGACACCAGTCTCCTAGATTTTAAGGAAAGAGCCTGGAGCTCCAAAACTCATTGCACTGAGGTTACAGCAACCAGAAAAACACACCTTTAGTGTCAAGTCCAAGTGGGACGCTTCTTCCAATGGCTCAAATGGAGCTTAGGTGAGGCCTCACAGAACCACTAAACCAAATCGACAAGTTAAAAAGTGATAAATTGCCAGGACCGGATGGTATACATTCCTGGGTACTAAAAAAACTCAAACATGAAATTGATGACCGTCTGTAGTACCTGAAAATTGGAGGGTGGCCGATGTTATGCTAGTTTTTAAAAAGGGATCCAGGGTAGATCTGGGAAATTACAGACCGGTAAGCCTCACTTCAATGCTGGGCAAAATGGTAGAAACAATTATAAAAAATAAAATTGTGGAATACTCTGAGAAAGAGGAGAGCTGTGACTGTACAGGAACGGGTCAGAAAAAAAACTGACAGGCAGAGGGGAGGGGCTCGAGTAGTAGGGCTATCCTGCACATGCTCAGTAAGCTCAAAAGTTTACTATAGCTAGGGGAGAGTACCGATGTCATTAGGCTCAGTCAGAGACCTCACCTTCAAGTGGGGCTGCATATCCTCTGCCTGTCTACAGAGAATGGTCCTTACTTGAAAAATGTTGAAGACTACTGACCTGGACTTACAGGGGTATAATACACTCATTTCACTTGCATTGAAATCTAACTAAAATATTCCACATTGACATCTATCTATTAAAAAATATTTTATATCATTTGAAGCCTGATGTACTAAAGAGTTTTTTCAATTTTGGGAATAAAGAGCATGTTTTGTTTTTCTCCTTCCCAGTTACACATAGATATATTTATTTAAAATGTGTACGTATCTATACCAATACAAAAAACACTTTCACCAAAAGGAAAAAATGAAGGTATATAATGAACACAAGCAAAGACCAGTCTATTCGGAGGAAAAAGCCTCAGACAGGGGCCCACCCACCTCCACAATGGTGGAATAACGGTGTTCAGGCGATCACTTCACTGGCATAAAACCTCCTTCTATAGTGGTCATAGCAATGTGTTTAAAAATTATTTTCACTTATATTTTTTTGCTTTCAAATTTGAATGCAAATTTGAATGCAAATTTGAAAGCAAAAAAATATAAGTGAAAATAATTTTTAAACACATTGCTATGACCACTATAGAAGGAGGTTTTATGCCAGTGAAGTGATCGCCTGAACACCGTTATTCCACCATTGTGGAGGTGGGTGGGCCCCTGTCTGAGGCTTTTTCCTCCGAATAGACTGGTCTTTGCTTGTGTTCATTATATACCTTCATTTTTTCCTTTTGGTGAAAGTGTTTTTTGTATTCATTGTGATATTCACCATATCCGAGTTTTTGTGCGTATCTATACCAATATACATTATATTCAAGTATTCAATACTTACGCTATGAGCTCCTTGAATTGTACGAACCAAATTCAGCCCTTTCCAGACATAGATATCGCCATTTAAAGCACCAGAGTATGTGATGTCATCTCTTGCACAAGCCAAGCAGAGGATGGTTTGAAGATCCCCAGTTTTTCCAAATATCCCTCTTTTGGCAGTAAGGGCATTTCCACACAGCATCCAAAACTGCAGAACACAAATCAAACTAGCCCTTCAGAATACAGTTCAATTTTTCTAGGGGTTATTCATGAAATAGAAGTATTTATGAACTATCTTTCTTGACACTTGAAAAAAAATACCACAGGATAATATTTTCAGACATTCAACCACTCATTAGCTTTCTAAAATTTTGCAGAAGAAAAGCACTAGAGGTTATGTAAATGATATTGGGGCCTATATAATAAACTTTATTTTTTTTTTTTTTAATTCTTTATTGATTTTAAAACTTTCATCAAGTGTACAAAAATTGCAATACAATAACATATATTTAATAACTTGTACATCTTAACGTTATATCTTATAATTGCAAATATAGCCCTCCCTCTCCACCTTGAAATCCCTCTAGTAATGTTATTTTTCATATAATATAAATCCTCCCCCACCCCACCCTTATCTTACATATTAAATATAGATATATTAGAAAAATGGCACTAATCATGACAATGGTTAATGGTTCCCAAATTTTAATGAAGTTTTTATAATTTCCATTTTGCACCGCTATTGATCTTTCCATTTTGTATATGTGACATACCGAATTCTACCAAATTTTAAAATTAAGCCTACTATGGTCTTTCCAGTTATTAGTAATATGTTGAATGGCTACTCCGGTCAAAATCAATAAAAGTTTGTTATTACACATTGATATCTGACTCTTTTTTCTCATAGACATACCAAAAAGTACAGTATCATAAGTTAATGCTACGTGATTTTCTAATAAACAATTTACTTGATCCCAGATTGAATTCCAAAAGGCTAAGATATGGGGACAATAAAACAAAAGATGATCTAAAGTTCCCACATCCAGATTACAATGCCAGCATCTATTAGACAAAGAGCTATTTAACTTTTGCAATCTAACTGGGGTCCAAAAAGCTCTATGTAACAAGAAAAACCAAGTTTGTTTCATAGATGTTGACATTGTACATCTCATTCTCCAAGACCAAATTTGTGGCCATTGAGATGCTGAAATATCATGCTTCATCTCAATGCTCCAAATATCCCTAAGAGTATTTTTAGGCTTTTTTTTAACCAATTCACTAATAGTTTTATATCAGTGTGCGGCCTGATGTCCCAGAAAGTCCGCCTGAAAACATAAAAATTCTATCCTAGGTTGAGTATTCAAATTTTTCCATTCAGGGAACCCTGCCTGAATGGCCTGCTTCAATTGCAACCAATGAAAATATTGTGATTTGTGAAGCCCAAATTTAGGTTGCAATTGTGTAAAATCCAGCAGCTTACCATTAGTAATTACATCATTTAAAGTTCTGATGCCTGCAATTATCCAATGTTTCCAAACGATCTTGAAACCGCCAATTTGAATCTTGGAGTTTAGCCATATGGATTGATTCGTTGATTTATTAATAGTAATTGCTGTTAAATTACTGACAAATCGTAATGTTTTCCAAGTATCCATTAGAATTCTATTTTCTTGTATAATCTGGGCATCTTGATACTGAGCACATGAGAAAGATGTAAAGGAAACATGAGTCGCCATTCCAAATATAACCAATCAGGAGTATACTCAATGAGATCCGGGAGGACCCAATACATACCTTGACGTAAAATATAGGCTTGATGGTACCTATAAAAGTTTGGAAAATTTACCCCGCCCTCCCTAATTGGTCTTTGCAAAGATGCTATAGCAATTCTAGGAGTTTTACCAAGCCAAATAAATTTTATAATAATCGAGTTCAACTTTTTATAAAAAGATCCATGAAAAAATACTGGTATCATACCCATTTGATAGCAAACTACAGGTAAAATCATCATTTTAACCGTTTGGACTCTCCCCCACCAAGATAAATGTAATGGATTCCAATGCTCACATAATTCCGTAACCTTTTTTAAGAGCCTTTTTTCATTTTCTTTTACAGTCTCATCTACTGTATTTTTAATCCATATTCCCAAATATTTTAAACCGTCTTCCTTCCAAACGAAAGAAAAAGACTCAAACATACTTTTTAAACAATGCACATTGAGTGGAAGAAGTTCAGACTTATTCCAATTTATTTTATAACCTGAAAATTTACCGAATCTGTCTATCAAATCTAACAAACAAGGAATGGAGGAAACAGGATTTCTCAAATATAATAAAATATCGTCTGCATAAGCAGAAAATTTATATTACTAATTATTACGAGGAATACCTTGTATTTCCTTTGCTTGATTAATAGCTAACAATAAGGGTTCTAATACTATATCAAAAAGCAAAGGAGATAGTGGACAACCTTGTCTAACTCCCCTATGTAAATGAAAACGATCTGACATTTTATTATTGATATATAATCTTGCCATAGGGGAGCTATACAAAGTCTGAACCATTTGAATAAATCCTGAACCTATACCAAACCATTCCAAAGCTAGATACATGAAATCCCATTCCACTCTATCAAATGCTTTTTCTGCATCTAAAGATATGGCAAAAGCCGGTTCATTCATATTTTTAGTTAAATTTAAAGTGTGGAATGTCAATCTTGTGTTACTAGAAGAATGTCTATTCGCAATGAATCCGGTTTGGTGTACATCAATTATATAAGGGAGAGCCTTAGCCAATCTCATAGCCAAAGTTTTAGCCAGTAATTTTCCATCCACATTAATTAAAGATATCGGCCTATAGTTTGATACCGAAGTAGGATCTCTATTTGGCTTAGGTAACACAATAGTTAAAGATTCTGCCATAGTACCTGTAATACAACCTTTATTTAGTTGAAATTGATATAAATTTAATAAATGAGGGAGTAATGAATTTTGAAATGTTTTATAGAATTCTACTGTAAAACCATCCCCACCTGGAGCGGATCCAACTCTAAGAGACTTCAATGCAGTTTCTACTTCTTTTAACGATATAGGCTCATCTAATCTTCTTTTTATATGATCAGGAAGTTTTGGACCCATTAATAAATTTAAAAATTCCACACCATTTTGAAGTTTATCAGCATAAGACTCGGAAGAATACAAATCTTTATAAAAATTAAGAAATTGATTTAAAATATCATTAATCTTAGTATGCAAATTTCCACTACTATCTTTAATTGCTATTATTTTTACTCTTCTTTTTTTTTGCTTTAAGATAATTTGCAAGTAATCTTCCCGCCTTATTGGAACTTCCATAATACAAAGTTTGCTGGGAAAACAAATCTTTCCTCGCCAGTCTTGAAGATATCTCATTATATTTCCCTTTTACTTTTAATAACTCTTGTAAAGTATCATTCTGCCAATTATTAATTAATTTAGATTCTAGAAGTTTAATTTCATTTTCCAGATCAGTGAATTGTTTAACCAATAGTTTCCTAGTATGTGCCGAATAAGAAATAATATGACCTCTCATAGTAGCTTTAAAAGCATCCCACAATATTTCAGTGTTAATATCCGCTGTATTATTAATTTGGAAAAATTCAGATATCTTCTCCTTAAATTCTTCAAGAAAAACTGAATCTGCAATCAGTGTATTATCAAATCTCCAAACTGATCTATTTATTTCTTGTTTATCTAAACTACATTTAATCGATACCCCTCCATGATCTGACAAAATAATTGGATCAATGGAAGCTTGTAACATCTGTTTTATCATTGAATTTGAAACTAAAACATAATCAATTCTTGAAAAAGATTTATGAACTTGTGAAAAAAAAGAAAATTCCTGATCATTAAAATGAAGAATTCTCCATATATCTTTTAAATCACAAGAATTTACCAGATTTTCTAACCCTAAACTTTAAATGTGCACATTAAGAACTTCTTATGTGTGCTTAAAAAAAATAGCATGTTTATTTTTTTTATTTATTTTTTCTTATTTGATAAAATTGCTTTTTTCAAAGATTACAAAGTGATGTACAATAAATAAATTTTTTATTAAGGGGGACATACAATCTAGGGATAGACAGACGTGCACTTCATGGGGAAATCAGGGAAGAACTACAATTTGATATAGGAAAGAGAACAAATAAGGATCAAACAGGAGTTATATTATATTAGATCAGTGCTTGCCTACTTCAATTGGGAATGTCAACTCAGTTTAAGGGGCTCACTAATCAGTTAAAGGAAACTTTTTAGTTTTGATTTGAATTTCTCAAGGTTCTTCTCTTATCTGAACGGGTAATAAGTTCCACGTTTGGGGGATGGTGACAGAGAAGAGTGTGGTACATCTAGTATTTATGGTTCGTAAGGATGGAACAGTAAGTAGGTTTTTATCCTCAGATCGTAAGGAGCGGAAAGGAGAATACAGAATGATAACTCGATCTAGGAATAACGGTGTGTTGACTTGTAGAACTTTAAATGTAATGAGCACCTGTTTATATGTTATTCGGTGGTTGATAGGAAGCCAATGTGCATTGTTTAATAATGGTATTACATGGTCAAATTTTCTTTTACCTGTAATGATTTTTATCGCAGTACTTTCTATTAGTTGTAGTCTTCTTGTTTCTTTTTGTGTGATTCCTTTATATAGTGAATTACAATAATCCAGTTTTGAAATGATCAATGAGTGAATTAAAATGTTTAGTGAGGTAGAATCCAAAAAGTTAGCTAAAGATCAAATCATATGCAACCTATGGAAACAACTTTTAACGACAGAATTTATTTGATTGTGATAATTTAGTTTATTATCTATGATGAACAGACAGACATTAGAATAAGCACACAAAGCTTAACTTTTCCATGCAAGTAAATAAATGAACATTATCCTCCAAATTCTATAAATGTGCCGAAACTTAGGTGCTCAAATGAGCATGCAGTTATAGAATAGAACAAGTTGCTCACATAACAATTTAGTAATTGTCACATAATTGGTGATAAAGACCAATAATTGGTGTTAACCAAAACTAATTGGTGCTAATTTGTTTGTTTTTTTTAATTCTTTATTTATAATTTTAATAATTGACAATAATTACAAGTCAATAAAAGAAAACATGCAGTGTAAATTGAAATTAAATCAAAATTCCAAACAGCTAAGGAATATCAAAATATACATCGCATTATTAGTCCACAATTTTGGAGACGAGGCTAATGAAAAAGACTGAAATAAGTCATCAAGGCAATTAGTATAAGGCAAAAAGATAGGCGTTTTGAGTGCTCTTGAACCCATATGTTGAGCTTAACAAGAGAACAAGGCAGCTCATGAAGACTCTCTATCAGAAATAAACTTAGATAAATGCTGTGGATCACAAAATACATATCTATTCCCCCCATATGTCAAAACGCATTTACAGGGATATCTTAGGACAAAGGTCGCCCCTAGCTGAACAGCCTGTGGTCTCAATATTAAGAATTGTTTTCTTCTTTTCTGGGTCGAGCGAGATACATCAGGGTACATCCTAATTATATTTGTCATGAATGGAACATCTCTATGCTTAAAAAACATTTTAAGCAGCCAATCCCTGTCTGAGTCAATTGCAAACTGTACTATTAAGGTAGCAGGGACCTGATTTTCCGTATCCAACCTCTCTAGAAAATGTGTTAAATCCAAACTATCAACAGATAAATTCTGTTGATTTGGATTTTGAGATTTAACTCTCGTTGGCAGGTAATATATTTTTGTGAGAGGTGGGTACGAAGTTTCTGGTACCTTCAAAATTTCTAACAAATATTTTTTAAACATAGCTAGGGCAGTTATTGTTTGTACTTTAGGAAAATTAATAATCCGAAGATTACATCTTCTAACAGAATTTTCCAACATTTCTTGTTTAAAGTGCAAACTAGCACTGTCCTTAATCCAAGTCTGGGCTTGTACTTCCAAAGTTTTTACTTTAGGTTCAATGTTACTCAATTTATTTTCCAGGCTTGTAACTTTATCCTTTAGTTCCAAATTTTCCGATATAACAGTATTGCAGCTCAAAGATAATTGCTGAATTTGACTCCCCAGTAAAGTTTGCATACCAGATATGGCCTCCCATATGGATTCCATCGTAATCACCTTGGGCCTTTGCAAGGGAACAATCTCAGTTCCAGGAATCCCTGCAATGCCCATTGAACCAGATACCACTTCATTTATCAAAAGAGTTTCTTGGGCTACTGAAATACCTGTAGCCATCAGTGAACTTGAAGAGTCTCCTCGGGCTTGCTGTGAACTCCTCACCGCTTGCTGTGATCTTGGAAGCTCCTCCTCCCCCCCTCCGGGGTTAGTCCTCCCAAACAGAGAGGACAGCAAGAGGGCATCTCGAGCCGGTGAGTCAATAATCGACTCCTCCGTCGCAGCGGGACAGCAAGGCGGTCTTCGCTCATCCGGGGACAGAATGACAGCCTCAAAGGAGAGATCCCGCACCTCAGCCTGTGCAGTCTCTCCAGCTGTGGCACCCTCCGGTTGTAACTTTCGTGAGCCGCGTTCTACAAAGACATCCATCGGACCCAATGGTGCTGCTGCCTCAACGGGGAACACCCGAAGTTTAGACTTTCTTTTTACCATAACTCTAGGAAATCCACACGATGAGCACGACGGCGTCTCCGCAGCTACTCCCAATCCGCCATCTTAGGTAAGCTCCGCGATTTGGTGCTAATTTGGAGTTGCATATAGAACTATTTATGCCCCTACTCTGGAAATAGTGCACCTAATTTTTCTTGCATGGAAATCCAAAGGAAGGGTGGATGACATGTTGGGGCATTCCAAGTTTTATTATGTGAACTTTACAGAACAGAGCAAAATTACTCTCCTGTAGCAATGTTATCTAAAAACAGCAGGACATATATTCTCACATATGGATGATATCATTTGACAGTGCCCGGTGCAGACACTACCCAGCATTCTATAACTTTAAGAAGCCTTTGACAGTGTCACACCATGCAAGTGTCTTCCTGCGCAACATGAGCACACAGGATCAGCAGTACACTAACAAAGCTAAAAGAATACAAACTTAGGAGAGGTGGGAGGGAATGTGAGAATACATGTCTTGCTGTTCTTGGAGAACATCTGCTACAGGTAAGTAATTTTGCTTTCTCCGAGGACAAACAGGACACTGTTTCTCACACGGCTTATCGAAAACAACAAACAAGGACAATAGGGACTTCCAACGGCAAGGACAGCCAGAAACCAATCAATTTTAACTTATATTTAGTCTTGTTATGAGGATGTAGCCTGGAACAGAACAAAAATGGGTCTAAGAGAGTAGAATTGGATTCTAGACACCAAACAAATTCTGCAGAACTGTCTGACCAAATCAATTATCGTATCAAGTACTCTGTCCAAGGCAGTAATGAGATGGGAATGTGTGAACTGAAGATCATGTTGTAGCTTTGTAGATCTCTTCAATGAAGGCTAATCTTAAGTGAGCTATTCACATAGTTATGGCTCTGACATTGTGAGCTATGACATGATCCTCAAGAGTCATTGGCTACAAAGCGCCTGACTGCGACCCTGTATACCCCAACAGGGAAGGTGTGTCATAAGATATAGTAAGAGATCCATTATCATCCGAATCTCCCTCTGAAAGGTCTCCTAGACCCTGGCTAGATGTAGTTATTGAGACAAATACACCCTGGGAGCCTCTGCCCCCTCATGCGGTGTTTGAAGCGCTGCCAGACTTCTCCTTGGAAGGAAGGCTTTCCTGAAAGGCTTTCCACATCAAATAAATAAATTATGGGGAAAAAGCTGTATTAGGCAATGTTGAGTCTCTAGTAGATAACTCCAGTTTGTGTCTCTTGGGCTCTGCGGTCTCCGCACGGGACAACCACTGTTCTGGGGATCAGAAAGAAAAATGTCCCGAATGGGCTTCCTGACCATTCTTTGTCCCTAGAATGCAAAGGAGAGGCTAGGTTGGACACTCCCGCCCCCCCCCCCCCCCTTAATGCTGCCTGGCACATGGCGCAAGGACATTTTTTGGGCACACAACTTGCACATTGCTGGCATGAACTAGGGACAAAGGAGCCTGGGGATTCAATCCATGCAAGTTTTGAGCCAAAACAATGTGTTTTAAAGCTTCTAGAGAAGTTTGAAAAAAAATCTGGAAATATTCACGACGACCACCGTCACAGCATTTTGGCGTCAAAAAATGCTTTAAAAACACCAAAACCAAAAATAAAAGCCAGTGATTTTAGAGGTTGGGAACACATGGGAATGAATTTTGCTGCATTGTTTTGTATGTTATTAAGTCTTTACCCTCATTCTGTTATTAAGTCTATACCCTCAATCTGTATTCTCCAATGTCATGTACCTTCCTGGAAATGTCCAGTTCTCTTCTTATGTAATCCGCTTTGAACCGCAAGGTACAAGCGGAATAAAAAAATCACTAATGTAATGTAAAATGTAATGTAATGTAATAATCAGCGGTTCAGTGCGGTTAACAGCTAAGAGAAACTAGCTATTTGTAGTATGATCATAATAAATTAAACAAAATATTTACCAAACAAGTGGGTTTTCAACGATTTTCTAAAGACTAGATAAGAGGTTGAGATTGATATGTAAGTGCTAACTTTTTTGTCCCACATAGCTGCCAAATATGCTAAATTTTTACTAAGAAATCATTTATAAACACATCTCTTTACAGATGGAAAGTCAAAAAATTGTATCATATGCAAGTGCTTTCTAGTAGTAAAATTGAAGTAATCCAAAAGGTAGCTAGGTAAAAGTTCATTCAAAACCTTAAAACATAGACAACTACCAGCACCAATTTAATTTCAAATGTTTAATTATTTATACACTTGTTGTAAGATGGAAAAATGAATAATTTAATAAAAATTTAAAAAAACATACACAACTAAATTTGAAAACTATTCTGGCTTCTATTGTCAATCAGTATAGTCTATAATCACAGCAGGAGGGATGCCCAGTCCCCCCTACCAACAAAATTCCCCCCTCCGCAATTTCACCTGCCCAATCCCTCCACCTGGACTCCCCAAGGGGTGGTCTTAGGCAGTGTTTTTCAACATGGCCCTGGAGTAGCTCCCTTGCTAATTGGGTTTTCAGGATAACCACAAGGAATATGCATGAAAGAAATTTGTATATAGAGGAGGCGGTGTATGCAAATCAAGTTTGTGCATATTCATTGTGGATATCCTGTAAACCTGATTGGCAAGGGGGTACTCCAGGACCGAGTTGAGAAACACTGGCCTAAGGGATCTGGCCAATCAGAATCTTATCGGAATCTTAGGCCACTCCCAGTGCATCCCCGAAAGATTCCGGTTCCTACAGGAGAGGCCTTAAGCACCTGGACCAATCAGGGTCTTAGGCCCTTCCTGGGGCATCCCAAGATGCACTGGGAAGGGGCAGGCCTGCCATTCCAGCGAAGTCAGGTCTGCCAGCCGGACGGAGGCAGGAGTCGTCCAGCGGGCCATCTAAAATAGGTTAGAGGGCGGGTCTGGGTAGGGGTGGGGGGTCCTGGTGGGGGTGGTCTTGGGGATCCGGTTAGGCAACCTTTGGGGGTATGGGGGGTATTGGCAGGAGGGACTGAGCATCCCTCCTACCGGCAAACCTGTGGGGAAGGGTGTTGGCAGGAGGGACTGGGCATCCCTCCTGCTGCAATGCTTGCAGTGGGGGAGGGCGCAGGGGATCACAGCAGGAAGGACTGCGCATCTCCCCTGCCATGGAAAATTGCAGGGGGTTCAGGAGTGTCGGCTGGAGAATGGGCATCTCTCCTGCCACGATCATTGAGGGGGGAGTGGACGATTCCACAATTCTCTAACCAGTGCTGATGACAGACGCCGATTAAAGAATCGTGCCTTTAGGCGAAGGACTGGTCCAAATAAGATTGTCAAGTGATTTGTTAAAATTTTATGTTTGATTGATTATTATGCACTTGTTGATGGATTTGAAAATGAATAAAGAACTTTAAAAAAAAAAGGTCTTGTTTTGGGCATTTGGGACTTGGGGGAATTTTTTTTTTTTAGAATAGGACTTAAAGGTAAACGTAGTGGCAGTCTGCGTGATTAAACGCCTGAGTATACAGGAAGGCCATTCTCGGAAAAAAAAAAAAACCCAACACATTGTGGATTTTTTTTTTTTTTTTTCCCATTATTTTTTATTTTCAAATTTTTCATAAAGTGTACAAAATATTAAAATACAATTGATGAATACACAATATCACTTTTATATCTAATACATCATATTTCTAAATATATTTTTCCCCCTCTCCCTCCCCCCACCCTTCTATTACTTTTCAATCATACATTACATATTATATACCATATTATAGCATATTATGTAAATATTATTTTCACTATCTCCCCTCTATGTGTGTCACAAAGAAGATATTGAAAAGAAGAAAAGAAGAAGAAAAATCCTACTATTTATTCATTGCAATATTTTGTCAATGGCCCCCATATTTTTATAAATTTAGTATATGTCCCTCTTTGTATTGCTATTGCTCTTTCCATTTTGAATATATGACATATTGTATTCCACCAAAATGTATAATTTAGGTTGTTATAATTCTTCCAATTGTTGGTTATATGCTGAATGGCAACCCCTGTCATAATTAATAAAAGCTTATTATTTTCTGGTGAAATTTGACTTTTTTTTCTCATCATCATTCCAAATAACACTGTATCATATGATATTGCTATATGATTTTCCATCAATTTATTAATTTGTGGCCAAATTGCATTCCAAAAACTTTTAATGTAGGGACAATGATATAGTAAGTGATCTAACGTCCCTGGTTCTAGATTACAGTGCCAGCATTTATTGGACTTAGAACTATCTAATTTTTGCAAACGTGTAGGGGTCCAAAAAGCTCTATGTAATAAAAAGAACCAAGTTTGTCTCATAGATGCTGACACTGTACATCTCATTCTCCAAGACCAAATTAGTGGCCATTGAGATGCATTAATTTGATGTTTAATCTCAATGCTCCAAATGTCTCTTAGACCATTTTTTGGTTTTTTATTCAAATATCCAGATATTAATTTATACCACAATGCGGCTTGATGTCCTAGGAAGTCTGCTTGAAAACATAAGAACTTTAAACTATATTGATTATTCAATGTTTTCCATTCAGGGAACCCAACCTGAATGGCCTGCTTCAATTGCAACCATTTAAAACTTTGTGTTTTACTTAGACCAAATCTATGTTGCAATTGTGAAAAATCCAGCAGTTTTCCTTCTGAAATAACATCATCTAGAGATCTAATGCCTGCAATAATCCAGTTCTTCCAAAGGATTTGAGCTCCGCCAATTTTGATCTTGGAGTTTATCCATATAGATTGATTAGTTGATTTGTTTATTGGGATAGGTGTTAATTTACTGATAAACCTCAATGTTTTCCAAGTATCCATTAATATTTTATTTTCTCTGTATCTTCTAGGTATGTTAATACTTGGAAGATGAACTAAATTTAGGGGAAACATAAGGCGCCATTCCAAATACAACCAATCTGGTGCATTATCTATAAGTTCTGGGAGGATCCAATACATACCTTGACGTAAAATATAGGCTTGATGGTACCTATAAAAATTTGGAAAATTTACCCCTCCCTCCTTAATTGATTTTTGCAAAGTTACTAAAGCTATTCTAGGTGTTTTACCAAGCCAAAGAAATTTCGTTAAAATGCTATTAAGTTTTTTATAAAAGGACCCCTGAAAATAAATAGGTATCATACTCATTTGGTAGCAAACTACAGGCAACATCATCATTTTAATAGTTTGAACTCTCCCCCACCAAGAAATATGTAATGGGTTCCATTGTTCGCATAACTCCGTAACTTTTTTTAATACAAATTTTTCATTCTCTTTTACAGTATCTTCAATTGTATTTTTAACTTGAATGCCAAGATATTTAAATCCTTCTTCTTTCCATATGAACGGAAAAGCGTCAAATAATCCTTTTACACAATGAACATTTAAAGGTATAATTTCAGATTTATTCCAATTAATTTTATAACCTGAAAATTTACCAAACTTATCAATTAATTCCAATAAAGAAGATAAGGTAGATTCTGGATTTCTCAAATAAAGTAAAATATCATCAGCATAAGACGAAATTTTATATTCCATATCAGAATATGGAATACCCTGTATCCCCCCTGTTTGCTGTATTGCTAACAATAATGGTTCTAATACAATATCAAATAACAAAGGAGATAAAGGACAACCTTGTCTAACTCCCCTCTGCAATTGAAAACCATCAGATATCATATTATTAATATTTAATCTTGCAATCGGGAAGCTATACAAAGTTTTTACCATTTGTATAAATCCAGAACCTATACCAAACCATTCTAAAGCCTGATACATAAAATTCCATTCTACCCTATCAAACGCTTTTTCTGCATCCAAGGAAACTGTAAAAGCCGGTTCATCCATTTTTTTGGATAAATTTAACATATGAAACAATAATCTAGAGTTATTAGAGGAATGTCTTTTAGCAACGAAACCCGTCTGATGCATATCTATAATATGTGGGAGAGCTTTAGCTAATCTCAAAGCCAAAATTTTCGCCAAAAGTTTATTATCCACATTTATTAAAGATATAGGCCTGTAGTCTGAAACCAAAGTAGGATCTTTATTTGGCTTAGGCAAAATAATTACTATTGATTCAGCCATAGTACCTTTAATATCACCTTTTATAAGTTGTGTCTGATATAAATTTAGTAAATATGGGGAAAGGACATTTTGAAATGTTTTATAAAATTCTACTGTATAACCATCACCACCTGGAGCGGATCCAACTCTAAGAGATCTCAACGCTGTTTCTAATTCTTTTAATGATATAGGTTCATCTAAACTCCGTTTATATGATCAGGAACCTTAGGTCCAATAATTAAATCTAAAAAATTTTTACCATCTTTTTGCCTCTCCAAATAAGGCTCGGAAGAATACAGGTCCTTATAAAATTTTAGAAATTGCTTTAAAATTATATCCGTTTGATTGGTTATTATACCATTATCATCTTTTATCCCATTTATATTAGTTCTTCTTTTTTTTGCTTTAAGATAATTTGCCAATAATCTTCCCGCCTTATTAGAATTTCCATAATACATTGCTTGTTTGGAAAACAAATCTCTTCTTATCATTTTTGAAGTTAATTCATTATATTTACCTTTTGCTTTCAAAAGAGCTTGCAATACTTCATGTTCCCATTTACTTATCAATTTAGCTTCTAATATTTTAATTTCTTTTTCTAATTCTATATATTGCATTTTAATCTGTTTCCTAACAAAAGCTGAATATGATATAATATTACCCCTCATAGTTGCTTTAAATGCATCCCATACGTTCTCAATAGATGTATCCTCCACTAAATTTATTTGAAAGAAATCATTAATTTGTGTTTTAAAATTTTCCAAAAATTTATCATCCACAAGCAATGCATTATCAAATCTCCAAAGAGGTCTACCCTTTTCCAATTGATCCAATTGTAATTCTATCCATACTTCCGCATGATCCGAAATGATAATAGGATCTATGGAAGCTTTAATCACCTGTTGCACCTTATTTGTTGAAACAAAAATATAATCTATTCTTGAAAATGATTTATGAACCTGTGAACAAAATGAAAACTCCTGATCATTAAAATGAAGAATACGCCATATATCTTTCAAATCACATGATTGTGCCAAATTATCTAAACCTAAAGATTTTATACTTTTACCTGGTTTTTTATCCAATAATGGATCCATTACAGCATTAAAATCTCCAGCCACCACTAAATTAGAAGTAGCCAGTGGTAACAACATACTCTGTAACTTTTTAAAAATGTTTTTTTTGAGAATGGACATTTCCCTACTGCCTACTTTGGGCGCCTAGGGCCTTAGGCCAAAAAGGGACAAACCTTTTTTTTTTTTTTTTTAAATTATGCCCCTCATAGTGTAGATGAATAAATATAAAATTTAAGATCCTCAGCTGAATATTCTAATTTTCAAAATGCACATAAGTAATTTACACCATGATTTATGTGGTTGAAAAAAAATGTGCAAACTTTTGAAGTTAGTCACCCTACTGAATATTAACTCTCAAATTCTCTAATTAAAATACACTAATATAATAGAACAGATTTACCTTGATATGTTTCACCCCACAGCTAACAAGCCTGTTCAGCTGATATGGATCCCAGGCAATATCAAAAATCTGTTAAAAAGCATATTTAAAAAATTTACATCAATAAACTCTACCTTGGTCAGTTGGGTGTGAGCCACATTAGAAACAGATCACATCTTAACAAGCTATTTTAAAATTTATTTATTTTTTCAAATCTATTTCTGATTGTTATAATAGGTGCTACACTGGAAGCTCAGAAGATTCTCATGTTGCTCTTCAACTTTGCTTATCTCCTCAATGGAGGTTAACCTCAAGTGAGCTACCAACGCAGTCATGGCTCTGACATTATAAGCCATGACATATCCCTCAAGAGTCAGCCCAGCCTGAACGTAAGCAAAGGAGATGCAATCTGCTAGCCAACTCAATAAATTGATGGTTATCCCTAGCCTGTTGGGGGTCAAAATAAAACAAAAAGCTAGATGGACTGTCTATGGGCTTTAGTCTGCTTCAGAAAGAAGGCTAAAGGTAAGGTATGTTAAGCACTTTTGCTAGGATGGGCATGTGGTTTTGGAAAGAATGGTGGCAATGACTGATTAAGACGGAACTCCAACACTACCTTAGGAAGGAACTTAGGATTTGCTAGTCAGAAAATGTTTCTCGGTCTTATGGAAACTCTGAACCATTAAAAAATATTTTGATTTAGCATCATTTCGTCTGCTAGTTCAGTCTTCCATCTTAAATATGCTCGACTATTGCAATATTATTTATTTGGGTACATATAAGAAAACACTGAAAAGGCTTTGAGTTATTCAAAATTCAGCATATTACTCCCTATTCAAAAACTACGTTGGTTACCGATGGAGGAAAAAGTTTTGTTTAAATTTTCTTGTATCTGTTTTAAATCAATATTTGGTATGGCTCCTGAGTACCTGGTCTCTCATTTTTTTCTAGACCGTTTTAACAGGTCTACACGCAGAGTCCGTATGTTCAACAGTCCAACAGTAAATTCTTGTCGCTTTAAAAGATTTCTGGATAGAACTCTTGCATTTCGGGCAGGTGAACTGAATGACTGGTTGAGTAATATTATTATACGTGCTGCATCTTATTTTACTTTTAGAAAATTAGTAAAAACACAGTTGTTTGATCAATTTGTAACCTGATTTGCTGTTTTTAATCTTTTATCCTTTTATCTTGTATGTATTTCTAATTATTTGTATTGTATTTTTTTCACTGATTGTCCAGTACTTCTCACTGTAAACTGCCTCGAACTATTATGGCTTTGGCAGTATACAAAAATAGCACATTTACTTACCATAACAGTTGTTATCCAAGGACAGCAGGCAGCTATTCTCACATATGGGTAACGTCATCCACGGAGCCCGGATGCAGACAGCCTCGCAAGCAGACTTGCTTGTAGAAACTCAGAAGTTTCGAGTCTGCCGCACTGCGCATGCACGAGTGCCTTCCCGCCCAGCACAAGGCGAGTCTCCTCAGTTCAGATAGCTAGCAGAGAAACCAACCAGGGGAGGTGGATGGGTTGTGAGAATAGCTGCCTGCTGTCCCTGGATAACAACTGTTACGGAAAGTAACTGTGCTTTATCCCAGGACAAGCAGGCAGCCTATTCACACATACGAGGGAACTCCGAGCTAACCAGAATGGGATAGTGGGAGTGTTGGCAACTTAGGAGAATACATTTTGTAATACTCTGGCCAAAATGGCCATCCCGTCTGGAGAAAACATCCAGACAATTATGAGGTGAAAGTATGAACCGAGGACCAGGTGGCAGCTTTGCAAATTTCCTCAATAGGAGTGAATCTGAGGAAAGCTACTGAAGCCACCATTGCTCTGACTTTGTGGGCTGTGACTCGACTCTGTAGATGCAGTCCAGCCTGGGCATAGCAAAAAGAGATAATAATAATAATAACAGCTTATATACCGCAATACCGTGAAGTTCTATGCGGTTTACAAGCAGCCATCCAGTTGGAGATGGTACACTTTGAAATTGGATGTCCCAACTTGTTTGGATCGAAGGAGACAAAAAGTTGAGGAGCAGATCTGTGTGGTTTGGTGTGTTCCAGGTAGAAGGCCAAAGCACATTTACAGTCCATAGTATGAAGAGCTGATTCTCCAGGGTGAGAATGAGTCCTTGGAAAAAACACTGGAAGTACAATAGATTGGTTGAGATGAAATTCTGAAACTACTTTAGGTAAGAATTTAGGATGAGTACGGAGGACCACCTTGTCATGATGGAAAACTGTGAAAGGTGGATCAGCAACTAAAGCTTGCAGCTCACTGACTCTTCGAGCAGATGTGAGGGCAATGAGAAAGACCACTTTCCAAGTGAGATATTTCAGATGAGCCGTAGACATTGGTTCAAATGGAGGCTTCATCAATTGAGCAAGATCAACAATGAGATCCCAAACCACTGGAGGCAGTTTGAGAGGAGGTTTGACATTGAAAAATCCTTTCATAAATTTGGAAACCACAGGATGAGCAGAGAGGGGTTTCCCTTCAATAGGCTGATGGAAAGCAACAATTGCACTAAGATGGACTCGGATTGATGTAGACTTGAGGCCAGAGGTAGACAAGTGCAAAAGATAATCCAAGACAGAAGCCAAGGAGGTATCTCGAAGCTCCATGTCATGAGAGATGCACCATGTAGAAAATCTCGTCTATAGCTGTGATTGGAATGGCAACTCCTGTCTCCACTGAGATTAAGTCATGTGTTGAGTATCAAGTTTCCAAGATTATATAAGGACAATAAGATTTTGCTGGACACGTGGCAGACATTAAAATATATAAATAATTTAACACCCATTCCAATTCATAAGTCCACCTATCAGTCCCTATGGCTTAACTCCAAGATTCAAATTGGCGGGTTTAAGATCATCTGGAAACATTGGATGAAAGCGGGCATACTTACTCTGGACAATGTAATATCTGATGTAAAGCTGCTTGATTTTTCACGATTGTAACATAAATTTGGTCTTAATAAGTCACAAAAATATAGATGGTTGCAGTTGAAGCAGGCCATTCAGGAAGGGTTCCCTGAATGGAAAAATCTTAAAAATCAATATAGCTTGCCGATCTTATGTTTTCAGGCGGACTTTCTGGGGCAGCAGGCCGCTTAGTGGTATAAATTGATATCTGGATTTTTTAATAAGAAACCAAAAACTGGTCTTCATGACATTTGGAGCATTGAGATAAAGCAACAGATTACTGCGTCTCAATGGCCACGAATATGGACTTGGAGGATGAGATGTACAATGTCAGCATCTGTGAGACAAACTTGGTTCTTTTTATTGCAGAGTGTTTTGGACATAAATTAGATAGTTCCAAGTCTAATATATGCTGGCATTGTCATCTTGAAGCAGGAACTTTAGATCATTTAGTATACTATTGTCCCTTGATACTGCAATTTTGGAGGTCTATTTGGGACCAAGAAAATCCAGTGGTTTAACTTACGATACTATTTGGTACTCTTATGAGAACTTAAAGTCAACTATCTGCGAGTAATAACAAGCTTCTATTAGTAATGACAGGGGTTGCCATGCAGCTTATTTTGAGAAACTGGAAAAACTGGGATAGGTTAAGTTATTCATTTTGGTAGGAAACCCTATGTTTTACTTATAAAATGGAACGTTGCTTGGCCATACAACAGGGACAATTTAAGAATTTTATGGATGTTTGGGAGCCATTGGCTAAATATTTTAAGAGGAATAATTTTTCATTTTGTGGACATGTAAACATACACATCCTGGGGGTGGTTGGGGTGGGGAAATGGGAATGGAAATTATACTGATATAGGAATTTATGAATAGTTTCATGAAGATTTTAATATATTTGTATTGGGTGGGAGGGAGGGGATAAAAATAATAAGAGCATTAATGTTCTGCATTTGTTGTGCTTGGTTTGTGATTCATTTGTTGCACAATTGTAGCTTGAAAAATCAATAAAGATTTATTAAAAAAAAAAAAAAAAAAAAAATCTAGTCCATTTTTGGTGATAGCATTGTCTAGTGGCAGGCTTTCTAAAAGCCTCTAAAATATCTCTTACAGGTTGAGAAAACTGAAAAGGAGTTATGTTGAGAGATACCAAGCTGTCAGGTGTAGAGACTGCAGGTTGGGATGAAGTAGAGATCCTTGACTCTGTGTAAGCAGAGATGGAAAAACTAGTAGAAGGTATGGCTCTCTGCTGCTCAGTTGAAGTAGAAGGGAATACCAAGGTTGTCTCGGCCTCCGAGAAGCTATCAGAATCATGGTGGCATGATTGTTCTTCAGCTTGACCGGAGTCTTGAGAATAAGAGGGAATGGAAGGAATGCATACAGGAAGAGATTTGTCCATTCCAATAGAAAAGCATCTGCCTTGAGGCGATGAGGAGAATATATCCTGAAGCAGAACTGAGACAGTTTGTGGTTGTGGGAAGATGCAAAGAGATCTATCTGAGGAGTTCCCCACTAAGAAAAAAATGTGATGAAGAGGCGAGGAATTGAGTGTCCATTCGTGAGGTTGCAGAAGACGACTCAATTTGTCTGCTAGACAGTTTTTCTCCTCTTGAATGTAGACAGCTTTCAGGAAGGTGTTGTGGAGAATTGCCCAGCCCCAAACCTTAAGAGCTTGTTGACAAAGGGAGAGAGATCCTGTTCCTCCCTGCTTGTTGACATAGTACACGGCGACTTGGTTGCCCATCCAAAGGAGGATTACCTGGTCATGAAGATGTTGAAAAGCTTTGAAAGCATTGAAGATCGCTCTGAGTTCCAACAGATTGATGTGATACTGATGATCCGTTCTGGACCAGTGGCCTTAAGTACGGAGACCGTTGAGGTGAGCCCCCCAAGCATAGGTCGAGGAATCTGTCGTGAGGACCTTCTGATGAGGTGGCGTCTGAAACAGTAAACCTCTGGAGAGATTGGAAGAGAGCATCTACCAACAGAGAGACTGTCTCAAGGAAGGAGTGACTGTAATATGTCGAGAGAGTGGTTCGCAAGTCCACTGAGATGCCAGGGTCCACTGAGGAATTCAGAAGGAGTCACGTGAACTGTGGAGGCCATGTGACCTAGTAGTAACATCATAGTAACATAGTAACATAGTAGATGACGGCAGATAAAGACCCGAATGGTCCATCCAGTCTGCCCAACCTGATTCAATTTAAATTTTTTTATTTTTTTTTTAATTTTTCTTCTTAGCTATTTCTGGGCAAGAATCCAAAGCTTTACCTGGTACTGTGCTTGGGTTCCAACTGCCAAAATCTCTGTTAAGACTTACTCCAGCCCACCTACACCCTCCCAGCCATTGAAGCCCTCCCCTGCCCATCCTCCACCAAACAGCCATACACAGACACAAACCGTGCAAGTCTGCCCAGTAACTGGCCTAGTTCAATATTTAATATTATTTTCTGATTCTAAATCTTCTGTGTTCATCCCACGCTTCTTTGAACTCAGTCACAGTTTTACTCTCCACCATCTCTCTCGGGAGCACATTCCAGGCATCCACTATCCTCTCCGTAAAGTAGAATTTCCTAACATTGCCCCTGAATCTACCACCCCTCAACCTCAAATTATGTCCTCTAGTTTTACCATTTTCCTTTCTCTGGAAAAGATTTTGTTCTACGTTAATACCCTTCAAGTATTTGAACGTCTGAATCATATCTCCCCTGTCTCTCCTTTCCTCTAGGGTATACATATTCAGGGCTTCCAGTCTCTCCTCATACGTCTTCTGGCGCAAGCCTCCTATCATTTTCATCGCCCTCCTCTAGACCGCCTCAAGCCTTCTTACGTCTTTCGCCAGATACGGTCTCCAAAATTGAACACAATACTCCAAGTGGGGCCTCACCAATGACCTGTACAGGGGCATCAACACCTTCTTCCTTCTACTGACTACGCCTCTCCTTATACAGCCCAGCATCCTTCTGGCAGCAGCCACTGCCTTGTCACACTGTTTTTTCGCCTTTAGATCTTCGGACACTATCACCCCAAGGTCCCTCTCCCCGTCCGTGCATATCAGCTTCTCTCCTCCCAGCATATACGGTTCCTTCCTATTATTAATCCCCAAATGCATTACTCTGCATTTCTTTGCATTGAATTTTAGTTGCCAGGCATTAGACCATTCCTCTAACTTTTGCAGATCCTTTTTCATATTTTCCACTCCCTCTTCGGTGTCTACTCTGTTACAAATCTTGGTATCATCTGCAAAAAGGCACACTTTTCCTTCTAACCCTTCAGCAATGTCACTCACATACATATTGAACAGGATTGGCCCCAGCATCGAACCCTGAGGGACTCCACTAGTCACCTTTCCTTCCTTCGAGCGACTTCCATTAACCACCACCCTCTGGCGTCTGTCCGACAGCCAGTTTCTGACCCAGTTCACCACTTTGGGTCGTAACTTCAGCCCTTCAAATTTGTTCAACAGCCTCCTATGAGGAACTGTATCAAAGGCTTTGCTAAAATCCAAGTAAATTACATCTAGTATATGTCCTCGATCCAGCTCTCTGGTCACCCAATCAAAAAATTCAATCAGGTTCGTTTGGCACGATTTACCTTTTGTCTCGCTAAGAGTGAAGAACGGGAAGACACTTTGTGACCGAGTTGCAGAAGAGCATCCAGACGTTGAGGAAGGAATGCTCTGAGTTGGATAGTGTCCAGAGCAGCTCAGATGAACTGTAGATTCTGAGAGGGCTGAAGTTGGGATTTGGGAAAGTTGATTTCGAATCCCAAGCTTTGTAGGAACCACGTAGTCCATTGGGTCGCTACAATAACCCCCTGATATGTTGAATCTTTGATGAGCCAGTTGTCTAGGTAGGGAAACACCTGAAGACCATGGCTCCTTAGAGCTGCTGCTACCACCACTAGGCACTTGGTGAACACTCTGAGAAATGATGCCAGGCCAAAGGGTAGCACTCTGTATTGATAATGCAGATTCCCCACCCAAAATCTGAGGTATTGATAGAAGGCCAGGTGAATGGGAATGTGAGTGTAAGCCTCCTTGAGATCTAGAGAACATAACCAATCGTTCTGATCTAGAAGGGAATAAAGGGACGCCAGGGACAACATGCAAAATTTTTCTTTGACCAAAAATTTGTTGAGAGCCCTGAGATCCAATATGGGCCGCAGATCGCCTGTCTTCTTCGGAACTAGGAAGTGACTGGAGTAAAACCCCCTGCTCTGCTGTTCCAGAGGAACTTCCTCGATGGCACAGAGATGAAGCAGAGCTTGAGCTTCCTGAAGAAGGGCAGTCTGGGATGGATTGGAAGGATACTCTCTTGGAGGAAGATCTGGTGGAACCTGAGTGAAATGAAGAGAGTATCCTTCCTTGATTACTGACAACACCCAGAGGTCAGATGTAATGGTCTCCCATCGATGGTAAAAATGATGGAGATGACCTCCTATGGGGAGAAGGGATGACAGAGATAGAACAATGGAGGTTAATCTCTGTTTGAGACAGTCAAAAAGGCTGAGCAGCCTTAGGTGCAGCAGAAGGCTGAGATTTCTGTTGCTTCTGTTGCTGTTGTTTCTTGGGGGGTGCTCGAGTGTAAGGAACCGCCCTTGGAGGATAGCACCTCTGGAAAGATGGAAGAGGTCAAGAATGTTTTGCAGGAGCTGGCTTTGGCTTTGGACTGACAATTGAAGCAAAAGATTTTTCATGCTCAGACAACTTCTTGGTGGCAGCCTCTATGGATTCATCAAAGAGGTTATTGCCCTCATAAGGAATATTAGCCAGACGGTCCTGATGATTGGGGTCCATATCAATGGTGCGAAGCCAGGCCTGGCGGTGCATCGCTACCGAGAAAGCAGTGACCCTGGAAGAAAGTTCAAAGGCATCATAAGATGATTGGAGAAGATGTAACCGGAGTTGCGCCAAGGTAGCAGAGAGCTCTAGAAACTCCACATGTCTATGTTCATCCTTCATAAAACTTGGAAGATGATCAATCAAGAACTTAAAATAAGTCGTGAAGATAAAAGGAGTCTCCAGATTTCATTTGAAAGTTTGAGACAAAAGCCTGTTAAGAGGAAGCTTTAGTGACTCTGCAGGAGGTTGAGACAGATGCATTTCTTCTAAATAATCCTTAGCAAATTTAGAACCAGCGTCCAACTTAATATCCAGGTCAGCCATTTGATGAAGAAAGGAGGAAAAGGACAATTGATCCGCCAGAGCCCTGCCTTGAGAAGGACTCGATGACCTTGAGGCGCCTTGAGTGGAGAACGAAGGTGAAGCCTCTCTGGAGTATTGATAACCCAAGGAATAAACAGACTTGGAGGAGGCATTCGAATCAGCTGAATTCTCAGGGTCTGGAATTGGAGATCTCAATCGAGGAGTTGGAGGCCTCGAAGAACTGGAAGGTCTGGATTGAGGCCTGGACAAGGAAGACTTTTGTGCAGAAGAAGACCTGTGCTTCGAGGGATGCCTCGATGAGGGCCTCGATCTATGACGAGAGTGCTGCCTCGAAGTAGGTCTTGGGTGATATCGATGAGACTTCGTCCTATGCCTGGAAATGGGCAGTGCCGCTGGTGAATGAATAGGGCTAGAAGCTGTAGATTGAAACCCCACAGACTCATTGGGTTGGATCGAGGAATCTCGAAGCACTCCCAAAGACTCGGCTCCTTGTATGGAGTGTGAGGATTCCTGTCGAGACACTCGCAAAGACTCGACTCCTTGCATAGAGTGTGAAGATTCCAATCAAGACACTTGCAAAGACTTGACTCCTTGCATAGAGTGTGTAGATTCCAGACCAGACATTCGCAAAGACTCAATTCTTTGCATAGAGTGTGAAGATTCCAATCAAGACACTCGCAAAGACTCGACTCCTTGCACAGAGTGTGTAGACGCAGCTCGAGGCACAGGCAGGGACTCGACCTCGTGGGAGACTGCCGATTGCCCAAGCTGGACTGCAGGAGGCAGAGTCAAGGCAGGACCGTATTTGCTCAGTAACTGAACAAATTGTTGCTCTAACTTGGTCTGGAGAGAAGCCTGCAAATGTGGATCCGAGTCTGAAACTGGATCACTTGCTGAGGCTATAGGCTCCGAGAAGGAAGTAGAAGCATGCTTGGACTTAGATTGATGCTTGGATAACTTGAGGACCACCACAGAAACCTTCTGCTTAGGTATCTGACCTGAGGGAAGCTCAGGGGAAGATAAAGCAGGTGTACTCGAGGCCAAAGATTATCTGAACGAGGAAGGTCTGATGAGACTCGAGGTCGGGGTTGTGGAAACAGGAGGACCTCCGGTTGAAGTCTTGACTGAATCAGAAATCGAGGTCAAAGGTGTAGCTGAAGAGTCCATCCAGAACAGCTTTTCCACTTGAACCAGACAACATTTAAGGGCTTGAGGTTGAAGAGTAGCACAGCGCTCGCATGACTTCGGACTATGGTCAGGCCCGAGGCAACGAAGACACCAGCGGTGTGGGTCCGTGAGGGAAATCGCATGCTGACATTGGCTACACTTCTTGAAGCCCGTGACTGGCCAGGACATAGAAGGGAAGATAGCCGCTGCGAAGTCAAAGCCCACAGGCTGCAGGCGTGCAACCTGCCCCGCCAGTCAGTCGATGAAAAAAATAAAATTAAAAAAAAAACCCAGAAAATAAAGAAAATAACACAGTGATTCGCGTCAAAAAGAACACAAACCGTGGTGAAGAGAAGGCACAAAGCGAACAAAGTTCAGCGCAGAGCGTCAAAGACAGACTTCTCAGCTCCGCGGAAAACTGAGAACTGAGGAGACTTGCCCTGTGCTGGGCGGGAAGGCACTCGCGCATGCACGGTGCGGCAGACTCAAAACTTCTGAGTTTCTACAAGCAAGTCTGCTTGTGAGGCTGTCCACATCCAGGCTCCGTAGATGACATCACCCATATGCGAGAATAGGCTGCCTGCTTGTCCTGGGATAAAAATTATTATTATTATTATTATGATTACATTCCAAAGCTTTTTATATTCCAGAGCCTTATGAGTTCCAGGCGGATTATAATAAAGCAGATGACCAGAAACAAACCTGGTTAAACAGGCAATATTGAAAAAAATCATAAAAACAATTAGTTCAAAAATTTCTTGAATAAAACTGTTTTTAAAAGCTTTCTAAAAACAAAATAGTTTCTGATCTAACAGGAAGAGGAAGTTTATTCCAAATAGTCGGAGTCTGATAATTAAAAGAAGCACTAAGTTGATGGAATAGCTTAATTGATTTAGGCGAGGAAAACTGTAAACAGAATTGATTTTGTTGTATATGACCCTGTCTACCAATCATTAAGGAAACTAAATCCAGCAAATAAGAAGGAGCTAGGTCGTGTAAAATATTAAAAACCAATACACAGAGCTTGTAAGTTATCCTAGCAGAAATTGGTAACCAATGTAATTGAACAAAGTAAGGTGTAATCCTTTCATATTTGGGAATCGAGAATATAACTAACTGCAGTATTTTGAATAGTTTGTAATCTCTTTAGGAGTCTTGTACAATAATCCAATTCTGAAAGAATTAATGACTGGACCACTAGTGAAAATGCTGAAATATCAAAACATTTTCTGACTAATCTTAATTTCCTTAAAAGCCCCAACATTTTCTTACTCACTAAATTAACTTGATATTCCATAGTTAACATATTATCTAGTTGAACTCCCAATACTCTAGTTTGCATTTTGAACTTATAACTAATCTGACAGAAGGAGGACAAAAGATCTGATCTAGCCAAACCTGCTGGACCCAACCAAAGGAGTTTGGTTTTTTCTGTATTTATCTTCAAATTATGAGCAATAATCCATTGTTCAACTGTAGTGAGAAAACATTTCAACATCTTCCAATCAGAATCCTTACTATTGAAAGGGAAAAGAATGCTAATATCATCAGCATAAATATAACTGGAAATATTTTATCTTTCAAGTTTTAAACCTAACAAGTGCATCATAATATTAAACAATATTGGGGATAGGAGAAGAGCCCTGCGGTACACCACAATCCAATGACCAGCTAGTCGATAAACAACCATTCATTTTAACCCTGTATGATCTATGGGATAAAAATCCTTTAATCTAATTTAATACTGAACCTTCCAAACCTCAATCCTGTAAGATCTGTAATAGAGAATGACATGGGGAAAAATTCTGTCCCTGTCCCTGGACCACCATCCTCTTCACTGCCCTGTCCCCGCCGTCCCCTTCACCACCCCGTCCCTGTCTCTGCCGTCCCCTTACCGCCCCATCCCCGTCTCTGCCGTCCCCTTCACCGCCCCGTCAACGTCCCCGCTGTCCCTTTCATCGCTCTGTCTCCGTCTTCAGCGTCTTCTCCTCTCCATCCCCCCACCCCCAGCACCCTTCACGCGGTCCAGCAGCTCCCTCCCGCCAACCAGCCGTGCATTTCTCTCCCTCCCTCCCTCTTACCTTCTCTTGTGGCGAAACTGGCAATTTGTATAAGGCTATGCGCTGTGTTACAGCAGAAGCCTTGATGTCGCATCGGGTTGCCTGCTAGAAAAGTCTCCTTTGATGCAACCGGAAACAGGAAGTTGCGTCAGAGGAGATTTTTCCAGCAGGCAATGCGACGCAACTTCAAGGCTCCGGCTGTAATACAGCGCATAGCCTTATAGAAATCGCCAGTTTCAACAAGAAAAGGTAAGGAAAAAGGAGGGAGGGAGGGAGTTGGCCTTGTTCTCGATCTCGCGGTGACCTTTTTTTTTGGTCACCGTTTTGCGGGTAACCCGCGGCTAGCTGCGGGTAACAACCACCGTGTCATTCTCTAATCTGTAATAGTTTGTGATCAACAAGATCAAATGCACTTTAGAGATCAAATTGAATAAGTATTGCAGTTTGACCTAAACTCAAAATAGATCTGTCTCTAGCTACTAAAGAGCAAAGCAATGTTTCTATACTATATAATCCACTCTAAAGCCAGATTGGATGGAGTGGAACAAATTATAATGTTCTAAATATTTAGTCAATTTGTTTGTAACCCAACTTTCCATAAGTTTTGTAAACAATGGAATAGTTGCAACAGGCTTATAATTTGTAGTATCCTGTACTTTCCCATTTGGATTTTTTAGTATAGGGGTTAAAATAATATGGCCAAACAAAACATCAGCTACTAAGGCCTGAAGCTAACTGTGCAAGTTGAAATGACAACAACAAAAACAGGACCTTCCAGGTCAGGTACCTCTGCAGACATGAGTCTAATGGCTGAAAAGGAGCTTTCATAAGCTGAGTGAGGACAACATTGGGATCTGAAGACACTGTGGGAGGTTTGAGATGGGGATTTGTGAACATCAAACCTCGCATGAAGTGAACTAGAGGCTGAACAGAGATGGGCTTGTCCTCTACACAAGAATGTAAGCACTAATGACAGAGAGGTGAACCCTTACAGAAATGGTCTTCAAATCAGACTCAGAAAGGTATAAGAGGTACTCAAGCAGATTTTGTATAAAACAAGTAAGCAAATCTAGGGACCTACCTTCATATCAGCGGGCAAACCTTCTCCATTTAAATGAATCTAATCTAATCTTCCATTTGTGTGTCGCACAAACCTTTGCAGGCTCTAGGCAACTTACAGTGAAAAGGAAAGAGAGGGGGAGGAGGGGACCGGGAAGGAAGGGAAGGGACAGGAGAAAGACATGAAGGAGAGGCTTAAATAGTGGGAGGAGAGATGGAAAGAAGTTAATAGTATCAATTGTCGAAGAGAAGAGTTTTCAGCTTCTTCTGGAATAAGGTGTGGCTGGTTTCCATTCTGATTGTGGGACTCGCAAGAACTGGCAGCAGCCATTCAGCAAGCAGTACAGAGCTGGGCGGGAACTCGAGAAGCACAAGTATCGTCCAGCCACATGAGATCAAGCAATAACAAAACTGGGATGTTCTTAGATGACAAGGGCTGCACACATGCTACACTGAAAGGATCATCATGTGTCTACTCTTCACCGAAAGGTCATCTGTGATAGGGATAGGGATGCAATTATTTCCCATGAATGGCAAATTCCCAGTAATTGAGGGTAATAAGCTTGCATTAAGTCTTTTTGAATTGTTGGTTTAATTATCACACTAAATGTGACAATGACGAAAACATAACAACAAACTATTCTTAAGACTACTAGCATGGTGTTGTAATATTGTGGTATCATATAGGAATGCCATCTTTTACTGTGTGTGTTGTGATCAAGATTTATTGAGGGACGGAAAAGGGAATGAGGCTATAGTCCCTTCACTCAGTGCTAACATGAAAACATTTTGAACCACGTACGTGTTATATTGTGTGTTATATTTACTTTTAGCATGTTTATAAGAATGGCTGCACTTTACTGGCCAAGCCATAAAACTTTGTGGCAATTTACCATGCAAATTAAATTTATACTATCAAGTAAACAAATACATTTTTAGTACAAGTTTTACTGTATAAGTCCCTAAATTGACCTTCTGAACTTTAAGTGAAATCTGGTTTTATGTTTTTGTATAGTTACCCTGTCTGAATGACCAGTAGCCGTTGCTAGTACTTTCCCTTTCTTCCAGTCCCAAATACAGACTGTGTTCTTGGCATCTAGTCCCACAGAGGCCAGCCGCTAAAAACAAAGAATAATAATTCTGTTAAAAAGAAAGACATATGAACAGGATTTTCTATTTATGAGAAACACAACTTTATTTATATTCAAGCATATATCAAATGACTGGAATTCTGTTACTGCCTCCCTGCAGCAGTAATAGAAGAGAACAGAGTTAATTTGGAACTTTCAAGAATTAGCCTGAGATATGTTGGGTTGGTCCATCTGTAGCTAGATTACTGAACACACCTTGGTTATACTTTTCTTTTATTTAGAGTACCGTATATACTGTAAGTGGACTAATACTATGAACTGCAAGTGCCAGAATGCTTTTTTACGTGTTTTATGCTCCTTTTTCCTACCACCTGTTAACCACATGCTGATGATCCACAGTCTCAGATTATTTCCTCCATGATTCTGTGACCGAACTGCCAAAAAGGAACACAGGCAATTCAACTCCTCATAAAATAACCCTCAGTTCCTATGTGCTAGTCTGGTCCTCCCTTCAGATGCTTTTTCCCACCCACCACACTCCAGAATCAATATTTATGTTTAAGACAACTCCCCTTCTCAATGGCAGGATAGAAAAGAGCTTTCCTGCTGGTGCAATTTACTGGAATTTCAAAAAGGGTGAATTATAGCAACCTGACACTTGAAGGACTTTTTGTTAAGGAGGGAATAAATGGGATGTCATTATTTACTGCTCATTTTTTATCTGTGTCTTTTTGGAAGATTTAACTGGTTAGTGATGATAAGCAATTAAGAACATAAAAATTTCCATACTGGGACAGACTGAAGGCCAATCAAGTCCAGTATACTGTTTCCAACAGTGGTCAACCCAGGTCCCAAGTACCTAGCCAGGTCTCAAGTAGTGAAACAGATTTTAAGCTGCTTATCCTAGGAATAAGCAGTGGAATTTCCCCAAGCCATCTCAATAATGGCCTATGGACTTCTCTTTAAGGACATTATCCAAACCTTTTTTTTAAACCCCACTAAGCTAACTGATTTCACTACATTCCCTGCAATGAATTCCAGAGTTTAATGACACATGTGAAGAAATATTTTCTCAGGTTTGTTTTAAATCTACTACTTAGTAGCTTCATTGCATACCCCCTAGTCCTAGCATTTTTGGAAAGAGTGAACAAGTGATTCACATCTACCCTTTCTACTCCACTCAGTATTTTATACATCTCTATCATATCACCCCGGAGCCGTTTCTTCTCCAAGCTGAAAAGCCCTAGCCACTTTAGTCTTTCCTCATAGGGAAGTCTTCCCATCCCTTCTCTCATTTTTGTTACCTTTCTCTGTACCTTTTCTAATTCTGCTATATCTTTTTTGAGATATGACGTCATATCTCAAAAAAGATATAGCAGAATTAGAAATATTCAATATTCAAGGTGCAGCCATACCATAGAGCAATACAAGAGCATTAGAATTTTTCATCCTTTTTTTTCCATTCCTTTCTTGATAATTCCTAACATTCTATTTGCTTTCTTAGCCACCGCCTCTTCATATGTGTTTCTTTTTCCTTAAATGTTTCTTTTTCTTTTCTTAAAAAATTTGTAGTTCACCCCTTTTGCCTTTTGTACCAGTGTGTAATAGAATGCCAAAATTTGTCTATATTATCTTGTTTTGTCCTCCCTAATTTGTTGCTATTTTAAAAACAATTGTTATACGCATTGAAATATATGATATTGCGTAGAAAACAAATCCCAATAAACTTGAAACTTGAACTTGATTAAGCTAAGGCTTTCAATGTATTCTCAACGATAACACCTTAGATCCTTTTCCTGGGCAGTACCCTGCATCACTTAACTATAGTTCGGGTTCCTCTTTCCCACATACATCATTTTGCACTTGAACATATTAAATGTCATCTGCCATTCTGATGCTCAGTCTCCCAATATCACAAGATCCTCTCGCAATTTTTCACAATCCTCTTGCAATTTAACAACATTGTGTCATAAGCAAATTTAATCATCTCACTGTCAGCCTAGAGGCCTATGGGAAATTATATCAATCTGACCCTGGCATGGGAAGGCAGATAGACCCTTAGTGCAGGGAGACTGGGTTAAGTATCCCTGATATGTTTTAAGTTTCCCTGATTGAATCATGACTAGCTAAAAGGTGTTAATGTCTGATTAAGAGACAATTAGGACAATGGTGCACAGATCAAGCCAGAGACTGAATCCCATCACCATGCTTGCAGATGTCACACTCTCCTTTGTCAATTAAATTGACCATTGTCTCAAACAGTTTGCAAGTTCTAAACCGAAAGATACTGGGAGATACAATATTTTCTCTAGTCAGAATAAGATTCCAAGGTATAAAAGCCTGCTCTCTGCTCTATCAATATATCTCTCTTTTTCTATCAAGCTATCAGGAGAGGGGTCTTGGCCCTCTATCTCTCTTTCTATCTAGCTATCTCTTGGCTCTTTGCTTGGCACTCTGGTTCTGTCTTGGCTATCCTTCCCTTTATCTATGGAACACGAAACATCACCCCATCCCCCTTTCTCTCTCTCTCTGCCTTTCCCTGAAACTTCACACTTCCTTCTGGACTCTGTAAGGCAGCAAGACTGTTTTGCTCTCTGCTTAAGTGTAATGCTCTCTGCTTAATTGTAATGCTTATAAATATTACTTTTCTGTAAGACTATTTCTATAATATATATTCTTTATATAATCACCTCTGGCTATGCTTCTTATTTGATTCTATCCCTAATGAAACTTCTGTGAAGGTATTGAACTCGGGACCGCGGATTGTAAGGCCGTGTCAAACATAACCCCCTCCAACCTAACATTGTGGGGGTGCGACCATCCTTACATTTTATTAAACTGACACTCACTAGTTATTTCCATCTCTAGATCATTGATAAAAATATGTTAAAAAGCATCAGTCCTAGCACAGACCCTTGGGGAACCCTACTATTTACCCTTTTCCACTGAGAATATTGACCTACTCTGTTTTCTATCTTTCAACCATTTCTTAATCCATAACACTGGTCAACACTCAATTTGGTGCCTCAAATGTTAGTTTCAAGTTTCAAGTTTCAAGTTTAATTTATTTTGATGTATCGCTTATTACAAACTAAGCGATTAACAAAGTATAACAATCATCGTTAAATTATATAATATTGAACACTAAAGGGGTAAAATAACGGCAAAATAATATTTCTTTAACTAATAGGAATTTAACACACAAAACAATATTGACAGACTATGACACATATGGAATAAACATAAGGAATTAAAGTTACAACAATATTTTCCCTAAAAAGGGAGAAAGAGAGGTCTGAAAGGGGAGGGAAAAAAACAATGGGGAGGGATTGAAGGTGCTCAGATCGAAATTGGCAGTGAGGCAAGTTTAGAGATCAAAAGAAATTTTGAAAAGAAATGTTTGTAAATTGGTTTTGAATTGGATTAAATTCTTATTTTTCCTGATATATAAAGGAAGAGAATTCCAAGTAAGAGGAGCCACTACAGAGAAAATATCGTGGCGTTTTGTCCCTACTATTTTTAGAGAGGGAACCATTAATAATTCTTGGGATTCGGAACGTAAAGAGCGATTTGAAGAATGGGGTATTAATAAACGGTCTATGAATTGTGGTTCATTATTATTTAGTGTTTTAAAAATAAGTAGAGCTATTTTATAAGTTATTTCGATTATTTATGGGCAGCCAATGTGATTTTATTAGCAGAGGTGTACGTGGTCGTATTTTTTACCATTGTGAATTATTTTGTTGCTATGTTCTGTATAATTGTAAACGTTTTTTTTTCTTTTTGAGTAATATTATGTAGCAGAGAGTTACAGTAATCTAGTTTTGTTATAACAAGAGAGTGCATTTAGAATATCTTAAAGATTGTGGTTTCTAAATATTTTGTCATTGAACGGATTAAACGGAGACGACCTGTTTCTGGGTATATTTGACCTGCTGATTCCAAAAATGGCACCAGTTTTCTTCTATCAGCTCTAGTTTTTGAGATACAGAACATGTGCCACATACCACTCTTCAATCAGGATATTTTTATTTATTTTTTTTTTTTTTTTATAATTCTTTATTCATTTTTAAACTTTCAACAAGTGTACAATATAAGTAATACATAGATTTACTAACATCACTTGATAAATCTATCAAGATCATAACAAAGGTATATATATCTAAACCCTTCTTCCCCCCTCCCTTTCCATACAATTATTTAATTGAATCAATCTTTGTCTATTTCTTTTTTTTTACATTTTTATTTATTTATTTTTTTTCATTTATATAAACCCTCCCCTTTCCCTTCCAATCATAAATAATGTTAATAAAATGGTGTTTATTCATTACAAAACAATGTCAATGGCCCCCCATATTTCATTAAACCTTTTATAATTTCCATTTTGTATTGCTATTGAACCGTTCCATTCTATATATGTGACATAGTGAATTCCACCAGAAATTAAAATTAAGTCTTGTGTGATCTTTCCAATTTGTAGTAATATGTTGCATGGCAACTCCTGTCATAATCAATAAAGTTTGTTATTACTTGCGATATCTGACTCTTTTTTCCTCATAGATATGCCAAATATCACAGTATCATAAGTTAATGCTACAGGATTATCTAATAAAGAATTTATTTGATCCCAGATCGATTCCAAAAGGCTAATATATAGGGACAGAAAAATAAAAGATGATCCAAAGTCCCCTACTTCAAGCTTACAATGCCAGCATCTATTTAGACATTGAACTATTTAATTTTTTGTAATCTAACAGGGGTCCAAAATGCTCTATGCAAAGAAAAAACAAGTTTGTCTCATAGATGCTGACAGTGTACATCTTATTCTCCAAGACAAATTTGTGGCCATTGAGTGCCAAAATTTGATGATTAATCTCAATGCTCCAAATATCCCTAAGACCATTTTTAGGTTTTATTATTAACCAATTCACTAATAACTTTATACCACTGTGCGGCCTGGTGACCCAGAAAATCTGCCTGGAAGCATAAAATTCCATGCTGTATTGAAAATTTAAAGTTTTCCATTCAGGGAACCCTGCTGAATGGCCCTTGCTTCAATTGCAACCATTTATAAAATTGTGATTTATTCAGTCCAAATTTATTTTGCAATTGTGTAAACTCAAGCATTTTTCCATTTGAAATAACATCATTTAAAGTTCGTATTCCTGCATTTAACCAATGCCTCCAGACAATCTTAGTTCCGCCAATCTGAATCTTGGAGTTTAGCCATATAGATTGATTTGTCGATTACTAATAGGAATTTCAGTTAAATTACTTACATATCTTAGAGTTTTCCATGTATCTAATAAAAGTTTATTTTCTTTATACAATCTGGGCATCTTGATACTGAGAATGTGACAAAGATGTAAAGGAGACAGGAGTCGCCATTCCAAGTATAACCAATCTGGAGTGTATTCAATGAGATCTGGGAGGACCCAATACATACCTTGACGTAAATATAGGCCTGATGATACCTATAGAAATTTGGGAAATTTACCCCACCCTCCTTAATTGATTTCTGTAAAGATACCAAGCAATTCTAGGTGTTTTGCCAAGCCAAACAAACTTAATAATTATTGCATTCAATTTTTTTATAAAAAGAGTTCTGAAAAAATACCGGAATCATACACATTTGATAGCAAACCACAGGGCAATATCATCATTTTTTATGGTTTGAACTCTTCCCACCAAGATATATGTAATGGGTTCCATTGTTCACATAATTCCGAAACCTTTTTTAATAAAAGTTTTTCATTTTTCTTTTACTGTATCTTCTATTGAATTTTTAATCCAAATTCCTAAATATTTTAATCCATCCTCTTTTCCATACAAAAGGAAATGAATCAAACATAGATTTTATGCAATGCACATTAAGCGAAAGAATTTCAGATTTATTCCAATTGATTTTATATCCTGAAAACATTCCAAATCTTTCAATCAATTCTAACAAACATGGTATAGATGAACCTGGATTGCGCAAATATAATAAATATCATCCCGCATAAGCCAGATAATTTGTATTCCCATTCTTTCAAGGGAATACCCTGTATCCCCCTTGTCTGATTAATAGCTATCAATAAGGGTTCTAAGACAATATCAAACAGCAAAGGAGATAATGGACATCCTTGTCTAACTCCTCTATGTAATTTAAAACTCTCAGATAAATTATTATTAATGTATAATCTTGCCATAGGGGAGCTATACAAAGTTTTAATCATTTTGAACAAAACCAGGACCCCACACCAAACCAATCCAAAGTCTGATACATGAATGACCATTCTACCCTATCAAAAGCTTTTTCTGCATCTAATGAAAGAGCAAAAGCTGGTTCATTCATCATTTTAGTTAAATTTAATGTATGAAATGTCAATCTTGTATTGTTAGAAGAATGTTTTGTTAGCAATGAACCTGTTTGATGTACATCAATTTATGTAAGGAAGAGCCTTTGCCAATCTTAATGCCAGTGTTTTAGCCATTAATTTTCCATCAACATTAATTAATGATATTGGCCTGTAATTTGAAACCATAGTGGGATCTTTATTTGGCTTTGGCAAAACAATCACCATAGATTCTGCCATTAGTACTTTTAATACAACCTTTATTAAGTTGAAACTGATATAAATTTAGTAAATAGGGTAATAAAGAATTTTGAAATGTTTTATAGAATTCCACAGTAAAACCATCCCCACCTGGAGCGGATCCAACTCTAAGAGACTTCAATGCTGTTTCTAATTCTTTTAATGATATAGGTTCTTCTAAACTTCTTTTTATATGATCAGGAAGCTTTGGACCCTCAAGAAGATTTAAAAATTCCATACCTTTTTGAACTTTATCAATAGAAGACTCGGAAGAATACAACTCTTTGTAAAAAGCCAAAAATTGATTTAAAATGTTATTAGTTTGATTATGCATATTTCCTTTCTCATCTTTTATTGCACTTATTTTTATTCTTCTCTTTTTTGCTTTAAGATAATTTGCAAGTAAACTTCCTGCCTTATTAGATTTTCCATAATACAAGGTTTGCAGAGAAAACAAATCTTTCCTTGCCATTTTTGAAGAAATTTCATTATATTTGCCTTTAGCCTTTAATAAAGTTTGCAAATTTTCGTGATTCCAATCATCTATTAATTTGGATTCCAGCAGTTTAATTTCTTTTTTCCAAATCTGAAAATTGTTTAATAAGTTGTTTTTTAATATACGCAGAATAAGAAATAATATTACCTCTTATAGTAGCTTTAAATGCATCCATAAGATTTCCGCATTAATATCTGCTGAGGTATTTATTTGGAAAAATTCCAAAATTTTTAACTTAATTTCTTCAAGAAAAGTTGAATCTGAAACCAATGTATTATCAAACCTCCATAATGATCTATTGTATTCATTATTATCTAGTGTAAGTGTAATCCACACTCCTCCATGATCAGACAAAATAATTGGATCAATGGAAGCTTGTGTCACTTGTTGCACTATGGAATTTGATACCAATATGTAATCAATTCTTGAAAAGATTTATGAACTGGTGAGCAAAAAGAGAACTCCTGATCATTAAAATGAAGAATACGCCATATATCTTTCAAATTACAAGTATTCACCAAATTATCTAACCCTAATGATTTTATATTTTTTGCTTGGTTTTTTATCCAAAAAGGATCCATAACAGCATTAAAATCTCCAGCTACTATTAAATTAGAAGCAGCCAGTGGGAGTATTAATTTTTGTATATTAATAAAAAAATCATTTTTGATTCGAGTTCGGGGCATAGATATTTAATAAGTCAAAGTATTATTTCCCATTCTCATTTCCGCTCGTATCCATCTCCCTAAAGGATCAAAATCTATCATTTTAAATGAAGCTAAACATTTTGTGTTCACTAATATAGCCACTCCTGCCCTTTTTCCCTATTGCGGGAGCGAAAAAACAGTGTTTCACCCAATTATCTTCTAGCTTTTTGGATTCAACCACTGATAATGTGTTCTCTTGAATATAATACACATCAGCCTGTTGCCTTTTTTAAAATGCTAACATTTTTTTTTCTCTTTTACTGGGTGATTAAGGCCATTAACATTGAGTGAAAAAATTTTAATCTCCATCAATCCAATTAATTTTTACAAAAGTTCTTCCAATTATTATAATCTGAACAAAAAACTGAAATCATTTGAAATGAATAAACACCACCTTCATTTATATCTCCCAATCCAACATCTCTACCCCAATTATCAAATCCCTTTAACCCCCCTCCCATCCCTCCCTCCCCCCCCCCTTATATTGGCTGATAAAACCTGGAACTGCACATACAAGACCAAGTAAAGCTAAACTAAAAGCTCTATACAGACTTCAATTATAAAACAATATTGTATGTAATAATCATATGTATTTTTATAAATAATTTATGTAATATTCTCAAATATATTAAAAAATCAAAATAGAAACTAAATAAAGATCTTCCACTCACATTATAAATGATAAAAAAGAATGTAAAACTCTGTCTGCCTAAAAGTATCAGACTTGTAAGAAACCTATAAATGAAAATTAAGCATTAATAATATATTTTCCTTTTTTTTAAAATTATTGTTATTATTTATTTTTAAATACATATATTCCCCTTAAATATTCTCAAGAAGCCTACTAAACCTTAAACTAGAGTCCCTTGAAAATCTTTGCTAACTGAAATCTTTTGTACTGAATTTTTATCAAAACCTCCATTAACTCATCATAACCTATGATCTAAATCTGCCACTATAAGCTCTGTATATTAATATCTTATCTTCATGAATATATTGCAATAACATATATCAGAGATTCTAATATCTTATTAAGATATGTAACAGCAAAGGAACAAATCATTTCAACTTTAAAAGTCATCCTTTGAGAAAGAGATATTAAAGGCTCACAGAGAAACAAACTGCCTTTTTCATCAACATTCCATTTCACAGTGTCCATTCAAAAATAAACAGAGCCAAACTGTCAGTTAGCAGATTCTCAAATATATTAAAGATGAATAACAAATAAAATCAAATAAAAACCAAGAAGAATCAACTCCAACTCCAGGAAGTGAATAAGTCAAATTAAATTGACATCGGCTGCTCCCTTTGATTTATAAAACATTTCCAACTTCACAGGTTCATCAAAGCTCATAGTTTTGTTGTCAATAGTTATTTTCATAATCGCAGGGTATATCAAGCCAAATCTAGCTCCCGATTTCTCTTAACTTCGGCCTCATGTCTAGAAATTTTTTCCTTTTATCTGCCGTTGGTTTTAGCGAAATCAGGAACGATGTGAACTTTGGCATCCTGACATTTTAAATTTGCATGTTCTTTAGCCATTTCTTAACACCTCTAAAACTTGCTGGTGTCTTAGCAACTTGAAAATTATAGGGCGAGGACCTTTTAAAGTATCCAGTCTTTTCAACTGGTATGCCGATGTGCACGTTCAACTTCTATCGGGTAATTGGATTTGAGGGGCAGGACTTTCATCAAAAAATTTTCCACAAATGAAACTGGATTATTTTTCTCCACCCTTCCGGTACGCCCAAAGTCTCAAATTACTCTGTCTCATGCGATTCTGGCAATCCTCAACTTCCCTGGTGAGTGTAAAGATTTTTTCTCTGTCCAGTTTTATATTGCCTTTTTTCTGCTTCAAAACTGTCCATTCTCATTTCCATTTTTGTTGTTTTAATCTCCAGCACTTCTGTTCTTTTATTTAAAGTCATTACTTCTTCCTGTATTTCATCCAGCTTTTTGGCGTTTTTTAGAAGAATTTCTTTTATCTCTTGTATTTCTTTCCAGAAATCAATGTCACTTTTCTCTCTTGACAACGGACACTTTGAGGGTGTTGCCGGCTCTGGCTTAGATCTCTTAACACTGCCAGTATTAGAAATCCCCATTTCAGACTTGTTTTGTTTTCCTGAAGCCATCACGTTGTATTTTCCTTCGTTTCTTCAGTTAAAATGAAAATTTTATTTCAGTATTTTATGTCATTAATGTCTGTATGTACAGAGCCTCTGCCCTACCCGACCATCCTCGTGCACTCCCAAGCCACGCCCCCTCAGGATATTTTAATGTAGTGTTTAAATTAATATCTTTTAAGCATGAAGGAAACATTAAAAATTACAAGAAAAGTGTACAACATGAAAATCTACTTATTTCATACTAAAAGCACAAGTTTACGATAGAAACTTTCCAGTCATTCGACACATAAGCCCCTTTTGTAAGACTTCTGAGAGTAGAATCTGCCATGCCAGTGCTAACGCCGATGCCTCCAGAGAATGATTCTTGAACTTTGATGGAGAAGACAATATGGTTGATAATGAAGAGGACCTGAAAAGCTTCTCCTGCTGTAAACGCATAGCCTTCAAAGAGCGCTTTTGAAGACTAGAACAGCAGAGACAAGTGTCGACTCGGTGTTCAGGACCAAGACACTGAAGGCACCAGCTGTGCAGGTCAGTGATGGAAATGGCCCTGTTGTACCTAGTAGACATATATAACCTCTTCAATCAACTCACTGCCAGTAAGCTTAAAGCAATAAATAATAGCAGTGTTATATAGTATTGTTTAAAGTTCATTCCATTTATAGTCTAAACTATTTCTTCGGTTTGTTTCAGATTATGCCAACTTCCAATTTTTCACAGTGCTCTTTGGTTGGGGTATATACCGGCCAATTGATCCTCATCAGGCTTGATTTCTTCAAACCATTTGTTATTTCTTGTTCATCTAATAAATGATTCAAAAGTGTGTTCAAAGTGCATTCAAGGTGCTTATTCAATGTAATAAATACATTATACAATTTTTAAATCTTATTGTTTTCTACTTAGGGGTCCTTTTATCAAGCTACGGTAGGGGTTTAACGCACATAATAACGTGCATTAAACTGCCTGCCGCGCTAGCCGCTAACACCTGCATTGAGCAGGCGTTAGTTTTTTAGCCGGCCGCAGGGATTAGCGCGTGATGAAATGTCCGACGCGCTAACCCCGCTAGCGCGGCTTGATAAAAGGAGCCCTTAGCTTATCGTGCTTATCATGCTTGCAAATTGCATGAGCCGCTATTGACTTATCTCAACGTCGTACCAAGTTGTACCAAGAACAGTTTTTAAACCCATCGGAAGGCTTAAACATTGATGGAAAAATAGCCGCAGCAAGATCAAAGGGCTCAATTTTAACGGAGGTTGAGGCAAGAGGAACCCGCTAAAACAATTGATGCAACAAGTCTACAAAGAGGCCCAAAGGCCCTCAAAAAATGGAAAACAAAAAATAATTTGAGGAACACAAATTAAATTACTAGGAAAACAAAATAATAAGAAAATATCCGGTAAAAAGGATGGGAAGGTAGGAAAAAGGGTAGAAAATCATGTGTTTAGAGACACTCCAAAACACAACTTCTTAACTCCGAGGAAGACTATCCTCCTCTTCTACAAAGCCGTTACCGCGCGGCAGCCACAAGCTGACATCAGGCAGGAACGCACTAGTGTATGCATGTACAATGCAGTCTCGATATTATGTGTGCACAAACAGCAGATACAATTTTTGTATGGATAAGATAATTATATAACGTTTTACATTTGTATCCAGTGGTGGCACTTTTATGTTTATTGCCACTGAATATACACATTATTTTATACAAATATTTCCCCAATGAAAATTTACCAAATACATAACTATAGTACCTTTCAAAGGAAGGCAAAATGAAAATAGAAGATACGCACCTGTCCATCTGAATCAAAAGCCAAACAGGCAATTCCATGTGTGTGTATATCTTTGAGAATAGAAACAGTCTGTACACTGTAAGAATCCCAAATACAAATGTAGGGGTCCTTTCCAACCTGTCCAGTTGCAACCAAGACTTTGTCTGGGTGTAAAGCAAGGCTGAAAGAAAAAATAGCTTGAAATCAAACATAGGGGTTTTCTAATACAATTAATGCTAAAAAAAATGTTTTAGCATATATATTAGTAAAAATGTAAAGGATTATTTTCAAAGCTATTTCTATAAATAAAACAGAAACTGCATGGTGCTCAGGTAAAATGTATATATATAATACAATTTAGTACTCTGTACAGCGCTGCGTACGTCTGGTAATGCTAGAGAAATAATTAATAGTAGCAGTATGCACTTTTACTCACAAGTATAGTTAAGGGGAAGGAGTTGCACTTCAAGGAATACTTTTGGATTTTCAAAGAATATACAGAAAATTTTCTGAATTTCCCTAACTTTTATAGGTATCATCAATCCTATATTATGCACCAAGGTATGTATTGGGTCCTCCCAGAGCTCTTGGAACAGTTTCCGATTGGTTATGGATTGAAAGATCGCTCATGTTTCCACTTAGACTTGGTCTTCTTCTTAGTATCAAAATGCCTAGAATATGAAAAGATAACAAAATATTAATGGACACTTGGAAAACTATACGATTTGTGGATAAATTAACTCCTGTTCCTATTGGAAAGTCTATACATCAAACTATATGGGTAAACTCCAAGATTCAAATAGGCGGGTTTAAGATTGTCTGGAAGGATTGGATTAAAGCAGATATACAATCCTTAGAGGATGTTATTTCTAATGGTAAGCTGCTTGATTTTTCACAATTGCAGCATAAATATGGTCTTGATAAAAAACAAAATTATAAATGGTTGCAATTGAAGCAGGCTATTCAGGTAGGGTTCCCTGAATGGAAATCACTTAATCAATTTAGCTTGGAATTCCTATGCTTTCAGGCAGACTTTCTGGGATACCAGGCCGCACAGTGGTATAAAGTATTATCTAATTATTTGAATAAGAAACCAAAAAATGGACTTAGGGATATTTGGAGCATTGAGATTAAGCATCAAATTAATGCATCTCAATGGCCACGTATTTGGTCTTGGAGGATGAGATGTACAATGTCTGCGTCTATGAGGCAAACATGGTTTTTCTTGTTGCATAGAGCATTCTGGACCCCTGTTCGTTTACAAAAATTGGACTGCTCTAAGTCTAATAGATGTTGGCATTGTCATATTGAAGTTGGAACTTTGGATCATTTGTTATTTCATTGTCCATTTATTAAGGCCTTTTGGTTTTCGATTTGGGACCAAGTTAATCTTATGATGGAAAATCATGTGACACTGTCTTATGATACGGCTTTGTTTGGAATGTCTATGAGGGCTAAATGTCAAATATCTTCTGCTAATAATAAGCTTTTGATGATTCTTACGGGTGTGGCTATTCAACAGATAATATATAATTGGAAGAATTGTACCAGATTAAATTATAATTTCTGGTGGAATTCAGTATGCCATTTATATAAAATGGAAAGATTGATTGCAGTACAAAAAGGATATTTTAATAAGTTTAAGGATGTGTGGGGGCCATTAATAAGGTATTATAATGATTAATGACTATTTGTTACTTTTCCTTATGGGTTATTATTGGAGGAAAGGGGGGAGGGTGGGTCATGATAATTCAATATTAAATATAGAGAATGTTATTGTATATTATAGTATTTTATGTATATGATTGATTAGGTGGGAGGGTGATAAAACTTATTTTAATAATTATTACAATATTTCAAGTGATGTGATGTTTTATTGTAAAAATTTCTGTACACTTGATGTTGAATTTAAAATGAATAAAGATTTATATTAAAAAAAAAAGTACAGCGTGTACATGTTACAAATTCCCTTTTTAAAATGACCTAAAGTCACATGGTTGGTTAGCATGAGAAATTTGAGTTTAAGTCCACCAGTGGTCCAGATCATCCTATCCCACCCCAATTTTCCCAATACATATTGGGTTTGCCAGTAACTTTCAACATCATCCATGATCCCTCTTTCTTTCAGGGGCTCAATGGCCCAAACAATATACCTCCCTCCACCCAACAAGAACAATAGCAGTTGCTCAGTGATACAAACATACACACACACACACACACACACACACACACAAACTGACTAAAGATCAAGGGGGTCTTCATGTATGGATACTAACTCCAGATAGCCTGGGATCACTTGGGTGCCATGAGCAGGAGCAGACGCTGATTGCAGAGAGGAATCGATAAGAGTGATTGGGTGTTGGTGAACTGACTATACGGCAACAAAATCTAAACATCGGGAGAAGGATCAGATGAAGTTGCCGGAAGCCAAAATGACGGATCCCTCTGTGCCATAGTTACCATCTGTGTGCTCGGCGTGGACGGTGGAAACAACAGCCAAAGTCACGGCAGCAGTAGAAGTCATTCTTGATTTTTAAAAAACTACAAAAGCTCTACGAGAGATTTCATAGAGGGGCCTTCAACTACTAAAAAAGTTGGGGTGGTTATCTTATTCTGGAAGTGTATACAGGTAGTTAAGAATTCTGTAGTATCGGAGGCCACCGGCTGTTATATCCTGGCACATGTCTCCTTCAATGGGCAGGAGCAGCTTCTGGTCAATGTTTATGGCCCCAATATTTATGAGAAAAAATTTTATAGTACCCTCATACAAGCCATTCAGGCATTTGGGGATGTACCTGTGATCATGGGATGAGACTTTAACACAGTATTTGACCTGTTTTTAGATAGATCTCAACCAGGAGGGGTTGCTCCTTTGGAGTATACTCAGGGTGTTTCTTTGGTGTGTGACACTTTTGAATTATCAGATGGTTGGAGATTCTTGAATCCTGTGGAATGGGATTACCCCACATGTCGCATGCCCATGGAACCCAATCGAGGATTATCTTCTGTCGTCGACTTCCTTCTCCTCTCAGTTACAATCTGCGAGCATATTGTTTGTTTGTATTTCAGACCATGCCTTGATGTGGCTGGATATTGAGGATGTCCCCATTTGCTCAAGATCACATTGGAGGTTTCCCAGGTCTCTCTATTATGATTTGAAATTTTGAGATTTTCTCCTTAATAAATGGAAAGATTTCTCTGAGCATAAGGATTATATATCACAACCCTCCTTATTTTGGGAAGCTGCCAAGGCCATGTTACTTGGTGAAATTATTTCCTATTATACACACAAAAAAACAGTTCTTGGCAGTTTCGCCAATGGGAGGGCAAGGTTCGTATGACACACTATTTCTATGGTAGTCATCTTACCCCATCAGCAGAAGTGGAGTGGCTTTCTTCTCAGGCTACCCTTAATCAGTTGCTTCATGATAGAGCAAAAAAAAAAAAAATCAGCTCAATACTATTGTTATCAGTTCTACAAACTTGCCAATAAGCTGGGGTCCCTGCTGGCTAGATTGATCACTAAAGAGCAAGGCTCTCGGCGAGTCTTACAAATTTATTCAGTAACAGGGGATCTAGTTTGTTTGGAAGGGGAGATTCTTAATGTGTTCAGAGACTTCTGCACTACTTTATATGCTCCGCCTGTTGAACCCCCTTTTGACAGAGAAATGTATCTGTCAAATTTATCTTTGCCTAGGGTGGCAGCTCACTAACAAACTAGTCTCAATGTCATCATCATCTCTGAGAAGGAGATGTATTATAATATTCAAAATAGTATTTTGGGTAAAGCTCCAGGATTAGATGGGCTCATTGCAGAATTCTTATAAGATTCTTAATTCAGCTATAGCAGGTTGTCTGGCAGAGGTCTTTAATTCTCATTTGGATAAAGAATCGTAACCTGACTCTGCGGGAAGCTTTAATAATTGTTCTTCTGAAGTCAGGAAAAGAACCTGACTCTTCCGATCTCTTTATCATCTTTTAAGGCTAAGCTTTTTGCCAAGATACCAGCTAATCGGTTTTCTAGAGTCTTACCTAGCCTTTTAGCCTCCCCTCAGGTTGGTTTTGTGAAAGGATGTAGGATAGCGAGTAACCTTCCGCAAATTGTGCTTTTGCTGGAAAAGGTGAAATGTGACTCCACTCCATTGATGCTCAAGACCTTCGACAGAGTTCAGTGGCCTTTCTTGTTTGCTGTCTTGAGGGCCTATGGTGTATTGGGGGCCTTTGTAGTGAGAGTGTGAGCGCTCTATTGTTTGCCACGAGAAGTATTAGGAATTAATGGCAGGTATTCTTTGTCTTTTTCAGTTGGACGAAGCACAAGGCAGGGTTGCCCATTATCCTCCCTCCTTTTTGTTTTGGTATTGGATTCCTTGATTAGTGATATTCTGGGGAATCCAGAGATTGAGAGTATACAGTTGAGCACAGCAGAGTTTAAGATTTCTACTTTTGCAGACGACTTATCGGTACATCTAACTAATCCGACTCAATCTCTCTCAGTGTTAATAGATCTTTTTGCTGAATTTGGGGATTATTCAGACTTCAAGTTGAACTTATCTAAAACTGAATATCTGGCAACTGAGGGAGATTGGAGCATTCAAATCCCACTGGGGAGTCTTTTCGATATTTGAGTATATAACTGTATATGAACCCAAGTAATTTGTATAAAATCAATATTTGTCCTCTATTTATAACGAAGGGCTATTTTCAGAGATGGGTGGCTTTGCTTCTCTTTGATGGGATGTATTAGGTTATTTTCCCAAAGTGGCTCTATTGTCTTCAGATCCTACCCCTCTATTTGTTGAAAAGGGATGTGCAATCTCTACATAAACTTTTGTGTAGATTTTGTTGGAAGGAGGGGCATAGGGCGAAGATGAGGTGGCTCTTTCTTCATGGAAACTGGAGAAGGGGTGGCCTGGGACTTCCTGATATAAAACTTTACAACATGGCCTGTCAATTACACCATTTAAGTGATTAGATTCATAATACTGATTATTACACCCCGCTAGAGATGGAACAGGCTATATGTCACTCCCGGCATCTGTTATATATCTTACAGGCTAGAGTTGCGGCTTTGCCACCATCTCTCCGATTTTCTGTACTTATTCGATCGATCGCAAAACTGTGGGCTGACTTGGAGAAAATTTCATCCACACAGCAGCTGCCTTCTGCCGATTAGGGACAATGGGGATTTTCAGCCAGGTACGGACAACCCTCAATTTCGGGTTTTGCAGGATTGTGGCTTACAACAACTTAAGCATGTGGTGACTTTGGAGGGACGTTTGCAGAGTTTGGAGGCCCTCTGTGGTCCTGATGCTACACTGTGAGACCGGTTTGCTTATCTGCAACTTCAACATTATGTCCTGTCTTTGCCAGCTTTATCTTTGCACTTGTCGGCAGCGACATTAGTGGAAGCTCTGTTAGAGCCCCTACCGGTTAAATTACCTTCTGTTTCGCTCTTTCATAAAAGATTAGTGCTTGGATTGCCTATGAGAGTTACGGGAATGTCAATATAGATTCTGTTACTGGACTTATATTTCCCAGTCTCAGCTTTTCCATATGGGAGGGATAGCAAAGGAGACATGTATCAAGTATCAGATGGCGGTGGGATCTTTTCTACATGCCTTTTGGGATTATGCACTGATTCAATTCTTTTGGAGATCACTGGTTCACTATATGGATAGTTTATTGGGCCAATCTGTGGGGTTCTATCTGTTGGGGATTTTAATGGGGAAAACAGTGGCTTTGGGTATAAAGGGCAGGGGAGACTCATGATAGACTAATAGTAAACCTTTCAATGAGGCCTTTGCAAACTTTTTAAAGGTGTCTGAAGACTCTTTCGCTCCAAAAATATTTTAGTGAATTCTTTCCATATTTAGTCAAACTTAGGGTTACTAGACATCCGGATTTCCACGGACATGTCCTCCTTTTGAGGACATGTCCGGGGGTCCAGACGGCTTTTCAAAACCCGGCACTTTGTCTGGGTTTTGAAAAGAAATTTGCGTCGGGAGGGGGCATCCGCGCCTGCGCAGATGCAATGTGGTGACATTATGCGCACACATGGATGCGCATGGTCATTGCATCACATGCCTGTATGCCTTCTTGCCCGATGAACAGGCAGAAGGGTATGGGGCTGGGGCGTAACGTGGCAGGGATGGGTGGAACTGGGCGGGCTAGGGGGCGGGTCTAGTCAAACTTATGTGCATTGGCTTGATCACATGATCTTTTTGCATATTCATCACTGTGCTCTGAAGGGGTTCTAAAGGGACCAGACTCATTCCTTCAGGCACTTGCCTGCAGCCGTAAACCATACCCAGGGCCTGCTCAAATAGGAACACCTGCCATCTTCTGATGATATCAGAAGAGGAGACTTCGATTTTTTGACCTTCCGTAACAGTTTGAAAGCTTATTTTTTAGATGGGCCTTCCCAGATCTGGGCAGTTTGTAGTTCAGATATAGTTTGATTTTTATTTGTTTTAGGTTATAGGATTGAGGCTGTGTTGTTATTACTTGTATATCATTATTTGATTGCTCTGTTTTATTTATGTATGTAATTTTGTAACCCACATAGATCTTGGATATGTGGGATAAGCACAGTTACTTACCGTAACAGTTGTTATCCAGGGACAGCAGGCAGATATTCCCACATATGGGTGACGTCACCGACGGAGCCCCGCAGCGGACAGCCTCGAAAGCAAACTTGCTTGAAGATCTCGAACTTTCGAGTACTGCACCGCGCCTGCGCGCGTGCCTTCCCGCCCGAACTAGGGGGCGCATCTCCTGAGAGGATCCTCAGTTCAGATACCTAGCCAAGAAGCCAACCAGGGGAGGTGGGAGGGTTGTGGGAATATCTGCCTGCTGTCCCTGGATAACAACTGTTACGGTAAGTAACTGTGCTTTATCCCAGGACAAGCAGGCAGCATATTCCCACATATGGGTGACCTCCAAGCTAAGTAAAAAGGGATGGAGGGAAGTTGGCAATTTACGAAAAAAGATTTTGCAAAACAGATTGGCCAAAATGGCCATCCCTCCTGGATAAAGTATCCAGACAATAATGAGAGGTGAAAGTATGAACCGAGGACCAAGTGGCAGCCTTGCAGATTTCCTCAATAGGAGTTGATCGGAGGAAAGCTACAGATGCCGCCATAGCTCTAACTTTATGGCCCGTCACTCGACCTTGCAGAGGAAGACCAGCCTGAGCATAGCAAAAAGAAATGCAAGCAGCCATCCAGTTGGAGATGGTACGCTTTGATATAGGACGACCCAACCTGTTTGGATCAAAGGATATGAAAAGTTGAGGAGATGTTCTGTGAAGCTGAGTGCGTTGCAGGTAGAAAGCCAAAGCACGTTTACAGTCCAAGGTATGAAGAGCCGCCTCTCCTGGGTGAGAATGAGGCTTTGGAAAAAATACAGGCAGAACAATAGACTGATTGATGTGAAATTCTGAAACAACTTTAGGCAAGAATTTAGGATGAGTACGGAGAACAACCTTGTCATGGTGAAAAACTGTGAAAGGTGGATCAGCCACTAGCGCTTGTAACTCACTGACACGACGAGCAGAAGTGAGGGCGATCAGGAACACAGCTTTCCAAGTGAGATACTTGAGATGAGCTTTGTCAAGTGGTTCAAAAGGAGATTTCATAAGTTGAGCTAAAACAACATTGAGATCCCAAACCACAGGAGGTGGTTTAAGAGGAGGATGGAGATTGAGAAGTCCTTTCATAAAACGAGAAATCATAGGATGTGCAGAAAGGGATTTTCCATCCAAAGGCTGATGAAAAGCAGCTATAGCACTAAGGTGGACTCGGATAGATGTAGTCTGAAGTCCAGATTGAGATAAATGAAGTAAATAGTCCAGAACTGATGTCAATGAAGCAGATCTGGGAAGTAAATTATGTGTAGAACACCAAGCAGAGAATCTTGTCCACTTTTGACCATAACATTGTCTAGTTGATGGTTTTCTGGAAGCAAGTAAAATATCTTGCACAGACGGAGAGAATTGAGAAAAGTCTGTTAAAGAGAAAGGTACCAAGCTGTCAAATGTAGAGACTGTAGATTGGGATGAAGCAAAGATCCTTGATTCTGCGTGAGTAGAGAAGGAAATATTGGTAGAAGTAGAGGCTCCCTGGTGCTGAGTTGAAGTAGAAGGGAGAACCAAGGTTGCCTGGGCCACCGAGGAGCTATCAGAATCATGGTGGCATGGTCTGATTTCAACTTGACCAGAGTCTTGAGAATCAGAGGAAACGGAGGAAAAGCATAAAGGAACTGATTCCTCCAGTCCAGTAGAAACGCATCCGCTTCGAGACGTTGAGGAGTATAGATGCGGGAGCAAAATTGAGGCAGTTTGAAGTTGAGAGGTGACGCAAACAGATCTATCTGCGGAGTCCCCCAACGAGCAAAAATTTGGCGAAGAGTAGGAGAATTGAGTGTCCATTCGTGAGGTTGTAGAAGACGACTCAATTTGTCCGCCAAACAGTTGTGTTGACCCTGAATGTAAACTGCTCTGAGGAAGATGTTGTGGAGAATCGCCCACTGCCACAATTTCAGAGCCTCTTGACAGAGGGAGTGAGATCCCGTCCCTCCCTGTTTGTTGACATAATACATGGCTACTTGATTGTCAGTACGTACTAGAATCACCATGTCGTGAAGTAGATGCTGAAAAGCTTTGAGAGCATAGAATATCGCTCTGAGTTCCAACAGATTTATAGGACACCTCCGGTCTGCTTGGGTCCAGAGCCCCTGAGTGCAAAGACCGTCCACATGGGCTCCCCATGCATACATTGACGAGTCGGTTGTGAGGACCTTCTGATGAGGAAGAGGGTAAAACAGTAAACCTCTTGAAAGATTCAAAGAGAGCATCCACCAACGGAGAGACTTCTTTAATGAAGGAGTGATGGAAATCAGTCGAGTTGGTGGATCCACTGATTGTTGCCATTGAGATGCCAGTGTCCATTGAGGAATGCGAAGATGAAGCCTGGCAAAAGGAACCACATGAACTGTAGAAGCCATGTGACCTAGCAGAACCATCATTTTCCTTGCTGGAACAGTGGAAAGTTAGAAGAATTGTTGAGAAATGTGAAGGAGTGCATCCTGACGTGGTTGTGGAAGGTATGCTCTCAAATTGATAGTGTCCAGAGTTGCTCCTATGAACTGGAGAGACTGAGAAGGAGTCAGTTGAGATTTGGGAAAATTGATGTGAAATCCCAGACTTTGAAGAAAAAGAATAGTCTGTTGGGTCGCTACAATAACCCTTGAAAGAGAGGGAGCCTTGATGAGCCAGTCGTCTAGGTATGGAAATACTTGGAGACCCTGGTTGCGAAGAGCTGCAGCCACAACCACAAGGCATTTTGTGAAAACTCTGGGGGAAGAAGCCAGTCCGAAGGGGAGAACTCTGTACTGAAGATGAAGATTTCCTACTTGGAATCTGAGGTACTTGCGAAATGCTGGATGAATGGGGATATGAGTATAGGCCTCTTTGAGATCGAGGGAGCACATCCAATCCCCTTGATCCATCAAGGAATATAGAGTTGGCAGAGTGAGCATTCGAAATTTCTCTTTGACTAGATATTTGTTGAGAGCTCTGAGATCCAAAATCGGTCGCAAATCCCCCGTCTTTTTGGGAACTAGAAAATAACGGGAGTAAAATCCCGAGTTCCTTTGGGAGAGAGGAACTTCCTCCACTGCTCGCAGGAGAAGAAGAGCCCGAGCTTCTTGAAGAAGAAGAGGCAGATGTGACTGATTTGAAAGACACTCTCTTGGATGGCGATCTGGAGGCACCTGAAGGAGTCGAAGAGAGTATCCCTCTCGTATGATGGTAAGTACCCAGATATCTGATGTTATGAGCTCCCATTGATGATAAAAATTGGACAGGCGACCCCCTATGGGGAGGGGAGAATTTGGAAACAGAGAAATTTGAATGCTCAAGTCGAGATTGTCAAAAAGACTGAGCAGGCTTAGTGGTAGCAGGGGTCTGTGACTTTTGTTGTCGTTGTTGTGGAGGAGGCCGACGAGCAGGAGGTCTAGAAAATGCAGGAGTTGTTTTCTGAGGATAGCGACGTGGAGTTTGTTTGAAACCTCTAGTTGGTACAGATTTAGGTTTTGGACGAATGAGGGAAGCAAAAGAGCGCTCATGTTCTGAAAGACGCTTTGTAGCTGCCTCAATTGAGTCATCGAATAATTCATTTCCTTGACAAGGAAGATTAGCCAATCTATCCTGAAGGTTAGGATCCATGTCCACTATCCGTAACCATGCTAATCTACGCATGGCTACTGCAAATGCCGAGACTCTAGAAGAGAGTTCAAAGGCATCATAGGAAGCTTGTAGCATGAAAAGTCTCAACTGGGAAAGAGTCTTAAGTATATTTTTAAATTCTGATAGACGATTGGTAGAGATGTCCGGGTAAAAGGAAGACAAAATCTTTAAAAAATGATTGAAATAGGACGTAAAAATGTAATTATAATTCAGAACTCTATTTGCCATCATAGAATTCTGGTATAAACGTCGACCAAATTTATCCATGGTACGGCCTTCCCTACCAGGGGGAACTGAAGCGTAAATTTTGGAGGGATGTGCTTTCTTTAATGATGACTCTACCACTAGAGATTGATGAGAAAGTTGAGACTTTTCATATCCTTTAGATGGAACCGTTCTGTAACGAGATTCCAATTTAGATGGGATAGCAGTGATCGAATAAGGAGTTTCCATATTGCGAGTGAAGGTCTGCTGGAGAACAGGAGTCATCGGCAATCTGAGTGACTCTTTAGGAGGATGGGGAAGCTCCATATCCGCCAAGTACTCAGGAGTATATTTAGAGTCTGAATGAAGGTCTAGCTTGAGAGCTTGGCCCATATCAAAAATAAATTTGGCAAAAGAAACTGATTTTGGGTCAGATGATTCTTCAGGAGAGCCACTGCGAGATTTAGGTTGAACTGAGTAGGATGGAGAATTTTCTCTAGAGTATGTGGAAAGGTCCGATTCCATACGCATAGTGGCAGAAGAAGCTGTACTGTGAAGTGAAGTAAGAGAATGTTTCCTCTTCAGACTCCTGGATGGAGAAGTACCCGGTGTACGTGGCACAGAATGAGTCGAGGTGTGTGGAGAACTGTCTCGACGGACTGGCTTCGATGGGGTTCTGGATCGAGAAGGGCTTCGAGTGGAGGCTCGATGTCGAGATCCCTGCTTCGTCTTCGAAGAACGAGACAAAGAAGCCTCGGTATCCAAGGTCGAAGACTCCCTCCGAAGCTTGGAGGCAACATGCTTCGACCGATGCTTCGGAGGAGGTGAGCCCGTAGACGACTCCGATGAAGAAATGTTCTTCGGTGTTCGGGATCGGCTTCGGGAGACTGGAAGCTCCGGTTGAGTAACAGGCTGGTCAGCCCGAGGCAAGGTCGAGGACGGGACCAGTTGAGCCACTAAAGAAGTAATCTGAGTAGTGAGGATAGATTTTAACATGTCCTCCAGCATCGGCACCGAGACAGAAGGTTCTGACCTCGTATGTGCAGCAGTACGCTCCGAAGAGGGCGACCTCGAAGGTGAGTATTCCCTTATCTTGGAGGTACGCTTTGAAAGTGGGCGCGCCGAGGACTCTGGTGGCTTTTTGGATACGGCACCTGAAAGGGAACTCGGAGACTTACCCCCCCGTAGAAGGCTTCGTGGAAGACGTCGTCTTCGAGGCAACCAAAGTAGAAGAGGTCGAGGCCTTCGAGACCGAAACTCCAGCCGGAGTCTGGGTCGAGGCCTTCGAGACCACAGGTGTCGAGGTCGTCGGAGTCGATGCCTTCGAGACCGGTGCAGCCGCCACGGTCGAGGCCGGCTCCGAAGATTGCTCCATACCGAAAAGTTGAAAAAATTGAGCACAACGCCGCCGAAAAGCTCGTGGAGTGAGGGTAAAGCAGCGATGACAATCTTCTGGGGAATGAGAAGAACCCAGGCACTGTAAACAACGGCAGTGGGGATCGGTGACCGAAATCACGCGATTACACTGTCGACAACGTTTAAACCCGGTAAGAGGCCGGGACATGGAAAAAATAAAGTCCGTGTCGAACGAAGGAGCCTAGGCCTAGGCCCAAAGCTCGACGGCCGAACTGAAAAGGAAAAAAGTATAAACTTTTTTTTTTTTTTTTTAACGAAAAAGAAAAGAAGAAAGATAAAATGAACACAGCGACCGACTCTTAAAATAAAAGAAAACAGCCACGGTGATGAGAAGGCAATGCTGCAGAGAAAGAAAACGTGTCTTCTTGTCTCCGCGGAAATAAACGAACTGAGGATCCTCTCAGGAGATGCGCCCCCTAGTTCGGGCGGGAAGGCACGCGCGCAGGCGCGGTGCAGTACTCGAAAGTTCGAGATCTTCAAGCAAGTTTGCTTTCGAGGCTGTCCGCTGCGGGGCTCCGTCGGTGACGTCACCCATATGTGGGAATATGCTGCCTGCTTGTCCTGGGATAATAAATGTTTTAAATAAATAAGATATCCCAAGCGCCTTAGTTGAGGAATACCACCACCCATCTCAGCCACCAGTACATTCCATTCCTCTTCCACTAGCCTAGTTCCAGGGCCTGCTCAAATAGAAACACTCACTGCCTCTTGATGGGAAGGGTACTCATGTCCTGGACACCTCCAAGATTGCCTCTTAGTCAACCATGGCCTCATCAGCCACCAGTGTATACTGTATTCCATTTGCTGGCTCTTGATGAAGTCAGTGGAGGAGAGCTTCAATATCCCAGGCATCTCCAAGATCACCTCTCAGGGAATAGAACTATACTCATATTGTGAGAAAAGTATTGTGAGAGGAGGAATAGCTGAAAAACATTGGTACATTTTACTCCTCCTGCTCAAATACAAATGTATTTATTATTTCCCCCTTTGCTACATGCTGCATCTTGTACAGATGAATATATTTCTCAGTATAAAACTAATGCCTTATTTCAAACACTTTACTGATGAGTACTTTTCTGAATCTGTTTCTCTTTATAGAATTTTGTTACACCTTGATTTAAGCTCTAACCTATCTATTCAATCACAAAGATCAACTAAATTTACCACCAATATCTTTCCAAAAAAATGTAGTAAAAAATATCTGCAAAATATCTAAATGCTATTAGGAACAAAGACTATCAGAAAAATCCAGTGAATTACATTATAAATAATTCACCAGAAAAAAAAAATAGAAAATAAGGCATGGGCAGCTGCTGTCTTTCATCTTGGCTAAGTAGCTTGTTTGCTCAAGGGCTACCATTAATTTCTCATAAGATGGAAAGCGAGTACTAAATATATTGTGACAGATAGGGAAAATACTTCAAGTACCTGTATGTAAACCACTTTGAGTGTAGTTGTGAAAAACTACAAAACGGCGATATACAAGTCCCAATCTCTGTGCCTAAATTGATTTAAGATGTAGTAGCATGAACCATTTTTTCTTCTCTTTTGTTCTTTATTGTTACATTATTCACCCTGCTTTCCTTTACAGCAAAATATGCATAACAAAGGATTAAACACTTTCCACAGATTCAAGCTAAGTCTACAAATAACAGTAATTTTCCATCTTTTGCATCACAACTTCATAATATCAATGATATGTTCATTTTAAGCACAGCAGCTCCTGTGGTGCAAGAGGGCCTATTTACATCTGATCCAGGCGCAGAAGTGAAAAACTGCAGGTGGAGCTAGGTCTCCCAGTGAAGTAGCGCAGTCACAGAAAAAATCCGGAGTGGATTCCTTCTGCATATGGCATGCGGCCATTGAGCTACAACCCACTTGTCTAGAATGCAGGGCTGTGGAGTCGGTAGATAAATGTTCCGACTCCGACTCCTCAGTTTTTTGTACTTCAGACTCCGACTCTGACTCCAGGTACCCGAAATTTCCTCCGACTCCGACTCCACAGCACTGGTTAATTTTCAGATCGTTAAAATGGAATGTCAAGTTGAGAGAAATAAGCATTTTCGACACCACCTTCTTTTTGCTTTTAATCAAGGTTCTAAGGCCGCAGAAGCTGCTCGCAACTTTTGTGCTGTGTATATAGTGGGTGCTATAGCTGAAAGAATCGCTCGTGATTGGTATGCCAAGTTCAAAAATGGAGTCGGTAGATAAATGTTCAGACTCCGACTCCTCAGTTTTTTGTACTTCTGACTCCGACTCCGACTCCAGGTACCCGAAATTTCCTCCGACTCCTCGACTCCGACTACATAGCCCTACTGGAATGTCTCACCTATTGCACTGGAAATCCCTTTAAATATGTCCATAATTGTATGGTTTTTAACATGATAAGAAACCCAGATTTCTATTAAGTCCTATCTCATTATGTCATTAATGTGGTCCTGAAAGTGCTCTCCCACAGAGGTGTCACCTCATGTGTGTATACAAGCAGACTCTCAGTTATCCGGCACCCATGGGGATTGGTAGATGCCGGATAAAGCAATGTTACTTACCGTAACAGTTGTTATCCAGGGACAGCAGGCAGCTATTCTCACTAGTGGGTGATGTCATCCGACAGAGCCCCGATACGGACATCTTGCAAGCATGTCTTGCTTGAAGAAACTCAGAAGTTTCGAGATGCCCGCACCGCGCATGCGCCAGTGCCTTCCCGCCCGATGTACCGGGCGCGTCTCCTCAGTTCAGGTAGCTAGCCTGAGAAGCCAACCCAGGGGAGGTGGGTGGGACGTGAGAATAGCTGCCTGCTGTCCCTGGATAACAACTGTTACGGTAAGTAACATTGCTTTATCCCAGGACAAGCAGGCAGGTATTCTCACTAGTGGGTGACCTCCAAGCTAACCCCAATGGGATGGTGGGAGAGTTGGCAACTTAAGAGAACAAATTTTGTAACACTGTTTGGCCAAACTGTCCATCCCGTCTGGAGAAAGTATCCAGACAATAATGAGAGGTGAATGTATGAACCGAGGACCAAGTGGCAGCCTTACAAATCTCCTCAATCGGTGTCGATCTGAGGAAGGCTACAGAGGCTGCCATTGCTCTGACCTTATGGGCTGTGACCTTACAGGGAAGGGATAATCCAGCCTGGGCATAGCAAGAAGAGATACAAGCCGCCATCCAGTTGGAGATGGTGCGCTTCGATACCGGTCGTCCCAACTTGTTTGGATCAAAGGAGACGAAAAGTTGAGGAGCAGTTCTGTGTGGCTTTGTGCGATCCAAGTAGAAAGCTAGAGCACGTTTACAGTCCAGAGTGTGCAAAGCAGATTCCCCAGGATGAGAATGAGGCTTTGGAAAGAACACCGGAAGCACAATGGATTGGTTGATGTGAAATTCAGAGACCACTTTAGGTAAGAATTTTGGATGAGTACGGAGAACCACCTTGTCATGATGGAATACGGTGAACGGTGGATCCGCAACTAGGGCCTGAAGCTCACTGACCCGACGAGCTGACGTGAGGGCCACTAGAAAAACCACCTTCCAGGTGAGATACTTGAGTGGAGCCGTGTTGAGAGGTTCAAACGGAGGCTTCATAAGATGAGACAGGACAACATTGAGATCCCAAACCACAGGAGGAGGTTTGAGAGGAGGGTTGACATGAAAAAGCCCTTTCATAAATTTGGAAACCACAGGATGAGCAGACAAAGGTTTCCCTTGTAGAGGCTGATGGAAAGCCGCAATAGCACTCAGGTGGACTCGTATAGAGGTAGACTTGAGGCCAGACTGGGACAGATGTAGAAGATAATCCAATACAGAAGATAGGGAAGCTCGCTGAGGTTCCGTGGCATTGGAAATACACCAGGAAGAGAATCTAGTCCATTTTTGGGAATAGCATTGTCGAGTAGCAGGCTTCCTGGAAGCCTCCAAGACCTCCCTCACTGCTTGAGAGAACTGGTGAGGAGTTATGTTGAAAGGAACCAAGCTGTCAGGTGGAGGGACTGCAGATTGGGATGAAGTAGTGAACCTTGATGTTGAGTGAGTAGTGAAGGAAACACTGGAAGAAGTACTGGCTCCCTGCTGCTGAGTTGAAGTAGAAGGGAGAACCAAGGTTGTCTGGGCCACCGAGGAGCAATCAGAATCATGGTGGCATGGTCTAATCTCAATTTGACTAGAGTCTTTTGAATGAGAGGAAAAGGAGGAAACGCATATAGGAAACGTTTGCTCCAATCCAGCAGAAAAGCATCTGCCTCTAGGCGATGAGGAGTGTAGATCCTGGAGCAAAATTGAGGCAGCTTGAAGTTGTGGGGGGCTGCAAAGAGGTCTATCTGAGGTGTCCCCCACTGAGCAAAGATCTGATGAAGGGGGTCGGAGTGGAGCGTCCATTCGTGAGGCTGAAGTAGACGACTCAATTTGTCTGCCAAGACGTTGTCCTTCCCCTGAATGTAGACTGCTCTGAGGAAGGTGTTGTGGCGAACCGCCCAATCCCAGACTCGAAGAGCTTCCTGACAAAGAGGGGCCGAGCCTGTGCCCCCTTGTTTGTTGACATAATACATGGCGACCTGATTGTCTGTGCGAATAAGGACCACCATGTCGTGAAGCAGATGTTGAAAAGCTTGGAGAGCATTGAAGATGGCCCTGAGCTCCAGAAGATTGATTTGATGGAGTCGTTCCGCACTGGTCCAGAACCCCTGAGTGCGAAGACCATCCAGATGGGCCCCCCATGCATAGTTCGATGAATCGGTCGTTAGAACTTTCTGATGGGGAGGAGAATGAAACAGCAAACCTCTGGATAGATTCGAAGAGGTCATCCACCAGAGAAGAGACTGCCGTAGAGCAGGAGTGACCACAATGTGACGAGATAACGGGTCGGACACCTGAGTCCACTGAGATGCCAGAGTCCATTGAGGGATCCTGAGATGTAGTCTGGCAAAAGGCGTCACATGAACTGTAGATGCCATGTGGCCTAAAAGGACCATCATGTGTCTCGCTGAGATGGATTGGCGAGAAGACACTGACTGGCAGAGTAGAAGGAGAGCATGTAAGCGTGGAGGAGGAAGGAATGCTCGAAGTTGAATGGTATCCAGGACAGCCCCTATGAAGGGGAGAGACTGGGTGGGCTGAAGATGGGACTTTGGAAAGTTGATCTCGAAGCCCAAGCTCTGCAGAAAACAAATGGTAGTCAAGGTCGCCGAAATGACCTTGGGAGCGGACGGGGCCTTGATGAGCCAGTCGTCGAGGTATGGGAACACCTGGAGACCCATGTTCCGGAGTGCAGCGGCCACCACTACCAGACACTTCGTGAAGACTCTGGGCGACGAAGATAGGCCGAAGGGAAGCACTCGATACTGCAGATGCAGATGTCCCACCCGGAATCTGAGGAACTTGCGGGAGGCCGGATGAATCGGGATGTGAGTGTAGGCCTCCTTGAGATCCAGAGAGCATAACCAATCGTTCTGCTCGATGAGGGGATAAAGAGAGGCAAGGGTCAGCATGCGGAACCGTTCCCTGACCAAAAACTTGTTGAGGACCCGAAGGTCCAAAATGGGACGCAGATCGCCCGTCTTCTTCGGGACCAGGAAGTACCGGGAGTAAAACCCTTGGTTTTGTTGATCCACCGGTACCGGCTCGACGGCCCGAAGCCGGAGCAAAGCCTGAGCTTCCTGGAGAAGAAGAGCGGTCTGTGTGGAGTTGGAAGGATACTCTCTTGGAGGATGGTCCGGGGGGACCCGTTGGAAATGAAGAGAGTATTCCTCTCTTACGATGGAGAGGACCCAGAGGTCCGTGGTGATCGCCTCCCATCGATGACAAAAATGATGGAGACGACCCCCTATGGGAAAAAATGGGGTAGGCAGAACGAGATCGGTTATGCTCCCTGGAGGAGAGTCAAAAAGGCTGAGTAGCCTTGGGAGCAGCCGGCATTTGAGGCTTTTGCTGAGTCTTCTGGGGCGGCTGTCGCTTTGCAGGCTGTCTCGCAGGAGGGGCCTGCCTTGGTTGATAACGCCTTTGGTAGATTATAGGCGGTCTAGAAGGACGAGACTGTTGTGGTTTAGGCTTAGGCCTCATGATAGACTGGAAAGATTTTTCGTGGTCTGACAGTTTTTTAGTAACAGTCTCGACAGACTCATCGAACAGATCCGCTCCCGCACAAGGCACATTTGCAAGTCTGTCTTGGAGATTCGGATCCATATCAATGGTGCGAAGCCAAGCCAGTCGACGCATGGCGACCGAGCAGGCCGCAGCACGAGCCGAGAGCTCGAAAGCATCATAGGAGGATTGCATCAATTGGAGGCGCAACTGGGACAGGGTCGCCACCACCTCCTCAAACTCAAACCGAGCCTCAGCATCGATGAAAGGTGCGAACTTGCGGAGTACCGGCAAGAAAAAATCCAAATAGGACGAGAAGAAAAAATTGTAATTGAGCACTCGAGTCGCCATCATTGAATTTTGATAGATACGTCTACCAAACTTATCCATCGTTCTCCCTTCCCTGCCAGGAGGCACGGAAGCGTAGACTTGGGAGGGGTGCGAACGTTTAAGGGAAGACTCGACTAGGAGGGACTGATGAGAGAGTTGAGCTCCCTCAAACCCCTTGTGGTGCACGATGCGGTATCGAGCATCCAACTTGCTAGGTACCGCAGGTATGGAATACGGTGTCTCCAAACACCGCATGAGAGTCTGGTCAAGTAACTTATGCAGGGGAAGCCGAAGTGTCTCCGCCGGAGGATGAGGTAAATGCATGGTGTCCAGATACTCCTTAGAGTACTTCGACCCAGTATCTAAGGTCACATCCAAGTCATCCGCCATCTGTCTGAGAAAGGATGAAAAGGAAAGTTGGTCCGCCAAGGCCGGCCGGCGAGACGGACTAGAAGACGTGGAAGCCTCCGGTTCCAGGGAGAGCTGGGAGCGGCATGGAGAGTATGAGGTAGATGGTTCTTCATACTCCGGTCCCTCTGGCTGGGATAAATCTGAGGATGAGTATCCCATACGCTGCATTTTCTTCTGTGGAGACACCTCCGAATGACGCGAGGAGTGTCTAGAAGAATGTCGAGATCGATGCCCCTCCCGATGCCGGGATGGGGAACGTGATCTTCGATGCATCGATCGATCCCTTGAAGCCTCGAAGGAATGGATTGGACTCGATGCAGTGGAGCGCATGGGAGGCAACGATGCCGACTCACGCAGTGCCACCCAAGTCTGGTATGGAGTGCGAAAGAACTCCTCCTGCGATGCAGTATGCCCAGGACTCCGATTATCAGGGGCCGATGTAGTACCCTGGTGACGTGGAGGTGTAATGGGCTCTAAAGGCGGCATGTCAGAAAGGGAAGCCCGCCTAGTGGGTTCCGCCGCCCTCCGCCGCTCCCCCTCGTCGAGCAGGGAAATCGAACGACGAGGAGGAGGAGGAGGGGGCGGACCGCTCTCCGGGACCGGGACCGTAGTATCGCCCTGAATATTAGCGATAAGCCTCGGTCCCATCGTCCGCATGAGCTCAACAAATTGAGCTTCGAGCAGGGATTTAAGCGATGCCGATATGGAGGGATCCGCACCGAAAGGGGGTCCTCCTGCACGGTCATCGCGTTCCTTCGTGGTCGAGTGCTTCTGCTTGGTAGCTTTGGGCACTTTTATGACCACGGGAGGAACAGTGGAAGGCGGTACCTGAACCGAGGAGACGGGAGCAGGAACCGATGCTGAACTCGATGCAGAAGCCGGTGTGAACGATGCTGGCTTCACGATGCTCGATGCATGAGTCGCAGTCAAAGAAAGTAAGAAAACAATAAAACGCGGGGAAAGAAGGCAAAATACTGAAATTTCAGTCAGCGCAGAATTGAAGAGAACTTCTCAGCTCCGCGGAAAGAAAAGAACTGAGGAGACGCGCCCGGTACATCGGGCGGGAAGGCACTGGCGCATGCGCGGTGCGGGCATCTCGAAACTTCTGAGTTTCTTCAAGCAAGACATGCTTGCAAGATGTCCGTATCGGGGCTCTGTCGGATGACATCACCCACTAGTGAGAATACCTGCCTGCTTGTCCTGGGATAACTGTAGTTTCTGGTTGCTTGAGAGTTACCATTCAAAACAGGCCTCACTACTGTAATACTATACCTTCTCCCATCCCCATTTGTAGGTCCAGCATTCTTTCCTCCCTTCCCATTCTCTTTTCTGGTCTGGATCACTTTATCTCCCTCCCACACTTATGGGTCCAGCATCAATCCATCTCCTCTCTTCTTCACCCTGCTGGACTCTCCCCCCGCACACACTTCTGGTCTGCCCTCCCTCTCTCCATGCGGGTCTGGCCTCCTGGACCCCCTCACCCGAAGCCGAAGTCCTTACCCGCCACCCTCCTCCCTCCAGCCCCAAAAGCAGTAGCAGCGGTCCTGACCCGCCAACCCCCCCTTCCCTTCCTCACTTACCCAAAGCAGCAGTTGCAGCCAGTCAGTAGAGTGTCACCCAGTCGTGCCCGCGAGGGCACTGCGGAGTTCGCCGACAGGTGGCAGCACGACCCTGACGTGGCTCCCAATGAGGGAAGACCCTATATAGTAGTTCAGTTCACTGGTGTATTAAAGATAATAAACCAACGCCAGATACTCTGCATATTGCAAATAGTTTTAATTCAAAAAAAGAAGCAAAGTAATAAGACTGGCTTTCTGTTTGCAGTAGAAAAATAGAAACAGACAATATTTCTCCAAAGCTCTTGGAAGCTCAATTAGCCAAAAAGAAATCAAAACAAAAATATCCTGTCCCAGGTAAGTATTATTAAGTTCTGAGTTCAGAGCAGTTTTTAAAGGTTCTTTTCAAGGCATGCAAAATCTCTCAATCACCAGTTCACTATATTACAAGGATCTCTGGTCTTCAGTTTATCTTAGTCCCGGTCTTCACCAGGTCCTTGGCTTTTAAAACAAACAAAACAAAACTCTAGCACTATGCAGCACTCCAGTCCTGGTGTTCCAGGAACAGGATTGTCGGGTTCACTTTCACAAAAGGCTTTTCACAAGCACCCCCCAAAATTCCCCAACCCAAGGTCTTCTGTGAATCCAACCCCCAATCCTGTAAGTCCTAAGTATGGTCCAGTACTAACACCAGCAACACACCAGCTTCTCACAAAGCTTTCTCCCAGCTGGTGTGGAGTAGCTTAATTAGGGCTAAGCACCAGTTCACTACTGCTTCTAGCCCAGCCCTGGCTGTGGGCAACAAAAAAACACAGTTTTCAAAAACATTCTGACAGGTCCTTCTAATCAAAAAAATAGTCCCAACAAAACTCTTTAAGGAAAGCTTGCAAAACAAAGGAATAATTCATTGGCAGGAAACTGCCACACTTACATCCATGGATTCCAGAGATTCCATTCCAGGCATTACAGATTCTGCCATTTCCATTTGTTCCTCTGGAACCTCTGGCTCTGCCATGCCCTGTGTTACAGGACTTTCCCAATCCATGGGTTCTGGTTTGGGAACTTGCCCTTGCCTGGCCAGGAGGATTCTTTCTACCAGCCCCTCCTGAGCTGTCCCTCTCAGACTCTTTGAGAGCTGCTTTAAGGGAGAAGAGCCACTCCCAGTCTTAGGTGGCTGAGGTACTGCTTTGGAGGCTCTCTGGCTCCCTCTCAGTTCAGTGGTAATATTACACTCTGGGGGAGTTTGTTTTCGTGACAGGCTTTGGCTCGGGCAAGGGATCTAGGTCTGCATCAGATTCATTGTCTTCGGGATAGGAAGCCCTGTCCTCTACAACCTCTGAGGCTCTACCTGCTTCTGGATTTCTGGCTAGGGGAGTTGGTTTAACCCCTATCCTAACCTTGACAGGGTCATCCTTGGGGATGGAAATGTCACAAGAGGTAGTGCTGTAAACAAGCTGCTTGCGGCCAGACCCAGCAGGGGCTTTCCTCTGGCATGTCAGAAGTGACGCATCAGAGGAAAGGCCCTGCCAAGGCTAGCCATGAGCAGTCTGTTTATAGCGCTGCCTCTGCTGACCGGCTGCTCCTGCTGCTTCGGGTGAAGGAGGGGGGTTGGCAGTCAGGACCGCTGCTGCCACTGCTTCTTCAGGACTGGAGAGATGGAGGGGGGTTGTTGGGTCAGGATCGCTGCCAATGTGGGTAAGTGAGGGAAGGAGGGAGGCGGACTTGTCAGGACCAGCTGCTGCTTAGGAGCCAGAGGGAGGGAGGTTTGTCAGGACCGGCTGCCGCTGATGCTTCGGGGACTGGAGGGAGGATTTGTGACTGCCATTGATGCTTCGGGGGCTGGAGAGAGGGGAGGGAGGATTTGTGACTGCTGTTGATGCTTCAGGGGCTGGAGGGAGAGGAGGGAGGATTTGCCGTTGATGCTTTGGGGGCTGGAGGGAGGATTTGTGACTGCCATTGATGCTTCGGGGGCTGGAGGGAGGATTTGTGACTGCCATTGATGCTTCGGGGGCTGGAGGGAGGATTTATGACTGCCGTTGATGCTGGAAGGAAGGGATGAGGATTTGTGACTTCTGTTGATGCTTCGGGGGCTGGAGGAAGGAGAGGGAGGATTTGTGACTGCCACTGATGCTTCGGGGCTAGAGGGAGGATTTGTGACTGCCGCTGATACTTCAGGGCTGGAGGGAGAGGGGGTGGGTTGTCAGGTCAGGAGCACAAAAATTATTTGGAGACAATTGGGGTTTTTTTGTGGTTGGTTGAGAGTGCCGGTTAGTTGAATACTGGTTAACTGGGTTTCTACTTTATGTTTCAATCATGTTTATTGAGCAAAAAGCAAACAAAAGTACGAACTGCAATATAACAATATCGAACAAGCGTATCAATCAGACAACAATTGAAGAAAGAACATGCTCAAAATTTTCATAAGTCCCCAAAAACCCCATCCCCCCAACCACTCCCCCCCGCCCCTCCCAACCGAAAATCTACCAGCAAGAGAGGAGTGCCTGTAACAATAAGTATCCAACTACCTATTCAAGAGACAATTTTGCACTCTAGGGGTCAAAAAAGCACACCAAGTGCACTTAAATTGACAACCCTGAGAAGAGTCAATATCCTGAAATTGCAATCGTTCCATCTTAAGTAATGTAAGCATCTGCCACTCAGAGAGGCAGGGTGGGATTCTATTTTATATAGTAAGATAACCCTATTGATTTGATTTCAGTCCCTATGGAACCAAAATACTGTAATTTTTTTTTTTTTTAAGGAACTCCACAGCCTGGACTCCTTGCAGTAGATGTTTCATTTGGCATCTAAACTATAATTACACTTCTTTAGAAATCCAGAGAACCAGGATAAATTTGAGCATTGTCTAATATTCATACCAACAAATCATACTTGACTAGATCATTATCTTCATCTGAGCAAATGGTCAGACCTTGCTTCTAATATACCTGAGTTTATCTCAAATGCATTTTCTTACAAAACCTTTAGAAAGTTACACTGATGTAACTTCAAACATTTCCTGATCAATTTGTCTGAATCTTATTATTCTGATGTAATTTTGGAAGCTTTTGTAATATCGCTGTCTGTATACAGTCTCTTCCTTTGTAAACCGCATCGAACTGCTTGTGGTATTGCAATATATAAAAATAAAGTTATTATTATTAAAATGTTTTTACTACCGTAAGTGTTTTTGTCTCCAATGCAATCTTCTTTTCAAGGTCTCTGCCTTCCTTATCAGCACGTTGCACTTGACTTGCCATTCCTTATGTCGTTTCCTATTATTTTCAGTCAGATCCTTCCACTTTCTGAAGGATTTTCTTACCAAATAATATTATATAAATAGTCGCAAAAACAATTAGTTATCACGGGGGAGGGGGGCACGATCATTCTTAAATCCTGTGTTAGTATTTTACCATTTTAAAATGCCTACACCAGACTAATAGAATACGATACTCTACTGCCATCTCCAGAATCCAGAGGATGCATCAAGTTTATAACAGAGATGTCAGAAACCGTGCTCCAAACTCCTCCTGGGGGGGGGGGTAGGAAAGACCCTCTGCTCTCACTGCATCCATCAGCTGCAACTAGCATGCTCAACTGGCACTGAGCACCCACAAGAGCCAGTTTCATCCTGCAATGCCATCAGGGCACCTCTCCCCAGAAAGTCAACTTCATTCCAGCAATGCCTGCAAGGCACCCCACAACAGGAGCAGGGGAAGACGAGGCCACGGACAGAAAAAAAAAAATAATAATAAGGACGTAAACATAGGAGAGTACTTTAAGAAGGGACCGAAAAAGGGCAGAGTCTCACCTGATGACATCGTCGTGGTGCCCCAGGAAAAACCTCTGGCTGTGCTCTCGGGTGTTGTACACCACCCCGACTCCGGCCACAAAGTACACCACCTCCTTCCCGGCGGTGTAGTACAAGTTGTTGCGGCACTGGTGCCCGCGGTAGCCGTACACCCACTCCAGGCGCAGCTGGCACCGAGGTGCCGTCCGGTCCGCCATGATAGCGCGCCGCGTCTCAGGCAGCCGCAGCATCAGCAACGCTCCCCGCCGCCGCTGTCATGGCAACGCCCAACCGTCGTCTAGCAAAACACAACGCCGACCGGCGGCTCGACCGCTGCGCCGCTGGCGTACCTCGTTCGAGCCGGCAGCGTCGTAATTTGCGCCAGAAGCGTACAGGTGCGGGTACTGTGCACATGCGTATTAGAAAACTGCGCTGCCCGCGGGCCTGGAGTGAGCACAGGGCCCGGCGGTGGGGGGTTTCTTACGTTGGAGCTAAGGTTGCTGGCTTTAGACTAGGCAGTCGCCCAAAATCAGAACTTGCAGAAGGGAGAATGGTGGTACTTTTCATTAAAAAAAAAAAAAAGGACCAGGTAGGATTACCACAGTGGCGTACCTAGGGTATGTGGCACCCGGGGTCCATCATTTTTTGACACCCTCCCCCTCCCCCATGTAAAAAAATATTTTTTGCAATGACCATGAAACGGAATAAATGGTCAGAATAGAAACAGGCAGTGAAAATTTTCTTATAGTCCAAACATAACACAACATAAATTATGTCTGAATTGTCATGACATCAGAAGTACATATGGAGTAGTTGCAGGTGATGCTTGGGACAGTTCTGATTGTGTTAGTTCGGTTTTATGCGTTTTTTGAATAGAAGGGTTTTTATTTCTTTTTGAATTGGTTGTAGGGTTGGGGGTCGAGTGTTGCAGCTCGAATTGTCGAACAGTTTTTTTCTTTTGACGTTTTTGGTTGGAGGGTGTGTGAATGGTGCGTGAGTTCTCCTATGTCTGTTTGAAGTGGATTGAATTATTTAGCTGAAGAAATTAGTTACCCCCTCATCCCACACACATTAATTCTCTTCCATTTTTGTTCCCATTATAAAAAACACTGATAAGTTCCCAGAAAAAAAATACATTAAAATAAGAAGTGAAAACAAAGGCCCCTACAGATGAGAGCATAACATAAGAATAGCCTAACTGGGTCAGACCAATGGTCCATCATGCCCAGTAGCCCATTCTCATGGTAGCCAATCCAGGACACTAATACCTGGTCAAAACCCAAAGAGTAGCAACATTCCATGCTACCGATCCAGGGCAAGCAGACACTTCCCCCATGTCTTAATAACAGATTATGGACTTTTCCTCCAGGAATTTGTCCAAATCTTTCTTAAAACCAGCTACACTATCTGCTTTTACCATAACTTCTGGCCACTTCATTTTTAAGTTTAGATCTTTCCTTTCAAACAGAGACCTTGCTAGATGTCAAATACAGCACAAGGTAACTTCACATGGACTTAGCTGTGCAGGAAATGTGAATCTCCTCATACACCCACCATATAGTGTAAAAATGTGCAAAGGTCTGTTTTTTTCTTTCGATCACTACATAGCCTAATGCCACACAAGCAGCGCTGTTACAAACATATTCTGTAGGTCAATGCTAAGGATAACAAAGTTTCCTTCCTTGGACCAGAAGGAGATACTGATAAACCACTGGAAGAGATCCCAAAACAACACCCAAAGACCCACTCAGTGTGTGAACCAGTTGAGTGGAGTGGACTAACTGGGGGGTGGAAATGGGCCCGGAGTTTGCTCAGCAGAATTTCCCAGACCACCTCTTCCTCTCAACACATTGACACGCTGCCACCACCACCACTAGGAATATCTTACTGGGTAGGCCAGCTATGCTATAAACTTTATAAAACACATTATTATATTTTCTTATAAAGCACATATTTTAACTTAACTCTCTGACATCCTCAGCCTTTCCATTCACAAAAATAGAAGGAAAAAAAGTTCCCATTTCCTGCTGTCTCATGTCCCCGGCCTATACAATATTTTTTTTCTGCAGACCCTTCAAAAGTCTGACCAAATCCTCGTTTCACTTGCATTATAAAGTACTGAGGATGCCATCTCTCCCCAATCCCAGGTCCTAAAGTCTAAGACAGTAGCGCAAACTAATGCTGCCAGATTCAGGAAAAAAAATTTCGATTCGATTCAGCCTATTGAATTGGTTTTTCAATTCGATTTTCCTTCCCAGTTGGGTGATTTTTTTTCAAAACTCCTGGTGGGTTTTATAGCTTTTTCACCCCCTTTGGCTTCTCCTAACCACACTGGCGCTGTGGTGTAAATAAAATAAAGAAACAAAAAGGACTTTTCCTCTCTCTGTTAAATCCTAGCTCACGTTTGCAGTCCAACACCAGCTCTGGCAGGATACACATTTCAAATCTGACATATTATAATCACAAAACAGAAAATAAAATTAATTTTTCTACCTTTTTTGTCTGGTTATATTTCAAATCTTGTTGGTCCAAGGCTCTGGTTTTCTTCTGATAACTTGCTTGCCAGGGTCTCCTTCTTTCTTCTTTCTGCATGCTAACCATCCATCTGCCAACTCTGTCCTCCCTTTCCATTTCCCTTCCCTCCCCAGGAAGTCTGGTATCTTTCCTTTTTTTCATCTCCCTCCACAGATCCACCTTTTCTTAACTACCCTTTCATCCGGCATCTCTCCCTCCTTCCCCACCACCCCAGAGTCCACCTTCTCTCCCTTTCTTTTCCCAATTACCTTCCTATCCAGTATCTCTATCCCTCCTCCAAACCATCCCTTGTGTCCAATTTCTCTCCCTTTCTGTTCCTTCCCTCCCTAAATCCCATGGTCCATCATCTCTCTCCCTCTCCTCTATTTTCAGACCCATTATTTCTTCCCCCCCCCCAAAGTTTGGCATATGCACGTCTCTTTGAACACCCCCTTCCCTCCGTGTACTTCTAAACCAGGGTCCCCCCCAAAGGCCTGTCCCCCCTTAAAGGTCTGTCTGTCCCCCCTTGAAGGCCTGCCTGCCTGCCTGTCCCCCCCTTGAAGGCCTGTCCCCTCCCCTTGAAGGCCTGCACCCCCTTGAAGGTCTGCACCCCCTGAAGGCCTGCACCCCCCCGAAGGCCTGTCTCACCCTCTTGTAGCCTGTCCCCCCCTTGTAGGCCTGTCCCCCCCTTGTAGGCCTGTCCCCCCCTTGAAGGCCTGCACCCCCTTGAAGGCCTGCACCCCCCGAAGGCCTGCACCCCCCTTGAAGGTCTGCACCCCCCCGAAGGCCTGCACCCCCCCGAAGGCCTGTCCAACCCCCTTGTAGGCCTGTCCCCCCCTTGAAGGCCTGCCTGCCTTCCCCCCCCCTTGAAAGCCTGTCCCCCCCTTGAAAGCCTGTCCCCCTCCATTGAAGGCCTGCACCCCCTTGAAGGTCTGCACCCCCCCCCCGAAGGCTTACACCCCCCCCTGAAGGCCTGTCCCCCCCTTGAAGGCCTGTCCCACCCCCTTGTAGGCTTGTCCCACCCCCTTGTAGGCCTGTACCCCACTTGAAGGCCTGCCTGCCCCCCCCCCTTGAAGGCCTGTCCCTCCCCCTTGAAGGCCTGCATCCCTTGAAGGTCTGCACACCCCCCCGAAGGCCTGTCCCACTCTTGAAGGCCTGCCTGTCCCCCCCCTTGAAGGCCTGTCCCCCCTTGAAGGCCTGCCTGCCTGCCTGTCATCCCCTCCCCCTTGAAAGCCTGCCTGCCTGCCCGCCCGCCCCACCCTGAAGGCCTGATGCCCCAACCCACCCCGAAGGACCGCTCGCCCCCCTGGCCTCCCCGCACCACCTATGAAGCAGCCGCAGCAGGATCGCGATGTCAGCGATCCCTGCGCTGCTTAGGCGCTGCTTTCTGTGCCGCGGTCCCGCCCCTCCTCTGACGTCAGAGGAGGGGCAGGACCGCGGCACAGGAAGCAGCGCCCAAGCAGCTCAGGGATCGCTGACGTCGCGATCCTGCTGCGGGCTGCTTCACAGGTGGTGCAGGAAGGTCAGTGGGGCGAGCAGTCCTTCGGGGGTGGGGGGGGACTGAACGGCAAGGCTGGGAGCACCCCCTCAGGGCTGGCACCTGGGGCAGACCGCCCCTCCCGCCCCCCCCTTGGTACACCACTGGATTACCATATGGCTCCAGGAAAAGGGGGCAGATTGAGACAGCCGGGTTTTACTTAAACTAAACTAAACTAAACCTTGGGTTTATATACTGCACCATCTCCACGAATGCGGAGCTCGGCACGGTTTACAGGAAGAAAGATGAGAGAGGAACTACAGTGGAGAGATTAAAGAGTTAGGTGTAAAGAGTAGGTGAGAGGCCTAAGAGGGGGGAAGTGTTACAGTTTTGAGAATAGCCAGGTTTTTAGGTGTTTGCGGAAGAGTTGGAGGGAGCTTGAGGTTCGGAGAGGGGAGGTGAGGTTATTCCAGATCTCAGTGATTCTAAAGGGGAGGGATGACCCAAGTTTGCCTACATGGGAAATACCTTTTATGGAAGGGAAGGATAGTTTAAAAATTTGGGAGGATCTGGAGGAAGTAGGGGTTGGGGAGTTCCAGGATAGAGGGATAACGGCAGGAAGGATGTCATGTAGGATCTTGTAGGCCAGACACGCATATTTGAAGTGGATCCTGGGGATTACTGGGAGCCAATGGAGCTTAGACAGGAGTGGTGAGACGTGATCAAATTTGCTTTACGTGAAAACAAGCTTAGCTGCGGCGTTCTGAATCCGCTGAAGTCTGTGGAGGCTTTTCTTGGTTAGGCTGAGGTAGATAGAATTGCAATAATCCAATCTGGAGAGGATGATGGATTGTACTAGGACTGCGAAGTGTTTTTGGTGAAAATAGGGTCTGACTTTCCTTAGCATGTGAAGGCTGAAGAAGCATTTCTTCACCAGGGATTGGAGATGTTCGTTGAAGGATAGAGAAGAGTCTAAGGTGACACCCAGAACTTTGCTTGAGAACTCGAGCTGTAATGGGGGGCCGGAGGACAATGGGATGGAGGAAGGTAGATGGTCTAATTTTGGGCCGAGCCAAAGGAGTTTTGTTTTGGACTCGTTTAGTTTCATATGCATTGTGAATGCCCAGGATTGGAGGTTCTTTATGCATGAGGATATGTTCGTGGAGAGGTTAGTGAGGTTCGAGTCGGTCTCAAAGAGGACGAGGATGTCATCAGCGTAAGTGTAAAGAGTTTCAAGGGGGGATAGTTGGAGTAGTTTCAGGGAGGACATGTAAATGTTAAAGAGGATTGGGGAGAGGGGTGAGCCTTGTGGGACACCACAAGTCGGGGTCCAGGGGGAGGATGAGATGCCGCTCATGTTAACCATGTAAGAGCGGGAGCGCAAGAATTTGGAGAACCAATCAAGAACTATGGAGCTAATGCCTATCTTGGAGAGTTGGAAAATTAGAATGTCGTGGTGGACAACGTCAAAAGCTGTGGAGAGGTCGAATTGTAGAAGGACAGCAAACTTGTTACGAGAATGCAGTTGCTGAACCTTAGAGATTAGAGAGGCCAATAGGGATTCAGTGCAGAAGTTGGGTCTGAAGCCATATTGGTAAGGTAAGAGGATGGAGAATCTTTCTAAGTAGGAAGAGAGCTGGGTAGATATGATAGGCTCGAGCAGTTTGGTGAGGAGAGGGATATTTGCTATTGGACGGTAGTTGGATGGTATGGAGGGGTCTAGGTCAGCTTTTTTCAATAAAGGGGTCAATGCGATGTGTCCCATTTCAGTGGAGAATAGGCCTGATAATAGGGCAGAATTTATGAGTTTGGTAAGAGATGTGATGGCCTGTGCAGGGATTTTCTCAAATAGGTAGGAGGGAAATGGGTCCAGGATGCAGTTGCATGATTTTAACTTGAGGCAGAGTTTAAGGGTCTGAGAATCAGATATGAGCTCGAAGACAGTCCAGGATCTGTCGGCAGGGATGGGGTTGAGAGCAGCTAGGGTGGGGTTGGGTTCGGGGGGCACCAGAGAATTGTAGGAGATTGCGGGCGGGAAGGAGCGCCTTAAGGTAGAGATCTTATCATTGAAGAATTTTGCTAGGACCTCAGCTGAAGGAGATGAGGGAAGAAGGTTGGAGTCATTTTTAGTGGTTAGGGAGCACCAAATGTTGAACAATGTGCCATTCTGGTTTTTGGATTTGGAGATCTTGTCTCCATAGAAGTTCTTCCTTGCTTTTTTTTAATATTGAGTTGTAGAGTTTGATATTGATTCTCCAGGCCTGTCTGTCAGATGAGGATTTGGATTTTTTCCATTTTTGCTCTAAGGTTCGACATTTTTGTTTCAGGTCTCTATGGAGTGGAAGGTATCAAGGGGCTTTATGGGGATAGGTGATGGATTTAGTGGTTTGGGGGGCGAGGGAGTGGTAGGTGGACTTGGAAAGGGCGATCCAGTTGTGCCAATTGTTTTCAGAGTCTGCAAGCTTGGGAATGGAGGGGAGGAGGTTGAGGAATTTGGTCCAGAACAGATCGCTCAAAATTTTTTTCCGGAAGGTAATAGAATTGGGGGATCGGGGTGGGGATCCGAGATGAGCTCATCATTGATTGAGGCTAGCATATATTCTAATGAAGCGTGGGTGCCTCTCTCGAGGAGCTGGACATCAAAGAAGGATTTGTAGAGGAGTGCCAGGCCACCTCCTTTGCGGTTGATTCTGGGTGAAAAGAGGCCTTGGTAGCCATGGGTGCAGAGTTCGTTTTGTGTGAAGAGGTCGTCTTTTGAGATCCATGATTCTGTGATGCACAGGAATCCAGGATCAAGGTCCTCAAGGAGGTCCTTCAGAATTTGAATTTTATTGCATGCGGATCTGGCGTTGCAGTAAAGGGTCGGGACAGGGGTGAGAGAGTTAGAGGCATGGCAGGGGAGGTTAGCATGGGGGACAGTCTTTAGAGAGGTGGGATTGACTTTGCGGGGGTTTTTTCTGGTGGGGTGATTCCTGGGGCACGTCAGGGTGGGGATTCTGGTGCCAGGGCCAGAATTGTGACTATTTGAGGAGTCGAGCAGGTTGGGAGAGGGAGGGTTCAGGCAGAAGGAGGTGTTGAGAGATGAGCAGAGCAGGAGTATAAGGACCCAAAGGGTGGCTTCATGGTTGTTGTTTTTTGGTCAGAAAAGGGCCTTAGCAATGGGCAGAGACTAGTAACTGGACAAATTCCAGCGGAGGGGCTTAGCGATGGCTAATTGGGTAAGAGCCTTTATAATGCAATCAAGTAAACTGTACAGATCACGATGGAATTTGAACATGGGAGACTTAAGCCAGGCAGGCAGAGTGGAGGTGGAAGTAAAACCTAGATGACTCAATCTGTCCTCCTTACTTCCATCGCTTTCAGTGGAAGTAAAAATCCAGCTGTCTCAATCCTCCATTTTCTGGAGCCATATGGTAACCCTAAGGAATAGTGGGCTAGATTCACTAAGCAAACCAATCGGAGCCCTTTGCGACCAAATTTCCCTCTTGCATTATTCACTAAGGCCTATAGCGATCCGATCCCAATCTTCCCATGCAAATTAGTAAAACCCCATGCAAAATAGCCAAGCGATTGATTCACTAACAAGTGTTTGGCTATTTTGAGTCAGGTTTTACTACTGACAAACCCGACTGCTGCAGACCTGTCCGTAACTGAGTTACCGACAAGTCTGCAGGTTTTTTGACAGTCCTGCCTGTCTTTTTTATTCATTTTTTTCCATGGCACAGATATTTTGCATGTGTTACACCATAAAAAAAAAGACAGGCAGGCCTGTCTAAAAATGGCTCAGGGTCCTCCCCCCCTCCTCCTCCTTGGATTTTATTTTAAATTTAGCAAAATGGAGGCAGTATTACCACAGTTTTCAAAGGAATTTGCCCAAATAACTTAATAGTTAACTGGGTAAATTCCCAGAGATGAAAACTTCCCTTCACTTACTATGCACAGTTCTGAATTTATATCTGCTGTCTATATTTTACAATATGGTCCCCTTTTACTAAACCGCAATAGTGGTTTTTAGCGCAGGGAGCCTATGAGCGTCAAGAGCAGCGCTGGGCATTCAGTGCAGCTCCCTGCGCTAAAAACTGCTATTGTGGTTTAATAAAAAGGATGGAGGGTATATTTGTCTATTTTTGTATGGTTGTTACTGAGGTGACAATGCATAGAGTCATCTGCCTTGACCTTTTTGAAAAAAAACCAGAATAGGAATGATAATTAACATTTTCTCAGCGTATAGTGTGCTTTGTGTTTTTTAATTTTATTGTTGGTAGATCATTTTGACTTGGTCATTTTAAAGTAGCTCACAAGCTCAAAAAGTTTGGGCACCTCTGAGCTAGAGCGTTGAAACTGTGTATTTCTATTTTATCCCCCCTTTTACAAAACTGTGGAGCGTTTTATAGCGCCAGCCGTGGTGGTAGCAGCTCTGATGCTCAGAATTCTATGAGCGTCAGGGCTGTTACCACTGTGGCTAAAATCCACACTACAGTTTTGTAAAAGAGTGAGGGGTTAGTTTGTGATGACATATTCCATACTAGGCGAAGGTGTTTTCTGTGTTCTGTGTGTTCGAAAGACATGGTTTTCTGTTAGGATTGACAGTGTAGGATTGATCTGTGCTGGTCTGGCTTGTTTAATTTTACAATGGGTGTATTGATGTACTGCTCACTGCAATATGTAAGATGCTGCCTTTTCCTAGGTACTCATGTGTGACGTGTGGTTTGTTACTAAAAATCATGTTTTTCTTACAGATGGAGGGGGGTGCCAAAAAATGATGGGCCCCGGGTGTTACATATGCTACGTACGCCACTGTATGTAAAGATACCAGAAAGCTGGCGTAGCAAAAACTTTAGGTAAATTGTTATTCTTCTAAGTTTTGAGTATTTAACCCTCCCACAATCTCACGGGCACTCATTTCAAGTTTCAAGTTTATTGAGATTTTGATTTAAACGCAATATCAAATATTTTCAATGCGTATAACAAAAATAAATTTGGGGAAATAAATAAAACCATTTGAACAATAAACATACAAACATATCCATAGATGATTAAAATTACATAAGGAGTACAAGGATAAACTACATTTGTTTAAAAATGCGTTTTCCGCGCCTGTTCATAAATTTGTTGACTGGAAGGATCCAGCAATGTGACCAGATGCCATTCAGGACAAAGACAGAGAAAGAATTGTGCAATTTGGATTAATGATGGAAGATGATTTAAAGCAAATGGCACAGTCTATGAGTAAAGATCTTGACGGACGTTCTTTTTATGAATATCTCCTCTATGCCAAATCACCCAATGGACGTGAGAAGATTTTACGGTACTGGCTTAGGTGGAGCATTAGCAGAAAAGTATGTTTGTATTCAGCCCATGGAAGAAGGGGGGGGGCATTGAGGGGGGGGGGAAGGGGTGCGTGGGGGGCCCAATAGGATTGCTCAGTAAGGGGCCCAGAAATTTCTGATGGCGGCCCTGACAATAGGACAGATATGCGCGCACTCAGAGCCCCAGAATCCAGGTCAGTCGCACACACTAATACATATGGTGGCAGATGTGGAATCCCGTCTTCCCACCCAAGACCAACAGCTGCCAGGAGGCGGAGACATTCAATTGTGCTCCATGAAGTGCTTACTCCAGGCTCTGACAAAGGCTGAGCAGCAACTGCAGAATGTTGTGAGCACTAGGAACTGCAGCAGGTTCTAAAAAGGCTTCGGGAACAGCAGCAGAGCTTACTGATACAGGTAGCCCAAGCCATTCAGGCTGCCTTTGCTCGACCTACACCTTTGGCCTTAAGAACACTGGGCTTAACAGTTTAATCTTCTCTCTCTACATATGCTTTTCAAACTTCTTCTTCCAGTACTTTCCCCAAACCATTTTCTTTTGGCATCACTCAGGGCTCTATCTTGGCCCCTGCTTTGTTCAATATTTATAATGTTCCTTTTACAGCCTTTGTCCAACAGCTAGGCTTTTCTATCACTTGCACAGATGATATACAGCTCCTAGTGGCTCACGATCTCATTTCTATAGCTTCTTGGCTTCGACAGCATTAAGTTGTTTCTCAGCCCACACAAATGTGAAGCCATTTGATTTTCCCGAAAGCATACATCACCTCCTTTTCATCCCTAGTGTAATAGGGTTTCAGTACCCATTAAGGAAAATATTCAGTCTTTTGAGCTGAATAGACTTGGAAATAGCCAAGGTTATCTAATAATCTTTAGTCCTTTGCTTCCCTATTGTTGTTTACCCTTCATGTTTTCTTTACTTTTAAATTGTCGCTCTCCCCACTTTCCTATCATTTCACGTTTGTGATGTATTGTTTAGTCGGTATTTATTGTAAAACACTTAGAAATCTTGATTTGCATTTTATCAAAATTTTAATGAACTTGGAAACTTGCCTTTTGTCCATATATCTGTCTCTAAGATCACTTTTGTGTACTTTCTTAGTCTGTTCTCGGATAACAGGGCTATTTTTGCACTTTAGGTCATGCACTGGTACTAAATCATGTAGATGACATCATTCATTGACCAAAAATAATAAAAAAATCAAACCAAAAAAACCGATTACCTGCCAACGCGTGGAAACAGTCTATTTGATATGTAATGTAATGTAACCTGATTTAGCTTCTAATGTTATTATGTCTACACACTCATTCTGTTTTTAAGCCTATACCCTCAATCTGTATTCTCCAATGTCATGTACCCTCCTGGAAATGTCCAGCTCGCTTCTTATGTAATCCGCTTTGAACCGCAAGGTACAAGCGGAATAAAAATCACTAATGTAATGTAATGTAATTCTCCCTTGCTAGGCCTTCCTACTGCATGACTTTGTCATCTTTAACTTCTCCAGAATACAGTTATGCTGTTCCTTTTTAAAATATATATATATATATATACACATACATGCAAAATTTTTATACATTTAACCAAATAAATTCACTTGTACAGTAAAGGAGAATACATAGGACCCCGCCTTTTACAAAACCGTAGCACAGTTTTTAGCGCTGTCCATAGCAGTAATAGCTCTGACGCTCATAGGAATTCTGTGAGCATTGGAGCTGTTACTGCCACGGCTGGCATTACAAATTGTGCAACGGTTTTGTTAGGTGGGGGGGAGATAGCAAATAAAACAAACATGCAAGATATTCAAAATTATGGCCTATTTAGGAAGGAGTTAAGAACTTTTTTTTTTAGAAAATGTAATTGTAGGCATTAGATTCACAATTTTTAATATAATTGAATTGCATTTCCTTGGAAATGACCAAGCTTTCTTTAGAGTTGTGACCCACATTGAACCTGAATAAGGTAGTTGCGCTCAAGTCCACAAGAGAAGGAGAATGGAGAAGACAACTTAAAAAGCAAATTAAATACTGTTAGCAACACTTTGGGCTCCGTTTATCAAGCCGTGCTAGCGGGGTTAACACGCGTGACGTTTCATCACGCGCTAACCCCCACGCTGGCCAAAAACTACCGCCTGCTCAAGAGGAGGTGGTAGTGGCTTGCGCGGCCGGCGGTTTAACGTGCGCTATTACACCCGTTAAACCGATAGCGCGGCTTGATAAAAGGAGCCCTTTGTTTATAACATACATTGTATTGCCCATCATATGTAACTGCCTATATGTGGTGGGCTTGATGGCAAATTGCCAACCAGGATTAAAGCATGAATGATTATAATTTGCATAGATTAGCAGGTTCAGTTCTGGCTGCCTTGTTGGACAGACTGGATGGACCATGCAGGTCTTTATCTGCTGTCATTTACTATGTTACTGTCAAGTTCATAAAGGAGAAAAAGAGGAAAATACTAAATTAAATCTTACATATAATACAAAGCTGAAATAAGACACAGGCACTAAAGCACACCCAGTCAGTCAGGTTTTCAGAATATCCACAATGAATGTGCACAAGTGCATGCAAATCTACCTCATGCATATTCATTGCGGATATTTTGAAAACCCAACTGGCTGAAGCAGACAATTGTGAAGGTATAAAAATACATATCTCTGAGATTGATATTTGATCATACATTTGCAGTGAAACTTTAGAAAATAAATATAACATTCCTAACTATAATACATCTTGCTTCATCATCAGTTTCTATAGATCAGTGGTTCCCAACTCTGTCCTGCAGAACCACCAGTCAATCATGTTTTCAGGATAGCCCTAATGAATATGCATGGGATAGATTTGTATGCCTGTCACCTCCATTATAGGGCTATATCAAAAACCCAACTGGCTAGAGGTCTTCCAGGGTAGGGTTGGTAACCACTGCTACAGATATATCCAGAAATACGCAAACTTTTAAATCAGTGATTCCCAAACTTGTCCTGGGGGAACCCCAGCCAGTTAGGTTTTCAGGATATCCACAATGATATGCATGAGATAAATGTATATACCAAGGTAGTGTACAATTTATCTTATGCATATTCATTGTGGATATCCTAAAACCTGACTGTGGAGTTTTCCCAGGACAGGTGTGGGAATAACTGTTTTAAATTATAAAACTGCTTCTAATGATTATAATAAAAGTACTTTTTTATTGAAAGAGGCATTTTTATTAAGAGAGAACAAAAAAAAAAAATACAACTAACAGCAACTTGGCGTAGCAAGAAAATTCACAAAAGAGTATACTCAACAAGAAGCCTTACAGTATAATCTATGAAAAATAAATAACCAAACACTGGCAACATCCATGAACTCTAAAACATGAAACAGAGTCCCAAATGCTGTGCCAATATAATAAGTGGCCAGTCCCAAAATGGTGCAAATATGACTGATGATGGTAAAGTGTATCTACTGGCAGACGTTGTAGCAGTGTAATGGACTCCAATATGGGCTGAAGTGAGGGACCCTAAATGGTCCATGTTTTGGCAAACGTGTTTGCCTTCATCAGGGGTCCATTATTAATAACGACCATCTGGGTAAGGTGTGAATAAATACTAAAGCTCTAAGGAGTGTAAGAAAGACACCGCTGAAATGAAGACAGCAGGACGAACTTGCTGCACTTCTTCGAGGAAGTTAACAGGCAGATAGACAAGGTCGACCTGGTCGACATTGTATATCTGGATTTTCAGAAGGCGTTCGACAAGGTCCCGCATGAATGACTAATTTGAAAAATTGTGAGCCATGGAATCGAGGGTGAAATACTCTAGTGGATTAAACACTGGTTGGCAGATATGAAACAGAGGGGGGGGGGTAAATGGACAATATTCTGACTAGAAAAGCGTCACGAGTGGAGTGCCACAGGGTTCTGTGCTTGGACCCAAGCTCTTCAACATATTTATAAACGACCTGGAAATTGGTACAACGAACGAGGTAATTAAATTTGCAGGCGATACAAAGTTATCGTTGGTTGATGATTTGGTCTATAAAACTAAGTTTTAGTTTAGTTTAGTGAAGACACAGAAGGATTGCAAAGACCTGCAACGTGACATAAACATGCTAGAGAAATGGGCTGCAACATGGCAAATGAGGTTTAACATGGATAAGTGTAAGGTGATGCATGTCGGTAACAAAAATATTATACATGAATACAGGATGTCTGTTGTGGTACTCGGAGAGACCCCCCAGGAAAGAGACTTGGGAGTACTGGTCAACAAGTCGATGAAGCCGTCTGTGCAATGCGTGGCAGCTGCAAAAAGGGCGAACAGAATGCTAGGAATGATTAAGAATGGGATCACGAACAGATCGGAGAAAGTTATCATGCCGCTGTACCAGGCTATGGTACGCCCCCCACCTGGAATACTGCGTCCATCACTGGTCACCATATATGAAGAAGGACACAGTACTACTCGAAAGGGTCCAGAGAAGAGCGACTAAAATGGTTAAGGGGTTGGAGGAGTCGCTGTACAGTGATAGATTAGAGAAACAGGGTCTCTTCTCCCTTGAAAAGATGAGACAGAGGGGACATGATCGAAACATTCAAGATAATGAAGGAAATAGACTTAGTAGATAAAGACAAGTTGTTCACCCTCTCCGAGGTAGAGACAACGAGAGGGCACTCTCTAAAGTTAAAAGGGGATAGATTCCATACAAATGTAAGGAAGTTCTTCTTCACCCAGAGAGTGGTAGAAATCTGGAACGCTCTTCCGGAGGCTGTTATAGGGGAAAACACCCTCCAGGGATTCAAGATGAAGTTAGACAAATTTCTGCTGAATCAGAACGTATGCAGGTAGGGTTAGTGTCAGTTAGGGCGCTGGTGTTTGACCAGAGGGCTGCCGCGTGAGCAGACTGCTTGGCACAATGAACCACTGGTCTGACCCAGCAGCGGCAATTCTTACATTCTTATGTATGGCAATCATATTACTGCATAAAAATAATAGAGAACTGGCCCTAGGATAGATCCCCAATATACACACCACATCAAACAAACAAAGAATTTTGTTACACAGTACATAGTTAACATGTAGAGTCATTGCCACAGGACATTGTGAAGGAAAATTGGACACTTGAAGTAGCTGTATAAAAAGATTAAGAAACATATGGCAGAAAGATTGAACATACTCATAGACAAAGATACAATGTAGTTGCCAGAGACATCACCCTGGGTTCAGTCCATTCCTAAATGATGTCTACTAGAACCTGGAAGATTCAGACAATGGCCAGACCACGTCACTGGCTTTTTGCTGCTTTCAGAAACATGATGTTAGACTAGATGGATCTTGGTCTGATTCAATTATGCACTCATATTATGGAACAGCTAAATTCATAAAATCAAATCTTCAAAATGGCAAAAAGTCAGCAGACATGTCTGTTTTCACAACTAATTATATATAGGTCAACAGATGAGCAAGATTTTTTTTTTCAACGTATTTCCAAGTTAGATGCTGTATTTAAAATACTGTACACTGTATCTTTAACTAGGATGACCTCTACTGGCTAATATATGTACTGTCAAGAAATTCATTTGGTAGAATTTGTAGGTGGACAAAAAAGGTTACTAATTTGTTGGTTTTTTTTATACATTTCTTGACTAGCTGCCAGGAGCTAACACTCCCTTTTCTCAGCTCAGAACAGATTACGCAAAACATGACATTTCCAGAAAATATAAACTAATTATAAAATATATTTGAATGATTGTCTGAAAGGAGATTTGATGGCTAATTAGGAGTTGATAGAAAGTGGAATTTTACAGCTTATAATAAGTTAGAAAGCCCACGTCTTTGTCCAGTCCCTTTTCTATTACTTCCAAAGTGTCTGATAATTTTATTTTTATAGCTCTTACATTCCTGGCTAGTTTAAAATTCTTGTTTCTGCATCCTAATCTTAAATTCATAGATGCTGTGGTCTGTTCCTGAAAAGTGCTCTCCAACACAGGGTCACTTTGTAGAATTTCTTATGAATATGTGAATTGATTCTTGCCTCATCGATTGAGCATTCTTCTTCACCTTTTACATGGCTTCAAACCTGGTGCGAGAAAATTTTATACATATAATCAGCTGGGAAATTAGAAAACAAAAGACTGTACTGCAAAGACAGAATTCCTTCTTTTTGTTTCTCTTACTCTCTTCTTTCCTGTCAGTGAGCTGAAGTTCCTTTTACATTTTTCTCATTTGATTTTAAACTTTGGTGTAAATTGCCTTGATTCATGTGTTGAAAGATGGTATATCAAGCTCAAATAAACTACATTTTTCGGTAGCAGAGACAAGTAAATTTCAACTACAGGATGTGGGTGGCAGGCGTGAGAAAAATTCAAGAAAGGCATTTCATTAGTGGGAAAATAATAAGAGATATGATTTCGGTACACTTAACAGTAAAAATGGACAACTCCTCACTGACAGGAAAGGGTGATGATACTGGGGCCCCAAATGCACTAAAGCCAGCGATTGTCACTAAAACTGCTTTTAACAGCTTTAGTGATGATTGCATTTGTCAAACTAATGCAGAAAATGGTTTTCTGCACAATCACTCATATCCTGATCCAACCATGCAAATAAGCTGATTAATACTAAAATGCCATGTAAACTAGTAGAGAAATTGATGCTCGAACATGGCTTCCTGATGCACTAAAAAAGTTCCATGTGGAAGAAGTGTCACAGCAGTGTATTATCGTGATTTTTTTTGCAAAAAATGCGCAGAAAAATGCAGAAAACCCGACCTCATTTGCTCTTTGCTAGGCCACTCATTCTTCACGACGCTTGCCCGCACATAGGGAATGTAGTAATTGAAAAACTATGGGAATACAGCTAGGAGGTGTTACCTCATGCTCCCTACAGTCCAGATATGAGTCCACCAGACTTTGGCCTTTTTCAAAAGTTGAAACAACCTATGTGTGGACATCGTTTTGCATCTCTGGAAGAGCTTTCTTCCGCTGTTACCCGAGCCATTCGGCAACTGAATAAAAACAGTATCTTGGATGGAATAATTAAGCTTCCCGGACGTTGGGACTCTGTCATTGCAAAGCAGGGAGACTATATTGAAATATTGTAAAGAAATACTTGAAAAAAACCCCCAAAAACCCCATGTAAATTTTAAAAAAGTGTTCATTATTTATGAAATGACCCTTGTATGAACAGCACAGCACACAAGAGTACATATTTTTCTTAATAGAACAATATTTTGGTTTAATGTCTGGAACAAGATGCTGGAGCCATAACATAACGTTAAATAGATACGTACGTTAGATAGATTGTGAGCCCACCAGGACAGAGAGGGAAAACTGCTTGAGTACCTGAATAAATGCATGTAAACCGTTCTGAGCTCTCCTGGGAGAACAGTATAAAAAAATTGAATGAATGAATAAATAAATAAATAAATAAATAACAGTTCCCTGAAAATAAGCTAAAAAAGTCACACTAACATATTTGTCGCTTGTAGACTTAGGGGAAATCATGTGACTATAACCATGTGATTGAAGTCTACAAAAGTGTATTGTCTAGCAAATGAGAAAGTTTCTGTAAACTAGATATTTGCAATAGAATAGAACATGTTTGCAAGGTCAGCATGACCTCGGTGAGCATGTTGTTCACTTCCTTCTATTGCTTATTGAGGTGAAACCAATAGCATGTGATGAATTGTCATTGTTGCTAAGGAAAAGTACTAATGAAGTAAAATTAACAGGAAACCATGTGACTTGAATAGAACCAATAGAATATTGTTGAAATATGCAATTTGTAAATGGATTGTAATTGGAAGATGTACTAACTACGTATTGTTTAATAATGAATTAATTGATGACATCATTATCCCAATAAAATGGTCAGTCACTGGTAATTCGAGGAGATTTTTGGTTGTCACCTTACCATTTCAGTAAGCGTTCAAAATACTCCCAAAGACCTTGACTATTAACCATACTTTTGTGTTAGATTTCTTGCTTGATCTCCTGAGATAGAATTAAGAACTGAGGGATACATTTAAGAACTGAGGGGCATGTATGTAGCCTGTCCACATAGGTATTTAAACCAAACTAAAGTAGATAGAATAGAATTGCTAATCAATGCGATGGATGTGCTTGTTGAGTGCAAATTAACTCAAAATGCAGTTTGATAGTCGAGAAGCAGACATACATTTCATCATCCATCATCTGCAATCATTCTCTTTTTGTTTCAATTTAATTTCTGTCAGAGCTGAAAAATCCAAGTTCTCAAAGATAAGAAGATCCAAAGAAATAAAGCCTCGATTGCTTTGTTGCTCAATAAAAATAAAACTAAAGTTACTTGCCCTTAGTTTTGAAGGACCAGTCATGTCAATGAATGATGCTTGTCTGGGCAGTTGTATCTTTATGCATACAGACACAGATAACATTGACAGACTCTTGAGTACAAGACGTACATATCATCTATTCTAGTGTACTGTATATATATGAAGGGAATATTTAAAAATAAGCAGCCAAGCAGGAGGGCAACTCTTCTCCTTCCCTTCTCTTAGCTCAAGTCCTCATTCATTCCTTAGGGCAGTTTACAGGTATGAGGAGAGTGATTCCTTATTGAAACTCCCATACAAAATGAAGCTTAGCAAGGGGCTTGTTAAGAAAGGTTTTTCTCCTATCTTGTTCCTTATGGCCACAAACTTTTAGCACAAAGGTTTACTATAAGATATATGTTTAAGAATCAAAAGTAATCAGAAAGGAGCTGTTATCATTGAAACAGGAATATAGGAGTCTGGAAAGAAAATGGCATAAATATAAAAAGAGGAAGATAGAATTTTATGGAGGAAAAAGATCAACATTTATAAGGTTCAAGCAAACCCTCCCTTCTAACAAGGTGCGCTAGAGATTTTTAGCGCAGGCCAGTGAGGTAAATGCTCTTACACTCATAGGAATTCTATGAGCATCAGAGCATCTACTGTGCTGGTTCATGCTAAAATAAACTCTAGCGCAGCTTGATAAAAGGGGCCCCAAATTAGCTAAATGAAAGTATTATTCTGAACAAATAAGAAAAACCAGATCTGAAAAAAATATTTCAAATTAATTTTCTGGCATCACCAATCAAATTAACAAAATCAACAGCAACTGAACTAACAACTTTTTTTTTTAGTTTGAAAGTTGAAAATATCAAAATGGATATCAACAATGAAAATGCTGTGAATAGCATAGAATTGCTAGGAAATGAACAGGTTCCAAAGAGGTGGATGACAACAAGTCCAACATATAGGAATTGGATTTTTATTTTCTGATTTCAGAAATAAGAGTTAAAAAGATTAATATTCAAATATATTAAATCTCAATGCTTATAACATTTGTCCAATATTCCTAATCAAAAATCCATCTAAAATATATTATAATTTTTGGTTAGGCTGGTTGAATAATTTAACTAGAAAAGGGAACTTTCCCTACACACCCCCTTTTACAAAACTGCAATAGCAGTTTCTAGCATGGGGAGCCACGTTGAATGGCCCGCGCTGCTCCCGACGCTCATAGGAACTCAATGAGTGTCAGGAGCAGCAAGGCTCCCCATGCTAGAAACTGCTATCACAGTTTCATAAAAGGAGGCCTTAGTAAAAATAATTCAGATCCTAATTCCAAAGGATCAAAAAGGAGATATGAGCGATGTTAAGAATTTTAGACCTGTAGCTTCAATTCTATTACATGTCAAAATGCTAGAAAGTGTGGTAGCTAATCAAATTACAGAGTATTTAATCTAATCTGGGTTTTATGAGTCACACTATGCCTAAGAAGGTTCAAGGCAATTTACAGAGCAATTTTCAAGGAAATACTGACTAGTGTAGAGCAAAGGATGCTATAGGAGGTACATTACAAAATTGTTTGAGGTAGGTGGGTCTTACAATGCCATTTACAGAGATACAGATAAAGCAATACAGAATGTTATGGAGGTACATTATAAAGACAATTTACAGAGAGCTAATATCATTTGAGGAGTGATGTTAGGAGGTAGAGATTATCTATTACAGTTGGTTTCAGATGGTTGGATGAGTACTTGATGTCTTGGAGAGATAGGATTTGTAGGTATGTGCGTTCTTTTGGGAATGAGGGGTTGTCTGTAGAATACATCAAGTTAAAGAGAAGGGTCTTTAGCTTCTTTCGAAATATAAGGTAGTTTTGTTCAGATTTAATTATTGTTGGGAGATAATTCCATGCCTTTGCATGTAAACATTGTGTTGAAAATGCATTTATATTTGAGATTTTTTGTTGAGGGGAAGTTCAGCTATAGTCTGTCAAGATTTCTGGTGAAGAGGACCATGCTGAGAATAGGTGAATGAGTGGTGCGGCGGAGCTTCTGTTGATTATGCGGATCATTATGGAGGAGATTTTGAAATTTATTCGGGCTGGGATGGTTAACCAGTGTAATTATTTGCGGTAGAGATTGAGTCATATTTTTTCAATTTGAATATGAGTCATATTGCCATGTTTTGTATGAGCTGAAGTTTGCAAGCATCAGTGGTATTGATACCTGCAGTAGCCCAGTTGTGATAGAATTAGCATTTGCACTTGAACAATTAGTGCAAAATGTTGGTGATGGAAATATGGTCTGATGAGTCTCAGTTGTATCATAGTGAAGGTTTTCTTTCAGATTTGTGGTTCAAGGGAGAGCGTAGCACTTTCAAGGATTTTTCTACCATGATGGTGGTTCCCGATGGGAGGATGACGTTTATGGGAAGTTTGTAGTAGCATGTGAAACTAGAATATTTTGGTTTTAGGTGTGTTTGAGTTTATGGATTGTAGCGCATGTTTGTATTTTATCAATGTTGTCAGAGATTTTTGGGGTGTTGTTGGGTTGGTTGTTAGTTATTGGAATGAGAAGGATGTTATCTGCATATGATAGTATGCTTTCATGTGGTTGAATTTTATGTTTCCGAGCTCATGCATAGGTTAAATAAGATTGGGGAGAGTGGAGGAGCCTTGGGATACTCCATAATCGATCTTCCAGGTGTTGGAGAAAATTTAATCTTTCCTCAAGATTAATCTTTCCTCAAGATAAATCTTTCCTCCCTCTTTATGAGGAGTCCTTAAACCAGTTTAGTATGGCACCAGTAATACCTATTTCAGAGTTTTTTAATGGTGATCTACTGAGTCAAAGGCTGCAGAGATATCAAATTGGAGAATGCTTCCTGGCCTATGCTTAATATTTGTTTGATTTTTGTGGTCAAGGTCATGAGGAACAGTTCAGTGCTATGTTGCGGTTGTAATAAAAATTTTGAGGGATGTAGGCAATATATGTTGCAAGTTGTTTACTTACATGGGTTTCTAGGAGTTCGGTGAATATAGGTATGTCGGTGATGAGTCTGTAATTGGAGGGAGTGGAGAGATCAACGTTCTGTGATTTTGGTATTGGAGTGCAATTTTACCCATTTCTTCTGGAAGTTGACCTTGGGTTAGTAAGTTATGTTGCAATTTGGTGATCCATCTGATGATTTGTTTCAGGTGTGGCTGTGAACATCATATTTAGAACATCATATATTATTATTTTAACTTTACCTCATTCATTGTATTTATGTATATTTGGTATTTTTACTACTGTTTTGCTGTTAACAAAATTGTAAGTTTTATGTTGAATTATATCTGCTATACACTGCCTTGGGTGAATTTCTTCATAAAGGCAGTTAATAAATCCCAATAAAAAATGAATTATTACATTTCACACTATCAAATTTCAGAAAACATTTCAGCACTGAAACCCTATTGGGAGCTTTGACGTCTGAGATTAGGAGGTGTATGAGTATTGGCACATTCTTGTGTTACAATTCAATCTAGCTAGTTATTTAAGTCTTGGGGTTATATTGTATACATATTTAGTGTTTGATTCTTAGCAGGTAATAAAATATAAAGTTCTCCTGTTGTCCTAATTAGAATAATTGACAATAAATGAGCTAGTGGTGGGTGGAAGGGAATGGAGACTAAGTCAGATCCTGCTCTGCCTGCCAGAAACTATCTCTAGCAGAAGGTTCAAGCTTACAAAACTGTAAAACTATAAAAGGCTTATTCTTTGGAGACTAGCTAAGAAAAGTTTGCTCTTTTAAAACTGTCTATAGAAGGGAACCTACAATTTAGATTTTCTCCCCAAACCTATCAAAGCTCAAAGCAAAATAATGTATACTTACACAAAGATGTGTCTTCTACTCTTCTCTCAGAAAGAGAATATCCTCTTCCCTCTTTCTCTCCTCTCAGAAAGAATATGGTGGATCATCAACTTTTATTGTTGATTCTGAACTTTTTTGGAAGTGGTGGTAAAGGATTATTGGTTGGAAGGATCTTTTTGAGTAGATCTTACAGTGTAAAAATGAAAGGAGAAATATCTGAAGAATGGACACAGTGTTAAAGGTGTAACCTCAGGGCCCACCACTTTATTCAATACTTTTTTATTTTAAATATAATTTTTATTAATTTTCCAATGGCAAACACCATAAAAGAAAGAGGTATGCAAAGAACAACCAACATCAATAGACAATGTAAAGTTAACCATGTGGTTTCTTCAAAAAAGCTTAAAGGACTGTGACTAGAACTGTGTAAACACTCCCTCCCCCAAACCTGAGAGCTCCGGCATCATGAATTTAAGAGCAAACTACTTGCTCTATGGGACAAACCATCCCATACAGGTGACCTTCTCTTTACATCCACGTATTCCATTTTTAACATTATAAGCATCAGATTGTCTCCAGTGTAACAAAATACATCATACTAACAAGGAAGTTTTAGGCAGCAAAGAATTCTGCTCCCCCCCCAACATACCCAAGAACCTTACATTAGAAAATAACAGTAAATCAGCCCTCAAGGGGATCCACTTGTTCAGTACAGTTTGTAGATAAAAGGCAACAAATGACCAAAATGTTTATATTCTCTCATAAGACCAAAACATACAATAATAATAACTTTATTCTTCTATACCGCCATAGTCGGATGACTTCTAGGCAGTTCACACTGAAGAGAGCTGGACAATCAGCGAATTACAAAATGCAAATAGTGAAAGTACAACATGTTACACAAGAATGTATCAACCCAGCAGTGGTATAATGACATTTTGGACACTCTGCATGAGAAGCAAAAATAAAGTGATACATACAGGTGGAGGAGGAATTTATATTGCAACTCATGTAAAGTGATAGAACAAGTCAAAACCTTTAAATGTTTCATAAGCAGTTGCAGTTCATCCCATGTGACCCATTCTGAAGGGAGAAGGTCTCTATTCCAAACTTCAGCCAAGGCATCATAGTCCCATGGAGTGCTGAATGTACCCAAACTGATTTGATAAAAAGATAAACTGGCTTTGGTTTGGCAGGATAAAGAGTCTCTTGAACCATGTTGGCCATATCTTCATTCAAAGTAGCTGAATCCAGTGATTGAATATAGTGAGAGACCTGTTGATAAGAAAATCAGTCCAGTGCCTGCAAATGACCTTTGAGCTGCAACTTGAAAAGATTTCATATCCTCCCATTCACTATGTCTCTTACAAAACAAAGACCCTCTCTTAAGAAGCAAACACGCTTCTCCCGCTAAGCGTAGGATAACTTTGTGTTCACATCAGGGTCCAAGTCCTTGTTACCCCGCAAGGGGAGCAAAACAGTGGAAGAGGAAGGCAAATGCATACACTTACACAGCCATTACCAACACTGTCTCATTTACTTCAATAAAGGATGTCTTCTGGTAGGAAAAATCTGATAAAGTTTTCTAGCATGTTAAGTAATATAACAAATGTGTAGGAGATATCAATTGCTGCTCAAGGTATACAGGAATATAATATTGAGTATTTTTAACCCAATCCACTAGGTGCCTCATTAAGCAAATAACATTATACCTACAAAGATCAGGGAGGGCCAAACCTCCCCATCCCACAGGCAAAAACATCTGTGTCAAAGTGAGAGGTGGCTTATTGTTCCAGAGAAACTTTCTTAATATCTTATAAAAAAATTACTAAATTCTTATTTGTCATATACATTGGGAAGGTCTGCATCACATATAACCATTTTGGAAACAATACCATTTTAAACAAGGCTATACTACCCCTTAAAGTTAGAGGTAGACTAGTCTAAAGGGTTAAAATATCCTGTGATTTTTTTTCAACAATACATGAGTTTTCGGAATACGCTTTCATAAGATCATTAGTAATGTAGACCCAGAGATATCTAAGGTGGTAGGTTACTTTGTTAAGAGGGAAAAGTGTCACCCAATCTTCATAATTGTACCCACTGAAAGGCATGGTCTCTGACTTATCTAAATTCAATTCCAGACCAGACACCCTCCCATGCTGCTCTATCAACTGTAGGGCCCCTGTAAGGATGCCCAAGGTTGGGCTAAGAGCAGGTCATCAGCAAAAGCCAGGCTCACTATATTCCCATCCTCCCTAATTTTCAACAACAAAGGTTCCCATGAAAGAAAAAACAGTAAGGGCAAGAGGGGGCAACCTTGGCGCATACCTCTCTCCAACAAGAAATAATCAGACACCTGTCTATTGATCAGTACTGCTGAGAGTGGAATTGTATAGAGAGTTTTAACCATATTAACCCTTTATTTGGCATTGTTGCTTAGAAGCAACGTGTTTTCTATGGCTCTTATGGGAGATCTTCTAGCTCCAAATGCGTTACTTGGCACGGTTGTTCTTGTCCAACATCAAGTTACATAAAGCAGCCATTTTCATCATCTGCCAATTAAAGGGTTAAGGGACCACCCATACCAAATTTCTACAAAACTGAAAATACTCCCAAGCTATACAATCAAAGGCCTTGCGGGCGTCAAGGCTTATTAACAAAGCCGGGATATCATTAGTGACACTGTGGCCTAACGCTGCTATAACCTTCCTAACATTCCATACCGCTTGCTTGCCCTGGACAAACCCAACTTGATCAGGATGTATCAACCCAGGCAAAAAGGGGGACAGGAACATTGGTAATATTTTGGCCAATTTAAGCTAAAAATTTATCAATGAAATTGGCCTGTAAGAGTCCATAGACATCGGGTTATCATCTGGTTTATGGATCAGCAGTATAAAGGAACGATTAGTTTGAATAGGAAATTGCCCTGTAGCCACCACCCAAGAAAATAAGCCTCCAGGGATGAAGTTATTTGGTCCTGCAAAATTTTGTAAAATTCAGCAGAAAGGCCATCAGGGCCAGGAGCTTTCTGCAACAGAGACCTCTTAATGGCCTCTCCGAGCTCAAGCACTGTAATGGGCTGATGAAGGAGTTATCTGCCTCTGATAAGTGAGGCAAGTGTGTTGCACTAAATTACGATGCTAAATCACCAACAGCAGTGGGTTTCTGTACATAAAGTTCTTTAAAATGACTGTAAAACAATTATCCCGTCACCGTTATCAATTGCTCACTATCAGTGACCATCTTATGGTGATGTAAAAGACATTTACAAAAATGAGAGCCCTGCCAGGGATGCACTAAACACGCCAGTAATTTACCTGTACAGTTATCATATCTAATTTATAATATTAGGATCTCATGATTTTCTTTTGTAATTTTACATTCAGTGCCACATATGCTGCCTGAAGCAGATCCTTATCATTAGGATTTCTAGACATAATGTCGATTTGCCATTGCAAGTAAAGCAATTCTCATGCCTGTTCCTTTTTCCATGCAACATATGCTATTGTCTCCCCCCGAACAGCTTTAGCAGTTTCTCATAGGACTGGATCAGTCACTGAGGGAGCATTATCAGCTAAAAATTGGTTCCATTTGATGATATAGGCCCTATAGTGCTGATCCCAATACAGATGTCTAGGAAATCTCCAGTTACCAATACAGTGTCCAAGCTGTACCCCATGTACCTCAATCCAAACCAGAGAATGGTCCAAAATGATAGGTGTGCCAATCTCTGCCTTAACCACCCTAGAAAAGTAGCAACATTCCATGCTACCGATCCAGGGCAAGCAGTGTCTTACCCCATGTCTTTCTCAATAACAGACTATGGACATTTCCTCCAAGAAATTGTCCAGACTCTTCTTAAAAACCAACTACGCTATTTGCTTTTACCACAACCTCTGGCAATGTGTTCCAGAGCTTACTATTCTCTCAGTGCAAAAAATTTCCTCCTATTGGTTTTAAAAGTATTTCCCTGTAACTTCGAGTGTCCCCTACTCTTTATAATTTTTGACAAAGTGAAAAATCAATCCACTTGTACCCGTTCTACTCCACTCAGGATTTTGTAGACTTCAATCATATCTCCCCTCACCCGTCTCTTTTCCAAGCCGAAGAGCCCTAACCTTTTTAGTCTTTCCTCATTCGAGAACAGTTCCATCCCCTTTACCATCTTGGTTGCTCTTCTCTGAACCTTTTCTAGTGCCACTATATCTTTCTTGAGATAAGGAGACCGGAATTGAATGCAATACTCCAGGGTGAGCACCATGGAGTGAAACAGAGGCATTATAACATTCTTAGTCTTGTTCAGCTATCCCTTTTTTAATAATTCCTAGCATCCTGTTGGCTTTTTTGGCCGCCACCACACATTGGGCAGAAGGTTTCATTGTATTGTCTACAATGACACCCAGATCCTTTTCTTGAGCTCTATCCTCCAAGGTGGACCCAGTAAGTGATTTAGGTTATTCTTCCCAATGTGCATCACTTTGCATGTATCCACATTAAATTTCATCTGCCACTTGGACGCCCAGTCTTCCAATTTCCTACGGTCTGCCTGCAATTTTTCACAATATGCATGCATTTTAACAACTTTGAACAGTTTGCAAATTTAATCACCTCACTCGTATTGCTGAGAAAGACCTTAAGAGACAATTGCTCCAAAATACAGCAGCGAGGCTAATCTTACGCAAGACCAAATATGAGAGGGTTACACCTCTTCTTAAGGAACTACACTGGTTGCCAGTCAGAAGCAGGGTTCAATTTAAGGTAGCATGCAGGGTACATAAGGCCATTTACAGCGAACTCAGCTGGACTCATTTCTGCCATCCAAATCACCCAATCCTTCCATAACTCAAGGACAATTCAACCACCCCCCTCCACCTGCCATGTTCGAAGGAAGGCTCTCGTTGAGACCACCTTTGAGTTTCAGGGGCCCAGAATCTAGAACCTCCCGGGCAGCCTTTGACAAAACACCCACATACTTTCAAATCAAGAAAACACTGAACTCACCTTTTTTCCTCAATGCATTGACACATTCCCATGCAGTCCCCTGCATATCATCTTCCATGCAATTTCTATATAATATCTATGTCTCTGTAGCAATTCTAATATTGTGTAAGCCGTAATGATTCCTAGCTGACATTTACAGGATACAAGAGTTGGTATGGTATATGAGATAGTTCAGCTGAAGGTCGTCACTTTGAATGTGGGGATGGCATCCACTCTCCCATTAAAAGGAAAAAAAAATGTTATCCTGGTTACAGGAGAGGGTGAATGTAACCTACCTTCAGGAGACCCATCTGAGCACTTTGGAAATGAAGAGAGGCTGGGTGCGGAAGATTGTTATTCTGTATTCAATGACTGGCAATAGGGAGTGGTCATCCTGCTACATAAACAACTACAATTTCACCTCCATAAGTTGCAGCAGGAAAAGGATGGGAGATATGTCCACATGGCCACAGAGTTATAGGGTGATAAATTTATGTTTTGCAATCTTTATGCTCCTAACATTTATAACCATAATTTTTTCCCACTATAGTGGCCTCAATAGTGGCACTGCTTGGTTATCAACTGGTGCTAAAAGATCTTAGCATCATGGCAGATCCACTATTAAGACGGTAATCCACCCCAAATAAGAGAAAAAGATTATGAGAGTAAGGGAATAAATTTTCTAGTCAGACAACTGGGGGCTATTGATGCCTGGAGGACCTTGCACCCTCAGGAAAGAGATTTTACATTCTACTCCAACCTACATAAAATATATACTTGGCTTGATTACTTTTTGCTTTCTAAACCCTTACTTTCTAGGATTGTGGATGTTAGAATATTGATCCAAATTTTATCCAATCACTTGCCAGTATACCTAATGTTGGGTACTGTGTCAGAACCCTAGGAGAGGATATGGCACTTTTTGGCTTATTACCTTTTTATCTGGTTTTTCATCTGAAACTATTTAAGTCAAATAAACACACAAGAAATTCTGGTATGTTCATCTTCCCTGCTCCAAAGGCTTGTTGTTATAAAACTTTTTTTGAACAGAACATTTGCATTTCAAGCAGGAAAGATGAACTCCTGGATATGCCCTTTGATTGTTCAATCCCAATCTTATTCTAAATTTAGGAAACTATTGAAAACTTATCTATTTTATAAATCCGAATGTTAATTTTTAACAATATATTAATTATGTTTTAAAAAAAAATAGGTATATGTATCTTATTGAATTGTATTTATTCACTGAAATGTTTCAGTTTCTCTTGCTGTAAACCGCCCAGAACTACTGGTAGGGCGTATACAAGAAAATAAATTATTATTATTAAACCAGGATCTTAAATTTCAGACTTATCTCAGGGAGCAATGGCTGCTGTATCAGCAAATGATATGAGAAATATGCCCCCTATAATATACTGGGAGGACTCCAAAGAAGTAATGATGGGTCATATTCTAGCCTATATGAAGAGATTACAGAGTGAGAGGGAGGTTGGAATACTATACCTGTCAGACCAACTAACTACTCTACATAGGGATCATACCATATACATGGGAATATAAGTCAAGACCCCGATTCCCCCCCCAAAAAAAGGAGGAAAAATGGTTGACTCGAATATGTCAGGTGGATTAATATTCAAGTGCCCTGCCAGGATCTGAACCCAGCGTCCCCTCCCTCTCATCAGGCTCTGCACCCAGCCCCCTTCCCTCCCAGGCTCTCGACCCTGTCCCCCTTCCTTCCCATCGTACCTCCTTTGCTGCTGAATTCCCTGGTGGTCCAGAGGTGTAGCGGGCAGGAGCGAGCTTTCCATGCTCCTGCCCCACTGCTAACCCAGTCGGTCGCTACTGAGAGTTCCGGCTTTAGCCGCTGAGCAGCTTCTTGAATGGCTCCCAAAAATCCCGGTTTAAATTCAAGTATATACGGTATATCCAGACTGGATGAGAAAACCAAGCAGAAAATATCTGAAGCACAGAAGAAGCTTGATGCCTTACTGAACCAAAGGGCTTGTCAAGATATTTATTACCACAAATATAAGCTTCACAGTTGTGGAGGAAAAGCTGAACGACTGCTTACTAACTTAATTCGTCCATATAAGAAAAGAAAGATAAGAACATTGATCATAGCTGTACAAGGCAACAAATATACTGCAGAACATCAAATCAGGGAACAGTTTGTGATATATTATAATGATTATACAACCACCAAGACCTAGATGAAAAAGTATGGGATAGCTTGTTTCAGAAACTAGACCTAATGCAATTTTCCCTAGAACAACTGTCTAGATTAAACGCACCAATAGCTGAAAAAGAAATCAGATGTGGCATTAAGCGCTTTAAGTTAGCTAAAGCACCAGGCCGTGATGGGTTTGGCCCAAATCTGGTTAAGAAACCCTTACACACACTTTTGAATGCAGAGGAAAGGGATCATAGAGTTCACAAACAAAATCTAACACACGTCCTTCAGCCCAAATCAGGAAAAGATCCTGAGCAGATGAGATCCTATCGTCCCATTTCACTTTTAAAACAAGATGCCAAACTCCTAACAAATATCATGGGGAGAAGACTGAATAAATATCTCCTTATTATAATTTATAATGATCAAGTGGGTTTTGTGTCCAGAAGATATGCATCTATGAATCTGACTCAGGCACACAGAGGCTGAGGAGGTACCTTGGGGTTAGATATGGAGAAAGCCTTTGATAATACAGTATATCATGGGAATATCTGTTTTGGGCACTACAGAGGTATGGACTGACTGGCCAATTTGTAGATTGGATACATTGTACACACATCCACAAGCCCAACTAATGATCAATGGATGCCTAACAGAGAGATTTGATTTGGAGAGAGGGATATAACAGGGTTGCCCGCTGTCCCCTTTATTATTTTCATTTGCCATTTACCACTTGCTATTAAAATCAGACAGTGAAGAGAAATAAAAGACATTATGATTGGCAGTCAGGAGAGCAGAATAAACCTCTTTGCTGATGATATTTTACTATATTTAGACCAAGCAACCCAACATTTAGGAGTGGCTCTTCAAATGGTATAAGATTTTGGGAAAATTTCAGGCCTCAAGATGAGTAAGTCAGAGTTATTGCCATTGTCAGGTTCTCAGGAAGAACCTTGGCGTCTCACACTTCTCATACCACCAGTGCGGAAGCCGATAAGATATTTGGGAAAATTCCTAAGCCCTAGTCCCAGGATTATGTATAAGTACAATGTCCTTGATCCTCTATGAAAATCAGGAAGTTATGCATTATGTGGAAGGAGTTACCTTTATCTTAAATGGAAAGAATAGCTTTGGTTAAGATGATTCTATTTCCATTGTTATACCCCGTTCAGACTATCTCAATTTGGATAGAGCACAAGGAAGAGTGCTCCTTCAAGAGCATCATCAGCTCCTTTATATGACTCAACAAAAAACTTGCATATTTACCAAGCTAGTTCTGGAGAGGAGTAAGGGAGGGTTAGGAGAATGAGACCTTCAGCGCTATATAATGTGGTGGCACTGAGAATAATATTGGAATCGAACAAGTTAACAGAAGACAAACAGAAACCAGAGCCTGGGACCAACATAATTTGAATAATAAAATGACCAAACAAAAGGTAGAAAAAATAATTTTCTGTTTTGTGATTACAATATGTCAGATTTGAAATGTGTATCTTGCCAGAGCTGGTGTTAGATAGCGATTGTGAGCTAGGACCTAGCAGAGAGAAGAAAAGTCTTTTTTAATTTGTTTACACTACAACACCAGCATAGGGCTGGAGAGGGCAAAGGGGCTGGGGTGGGTGAAGAGGCTACAAAATAAACCCGCCAGGATGTTTGGAAAAATGCCCTATTGGGCAGGAAAACTGAATAAAAAAATCAATTCAATAGGCCAAATTGAATCGAAATTTTTTCTCTGAATCGGGCAGCACTAGTATAGTGAGAATAACTGAGGAGTACAGGATAGCTCAGGGAGAAGGGAGGCAGAGTGGAAAAATGCAAAATGACAATCTCTATGGGTGAAGGTGCATATACCCAATGGTTCAAGACCGATGTTCCTATTGAACTAGAAAAGGTCCTTATCTGTAACTTGTCATTAGTTTAGTCAGTAATTCTAAACCAATTTTTTTCTCTTACATTTGTAGTTGATACAGGTTCTTGGTCTCCCCTGCTTCATTCAACAAGTCATCACATCCTGCAAAAGATATCTTCCTGTATCAGACACAACCAATATCTAATACATTCATTTTCAGTTTTGCATAAGAGAAGCTGGCCATGAGGCAGAGGAAATTCCACATGACCAGAACCCAAAATACAAAAAGTGAACAGAAATGTTTCACTTTGCTAACTTTTGTTATTACAAGTTTTCAGAAGTATCACAGACTAAAAATAAACAAAAAGGCAAAACCAATTGAACAAGCTTAGTTTTAAAAGCATTTAATGACATAGCATATATTTCACAGATAGAGTAAAATTCTGGCAGTGCCAAACAGCTCCAGTTGCAGTACTGCTCCAACTACAGGCCCCCTATTCATCAAGAGTATTTCATTCCTAATAAAGAGAATCTGATTGTGCAATACAATGGATTTTCATTACAATAGATACAGTGAAGGAGAAATGCAACACTATGTATCCAATTAGCAAAGTAATGTAGCAAAATTATAACAGTGCTGGAGCAGACAAGCAAAAAGCCCATTTGAGTAACGTTATTTTTTATTTTGTTTCCAGTAAATGCTTCATTTCCACTTTTACATTTAACAACAATGATTTTAAAGGGTTTTTATACATCTAGCTTCATTATACTTTGTACTAGAATAATCTGAAATGTACGTACAATTATAATGTAATTCAACAAAAAAAGTTTAAAATTACAGATTATTTAAAACTATATTTGTATGCTAACCGCTCTTGTACACCAACATTCTGAAAACCGTCATATTTGATGCAGAAAAGCATGAATGTTGTGTTAATAACTGGTGACAGGGTACAAAGGATTTGTCTGTAAATTAAATGAATAATCTGCACACTTGGTACAGGAAAGAACATACACTATCCATTTAATAAAAGTTAGAACTGTAATGGCAGGTTCTACTAGTCAAGACTTAGCATAACAACCTTAAGTACGTGGAAGGAACTGTTCCTGAAAGTTATCTCTGGGTGCCTCGTCTTACGTGGGTCCAGTGATCCTTCTAAGCACCGCTGCCTTGCATACAAGATAGTACTAGATGTGGGTTGTTTCCAAGACAGCCTCACAAAATTGAGGAAAATTTTAAATATTAAGTCTAGTCTACATTAACTTCATTTAAAAAAAAAAATAAAGAAATCTGGTCCTCCCTCTCCATATATAAGCTGCCTAGTGCACCTCACACCTTGGTTATCTTCAGTTCCTTTCTTTGAAACACTCTATAAATAAAGGGTTTAAGTCACACCAAGGAACATTAGGCACAAGAGAGTAAAGTATTGGTTCTGAGCTTGCATGCTGGAGTTTCACTGACAAGGTCTGAAAGAAGTGTACTGTGCCCAAGATGTACAAGTCACTTCTTTTTGCCAAACAGGCTGAACCTCTTTTCTTTGTCCTTTTCTTTGTCTTTGTCTTTTTCTCGTTTGCCAGGGCTGGACTCGCTGGTTACTGTGACAGTAGCTGGCAAGGTCTGGGCACGGCTGGAAGCTGGGGTGCTTTGTGTGCTTGCGGATACCTCGTTTTTGTCAGAAGAGATTGCATTTGTAATTGCCTGTATCCACAGATTCATTTCCTCCTACATGAGAGAAGAACACATAAGAAAATGATTGCAGAATAATATTTTTCCTAAAATTATTGGGATCAATATTCAGCCAGTACAGCTACTGTGTTAAATGCTAGTGCCTATATTAGTATATATATGAAAGTAACCAAAATTTGGGTACCAAGAATGCTTGTGACAAGAATACCAGCATATACTGTGTGAATACATGAAAATACGTTTAAGATGGCACCTAAATGTGATTGTTTGTGGTATAAAGGTGGGCATAAACATGTAAAAGTCTGAGAAGGTCTTCTTTTTGTTTTCTTTGGTGATCTTGGTACAATTACAACAGCTCTATTATGGCCTGCAAAGGCAGAAGGAAGTAAATCCACTTATGTGCAAAAATAAATGCTTATGTGTAATCGAGGGAGTATGCCTCACCATGATTGATTTCTTTGACTAGGTGACCAAACAGTTGGTTATGGGAGGGGCATTAGATGCAGTGTACTTGGATTTTAGCAAAGCCTTTGACATGGTGCTGCCTAGACAGTTGATAAATAAACTGAATGCCCTCGGTATGGACCCTAAAGTGACAGACTGGATTAAAAACAGATTAAGTGGAAGGAGACAAGAGATTGTCTTTATGCGGATGATACCAAACTCTTTAATAGAGTAGACACCCTGGAGGATGTGGATAATATGATGTTCCACACCAATAAACTTTACTGTGTATAACACATCCTATATAATAAAACCCTAGCCGCGCATGCGCACTTACCTGTGTGCTTCCGTGATCTCTGATCTGTGATCAGTAGGTCCGGGGCAAACAGGAGTGCGTATGCGGCGGCCAGATAAATTGGAAAGCGGAGAAACACAGCACAGCCGGTGACTCCCCCCTCCCGCCCTCACTCACCGCCAAAACCAGCTACTCTTAAGCCTCCTCCTTCTCGCCAGCTCACCCGCGTTTAAATTCAGAGAAAAGCGCTGCACCGCTCTAACGCTGGCCTTGCCGTCTTTTGTCCACTACGGCCCGCCCTCTCTGACTACTTCCTGTTTCCGCTAGGGTTGGCCGCAGTGGATAGAAGACACCGAAGCCAGCAGTAGTGCGATGCAGCGCTTTTCTCTGAATTTAAACGTGGCGGCTGGGAAGGGGGCGGCGGGAAATGCTGCTGCTGCAGCACAGAAAAGGCCGGGAAATGCTGCTGCTGCACAGGAAATGCCAGGAAATGCTGCTGCTGTACAGGGAAGGCCGGGAAATGCTGCTGCTGCTGCACAGGGAAGGATGGGAAATGCTGCTGCTGCACAGGGAAGGCCAGGAAATGCTGCTGCTGCACAGGGAAGGATGGGAAATGCTGCTGCTGCACAGGGAAGTGTGTGTGTGGGAAATGCTGCTTCTGCACAGGAAGGCCGGGAAATGCTGCTTCTGCACAGGGAAGGCCGGGAAATGCTGTTACTGCACAGGGAAGTGTGTGTGTGTGTGTGGTGGGGGGAAATGCTGCTGCTGCATAGGGAAGTGTGTGTGTGTATGTGGGGGGGAAATGCTGCTGCTGCACAGGAAAGGGTAGGAGGGAAATGCTGCTGCTGTTGCACAGGGAAGTGGAGGGGATGGAGAGGGAAAGGGGGCCTGGGAGCAATCTTAGTTTGCTTTGGGGGAGGAGAGACAGAAGGGGGCCATGGAGAGACAGAAAGACAGGCAGGCAGCGCATTAGAACGAAAGACAGACACACAGAAAGACAGCAGGCAGGGAGAGAGACAGAAAGACAGACAGACAGGGTGCCAGAGAGAGAACCAGAAAGAAAGAAGGACAGACAGCGGGAGGGAGAAAGACAGACAGAAAGAAAGGAAGAGAGAGACAGGGGCAGGAAGAGACACAAAAGTAAGAAAGAAAGACAGACATATATTCTAGCACCCGTTAATGTAACGGGCTTAAACACTAGTATATATATATATATATATATATCAGTGCTAAAACCGGCATGAAAAATCTTCAGTCACTTCTTAAGCACTGTCCCAGAGCAAAAGGCATTTAATGTCACTTATCTCATATAGCTGGAACAGGCTCATAATAATTCTACTGCATGTTCTTCAAGACCCTACATGGAAATGGCCATCCCTACCTGAACACTCACCTGACTCGGAACAAGTCTTCCAGACCAAGGAGAACTCGACACCCTTCACCCACCCCCCCAATCAAAGGCATTCAGTGTAAAAAAAAAAATACACGACGGACTACTCGCCATGCAAGCAGCGAAACTAGACAGCCACATCTCCAATTTACTGATTTCAGCACCTTCAGGAGGGAAATAAAAACCAGGTTGTAAAAGAAATATGTCAAGACAAACTCCTGATACAACCAAAATCCTCACTCCATCACCAGACTTTAAATGTTCCAACCAATAGCTTCCCTGAAATCTTCTGGAAATAACCAGAATCTCTTCCTTTTGTAATCCGCCTAGAACTGCAAGGTATTGGCGGAATAAAAGAAACTAATGTAATGTAAAGGGGCACAACCGCTGTTTGCTGTCTTCTCCAGACAGGGGTCCATCTGTTTTGTTGCCTCAATGCGCTACATCAGGGGAAATTGAAAAGATTTTCATCCATATCACGCTGCCAAATAAGTGGCACAGTTCTCAGACATGGCGGTTGGACTCTTTTCATGAGCATGTTCCCGCTATATGAGATAAGTGACATGAAATGCCTTTTGCTCTGGGACAGTGAAGGTTTTTCATGCCAGTTTTGGCAATGATATACTGTATGTGTTATATACAATTATAGCCATCAACCTATGAAGTTTTTTCATGCCAGTTTTGGCAATGATATACTGTATGTGTTATATACAATTGTAGCCATCAACCTATGAAGTTTATTGGTGTGGGTCCTGGAAACTAACCAAACATACTGAAAAGAAAAAGTTCAAAAAATATTGGTGTGCATGATTATTTACATGTTGTGAAACTTTTTTACAGAACCGTAATGATACAAACTCATACAGGCATCTTATGGGCCCAACAGACACAGTATTGAGGACTGTTTTTCTCCACATGCTATTTATGATTTACACATCAGTTTTGTTTAATGATTGGTGTTCCCTCCAATACTTTCATATAAGTTTTTCTATTTAGTTCACAGCTTCCCACTTCTAACTATTTTGGTGAAGATGATGAACCAGGATGTACTGTGACTCCTGTCCCATCAAACCTATATAGGAAAAATAGAAACATGATGGCAAATCAAGGTCAAATGACCCATCCAGTTTGCCAATCCACAGCATCCACTATTTCCTCCTCTCCCTATGAGATCCCACGTGCCTGTCCCACGCTTTCTTGAATTCAGATACAGTCTTTGTCTCCATCACCACTGCCAGGAGACTATTCCACGCATCTACTACCCTTTCTGAAAAAAGAATTTCCTTACATTACTCTTGAGCCTATTACCTCTTAACTTCATTCTATACCCTCTCATTCCGGAGTTTCCTTTCAAATGAAAGAGACTCGCCTTATGTGCATTTAATGCCACTTAGGTATTTAAAAGTCTCTATCATATCTCCCCCTCTCACGCATTTCCTCCAAAACATACATACTGAGATCTTTAAGTCTGTCCCCATACGCCTTTTGATGAAGACCACTGTCCATTTTAGTAGTTGTCCTCTGGACAGACTTCATCCTGTTTATATCTTTTTGAAGGTGCAGTCTCTAGAATTGTATGTAATATTCTAAATGAGGTCTCACCTCCTTTTTTCTACTGGCCATACCTCTCCCTATGAAACCTAGCATCTTACTAGCTTTCGCCGTTGCCTTTTCAACCTGTTTGACTACCTTAAGATCATCACATACTATCATAGATTGCATGAATAAGAATAGGTATCACTGAATAAAACTACATAACAGTGCTAATTTGACCATCTGACCTATCCAACAGATACCTGGTGATGTCATCATGTTACTGTTAAGAAGCTCCCAAGACAATTTTTTTTCTGACCCAGGACCCTGCTTTTACTGAAGAACAGCATCATTGTGACCCAGGAACACTGCTTGTATCAGTAAAGTTCTGGAGCACTTTTACTCTTTTTCTGTAACATTATTACACTAAAATACTATATTTTTATTCTTCCCCTTCAGAAGATTACTTTTGAAATGGCTAGTCAAAAAGACTAAAAAAGCTCTTTTGTCCTTAGAGCAGAAACTTGATGCTTTAAAAAGAATAGACAAGGGTGAATCCATCTAAAAAAACTGCAACAGAACTAGGATAGTTAACAGTTATTGACTAGAAAAGGCAATGAAGTGAGCTGGAGCAAAAGAGGTCAAATTGGGTCTCTACTTTTCACTGAATACTAGAAAAACTATTGAAAAAATGTGAATATTAGAAGGTGGGCAAAGCCTTATTTCTGTGGTTCATACAGGAAAGAGACAAGGGCATATCTACATCACGACCTATATTGCAAGAGAAAGCCCTTGTGCTTTGAAAGGGATTCAATGAAGGTGACCCTGATTTCACTGCAAGTATCAGATGGCTTGACTGTTGGAAGAAAAAAATATGGAATAAGGCAGCTCTACATTGCTATGGAAAAGCTGTGAGCAGATTCTGAGGAATTTGTCACATTCTAATTAAAATTTCAGCATATTATTAAAAAGGAAGGCATATAGGACCAGATAGACAAGCTTTAAAATTTTGCCATCAAGAATTCTTACATCACAGCTCAGGATATAAATGGTGTAGGGAAAGAGTGACTACATATTCTAGCCAGTAAGCAATGTAATGGGAAAACAAATTACCACTTTCGCTGGAAAGTCAAAACATCCTAGGACCTTTAAAAACATGGCATCTGCTGCACTTCCAGTGATTTGCTATTCTGTGGATGACTCAGCCTAACATGGGCTAGGGGGGTAACACACGCAACAATCCTTTTTCTGGCCACGATTGAACTAAAGCGTCCAAACCAGTGCATCCAAGCTCGACTCTTCAGCTGAAGAAACAATCTACTTTCTGGTTTATTGCCGAAGCCATCAGAATGACTATCGGTCGTTCCCAACTTCACATAATGCAGTCAAAGGTCTTCAGAGACAGAGCCCACTCTTCTGGGTCCAGATTCTGCTGTCCGAGATAGTCTACTTGCACATTTTCCACTCCTGCTATATGTGCTGCTGCTGATGCCTGCAAATGAACCTCTACTCAATGAAACACTAACTGGTTCTCTCATATTAACGGAGCACTTCTGGTGCCTCCCTGCCAGTTGACATAAGGCACCACTGTGGCATTTTCAAAGAAAACCCTGAACACTTTGCCTTCCTGGGATTTCTCCAGTGTCTGTAATGTCAGATGGATGGCTCACAGCTCCAGCTGGTTTATAAACCATTTTCTTTGAGAGGGAGTCCGTCGTCCATGAACTGGGTATCAACTGCAATGATCCCCAAGTCGAAGAGGCTAGCATCTGTCATCAGGATCATCCACGAGATTATATGGATTGGTATGCCCCTTGCCAGTGACTCTGGCTAGAGCCACCAATGCAGGCTGCATCGTGCTTCTGCTGTTCAGGCAAGAGGCATCTGGAGTGAATTCATCTGCAGGGACCATTGGGACGTGTCCTGGAGTGGGCACATATGAGCCTTTACCCAAGACACAACCTCTATGGTTACTGCTATCAACCCCAGCATCTGGAGAAGGTGCCAAGCCAAAGGGGCTGGCATCATCAAGAGATCCGAAGTGTAGCTTGTGATATTGTTTGTGTGGATTGGGAAGAAAAACACAGCCTTCTGCCATATTGAAACAGATTCCCAAATCCAGGGATTGGGTAGGTACCAAGTGGCTTTACCGGAAACTGACAATCCAACCCAGGTCCTGCAACAGCTGGACCACTTGTGCCACTGCTTTTTCTCCCTGACTTTGATGGGGCTATGATCAGCCAATCATCCAAGTATTGAGATGTTCTGTTATCACAACCATCAACTTGGTGAAGGTGCACGGTGCTGTTGCCAGACTGAAGGGGAATGCAGAGAACTGGAAAGGTCTCCCCAGCACATGAAGTCTTAAATATTATCTATGATCCCGGAATATGGGTACTATGAAGATAGGCTTCTGTCAAATCTAGAGAGACTAGAAATTCCCACGGCACCATTGCCGCAATGACTGATCAAACAGTTTCCATGCGGTATTGAGGCACTTTCAGTGCAGCATTGAAGGACTTCAGATTCAGGATTGATCTCCAGTCATGAGACTGAAGGTACTGGCTCTATGGCTTGAATATACAAGAACCTTTTTATCATCGTTCAGACTCTGATCGCTTTCTCTGGTAGTCCGGCTGTAGAGTCCACAAATAGATCCAGGAGTGGGCAACAGAACTCGAGCTTGTATGCCTCTCGAATGATGTCCAGCACCCAGTGGTCCGAACAGATCTGCACCCAAGTTTCCTAATAGACCAATAGCCATCCTCCTATCTAAGGTGGTATAGCTATAGACCTGGCATCATTCAGATTTCTTGGAGGCAGTTGTGGTGTGGTGTGTCGCTTAGTGCTTCCAAACCTCTGTCAAGATCACTGAAACGATCTTTGGGCACAGGAGCTTCCTGAGTACTGATGAAATTAGAGCCTCGAAAACTAGCACAACCAAGCCCTCTAGGGCAGTGTATTGCAAACTGTGTGTTGTGGCGAGATTCGGGGCATGCTGCGAGAGATAGGTCATGTAAGCATCTGTTATTGCTAGTACCAGGCTCCGGCACCTCTCCTCTTCTCTGCTCCCAGGCATACCGGAATTTTAGGGTTACCAGAAGGAAGAATTTCCAAAACTCAGCAGTTTGTCCGGGTTTTGGAAAACCCCTGAGCTCAGGGCCACGTCTGGAGGGCCTATGAACATGCGCATTGACGTGATGATGCATGCTTGGAGGCCCTTTAGATGCAGCCCTGAGTTTAGTATATTGTGACAAAAAAAAAATTTTGCAAGCACTGCTCGAGGTCTGCTGTCTGGCAAAACTTTAGGGTGACGAACTGCCACACTGGCCATGAGACCGTCCAAATCCTTACATCTATGCTGTAAAAAGAAGCCTGCTCAAAGTGGCTTTAAAAGCTGAATCTCCTGCCCATTGCCTGATCCAGAGCATTCTGCGAGTGGAGATAGCAAAAGCAGAAACCTTGCTCCTAACACTGATTATAGCATCTGCTATATAATCAACACCAGCCATTACCAGCTGGGGGTAAACAGTCATCCTTTGTGGGAGTCTGATGTAAACTGGTGGCAAACGTGTGCCATGAACAAGGCCGCTGCTGCCACCTTAATCTCCAAAGCAAGGGGCTCAAATTACCTGTTAAGGACATCAACCCTGCGATCCTGCAATCCTTTAAAATTACTCCTTCACTAGGTAGGGGAAATATATTTGGCATTTTGAGCTACCAACAAATCCACTTTAGACTGAACAGCTACTGAAATTCAGGAGCCAGGTGCTAGCAACCTATAAGGTACCCTCCAGAATCTCCCAGTGCTCCATGAGTAGCACAGCAATGTCAGGATGTGAGGGGAAAAATATGGTCTGAGTTTTACAGTACTCTGCTGCCGAGATCTGCGGGGATTCAAGGTTTAATTCTCGCAGAGTCAATTATAATCTCAAGCAAGGCTGTCAGCTTAAAAATGCAACATTACAATTGGATCCTCCTCCTGGTCAAGGGCTACCACCACCTCTGTCTGAGACCCCGAATCTCCTAAGAGCGAAGATTCACTCTGTAGCAGTAAAGGCATAGACTCTGACCATCACTCTCCCCAGTCCTACTCTACTGGTCTTCTGATGCCTGATTGGTAACCCTTTCTGGGGGGAGTGCATTTTGTGAGGATAAATCCCTTTGCGCAGCTACCCTCTGATGGCACAGAAGGACCCCGGCAACTTATGTAAGCGTTCCACATAAGACTCAAAATCTGGGGTAAAGCCCTGAGCAGGAAGCCCAGAGACCCCTTCAGGTACTCATATCTCCTCTTGGGTTCCATGGCGTCCGTGCATCTGCACTTTGCTAAGTGCAGATGTCTGAATAATGATTCCCCAACCAGGCTCCTGACCCCGCCTGTCTGCAGCACACAGACACCCCTCAGCCATCCATCCAGCACAAATCTGGCATGATACAGTGGTAGAAAGGTCTGAGAAGTCCATTATAGGTGAGTTTAAGCCAAATCAAGGGGTTTTCAGGCAGGTAGAGGCTTTTTATTTAAAATCAGGAAAATCAAGATAGCCACCATAGCCACATTTTGGTGCCAAAAAATGGCCCAGGAGAGTTTCACCAATTCTGGAAAAGGGTGTTTGGATGTGGGGGACCCTATGGAAAACTCCAGAATTCACCTAATCATCAATTTTGAGACCCTCCCCCCCTATAGGCTATAATAGCATGTACTCACTGTGCTGTACTAGTGCTTTTCATCTGCTTCAGCTCACACTTTAGCTGGAATCTGGAGCCTACTGCCTTGGACAAGGTCCATAACACTGTGATATTCAGGCTGCCAGTTGGACTGAAGTTGAACTGAGACCTCAGACCCCCAGAGATCCACACATACTTAAGTCCTTCCCAGATTGCCAAGGGGCCAAACAGCCTGCACTCAAGCGTCTGATAAATCAGGGACGAGCCTTGAGCTCCACAAATACAGGTTCCCTAAAAGGGTTGCTTGTCCTATTATGCTGCAAATTTCTGGTCAGAGAGTCTGCGTGTTCTCCTAGGCAAAGCTGCCCCAGGGCTACTGGGGTCCTCTTGAGCACTGAAAGCCTCCAGATTTGGATAAAAAAACCCAAAATAATAAAATATACTCCAAGCTGATCAGAAAGATACCTTCTCAACTCGCTTGCAGAAGGAAAAACTGAAGGGATGCAGTACAGCTCACTGGGGAAGGAGGTGGAGCTGAAAAAAATGTAGATGACATCCTTCTGCAAAGACTTGCAGTTTAGGAAAAGTAACTTACTTGTCAGGACTCATATGCCCTGTGCACCAAAAATAAATGATAAGCTACTGGCCAACAATTAGGGATGGTGGATCTTCATACTGTGGTATCTTTAACCTGGGGGTCATATGGTGCTGTAGTACGCCAGATAAGACAGCACAGTTACTTACCGTAACAGGTGTTATCCAGGGACAGCAGTCAGATATTCTTAACGCATGGGTGACGTCACCGACGGAGCCCCGGTACGGACACTTTTAACTAGAAAGATCTAGTTGGCCGCACCGCGCATGCGCGAGTGCCTTCCCGCCCGACGGAGGAGAGCGTGGTCTCCAGTTAAGATAAGCCAGCGAAGAAGCCAACCCGGGGAGGTGGGTGGGACGTAAGAATATCTGACTGCTGTCCCTGGATAACACCTGTTACGGTAAGTAACTGTGCTTTATCCCAGGACAAGCAGTCAGCATATTCTTAACGCATGGGTGACCTCTAAGCTAACAGAGAGGGAGGAGGGATGGATGGCCATTAGGAAAATAAATTATGTAACACAGATTGGCCGAAGTGTCCATCCCGTCTGGAGAAGGCATCCAGACAGTAGCGAGTAGTGAACGTGTGAACTGAGGACCAAGTGGCAGCCTTGCAGATTTCCTCGATGGGCGTGGAACGGAGGAAAGCCACAGAAGCAGCCATAGCTCTGACCCTGTGGGCCGTGACAGCACCTTCCAGTGAGAGACCGGCCCGAGCATAACAGAACGCGATGCAGGCAGCAAGCCAGTTGGAAAGCGTCCGTTTAGAGACAGGGCGACCTAGACGGTTAGGGTCGAAGGACAAAAAGAGCTGAGGGGACGAGCGGTGAGCCCTGGTACGGTCAAGGTAGTATGCAAGGGCACGCTTACAGTCCAGCGTGTGCAACGCCTGTTCCCCAGGATGAGAATGGGGCTTAGGGAAAAAGACAGGCAACACAATGGATTGGTTGAGGTGGAAGTCCGAGACCACTTTGGGAAGGAATTTAGGATGGGTACGCAGAACCACCTTGTCATGGTGAAAAACAGTGAAAGGTGGGTCGGCAACCAGTGCATGCAGCTTACTAACCCTCCTGGCAGAGGTGATGGCAATGAGGAAAAGCACCTTCCATGTCAGAAATTTGAGTGAAGCAGTGGCAAGAGGCTCAAACGGAGGTTTCATGAGGGCTGATAAAACCATATTCAGGCCCAGACGACTGGGGGAGGCTTCAGAGGTGGTTTGACATTGAAGAGGCCCCTCATGAACCGGGAAACCAGGGGATGAGCCGTGAGAGGTTTTCCGAGGATAGGTTCATGAAACGCAGTGATGGCGCTGAGGTGGACTCTGATTGAGGTGGATTTGAGGCCAGTATCGTATAGAGAGAGCAAATAATGCAGTACGGTTTCCACCGCCAATGAGGTGGGATCGTGGTGATGCAGTAGACACCAAGAGGAGAACCTGGTCCATTTCTGATGGTAACATTGGAGGGTGGCCGGTTTCCTGGAGGCATCCAAAATGCGACGGACAGGCTGAGACAGATTCTCTAAGGAGGTCAGCCCGAGAGAAACCAAGCTGTCAGGTGGAGCGAGGACAGATTGGGATGTAGTAGAGACTGATGCTGCTGCGTAAGTAGAGTAGGAAACATAGGAAGAGGAATGGGCTCCCTGGAGCCGAGCTGGAGCAGGAGGGAGAACCAGTGTTGGCGAGGCCACCGAGGAGCGATGAGAATCATGGTGGCTCTGTCCCTGCGGAGTTTGAATAGCGTCCGCAACATCAGAGGCAGTGGAGGAAAGGCATAGAGGAACCGATCCGTCCAGTCGAGCAGGAATGCATTCGGGGCCAGACGATGAGGAGAGAAGAGTCTGGAACAGAACTGGGGCAGCTGATGGTTGTGAGGAGCTGCAAAGAGGTCCACCTGAGGAGTGCCCCAGAGAGCAAAGATGGAGTGTGGGAGGATCCAGGGTCCACTTGTGAGGTTGAAGGATGCGGCTGAGATTGTCGGCCAGGAAGTTCTGTTCGCCCTGGATATAGACAGCCTTGAGGAAGAGACTGTGGGCCGTGGCCCAGGTCCAGATGCGGATGGCCTCCTGACAGAGGAGGGGAGATCCGGTGCCGCCTTGCTTGTTTATGTAGTACATGGCGACTTGGTTGTCTGTGCACAGGAGAAGAACCTGAGGGTAGAGAAGGTGCTGGAAGGCCTTGAGAGCATAGAACATGGCCCGGAGTTCCAGGAAATTGATGTGATGTTGACGCTCTTGAGGGGTCCAGAGTCCCTGGGTGCGAAGATCTCCCAGGTGAGTGCCCCATGCATAGGGGGAGGCATCTGTGGTTATGACCATGGAGTGAGGGGGTAGATGAAAGAGTAGACCCCTTGAAAGATTGGAGGAGTTCAACCACCATTGAAGAGATTGCTGAAGAGACGATGTCACAGAGATGGGATGAGAAAGAGGATCCGTGGTCTGTGACCATTGGTTGGCCAGCGTCCATTGAGGTGTCCTGAGGTGGAGTCGTGCCAGAGGAAGTACATGGACCGTCGAGGCCATGTGGCCCAGGAGGACCATCATCTGCCGAGCTGGGATGGTTTGATGAAGGAACACCTGACGACAGAGGTGGATCAGGGTCCGTTGTCGGTCGGAGGGTGAAACGCCTTCATCAGAGTGGTGTCGAGAACTGCGCCAATGAACTGAAGTCGCTGTGTGGGAAGTAGGTGCGACTTGGGGTAGATGATCTCGAACCCCAGTAGATGGAGGAGCGAGATGGTGTGATGAGTGGCTTGTAGCACAAGCGGAGATGTAGGCGCTTTCACCAACCAATCGTCCAAGTAGGGGAACACCTGGAGGTCGTGAGACCTGAGGAAGGCCGCCACCACAATAAGGCACTTCGTGAACACCCTGGGTGATGATGCGAGGCCAAAGGGTAGCACTTTGTACTGATAGTGACGGTGCTGTATCTGAAACCGTAGGTAGCGACTTGAAGTCGGATTGATTGGGATGTGAGTGTAGGCCTCTTTGAGGTCCAGGGAACATAGCCAGTCGTGTTGACAGAGAAGAGGGTAAAGCGTGGCAAGGGAGAGCATTCTGAACTTCTCCTTGACCAGACACTTGTTGAGGTCCCTGAGATCGAGGATGGGATGGAGGTCTCCTGTCTTCTTGGGAACCAGGAAGTAGCGGGAGTAGAATCCCTGACCCCTTTGGTTTGAGGGCACCTCTTCGATGGCATTGAGAAGAAGGAGGGATTGGACCTCCCTTAGGAGGAGGAGGGATTGGGAGGAGTGAGAAGCAGACTCTATGGGAGGATTGTCTGGTGGAAGAGTCTGGAAGTTGAGAGAGTAGCCGTGGCGAATGATGTTGAGGACCCATTGGTCTGATGTGATGACCTCCCAACGGCTGAGGAAGAGTTGGAGGCGACCTCCGATAGGCTGAGGAAGAGGCAATGATGGTGGGAGACTGGCTATGCCCTGGAGAAAAAAGTCAAAAGGGCTGAGATGGTTTTGACGGAGGCTTGGCAGGTTGGTGAGACTGTGAGCGAGCCTGAGTTTGATGCTGTTGAGGGGTCGGCGAGGCTGCTGTTGAGGTGGGTTGAGGGGTCTGGCCGAGAACCTGCGTTGGTAGGAAGACTGCTGTCTGTAGGGGCGAGCAGGCGGAGTCTTCTTTTTAGGCTTCACCAGGGTGTCCCACCTGGTCTCGTGAGCCGAGAGCTTCTGGGTTGAGTCCAGGGACTCCCCGAAGAGTTCATCACCAAGACAAGGTGCATTAGCCAGGCGGTCTTGGTGGTTAATGTCGAGGTCAGAAACTCTCAGCCAGGCCAGACGCCGCATGGCAACAGCCATGGCAGACGCTCGAGAGGTCAGCTCAAACGAGTCATAAATAGAGCACACCATGAATTTCCTGAGTTGGAGCAGACTGGAAATTTGTTGTTGAAAAAGAGGTACCTTACGTTCAGGGATGTATTTTTGTAAGGCGGAGAGTTGTTGCACCAGATGCTTCATGTAGAAGGAGAAGTGAAAGGTGTAATTATTTGCCCTGTTGGCCAGCATTGCATTCTGGAAAAGGCGCTTGCCAAACTTATCCATAGTTTTTCCCTCTCTGCCAGGAGGGGTGGAGGCATAGACACTGGAGCCCTGAGTTTTCTTTAAGGTGGACTCCACCAGGAGAGATTCATGGGGCAATTGAGGCTTGTCAAACTCTGGGATGGAAATGACCCGATACAAGCTATCCAATTTGCGAGGGGCCCCAGGGACAGTGAGGGGGTTCTCCCAGTTCTTATAAAAAGTTTCCCGTAGGATGTCATGTACGGGTAACTTAAGGAATTCTTTGGGAGGTTGCTCAAAGTCTAGGGCATCGAGAAAGGCCTGTGACTTCTTAGAGTCGGACTCTAAGGGAATGGAAAGAGCAGCTGACATCTCCCTGAGGAATTTGGTGAACGAGGACTGTTCAGGTTTTGAAACGGTATCAGTCACTGAAGGTTCCTCATCTGCCGAGGAAGCGTCTTCCTCGGTACCGGGTGGGGATTCTTCCCATAAGTCTGGGTCCCTGATGTTGGGGTGCGCACGGCAGGACATCGGTGTGGAGGGCTCGGCATGGCGGGTTTTGGAGAGAGACTTGCCAGAGCGGACCGAGACGGTATCGGGAGAGGAAGACCGGTGCCGTACCTGGTACCGAGAAGGATCGGCATCAGAGCGGGTCTGTACCGCAGGTTGGGAAAGATGTGGCTCGGCCGAGAGGACCGGCATGGAAGTGTTGAGCGGTACCGAGGGGGTCGACACCGATGGAACGGTGCGAGGCTCAGACCGGTCCTGTACCGGAAGGTGCGGTGCCAGTAACGCCGGCAACAGTTGTTGGAGTTGTTGCTGCAGCTGCTCCTGTAACTGGGTTTGGAGTATGGCTGCAATGCGGTCGTCCAGGGGGGGCACCAGTACCGCTTTTTTCTTTTTCGGTACCATAGGTGCTGCTCTACGCTCCGGCGATGAGGAGGCCGATGACGAGGCACTCACCGATATCGGAGCGGAGTGTTTGCGGGGTCGGTGCGGTGCCGGGGTTGCCGGTGTCGCAACCGTGGCAGGAGGGCGCTCAAGGGAAGTGGAAAGCTTCTTAGCCGGCTTACCTGGGGCCAGCGACCCCGAAGAAGGATCCGGTGGAGTCAAAGTAGTCGGTGTCGACTTTTGCGGTGCCGTCGACGTTGCGGCAGATTCCATGTCAGATCCGGTACCGAATAGAATATTTTGCTGGATCTGCCTATTTTTTAATGTTTGCTTTTTAAGCGTAGCACAGCGAGTGCAGGTGTCCGCCCGATGCTCTGGACCCAAGCACTGCAGGCACCAATTGTGCGGGTCGGTAAGAGAGATCGGGTGTGCACACCGCTGGCACTTCTTAAAGCCCGGTTGAGGGGGCATGAAGGGAAACACGGCCTCCGCAAAATCAAAGCCGGAGGCCTGTATGGTGGCAACAGGCCCCACTGGGGACGGCCCGAAAAAATAAAGAAAACTCGACGAGTTTTTTTTTTTTTTTTAAAGAAAATTAACGGGATCCGAAAGGAAAAAAATTGAAAAAATTGAAAAAAGTACGCGAGCGGGAAGGCAGAACTAAGTTTTCAACAGCCGTTGAAACACATGCGACTTCTTTGCTCTGCGGAAATGAAGAAACTGGGGACCACGCTCTCCTCCGTCGGGCGGGAAGGCACTCGCACATGCGCGGTGCGGCCAACTAGAACTTTCTAGTTAAAAGTGTCCGTACCGGGGCTCCGTTGGTGACGTCACCCATGCGTTAAGAATATGCTGACTGCTTGTCCTGGGATAATATGGATTATCTCGAAGCAAGTGTGAAAATGGATTTGAAAAAAGCAAGTACTACAAAATGAGCGCCTTTAATTATGGGCTTCAGGAAGCCAGTCAAAGGAACCTAGAGATTTCTGAAAGGATCATGAACCATATTAGGAAAAAGTATCAAGGTAGTGCATCAGAGATAGCAGTAAAGGCATATGCTCCATATGAAAGTTTAGTAAATTGTTTCAGATTATAAAATTTTCCTAGTTGTGGGGCCTTCTCAATATGATCTGAATAATAATTACATTTAGAATAAGAGTATAATCTAAAACACTGTCAAATGTTGTGGATTATGCCTCTTTCACTATTTATGTTCCCAGTGGCAAGGCTGTTTTAATAGAAATAATTTATCATACCAGGAACGAGAGTATTAAATAGTGTCCTTAGGGATGAATCCTAATTTGCAGCTTTATCATCTAGTGATGATAAAGAAACATTATCTATGGTTAATTACAGATTTTGCATAAATTATTCAAGAGTGAGTTATGCTGCTAATCAGGTTAGAAAATTCTAAAAATGAAAGCGCTATAATGCTTTGCAGATCTCTTATATTGCCTAAAGCAGGGGTGCCCACACTTTTTGGGCTTGCGAGCTACTTTTAAAATGACCAAGTCAAAATGATCTACCAACAATAAAATTTTAAAAAAACACAAAGCACACTGTACACATAGAAAATGTTAATTATCATTCCTATTCCAGGGTTTTTCAAAGAGGTCAAGTAGATGACTCTATGCACTATCACCTCAGTAACAACCATACAAAAATAGACAAATATACCCCCCTCCCTTTTTACTAAACCACGATAGCAGTTTTAGCGCAGGGAGCTGCGCTGAATGCCCAGCGCTGCTCTCGACGCTCAAAGGCTCCCTGTGCTAAAAACCTATATTGTGGTTTAGTAAAAGGGGACCTTAGTGTAAAATATAGACAGCAGATATAAATTCAGACACATTTTGATCACTAAATTTAAAATAAAATAATTTTTTCTACCTTGTCTGGTGATTTCATGAGTCTCTGGTTGCACTTTCTTCTTCTGACTGTGCATCCAATCTTTCTTCCCTTCTTTTAGCCTGTATGCTTCCTCTCCTCCAGACCTCATTCCCTCCCCCAACTTTTCCTTCTTCTCTCCCTTCCCTTTCTTTCTCTCTGCCTCCCTTTCTTTTTTTCTGTTTCTCTTCTTTCCTTCTGTCTCCCTGCCTGCCTTTTTTCTTTCTTTCTCCCTGCCCTCCCCCAAGCCACTGCCACTGCCAACGGGGACCAAACTGCCATCGGGACCAGGACCCAAACTGCCACCAATAACAGGCCCGAAAGCCGATGCCGCCCCAAGCTGTCCCTACTTCGGCCGACCAGCATCGCAATCGACCTATTGGGGGAAATGCTGCCGGGTCCTGCCTTCGCGGAAACAGAAAGTAGGCAGGACCCGGCAGCAAGAAGAGGAAATGCTTCACTAACCTGTCTCCCGCCTTAGCCCGTAGCGAACACTTGCTTCAGGGCTCTCAACATGTGCGTGCCGGCCTCCCTCCCCCCCCCCCGGACATAACTTCCGGTTTTGGAGGGAAGAGAAGAGAAGCCGGCACGCACACGTTAGAGCCCGGAGCATAAGTTCGCTACAGGCTGAAATCTCCAATCCGGGTTTTTTTCAAATGTTCAGCAGCCGCGGCAGCAGATGACAGCTGGGCGGACCGCCCAGCTAAAAGGCCCTAGGGAGAACACAGAGGAAGGCTGATCGGCCCGGTAGATCAGGACAGCAACACGAGTCTAGCGATCGACTCACGTTGCCTTCCTGAGCTACTGGTCGATCGCGATCGACGTGTTGGGCACCCCTGGCCTAAAGTCATAGAGGTTGCTGATAAATCAAAAGGAATTCCTGGAAGGACTGTGAATTTAAAGGAGAGTTTTCAGAAAAAGAAGGTCTATAAATTCTCTATATATACAACTGCTACCCTCCTCCCCATGTGAAATCAGTTTTCATACTGCTTGGAAAGGAAAAAAAAATAACTAAGAATGATATGGTATCTATTAAGCACAATACTTTTCTATTCAGAAGCTTTCAGAGCACTAGGTAGATTTCAGCAATATACTGTAAAAATAGCCAATTTGCACCTACTGTGGTTCTTCCATAAAAACATTAGATGTTTTACTGGGTTAGACTAAGGGTCCATCTAGCCCAATATCCTGTTTCCAACCATAGCCAAAAGGCAGCAAGACTCCATGCTACTTAAGCACAAAATATAAGCAATGGTTTTCCCTAGATTTAATAACAGTTTATAAACTTTTCCACTAGGACTTGGTTCAAACTTTTTTAAAACTCAACTATATTAATTGTTTTTACCTCTTGCTCTAGCAAAAAGTTCCAAAGCTTAAACTATGTGCTGAGTGAAAAAATATTTCTCCTATTTGTTTCAATTGTGCCACTATATAACTTTATGATGCATTCCCTGGTCTTTGTACTTTTTGAAAGAGTAAACAATTGATTCACGCTTACCTGATTCCCAAGATCTATTCAATGTAAGTATCATTTGTTGCTTCTTTCCTTTGATTTTGGCAATAGTGTCTTGGAATTGAAGATTTGCTACATTGTATTTAAGCTTGTACTTCAATACAGATCTAAAAAAATCTAAAAAAAGCAGCACCAGAACCTAGTCCGGTTCCTTACAGCATTCACTAGTCCAGTGGTTCCCAACCCTGTCCTGGAGTAACACCAGGCCAATTGGGTTTTCAGGCTAGCCCTAATGAATATGCATGAAGCAAATTTGCATGCCTATCACTTCCATCATATGCAAATCTCTCTCATGCATATTCATTAGGGCTAGCCTGAAAACCCGATTGGCCTGGTGTTCCTCCAGGACAAGGTTGGGAATCACTGCACTAGTCAACCTTTCTTCATTGAGAATTGTCCATTTAATCTTACACTCTTGTTATCTATCTTTGAACTGGTCCCAAATCCACAACAAAGCAATTCCTTCTATCCTGTGGCTTTTAAATTTTCTCAAGAGTCTCTCATGAGGGATTATATCAAAAGCTTTCTTAAAATCTAGATATACTACATCAAATGGCTCCCATTTATCAACATATTTATCCATGTCCCCAGAAAATATAACAAATTGGTGAGGCAAGACTTCCCTTGATTGAATATATGTTGATTTTGTCCTAATAAACCACATGTGTTTCTTAATAAACACATGTGTTTGGTAATTTTGTTCTTTATAATAGTTTCCACCACTTTGGCCTGGCACTGGATTATCCTGGAATTCTTTAAAAATTGATGTTTTTTTTTATGTTGGCCACCTTCCAATCTTCAGGTACTGTGGACAATTTTAATGACGTGTTAAAGATTACCAATAGGAGAACAGCAATTTTATTCCTTCAGTACTCTGGGGTATATATTGTATCATCCAGTTCAGGACATTTGCTATAAAGATGCTATTATGCTGTACAGATCTAGGGTATGGATTATCAATTGTTCTCTTAAACTTCTCTGAAGTATCACTTTTATTTACACCAATTGCTAGTCAGATATTACCATATTTTTTTGGAAATCTCAAAAGTGGGTGGAAATCTCAGCGCATCTTATGAAGCGAAGGCACAAGTTTTGTTACCCTCCACCAACGTACCATTGTAAAACCCGCCGCACCACCTTTTTAAACCCACTCACCCGCTGTAACACCTTCTTTTTTTTAACACCCCCGTCGTCTATTGTCGCCCCTTTTTCACCTGGTGGTCCAGTGTCCTCATCTTATTTCCCGGCCAGCAGCGAAACAGATCAGCAGCGTGGACGTCAGGAGAAAGCTTTACCTACTCCCACTCAGCCCCGCACTGATTTCCAAATGGCTGCTGTAGGTTCTCGCAGGACTCACAAAAACGTACGACAGCTATTTGGAAAGCAGTGCAGGGCCAAGTGGGAGAGTGTAAACCTTGCTCCTGATGTCTGTGCTGCTGATCTGTTTCGATGCTGGCCAGGAAATAAGGAGCCCGGAAGAGCGAAGGATGTGAGCACCATCTGCAAAATAGGTGCCGCGACAGGCAGGGAGGGAAGCTGGCTGGAGCTGCTGGGCAGGATTTTAAAAGGTACGGGGGGCTGGCCTGGAGCTGGCTGGCTTGGGGTTGGCTGGATAATAGGTTTGGGGCTGGCTGGCAGGTTGGCCTGGAGGTGGCTGACTTGGGACTGGCTGGTTTGGGCCTGGATGATTGGCCTGGGCTGGCTGGCCTGGGACTGCCTACCATTAGACATGCCCACCACTAGATGTGCCCTGTACCCTGCCTCGGCCTACCACTAGACCGGGGATAGGACACAGGGCACATCATTTGGTTCAGAATTTTTTTTCTTGATTTTTCCTCCTCTAGAGGTGGGTGTGTCTTATGGCCAGGTGCATCTTATGGAGCAAAAAATACGGTATATGAAACTGAGACTAGGAAAGACAGTCTTCACTAAAGACTAGCTTGTTCAGGTTTTTCCACTGATTTGAGTCTCAAAATATGGGTGATTTGCTTCTTAAAACTGTTGAATCACAGGCATTATATTTTTTTAAGAGTACTTGGTAAATTACAAAATGACAGTAGAGCTAGGATGAATTAAATCATGATACACTATGTGGCAGAGCCAGATATGTTCCCTTCTGTAGCAATCTAAAAAGAAAACATGACAATGTGAATTTGCTTAGACATCCCAATCTAGTGTTATAGAAAAAGCAAAGTCAGAAACTTACATCATCTTTGGCTTGGAAAAGGTACTCATTACCATCGCTGAGTCTGCAATAAAAAACAAAACAAAACAAAGGACACCATGTTTAGCTTTATTCATGCATTAATTCAGAGAATCAACCTGTCACAGAATTGACTTGAATACCAGACACTAAATTTAAACCATAAGCTGTTTCTCCACTCCTGAGACCTGATACCTTTTTTCTCCCCCCACCACTAACAAAGCTACAATTTTGAGTTCTTACTTATTTCTATTGATGGGAATAAGTAAATAAGTATGTAGTTCTGCTTTCATATATATTGCATATCATTGTAAAGTTATATTCAGCAGTTCTGTACTATGATGCGAGGGTAAATAAAAAAGTAAATGCAAAATACATTTAACAACTTTACTAGAAGTAACTGTGAGCAATTGAACATATCACTTTTCCACATACCGTATATACTCAAATATTAAAAGATGGCCCCCAAAAATGGGGGTCTCAGAACCTGTTGCAGGACTCTGCTGGTCCTGCCATGAAACCTGCTGGTCTAGCAGTGGTCGGGACAGAAGGGATCTCTCCCGCCTCCTATCCCAGACGATTCTAAGAATTTTTATCTCCCTCCTGCCTCTCCCGCGTACCTTTAGTATTCCTGGTTTTCCAGCAGTAAACCACGGCAAGAGTCACCTTCCTTCACTCCTGCCTGCGCAGAGCCGCTTGCTGATTGGGGACTGCGAGAACTCTTGGCTGCCAATCAGCTAGCAGCTCTGCGCAAGCAGGAGCAAAGGAAGGTTGTTTGAACTGAGAAAACAGTAAAAAAAAGCAGTTACTTACCTGTAACAGGTGTTATCCAGGGACAGCAGGCATATATTTTCACAGATGGGTAACATCATTAATGGAGCACCAGTACGGACAGTGCAAAAGTGTAGTCACTAACTTCTTTAGAAGTCGTGAGGCCGGTGCTAAAACCGCTAGCGTGGTTTAGTAGAAGAGGCCCTAAGTGTCTTACTTTTAAACTCATCTTCATATCAAACACTTACAGTCTATCAAGATGGCATCGGATTTTAAGCAATGCGGTGAGTAGTCTGGAGCAAAACTGTGGAAGTTTGTAATTGATGGGAGACGTAAATAGATCTGATGGGTTCCCCATGTCGAGAAGATTTGTTGGTACTGCCTTTATGTTCAGGGACCACTTGTAAGGCTGAAGGTATCTGCTCAGCTTGTCTGCTAGTATGTTCTGTTTGCCCGCCAGATATACAGCAATAAGAAAAATGTTTCTTTGAATGGTCCAATTACAAATTTGAGTCACTTCACGGCAAAGGAGGTGAGATCTTGTGCACCCTTGTTTGTTGACAATAGTATATAATGACCTGATTGTCTGTGCATATCAGGACCACTTCATTGAGAAGGTGATCCTGAAAAGTGTGTAGTGCTCTGCAAATTTCTCAGCACTTTAAGAGATTGATGTGAAAGGATTGTTCTTGAACAGTCCAAGTACCTTGAGTACGAAGGCTGTCCAGGTGAACTTCCCATCCAAACATGGATGCATCTGTCATATCTTTTGATACGATGACTCGTGATATAGTAGACCCCCTGAGAGGTTTGACAGAAGAAGCCACCACTGTAGAGACTGACAAAGACGTGAGATGACTCTGAGCTGATGGGAGAGCGGATCTGTGGCCTGAGACCACTGAGAGGCAAGAGTCCATTGGGGATCCCCGAGATGAAGACAGGCAAATTGTGTAACATAACTGTGGATGCCATGTGCCCCAGTAGATGCATCATACGATGCGCTGTTATGGTTTGTTGAGTAGAAACTTGGTTGCAAAAGCGGATTAGATTATCAAGCCTCTGCTGAGGAAGGTAGGCATGAATTTGAGTGATCCTATGAATTCCAGAGTTTGGGATGGTTGGAGACGGGATTTCTGGTAGTTTATCACAAATCCCAAAAGCTCCAATTGGCATATGGTGGAGGACATGTTTATCTGAGCTGCTTGAGGTGAATAGGGGAATACATGAAATCCGTAAGAGCAGAATGTTGCAGCTACTTTGTATAAATTCTGGGTGGTGATGCTAGCCTGAATGGTAGCACTCTGTACTGGATATGATAGGTCCCATCTGAAAGTGGAGGTATTGCCTGTGGGCTCAGAGGTCAAGGATTGGGTGCAGTCCTTCATTCTTCTTTGGTATGAGGAGATATTTGGAGTAAAAGCCCTGGCCCCTCTGCTGAGGAGGAACTGGTTCGATGGCATTCAACTGCAGGAGGGCTGAGAGTTCTTGCTGAAGACGGGGGGGGGGGGTCTGTTGTGAGTTGAAAGAGTACCTTCTTGGAGGTCTGTGTGCAGGTAATTTGTGAAGATGAAGAGCATAGCACTCTTATGACTCTTTAAAATCCAGTTGTCGGTTGTGATGAGGGACCAACAATGGTAGTGAGATTGGCGACTTCCGATGGGTTATGGAGGATGTTGAGATGGAAGAATGGTGGCTAGTCTCTGGATGAGGGAGTCAAAAGGACTGAGTAGATTTTTGTGAGGCTGAGTTTGTTGTTTCTGGGAACATTGCTGCCTGAGACGTTTCTGTGGAAGCAGCCTAGAAGACGACGTGGGCTGGAAATAGCGTCTCTTGTAAGATGCTGACTGATACCTAGGATTGTAGTATCTTCTAGTAGCCTGGGGTTTTGGAAGATTTTGCGGTAGGAGAGTTGTCATACTTTGCTCATGTTTGGTCATCTTTTGAGTGGCCTCTTCAATCTGTCACCAAACAGTTCATCTCCCAGGCAAGGAATATTAGCGAGATGGTCTTGCACATTAGGGCTTAGGTCAGAGACCCACAACCAAGCCTGGCGTCGCATGGGAAAAGACAGTATTGAAGCTCTGGAAGTGACATCAAATGCATCGAACACTGATCTGGCCATGAACTTTCTTGCTTTGTACAAATTATGAGTGATATCCTGGAATTGATCAAGGAGATCTGTAGGAGTATGCTGTTCAAAGGTGGCCAACTGTTGGACTAATTGCTTGAAGTAGGTGGTCATATAAAAATTATAACTTAGGATACGACTCATTAACATGGTGTTCTTATAAAAGTCATCTTCCATATTTGTCTAGGGTTTGGCCCTTTCTCCCAGGAGAGGACACTAACATAGTAACATAGTAGATGACGGCAGATAAAGACCCGAATGGTCCATCCAGTCTGCCCAACCTGATTCAACTTAAATTTTTTTTTTTTTTTTTCTTCTTAGCTATTTCTGGGCGAGAATCCAAAGCTTTACCCGGTACTGTGCTTGGGTTCCAACTGCCGAAATCTCTGTTAAGACTTACTCCAGCCCATCTACACCCTCCCAGCCATTGAAGCCCTCCCCTGCCCATCCTCCTCCAAACGGCCATACTAACATATGTCTTAGTACTGGCTGATCTTTTTAGGGCAGACTCAACTGAGAGATAGTGATGTTATAGTTGAGGTTTAGCAACCCTGGTACATGCCTAAAGGGAGTCAAGCTTATCTTGGTGCTACTTTTACAAGAGGTGACTTTCAGTTTTTGAACCTAGTATCCATTCATGGGATGGTGGAATAGAAATTTTAAACAATCCTAAGGAATTTGTTCAAAGTTCTAAGGCATCAAACAATTCAGCTCTCTGCTCTGATTCAGATTCCATCTTATCTGGTAGGGCTTGCCCCATTTGACAATGAATCAGGTGAATGACAAGCTCTCCGGTGGAGGACTTCCTGCCTAGAGGGAGAGGAGAAGAATCAGAAGTTATACCATGGGACTCTGGAGGAGAGAGTTCAGGGTCAGAGTATGTTGGATCTGAGAGTTCTGAGTCATAATCTGTTCTTCTAGGAGTTGAGACATGTTTGGAGCAGTGGTCTTTTGATTTAAATATGTGTCAATGAGAAGACCTATGACTGCAGTGCCTGGCCTATCGGTGTCTCAGAGATGAAGAACTATGAGCCTATGAGGCGTTACAGGCTTGGTACCAGAATCCTTGGTGGAGCAATGCTTGGGCTGGGATGGTACCAATGGAAGCCGAGGGAGGAATAAGAGCTGGTTGTGTCTGCAACATAAGTGCCAACACTGTTGAAGCAGCTTTCTAATTTGCTCTTTTCAGGATTGCACCAGTACTGCAGATGTTGTTGGTACAGTTGGTGCTGTCGGTGCTGCAGTGCATCGAGGTGTTGACCACCTCAATTAGGAGGCATACCTCTGAAAAGACACTAACTGTAGGGAAGAAGACCTTGGCTTCTTATGTCGGCGTTTGGTACCGGGCCATGGTGTGCCCTCACCTGGAGTACTGCGTCCAGCACTAGTCGCCGTACATGAAGAAAGACATGGTACTACTCAAAAGGGTCCAGAGAAGAGCGACTAAAATGGTTAAGAGCTGGAGGAGTTGCCGTACAGTGAGAGATTGGAGAAACGGGGCCTCTTCTCCCTTGAAAAGAGGAGACTGAGAGGAGACATGATTGAAACATTCAAAACACTGAAGGGAATAGAATTAGTACGTAAAGACAGACTCTCCAAGGTACGGAGAACGAGAGGGCACTCTCTAAAGTTGAAAGGGAATAGATTCTGTACAAACATAAGGAAGTTCTTCTTCACCCAGAGAGTGGTGGAGAGCTGGAATACTCTTCCGGAGTCTGTTGTAGGGGAAAACACCTTCTAGCTGGACAAGTTTCTGCTAAACTGGGATGTACACAGGTGAGGCTGGACCTCATTTTAGAGCACTGGTCTTTGACCTGGGGGCCGCCGCTGTGAGCGGGAACTGCTGGGCGCGATTCTTATGTTTGATGCTTGAGAAGACTCTGATGTCTGAGTAGGAGAAGTTATGGATATGCTTTCTTAGCATTTTAGAAGGAGAATTCGATGGTACAGACGGGAGTGCTGATGCTAACGTTGATGCCTCTGGGGAATGGTTATTGGACTTTGTTGGAAAAGAAGACATGGTCGATGTTGAAGAAGACCTGAAAAGGTTCTCCTGCTGTAGAAGCCTAGCTGTCAAAGAATGTTTCTGAAGGCTAGAAACAGCAGAAAACAAGTATCAACTCGGTGTTCAGGACCAAGACACTGAAGCTGTGTGGGTCAGTGATGTTACATTGAGAACACTTTTTTAAACCCGCTGGAAGGCTCGAACTATTGATAGAAAAATAACCACAGTGAGGTTGAAGGGCTCAATCGTAGCAGAGGTTGAGTAAAGAGGAGCCCAAAAATCGATCAAGGAAGCCGGCCTGCAAAGAGACTGAAAGGAGCTCAAAGGCCCTAAAAATGAAAATCTTTGAGAGGAAAAACAAATTAAAGTACTAGGGAAATAAAATAATTAAGAAATATGTAGGAAAAAAAAGAAAGGAAAACAGGAAAAAAAACAGAAAAATGTATGGTTTGGAGACATATGCAAGAAACACAACTTCTTAGCTCAACGGAAGACTAAGAACTGATAGTCCCATTGAGCTGATGTCAGACGGGAAGGCACTTGCGCATTCGACAGTACACTTTTGCACTGGTCCATTCTGGGGTCTGTGGCTAACGTCACCATCTGTGAGAATATACTGTCTGCTTGTCATGGCACAAAAAAAACACTAAGAGCCACCGCAGGAGCGGACTACTGGGCATGATGGACCACTGGTCTGACCCAGCAGCGGCAATTCTTATGTTCTACAGGGTTAAAAAATACAGGGGAAATCAATTTGGCCTCAAATAAATAGGATGTTGGAAAATCCGGTAGCCTTGACATATGATACTATTTTATTTGGCACAGCAATGAGAGCAAAGTCAAATTTCGTCAAATGACAACAAACTTTTATTTATTTTGACTGGAGTAGCAATTCAACAAATAACATACAATTGGAAAAATTACGACAGATTAAATGATAACTTATGATGGAATTCTATATGCCATATATATATAAAATGGAACGTACAATAGCAACACAAAAAGGATATTTTGGTAAATTTCAGAAAATATGGAGACCATTAACAGACTTTTGTAATGAATGATAACATTTTCCTAAGGTAAGATATTTGATAGAAGGGAAAAGGGTGGGTATTATTTTTATTTATCTCATAATACATATGAATATGTCAATAGTCTCAATGTATTGTATGACATACTGTTACGTACGGTTTTCTATTTAATAATATTTGTTCAGATATCAGGTGTAAAACATAATATTCAAGATATTAGAATATAAATATATAATGAAATGTTATATTTAATGTGTTATATGAGAGTTAATCAAGTGTATTTATAAGTTCATATGATATATGCAAAAATGAATAAAGAATTTAAAAATTTAAAAATACAGGGGAAAAGCTGCAGAGAATGGCTCAAGGAAATCTTTCCAAACCCTTTTTGTTTATGTATGTTTATGGGCGGCTATGTCTAGAATTGGGGATGTGACTATCCTAACTATGCTTACATTATGTAATTTGGGGGCATGTTTAGATTCTAAATTGATGAAAGAATAGGTATCTTATCAAATAGATATTTTACAGATTAAGACTGACAATGGACAATGATAGGTTAGTTATAAAGAGCCTAGTCACTACATATTTTGACTACTGCAACAGTTTATTGCTAGGTGTTCCAAAGAATATGTTGAAAGCAATGCAGGTTACTCAAAATACAACCTGGTTCTGAAGCAACTACATTGGCGTGATGACGTAAACATACTTAACGGCTCTGCGTTGCATTGCCGCTGATGCAAACAGGTTCTATAAAGGGACAAAACACCATGAAGGGATGTCCTGCCAACTTTCGTATCTCAGAACCATATTCTACATTAGAATTCCATAGGTCCCAACAGTTTGTGCTCTTAATTAAAAAAAAAAAAAATATATTTGCCAGTTAATTGCATCCCTTTAATAAACCTGTTTGCATTCAGCGGCAATGCAATGCAGAGCTGGCAAGCGTGTTTGTCATCATGCAATGGCTCTTTAACTTCATAAGTGCTCTGCTGGCATTTACAAATCTCTAGTGCCGGTGGGAGACGAAAGTGTTAATGAAAGGTATGGTAAGCAAAACAAGTAATTGTTCCATAGACTTGTTAAGTTTATGTATGTAAAGTAATGGAAGGCATTACACTAAGTCAGTGAAACGGAAACTTTGTTGAACTGCCAGTCTTCATCTTTGAGCTACATGCTTTATTTAATATAGAGAGAATATTGTAAAATGCAAAAAAATAAAAAAATAAAAATTTAAATAATTCATAAAAAATGATACCGGGTTTTTTAAAATAAAAGACTAATGATAGCTCTCAACGAAGGGACTGCACTAGTTCAATATAATATTCAGCACCTGTGAGTGCTTGAAGTCTTTTTCCCACCCAAAAAAATTTATTTAGGGCACTGCAACATATACAGGCCCTTTGTGTGTGAGCTATGTAAAATGACATACCAAGAGATAATAATAGTCATTACAATATCTGTCAAGGGGAGCCCATGATTTAACAAAATAGCTAGAATATTTCCCTCAATAAATGTTAGTCATGCTCTATATCTCCAGGCATACTACCCCACATCTTATTTCATTCTCACAAGGTGCACAGTTTCTGGTGCTCTATATCAGGGGTGTCAAAGTCCCTCCTCGAGGGCCACAATCCAGTCAGGTTTTCAGGATTTCCCCAATTGTGGTATAAATTAATATCTGGATATTTGAATAAAAAACCAAAAAATGGTCTAAGAGACATTTGGAGCATTGAGATTGGACATCAGATTAATGTATCTCAATGGCCACTAATTTGGTCTTGGAGAATGGGATGTACAGTGTCAGCATCTATGAGACAAACTTGGTTCTTTTTATTACATAGAGCTTTTTGGACCCCTACACGTTTGCAAAAATTAGACAGTTCTAAGTCCAATAAATGCTGGCACTGTAATCTAGAACCAGGGACATTAGATCATTTATTGTATCATTGTCCCTATATTAAAATTTTTTGGAATTCAATTTGGCCACAAATTAATAAATTGATGGAAAATCATATTGCAATATCATATGATACAATATTATTTGGAATGATGATGAGAAAAAAAAGTCAAATTTCACCAGAAAATAACAAGCTCTTATTAATTATGACAGGGGTTGCCATTCTAGCATATAACTAACAACTGGAAGAATTATAACAACCTAAATTATACATTTTGGTGGAATACAATATGTCATATATTTAAAATGGAAAGAACAATAGCAATACAAAGGGGGACATATACTAAATTTATAAAAATATGGGGGCCATTGACAAAATATTGTAATGAATAAATAGTAGGATTTTTCTTCTTCTTTTCTTCTTTTAAGGATCTTTTTTATGACGCACATAGAGGGGGGGTAAGGAAAATAATTTCTAAATAATATGTTATAATATATTATACAATATGTAATGTATGATTGAAAAGTAATAGAAGGGTGGGGGGAGGGAGAGGGGATAAAATTTATTTAGAACATAATGTATTAGATAAAAAAATGTTATTGAATATTTATCAATTATATTCTAACATGTTGTATACTTTCTGTAAAATTTGAAAATTAAAAATATTATATTAAAGTAATAAAAGGGTGGGGGGAGGGTGAGGGGGAAAATTAAATTTAGATATATAATGTATTAGATATAAAAGTGATACTATGTATTTATTAATTGTATTTTAATATTTTGTACACTTTATGAAAAATTTGAAAATAAAAAATAATGAAAAAAAAAAAAAAAAAAAAGGATTTCCCCAATGAATATGCATGAGATCTATTTGCATGCACTGCTTTTATTGCATGCTAATAGATCTCATGCATATTCATTGGGGAAATCCTGAATACCCGACTGGATTGCGGCCCTCGAGGAGGGACTTTGACACCCCTGCTCTATATGGAACAAAATTTGCAACATTTTCTTACTAGATTCCACATCACTTAACATATAAAACTATCATTCTTAGATCCTGCAATCCAGATCTTGGAATTCCTGATTCTTACTCGTAACTCTAATGACAGCTTTAGCAGTTCATCTACTAGTGTGTTACTGGAAAGATAACTCACAATTGAATTTATCGGAATGGTGGAACTACCTTAGCTCTATAAATCATTGCATCCAGTCTAGATGTTCTAAAGAAAAGCTTTATTTATATGAGATTTTCCTCACCAGGGACACTTTCTACCTCTCTTTCTAGCTGTCCTGCTGCTCATTCAGGCATTGCCCTCCCCCTCGGTTGGCCCACCATCATGTAAAGTTCTGGCATTTGCTGCCAGTCCTTTTCCTCAACTAACAGCAGACCCTTTATTTTCCCCCATTCTTCAGTCCTAACTCCTGCTCCTTTGCAACAATTTCCCCTCTCCCCAAGAACAATCATTGATTCTCTCCAAAGACCCTATACAAAGCTCAGCTTCCCCCCCCCCCAAGCCCTCCCTTCCTGTGACAAGAAGCCTTCACACTGGCTGGATTCTATCACAACTTCTGCACTTTAGAGTTACCAGACTTCTTCTTTAACCTGGTTCTGCTCCACCCCAGCCCCTATACAAACCTCATGAATCCTTCTTTGAGCTCGAGGACGCTTATGGAATGCCTCTGTGCATGCTTTGATGCAATGACATCAAGCGCATGCATGTGACATCATCGTGCTGACATCTGCTCATGCAGAGGGGCTCTCCAGATGCAGCCCTACGTTTTTTGATGTCTTCCAAAACTCAGACAAACTGCTAGGTTTTAGACATCCCTCTGGGCACTCAGACAGTCCTCTAAAAAGAGAACATGTCCATGTTTTCCCGGACATCTGGTAATACTATCTGCACTGAAGGAGGGAGCATGAAAAGTTACAGTGTGCTAAACTTTGAAAAATATTCACACAGTTAACTATCCTTCTGGCTTTGAGACAGGTAAGTTACACATTTTAAGAATCCTGAAAAAATCTAGACAATTGGCAATCCTAGCCTCCTGAATCCTAAGCATATCTGATAGGGCACCCCTCCTAAAATTCTGGGCCCAAGATACATGCCTAGTTTGCTTATGCCTTAATCCGGCTCTAGTGTTTGTTAATATGTACCTCTGTTGTGTGCACTCACTGAGGGAAGTACAGTTGCTCTTGTTATTTGCCAGTTCATGATTCGTGATTTCACTTATCCATGGGTTACATGCATTGTGACTGCTATTCGCGCCACGTGTTTGTATATTTGCAGACCTCTGACCTTAGAAAAATACTTTGTTTCCTTTCACTTCATGTTTTGGCTTTGCTACCAGAAACAGACACCATATTGATTGCATATTCTTATGATTAGACACCTTGGACACCTTTATATTACATAGGACTATATTTAATGTGGGTATGGGGAGGTATGTTATGTGATTTAATGGGTTTATTCCTGATGAATGGGATGGGTGGGGGAGGGGTCTTTTTTATATGCATTTAACAATAATTGTTAGAATGTCAAGTGATTTGTACGAATTATCTGATTGAATTTTGTACACTTGTTGCAAGAGTTAAAACTGAATAAAGAATTAAAAAAAAAAAAATAGCATTACTGTATTTCTAATGGTGAGAAAACCATGATGCATTACATTGGTTAATGAGCACAAGCAAACAAAAACATGCCCAAGAGTTCCACAGGAAATAAGGGATACCAGAAAATAGGACACTGTGGAATGCATTACATTGCAGCCACCTGATGGTTTAGTAGTTTGCTCCTTTAAGCAAGGAGGTTTTTATCAAGCTTTGACATCCACCAGACCATTCCTCATACTGAAACCTTACTTGGACTCCTGAGGAAGGCTCATGTGAGCCAAAACATGGACCATGTTGGTTCCACCAATACTATCAGGGCCAGCTGCTTCACACAGTGGATGTATTTGCCTTGTTTTTTTTTTTTTTTTACCTATTTTGAATAAACATTACTTCAAGAACATTGCATTCCAGTATCCTATTTTCTGGTATTGGTTTATGAGCATACAAATTGTTTACTGTGGTTGTGCAATATTATTTTTCAGCACTGTTGTGTGCAATGTTTTTGTTTAAGAATGTTACTTTTAAGGATGAGGAAACTATGGTGCATCACACTGATTAATGAGCACACTAATTGTTTATTGTAGTTGTGCAATACTGTAGCCTGTAGTACATTACAATATTTATTTTCCAGCACTGTTCTGTGCAATTATTTTAAGAATGTTACTTCTATAAGCAGTACTGCAAATAAAAAAAATATGTTTGCGATATTCTAAATTTCTACTATGGTTTTTGTCAAATGCTGTGCCATGCAGGAACCTAACCCTATTTTTCCAATAGGATCCATTATTCACTTTACGCAGTTTTGAGGTGCAAAATGTACTGCTGGAACCTAACCATAGATGCAGAATTTCGTTATTTGCAAACTTTTCCAGGAACCATACTACCACAAATAACAAGAATGGACTGTAACTGGAGGCAGAAGTTGTGGTTGAGGGGGAGTTATCTTGCAGACAAAGTGTGGTTGCTGAAAAGTACATTTTGTGGGTGGGGTAATTAGAGAAGTGATGCAACAATTGTATGTGGGGGGATAGTTTTCATTAGGAAGGTGTTTTTTGGAGATGTGGTAGTTTGAAGAGCAGTAAGGAAGTTGCAGGGGATAGGTTTTAGGGGTGTGGCATTTTAAATGGCGGTGAGGCAGTTGGGGATATATTTAGGGGAGAGTGGAGAACAAGGAGAAGCAGTGTGAAAGGTGGAATTCTCCAACTGCTATGTTCACAGTTTGGAAATTTCTGAGCTACAAAAGCTACATTTACTCCAACAGAAATGCACTGGCCAAGTTTTTTTTTGGGGGGGTAGCAATTTATTTTTCTGGAACAGCAAGTCTGATATGGCTTATTTTCAAATCAATATGTGTATTTACTGTTTGTTTTCATCCCATTTTGTTACATTTTTGCAATTATTTCCCTTGCCCTCCCCCCCCCTTGCCAGACAGACATGAACTCCTTTTGCATAATTCTTTCCAATTTCCATTGGGTTGGATAAAATAAAGAAAGAAGTCACAAACCAAAAGAAGAAAATAGTTCAGAATGTACAAGCCTTACTTGAGTTTGAAGACGTGTTTTTTCTTCTTGTAGTCAACTGCGACTTCACAAACTGCCTCCTTCAGACCAACAGGAATTTCATTGTGGTATGGAATACCAGAAGCAGCACTCTTGGCATCTTTGTAGAAGCCCATCTCCTGGGTATTTATCACACAGTACACATTATGCCAGGACCTTTGAAACACAGTAAAACGTTTATTCAGAGAATTTATGGACTTTTTTGTTCTTGTTTCAACCAGTACTACCACTATTATTTATCATTTCTATAGCGCTGAAAGGCATTCGTAGTGCTGTACATTTACCATTCAACAGATGGTCCCTGCTCAGAAAAGCTTACAATCTAATTTGGACAGACAGGACATCTTAGGGTTGGGGAGTTTCTGGCAGAAGGAATGATACATGTACAACTCAAAAAGGGGCGTGGTCAAGGGAGGGACATAGCTAGATCATAGGTGTTCCGAGGATTTAAGCGTGGAGTTATACAATACTTCCATTTCTGTGCTTGACAGTAGTTAGGTGTGAGCATTTACACCAGCCTTTAACAGACATAAATGTTCACATTTAAAGTTAGGTATGAACAGAGGCATAGTGAGTGGGGGTAGATCACCCCAGGCACTATCTTGGCGGGGGCTTAGCACCTCTTCTTCATATCTTCGCCAGAAGACTCCTTGTGCCAGCCCCAGCTCCCCATCCAACATCACCCTCCCATCATGGTCAGAGGTGGAGCCGAGGCCGATACGAGCAGTAGCTCGATACTGGCGAAGATAAAAGGATTTCCCCAACCACTGCTCTCTGGCACTGCCCAGGAATTGATCCACCTAGCTGTGACTGATGGACTTACTTAATAAGCTGTGCTTTAGAACCATACAGTGAAGCTGAGCGCACTATTTTCTTTTCTTTTTTTTTTTTTAATATTTTTTATTCTTTTTTTAAATTCTTACATCAAGTGAAATACATGTAATACATTCAATTATGAAAAAACACTTGAAATTATTATTAAATGTTCTTACAATGTGAATTAAATAAACCCTTTATCAGAATTTTATATCATATTAATATTACAATAGTTTTCCCTCCCTACCCCTTCTATATGTTCTATACATGTGTTATTATATCTGATCAGTAGAATAATTTGTCAATGGTCCCCATATTTTCTAATGCTCAACTAAAAACATAATTTTAAGGTTGCTGCTCTAAATCATAGTTATATTGTGAGCCCACTGGGAAAGATAGGGAAAATACTTAAGAGTACCTGACAGAAAAAACATTATATACCACCCTGAACTTCTCCAAGATAGGGTGATATATAAAATGTCAACTAACATAATTGTATGAAAATGTGCAAATCAGAAAGCAAGCTAGTGATCATGGAAACATGTAGCAAAGTCAACATTTTGTGCAGAGATTGTAACTGCACCTGGATGAACTGCATGCACGTGCATTATAAGCATCAGATTTGTTGTGTGGATGCCAAATATATATTCCATCAATAGTAATAAAACCCTTAGCGCGTATGCGCACTTTAAACTCCGTGCCTCCGCATGCGCAGTAGAATAATCTCGCCTTCTGCCGCCGATCACCTGCCTGCGTCAGCTGATTTCCTGCCTTCTGCCCTGATCGCTGACGCTGGCTGACTTCCTGCCTTCTGCCTACGCTGCTGGGACTCCTCTTCTTCTCACTTCCGGACCAGCAGTGGCAGCAACTGCGGTTTCATCAAGCATCCGTGGGGCCTTTGCTAGGCTGGCCCACTTCGATGATGCGAGGTGGGCCGGCCTAGCAAAAGCCCCGAGGCTGCCTGATGAAACTGCAGCTAAAGCTAAACTAAAGCTAGCGGATGCTGGACAGGGGGGGAGGTAAAAGGAAGAGAGAAGGGCTACTGCTGAACAGGGGGAGGTAAAAGGAAGGGAGAAGGGCTACTGCTGGACACGGGAGGTAAAAGGAAGGGGAGAAGAGGTGCTGCTGGACAGGGGAAGCAGGGAAGGGAGAAGGGGTACAGCTGGACAGGTGGGGAAGTAAAAGAAAGGGAGAATATGGGGGAGGGAAGGAGGACCAGAGGAGAAGCATGCAGGAGGCCCTGAAAACATAGTTAAAAGCACAGAAAAATAAGTCATCAAACAACAAAGAAAAAAAGGAAGAAAGAAAAAGGACACACAGAAAGACAGGGGGCCAGGGAGAGAGACAGACAGACAGACAGAAAGAAAGACAGAGACAGGCAGACAAGGGACCAGGGAGAGAGAAAGACAGACAGACAGAAAGAGGGGACAGGGAGAGAGGAAAAGACAGACAGAAAGAAAGGCCTCAGCGCCCCATTGTGCTAAAAATCTACACATCTATTCTAGCACCTGTTAATGCAACGGGCTTAAATACTTATACTGTATTACTGGTATGGTATCAATTTCTGTCACATTACAACACTTCTTTAACACTGCATTTGGGATGGACTGCCTCACTTTCTTATCCCTCTGCAGATTTTTTTTGGTCCGCTCATCCCCTTCAATATGAAAAAAGTGGCAGGTAGCTTATGCTGGAACAAGTAAATAAACTGACACTAACACTACCCACAGAAAAGCAAGCTAACCTTTTTATTCTAAGCTAAATCCCAGCATTAGATAAACCACCACTGCAATATCTTCATGTCTTATACTATTACTACTACTATTCATTATTTATAAATCACTACCAGACACACGCAACGCTGTATAACTAACACACAAGAGATAGTCGCAGTGCAAAAGAGCTTACAATCTAATTAAGACGGACATTGGGCAAAGGATTATACATGTTACATAGGTGAGGAAATACAAGGGACTAGAAGTAGAGGAGTAAATAGGAAATGGCAAAAGATATGGGTGATTTACAAGTTGAGAGAGTAGGGCATAAAGCACAGTTACTTACCGTAACAGTTGTTATCCAGGGACAGCAGGCAGCTAGTCTCACATGTGGATGACATCATCCACGGAGCCTGGATGCGGATAGCCTTGCAAGCAGACTTGCTTGTAGAAACATAGAAGTTTCGAGTCTGCCGCACCGCGCATGTGCCTTCCCACCCAGCACAGGGCGAGTCTCCTCAGTTCATATAGCTAGCAGAGAAGCCAACCAGGGGAGGTGGGTGGGTTGTGAGAATAGCTGCCTGCTGTCCCTGGATAACAACTGTTACGGTAAGTAACTGTACCTTATCCCAGGACAAGCAGGCAGCTTATTCTCACATGTGGGTGACCTCCAAGCTAACCAGAATGGGATGGTGGGAGTATTGGCAACTTAGGAGAATTAGCTCTTCAAGCTGTCATCTCCGGATCAGACCTTAGGTCCATCTAGTCCTGTGATCCGCTCATGCGGAGACACAGCCAGGTTAGTCACCTGTATCCTCCTCAAAAGATGCATAGAAAGATACGGGTGACTAACCTTTTTTTTGCACCTGGCTGGGCCTCTGCATGAGCGGATCACTGGACTAGATGGACCTAAGGTCTGATCCGGAGATGGCAGTTCTTATGTTCTAATACTCTCTGGCCAAAATGGCCATCCCGTCTGGAGAAAACATCCAGACAATAGTGAGAGATGAAAATAAGAACCAAGGACCAGGTGGCAGCTTTGCAAATTTCCTCAATAGGAGTGGATCTGAGGAAAGCTACTGAAGCCGCCATGGCTCTGACTTGACTCTGTAGATGCAGTCCAGCAGAAAGATATACAAGCAGCCATCCAGTTGGAGATGGTACGCTTAGAAATTGGATGTCCCGTTTGGATCGAAGGAGACAAAAAGTTGAGGAGCAGTTCTCTGTGGTTTGGTGTGTTCCAGATAGAAGGCCAAAGCATGTTTACAGTCCAGAGTTTGAAGAGCTGATTCTCCAGGATGAAAAAAGGTCTTGAAAAAAACACTGAAAGTACAATAGATTGGTTGAGATGAAATTTTGAAACCACTTTAGGTAAGAATTTAGGATGAGTATGGAGGACCACCTTGTCATGATGGAAAACAGTGAAAGGTGGATCAGCAACTTTTTTTTTTTTAAATTCTTTATTCGTTTTTAAACTTTCATCAAGTGTACAGAAATTATAATAAACACTTGAACATCTTATCATTGTATCTTATAAATATAAATGCAACCCTCCCTCCAAGCCCATTATTCATTATAAGATCATAAACTTTCCCATTAAACCCTTCCCCTCTTTCATCACTAAGTGGTGTATAATTAATAGAAAAATGGTATTTAATCATGACAAAAAGATGTTAATGGCTCCCATATTTTTATAAAACTTTTATACTTTCCATTCTGTACTGCCAGTGATCTTTCCATTCTATAAAAGTGACACAATGAATGATGGAAAACTGTGAAAGGTGGATCAGCAACTAAAGCAACAAGTGAGATACTTCAGATGAGCTGTAGACATTAATTCAAATGGAGGCTTCATCAATTGAGCAAGAACAACATTGAGATCCCAAACATTGAGGAGGTTTGACATTGAAAAGTCCTTTCATAAATTTGGAAACCACTGGATGAGCAGAGAGGAGTTTCCCTTCAATAGGCTGATGAAAAGCAGTAATTGCACTGAGATGGACTCGAATGGATGTAGACTTGAGGCCAGAAGTAGACAAGTGCAAAAGATAGTCCAAGACAGAAGCCAAGGAGGTATCTCAAGGCTCCATGTCATGAGAGATGCACCATGTAAAAAATCTAGAAAATGTTTGATGGCAGCATTGTCTAGTGCAGTGGTTCCCAACCCTGTCCTGGAGGACTACCAGGCCAATCGGGTTTTCAGGCTAGCCCTAATGAATATACATTGAGCAGATTTGCATGCCTATCACTTCCATTATATGCAAATCTCTCTCAAGCATATTCATTAGGGCTACCCTGAAAACCCGATTGGCGTGGTGGTCCTCCAGGACAGGGTTGGGAACCACTGGTCTAGTGGCAGGCTTTCTAGAAGCCTCTGAAATGTCTCTTACAGGTTGAGAAAACTGAAGAGGAGTTATGTTGAGAGGTACCAAGCTGTCAGGTGCAGAGACTGCAGATTGGAATGAAGTAGAGATCCTTGACTCTGTGCAAGCAGAGACGGAAAAACTGGCAGAGACGGAAAAACTGGTAGAGGGTATTGCTCTCTGCTGCCGAGTTGAAGTAGAAGGGTGGACCAAGGTTGTCTCGGCCACTGAGGAGCTATCAGAATCATGTTGGCATGATTGTTCTTCAACTTGACAAGAGTTTTGAGAATGAGAGGGAATGGAGGGAATGCATACAGGAATAGATTCGTCCATTCCAGTAGGAAAGCATCTGCCTCAAGGCGATGATGAGAATATATCCTGGAGCAGAACTGAGGCAGTTTGTGGTTGTGGGGAGATGCAAAGAAATCTATCTGAGGAGTTTCCCATTTAGAAAAAATGTGATGAAGAGGCGAGGAATTGAGTGTCCATTCGTGAGGTGGCAGAAGACACCTCAATTTGTCCGCTAAACAGTTTTTCACCCCTTGGATGGTGTTCTGGAGGATTGCCCAGTCCCAAACCTTCAGAGCTTCTTGACAAAGGGAGAGAGAGATCCCATTTCTCCCTGACATAGTACATGGCGATTTGGTTATCCGTTCGGATGAGGACTACCTGGTCATGAAGATGTTGAAAAGCTTTGAGAGAATTGAAGATCGCTCCGAGTTCCAACAGACTGATAACAGACTGATATAACACTGATGATCCGTGCTAGACCAGTGGCCTTGAGTACGGAGACCGTCGAGGTGAGCCCCCCAAGCGTAGGTCGAAGAATCTGTCGTGAGGACCTTCTGATGAGGTGGCGTCTGAAACAGTAAACCTCTGGAGAGATTGGAAGAGAGCATTCACCAGTGGAGAGACTGTCTCAACGAAGGAGAGACTGTAATGTGTCGAGATAGTGGATCACAAGCCTGCGTCCACTGAGATGCCAGGGTCTACTGAAGAATTCGGAGGTGAAGTCTGGCAAAAGGAGTCACTTGTACTGTGGAGGCCATGTGACCTAGTAGTACCATCATGTGTCTTGCTGAGAGTGAAGAGCGGGAAGACACTTTGTGACAGAGCTGATTAAGAGCATCCAGACGTTGTTGAGGAAGGAATGCTCTGAGTTGGATAGTGTCCAGAACAGCTCTGATGAATTGTAGATTCTAAGAGAGCTGAAGTTGGGATTTGGGAAAGTTGATTTTGAATCCCAAGCTTTGTATGAACCATGTAGTCCGTTGGGTCGCTACAATAAACCCCTGAGATATTGAATCTTTGATGAGCCAGTCGTCTAGGTAGGGAAACACCTGAAGACCATGGTTCCTTAGAGCTGCTGCTACCACTATGAGGCACTTGGTGAACACTCTGGGAGATGATGCCAGGCCAAAGTGTAGCACTCTGTATTGAAAATGCAGATTCCCCATCCGAAATCTGAGGTACTGACGTGAGGCCGGATGAATGGGGATATGAGTGTAAGTCTCCTTGAGATCTAGAGAAGATAACTAATCGTTCTGATCTAGAAGAGGATAAAAGGATGCCAGGGACAGCATGCAAAATTTTTCTTTGATGAGAGGTTAAAAATGAATAAAGAAAAATAATATTGGGGAGGGAGGGTGGGTTATAGGTTTATATATATACAATTGTTGTTTATCTTGATAAATTTTTCAAGTGTTGTTTTTGAGACTATGTATGGTTTTTTCTTGTACACTTGTTGAATGATTAAAAATGAATAAAGAATATATTAAAAAAAAAAAAAAATTTTTCTTTGACTAAAAATTTGTTGAGAGCCCTGCGATCCAGAATGGGCCGCAGATAGCCCGTCTTCTTCGGAACTAGGAAGTAACGGGAGTAAAACCCCCTTCTCTGCTGTTCCAATGGAACTTCTTCGATGGCACGGAGATGAAGCAGAGCTTGAGCTTCCTGAAGAAGTGCGGTTTGGGATGGAATGGAAGGATACTCTCTTGGAGGAAGCTCTGGTGGAATCTGAGAGAAATGAAGAGAGTATCTTTCCCTGATTATTGACAACACCCAGAGGTCAGATGTAATGGTCTCCCATCGATGGTAAAAATGATACAGACAACCTCCTATGGGGGAAGGGAGGACAGAGGCAGAACGATGGAGATTATGCTGTGTGAGACAGTCAAAAAGGCTGAGCAGCCTTAGGTGCAGCAGAAGATTGAGGTTTCTGTTGCTTCTGCTACTTTTTGGGGAGTGCTCGAGTGTAAGGAGCCGCCCTTGGAGGATAATGCCTCTGGAAGGATGGAAGAGGTCAAGAAGGTTTTGCTGGAGCTGGCTTTGGTCTGACAATTGAAGCAAAAGATTTCTCATGTTCAGAAAATTTCTTAGTGGCAGCCTCTATAGATTCATCAAAGAGGTAATTTCCCTCACAAGGAATGTTAGCTAGACGGTACTGAAGATTAGGGTCCATATCAATAGTGCGAAGCCAGACCAGGCGACGCATTGCTACTGAGAAAACAGTGATCCTAGAAGAAAGCTCAAAGGCATCGTAAGATGACTGGAGAAGATGTAGTCGGAGTTGCGCCAAGGTAGCACCAAGCTCCAGAAACTCAACATGTTTATGTTCATCCAAGTTCTTCATAAAACTTGGAAGATGTTCAATCAGAAATTTCAAATAAGTCGTGAAGATGAAATTGTAATTTAGGACTCTAGAGGCCATCATGGAATTCTGGTAAAGGCGACAGCCAAACTTGTCCATGGTCTTGCCCTCTCTTTCATATACTCTGGAAGGATGGCTCCTCTTTAATGAAGATTCCACAAGAAGGGATTTTTGAGATAACTGTGAATTCTCAAATCTCTTGCAATGTAGTGTTCTATACCTAGATTCCAATTTACTTGGAACAGCAGGTATAGCATAAGGAGTCTCTAGATTTCTTTTGAAAGTTTGAGACAAAAGCCTATTAAGAGGAAGCTTGAGGGATTCCGCAGGAGGCTGAGGCAGATGCATTTCCTCTAAATATTCCTTAGAATATTTAGAACCAGCGTCCAAATGAGAAAGGGAAGAGAAGTCCTGTGTAGAAAAAGCCCAGGTGAAGACCCCTGAGAATCCCCCAATATAGTAAAAACAGGCCAACAGCTAAGACCTAAAATGGCTGCTGAAAGAGCAAAATGGACACTCTGACTAAAAACTGTCAGCTCTGAAAGACACTTCTGCTTTCTTGAGAGCAAGGTCAAACGGAAGGCTGGAGAGAAAAACAATTCTAGTGAAGAAGGGATCTTGGCCCTATATTAACAGGTTCAACTGATGGAAGTTTCACAAGAAAAAGGATGATGATGGGAAAGGCTCACCACGATACTGACGGATGCTGCGCAAAAAACAAGAGATGTAAGAATGTAAGAGAGCTAACCACAGAGCTGAAAAGCCATTAGGCCCAGGTGCTTGAAAGAGGATCTTGATATATTAACAGGACATTTACTGGGAAATAGGATAGAATTAGATAAGAAAGGGCGTGACACACAGTATCACTCATTATGCTAACCAATCAATAGATTAATAAATGAGATAATAATTATGATTAACCAATGAAAATGTGAAATGTAACATGCACCAAGGTGGGCCAGAGCTGTCATAATCATATAAAAGAAAGCTCCGTGACCATAGTTTCAGAACTCTTCGGAAGTTCTCCATCAGTCTGGCCAGCCTGGTGTATGTTCTATCACTTTATATGCTATATGATTTGTTCCTGTAAGCTATTGCTGTTTTATTATTAAATTCATATCATTTGAAGTCAAGTGGTCTATCAGTGGAGGCCGTAATAGCTGGCTCTTCAAAATTTAATTTCCATGTCGTCAGCCATTTGACGAAGAAAGGAGGAAAAAGATAATTGATCTGCTAGAGCCTGGCCTCGAGAAGGACTCGATGACCTCGAGGCGCCTCGAGTGAAGAAGGAAGGCGAAGCCGCTCTAGAGTATTGGTAACCCAAAGAATACACAGACTTGGAATCAGTTGAGTCCTTGGGGTCTGGAAGTGGAAACCTTGGCGAGGGGTTGGAGGCCTCGAAGAGCTGGAAGGTTTGGATTGAAGCCTGGATGAGAAAGGCTTTTCTGCAGAAGATGACCTGCGCCTCGATGAGGGCCTTGGTCTATGACGAGAGTGCTTTCTGGAAGTAGGTCTCGACTGAGATCGAGGAGAGGTTGCTTTATGCCTGGAGACAGGCAGTGCCGCTGGTGAATGAATAGGGCTAGAAACTGTAGATCGAAACCCCATAGACTCAGTGGTTTGGATCGAGGAATCTCGAAGCACTCCCAAAGACTCAGCTCCTTATATGGAGTGTGAGGATTCCTGTCGAGGCACTCGCAAAGACTCGACTCCTTGCATAGAGTGCAAAGATTCCAATCGAGACACTCGCAAAGACTCAACTCCTTGCATAGAGTGCGAAAATTCCAATTGAGACACTCGCAAAGACTCGACTCCTTGCATAGTGTGTGTAGACACAGCTCGAGATATAGGCAGGGACTCAACCTTGTGGGAGATTGCTGATTGCCCAGGCTGGACTGCAGGAAACAGAGTCGAGACAGGCATGTATTTGGTCAGGAACTGAACAAATTGCTGACCTAATATGGCCTGGAGAGAAGCCTGCAATTGTGGATCCGAGTTTGAAACTGGACCATTTGCTGAGGCTATAGGCTCTGAGGTGGCAGTAGTAGCATGCTTTGGCTTGGACTGATGCTTGGATAACTTGAGGACCACTACAGGAACCTTCTGCTTAGGTATCTGACCTGAGGGAAGCTCAGGGGAAGATAAAGCAGGTGTACTCGAGGCCAAAGACGATCCAAATGAGGAAGGTCTGATGAGACTCGAGGTCTGAGTCGTCGAAGCAGGAGGACCCCCTGCTGAAGTCTAGACTGAGTCAGGTCCTGAGGTCGAGGGTGTAGCCGAAGAGTCCATCCTGAACAGCTTTTCCACTTGAACTTGATGACATTTAAGGGGTCGAGGTTGAAGAGTAGCACAGCGCAGGCACAACTTTGGACTATGGTCAGGACTGAGACACTTAAGACACCAGCGGTGTGAGTCCGTGAGGGAAATCGCACGCTGGCACTGGCTACACTTCTTGAAGCCCATTACTGGCCAGGACATAGAAGGGAAGATAGCCACTGTGAAGTCGAAGCCCGCAAGCTGCGAGTGACCGACCTGCCCCACCAGTCAGTTGACGAAAAAATTTTTTTTAAAAAAAGCAGAAAATAAAGAAATAAACACAGCGATTCGCAAAAGAACTAAGACAAACCGCGGTGAAGAAAAGGCACGAAGCAACGAAGTTTCACAAAGAGCATCAAAGACAGACTTTTTGGCTCCGTGGAAAACTGAGAACTGAGGAGACTCGCCCTGTGCTGGGTGGGAAGGCACTCGCGTATGCGCGGTGTGGCAGACTCGAAACTTCTATGTTTCTACAAGCAAGTCTGCTTGCGAGGATGTCTGCATCCGGGCTCCATGGATGACGTCACCCACATGTGAGAATAGGCTGCTTGCTTGTCCTGGGATAAACACAGTTTCAAAAAAGTAGGTTTTTAGCCTGGATACAAGAAAGATGATTGTGTGTGAACAAGTGGTTAGAAAAAAGAGAGAGGTTAAAAAAGGCTCCATGTCCTTACAATTTGTATATATGGTTAAATCTGTGTCATATGGCAACAGCTTGCCTTGAGTACAAAGTCTACCTGCTTGAGGCTTTCTTGTTGTGTGCCTCCCACTCATGTTTGCGATGTAGAATGCCTTCCATCTGAGCTGTTGAGTCCTGAGTCTTAGCAGGAAGAGTGGCAGCAGTCTGGGCTTGAAAGCCTGCCTTGGACTTGCGATCTGAAGTTGGTGAAGGGATGGGACTAGACTCTTTTGAACTTGATCTCTGCTCCGCAGCTCCATTGACCATTTCATTTGTTTCAATGTTATCTGAAACCTGGACCAACAGAAGGAAATGCTTCAGTAAAACATCATGTAAATATTCCAGGTTCTATAGTGACAAACATGGTTGTATATAATGTATACAGAGTGGCACGGAAGTACAGTAAAACCAAACTTACACCAATATATATTGAACAGGATGAATAAGGAAATTAGATGGCACGGATGGATTAGTATCCGTTGTACAAGGAAGGAAACAAGACATCAGTGAGCTTTACTGTACTTCATTGTCCATTGCTAATTCAAGATGATGCATCTCATTACCAAACTCTTACAGAAGGTTTGTCAAATGATACAGTGTTTCATTAAAGTGTGGACACTTATGTTATATTTCAGCCATTTTACATGAAAAGCATGTGATCATTCTAAAGAAAATATATTTTTCTTTGAAGTAACACAAATCAAAATGGCTCAGTACTGAAGCTGTACATGATCATTAACAGAAATTTTTAATTTTTTCCATGCTTAACTGGTTTCTGTCAATGCTCATTTGGTTCCATAATATACAAAACAAATCAAAAGCATGCAGAAATTAGGAAGATTACACCATGCATTTCACTTCCACCAACCCAGTTAGGTTTTGGATTGTAAATAAAGGTGAGGAAAACAAGGAAAGTCAAACATGGATTTACCAAAGTCCACTGGAGACTTTTTATTATGATTATTATTAATAAACTAGATCAAATTTATGTTAAAGGAACTGGAAAACACCACCACAATCACTCAACTCCACACAGCTATTTACCCCCAAGACAAAGAAAGAACCATGGCCTTGCCCATCGCTTGCTTTGTGGATCGTGAAGCTTGCAGCACAGAGATCGGGAGAGGCAGGGGGCCGTCGAGCCTCCAACAGCTCTCACTGGTCAAGCCGGTGATGTCTTCAGGAGCCATTCATCCAACATTCATTTTATTTGGAATCCAAATGGCTTTAGGCTTTGAAATACAGCTTAGTCCCAGTTAATATTTTTTTTCATTCATGATCACCTTAAGAAGCCCACAGATTATACAACAGGTGTGTGTGGGATTAGTAAATTACTAAAATTTAGTGCTGCTAGTGTTCTAGTAAATTATATTCTGTGCTATTCAGACAAGTGAGTATTTGTCAATGGCCTAGCAATACCATCCAAGATAATTGCTGAGTAAGTAGCTAGCTCAGGAGGCACCAGCATAGGATTAAATAGGTCTGCAAATGTGTCTTCCCTGCCAACTCCAAACCTCATTTCTCTGGTCTTGACTCTATGCGCATACAAGACAATCTAAATAAGGGAAGGGGCCAGTTAGCTATCTTTAAAATCAATTAAACTCTCAAAAGACAGATATTAGATTGACAAAATCTAGATTGAGACAAAAGTTGAGACACAATCAGCATCTGTAACAGCCTCAGACCAAAAATACAAAATCATGATCCACTATGCATGGCAATTAATTCCATTCCAAAACAGCACATGCACTCTAGTCATGTATTTTTTAACGTAATTGGCAAAAATTCTATGTCAATATCAGGACGATTTTGGCATTTACTGATACAGCATACAGTACACGACATGAATGTTATATAGTCTTAAAATACCTCTTTTTAATAAAGTGCTGTTTGTTCAAAGAAAGCCTACAAAGCCTTGATGCAAGTTTAATGCACAAATGAATACTGCCATGAAGTATATAAACGACTGGGGTTTGCTATGAAAGATGGCCTTACCTTCACTTACTTTATCTATAAGACTAAAGATTCTCTCATAACAAAATTAAGAAAGATCCAATTAAATGGGCAGCAGTAAATCATGTGATTTTCTTTGCTTCTACTGTTCAAAATCTCTGATAACCTACAGCTGCTGCAAGGAAGCAGCTGACTTATGGCTCTAGTAAGGTAGTGCAGTTTCTCATACCATGCCTCAACAGGAAACACCATTGTATTTTTTTGCCTTCTGTTATAGAACATGTTAAGCCTCGCTGTTCACAGGGGCTCCTGCTGATAGCAGGTGCCATTCCAATACCAATGGATAGATTTAACTTCTATTAAACTTTATTAAACATCCGCCATAAAAACCTATTCACTTCAAAACAGTGTCATTTTTAATATGCTGGAAATGGTCTCTTGCTTGGCCAAGTATTGAGGTGCATAGTTCTCCATCTTGGCTGACAGCTGCTATGCAGTAGATATGCATAACATTTAGATTAACATTAATAGGGGCAAGATAATGAAGAATATGATAACCAATAGCCAGGTTGTCTCCATGGGGACTAGAAAAAACTTAGTACTGAAGTTTCTACCAAGGATTGGTTCATAAGTCATGGGAACTATATTTTTTTCTCTTGAAAATATGCCAACACCGGAAATCTAATATATATGTTTGAAAGTGTGTGACATGTACTTCTTAATGTTACTACAAGATGAGAGATGAATGCAGTACTGTATTTCCCCATGTATAGGCCACCCCTTTGTATAGGCCGCAGGAAATGCAGATGTAGGTTTTAAAACCCTTAGATAAACTGCCCCATGTTACTAGCCGTGGCTTATCTAAGAGTTTTAAATCCTACATCGGCCAATACATCATCCTCTCCTCCCTTAAATACTTCCCTCGCCAGTAAATACCTCCTGGACGGCTGCCTCCTCCTCCAAACACGCTGTGCAGCACAGGAGTGATGTTTGCGATCTCAAGCCTCGCCCCGTGCCGCTTCCTGATTTGCTGCTGTCAGTTCTTGCGACAGCAGCCAATCAGAAAGCGGTGCGGGGCGAGGCTTGAGATCGCAAACATTGCTCCTGCCCTGCACAACGTGTTTGGAGGAGGCAGCTGTCCAGGAGGCATTTACCGGCGAGGGAGGATAGGCTGCCCCATTTAAGGAAGCCACACCCACTAGGTCGGTTTGCAAAATCGATGTATAGGCCGCAGCCTATACATGGGGAAATACAGTAATCTCTGGTAGAGGAGAAGCAAAAAAAAAAAGACATTTGAAATCATCATTTTATTATGGCATACAGTGTACAATATGAACAACAAAGTACAAGTACAAACTGTTAACATCCTTCAAAGTAGTTTCCCTGGTTGTCTTGTGTGTCATCCAATTTGTGAGGGACACCCTGTGAATGCACAGTATTACAAGTCATTTCTGTAGTATCCCTCTGTCATAAAGTATGGGAGAAATGTCCAGAAATGTCACAGAACGCCATAATCCTACATGACAACACTACAGCTCATAAAGCACATGATTGTTTACAGAATTGGGGATGGGAGACTACTTTGAAGGATGTTAACAGTTACACATATTCGCTCTCAAGCTGATTATGTGCTTGGTTTAGTCAAACATAGGGTTACCAGATTTAAAGATGGACAAACCCGGATACATGGCCCCACTCTGTTCTACCCCAGCCCCGCCTTGTTCTGCCTTCATCCCGCCCTGTTCCGCCTCCAACCCTGCTCCATTCTGCCTCCAGCCCTGTCCCCAAAAAGCTGCATCTCTTTTTTCTGACCTCCAGGCTGCATCTGGAGGGTCTCCAGCATGCGCTGATGTGTGCGACGTCATCCGCGCATGCTTGTTGAAGACCCTCCAGACAGGCTGGAGCTCGGGGTTTTCTAAAAAGAGGACATATTCAGGTTTTCCTAGATGTCTGGTAACCCTAAGTCAAACAGCTAACATTTATTACTTGTTTGTTTAATAAAACGATGATTTCAAATGTCATGTTTTTTGCTTCTCTCCTACCAGAGACCATTGCACTCATCTCTAATCTTGTGGCAGCATTAAGAAGTACAGAGGTACCTTGGATTACGAGCATAATCCGTTCCAGGAGCATGCTCGTAATCCAAAATGCTCGTTTATCAAAGCGAGTTTCCCCATAGGAAATAATGGAAACTCGCTTTGATGCGTTTCCCCCCCCATGAGAACCGGCATTGCTCCTTCTGAAGGCCCCCCTGCGATCTGGCATCCCCCCCTGCTACGATCTGGCACCCCCCCCCGATGCGATTGGGCACCCCCCTCCGCCACGATCCGGCACCCCCCCTCGACGCTTCTTACCCTCATCTGGGCACCGGCACCAGCATGTCCTGTACTTGGTGCCGAAGATCAGCCTCCTCTTCTGCTGGGCCTTGAGCATCTGCGCATGCTCAAGGCCTGCGAGTTCACGTTCTGAACGTGAACTCACAGGCCTTGAGCATGCTCAGATGCTCAAAGACCAGCAGAAGAGGAGGCCGATCTTCGGGCACCGGCACCAAGCACAGGACATGCCGGTGCCCAGATGAGGGTAAGAAGAGGCAGGGGGGGGGGTGCCGGATCGCGGGGGGAGAGTGCCGGATTGCGGGGGGCGCTTGTAAATCGAGCCATTCTCGGTTTCCGAGGCACTGATTTTGCAAATGTTTTGCTCGTCTTGCAAAACACTCGCAAACCGGTGCACTCATAAACCGAGGTACCACTGTACAAAAGTATATATTAGATTTCCAGTGTTGGTGCATTTTCAAGAGAAAAAAAAATAGTTGCCATGACCTATGAATCAGCCCTCATATATAATTTTTGCTTTGAAATACCAGACTGCCAGGTATGTTTACAGCCTTTGAGAAGACTGCTTCTCACTGTACACATCAGACACAAAAGGCACACAACTTGCAGCTTTGTGAGAAAATAAAGTCCTTTTAAAAATTGTTATGGCTTTCATTATTTGTTGGCAACGGGGATGAGAACAGAAATGAGTGAACATACATACACTGGAAAGACAATGTGGAACAAAAGAAAAAGAAAAGTAAGAAAGCTAGAAGCTAAATAAACTTTAATGAGAACATGCTTTTAAGCACACACATAACTGCACAATAACACAACACTGAAACTGAACTACAAGTACAACAATTCAAATTCACTTTTTCTTTCCAAATTTTTTTGCATAGAGGTTAGTATGTAAGTGCATTAGCATCTATGAAGGCACTAAAATCTGGACTCTGATCATGCAGTGTGTGTCAGCAGTGGAATAACTAGAAGAGCCCCAGTCATTATCAAATTACACATATCATTACACCTAATTCAGCAATGTGAATCTCTGCATCACAACTCAGAAGATCAAAGAAAGGCATGACTTCTTCAAACACCAAAAAAAAATGCAGCTTATTAAGGCCCCGATTCACTAAAGTCAGCAAGTCAGGTTTAGCAATGATTGCTGCTAACCAACCAAATTCACAAAATGGCCCACTGCATGTTTTTCCCCCTCGAATATCCATTTTCCGATCTGGCCATGCAAATTTGTAAAACCCCATGCAAAATAGCCAAGCAATTGATCCACTAATATTTGCTTGACTATTTTGCATCAGGCTTTACGATCCTAAAACCTGACTGCTTGTAATAATAATAATAATAATAATAATAATAATAACTTTATTTTTGTATCCCGCCATACCCGGAAGAGTTCTAGGCGGTTCACATCAATTAAACAAGGTTACAAGTGGTTTACAGCAGTTGAGCGGGGTTATGAGCGGTTCAATAACAAATTGATCAAAGTTGCCAGGGGGGGGGGGGTGAGGGAAGGATGTAGAGGGGAGAGTGGGTGTTAGATAGAAGGGGCGTTGGGATCCTGGTCTTGGAAGAGGCGGGTTTTGAGTAGTTTTCTAAAGCCGAGGTAGTTGGGGGCCTTGAGGGCCATTTGGGATAACCATGGGTTTAGCTTAGTGGCTTGGAAGGCGAGGGTTTTGTCGAGGAATCTTTTAGAGTGGCAGAGTTTAAGGGAGGGGTAGGCGAATAGTTGGATTCTGCGGGAGTCCTTGATGCTGTGATTGTAGACCTGTCGGTAATTGTGTTACTACCAATAACTCAGAAACAGTGAAAAATCCAATAACAATCTAAGAAAAACGCATTCACATGGAGCGTGTAGAAGGTAGAAAAAGCTATAACGAGTCCACTGGGAGGAAAAGCCTCAGACAAAGCCCTCCCACCGCCACAGCTGTGGCATAAGGTGCTCAGGCGGAGAACCTTATCAGCAGAAAAAACTCCCGTGGAGCCTAATAAGGCTCTATGTTGTACAAATAAATAGCAAGTGGTCACAATTTTAAGTATAAAATGACTCATAACTTATCTTTGTCAGTGTAATAAATTGAAAAGCTCGGTCAGAACACTAACGATGGCCAGCTGCCTCAGGATGTGACCTCTGATCATGAGCTTTCAAAGTGGGGCACGCTGAAACGTGTTTCCTTACACAAAAAAGATGGCATCTTTATTGCCCACGAGTCGTCCTCCTTCTCATGTTCGGCACCCCAGCAGCTGTTTCTTCACCTGGCCTGCCTTCCAGCTCTCTTAAGGGCTCAGCAGACCAGGCCATTTCCATCTGCAGCACAGTGAAGGGAAAGGGAGATCGAATCGTCTCCCTTCACTGCACCGGAGGGCAGATCGTGTTCAGCAGGAAGCCTTGCCCCCAGCAGCTGTTTCTTTACCTGGCCTGCCTTCCAGCCCTCTTAAGGGATCAGCGGTCAAGGCCACCCTCCCTCTTCTCCCAGCTCACCTTCTAGCTCTCCTAAGGGCTTAGCAGATTGGCTCCTTAGCCGGCGCTCCTACCTTACTTTTTATCAGTCTATTTACTTTTCTCTTACTATTTCTGTTATCTAGCAGCTTCAGATTAGTCCCTGTGGTTTCTGTTAATTTTTCATCATGAAACCACCCCTTTGGTTCCTTTTTCTCTTACTCTGTTCATTTCTCAATACTACTCACTGCACAAAACCTTTCTCCCCCAATATACTTGACTCCACTAGTGATAGTGAGATCTGCCCTGGCCTCAGAATTCCCGTGCTGGTGCACACCAGAAATTACCCCTTAAAAAAAACAACAAACCTTGAGATGTTAACTATGCTTCTTTAAAGCCTGTACCTACTGCCAGCTTGCCCAGTCTTGCCTCTGACTCTCTCATTCCAGTCCTGACACTATATTGCAATGTCAGATCAGCATGCAACAAGCTCCAAATATTAAATGATCTACTAGTGGATTTTGATCCTGGATTCCTGTGAATTACGGAATCGTGGATCGCAAAAGATGATTTATTTACACAAAACGAACTCTGTTCCCATGGCTATCAAGGTCTCTTCTCTTCCAGAAATTGCCGGAAAGGAGGAGGCCTGGCACTTCCTTACAAATCATTCTTTGACGTACAGCTCCTTGAAAAGGGTAGCAACACTTCACTAGATATATGCTAGCTACAGTCAACGATGAGCTCCAATATCACCCATTGGGTATTCTGTTACTGTATCGTCCACCAATCCCTTGGAATAAATCCTCCGAACTCAGTTTTGAGACCATAACAAGCGCTTTCCTAAAATCTCAAAGATTACTGATTAGTGGTAATCTTAATCTCCACCTAGACAATAACACTAGTAAGGATGCGATTGAATTCAACAACTTTCTCACTTCTTCTGAGTCCTCTCCATCCCATGAAAAGGGGCATGCTCTAGACATCATCAGTTTCCTTGACCTTACTGATTACAAAACTTCAGCCGAAGGTGTTCGTTGAGAACAAGTCCCTTGGTCCGACCACTTTTTAGGTACCTTCTGTCTCCCCATTTTCATGTCTCACCTTGGGGTTCAACCCCATGCCTCTAAATCTATTACCTTCCGGAAAAAAATTGCGAGTGAACAGTTCTGGACCCAATTTCTTAATCAGTTTTCCTTCTGTTCCAAGCCCAATGCCCCAGAAGCCAACTGGCACAACTGGGTAAACCTCTCTGAGACTACCTACTGCTCTCTTGCTCTCTATCTACTAAGACTGTCTCCTGCTACCCCTGTTATCTTCCGTCCCATAGAGAACTGAAGTGGTGAATAGTGAAGAAGCAAAAGGAAGGTCCTTATTGAGGGGTATTATGGCCTTTAATTGACTGGTTATTGAAGTAATGAAGCGGAAAAGGGACTGCAAGCATGGAATTTGCAGATTTAACTCAAGATGACACACATTGCTGCATAAGACAAAGCAGATTGAAATGATTTGTGAGTGTTTCCAGGGGATGTTTTTGGCTTTTTAATCGTGTTATAGTAGAAAGATAAAAAAAAATATCAGATACAACATTAAGCTATAAGACAGAGAGACTTAAAGCTGGCATATAAATAAACAAGAAAAAAGTGAGAAAAGTAATAATGCAGAGTAGAGTTATGAAAAAAAAAACATTCTATCTTGCTGGAGATGGATTCTATGTACAATTATTTACATTGTTTAGAAATTCTTGCCACAACCTTTCCATCTTCCTCATTAAGAATGACACTCTCACATCAAATCAAAATGTGAGACTGAACAAAGCAATTTCAACATCTGAAGAATTAGAAGTCCTATGTGAAATCACATGACAAGATATTGACCCTTTAATTGCACTTAATTTACCCTTTAATTAAAACATGCAAACTGACAATTATTGCAAAGATGCATTTGCTAAAAAGATATAACTGTGATACAAACACAAACTGAAAACATAAATTGGAAAGATTGCTCAAATATGAAAAAATGCTAAATTTTATCAAAAGTTCTTTTCAAGCCATAGTAACTTATTGCTTGGATTATAATACAATGCTGCAGCAGCAATAAATAGTTGGATAATTCTTTCTTTTTTAACAAAAAAAGCCAGAACAGAACAAAAACAAAATTAAAACACAAATTAAACATTATCTAAAATGTAGGGGTTCTCAAACCAATCCTCTTGGACACGTGCAGCCAGTCAGACTGGAGGATACCCACAATGAATATGGATGAGATAAATCTGCATACAATGGAGGTAAGTGCAGGCAAATTTATTTCATGCATATTCATTGCCCGAGTGTTGAGCTATTGAATTTTAGGTTTTGTTTTTTTTTCAAATTCTTTATTCATTTTTCTTGCAGTCCATGTTATTGTTCCAACTCACTTTTAGGATTTTGCTGACAACACACTATGGGTAAGGACAAGAGTTATTTTTACTTTCTCAAATTGTGATAATTGTTCATTCTAACAGAGCCTATAGAGTGCCCTAAGGAAAACTTAACCAATCATAGAGGTGCAAAGAAACAATAGGAAAGGGAGGCAGAAGTAAGCCAGTGAGATACTACTGAGAACAGCACTGTGAGGGTCACAGTCCAGAACGAGGTCGCTCGCTGCCTGTCCATCTGCTGTTAAAACTTTGGTAGTTTTGGTAGGTTTGGGAACGGTAACTAACCCGTGGAGACTCATGGTCTGAAGGAAGCCCATTCTGTGAAATCTGCTCTCCTTCCTTTATTCCAGCCCTATCACAACAAACACAGAAAGTATGAAACCTGTTAATATGGAATATGCATCTCATTAAAATACAGGGCTGGTAATGTACACATGTGCACTTACCACTGCTGTGGTGATTCTGTCTCATCTGACATCTTTGGGCTAAGTTCAGGAGAAGGAGGCTGGCGCTTCCTTTCTTCTTCCTCCTGCTGTCTGCGTACTTCCAGCAACTCCAACTATGTAATAGAAGAGTTTTACGTCAGATAATAAAATTAAATCTCATTGTTGTTTACATCATGTGATGATATCATCCCATACACTGTTAGAAACTTACCAGACATTATGACCATGGCAGGCTTAAGTGTACTGGACACCCTGGGTAAACCATCATAAACCCTCAGCCTTACCCACCCCTCCCCCATTTCAGGTCCCTATTCTGGCTCTTCAGGTCATAAGAGCAATTGCCCATCTTTCAGGCAGATAAAATATTACATGGATGGTTCTTTGAATTTGAGTGGCTGCCAGGATCTATGACTGAAGCTGCTCTTTGCATCGTTCTCCCAAAGAAGCTGCTGCCATAGGCAATTGCCTAGTTTTGTCTAAGGGTTGGATAAGCTCTGTTCATGACCTGTATCTTAAAATTTTGACGTAACATAAAGCACAGTTAATTACTTGTAAGTAACAGGTGTTTATCCAGGGACGGCAGGCAGATATTCTCACAGAGGGGCAACGCCATCCACGGAGCCCGGTATGGAAGTGAAAAGTATACTGTCACTTTAAGCTTCAATGAAGCTTTGCGACTGCCTGCACTGTGCATGCGCGAGTGCCTTTTCGCCCAACTCTGGCTCATGAGGTCATCAGTTCCATGCCCAAGTGAAGAAGCCAACTAGGGAAGGTGGGTGGGCTCTGAGAATATCTGCCTGCTGTTTCTGGATAACACAGGTAAGTAACTATGCTTTATCCCAGGACAAGCAGGCAGTATATTCTCACAAATGGGACTGAGGGAGAATTGGCCTCTAAATAAAGAATAAATTGTGCAGTAAAACTGAATGAACTCAAACATAGTATGTTAAGAGTAATGGAAGGAACTATATGAACTAAATATATGAACTAGTAATTGGTACAAAAGTGTGCTCAATAAGCGTAAAAGGCAAATACTGTAATCCAGTAAAGCTATCACTGATTGAAGTTGTTAAATGTAACCAGACCTCATATTAGTAGCTGAATGGGAACATAGAAGGAGATGTTATGAAGACCCAGGTAGTCTAGTTGGGTTCTGGAAGGTGAGATGTTTAAGAATGAAAAGGAAACAGGTTATGTGAAGTCGTGTAAGGCTTAGGTCATTGTATGATAGGGAACGGGCTGACTGAGCTTAGGGATTACTCAGAGCTCTGGTAGGACTTCCATAAGGTGAACAGAGGTCAGTGCTCTAAGTTCACCGACTCAAACTGGAAAAATAAAGTAGAGCAGAAGTGGTACTTTCCAAGATAGGTAAGGAAAGTCAAAAAGAGCAGAGCTCTAATTTGGAAAAAAGATCAGTGAAGATAAGACCAGTTGGAGAGCACAACCTGCTGGAGAAAGCTTGATCAGGAGGGTTGGAATCCCTCAATGTGACCCATTATTGTAGAAACGAATGGATGTTCATGGAGAGGATTATGACCTAAAAGAAGGAGGAATTGATAGCAATAAAGCAGAAGCATGAGCCAAAAAAAAAATCTAACCTCAGGTTCTACTGAGATAAGGAGTGAGATTGCTGGACTGAGAGCCATGACTGCTAACATAGAACTTCTCCTTAAACAGGAATAGCAGTAGGGCAACTATGAAGAGAGCAACCAGGAATCTAGATGCAACTGGTGAGGAATACGAAGGAGTGAAACAAAACCAATGGAAGCAAAAACATCAAACACTGGATGAATAGTACACAGTGATGATAGTAGAAATTAGACAGAAGAGGACATCCTTTTAGCTGTTGAATTCAGAGAGTGAAGGTTTTATGAAACAGAAGATCTCGGTTCTGAGTGAATTGGAAATGGAAAATAAATATATGTTTCTCTCATTTTTTGTACTGTTGAAGTAGAAACAAGAAAACAAGTTTGCCAGGGTCACCAAAAAGGTAGAAGAATGATGGTGGTTAGGTGTCAGTCGAGTCGAGGAACTAGTGGGCAAAAAAATAGTTGTTGAAGCCACAAGTTGGGTTTGTACCCATGGCAGTAAGCACTTAAATAGGGTTAACACCCTCTGGAGTAACTTTCTGTTCATCGGCAGAAATGAATACCAGAATATGTTTGTATAAGCTAGAAGAAAAGCATTTTCCACTAGCTATGAGGAAAATAATGTGGAAGAGAATGAAGCAAAATGAGACTGTTAGGAGACTCAAAGAGATCCATAGGAGGAGGTTCTCAAGGGGAGAGGATCTGGTGCCAGGCTGTGCAATGGAAAGTCCATTAGTGCAGTGCAAAAAAGTATTGAGCTTGTAGAAATACAGACATGAGAGAGAAGCAGGGCAAGACCATTCACTGTCTGCAGTATGTGATCTCATGACATGGTAGAAGAAACTGCAGATATCGTTGTATGGTGATATAACACAAGTCCAAAAGAGAAAACCTAGAAGAGGATAAGCTTGAACTCTGGAAGAGGAGTGCCAAATACTCACTGCGTGCATGGGAAGTCCCAGACTTTGTTGGAGGCTCGCATGTATATATTGATGAATTTTGTGTGAGAGATGTATGTGGAAGATACATAGAACACCTCTTTAAAACCTGAGACCATTGTGAGAGCAGAATTCATTGCAGAGGTAAAAGCATACAAATGGGGCATATGCATAGCAGACACCAGTTGGCATAGTAGGGTAATTGCTTACCTGTGGAATAGGCAGTGCAAAACAGAGGTGGGGGTTTTTTGGGGGAGGGAGGAGGGGGTTTGTAGGCCAAGTCTGGAAGGGAATTATAATGAGAATTGTTGATATGAACTGAAATTTCAGTAGTAATCTTGGAAGATCCACTGATAGTATTATTGCTCTGGGAGACAATGTATTTAAGGAGATGAGACTCCTATTAAGTAAGCATCTCAAGAAAGAAAACTGTAGCCATGAAAGGAATTGTTGGTGTTACCACAACTAACAATAAGCAAAAATTCTTCATAAGAGCATTATGAAATGCAAAGAAAGTGAGCCGCATTTGCAGATGAAGGTATAGGTGAATGTCTGTAAGAGGTCTAGTGTATACATATATAGACCAAATGGGAAGAGGCATTTCGCTTTCGGGGTCAGTATGCTATCCTGATTAGGATGCAGAAGTGGCCTCTTCCTCCCCTATAGCCCCTCCTATTCCTCCAGATCCTTCAGAATGAGGAAGTAAATGGAGTAGAACTCTGCTTCTGCTTTCAAGGCAATGTCTGTGCTTTCATTTATTTATTTAATTCTTCATTTTTTTCATCACCAGCTCTGCAGCAGGTGGTCGGCAACTTTCAGGGTTCTTGAAGGAAGAGGAGAAACGGAATTGAAAAAGAAGCTCCGGAAGAGTAGTGTGGAGGAACTTGTTGAGACAAAACAGGAAGCCTTCTTGTATCACTGAACAAGATTATGCGATAGTGGACAGGAGAGCCAGCATTGATGACCTCTGTTGGTCTAAAGAGGAGGCAGAAACAGTAAAATAACGGGTATGCATTGTACAGGCATGCCCAAAAGTAGAACTTAGTTGATCCTGCTAAGAACCTGGTTGAACCTGCTGAGCAGTTGATTGATGAGAGGCATGTTCTACTGATGACGAATAAGCTGTGCATAGTATCCTAAACCTTGTCACCAAAAAATTATCTGCTTGAATAAGGAATAGGTACTAGGCAATTGTGGACACTGATATCAAAGTCAGATATGCAAAGCCAGGAGATAGGTCAGATGGAGGTCTGAAGAATCTGGGAGCAGAGAATTCAGGCTCAGGGAAGTGTATTGTGAGGTATGAGACCAAGTGAGGAACCTCAAGAGCATCCTGTAGAAGACGGGCAAAGGAGCTGCGGTGAGGTACGCAGCGGAAGGTATTCCAAACTTAAAAGGATTTACACTATATAAGCAAAGAGTGGATTCCTCCTGTAGTACTCCCATTGACGAAGTAGAACTTTGGTGAACATAAGAATTGCTGCTGCTGGGTCAGATCAGTGGTCCATCATGCCCAGCAGTCCGCTCATGCGGCAGCCCTCTAGTCAAAGACCAGCGCCCTAACTGAGACTAGCCCTATCAGCGTACGTCCTTGTTCAGCAGCTAAAACTGAAGCTAGAGGCAACTTTGCGCAGCAGAGAAGAAATTCCATAGGAAGCACAGTGGGATAGATGTGTGGATTATATAGGTAGGACAATCTGGCTCTGACGCTCTGATCCAAGAGACTGAAAGTTCCACTTAAGGCCAGTGATGTAGATGGCCAGGTTACAATGAATGCAGTTGATGGATGGCCTGCATTGTCTTACTCGATGCTGAAGATATCTGGCATAAGCTGAAGCCATACAGTAGATGTGTGACTAGAGAATTTGCCATGACAAGCCATTATTAGCCAGGTGTCTCTTTTTCTTTTTGCTTTATTTGAATCTCACTTTGGCTGACATCGCTGGACCCAGGAGCAGGCAGGGAGGCTTGCCGGAGTGGGAGCGCACTCCGCCCCTCCTCCCCACCCGACGGGACTACGCTGAACCAATAAAAGATTCAGCGCCTAACAGCATGCTGTCTAAGACGCTCATAGCACCTTTGTGAAGCGACCAAGAAGCGATCCACCCCCACAACACTACCAAACGTAAAACCAACCGAAAAACAGCAGCCAAACCACCAAAGACCCTTCTACCTCCTTTCACCAACCACCAAAAAAAAAAAAACCAAACAAACCCAAAATGAAGCTAACCTCACGAGCCCAGCACTTCATACTGTTAATCCTTCTTTTAACCAGAGGGAAGACAGCAGCAAATAACCTCCTCCCTACACCCGCTACAGATATAAATAAATCTCTCTTCCAAAATAGGAGAACATCAAGTGACAGAAACTCAAACCTACAATCTAACACTCTACACTCTATTATCACAGCATGGGGAAGAAGACCAACACACACTAAGACTAAACCACACCGGCACACCAAATCACTTATATATCCAAACACAACCCACAACTATCACACAGAGATATCCACACTCAAATGCACCTACTTAAATATCAGAGGCGCTAGGTCCAAAAACAGAGCTTATAAAAACCTGGATAACACAAGAAAACCTGGACTGTTTTTTCCTCACAGAAACCTGGCTAACCTCCGACTCAAGACCCCAGAATAACTGAAGTCTGCCCACAAGGATACAAAATTACAGTGGTCTGCATGGAAAAAAAAGAGGCGAAGGCCTAGCAATCTTAATCAAACAAGATCTAACCCTTAATATAATTGAGAAAACATCTAACCCGTACATGGACCTTTTAGCTTGCCAACTCTCAAGCACCACACGAAAAGATACACTAAACTGCATGCTCTGCTACATAGCGCCGGGAAACTGGTCTTTAGCAAGAATCGAAGTGGAAGACTTCATATACCAAAACTCACTAATAGCAACCTACAACCTACTCCTAGGAGACCTAAATCTACACCTAGATGATCAATCATCCAAACAAGTAGACAACTTTCTCTCATTTCTCAAAGCCTTATCCATACAAATGCTAAATCTACAAACAACTCATGAAAAAGGCCACCAACTTGATATTGCAGCCTTCATGACCCACCAACCATCCTTAACAGAAATTCATACATCTAACGGAACATAGTCCGGATCCATCTGGTCAGACCACTACACCTACACTTTCAACATCAACTGGACCAAAAACAACAAAAAAACTATAACAAAACTCAATAAAGTAACATACACCTCACGCAAACACATCGAACCCTCCATATTCTGGTCTAAAATAGATGAAACTATTCTAGAAAACAACCCCGAGGATTTCATCTTACATTGGGAAAGACTTTGCTCCAACACCCTTGATGATTTAGCCCCACTGCAAACCAAATCCAGACCCAGCAGGAGATCAGATAAATGGTTCGACTCCAAACTGCTACAACTCAAAAGACAATGTAGACGACTAGAGAGAAAATGGAGAAAATCAAACTCGGATCATACAAAATCCGCCTGGAAAAAAAATCAACAAACAATACAAATCACAATTAAAGGACAAGATAAAAGCACACTACACCAACCTAATAGGTACTGAAACCCAAGACACCAAAAAACTATTCCAAATTCTAAAAACCCTAACCGACACCAAACCCTACCTGACCACTAACAATAATACCCTCCCCTCAGCCACTCTATTAGCAGAACACTTCCAAAATAAAATTGACAATGCAAGAGCTACCCTCAACGACACCTCTACCCATCCTAACGAATTCACAATTCTCCCCATAGATAGAGATTCTACTGCAGCAGATACACTATTCCTTCTAGTAGTTTAACAAAGAAAGGGATAGAGGCGATGGGCCAGTAGCTAGCAAAATAAGAAATTGGTTCCTTCTTGTTCTTGGTAATGATATGCCCTTTATTCTCTGGGAATGTGTCCTTGTTAAGCATTGTCTGAGTCCAGAAGAATAAGCCCTGAAAAGTCTGTCCAAGTTAGATTGTAAGCTCTTCCGAGCAGGGCCTGTCTATAAATGTCAAAATGTGCAGCGCTGTGTAAGCCTTTTAGCACTATGTAGGTGATTAGTAGTAGTAGTAGTATGGACTCCTGTGTATTGGGGGAGTGAGTCTAATGATCTCAGGTGGGCAGGTGTCTGATGGGCATTGTCCATGCAGGTATTTGGTGTAGAGCTTCTGGAACAGGTTTAAGTCTAGGGGGGGAAAACGTTTCCCAGATTAGGTCTGCTGTGTGATTATGAGTAGAGAATACACATGGGTAGTTCTCTGGTGTTTTGGGGGAGCTGAGCTTATTATGGAGAAACTGGAACTTTGAATAGAAGTAATCTGTGAGTATGTTGACTGGAGGGGGTTCTTTCTGGGGAGCTAGGAATAATTTGGTGATGTTGGTCAGTTTAGACACTATCCTGAAGAGTTCCTTGGTGTTGATGGAGTGGTCACCTACCAGCTGGGAGTAGTAGGCTTTGCGCTTTTCTTTGCGCATTTGTTTATATTTGTGTACTTGTTCACACCAGTGTCCCTTGTTGACCTGGGTTTCATCTTTGTATCATATCCTCTCTAGGCAGCGGACTGCTTGTTTTAGGTTGCAGCGCTCTTCATCAAACCATTTTTCTGGCTTGCAGATCCATCTTTTTCACAGGGATTTGAGGGGGAGTCTGTTGTAGATGTTGGTGCTTTGTCCCAGGTAGCATAGAAATCTAGCGGGTCTAAGAATTCTTCAAAATCTTTGAATTTGGACCAAAAGGAGGGTGCTTCAATGTGACTTCTGGTTGTATAGGTTCTTATTGGCTGCGGAGTGTGTTGTTTGGCTTCCTGCCAAAGTAAGTAAACCGGAACATGAAGTGGTCTGACCAAAGTGAGGGAAATCTAGCGGGTCTAAGAATTCTTCAAAATCTTTGAATTTGGACCAAAAGGAGGGTGCTTCAATGTGACTTCTGGTTGTATAGGTTCTTATTGGCTGCGGAGTGTGTTGTTTGGCTTCCTGCCAAAGTAAGTAAACCGGTACATGAAGTGGTCTGACCAAAGTGAGGGAAACCAATCCCCGTGTTGCAGAGCTATACTGGTGTATATTGTGTCAACTTCCAGGGTGGTAACGAAATGGTGTCCTTTCTAGTGAGTGGGTGAAGGTGAGTATCCAGGGGACTGTAGAAAGTTGAAGAGGTCCTTGACAGTCTAGATGTGAGTGAGTTCTAGGTATAGATTAATGTCTCCTAGTAGAAGACAGCAGGGGGAGGAGAGTGAGTTCCTAAGTATGGAGTCTAAGAAGTCTTGTTGGGCCTCGGTCCACTTATTGGGGGGAAACAAAGATGAAAACAAAGATGATAAATGTTATAATGTCCTTATATCACTCTATGGTACGGCCGCACCTTGAATACTGTGTGCAGTTCTGGTCACCATATCTCAAAAAAGATATAGCACAATTAGAAAAGGTACAGAGAAGGGCGACAAAAATGATAAAAGGGATGGGACGACTTCCCTATGAGGAAAGGCTAAAGTGGCTAGGGCTCTTTAGCTTGGAGAAGAGATGGTTCTGGAGCGACATGATAGAGGTTTATAAAATGAGTGGAATGGAAAGGGTAAATGTGAATCACTTGTTCACTCTTTCCAAAAATACTAGGACTAGGGGACATGTAATGAAGCTACTAAGTAGTAGATTTAAAAGAAACCAGAGAAAATATTTCTTCACACAACATGTAATTAAACTCTGGAATTCGTTTCCAGAGAATGTGGTGAATACAGTTAGTTTAGTGGGGTATAAAAAAGGCTTGGATAATTTCCTGAGAGAAGTCCATAGGTCATTATTGAGATGGCTTGGGGAAATCCACTGCTTATTCCTAGGATAAGCAGCCTAAAATCTGCTTTACTACTTGGGATCTAGCTGGAACTTGAATTGCCCACTGTTGGAAACAGGATACTGGGCTTGATGAACCTTTGGTCTGTCCCAGAATGGCAATTCTTATGTTCTTAATTCCAGGCTCATTCAGAGGAGCTGTAGAAGACCAGAAGATTCTGAACACTGGCAACAAAAGCTTTTGAACCCTTTTTTATAATCACAAATGGCAAATGCAAGGCTGAAAGTAGGTTCTGAAGTGTGCTCAAAGCTTATTAAGCAAAGTAAGCTAACTGAGAAATGAGAAGGCACAGCTACAGTCTTCATAAACAGGTGGTGATTTCTAGAGTATGAATACTTTCTTTCTTAACAGTGACCAGGACCACAAAGCAAAGAGGGGGAAAATGACTGGCAAAGACCTTGTTCCACAACAGCATCTCTGCTATTCTTGAACATTTTCTGCAATTACTTACTAGTTCCATATACACAGAGAACAGGGAATGTGGTTGCCAAGTTAAGACCCTAATTGAACAGATTTTTGCACTGTAAAGGTACAAGCAGATATATGTTTTCTACCTTAATGCTTTGTTAAATATATAACAAACTGGCTTCACGCTGCTCCTTATATTTCTTCTTACACACCAATATCCAAATGATCTATCAACAAATTTGTATTTGATTAAATAATTATGGATCCTCAAATGGCTGACTTGAGCTTATAGCTTCATAGCTCAATTCTGTTGCCAGAATTTCACAGGATTGTTTCTTGAAATTAATCTTTTCTTTGTCTATTGCTTATTAATGTATATATTTGTATACAATTCAATTTTTTTCATTCATTTCAATTTTGGTTTTCAATTTATATAAATCTTACTTATATAAATCTTACTAAGTAAGATTTATATAAATTCTCCCCATGATCAGGTCGCCTCTCCCAACATGATCATGTTTCAAAATATCTTCATCAAGGTTGAAGCTCCAGAATGCAACATATACATCTCAGAATGAATCACCATTCAAATAGTCTAATTTCTACCTTGCTCATTTTAATGTGATTTTTATCATTTATATTTTACTTTTTGCCTCCATTTTCTTATAATTTTATTTCCTATAATCCACTTTGTTTGGCCCATTGTCAGCAAGGTGGATTAAAAATACCAGAACTTTCTGATCTGAAGAAGGGTTACCTTCGAAAGCTCTAAATAAAATGTATTATTTAGATGAGTTAGTCCAATAAAAAGTATTACTCTATTTCCTTTGTTTTATTTCAATATATTACCTAGAAAAGTGGATTAACACGGCCACCACACCAAATACCAGAACTAAATTTAATTTAAACCATGAAGAATCTAGATTTTAAATCCAGAATACACTGGTATTTACACATATGGAATGCTCTACATCTTAACAGCTATTAGTAGCAGAATGCCTGTTTCATATTTTAAAGTAAAGCATTCTGATGAGAGACAAAAGTTCTGGAAAAATGTCTTAGCATGCAATAATTCACATGTGATAGTGTTTTTTCATCACATTTAACATTCCAGAGCATTCCTTTTTATAAGTTAAAGATCTGGGAAGGAAAATTTTCTCAAAAGATTTTTGATCAGTGATAATGTTGTTGTTGAATGTTCATCTTTAAAAAGGTTAAATGGGAAGAGTTTCTAGACATATAAAAGAAGCTTACTGTGGTCAGTCTTTCAAGGGCAGAGAACCTTTCATCCCATGTAGCTGCAGACTTCTCAAAGGCCTCATGTCTCTTTATCAGTTTCTCCACTTCATCCACACTCTGTCCTATCTCTCGACTGGACAGGTATGGCTCCTGCCCCATTAGCCAGGCTTCTGCCACACTGGCATCCCTGGAAAACTGATGTACCTCCAGAACTGAAGGAAAACAGAAAACATGATCAGTCTGAATGGATGGAATCTAGAACCAGGGGCAGGAATCAAAAATCCCAGCGACAGAAAACAAATTCACTTATCTGTAAAACATATTCTCTGAGCAAAGCAAAACTTAATTTCTCACCTATGAGCGATTTTATTGATGGAACCCAGCGTGGGAAGCAGTAACCAAGCAACTTTTCCTAAAAGCCTTTGGGTAGGCTCACTGCACCTGCGAATCTTTTCCTGCCATTGTTGCAAATGATTTTCTCAGCTTATTACTAGCTAGAACAGGGGTAGGGAACTCCGGTCCTTGAGAGCCATATTCCAGTCGGGTTTTCAGGATTTCCCCAATGAATATGCATTGAAAGCAGTGCATGCAAATAGATCTCATGCATATTCATTGGGGAAATCCTGAAAACCCCCCTGGAATATGGTTCTCGAGGACTGGAGTTTCCTACCCCTGAGCTAGAAGAATACAAGTCATTGAGGAGGTGAGAGAGTTTTGAGGATTAAGTCAGCTGTCCTTGAAGAACACTCACTACAAGTACTGTATTTTTCGCTTCATAAGACGCACTTTTTTTCACCCAAAATTGGGTGGAAATTTTTAAGAACACCCCCACCTACCCTGTTGTACCTCTTCAAAATGTCCCACGTGTCGGGGGTACGTGGGCTGACTGCCACCCGCCTGCCACCGTTGCTCCCTGCTGGCCGCCACTGTGCTGCAACTCCAGGAAGGGAAGGGAAGGGCCAGCGTGCCACGTCAGACACTACTTTCCTTCCTCCCTGTTGCTTTGAAGCCTGCCTACCCCTCCGCCGATTTCTCCTTCTCTGGCCCGGGTCCACTGCTGTGCCGCCACTCAAAGAAGGGAAGGGCCAGCGTGCAGTGATTGCATGTCGCCGGCCCACAAGCCTTCTCCCAACATCAGAACTGACGTCAGTTCTGACGTCGGGTGAAGGCTTGTGGGCCGGCGACATGCAATCACTGCACGCTGGCCCTTCCCTTACCTCCTTTGAGTGGTGGCGCAGCGGACCCAGGCCAGAGGAGGAGGAATCAGTGGAGGGTAGGCAGGCTTCATCAGCGCAGCAGGGAGGGAGGAAGACAGTGTCCGGCGTGGCAGGAAGGACAAAAGCTTGGAAGGCAGTAAGGGGGAGGAGGCATGAACTCGGGACATGGGAGGGAGGGAGAACGAATGACAAAGGATGGAAGGCAATGAGGAGGCAAGAACTCGGGACATGGGAGGTAGGTAGGTCGAAGGACAAAGGCTGGAAGGCAGTGAGGAGGCACGAACTTGGGACATGGGAGGGAGGAAATAGAAAGGGACAATTGTTGGGCCTGAGTAAAGAAAGGAAGGAAGGAGACTCATGAAATCACCAGACAACAAGGTAGGAAAAATGATTTTATTTTCAATTTAGTGATCAAAATATGTCAGTTTTGATAATTTATATCTGTGTGTATTGTGTGTATATGAAAAATGAAAGGAACAGCCTGGCAGAGAAGGGGAGATAGGGTGCAGAGCCTGGCAGGGAGTGTGGGGTTGGGTGCAGAGCCTGGCAGGGAGTGAGGGGGGCTGGGTACAGAGCCTGGTTTTTGTACTCTAAATCTAGGGTGCGTCTTATGGAGCGAAAAATACGGTAACTTTCTAGCCAATATTCAGCAAGTGGCAGTCAACGCTTTTTTAAACACTGACCACTGTGGGCAGAATTAGCCTCAAATATTCAATGCCAGCCTATGTTGGGCACCAGCATTGAATATGCACCATGGAGCGATATAGAAGCATTATAACAGTCTTAGTCTTGTTAACCATCTTTTTTAAAAATAATTTCTAGCATCTTGTTTGATTTTTTGGGCCGCTGCCGCACACTGGGAAAGGTTTCATCCTATTCTCTACAATGACACATAAGAATATAAGAATAGTCTTACTGGGTCAGACCAATGGTCCTTCAAGCCCAGTAGCCCATTCTCAGTGGCCAATCTAGGTCACTAGTACCTGGCCAAAACCCAAGGAGTAGCAATATTCCATGCTACCGATCAAGGGCAAGCAGTGGCTTCCCCCATGTCTTTCTCAATAACAGACTATGGACTTTTTCTCCAGGAAATTGTCCAAACCTTTCTTAAAACCAGCTACACTATCCGCTCTTACCACAACTTCTGACAATGCATTCCAGAGCTCAATTATTCCCTGATTGAAAAATATTTCCTCCTATTGGGGTTTTTTTTTTTTTAAATCAAGTTTTCATTAACATATCAAGTATCCACTTGTACAGAAAGATAAAGTTAAACAGAAAAAGAAAAAATAACTTACCAATAATAATGATTTAACCAGTATAATAGGAATTTAGTAGTTTAACTTTAACTCAAGTCCTCAAAATAGAATCTAAGACTTAGAATCAGCGAGCAATTAATAACGCAAATAAGAAACAAGAAATAAGAAAAATCCATTAGTTAAGGAAGTATATTAAACTTCAATAAGCACTCATGTTGTCCCTGCTTTCAGTCGGGCCTCAGACAAGAAGGTTGTCAGTTGGCTAGGGTAAAAAAAAACCCAACATATTTTTGCATTTGATATTGTATCACACATTTGCATGGGTGACGAAGGAAAAAAAAATCACCCCAAGAGCAATAACACCTGGTTTCATAATCAGAAAATTCACGTCTACGTTTTTGTGGTCTCGTGCCAGATCTGAAAACATTTGTATTTTAAATCCAAGAAATTCCTTTTGTTTATTTTTTAAGAAAAGTCTAAGTAACCAATTTTTATTCGGTGCTAAAGCTACTGTAAGAAGAAGTATTACCATTGTTGCCACTTCCCTATCCGAAAGTTCCAAAATCGATGTAATATTAGGTGATTGTTGATCATCCTGTAATTTTAGTTGTACATCTCTTCTTATAGGTAAATAATACATCTGAGAAAAAGGTGGCAATAGATCCTCTGATATTTCCAAAACTTCCGTCATGTAGCATTTTAACATATCTCTAGGAGGTATTGTCGCTACTCTAGGAAAGTTGATCAATCTAAGATTATTGTTACAAGAAAAGTTTTCTAAAGATTCCATTTTCCTTCTCAAATTTATATTATCTCTTATTAGAGTTTCTGTAATTTGTTTAGATACTACAGTAGAATTTTAAAAGTCCTGTAACTCAGTTTAAGATCTTAATTAAGTTTCTTGGGTATTGATTTTTTGCTCCAGCTGAAGCAGCTGGGACTAATCGATTTAGCCAGGTCTGCCACGAGATCTCAAAAGGATCCAATGTTACCTCTATGGGTTTCTCCAATGTAAAGGAAATCTTTTGAGTTTCAACATTCATAGTCTCACCAACCAGCTTCTCCTTCTGGTCAGGGCTCTTCTGTTTGCTATTCACCCTTGGAGCAGATGAAATCCCAGGCTCCACGTGGCTCTCCTGTAAATCCAGGGAGTCCAACTCCAAGTTTCCCTCACTGGTCTCACCGGCCTCCAGGGAAAAGTGCACTCTGCACTCCGATAGCTCTTCTACCCGCGGGGAGCTGGCAGTCTGGGGAGGAGGGGGAGTTGCTCTGGCTTCGGGGCTCAAGGTGGTCTCCAAACCCAAGGAGATTACTTCTGTCTCGCCTCGAAGTAGGTGCATCGCCGCCGCCAATACTTCCTGCATTCGTCGCAGGAACTCATCAATAGTGCCAAGACTGGGCTGGCCTGAGCATCGCGAGGCTCCAGCGGTGCTTCAGCCTCTGCTTTTTGGCATGGCTCGCAGGTAAATATCTCGTAAGTAATCCGAGACAAACTTTTTGATGAGACGTGCTGTGGTGAAGCACTCAACTAACGGTTCCATCCGCCATCTTGGATCCGTGTGTCCTCCTATAGTTTTTAAAAGTATTTCCTTGTAACTTCATCGAGCGTCCTATAGTTTTTGTAATTTTTGACGGAGTGAAAAATCGATCCACTTATACTGTTCTACTCCACTCAGGATTTTGTAGACTTCAATCATATCTCCCCTCAGCCGTCTCTTTTCCAAGCTGAAGAGCCCTAACCGTTTTAGTCTTTCCTAATATGAGAAGAGTTCCATCCCTTTATCACCTTGGTCGCTCTTCTTTGAACCTTTTCTAGCGCCACTATATCTTTCTTGAGGTAAGAAGACCAGAATTGAACGCTTAGATCTTTTTCTTGTGTGCTGAACACCAAGAAGGATCCTAGCATTTGCTATGATTTGGGTTATTCTTCCCAATGTGCATCACTTTGCATTTGCCCATATTAAATTTCATTTGCCATTTGGATGGACAGTCTTCCAATTTCCAAAGGTCTGACTGCAATTTTTCACAATCTGCATGTGTTTTAACAACTTTGAATAGTTTAGTGTCATCTACAAATTTAATCACCTCACTTGTCGTTCCAATTTTAAGATAATTTATAAATAAGTTAAATAACACCTGTCCCAGTACAGATCCCTGTGGCACTCCACCATTTGCTCTCCTCCATTAAGAAAAAAAAAAAATCCATTTAACCCTCCCCTTTGTTTTCTAGTCAATAACAAATTCCTTATCTACAACTGAACATTGCCTTCTATCCCATGACTCTCTAATTTTCTCAGGAGCCTCTCATGAGAAACTTTGTCAAAAGGTTTCTTAAAATCTAGATATATTACATCAATCATCTTACCTTTATCCATGTTTATTCACACCTTCAAAGACGTCAAGCAAATTGGTGAGGCAAGATCTCCCTTGGCTGAACTCATGCTGTCTCTTGTCCCATTAAATCATGTTTGTCTACATGTTCCACAATTTTATTTTTTATAATTGTTTCCACTATTTTGCCCGGCATTGAAATCAGGCTTACCAGTCTGTAATTTCCCAGATCTCTTCTGGAACCCTTTTGAATTTTATACTTTAAACATTTTATTGTTATTTCCTTATTATTATGTTTAAATCCATGTCTTTACTTTGTAACATTGTAAGAAATATTTTCAATAATAAAAAAAAAAATCAACATAACAGTGGCCATCCTCCAATCTTCAGGTACTACAGGTGATTTTAGCAACATGTTACAGATCACTACCCTGGAATGTATGGTCCAGGTGATTTATCAATTTTTAACTTGTCAATTTGGCTTAGTACATCTTCCAGATTCACCAAGATTTCTTTCAGTTCCTCCGCATCATCACCCTTGAAAACCATTAACGGTTCAGGCAGATCTCTTACATCTTTTTCTGTAAAGACCGAAACCAATAATTCAGTCAGTCTCTCCCCTATGGCCTTATCCTCCCTGAGCGCCCCTTTTGCTCCTTGATCATCCTACAGTCCCCACAGATTCCTTCACAGATTTTCTGCTTCTGATGCACCTAAAAAAAATGATTACTACGAGTTTTTTGCCTCTTCATGTTTTTTCTTAGCTTTCTTTATCAGTGCTTTGCATCTAACTTGCCAGTGCTTATCTCTCTTCTTATTTTCTTCATTTGGATCCTTTATCCATTCTTTAAAGGATTTTTTGGGGCATTTCACCTTTTAACCATGCTGGCTCTTGTTTTCTCATCTTTCCACCTTTGCTAATATGTAGAATGCATCTGGTCTGGTAAACCAAAACCCACTTGACAAAAACTGATCTACATTATCAAATGTTAAGTTTTGACTTTTTGCTGTTTGACTGGTGTTATGTGCTGGCCAAAATTTGTTATTATTATATTGAATGAAGGAAGAATAAGGGGAACTGTCGATCTCTGCTTACATTGTGCTAATGCTTCTCATTCCTACCATACCATACTGATTTTTGCATCTCACAAGTGTCAGCTAGGAATCATTGTGGCTTACCCAATAATAGAATTGATACAGAGGCGTAGAGTTGGCAAAAGAGTTGGTTATAGGCAAAAGAATTGGCGTTCCTGAAATATAAAAAAACCCAAGAAGAAGAGTACAGAAAGGGCTACCTCTGGCATAAGCAAACAAGGGCCTCCTGATGAGGATGAGGCAAGAAAGAGCGGAGAGGAGCCGTTTCCAGGACCACTCCGATAAATTTGAGAGGCTGGGATGGGCAGAGCTGAGACTTAGGGAAGTTCACCTCGAAGCCGAGACTCTGAAGGAGAAAGATGGATTGATTCGTCGCTTGCAGAACTTCGTGGCGAGAGGACGCTTTGATCAACCAGCTGTCGAGGTAGGGAAACATCTGCAGGCCGCGGAGACGCAGGGGCACAGCTACCACAACCAGACATTTCATGAAAACCCTCGGAGAGCCCGCCAGGCCAAAGGAAAGAACACGATACTGGAGATGAAGATCCCCCACCTAGAATCTGAGATACCGGCGGGAGGCCAGGTGTATCGGAATGTGCGTGTATGCCTCTTTGAGGTCAGCCAGTCCCCCTCGTCCAAGAGGGGGTACAACGTAGGAAGGGTGAGCATTCTGAACCGTTCCCTGACCAGAAACTTGTTCAGAGCACAGAGGTCCAAGATTGGAAGCATGTCCCCCATCTTCTTGGGCACCAGAAAGTATCAGGAATAAAATCCGGTGTTCCACTGGTCCGGGGGAACCTCCTCGACCGCTCGAAGACAAAGAAGGGCCTGATCCTGAAGAAGGAGAGGCAGCTGAGACCGTGCAGTGCAGAAGGAAACTCTCTTGGAGGAAGGTCCAGGGGTACGTGACTGAAGTGAAGGGAGTACCTCTCCCGGAAGATAGAAAGCATCCAAATGTTGGTGGTAAGACTTTCCCAGGGAGCTGTATTGATTACCTGACTGGGACGCAGGAGGAGATCCTTAAGCTGCCCCATGTTCCCGCAGCAGCGGCAGGGCCCGGAGGTGGAATCGGGCAGGCACTGAGGAAGACGGATCCTTGACGTCACCGGGTCCGTCTTTCCTGGCTGTGAATTTCTTTAAATTTGAAACTGCTGCCGCGGTGTTTTGGGAGCTGCATTGATTACCTGACTGGGATGCAGGAGGAGATCCTTAACGCTGCTCCGTGTTCCCGCAGCAGCGGCAGGGCCCGGAGGTGGATTTGGGCAGGCACTGAGGAAGACGGACCCATGACGTCACCGGGTCCGTCTTTCCTGGCTGTGAATTTCTTTAAATTTGAAACCGCTGCTGCAGTTGCGGCCACAGGGCGTGGCCAAAGGGGCATGCCCTAAGGGGCAGGTCTCACCCCTTGGAGCAACGAGGAGCTGGGAAGCAGGAGCTCAGGTTGTATAACTTTAATCTGTTATTATGGGCAAAAGGAAAATTAAGCCTAAGAGCTCAACACCTGCTATTTCTGGCCCTATGGACAGACATTTGACATTTTCTACAGAAATTTCATCACAACCTTTACCTAATATGAACTCTCCCACATCAGGAGCATCATTGAGCCCCCTCGAAAGGACACCCCCCATCATCCAGTACCTTGTGGTAGCAGGAATATTACTCCCGCTATATCTACGGAATTAGTGGTATTATCTACTCAGATAAGTAAACTAGACTTTACTGAAATATCTAAACCACTTTAATTTTCAGGTGTAGTAGAGGATTAACCACTAGCAGTGGAAAAACAAGATATTACCCTTAAAGATTTATGGTTAGGTATTTCTAGAGTTGAAGGGTTTCTCAGAGAATCTGTGTCTCAAAAGTTTGAGAATGTGGATTCTAACTTAAGTTCTTTGGATAAAAGATTAAGTGTGGTTGAAACTCAAAGTAATACATTGCAAGCTGTCTCAGTATCTGCTGTTAAGGATTCTACAGTGTTACATTCTAAAATAGAAATGTTGGAAAATATGCATAGAGCGAGGAATCTACGCTTGGTTAATTTCCCAGTGATTCACTTATTATCTCCTGAAATTTTGTTAAGGAAGTTTTTTAAAGAAATACTGGGATTACCCAATCCGGAGAATTTCCCAATAAATAATTATTATTATATTCCACAAAAGAAAATAGAATCCGACCCAGGAGGTGGACCACCTGGTAACAAGTGAAATAAATCTGACAGAGTTTTTGAAAGATACAGTACTCAGGATGTGATTCAGAGTAGGTACACCATGGTAATAACATGCATGAGTGAGATAGATAAAATGTTAATTATGAAACTTTACTTTAAAAATAGGTTGACAAAATTTTGTGGAGATTTGGTTAGAATTTTTCCTGATGTCTCAAGAGCTATGCAACTAAGAAGGAAAGAATTTTTGAAATTAAGAACAAGAGTCTTAGCTCTTGAGGCATCTTTTTACCTAAAATTTCCATGTAAATGTCTTGTTATATTACAAGACATTGAATATGTATTTTGGGATCCTATTCAATTGCAACAATTTCTAATAGCTCGAGAACAGACATGAGTTTTCCTTATTGTTTTAAATGATTCATTACTGAGAAATTGGTGGATGTAAGATTCCCAAATAGTAGGGAATGGTCAAGATTCATATGAATCAAGATTTCTGCGGGTACCTCCGGAGAGAAATTTTGTATTGCCAAGCCGGAGGGGTCTTCGGCTTAAGTCTCACCAGAGAGGCGAAGGACCATTCATGTTCCGAGAGGCGCTTAGTGGCCGCTCGATGGAATCATCAAAGAGCTCATGACCCATACACGGGAGATTGGCAAGACGATCCTGTAGATTCGGATCCATATCCACAATCCTGAGCCAAGCAAGGTGACGCATGGCGATCGCAAAGGCCGTGACCCTCGAGGACAACTCGAAGGCGTCGTAGGCCGCCTGAAACATATAGAGGTGGAGCTGGGAGAGGTTCTCCTCGAGTAGACGAAACTCCTGATGCCGAGAATTCTGCACATCCTCCCAGAATGAGCGGAGGGCGTCCACACAGAACCGGAGGTAGGACATGAAGATAAAGTTATAGTTGAGGACACGATTCGCCATCATTGAGTTTTGATAAAGACGGCGACCAAATTTGTCCATCATACGGCCCTCCCTGCCCAGAGGGACGGCAGCGTAGACCTTCAAGGGGTTGGAATTCTTCAAGGAAAACTCAACCACCAAGGATTGGTGAGAAAGCTGAGAACTTTCAAACCCCTTAACCGGGATCATCCGGTAACGGGACTCCAACTTGGAGGAATGGCCGTGACTGCATAGGGGGGTCTCCAGGTTCCGGAGAAATGTTTGCCGGAGAACCTGGTGCAATGGCAAGCGCAGCACCTCACGGGGTGGATGATCAACACCCATTTCCACCAGGAATTCCTGTGTATAACGGGACTAAGACTGGAGGTCCAGGTTCAAGGCCCTACCCATGTCAGAGATGAAACAAGTAAAGGAGGAGTTTCGAGAAGAAGACCATCCTCCTGAGGAGACCCCGAGCGAGATCTGGGGGCAGCCGAGAAAGAGGGAGAAATTTCCCTCGAATAATAAGCCATGGCCTCGGAGTCCCGCGAATGGGAGATCAAAGAGGCTCGACTAAAGTATCTGGGGGGCGTTGAGGAACGACCCCGTGCAAGATGGACCGGGGAGGACCCCGGAGTCCGAGGAATCAGCTGGCGGAGCCTCAGAGAAGACAGGGCAAAGGAAAATTCCTCCACCGGTTTCGAAGAAGACCCCTTAGAGGCTGGCATCCTTCTCGATGGGGAACGCAAACTAGAGTCCAACTTGAGGACAAGGGTGTGCCTGGAAGGCTGTGTGGTTGGAGACCTGCCCCGAAGGGGCGGAGAAGACCGGAGCTTTTTAGGAGGGGCAAGCCTCGACATAGTAGCGGGTGAAAAGTGAGCCCTTGTCCTGGATCCTCGTAAAGTCAAAGGAGACTTGGGGGATGAAGAATCGCTCGAGGGAACCTGACGAGTCTTGCGGGCACAGCCCCGAGACAAGGATGCTCAGGCTGGTCAGACCGAGGTCGGGTCGAGACCGAGGTCAGAGGCATCGAGGTCGGGACCAGTTGGCTCACCACCGAGGAAAGCTGCGTGGTAAGTATAGCTTTAAGCATGTCCTCGAACATAGGCACCAAGACCAAATGCTGTTGGATCGTAGGTGCAGCAATTCGCTCCTTCAGGGACGACCTCAAGGAAGAGTATTCCCTACGTGAGGAGGCACGCTTAGAATGATGTCTCGAAGACGCCGACGAAGCGGCACTGACATGAGACTCTGAGGTAGGCTTCTTTGCCGGCACACTTGAGGAGGAAAGAGGAGACTTACCCGAGACCAGAGTAGCAGGAGGAGCCGAGGCTGGAGCCTTTGAGGCTGAGGACTTCGAGGCCGAGGCACCCAATGAGGGTGACGAAGCCGAGCTTGAGGCCTGTTCCACAGGATCATGGGGCCAAAGAGTTGGAGAATCTTGGCCACCCTCCAACGAAGAGCCCACGGTTGCAAAGTCGCACAACGTGGACACGACTCAGCGCTGTGCTCCGCACCCAGGCACTCCACACACCAACGATGGAGATAACCCGTAACGAGGCCGGGACATAAGAAAAAAGATGGCCGCGGCCCCGCAAGGCCAGGCGGCCAAAGCATGACCAGTTAACCCAGTCAAAAATATACGAACGGAAAAAAAGAAAAATAAAGACGCGGGCACAGCGACAACTGAAATTAACCAAATAAGCCGCAGTGCAAGAGGGACAACGAGATCACGCGAAGCAAGGGAGCAGTATTTCTGGCTCCGCGGAAAACATAGAACTGAGGCCACGCTGAGGAGACACATGCCCTAGGTCGGGCTGTAGGGGCATGCGCGCATGCGCAGGCCAATCGCAAGCTTGAAGGTCTTCAAGCAAGTCTGCTTGTGAAAATGTCCGCTAGGGGGCTCCATCGGTGACGTCACCCACATGTTGAGAATATGCTGTCTGCTTGTCCTGGGATAATGAATTTTTTGATTGGATGACCAGACAGCTGGGGATTCCAAGTTCATCCCTATCAGCGTCACCGAGATCTGGGTCCTGCAGTCCTGTGGCTGCAGCAGCATCCCCACTGTAGAAGTTCCAGTCAGGGAAAATAAATGTATAAAAACAGAATACTAATCATCAATGTCTTCCACGGGCAGACTGTCCCCTGACTGCGGATGGCACTTTTGTTGGGTACTTGCGCTCTTAGGAAGAGGAAACCCTAGTGCAAGCAAGGCCACAATCCCAGATAGGTTTATAGGGGCCCTTGTTAATCAAATAGGCTTGAAAGTTCATATTGATGAATTCAGGGGGAAATCCTTGCCCCTAAGTGGCAGAGAGCTCCTGTGAACTCATCTTGTGATGTTTGTGGTGTTTTGACGTTGAATCACGGCTGTGCTTTGCCAGGGAAGCACTGACACTGCTTCCTGGCTCAAATTTTCATTTTTGGCAGCTCCTCAGGTGGACTGGGTATCAGGATCCCCCAAAGGAGCAGGAGGGGCAACACAGTGGCTCCTGTCCCCCTTCATATGCTGTGCGGCACGTAGAACATGGATGCCCCTCTGATTGCCATCCGTTGCATCCAGCCCTGAGAAGTCAATCCCACTTGTTTTTGAGCAAAAATTAGGTGTTCCGAGGCAGATAAACACATTTAATTTGAAATTGGGAAATCCAAAATAGCCATTATGACAGTGATTTTAGCACCAAAAACTGTCTGGGATAGCTACAATAAAAAATAAAAAATGGCAATTTTAGGATTTTTGAGGTGGGGGACCCATGACTAACCTCTAAACCTCCCAAAATGCAATTCTGGAGAAACCCCCCTCCCCAACTGATCTGCCGGGCTGTCAGCCTGTTACTGTGCCAAGCTATATGTTGGGAGCTGCAAGATGTGTTGGGAGCTGCAAGAGGTCCTCTGCCGAAATCTGGATCCTGGACTGCCTGTATCTTCTGATTGCTTCTTGGGCCCAACGTACTGGGCCCAACGTACTGGCCAGAGACCTCCACCCCTTCTGGAACCCGCACCCCTAATGGGTGGAGGAATGCAGTCGGCCCTAATTCTGGATAAACTGCCATGGAGCCACGCAGTCTGCGCTCAAACCCAATAATGGACGAACCTGAGGTGAGCTATGCACCAAGGGAATGGTCCCTAAGCTCCTAAACTGTGATTGCAGACTGTCCAAGTGGGTGCACTACCAAGCAGCCAAACCTTTGGAAGAACTCTTCACCTGAGCGTCTGTGATCTCCCACAGCCAAAGCTATCCACCAATGGGATCCTCTGCAGCATTAAAATTAAATCACACAAACTCATGGAAAAAATAATTTAGAAAAATAAACACAAGCAGAAATGACCAGTTCCTATTGTCTTACTTGTAGGAAGACAACTGGAAGTTGGAGGGAGGTGCAGAGGTAAGAGAGGAGGAGCAAAACTATGCAAATTAAGCTTCATACAAGAGATCTCGTAAGAAGGGATTGACTACTCAAGAGTTCAGCAATAGAGTGGAGATGTACAAGAATAAGCATTTCCCCCTTCCTCAATAAAACCAAGAATCAAACCATGTCCTTACTCAGTCTGAGCCATTCCCATCTGTCTTCCCATTTATCAATCATTTCTTTTCTCTTCTCTGTCAGCTGTAGTAACTTGTCTTTGATCTGTAAACAAAAATAAATGCTGCCATGTTATCCTAGGAGCACATTCTCCTCAAAGAGCTCAGAGCACATATACAATTTCCTGTACTATGCCAAAATCCATGTCCCACATATAACCATGTGGAATGTATCATTCATGCATCAGGAACACGTTGGTCTACACAGCTCTATGATGAGGCTCTACTAGAGGAATGCAGTCAAAGCAGCACTTCAGGTCTTCCAGTAAAGTAATTTAGCTTAAAACCATACCTTGAGTATATATGGTATTGAAAATAAACTTCTGCATACATATGATGCTTTCACAGTCATCTTTTCAGGGTTTTGTTTTCCATAAGAACAGGTTCTGATTTGACTCAGCAGATGTTTGGGAGAACTGATGGGTTATGAACTCGCTATTTGTTACAGGCACCACAAGCAAACTGCACAAACACTTTTTGTTAAAACATTTAATTTTTTCCTTAGTGTATACAAGGCTATATACTTCAAGCAGCATTTCTGTAGGCACTAAAGAATACAAGATCTTTTGAAAGCCAAAATGAGAAAAAAAACACATTTTTACAAACTACGAGGGTCATTTCATAAATAATGCACACTATTTTTTTTTAATTTACATGTTTTTGTTTATTTTTTTTTCAAGTATTTCTTTACAATCCTTCAATATAGTCTTCCTGCTTTGCAATGACCGAGTCCCAATATCTGGGAAGCTTCATTATTCCATCCAAGACACTGTTTTTGTTCAGTTGCCAAATGTCTCAGTAACAGCGGAAGAAAGCTCTTCCAGAGATGCAAAACGATGTCTACGCATAGGTTGTTTCAACTTTGGAAAAAGGTCGAAGTCTGGTGGATTCATGTCTGGACTGTAGGAAGCATGAGGTAACACCTCCCAGCCATATCCACGGAGCTGAAATCACAGTCCAATAACTGGAGAGCTCCATCATCCCAAAGGCCAAAAAAATTTTGACAAGCTCAATCAAAAGCCAAACAAATTATGATTTTTGCTTATGATCATGAAGGCATCATCATCACAAAGCTCCATGTGGACGAAGTGTCACAGCAGTGTATTAACGTGATTTTTTGCAAAAAAAGTGCAGAAAAATGCACAAAACCCGACCTCAGTTGCTCTTGTTTGGGCTCGCCTGCACTTAGGGAATATCATCATTGAAAAACTATGCGAATACAGCTGGGAGGTGTTACCATGTGCTCCCTACAGTCCAGACATGAGTCCACCAGACTTTGACCTTTTTCCAAAGTTGAAACAACCTATGTATGGACATCATTTCGCATCTCTGGAAGAACTTTCTTCCACCGTTACCCGAGCCATTCGGCAACTGAACAAAAACGGTGTCTTGGATGGAATAATGAAGCTTCCTGGACGTTGGGACTCAAGTCACTGCAATGCAGGGAGACTATATTGAAGGATTGTAAAGAAATACTTGAAAGAAAAAAAAAACTCAAACAAAAAACCATGTAAATTAACCAAAATAGTGTGCATTATTTATGAAATGACCTTCATATTACCAAATATTTTACACATACAAAAGGTTTTGATTCTAGAAATTTATAAACTGAAGAGCTTATTTCCCGAACCCTCCAAATCCAAATATGGACTTAGTAGAATTTTAGAAATAAGCCCTTCAATTGTAAATTTGTATGTTTATTTTCAAGCTGAGATACTTTGAAAGGGTACTAAATATCAGTTTACATCAGTGTTCTCATGTCAGAAAATTAAGGGCCACTTTTACAAAGCCATGATAGCGAGTCCTGGTGCGGCAAATGCAATGCAGTCCTTAGGAACTCAATGGGCTGCATTGCATTTGCTGTGCAGGAATCACTACTGTGGCTTTGTAAAAGGGGCCCCAAGTTTTACATATAAAAATTACATAAATATTTCTTTTCTTTCATTTTTTTACCAATAGTCATCACACATTCTCCTTTGCTTTGTTCCTTTCATCATAAGCCCTAAAACTAGCACTTATTTAGCAAGTAACAAACGTGAACAATTGCTGGTAATCAAGGTCAACATGTTATAAAACTAAAATATCTCTTCCCCATCTATGCTCTCTCTTTACTTTCTCATTCTTCTTTCCTTCCCTGATCTCTCTCCATTTTCAGTCTCTCTTTGCTTTACTTGTCTTTCCTTCCTCATGTTTTTTACTGCTTATCTTCCATTTGAGTAGATCAAGCAGATTTGACCCTAGCAGGTGCTGATATCTTAGCATCTCCCTGCTTATATAAGTATTGACTGGTCAAAGTCTTGCTCTGATATCATCTAGCTTTAATAGCAGCAGCCAGATGTCATTGGAATGCCACTGATCATGATGATTTTCAGAGTCTTTCAGTTGTAAATGGAAAACCCAAATTTATTGAGGTTTATTGGAGTTTTCTGGTTATAACCAAAAATCATAGGCCTATGCACACACACACACACACACTCTATTCTGCTCTAAGTAAACAAGGCCTTATTGTAAACCTTTAAATGAACAACATACTTTTCAGATAAGACAAGACAGCTTAACCTAAACCAAAAAAAATCATGTGGTTTTATTTGGATCTTTAGAATATTTTTAGTGTAGTTTTATTTACTTCATCAGGTAAAGTACAAGCAAAATGAGATCTGACATGTAGTCTTCCATTTCACAAATGGCAGTCTAAACTGTAATGGTGCAGTGACCTTTCAGTGGTAGCATATTCATTTCTGCTGTAGGATTTTTCAAAATTGGTTTGGTAGTTATTTATAGAAGGGACTATATAAACATGTTCTGTAGATTAACTAGCATATTAGAAAAAAATATTCTTTCAACTTACATTACTTTGCCTTAAAATCATATTTTCAAAAGACTATTTTCCTCCACAAAGCACAATAAACAAACATAAAAAAGCTATTTAGAAGATTTGTTTAAGAAGCTTGTCAAATTGTTTGTGAGGCTGGGTCGTATCAGAGCAAAGCTTGTTTTTAATTAGGGTCTGGAGAAAAAGGAATTAACATATTTTTCCCTACATAAGACATACCTAACCATAAGACGCACCCAAGAATCAGGAGGAGGAAAACAAGAAAAAAAACCATTCTGAACCAAATTCTCCCTACCAGGTTCTGCACCCAACCCCACACTCCTTGCCAGGCTCTGCACCCTGTCCCCCTCCCTGCCAGGCTCTGTACCCCGTCCCCTCTCTGGTGGTTTAGTGCTAGGCCGGGATAGGGCAGGCAGGCCTAGTGGCAGGCAGGCAGGCCTAGAAGCCTAGTGACAGGCAGGCAGGGCCCCACCTCACCCCCCCCCCAACAGGGCCCCCCAACCCGAGGCAAGCAGGAAGGCAGGGCCCCCCATCCGGAAGCAGGCAGAATCCCCCCTTACCTTAACTCCTCCGGCAGTCCAGCGCTGTAAGGCAGGAGCTTTCAGCCTCCTGCCCTTCCATCCTGCTTTCTCCCCAAGCAGCGGCAGAGTCAGAGCGGCAAGAAGGCAGGTGCGAGTTTTTCACTTCCTGCCTCGCCGCTCCATGAATGGCAGTCCAGAGCTGTAGGGCAGGAGCTTTCAGCCTCCTGCCCTTCTCTCCTGCTTTCTCTCCCTGAGCGGCACCGGCAGAGTGGTAAGCAGGCAGATGCGAGTTTCTCGCTTCCTGCCTTGTCCCGCACCGCTCTGTGAATGGCTGCCCCAGTTCCCAGGGAAGGGAAATGGAAAGGGAGGATAGAGATGGATGGCTAGCACAGAAAAAGAAGAAAGAAGGAGACCCTGTCAAGCGAGTTATCAGGAGACAACCAGAGCCTGGAACCAACATGATTTGAATAATGACCAGACAACAAAAGGTAGAAAAATAATTTTATTTTCTGTTTTGTGATTACAATATGTCAGAATTGAAATGTGTATCCTGCCAGAGCTGGTGTTAGACTGCAAACGTGAGCTAGGATTTAACAGAGAGGAAAAGTCTTTTTTGTTTACACCACAATGCCAGTGTGGGTAGGAGAGGGAAAAAGGAGTGAAGAGGCTATAAAATAAACCCACCAGGATGTTTGGGAAAAAAAACAAAAAACCCCACCCAATTGGGCAGGAAAACTGAAATGAAAAATCGATTCAATAAGCTGAATTGAATCAAAATTTTTTTTCCTGAATCGGGCAGCACTAGTGCATATTGTGAATCTGGCATCCCATAGACAGTTGTGGAATTTGTCTACTACAGTCCACTTTAATGCCAGGAATTCCAGCTGGATACTTATTTTCATGTTCAGATAATTTTCAGCTGGCAAAAGCAACAGGCCACATACCCTCTGGATACTCTTGGTACAATACTGTACCTAACCCTTCTTGGCTAGCATCTGTATACAAAATGTAGGGCAGTCAAATGTCTGCAAAAGTCAACACTGAAGCATTTGTCAAACAGTGGATAATCTTCTTGAAAGTCTCTTCACTCACACACCTGGGTCCATCTGGATCTAAAAGGGTCTAATGTTTTTAAGTATGGTAGCCCTGACTTTTGGGTTTTGCCTCCTCCTTTCTTTTCAGGCAGGTAATCTTTTATGAGCTCAATCAGCAGATGTACTATTGCTGAATAATTTTGTATAAACTTTTAGTAGCCACACAATCCTAGGAATGATCTGAGGGCTTTCAAACCAGTAGGTCTGTCCCAAGTGGCAACTGCTGCAATCTTGTCTGGATCCATAGCAATACCTCTTTCAGACACATGTCCCACATATTTAACTTGAGGCAGGTAGAACTGGCATTTGTCTAATGACAGCTTGAGCCCCCGTGCCTCCATCCTGACAAGGGTCTTCATCAATCTCATTTCATGTTTTTCTAGTGTTCTTCAAATTGCAACGAGGTCACTGAGATTCATGTCTCCAACCGTCTTCTCTGTGAGTCTTTGGAACGTACTCGAACTCCTGTGGTCTCTTGAGACATCCATTCAAATTGGTAAAACCCCAGTGGGCAGATGAAACTAGTCTTCTCTTTATCATTCTTCATAGGTATCTGGTAATACCTACTCCTCAAGTCTAAAACTGAGAACCACTTGTTACCCATCAGACAGTTCAACATATCATGTCTTCATGGTAATGTGTACTGGTCTGGTATGGGTTTTTGTTCAATATTCAATAGTCTATATACAGGCATATGGGACTCATTGTTATTCCTAGCCATCACTATAGGTGAGGTATATGGACTTCAGGACTCTTTGATGATTCCAGCATCCAAAAACTCTCGCAGGTGCTTTCTAACATCTTCTACGAGCACTGACAATCTCAATCTCTTCCAGAAGGGGCATGGATCATGCAGAAGTATGGGATGTTCTACTTCTTTGGCAAAACCTAAATCCTACTCATGTGTTGAGAATACATTGCTTTTGTCTAAAAACTGCTACATTAATTTATCCTTCCAATGAGGAGGAAGAGGTGAGTCCCCAAAATGGAACAAGGATAGATCCATTTTTGCCTTTTGCAGAGAACAGCCTGTAGTGATGGATTCCATTCTATATACATGGGCTATTTGTGATCCTTTTTATAAAGTGATCTTTTTCTTGGATTCATTTCGTACCCACATCTGCACTTCATTTGTTTTCAGATCAGAGACAGGTAATATATGCCTTGTTGTACTAATAATCTGCCAAAGTGCTCTCGAGTATCTATCACCAATGACTGCTTCTTCAGCTTTGAAGTAAGCTCTACATGGCTGGTAACTGAGGTTACTGTTCCACGCATTAACTTTAATGGCTTGGGGGAAGCATACCAAACAGGGCCCAAATCTTCTTCATGGGTCTGAGAGTGGTGCTGCCCTGCTTTAACATAAGCGTCTTGGAGTAGTGGATGGATAGTTAGCACATTGACATAGTCAAGACCCACCATCTCTTGGCACTTTTGAGCCAATCTCCCAGACTAGCATTAGTTTCGATAAGCACTGTCCTTTCCTCAAGCTTCAGGATACACTAGTACCATCACAGGTACAGTTTCTTGAACCCCTGTGATTTCTCTGGAAATTCAACTTCTACTATCATATAACCTCGGTATGGGTAGATGCTTTCATTGAGGCCCCATATGGCCAAGCCCTCTACAGGGTGTAGAGGCTGATGCCTCAGATATACAATGTACCAGTAGTCAAAGATGATGGTGATCTGTGACCCACTGTCTTCAATGCGTTCCCTTCTAATTTCACAGAGACTACCAGTGTGGGTCCAATCAATCCTTTTGGTATAGTAGAGGCAGAACTTCGGGTGGACACTGGTTTGGTATTGGAACTGTTTGCCTTATGGAATCCCCCTAAAGTTTCCCTGTAGTTTGGTGGGCTTAGTTTCACGCAGAATTCTATGTTGCTCTATCTGGCCTGTGGGGTTAATGTTTTGCCAATGGCTTCCTTCTGTATACAGTACCTGTCGTCAGAAGTAGATCTTGTGCTTTCCTTACTGTTGGGATAATGTGCATTGAGAGATGTTTGAGACTCCCTGTACTTCTTGTCATATCTGGAGTTCTTTCTCTCTGGCTTTCTCTCATTTGTGTCTCCTTTAGAGCTGCAACTTCCTGGAACAGCTTAGCCACTAGGGTCTGCAAATTCTTCTCTTGGTCCATAGTCATCAAAATAGCCACTACTTTTCTTTCAACCTTTGGAATAGACATAGCATTATCCTGTGTCCTCAAGGAGGATATTTCTTTTTGTAAATGCCTAATAGACTGTTATGCAAGCCATTTAATTTATCTCGACAAAAGACCTGGCAGGTTGTTCAGGGATTTTCTCTGCCCCCAATAAAGCCAGACTTGCTACCTCCTGCTCCTCTTCATCTCTTTCTCTTTGAGCAACTGTAAAAACACAGGAGGGTTTGTTTTTCTCTCATGGAGCCTCAGGTACATGATCATTCTGTCAGCATGGAAAGCACCTCTTACTAGTTGTTATATCATGCAGAGTTTTGCCATCCTTTCTGACTACTATCCTAAGCAGAGCTTCTAGACTCCAGAGATAATCTGAAAGTTTTTCTCCCTCTTTTTGACATGTGCTTCTAAATTGAAAATACAGGTTGGGCCCACTTTCTGCAGTGCCAAATGAACTTTCTAATGCTTCTAGGCACTATTCAGCTGAAAATTGGGGGTTTTCAGCTTTTACAGCCCCAAAAATCTGTACCCCTTAGGATTTCACCTATTTGCCTTCTTTTTTCCATGACAAGGCACTCCCACTCCTGCACCATCTTGACAGCTTGCTCAATCCAATTTTAATAATCATTATTTTCTCCAAGCACAGGAAGTCTGCCTGAAAAAGTTCTTAACCTCTTATATACAGTGTTTTCTCCGAGTCTTTTGATTATTTTCTAGCACGTTTCCTATTGCTAGAATAACAAAAGCAGTGTCACTATAGTTTCTCTGAGACTGAGCATTGGTTTAATGTTAGCTAGAGCTGTACCTTGCTGATTTCATAATTCAATTACAGTGGTACCTTGGATTACGAGCATAATCCGTTCCAGGAGCATGCTCGTAATCCAAAATGCTCGTTTATCAAAGCGAGTTTCCCCATAGAAAATAATGGAAACTTGCTTTGATACATTCCCCCCCCCCCGATAACCGGCATCGCTCCCCCCACTCACAATGGCCCCCTCAGTCCAACCGGCCCCCCCGCCCGAACAACTTAAACTTACCGCCCCTCCATCTGGCACTGGCATGCAGGCACAGATCGTGCCGGTGCCTAGAAGATGTTCCGGCTTCTGCCTGCCTTGAGCATGCATCTGTGCATACTCAAGGACTTCTAATTCTCCCTCTCGCCAAGATTCTACCTAGGATTATTATAGCTTCTACTTTTGTGTTTTTCTCTAGTACAGTCTAAATTTCCTGGGAATTTCCAAAGGAACCTTTTGTAACAGAAAGGCCCTTGAAGAATTGATTCCCTATACTGTATAGTATAGTTTGCATTGCCATTTTCACAGAAATATTCTCCAAAACACACAAACCACTGTTTCCAATACAAATTCCTGTTCCTCTGGCACACTGATACAGCATCCAATGTGCTCCAAAGTGGCTAGAGTGGAGTGCAGCAAAATATACCAAAATTAAGGTCAGCTCTTTGAGATAGTTCCCTGCTGTTTGAGTGCCATTTGTGTAACCCCAGCCTCCTATGGTACCCCATGGATGGTTATGTGCCCAGGAAGCAGGCCAGAAGGACACTACCAGGTAAGATAAAGGTAAATAGGACAAAATAAATTCTCCCTTTACCAATCTATTCAGGGTTCTGGGACACTGATCCCCAGAGCTATATGTACTGAGGTAACTAGCTGCTTAGAGAAATTTTCTGGAAGCTCCCACCAAACTATTAACTAGAGAGAGACAGGTTGTTTCTCTGTACACTTTTCCCTCCGTATTCGCTGTGATAGGGGATTAACAGAACCACAAATACAGAAAAACCGTGAATAACTTTTTCATATGTTGTTCGCTGTTTTCTATTAAAAACCATCGTGAATATGATGAAACCGCGAATAACATGGTGAGAAACCTGGCCTGTTCCTGAAAGAGAGGCAAAACACGGTGAAGAAAGTGCTGGGAATCATTGATTTTCTCTGTAAAAGCTTGGAATCAGCGATTTCTCTACGCAAGCTGATGTAATTTGTGGGGGAGGAGCCAGCAAGCTAAAAACCATGAATAATCAAAACCGTGAATGCTGAAACCGTGAATACGGAGGGAGAAGTGTACTCCAAACGGATCCCTTCCCTTTCTTATTCCAGCTGTAGTTATCTCTTCCTCTACAGTCCTCAGAAAAAAATAAATAAATCTCGGAATCTTTCAAAATAGCCAATAGTAGCTCTCTACTAGAGAATGACACGGGGACAAATTTGTCCCCATCCTCGCAGGAACTCAATTTCCCCATTTCATCCCCGTGAGTTTTGTCACTGTCCCATTCCTGTAAGCTCTGCCTTAACCGCACAAGCCTCAAACACATGATTTTAAAGTGTTTGAGGCTTGTACAGATGAGGATGGAGCTTGCAGGAATGGGGCAGGGGCAGGAAAAGAACTCGCAAGGACGGGAAAATGAGTTCCTATGGGGATGGGGAAAAATTTGTTCCCATGCTATTCTCTACTCTCTGCTCCTGATAGTGGGAGGAGTCTATATAATGTACAGGCAGTTTCCATGTAGCTATGACATCCGAGGTCTGTTTGCTGAATTTCTACACTTTATTCAATATGGATAACCTGAAAACTGGTTGAGAATGTCTTAAGGGCTGGGTTGATAACCCTTGCTCTAGAATTTCAGCAGCACTGGAGGAAGGCGCAAAACTATCAGACTAGTTAAAGACAGGAGCTAGCCTTGGGTCAAATCGCCTCCTCCTCATAATCTTGATGAGCAAGAACCTCTAATTCCAGTATAGTCTTTGCCACTGAAACTAATTCTGGTGGGACATTCTTTCATTCCACATTAAAAATTTATTGTTAATATATCGGGTTTAAGCTGTATCAGATAGTTAATAATATAGGGAAATAAAACAGATCTGAATAGTTCTGGCTGCCTCCTCCAAATTACCAGTGAACCATACTTGTGCAGATGTCCCATGGCATTTAGTTACAGTACCTCATCTGATGCATAATGTTTCCTGGCCAACAGAGATTTCCCCAGCTCAATGCACGTTGTAAAACTGTCATTGCGAGCATCAATTTCAGCTTTAATACCCTGATGATTGTTCATTAGCAATTCCACTGATGAAACATCCCTAAAATGACAAATATGAGTGCAATAAGTAAGTAAGTCTATGTATCTTATATAGCAGATGTTTTGCCGCTTTCAGTGAATGAAAAAACCCCCAAATACACTAGATAAAAAAGAGAAAGTAAATTAAATGCAGAAAATCAAACCCTGGTAAGTATCTAATCATTTCTGAGTGCATGAATGCCACATGAGGTCAGATCAAATGCCCAGCATCCTGATTTCAAAGACTGCCAATATAGGTTATATAGTAGCTATGTTAACTGCTTCACTGCATCTTCCAGTAAAAATTCCACAGTTTAGTTGTGCACTAAATAAGGTTTGGTGACCACTTCCTTTAATGTGTTTTAAAAATACTACTTATTAGCCTCAGGCAATTTTCCTATAGGTATTTGAAATAAAATTTCCTACCTACCCACTCCACATTACCCATGATTATAACCTCTCTTTCACCAAGACTGAAGTGCTATAACTTCCTTATCCTTTCTCTGCTTGGAAGCCATTCCATCCCTTTAACATTTTCATCAAAACTTCTAATTCCGTTATGCCTTTTTTGAAATAAGGTATAGCATTCATGGTGCAGTTGCACCATGGATTGATACAACAGATAAAGTTAGTCACCTGAAAAGGTATGCTCTGAGGACAGCAGGATACCTATTATATGTGGATGCTATCATCCTATGGAGCCCTGATATGGATGCTACATAGTGGTTCTATTTCTAGAAGCTTTTGGCAGGCTTGATTGTGGGACCAAGAAGTTGAATACAACTCCTGAGGGAGGTAAGACGGTACTTGGCAATGTGTGTCTTGTTGTCCTCGGAGAACACCTACTACATGTGAGTCACTGCACTTTCTCCAAGAACGAGCAGGACAAAAATTACTACCATATGGGAGTTCCTAGCTACTAGGCTCACTGAAAACAAGAAAGAATGGACAGCATGAACTTTTAACAGGCAAGGCCATCCAGAAAACAAATAAACATTCTTAGAACAGTCCTTTTCTTTAGGTGCAGCCTCAAAACAAAAAAGACTGGCCTAGGAGGGTGAAGATGGATTCTAGATCCCATACAAATTCTGAAGTACTACCTGATTGAACCAGCTGTAGCATCAGGAATCCTGCTCTAGGCAGTAATGAGATGTGAATGTGTAGGCTAAAGACCACATTGCAGCTTTACAAATCTCAATGGAGACTGATCTCAAGCAACCCACTGAAACAGCCATGGCTTTAATGTTGTGAGCTTTGGCATGGCCTTCCAGAGTCAGTCCAGCCTAGGTGTAATTGTAGGAGATGTAATCTGTTAGCCAATTGGACAAAATGTGTTTTCCGATGGCTGCCTCCACCTTGTTTGGATTAAAAGAAACAAAAAGTTGGGCAGACTGTCCTGACAGAAGGCCAAAGCTCCCTTGTAGTCCAAGGTAGACAGTGCGTTTCAGCCAGGATTGGCGTAAGACTTTGGAAAGTATGTTGGCAGGAGAACTGACTGATTAAGATAGAATTCCAATACTACTTTAGGAATGAACTTAGAGTAGTCCTCTGCATACATTCTATTATGATGAAATTTTGTGTAAAGCAGATCAGCTACTAGGGCCTGAAACTCACGGACCCTATGTGCTGAAGTGACCATCACCAAAAACAAAACCTTACTGGTCAGGTACTTCAGGTGCCAAGTGGCTCAAAAGGAGCTTTCATCAGATGAATGAGGACACTGAGGTCTCATGACACTGATAGGGAACTTCATTACAAGCAAACCTCTCATGAATCAAAATAAAGGCAGTGCAGAGATGGACTTGCCTTCCACATGGTGGTAAATGTCAACTGCACTGAGATGAACCCTCACAGAGTTGGTTTTCAGCTCAGACTAAGAGAGGTATAGAAAAATATTATAGAAGTTTTTGTGTAGGGCAGGAAAAGGGATCTAGAGCTTTGCTCTCACAGCAGACAGCAAACCTCTTCCACTTGAAATTATTAGGACTGCATTTTTTTTTTATTACTGGAAATTAGAGAAATGGAGAACCAGATGAGGGCTAATATATAATTTACGTCTTTTGAATTTTCCTTATAATAATATGATTTCTCCAAGACAGGCTGGGTAAGTTGCAGCTATACTCACTCGAGGAGCGTAGAGAGAGGGGAGACATGATTGAGATGTTCAAATATGTCACGGGCCGTATTGAGGTAGAAGAGGATATCTTTTTTCTTAAAGAACCTATGGCGACAAGAGGACATCCGTTGGAATTCAGGGGTGGGAGATTTCATAGTGACACCAGGAAGTACTTCTTCACCAAAAGGGTGGTTGATCATTGGAATAGTCTTTCACTGCAGGTAATTCAGGTCAGCAGCATGCTGGACTTTAAGAGAAAATGGAATAAGCATGTGGGATCACTTCAGGGAAGAATTTAGGGGGTGGGTCATTAGAGTGGGCAGACTTGTTGGGCAATGGCCCTTTTCTGACATCATCTTCTACGTTTCTATGATGTTGAAAAAGAATATGGTTGAAATTCTCCCTCGACTCCATATCCTTCCTGAGTATAGTTAAAGCTTTTTATATTCCTTCATCTGATAAAAATAATTCTGGGGAATAGATTGAGGTGGTTTTGGAGGTAGACATGATCATGATCCTGGAAAAATCTATTCAGGAAATCACTCGAAGAGCAACCTTAATAGTTACTTTCAGAAGTAGTGATGACAGGAATTAGGTTATTAACTCAATAATCTGGGCTCTGTTAGGATACACAGAAGTCCATACTTTAGATGCTGATTCCCACAAAACTGTAGAACTTTAACTCCCTTTCTGTAGAGGAGAACAGCTCCATTCTCAGTTGGTTCCAAAGCAATCGAACTCCACTGAAAAATGAGGACAGGCATTGGAAACTTCCCCAGTCTCAAACATATTCTGCTCTGAAGCTTAGGAAATAGAACAAAGATCAATTAACAAGCAAACAGTGAACAGCACATTGAAGGGGAAGGGAGACCTAATCGTCCCCTCAGTGAATTGGAACGTGCCTTTGGCAGGAAACCCTGCCCCATCCTATGTCAGATCTCTTGCTCTCTTTAACCCTTTAAAGGGCCCAGCAGACAGGCACAGGAAGGAAGCCCAGCACAGTGAAGGGAGAAAGGAGACTTAATATGTCCCCCCTCGCCACACTAGAACATGTCTTCAGCACAAAGGGAGGCTGCCTACTGCAGACCGCATCCATCTTGAAATGGTAGCCTTGGAAGCCAGCCTTCCCTTCTTAGCCAGATTCATCAACACAAAGAGGTGGTCCGAGAGACAAAAGTCATTCATAACCTCCATGTAAAGCAAAATAGACCTCTAGACAGTACCTTTGGCGAGAAAGAGGAATTTAGTTCTCAAGGAGGACCCGGCCTCCATGATACACAGGTAAGGGTCCCTGCATGATGAGGCATGCAGTTTGGAGACATGCCTCACAGAAATGAAGGCAACCAGAAACATTGTCTTTATAGTTAAGTCCATTAGGGTGGCATCCTGCAAGGGCTCAAACAGAGCCCTCGAGAGCCCTTCTAACAAGATGTTCAGATTCCAGGATGGGCAGGGCTGGCGAACCGGGGGCCACAGCCTCAGGGAAGTACCTGACATCTGGGTGTACAGAAAGAGAACTCCGAGCAACCTGGGACCTGAAAACAGGAAATTCCCAGCCAGTTGAATCTTCAGGGATGACACTGCCAGCCCCTTATCTAGACCTTTTGGAAGAAAGGACAGGGCAGCAGACACCAAAGCTGTTCCTTGCAGCACCAATGTTGGAAGGTATCCCATGACTTGGTGTATGCTGCGAATTTGGCAGGCTTCTTGGCTTTCAAAAGAGTGCATACAACCAGATCTGGGTAGCCTGTCCAGCTCAAAGCCAAGCACCCAAGAGCCATGCCATGAGATCAAAGCACTCCAGATCTTGCAGGACAATCGGAGCTTGAGAGGAGTCCCAGGAATGGCTGAAGTCTCAGAGGACGCTGACCTGAACACGCACTAGGTCCATATACCAGAGATGTCGAGGCCAGTCCAGGGCCACAAGGATAACCTCTCCCTGATGCGTGGCCACCCTTCTCAGGACTCTCTCTACCATGGGCCAGGGAGGGAACACATACAGGAGTTCATCCGCCAGCCAAGGTTGAACCAGTGCAATGATCCCGGTGCTTCCGCACTTGTATCTGCGGCTGAAGAATCACACCGTTTACTTGCTGCTCATCATCATCATGAGATCAAACACAATGCTGCCCCAATGACTGATGATGTTCTGAAATGCCTGAGGCGAGAGGGACAACTCTCCCGGGTCCAGAGTCTGTCTGCTCAGAAAGTCTGCTTGTAAGTTTTGCACTTTTGTGACGTGAGCCGCAGTGACAGCGAGATGATGAATTATTGCCCAGCGGAAGAGAGCTTTCGCCTTCTTCTGGAGGCCGATACTTCTGGTACTGCTTTGCTTACTGACTTAAGCCACTGCTGTCGTGTTGTCAGAAAGCACTCTGACAGCTTTGTTCAACACCTGGGGCTGAAACTGTTTTAGTCCCAACCGGATGGTTTGGAGCTCCAGCCTGATGGACCAATGGCACTGTGATAGGGACCATAACCCCTGCACTGGTCGATCCTCGAAATGTGCTCCCCAGCTCAGTAGGATGGCATCTGTGGTCCAGGAGTTGATCCTTAGAGGCATCCCTGAAGACAGCGATTAAGGGCAGGACATGCTGCAGCAGGCCTCCGTCATCCAGAGCAGCCGAACATGAAGAGGGTCCCTTTGCGGAGACCAGCAAGAGATAAGGGAGTGCTCAAGTAGGCACACATGTGCTCTCTCCCTGAACCTGAAGATAATCCCAGGCCGACGAAGACTGCTACTCCAGGAGAGCTGATATTTGGTTCTCAAGTTTCAGTCTGCTTGCCTCTGGAAGAAACACCCAGCCTTTCTCTCTTTTTTTAAAAAATGTATTTATTAAATTTCAAATTATAATACAAGAATTAACTCTTGCTCCAGAAACATAATAGGAAACAATAATATCATAATATAAATATTAAACAAACATTTAAGAAACAACAAATTTTTATTCCTTAGACCTCAATCCTAGAAGGGGGAATTCAAAGAAAAGTGAGAAGAAACTTTATTTCCATATAATTAAATCAGGCATTGGCTTAACAGCTTAAATCCCTTATTTTAAATTGCTATTCAAAATATCTAAACGTTCCCTATTGCCAGCTTCTTCAGGTTTAAAAAGGTTCACAGCTATTTTTGGAGAACAGAACACATATTTGACCCATACATATTTAACTAGACACTTGCAGGGGTAGGCTAGAAGAAATGTACCACCTAAAGACAACATTTCTGGTCTCATCACAAGAAACAGTTTCCTATGCTCCTGCATCTGTCCTGTTACATCTGGGTACATATATACTATTTTTCCATAGAACAATATTTGTGAAGTGGGGAAATATAGTCTAAATAGAGCATTTAGATCTTGCTCAAATACTAATGAAATTAACATCATTACTCTTTCTGAAGTTTCAGATACTGTTGTCTCAATCAAATCTGTAACATTTAAATCTCCATTGGTATTTAAGTTAACTAATTCAGACTCTGGGTGCGCTCTTACTCCTTTATTGCTGGTAAATAATATATATGATTTACAGGTGGCATACATTCAGGAGAAAATTTCAAAACCTCAATAAGATACTTTATAAACATCGCAGCAGGAGCCACCCCCATCACTCTAGGAAAGTTCAGAAGGCATATATTTAATCGGCGGTTAAAGTTCTCCAATTGCTCAACCTTTCTATTTAACTGATTTTTTTCTTTAATAAGTCCTGAGGATAATTCTTGGAGACTTTCCACCTTTACAGTAACCTGTTAAGTTGTTTGTAAATTCTTCCTTAGTCCCATCAAGTTGAAGACTCAAAGTATCCACAGTACTCAACAACGCTGCAACCTCCTATGAAGATCTGTCACGGTGTCATTCAGCCTGGAGAGAGTCTCCCAAATACTCTCCAGAGTCAAAACCGGAGGTTTCACTAATTGAGAGCTGACTTCCATGCCCGCTTCCAAATCTCTCTATTTCTTTCTTACTCTCACGGTTTCTGCCTCTCGATCTGGGGCTTCCCCTGCAAACTCCATTTGGCAGGGCTCCCCACATAGAGCCGCGGTTGAAGCTGGGCGCAGTGGTGGAATAGCTAGCAGGGGGGATAAAGAGGTCTCCAAGGCCACGTCCTCTGTTTCTCCTCCAGCGAGGGACAGCGCTGTCCTCACCCCGGAAGTCTTCAGGATTAACAATTGTCGTGAACTGAATCGACCGCTGCATAAAGGAGATTCTCGGCATCGAGGGATCTACCTGAACTATCCTCTTGTGCTTAGTATGCGGCATCGCGGTAAGAGAAACTTTTCTGAACACAAACTCAAGAGAGGTCAGTTCAGGAGCGCAAGCACATAGCTGCTACCATCTTGAATTTCTTTGATCAGTGTGGGACATCCAGCCTTTTTCTATGTCGAATTGGACACCCAGATACTCCAGAGACTGAACGGGCTTCAGCCGAGTCTTCTTCAGGTTGACAATCCATTTCAGATGTTGAAGGGTAGTCAAGATGGTCTGAACCGCTCTCTCTGCTTCCTCCTGCGAGGGCGCGCTGATGAACCAGTTGTTCAAGTAAGAGTGGACCAACCAACCCAGTTTGTGGAGGGTCCGGGGGCTGTAGCCAGATCAAATGAGACAGCCTTGAATTGAAAATGCTACTCTAGGACATGAAACTGAAGGAAGCGCCTGTGATCTGTAAATATTGGGATGTGGAGATATAACTCCATCAAGTCCAGCGCTGCCAAGAACTCCCCTGTAGGGAATGACACAGGGTCAAATTTTTCCCCATCCCCGCAGGAACTCATTTTCCCATCCCAGAGAGTTCTTTTCCTGTCCCATTCCTCCAGCTCTGTCCTCATCTGCACAAGCCTCAAACACTTGAGAATCATAAGTATTCGAGGCTTGTGTGGTTAAAGCAAAGCTTACAGGAATAGGGCAGGGTCAGGGACAGCGACAAAACTTGTGGGGACGGGAAAATTGAGTTCCTGTGGGGACAGGGAACAAATTTTTCCCCGTGTCATTCTCTACTCCACCAGCTGCACTAGGGCAATGACTGAACAGAGAGTCTCCATATGAAAATGAGGCACTTTGATGGTGAGGGTCTCCAATACTCAGCATCTTTCTTGGGCACAACGAAGTATATGGAGCCCAAATCTGCGGCTGGAACCTGCTCGATCACCTGAATGTCCATTAACCTTTGGACAGTCACCTGAACCTGGGTTGTGTTCTCCGGTCTGCCTGCAGACAAGTTTACAAACCAGGCAGAGAGAGGGCAGGTGAACTCCAACTTGTTTGATGACTTCCAGCACACATTGGTCGGTCATTGACAGTCTCCCAAGTTGCCAAAAAGTCCTGCAGCCTGCCTCCGATCTTTTCTGGAGAGGCTGAGGTCCTGGTGTCATTGCGGACTTCTTGATCTGACCTCCTGGGCGGGGAGGTGGAGCCCTGGGATTTTCTATTCCTGGAGAATCTCTGGCATGGGCTCTGAAAGGACCTCTGAGATGAGAATCCAGAGGAGAAAAATGCGGAAATAGCGGGATCCATGAAAGGACCCACAGGATTGCCCTTTAGAGGTCCTAGGCTTGCTGTCCAGGAGTGACTTGAGGCGGTGATCCTGGACACTAGCCATGAGGTCATCTAACCCCTGGCCAAACAGCATATTGCCTCTGAAAGGAAGCCTTCTGAGCATGGCTTTGAAGGTGGAATCCCTAGCCCAATGTCTGATCCACAGGATTCTGCGAGCAGACAAAGAGTAAGCTAAGACTTTGTCCACTACTTGAATAAGATCATACAAAGCATCAGCCACATAGTCCACTCCTACCAGCACTAGCTGGGAAGGGGGATCTGAATGCGTATTGCTCGGGTCACACAATTTAAAATGGCACACTTGAGCCAAAGGAAGCTGCTATAGCAGCCTACACCGCCAAAGATAAGGTCTCAAACTGCCTTGAGCAACATGTCCAGTTTGCAATCCTGTTGATCCTTAAGCACCACGTCCCCCTCACTGGGAAGCGATACACACTTGGTCATCTGAGCCACCAGAGTCCACTTTAGGCATAGCAAGCATCTGTTGGAACTCCTGGTCCATAGGATATAGCTTTGACATGGCTTTTGCCACTTTAAGGAAGCCCTCCGGGTTCTCCCAGTACTCAGAAATCAGAACTTTCATATCTGGGTGCCATGGAAAGGCAGTAGGCTGAAATCAGACTCTGATCAACAGGGAACAATGGGAAGTAGGCTGAGGAGGATCAATTTTGAGTTCCCCTAAGAGGACTCAATGAGAAGATCCATTAGAGAAGCAGATTTGAACAGCTTTCGAACTGAGGGGTCCCTTGCTCTGGTCTGCAACAGCACTCCAACCCTGATCCACTTTGCCCAGTATTGCATCCGTCTTTGGGCCAAAGCTTCACTCTGGAAGAGAGGATAAGCGTCCAGATTATTATCTTTAGGGGCCCTGTCCGACCAGCTGCCAGTGTCTGGGGGAAGACAAAGGCCTTTGTGGAGGAGCAGATGCTGAAACACAGGGAGGCTGCACAGATGGTTGCTTTCTAGATGACCAAGAAGGCATGGCAGTACCGCCGACACAGGCTTGCCAGATCAAGTTCACAAAGTCAGGTGTAAAGGGCAAAGGGAACCAAGAACCCTCTTCTAGAGGACGGTTAGAGCACTTTCTTTTCGCTTTGGGGCTATCAGACCCCTTGTTAGGCACTGGTGCCACATCACGGAACCCCAAAAGGGTAAAATTATCTCATATCCATCCCAACAGATGTTTGACAGCATTAATAAGGTGGTCAGAGGCTAAACGCAAGGTTCCTGCCTCCCCAGCATGTGTGGCAGAACACACAGCAAAAGAGAGCTCTTCAGGTGCCCAAGAAGCACAAACTTCTCATGAATTCATGTCATTGGAGCATGAGGACTCCATTAGAGAATGACATGGGGACAAATTTTTCCCCGCCCCCACAGGAACTCATTTTCCTGTCCCGGTGAGCTCTTTTCCCCTGCCTCTGCCTCATTCCTGCAAGCTCTGTCCTCATCTGCACAAGCCTCAAACACTTTAAATTCATGTGATCCAAGGATTGTGTGGTTAAGGCAGTGCTTACTGGAATGGGGCAGGGAAAAAACTCATGGGGACAGGACAGGGAAATTGAGTTCCTGCAGGGATGGGTAGAAATTTGTCTCTAGCCTCCATCCCTGGTGGTTAGGATAAAAAACAAGGCTTTTTGAAGAAGTATGAGAACTTAGAATTCAAATCGGGACAAACCCAAGATGGCCACCATCAGAATTTTCCAATGAATAACAGCTGCAACTCTATTGAAGGACCTAAAAACCTAGCTATTTTAGGATTGCTGGGGTGGGGAAAATTATAATCTTAAAAACTACAATTTCAGACCCTCCCTCCCTGAACTGCCCTGTAGGATGTGATAACCCTACTCACAAACTAGACGTTGAGAAGATGTGCTCTAGCCTCACACAGCTCCTCTCAGGGTAGCTGGAAATAAGAGAGGACTTCTGCCACAAGAAAAGCTGTCTGTTCTGACTCTTCAGCTGCCAGTTGGACCAGAGTTGGACTGAGCTTCAGCCCCTGGGACATCCAAACGCCACAAAAAGGGGGAAAGAAAGTGCAGTGACACCATGTGCGATCTGAAGAAACACAATTGGTGCCCGTACAGCCTGATCAAGTCAAGAAGTGAGCAACAGCAGGAGAAACCCCTGAGCATCATAGTTCAAGCACGCTGGCTGAGCAGGTCCCTGCAGGATCAATCTGTCAGCTTCAGAACAAAATCTGCTCCTCTCACACAGGCTAGACAATCACTGGAGCTGAACAGGAACACAAAATCTTGTGAAAAATTGCAAAAACTCCCCCATGAAAAATAAAAAAAGAAGACTGAGCAGAACAAAGTTACTCCTGCTGGCTCACCTTGCAGAAAAAAATAACTAGACGATGGGTGCAGCAGAGAGCAGGGAAGAGATTACTGAAAAACAGTGATTAATATCTCTTGCAATGAACTTGCGGGAGCAGATGGAAGACCCTGGTTCAGCATACCATCCCTACTGCACTGGAAAGTAACTTAGGGAAGAGAGAAGGAGGGAGACCAACCTTGATGACAGAGAATTTGGAACCTATGCATGTGTGAAAGTTGCTAAAAAGTGATCAATCGGATGGGAGAAACGGGGATTACGATGAACCTCTACACGAATCATTTGTATGCAAACTTTTTAGTGCATCATTAGCTCTTTTAGAATTAAACAAAAATCGGATCGGAAAGGACCCATGCAGTCTTACAGATTCTGTTTAGTGCACCTGGCTCAGAGACATTTTCTCCCCCTTTTACAAAACCACAGACATGGTTTTAAGCACAGGCCACTGCACTGAATACTCTGCGCTGCTCCCAATGCTCTTAGGAATTCTATGAGTGTCAGGAGCAGCACAAAGAATCTCAGAGAGGTGGCCTGCACCTAAAAACCTCTTTCGCTGTTTCATAAGGGGGAGGGGGTGTTAATGACACTTCATTGTCCAGAGCAGCTTATTTAATTTTAAACCCAGCAGCTGAGATACTGTGGAATTCTACTAATGAATGGTGGCTGTATCTTTCCATAAACAAGGCACCACAGGAATTTGGACAGTGAAGAGGTTTACACAGTGCCTAGAAAAACTCTATGCCTACAGCCCTATGGATACTGCTATTCTAGGATATAAACTCATTGTGTTCCAGTTTTACCAGACTTATGGAAGATTAGGTTTATACCTCCAATAATCTTCTTCCTGTTAGTCCCTGGAGGATTCCATACACTAGGTATTCAATCCCAACCCACAGTCTGGGTGTTGAAGAATACACAACTTTTCTGAGCACCCCATTAGCCTGAGAGCTAGGAAACATATCCAGTTAAGTCCTAAAGCCAAGCAACATACCTGAAAAAGTTCATGACAATTTGACAACAATGTAGAACTAACCTGCAGTGTACAGCAAGCACCCCAAGAAAGGCCTTCGGTAATGTGTAAACTCACAGAAACACCCCACAGGATCTGCCAACGGGTTGGAAAATCTTCAAACCTGTAATTGGAGTCACCGAGGCAGAAAAGAGCAGGCTACTCCAAACAACTGAATGAATACAGAGAGGGCGGGTTGTATTGAATCCTCCAGGGACTAACAGAAAGAACAGTTTCACATCAACCAATCCATTGTTCTCCCTGTGTTTTTTCCGAAGCCCATTCTCACCCTGGAGAAGTGGCTTTGCATTCTCTTGATTGTAAGCGTGCGCTAGCCTTCTACTTGAAGCGCACTGCTCCTCATCGTACTGCTCCCCAGCTGTTCATCTCTTTCGATCCTAAGCGCTTGGGTCGTTCTGTTTCTAAGCAGACCATTTCTAACTGGTTGGCCGCTTGTATCTCTTTTTGTTACGCTCAGGCTGGTCTCTCCCTCCCGGGTCAAGTCACTGGCCACAAGGTCAGAGCGATGGCGGTGTCTGTTGCTTTCCTCCGCTCGACTCCAGTTGAGGAAATCTGTAAGGCTGCCACTTGGACCTCGGTTCTTACATTTACCTCGCACTACTGTCTGGATGCTTTCTCCAGGCGTGATGGCCATTTTGGCCAGTCTGTTTTGCAAAATTTGTTCTCCTAAATTGCCAACTCTCCCTCCATCCCATTCTGGTTAGCTTGGAGGTCTCCCACATGTAGAGAATATGCTGCCTGCTTGTCCTGGGATAAAGCACAGTTACTTACCTTAACAGGTGTTATCCAGGGACAGCAGGCAGTTATTCTCGCAACCCACCCACCTCCTGATTGGCTTCTTTGCTAGCTATCTGAACTGAGGACACGCTGAGGAGACGCATGCCCTAGACCGGGCGGGAGGTCTTCAAGCAAGTCTGCTTGCGAAAACGTCCACTAGGGGGCTCCGTCGATGACATCACCCACATGTAGAGAATATCTGCCTGCTGTCCTTGGATAACACCTGTTATGGTACGTAACTGTGTTTTACAATACCTTCTGCACAGAACAGTGTTTGAACAGATTCAGATTCAGTCAGAGGTCATTTCTTGTTCTCATTAGCACATAACGTTAACTTTTCCTAGAAAGAAAAATTATCAACTAATACTTGGAGCACAGAACTAGAATGGGACAATCCCAAATTACAGTTAAAGCTACTTCCTGATGACATTGTGTTACGGAAGCAAAAAATGTAGATTGCTCACGTAATGCCCATTAACCAGGTTTCTAATGGTTGGTTCTTTGTAGTAGCTTCATTAAAAACCTCTTTCCACTAGACCAGTGTTTCCCAAGTGGGTTCCGGACTACTCCCTTGTGGATTTCAGGATATCCACAGTGAATACACGAGATCAATTTACATACACTGCCTCCACTATATGCAAATCTATTTCATGCATATTCATTGTGAATATCCTGAAATTCCTGACTGAAAAGAGGGTACTCCAGGACTCTAGGATTAGATTCTTGCATTACCTTGGCTTTTCCTGTGCCTCAATCTGTCGGATGACGTCCTCCATCCATAACATGAGGTCACGCACCATACTGAAAAATCGGAATTTGTCGCCTGTGTCCACCAACGTTATTCTGCGTCCCTCACATGCATCTAATAAGGCTTTCCAGGCTTCCAAGACCTCATTCTCCCGTTTCTGGATGTCATCAGCTTTATCTCCTGCATAAGCAGCCTGAAGACGTGCAGCGTCTTCCTGAAGCTGTCTTACCTATGATTTGGAAAGAAAGCAAAGGTTTTTCAGAGCTTTGCAGTGATTTATGCTTCCCCTCCAACAATTTTACAGGTATAGCTTCTGAGGCGTCTGTCCCCACAAACACAGGAAACCATTAATGAAGGGTTCAGGTGCACACCACTCAAACAACTTTTTCCTTTATTTAAATCAAACCTCCAGAAGCAATAACAATTTTGGCAAACAAGAGATCATAAACTAAACAATTTCATTCCACTTTCTTTAAGATAAAAAAAAATAAAAGAAGCAGAGACCCCATTTTGAGGCCTGGCAGAAAAGCTAACATATATGTTATGAAACATGCTGGACACTTATAGCAAAATCTGGATATACTACTTGTCTGGATATACTATATCTGAGATAGGCTGAGTTATGTTACTTGTTAGGGTTTGCTCTATGCCAAGGGTCCTTAAATAAGACCTTGGGCTACACTCAACCAGTCTGGTCTTCAAATTACAGGAGGATGCCATTGTAGTTAAAAATAGTGCTATTTTATTTTGCAAAGTGCTAACTTGCAGAATTGTAATGCTATGTTTTGACATTGTTTCAGATCATTGATTGAACTATGTCAATAAAAAGTGTGAAATTTTCAGTGTTGCCATCATGAAGTTTCTATTCCTGCAGAAGAAAACTCTAAAGGAAATCCATGAATGTATGATGCAAACAGTGAATGGTAAATGCCCATAATACTTCACAGTAGGGTTACCATTTTGTGAAGACAACAAAAAAAAAAAAAGAAGAGGGCATATGGCCCTACAATTATTGTTCCTACCTTTGTTGTCTAGACATCTAATTTTTCTAATCATGCTGATCACAATCTCTGCTTTCCCCCATCTTCTCATGCCAGGTTTTTGTATCCATTTGTCATTTATCTCTCACCTCCTGTTTTCTTCAACTCCTCTACTACTACATCCATCTCTACTGCTTCCGACATGGGACCGCTCTGCTTTAATGTAATCTTAATTTTTACATTAGGGTCGCCTACATATGTGTACCAAACCACGCCTCCCTAGCTTTATTTGTTTACACAAGAAAAATTAAGGTCTGATACTTTTTGAACAGCCCTAGTATATTCTTTTTGTTATACATGATGCCAGGCTGATGGGACCGAGTGACTCGGGATACCAATTGAGATATTTCACTGAACCTGTGGATTGTGGAAGCTGAAGGTTTGCCAAATCTTGGACTTTACTTCATTGCTTAGTCTGTCATCAAAAAAGACCATACTAGCCAAAATTTCTGACAAATACCTCAGATGCCTGGTGAATGTTTTTGATGCATCCTTAGCAACAGCCTTTTTCAGATATTTCTGGAGTTCTGAAAGCAGTGGTCCTGAACGCTAGGGTTTTGCATCTGAACCTGCAAATTGCTTGCAGAATACTATTAATCATCTTTTGAACTCTGCCTCCTTCCCAGGGAGCTGCTCCTGCCCCTTCAGTGTGTACAAAAGTAATCAAGCAGCATTGTAATGACACACAACCAGAAGGTAGGAAATGGAGAAACATCACCGATACTACAATTCTGTTCTTTAACAAACATATCCTTTAACATTATTATTTTTTTTTTTTTTGATTAATAATTTTTATTCATTTTCAAATTTTACATGAAGTGTACAAAATATTAAATTACAATTAATGAATATACAATATCACTTTTATATCTAATACATATTATTCTAATCATATTTTTATCCCCTCTCCCTCCCCCCACCCTTCAAGTACTTTCCAATCATCCATTACATATTGTATATCATATTATAGCATATTGTGTAAAAATTATTTTCATTATCCCCCCCTCATGTGTGTCACAAAGAAGATATTGAAAAGAAGAAAAGAAGAAGAGAAATCCTACTATTCATTCATTACAATATTTTGTCAATGGCCCCCATATTTTTATAAATTTAGTATATGTCCCTCTTTGTATTGCTATTGCTCTTTCCATTTTAAATATATGACATATTGTATTCCACCAAAATGTATAATTTAGGTTACTATAATTCTTCCAATTATTGGTTATATGCTGAATGGCAACCCCTGTCATAACTAATAAAAGCTTGTTATTTTCTGGTGAAATTTGACTTTTTTTTCTCATCATCATTCCAAATAACACTGTATCATATGATATTGCTATATGATTTTCCATCAATTTATTAATTTGTGGCCAAATTGCATTCCAAAAACTTTTAATATAGGGACAATGATACAGTAAATGATCCAACGTTCCAGGTTCCAGATTACAGTGCCAGCATCTATTGGACTTGGAACTATCTAATTTTTGCAAACGTGTAGGGGTCCAAAAAGCTCTATGTAATAAAAAGAACCATGTTTGTCTCATAGACGCTGACATTGTACATCTCATTCATTATAACATTCAAGTAGTTGATCAAAACAGACAGACATCTGAGAGACAGAGAAATCCCCAAATTCAGACTGATCTTAAGGCAGGAGGCAGGCAAAGCCCATTGACAGGGCAGGGCTTCAGGCTCACTAGACACATCTACAGAAAGAAGCTTATCGAGGTAAGAACCTAATCTTTCTTTCTAATGCAATGTGTCTAGTGGTCCTGAACCACAGAGAAGTACCAAATCAGTCTCCGGAGTGTAGGGCAGGTCTGCTAAGTCTGCCTTCAAAATGGAGGACCTGAAAGAGACATCTTTCCTGGCTGTTATGCCACCCAATAGAACCTGGTGAAGGTATGAGGAGTAGACCATATAGCTGCTCTAGATTTCCTCAACCGCCCATGAGGTAGCAGCAACTCTAGTTTCAATGCGATTGGTGGCTGCTTACCGCAGCCCACATACATGGAGGAAATGGTCATTTTAATCCATTTGACCCACTCTTTATTTCTGCCTTTCTTTCTCTCTCCCTCTGGCCCCCCTCTTTATTTCTGCCTTTCTTTCTCTCTTCCCCTGGCCTCCCTCTTTATTACTCTCTCCCCCTGGCCCTCCTCTTTCTTTCTGCTTTTCTTTCTCTCCCTCTTGCCCCCCTCTTTCTTTCTGCTTTTCTTTCTCTCTCCCCCTGACCCCTCTTTATTTCTGCCTTTCTTTCTCTCTCCCCCTGGCCCCCCTCTTTATTTTTTTCCTTTCTTTCTCTCTCCCCCTAGCTCCCACAAAGCCATCGTGCCAATTTCTCCACTTCCATGATTCTTTCCCTACCCTCAGCCCCAAGTCAGCAGCCGATTTCTCCCTGCTCCTTCCCCGATGTCCTGAACTTCATCGGGCAGCAGCAGCATTCACAATTCACTGCTGTTGCCCGCTTCAGGCCTTCCTCTCTGTCGGGTCCTGTCTTCATGAAAACAGGAAGTAGGCAGGACCCGGCAGAGAACAAGGCCTGAAGCCGGCAACAGCAGAGAATTGTAAACGCTGCTGCTGCCCGAAGAAGGTAATGGAGCACGAGGCAGACCGCTTCTCCCCCCTCCCAGCCGAACCCCCGCTGACCCTCCTATCTCCCCCCTCCGTGAACCTTTCCGACCCTCCCAGCGAGAGCAGCAAACCTCCTTCGCGGCTTTCTCCTCCCTCTGCCGCGTTACTGATGACGTCATCAGTGATGCGGCAGAGGGAGGAGAAAGCCGACGCTACTGGAGGGAGGTTTGCTGCTTTCGCTGGGAGGGTCGGAAAGGTTCACTTGGGGGGGAGAGATAGGAGGGTCAGCGGGGGTTCGGCTGGGAGGGGGGAGAAGCGGTCTGTTTTCGGCGACCGGCACGCGCGGCTGCTCAAAGTTCAATCTTCTGCTCTGCTGCAACTTCCTGTTTCCGGTTGGGTCAGAGCAGAAGATTGAATACTGAGCAGCCGCGCGTGCGCGGCTCTTTTGAAAGCGTTCCGGTCGCCGAAAAAGAAAGCCGGCAAACTAAGGTGAGGTGGAGAGAGGAAGCTGGTTAAACAATCGAGCGGGCGTGCGGGTGGGGGCTGCGGGAACCGCATGATCCTTTATGCCTCACTGCGGTGACAAGACCATTTACCGCTCCACGAGGCAGTGATGGCCTTGTCCCCGTCCCCACAGAGGCTGCTAATTTTCATTCCACGTTTTTGGCGGGTTACCCACGGCTAAACGCAGTAGCCGCGGGTAAACCGCCACCGTGTCATTCTCTAATGAGATCTACAGTGCATCTATGAGACAAACTTGGTTTTTTCTCCTACATAGAGCTTTTTGGACCCCAGTTAGATTACAAAAGTTGAACAGCTCTAAGTCTAATAGATGCTGGCATTGTACTCTCGAAGTAGGGACTCTAGATCATTTGTTATTCTATTGTCCCTTTATTTTAGCCTTTTGGAAATCAATTTGGGGCCAAATAAATTGTTTATTGGAGAATCCTGTGGCATTATCGTATGATACAATTCTATTGGGTATGTCAATGAGAACACAGAGCCAAATTTCATCAAATAATAACAAAGTTTTATTGATTACTAGCTTTATAGCCCGTTACATTAACGGGTGCTAGAATATATGTGTGTGTGTCTGTCTTTATTTCTTTCTCTCTCTCTCTGTCTCCTTAGCCGCTTTCTGTATTGCTGTCTTTCTTTCTTTTGGCTGTCCACCACCACCCCTTGCGTGCTCCCCCTGTCTATTCTCCCTTCCTTTTACCTCCCCTGTGTCCACCATCACCCCTTCACTGCTCCCCTTATTCAGCAGCAGCCCTTTTCCCTCTGTTTTACCTTCCCCCCGTCCATCAGCACCTCTTCCTGCTCCCCCTGTCCAGCAGTAGGCCTCCCTTCCTTTTTCCCCCACTGTCCATCAGCACCTCTTCCTGCTCCCCCTGTTCAGCAGTAGGCCTCTCATCCTTTTTCCCCCCCGTCCATCAGCACTTCTTCCTGCTTCCCCTATCCAGCAATAGGCCTCCCTTCCTTCCCCCCCCACCAGACCAGAATCTCCCCTCTGTCTATCTCCCCATCAGTCCAGCATCTCTTTCTCTATCCCCCAAAAGTCCAGCATCTCCCTTCTCTCTATCTCCCATCAATCCAGCATCTCCCCTCTGTCTCCTCCTGTCAGCCGCTGCCGACAAGCAGGGTCCAGCTCTGGCACGTCGCTCGTGCACAGTAGCGGGAGTAGCGCCACCAGCAGCAGCGCCACCATCGCCACTTCTGGACACTACGGGAGCCCCCGCGCCTGCGCATCACCCTGGCACAGGTAGGCGAGCAGCAGTTGATTGCACAGCGCGCGAGGCCAGCTTTTCAGCCCTTCTCGAGGGGGCGGGACAGGCTGGTGAGGAGCTTCGGGGGCTGCTGCTGTTAGCCCCGGCAGGACACGGAGCAGCCGAGCTGAGCTGGCGGCAGAGCCCTTGTGTGTGTCCCCCCCCTCCCCGGTGCCATCGCCACTCTCCCTCTCAGCGGGCTGGGCCGGACTGCGGCTTCTTCGCTCCGGAGCTCAGCAGTAGGGCGGTGAGTGGGTGCAGGGGGATCGGGGCCATGCTGCCAGCGGGACAGCCCCAGCTCTCTCCCTACTCCCCTTGCGGAGCGCGCATGCGCACTCTCGCCTTGGCGCATCCCGACAGAACAGGGATCAGGGAACACGCGGCACGAGTACGCATGCGCGCTTAGCGTTTTATTATTATAGATGACAGGAGTTGCCATACAACATATTACATCTAATTGGAAGAATTGGAGTAGACTCAATTACTGTTTCTGGTGGAACTCATTGCGTCACATTTATAAAATGGAAAGAACAATTGTGATACAAAAATGAAATTATAATAAATTTAAAGAGATCTGGGAGCCATTGACAAAATATTGCAATGAATGAATAGGAGTACTAATACGGATAGGAGTACTAATACGGATGAAGGGGGGGAGTTCTGAATTTGATTAAATAGTTCATTAGATAAGAATTCTTAAACGGTATATTTGATGACATATAGAAGGAGAGGGATGGGAGGGAAGGGATTAAATCTTATGTATTAAGGTTAAATTGATAAGAAATTCAAGTGATGTATACAATTTCAATATATAAATTATTTGTACACTTGATGTAAGATGTAAGATGAATAAATAATTTTTTTAAAAAAAGAAACTGCCACTTTTCCTTTCTCCTTGGATGGGGCTCTGATTAGCCAATCGTCCAAAAATGGGTGCACCTGGATCCCTTGCCTTGCTGAGATGTGCTGCCACTATCACCATAGTAAAAGTATGAGGTGCCATCGCGAGGCCAGAGTCACAAGAACTGGAAATGTTGCTCTAGCACATGAAACTGCAAGTATCTCCTGTGGGCCGAAAAAATGGGAATATGGAGATAAGCTTCCATCAAATCAAGGGAGGCAAGAAACTCCCCCAGCACCACTGCCGTTATAACCGACTGGAATCCAAATAGAAATGTGGCACTTTCAGTGCAGCACTGACTGACCTGAGTTCCAGAATTTGCCTCTAGTACAGTAGTCTGAGCCTTTCTTTGGTAAGATGAAGTATATGGTGTATATGCCCCAGCCCATTATTTGTCTGGTTCCGGCTCTAAGGAATGAAGATCCAGTAGCCTTCATATAAAAGCCCAGACTCTGAGGGCAGAACAGAAATATTTCTGAGCAATTTGCTTGCAGAAAAAAACTGAAGGGGCAGGAGTCGCTTCCTGGGAAAGAGGCAGAGTTCAAAAGATGATTGACAGCATTCTGCAACCAACTTGCGGGTTCAGAAAACCCTAGTGTTCAGGACCACTCGACTTTGCACTAGAAATATTTTTGCAGTATAATTTGTTTAATTGCTCTTTAAGATGTGAGGTTCCAGACAATTTGCGACACCTCCTGCAGAAAATAAAACATTTGCTCCTAAATGTTTATAATTGAGGCACCAATAGGTATCCAATTTAGCAGCAATGATAACTGTTAACAAAACTCCTTTCTAAAATTAACTGTTCTGCTTCCTCTTGATATACAAATAAGCAATCCCGTTTGGAAACTAACATTCCAGAGATATACGTTTTCAGTAGGTCTAAGGATATTCAACCAACAAATTCAGCACAATCTGATCAAGTTAGTCCCACATATATTCAAGCTATGGAGGCTGACTCACAAACCTGTCCTTGAGACCTTCCAACCCAAATGGATTTTCAGAATAGCCAAATCAGTATGCATGAAATATATCTGCATAAAACAGATCTCCAATGTATGCAAATTTATCTTGTATACATTCATTATGGTTATGTTGAAAAACTAATAGTCTGTGAGATTCCTGTACTAATCGTTTTTCATGAACATACATTAAAGCAATTGAAGTCAGATATGGGAAAATGACCATAATAAAGTCAGGGCAGTGGAGTCAGTTGGCAACAATGTACTGACTTGTATCAAAATATAACATTATAATACACTAGTGCAGGGGTCTGCAACCTTTAAGACATAAAGAGCCACTTGGACCCGTTTTCGAAAAGAAAAAAAAACTTGGAGCCGCAAAACCATTATAAAACAAATCTAACACTGCATATATTGTTTCTTATCTTAATGCTATATACAGGATCACTAAATTGAAAATAAAATCATTTTTCCTACCTTTGCTATTTGGTGATTTCATGAGTCTCTGGTTGCACTTTCTTCTTCTGACTGTGCATCCAATCTTTCTTCCTTTCTTTCAGCCTCCTGTATGTTTCCTCTCCTCCAGACCTCATTCTCTCCCCCCAACTTTTTCTTTCTGTCTCCCTGTTCCCCCTTCTTTCTGTCTCCGTGCCGTCCCCCAAGCCACTCGGTTTGCTGCCACCGCAATCGGGGAACAGCCCCCAAGCCACCGCCGTCCCAAGCTTTCCCTGCAGAAGTGTTGCGCTGACCAGCATTCCGCTCCCTGACGTCAATTCTGACGTAGGAGAGGAAGTTCCGGGCCAACAAGGCATTTCTCCTCATTCCATCCAGCCTGAGCCCCATCTCTCCTTGATCCAGCATTTCCCTTCTGTGTCTGTCAGAATTACCATTCCACCTATTTTCCAGCATCACCCTTCTTTGTGTCCATCTCACCTATATCCCTATCTCACCACTTTTTCAGAATCTTCATTTGTCTCTGTCCTTATCTTTACACCATGTTCACCATTTGCCCTTTCAATGTCTTTATCTCCCCCCACACACTTTTTCAGCATTACTTCTATGTCTCTATTTCACCTCCTCTTCATGTCCCCTCTGTATCTCTATCCTTATTCAGTAGGTCCTGCTTACCCTTTCTCTTCTTTGTGTCACTATCTCCATTTTCAGCTTTCCCCCCTTTTCCTTTGTTACTGCACCCTGTAGCTAGAATCTTTCCACCCTCCCTCCACTCCGGCCCAGCCCAGTATGAAATATTTCCTTTTGTTTCCCTCCCCTCTCTCTTTCTCTCTCTCTTCTGCTCCCTCACCCACGAGTCCTGCATCTGGCCCTCTCCCTTCTACCTGCACCTGGCAACACCCCCCTGCTCCGCGGCTCTCTTCAGCAACTCGTCAGCAGCAGTGATCAAGACAAGCTGCCGACATCGAGGCCTTCCCTCTACGAGTCCCGCCTTTGTGGAAAAAGGAAGTTGAAACAAGCGGGACTCGCAGAGGGTAGGCCCCGACGTCAGAAGCTTGTGTCGATCGCTGCTGCTGAGTTGCCGAAGAGAGCCGCGGAGCAGGGGATGTGGCCGGAAGCAGGTAGAAGGGAGAGGGAGATAGGAAGGCTGTAGATCTCCGGAGCATGACACCGACCCCGGCCAGGATGATTTCTTTTTCAGGCACCTTACAAGTCCAGCGTCGCGGGGGAAATAGCCATGCTGAGCAGTGAGCTCAGCACTACACAGATGAAAGCCTTGCTTGCTGATTGGTCCGGCGGGGCGGGGCCGCCGGACCAATCAGCAAGCAAGGCTTTCATCTGTGTATGTGCTGAGCTCACTGCTCAGCATGGCTATTTCCCGCCGCGACGCCGGACTTAAGCTGCATGCCTGCGTGACACACTACCGGAGCCGCAGCAAAGGTGGAAAAGAGCCGCAGGTTGTCGACCCCCGCACTAGTGTTTAAGCCTGTTTACATTAGCGGGTGCTAGTAAAGCCTCCTTCCCTCACATGTTCCCTATTTTTAGCACCAGCTCCAAACCCATTTTACCCCTCCCCAGCCCCCTTCCCCCATCTGTTCCCTTTCAGCCCGTCTCCTTTTCTCACCAGCAGCTTTTCCCTCCTCACTCCACTTCCCTGTCCAGCAGCACCTCTTCCTTGCACCCCCTGTTCCTCTTCATTGCTCCCCTGGCCTAGTAGCACCTCTTCTCTGCTCCCCCTGTCCCTCTTCCTTGCTCCCCTGGTCCAAAAGCACCTCTTCCTTGCTCTCCCGGCCCAGTAGCACCTCTTCCCTGCTCCCCCTGTCCCTTTTCCTTGCTCCCCTGGTCCAACAGCAGCTCTTCCCTGCTCCAGCAGCACCCCTTACCTGTTTCCCCGGTCTAGTATGCAGCGTTGTGAGCATCGCGGCCGGCTTTTGCGAACCTCGTAGGCTGCTCTGCCCCTCAGAAGTACGTTCCCTCTGACGCGATCGCGTACGTCAGAGGAAACGTTCTACTGAGGTGCTGTGCGGCCTGCGAAGTTTAGTAGAGCCGGCCACGATCCTCACGGGAGCAGTGCCCGACCCTCAGCGGCTCGAAGCCCTCCTCCCGGCAGTTGCCACCAGCGCTGCTCTGCACCACCTCCTCAAGCCGCCGAATATGGCCAGCTTCCTCCAGCGGTTGGAGAGTGAGGGTGGGAGGAGGGGAGTGGCCAGAATGTTCCCTGCCGCCGGGTTCTAAAATGGAAAACGGCCACGGATCACATACCACAGCGGCAGGGATCACGCCGTTTTTTTTTGTTTTTTTCCCCATTATTTTTTATTTTCAAATTTTACATAAAGTGTACAAAATATTAAAATACAATTTATAAATACATAGTATCACTTTTATATCTAATACATTATATATCTAAGTTTGATTTTCCCCCTCACCCTCCCCCCACCCTTTTATTACTTTAATATAATATTTTTAATTTTCAAATTTTACATAAAATGTACAAAATATTAAATTACAATTGATAAATACACAATATCATTTTTGTATCTAATACATCATATTCTAAATATATTTTTATCCCCTCTCCCTCCCCCCACCCTTTTATTATTTTTCATTCATACATATTGTATAACATATTATATAATATTATGTACCGTATTTGCCGGCGTATAGGACGACTGGGCGTATAAGACGACCCCCCCAACTTTTAGTTAAAAAATAGAGTTTTGTGTTATACTCGCCGTATAAGACGACCCCTTCTTCCTTCTCCACCCCTTTGTATTCCCCCATGTGCTTTCAGCGTTCTTCTCCCTCCTCTGTCTTCAAGTGCTTTCAGAGTCCTTCCCCCCCCCCCCTTCTCTACCGCCCCGGGTGCAGCACAGCCAGCCAGGTCCCCTTACTTTTGTGGCACTTCCCCGACCGACCGACAACAGCCCGGGTCCGACAAACTTCCCTGCCCTTAACCGCGAATCTAAATTACCTTCTTACAGCTGCTGTAAGAAGGTAATTTAGATTCGCGGTTAAGGGCAAGGAAGTTTGTCGGACCCGGGCTGTTGTCGGTCGGTCGGGGAAGTGCCACAAAAGTAAGGGGACCTAGCCGGCTGTGCTGCAACCGGGGCGGGGCGGCCGCCCCTCTCTCTTGGTACTCTCTCTCTCCTTACCTGCCATGCCTGCAGCAGAGCCGAACGGAAGTCTTCCCGACGTCAGCGCTGACGTCGGAGGGAGGGAGGGCTTTGTTTAAGCTTTGTTTAAGCCCTCCCTCCCCTCCGACGTCAGCGCTGACGTCGGGAAGACTTCCGTTCGGCTCTGTGCTGCAAGCAGAGAAGGTAGGGAGAAGAAGAGCCGCGCGACTGAGTACATCCAGCCCCGCAAGTAAGGGCATGTAAACTGTACCCGGCGTATAAGACGACCCCCGACTTTGGGGAGGATTTTAAGGTACTAAAAAGTCGTCTTATACGCCGGCAAATACGGTAGATATTATTTTCATTACCCCCCCTCTATGTGTGTCATAAAAAAGATACTTTAAAGAAGAAAAGAAGAAGAAAAATCTTAATATTTATTCATTACAGTATTTTGTCAATGGCCCCCATATTTTTATGAATTTAGTATATGTCCCTCTTTGTATTGCTATTGTTCTTTCCATTTTAAATATATGACATATTGTATTCCACCAAAATGTATAATTTAGGTTATTATTAATAAAAGCTTGTTATTTTCTGGTGAAATTTGACTATTTTTCCTCATCATCATTCCAAATAATACCGTATCATATGATATTGCTATATGATTTTCCATTAATTTATTAATTTGTGGCCAAATTGAATTCCAAAAAATTTTAATGTAGGGACAATGATAAAGTAAGTGATCTAATGTCCCTGGTTCCAGATTACAGTGCCAGCATTTATTAGACTTAGAACTGTCTAATTTTTGCAAACGTGTAGGGGTCCAAAAAGCTCTATGTAATAAAAAGAACCAAGTTTGTTTCATAGATGCTGACACTGTACATCCCATTCTCCAAGACCAAATTAGTGGCCATTGAGATGCATTAATCTGATGTCCAATCTCAATGCTCCAAATATCTCTTAGACCATTTTTTGATATAGGTATGGGAAAAGATGCCCTGACGTTGTTTAATATATATGCCCCTAATTCGAATCAATCAGAATTTTTTAAAAAATTACAGAATATGTTGTTACCACTGGCTGCTTCTAATTTAGTGGTGGCTGGAGATTTTAATGCTGTAATGGATCCATTATTGGATAAAAAACCAGGTAAAAGTATAAAATCTTTAGGTTTAGATAATTTGGTTCAATCATGTGATTTGAAAGATATATGGCGTATTCTTCATTTTAATGATCAGGAATTTTCATTTTGTTCACAGGTTCATAAATCATTTTCAAGAATAGATTATATTTTTGTTTCAACAAATAAAGTGCAACAAGTGATTAAAGCTTCCATAGATCCTATTATTATTTCAGATCATGCGGGAGTATGGATAGAATTACAATTAGATCAATTAGAGAATGGTAGACCTCTTTGGAGATTTGATAATGCATTGCTTGTGGATGACAAATTTTTGGAAAATTTTAAAATACAAATTAATGAATTTTTTCAACTAAATTTAGTGGAGGATACATCTATAGAAAATGTATGGGATGCATTTAAAGCAACTATGAGGGGAAATATTATATCATATTCAGCTTTTATTAGGAAACAGATTAAAATACAATATATAGAATTAGAAAAAGAAATAAAAATATTAGAAGCTAAATTGGTAAGTAAATGGGAAAATGAAGTTTTGCAAGCTCTTTTGAAAGCAAAAGGTAAATATAATGAATTAACTTCAAAAATGATAAGAAGAGATTTGTTTTCCAAGCAAACAATGTATTATGGAAATTCTAATAAGGCGGGGAGATTATTGGCAAATTATCTTAAAGCAAAAAAAAGGAAAACTAATATTAATGGAATAAAAGATGATAATGGTATAATAACAAATCAAACAAATATAATATTAAAACAATTTTTAAAATTTTATAAAGACCTTTATTCTTCCGAGCCTTATTTGGAGAGACAAAAAGATGGAAAAAATTTTTTAGATTTAATTAATGGACCTAAGGTTCCTGATCATATAAAACGGAGTTTAGATGAACCTATATCATTAAAAGAATTAGAAACAGCATTGAGATCTCTTAGAGTTGGATCCGCTCCAGGTGGTGATGGTTATACAGTAGAATTTTATAAAACATTTCAAAATGTCCTTTCCCCATATTTACTAAATTTATATCAGACACAACTTATAAAAGGTGATATTAAAGGTACTATGGCTGAATCAATAATAATTGTTATACCTAAGCCAAATAAAGATCCTACTTTGGTTTCGAACTACAGGCCTATATCTTTGATAAATGTTGATAATAAACTTTTGGCAAAAATTTTGGCTTTGAGATTAGCCAAAGCTCTCCCACATATTATAGATATGCATCAAACGGGTTTTGTTGCTAAAAGACATTCCTCTAATAACTCTAGATTATTGTTTCATATGTTAAACTTGTCAAAAAAAATAGATGAACCAGCTTTTACAGTTTCATTAGATGCTGAAAAAGCATTTGATAGAGTAGAATGGAATTTTATGTATCAAGCCTTAGAATGGTTTGGTATAGGTTCTGGATTTATACAAATGGTAAAAACATTGTATAGCTTCCCGATTGCAAGATTAAATATTAATAATAAGATATCTGATGGTTTTCAATTGCAGAGGGGAGTTAGACAAGGTTGTCCTTTATCTCCTTTGTTATTTGATGTTGTATTAGAACCCTTATTGTTAGCAATACAGCAAACGAGGGAGATACAAGGTATTCCATATTCAGATATGGAATATAAAATTTCAGCTTATGCTGATGATATTTTGCTTTATTTGAGAAATCCAGAGTCTACCTTATCTTCTTTATTGGAATTAATTGATAAGTTTGGCAAATTTTCAGGTTATAAAATTAATTGGAATAAATCTGAAATTATACCTTTAAATATTTATTGTGCAAAAGGATTATTTGACACTTTTCCATTTATATGGAAAGAAGAAGGATTTAAATATCTTGGCATTCAAGTTAAAAATACAATTGAAGATACTGTAAAAGAGAATGAAAAATATGTATTAAAAAAAGTTACGGAGTTATGTGAGCAATGGAACCCATTACAGATCACGCCGTTTTAAAAGCGCATGCGCCGGTAAGGTTTTATTATATAGGATGCTAAATTTATAATTTTATGCTTATATTGTTGTTCAGGATCTTTGTTCAGACTTCAAATAAATACATTTTGTGGTCTCTTAGGCCTAATTTTGTACAAAGAAATACCCTATGTTTCTGTAATTATTGAAATGTTTCTTAGATTTACTATATATAGTAGGAGTTAGAATCAGAGTCAGGGTTGAGAGGAGTTGGTGTGGAAGGTTTGCTGTATAGACTCCATAGCCCTGGATAAAATGCATTTCCTTGCTGTATCTGCTTAGCAGCTGCAGACCAATTCCAAACCATACCTACAAATGCACTGTGAAGGAATCATGACAGCACCAAGTACACACCTGGGTTCCCAAGGCCTGAATGTCGTGTTCAAAGGTTGTGTGCATCCTCTGTAGTGCTTCTACTGTGTTTTGGTCTCTGCCCAGCTCTTCTGGCAGCTTCTTGTGTTTGTCCTGAATGCGGCCAAAGATCTCCTTGGCATCATGGTAAAACTTGTGCAGTTCATAAGAGGCAGCTAGAATCTGCGTCCTCGTATCAATCAGCTCCAGAAGATCAGCCCAAGCCTCATTGAGGCCATCCTTCCACTCTGCAATTGTTGCTGCATCTGAATGCCCTGAATTGATCAGATCATCTGCCATGTGGTTAACTGTGTCCACACGCTCCTGTCCAATGTTCCCTGTGTCCCTGGCAAATTCCCGGAATCTCTCTTGTAGCATCTGAAATGAAAACATACCCATCTTCAATGTATGCTTCTGATCTCCAAAGAAAATCCACCCTGCACATGTCATCTTGTACACACACTACCCTTCTGCAAATTTCCCTGATCATTTCTGTTATCCCTACTGTGTTAGCAACATCATCAATGGAAGGAATTCATATTTACAAAACTGCAAAGGCAAGGAATGAGACTTGAAAATTAAGAGATCAGTAACCATAATCTGAAACTCCATCCATTGTCTGTGCATTTCCAAAGGGATGGGATTTGTGGAATTACAAATTCCCCCCCCCCCTCCACATCATTACTTGGCTATTTATAATCACAATTTGTTATTACTGTGTTTCCCTGAAAATAAAACAATGTCTTATATTAATGTATTAGATATAAAAATGTTATTGAATATTCATCAATTGTATTTTAACATGTTGTACACTTTCTGTAAAATTTGAAAATTAAAAATATTAATATTAAAGTAATAAAAGGGTGGGGGGAGGGTGAGGGGGAAAATCAAATTTAGATATATAATGTATTAGATATAAAAGTGATAATATATATTTATCAATTGTACTTTAATATTTTGTACACTTTATGTAAAATTTGAAAATAAAAAATAATGGGAAAAAAAAAAAAAAAATAAATAAATAAATTTGGGGTCCAAAAAATGCACTAGGGGATGTCTTATTTTTTTCATGTATTATGATCATCTCTCCCTTCCTCTCCTCCACCCTAATTCTTCATCTTTCCTTTTTCTCCCCCACATCTGCAGCATCTTTCCTCCCCTCTCACCCATCCCCTTGTGTCTTTCCTCTGCAGCATCTTTCTATCCATCCCTCCCATCCCCCCCGTGTAGCAGAACCCTTGAGCAGCATCTTTTTATCCCTCTCTCCCAACCCCTGTGGAGCAGAACCCCTTGCACAGCATCTTTTTATTCATTCATCCCTCCTTCCCATTCCCTGTGCAGCAGAACCCTTGAGCAGCATCTTTCTATCCCTTCTCTCCCAACCCCCGGGCAGCAGAACCCTTGCACAGCATCTTTCTATCCCTCCGTCCCATCCCCCTGTGCAGCAGACACCTTGAGCAGCATCTGTCTATCCCTCCCATTCCCCTGTGGAGCAGAACCCCTTGCACAGCATCTTTTTATCCATCCATCCCTCCCAACCTCCCATTGCAGCAGAACTCCACCAACCCTCCCACCGTGAGACCAACATACCTCCCTCCAAACAGCAGCGTTGGCAGCACTCTAAACAGGTCGCTTCTCAGCCTTCTCCTGTCAGAGCCTTCCCTGTGCCGCATCATTGATGACATCATCAGTGATACGGCAGAGGGAAGGATCCGGTGGGAGATGCTGTCGACGCTACTGTTGGAGGGAGGTCGGTCTCGCAGTGGGAGGGTCAACGGGATTCAGATGCGAGGGAGAGATGGAAAGATGCAGTGCAGGGGAGTGGGTGGGAGGGTCAGCGAGGTTCGGCTGCACGGCGGCGGAGGGAAGTGCTGCTGCTACCGGCAAATCAAGGGATGGAGTCGATCAGTGTCAGGGACATTTGGGAGGGGCTTCAGGGGTTGATCTAACTTGGGCTTATTTTTGGGGTAGGGCTTATATTAAGACCTACCCCAAAAATCATGCTAGGGCTTATTTTCGGGGAAACATGGTATTAATGAAAAACAACCAAGGTCTTAAGGATGGAGTTTTGACTGTGAATAATTGTTTTTCTATCCATTTGACATGCATCTCATCCCATTTAACAATCAGAAGCATGCAGCTGTCTGTGGGCTGCTGACAAATAAGCAGAACTAGTGTGTGACATCACACAGATGCTGAGGAACTTACTGTAACATGCTCATAATCTTGTCCTAGCTCATGTGATCCTGCCACCACTTCCCTCTCAGCAATCCACTGCTCCAAGTCATCCACCTCACGATTCAACTGGAAGAGACGGTGTCTCTCGTCCAGTTTGCCCCTTCTCTCTTCAGACAGATCCTTCAGACCAGCATACAGTTTATCCACCTGGGACTGACGCATGCTAATGCGTTCGCTGAAAAACAGACAGAAATCCTGAGTCAGCAGGCAACCAACAGGGGTCCTTCAACGGACAAAGAGAAAACTGCAATGGAGACGAGGAACTCTGAGGTTTCTGCAAACAGAGGGCTCAATGCCAGCTTTCCCTTCTCTTATAATATTTTTTTTCTGTATTCAAGCTTTCTTATACCACAAAATAAGCAACAGCATTATAGAAAAAGAACTATAAAGCAAGACTGAATCAAATGTACCACAAAACACACAGTAAAGAAAAATTTTAAACAAATCAGGTGGCAGTGCAACTCAATATCCCAGTTAAGCAAAGAGGAAATTGAAACAAATAAATCCCAAACCAAAATGGAGTCAGGGCATAAGGCAGACTCAACATTGAGTACATAAAGGAGGCTTAAAAAGTAGAACTTTGCTTTGGCAGCCCACAGAGAATCCTGAAATGTAGGCAAGAGCGTAACATCAACATGTAGCCACAGCTTTTTTGAAATTATTAATAACTTATGCATTCATGGTTTATGATTTTGAGGTGTTTGATAGTTTTTTGATTGGTTTTTGAATTTTTTGCTTTTGTTTTTTTTGGGTGGGTTTTCTTATATACTCTGATATTTTTCTTGTACCCACTATGGATGCACGTTTGCACTTTATATTTATTCATTAGAGTTATCCAAACAAAACACAAGGGTATTATGATGTATGGGGCAGGATTTATTTAAAGCTTTGGTCCAGTGCTAGTCACTCATAAATACCTGCCTGAGGCTTTTTGGTTACTCGTAGGGATAATTGAGCCCGTACTGAGACCCTTTTAACCATTTAATTGTTGATGTTTATTCGATTCATTGAATTTATATGCAACTACCTTCCTAGTGTTGGTTTAGCAAGAAAATTTGTACCAATTCTTTTTCTATAAAGTCAGTGCATCTTAACAGGTACCCACATTTTACCTTCCATTTCCATTCAAAAGTAACATCCAGAGCTTACTCCTTGCGTAAAGTGCTCACCTCTCTGGGTGTCCATCTGCCACCAGAGCCCTGCTAGTTTTGGAGAGCTGGTGTACAGTTTCAGCATAGTCTTCCACTGCTTGCTCCAGGATCTGATGCTTCTTCAGCATAGAGACAGCACTTTGCTCATCCTGCCGGAAGCACAAAACATTACATCAGTCAAGGTCTGTTGCAGACAAGAGGAGGTACTCCTCTCCCTATACAACATTATCGGCTCCTCTCTTGACCAGTACCACTCTGTCATTGTTGTGTCCTTAGACCTTGTTGTTTATGCCCTCCTTCTTCACTGCCTACATACCCTGGGCATCTCAGACACTGCTTTCCTGGTTCTCCTACTATCTCTCCAATGTTTCTTCCAACTATCTCACTTTGGCTCCACCCCATCTCCCCCTGTAGTCAGGTATCCCCTAACGCTCAATTTTAGCACCTGCAGTATTCAATATCTTTCTGGCTCCACTGTTGACTCTTACCTAAGTCCTTGATTGCACTCCATTCTGATGACAATCAAATTCTCTTGTCTAATTTCTGATCCTACAAACACACTCTACTCTTTCAACACTCCATCTCCTATCCGGCTGAAAAACAATCTAGTCTTCTTAAACTCATCCAAGTTTAAATCCATTGTCTTCCCTATCCCTTACTCTAATCTCCCCACCTGCCCCTCTATTGACTAGCCCCTTCATTTCCAGGATTCGGTTAAAATCCTTGGGTGTGATCTTCGATAGTAACCTCTCTTAATGTTCAAATCAACTCTGTGTTAGAGAATGACACGGAGACAAATTTTTCCCTGTCCCTGTGGGAACTCATTTTCCTGTCCCTGCCCTATTCCTGCAAACTCTGTCCTCATCTGCACAAGCCTCAAACACTTTAAAATCATCATAGTGATCAAGGCTTGTGTGGTTGTGGCTAAGACAGAGCTTACAGGAATAGGGAAAGGACAGAGACAGCGACAAAACTTGTGGGGACAGGGAAATTGAGTTCCTGCAGGGATAGGGAAAAATTTGTCCCCTTGTCATTTTCTACTCTGTGATTCACCTCTCTATTTGTTCTTCATCACATTCTCTCCCCTCATGGCCCTGGTTATCACTCAGTATTTTACTGTAACTCTATGCTGGGCTCCCTCTTTACTTGCTTAAATGTCTTCAGCTCATCCAGTCCACTGCAGTGAAACTTCATTGGGCCCACTGTTTCGACCACATTATACTTCTGGTCCTCATCTTCAAAGCTTGTTCTCTCACTGCCCTGTCTACATCAAGAAGTTACTCATCCCCTACACTCCCTTCTGCACTCTCTGTTCCTCCAACGACAACCTCCTTTGCCTTACCTCTCTCTCTCTTCACTTCACCTCATCTCCCACAACGCTGTCTTCAGTTATCTTGGTCCCAAGCTCTCTCTCTTTCCCTCCACCTCCCCTTAGATCTGTACCCTTGTACCCATATTTAAGAAATTCCTGAAAGCATCTCTCTTTCCTGAGGCCTTCGGACTCACTACCCTTTGATGATCTTTCTTCCTACATCAATTTCTTCCTATATCAATCAGTCTCCCCCCCCTCATTCTATCTTTAATTCCTCTTCTTTTTTTTCCCCCTCTGCCTCTTGCGTTTGTCCAATCTTGGTTGATGATTGTTAACCGCAGTCACCACTGACTGCAGTTAACAACTGCAAATAAAATAAAAAATACATTATTCATTCACTTGCTCATAAAAGAAAAAAAAATGGAGACCTTACTAGAAATCATGCCTCCTAGTTATTGCAGTGACACCCATCTTAATACACTTCCTTATAATCCTTTTAATTATCACTTCCCTATAAACACAGTAAAACTGAAAGGCACGCAAACACTCAGTCAGCTACACACAAACATTCATATGTTTCACGAGCCTCACACCCTTTGACACAGCTGAGGCCAAAAATGAACCCAGGCATATCAAACCAATCTGGATTGCTAGTTTTGTGAAGTGTGTCATGTTAACACTGGTTGCTGTTAAGCATCATATTTTGTTCTTTCACTATTTATTTAACAAACATCACATCTTCCTAAATAACTCTCACCTTGGCCTTTTCTTCTGACATCATGTACAGCTCCTGCTCACTCATCCAAGCTTCTGCCTCTGCTGCATCAAAATAATATTGCTGTGCTTTATGAGATTCTTCCAGTCTAATGTGGCGCTTCTCTGTTTCCTCAATTAGCAGGTTCCAGAGGTGCTGCAGGTCCACAAGTCTTTGCTTGATAGCTTCAGCATTTAGGCTGCTGTCTGTAAGAATATTTTGGCTCCTCTCAAATATATCATCATTTCGATGCTGATGGCCCTGGATTTCTTTCTGCAGAGTCTAAAAGAGGGGAAAAAGGTGAACATAACAGAAATCTGGTGGCTGAAAGGTTTATACAAATGGCAAACTGACAGAGAGAAAGGGAAAAACACCTCTCAAATTCTCTTTTTCCCTAACATATAAAACATGAACAGAGGTAGAAAAGACTTGAGACCTACTTCTGTATTACTAAGTGTAGTAAAAGAATATTGTCTTAAAATACTAAGATTAAAAAGGATTCAAGGGGAGGAGGGGAGAGGGGCTGACTCCATGGTTCATGTCAGATTTAGACCCATTGAGGTCAAATCGGCCTGCTGCTGGAGGGAAAGCACTGGCCACATTGGATACAGAGCGCTGCTTTGATGATTGTTTACCTGCATCTCTGTGGCTGCTGTTGGTGCTAATTTCAACATTAGGATATCTTCTCCCTTAAGAAGCACAGCACCTTCACTTGTAGCATATGATAATGTGATATATGATATGCAAATGTGATCTGTATCTGCCTTCGGAGATCCGGGAAATTACAGACCGGTAAGCTTCACTTCAGTGCCAGGCAAAATGGTAGAAACGATTATAAAAAATAAAATTGTGGAACACATAGACAAACATGATTTAATGAGACAGAGTCAGCATGGATTCAGCCGGTGGAGAACTTGCCTCACAAATTTGCTTGACTTCTTTGAAGGTGTGAATAAACATATGGATAAAGGCGAGCCGGTTGATATAGTGTATCTAAATTTTCAGAAAGCTTTTGATAAAAGTTCCTCACGAGAGGCTCCTGAGAAAAATAAAGAGTCATGGGATAGGTGGCAAAGTTCAGTTGTGGATAAGGAATTGGTTATCGGATAGAAAACAGAGGGTAGGGTTAAATGGTCATTTTTCTCAAAGGAGGAGAGTAAACAGTGGAATGCCGCAGGGGTCTGTACTGGGACCGGTGCTATTAAACTTATTTATCAATGATCTGGAAATTGGAACGATGAGTGAGGTGATTAAATTTGCAGGTGACATTAAACTGTTAACAGTTGTTAAAACGCATGTAGATTGTGTTACCAATCTACATGCGTTTTAACAACTTTGAACAGTTTGATTGTGAAAAATTGCAGGCAGACCTTAGGAAACTGGAAGACTAGGTGTCCAAGTGGCAGATGAAATTTAATGTGGACAAATGCAAAGTGATGCACATTGGGAAGAATAACCTGAATCACAGTTACCGGATGTTAGGGTCCACCTTGTGGGTTAGCACCCAAGAAAAGGATCTGGGTATCACTGTAGACAGTACGATGAAACCTTCTGCCCAATGTGTGGCGGCGGCCAAAAACGCAAACAGGATGCTGGGAATTATTAAAAAAGGGATGCCCCTGTATCGCTCCATGGTGCGACCTCATTTGGAGCATTGCTTTTAATTCTGGTCTCCTTATCTCAAGAAAGATATAGTGGCACTAGAAAAGGTTCAAAGAGCGACCAAGATGGTAAAGGGGATGTAACTCCTCTCGTATGAGGAAAGACTAAAACTGTTAGGGCTCTTCAGCTTGGAAAAGAGACAGCTGAGGGGAGATATGATTGAAGTCTACAAAATCCTTAGTGGCATAGAATGGGTACAAATGGATTGATTTTTTGTGCCATCAAAAATTACAAAGACTAGGGGACACTCGATGAAGTTACACGGAAATACTTTTAAAATCAATAGGAGGAAATTTTTTCACTTAGAGAATAGTTAAGCTCTGGAACACTTTGCCAGAGGATGTGGTAAGAGCGGATAGCGTAGCTGGTTATAAGAAAGGTTTGGACAAGTTCCTGGAGGGAAAGTCCATAGTCTGTTATTGAGAAAGACAAGGGGGAAGCCACTGCTTGCCCTATACTGGTAGCATGGAATATTGCTACACCTTGGGTTTTGGCTAGGTACTAGTGACCTGGATTGGCCACCGTGAGAATGGGCTTGATGGACCATTGGTCTGACCCAGTAAGGCTATTCTTATGTTCTTATGATTGTCCATCATTGGTCTTAGTTTCCATATACTAGAGCTGTCAAATCTACATCTGGTGTGGTTTTTTTTTTTTTTTTTTTTGCCAGTTGCAGACAAATATCCTAGAATCCTGTCCAACATTGCCCTTAGTACTCAAATACTGGAGTTGTTGAACCTACATCTGTCTTTTGCCGTTTGTGGAACATGGATTGTAGAAGTTCGTCCAGCATTGGTCTTAATTTCCAACTACTCTTGTCCAATATAACACCTCAAACAGCCAAGTTTTGTTTCTATCTTCTTTCTATTTAGGCATCCCCTGTTTATCCCACGCAGTTTTGAACAAAAACAAACAAACTCCTCCACCTCTCCTGAAAGCTGTAGTACTGCAATAGGTAAATTAAGGGTAATGAAGATTTCTCAGTTAAATAGTGATTAGTAAAATCTAGATCAGTACTGGAAAAGCTTTAATTGCAGTTTCTAGGAAAGCACAGTTACTTACCGTAACAGGTGTTATCCAGGGACAGCAGGCAGATATTCTTGACTGATGGGTGACGGCACCGACGGAGCCCCGGTACGGACAATTTTAGAGTGATCTCACTCTAAGAACTTTTAGAAAGTTCTAGCTCGGCCGCACCGCGCACGCGCGAGTGCCTTCCCGCCCGACAGAGGCGCGCGGTCCCTCAGTTAGTATAAGCCAGCTAAGAAGCCAACCCGGGGAGGTGGGTGGGACGCAAGAATATCTGCCTGCTGTCCCTGGATAACACCTGTTACGGTAAGTAACTGTGCTTTATCCCAGGACAAGCAGGCAGCATATTCTTGACTGATGGGTGACCTCCAAGCTAACAAAAAGAGGGATGGAGGGAAGGTTGGCCATTAGGAAAACAAATTTTGTAAAACAGATTGGCCGAAGTGACCATCCCTTCTGGAGAATGCATCCAGACAATAATGAGATGTAAAAGTGTGAACTGAGGACCAAGTAGCAGCCTTGCAGATTTCCTCAATAGGAGTGGAACGGAGGAAAGCTACAGATGCTGCCATTGCTCTGACTTTATGGGCTGTGACGGAACCTTCCAGTGTCAGTCCGGTCTGAGCATAACAGAATGAAATGCACGCTGCTAGCCAATTAGACAACGTGCGTTTAGAAACGGGGCGTCCCAAATTATTCGGATCAAAGGACAGAAAAAGTTGGGGAACTGATCTGTGGGGTTTCGTACGCTCCAGATAGTAAGCAAGAGCCCTTTTACAATCCAAAGTATGCAGAGCTTGTTCCCCAGAATGAGAATGAGGTTTTGGAAAGAAAACAGGTAGAACAATGGATTGGTTGAGATGAAATTCAGAGACAACCTTAGGGAGAAACTTTGGATGTGTACGCAGAACTACCTTGTCATGGTGAAAAACCGTAAAAGGTGGATCTGCAACCAGTGCATGAAGCTCACTGACTCTCCTGGCAGAGGTAAGAGCAATAAGGAAAAGTACCTTCCAAGTGAGAAACTTGAAAGGAGAGGTAGCCAAAGGTTCAAATGGAGGCTTCATTAAAGCGGAAAGAACTACATTGAGATCCCAGATAACCGGAGGGGCTTTAAGAGGTGGTTTCACATTGAAAAGCCCACGCATGAACCTGGACACCAGGGGATGAGCTGAAAGAAGTTTTCCATGGACTGGCTCATGAAAAGCTGCAATGGCACTGAGGTGGACTCTGATGGAAGAGGACTTAAGGCCAGAGTCAGACAAAGAAAGTAAATAATCCAACAACGTCTCCACTGCCAGGGAAGTGGGATCAAGATGATGAAGAAGACACCAGGAAGAAAATCTCGTCCACTTTTGATGGTAACATTGCAGAGTGGCTGGTTTCCTGGAGGCATCCAGAATGGAACGAACGGGCTGAGACAAAAGAGTATCAGTCGAAGTCAGCCCGAGAGATACCAAGCTGTCAGGTGTAGAGACTGGAGGTTGGGATGTAGAAGGGTTTCCTGCTGTTGCGTAAGCAGAGATGGAAACAGAGGAAGAAGAAAGGGTTCCCTGGAACTGAGTTGAAGTAGAAGGGAGAACCAATGTTGCCTGGGCCACCTCGGAGCAATCAGAATCATGGTGGCTCGTTCCCTCTTGAGCTTGAACAAGGTTCTCAACATGAGAGGCAGAGGAGGGAAGGCATACAGGAATAGATCCGACCAGTCGAGGAGAAAAGCATCCGCTGCCAGACGGTGCGGAGAGTAAAGTCTGGAGCAGAATAGGGGCAGCTGATGATTGTGAGGAGCTGCAAAGAGGTCTATCTGAGGAGTGCCCCATTGAGTGAAGATAGACTGCAGAGTTACAGGATCGAGTGTCCACTCGTGAGGTTGGAGAATTCTGCTGAGTTTGTCCGCTAAAGAATTCTGTGCCCCCTGAATGTATATAGCTTTCAGGAAGAGATGGTGATCTATGGCCCAAGTCCAGATCTTTTGGGCTTCCTGGCATAAAAGGCGAGAGCCTGTCCCACCCTGTTTGTTGATGTAGTACATCGCAACCTGATTGTCTGTGCACAACAGAAGGACCTGAGGAAAGAGAAGATGTTGGAAGGCCTTGAGGGCATAAAACATTGCTCTGAGTTCCAGGAAATTGATTTGATGCTTCTTTTCCTGGGCTGTCCAAAGACCTTGAGTCTGGAACTCGTTCAAGTGAGCTCCCCATGCATACAGAGAGGCGTCGGTGGTGATGACTAGTTGATGAGGAGGCTGATGGAACAGAAGACCTCTGGATAGATTTGAGGATACCAACCACCATTGAAGAGACTGACGAAGAGATGATGTCACAGATATGTGTCGTGAACAAGGATCCGACGCTTGGGACCACTGAGTAGCAAGGGTCCATTGAGGAGTGCGCAGGTGAAGACGTGCGTGAGGTGTGACATGAACTGTGGATGCCATGTGCCCCAAAAGTACCATCATGTGTCTGGCTGAGATGGAAGGAAGTGAAAGCACCTGCTGACATAGAGACCGAAGGGTCTGAAGACGATTGGATGGTAGGAAAGCTCTCATTAGGAGAGTATCCAGGATCGCTCCAATGAATTGAAGTCTTTGAGTGGGGATGAGATGAGATTTGGGTAGATTGATTTCGAACCCCAGAATTCGTAGAAACTGGATGGTTTGGTTGGTGGCCAGGAGAACTGCTTGAGCGGATGTGGCTTTGATCAACCAGTCGTCCAGGTAAGGAAATACATGAAGGTGGTGAGAGCGTAGAAATGCCGCTACCACAATGAGACATTTGGTGAATACCCTTGGAGATGAGGCTAGACCGAAGGGCAGCACCTTGTATTGGTAATGACAATGATTGATCATGAATCGGAGATATGGTCTTGAGGTTACATTGATCGGTATGTGAGTGTAAGCCTCTTTGAGATCGAGGGAGCATAGCCAGTCGTTTTGATTTAGAAGAGGATAAAGGATGGCTAAAGAAAGCATTTTGAATTTTTCTTTTACCAGATATTTGTTGAGATCGCGAAGATCTAAAATTGGTCTGAGATCTCCTGTTTTTTTGGGGACTAGAAAATAACGGGAGTAGAATCCCTGCCCTTTTTGATCTAGAGGAACTTCTTCTATAGCGTTCAGAAGGAGTAGGGATTGGACTTCCTGAATAAGGAGGGCATATTGAGGACTGTGCAAAGCAGACTCTTTTGGCAGGCTTTGAGGTGGAAGAGTCTGAAAGTTGAGAGAGTAGCCGTGGCAGATGATGTTGAGGACCCATTGGTCCGAAGTGATTACTTCCCACCGGCTGAGGAACAGAGAAAGTCGACCTCCTATAGGCTGAGGCAGGAGAGCAGGAATAGGGATACTGGCTATACTGTGGAGAATGAAGTCAAAAGGGCTGTGACTTCTGCTGAGGAGGTTGTTTCACAGATTGTTGCTGCTGCTGCTGTCTGGGAGGCTGACGTTGTTGTTGCCTCTGACGCCTGGGTTGCTGAGCAGTGGTAGGTAATGGACGAGCTGTGAAGCGGCGCTGATAGGCCGACTGCTGTCTATATGGTTTTGGCGGAGGAGGCTTCTTTTTATTTTTAAGCAGGGTATCCCAGCGCGTCTCATGAGCAGAGAGCTTTTGTGTGGTTGAGTCCATGGAATCCCCAAAGAGCTCATCCCCTAGGCACGGGGCGTTGGCTAACCGATCTTGATGGTTAACATCAAGCTCGGATACCCGAAGCCAGGCCAAACGGCGCATAGCCACCGACATTGCTGTCGCTCTGGATGTAAGTTCAAAGGTGTCATATATGGATCTAACCATAAACTTACGTAACTGGAAAAGAGACGACAGGCAGGTGTGAAAAGAATGATGTTTTCGTGAAGGAAGATACTTTTCGAAAGAAGCCATGGTGGTAAGGAGATGCTTTAAACAAAAAGAGAAATGAAAAGCATAATTACTAGCCCTATTTGCTAACATAGCATTTTGGTATAGCCTCTTACCAAATTTATCCATGGCCCTTCCTTCTCTGCCAGGAGGGACAGATGCATATACACTGGCTCCTGAAGTCTTTTTAAGGGTGGATTCGACAAATAAGGATTCGTGTGGAAGTTGAGGTTTGTCGAACCCAGGAATGGGAATTACTTTATATAGAGAATCCAGTTTACGTGGGGCCCCTGGGACAGTTAAAGGAGTCTCTAAATTCTTATAGAAAGTTTCCCTCAAGATGTCATGAAGGGGAAGTTTCAAAAATTCCTTTGGAGGCTGGTCAAAATCAAGGGCATCCAAAAAAGCTTTAGACTTTTTGGATTCAGCCTCCAAAGGAATGGACAAGGATTCACACATCTCTTTCAAAAAACAGGAGAAAGAGGAAGTGACCTGTTTGGAGGATGGGTCAGGGACAGCCGAATCCTCCTCCTCTGAGGAACATTCGCCTTCAGAAAGAAAGGGTTCCTCTGAGTCTCCCCACAGATCAGGGTCCCTGACATGGGAAGAATGGTCCCGAGACTCAGGTGTCGACGTTTGCATGTGTCGGGTTTTGCGCACCGACTTACCCGACCTCATCGATACCGAGTCAGGAGATGTTATCGGTCGCACCGGTGCCGAAGTCTGTACCGATTGATGGTGAGCTCTCGGCTCCGGTGCAAGGACTGGCATCGATACCGATGAGGTTAGGTGAAGCGGTACCGAAACAGTGGAAGCGGGTAACACGGGTTCCACAATCGGTATCGATACGGGTTGTTCCACAACCGGTACCGATAGCTCGGTGCGGGCCGGCACCGGAAGGTTCGGTGTCATGATAGCAGGAAGGAGCCGTTCTAATTGCTCCTTAAGCTGCACCTGAAGGATGGCCGTAATGCGGTCATCAAGGGATGGCACCGGTACCGCTTTTTTCTTCTGTACCGCTTTTTTCTTCTGCGGTACCTGCGGTGCCGCTCGACGCCCCGGAGATGAGGAGCCCGATGTCGAGGGACTCACCTCTATAGGGGCGGAGCGCTTCCGCTGGCGTCTTACAGGCGGCAGGATTGGACTCACTGCACTCGAGGCCGGAAGACGTTCCAGCGGGGAAGGCTTCTTAGCCGGCTTACCTGACTGTTGAGACGCCGGTGTGGAATCACGCGGCGTCGAAGACGAGGGTGCCGACTGAATCGGTGCCGAAGCCGGAGTCGAGGGAACGGGGTCGGACATCTCGGCACCGAACAGTAATCGCTGCTGTATTTGGCGATTTTTTAATGTCCGTTTTTTTAGAGTAGCACAGCGGGTGCAAGTAGAGGCCTGATGCTCAGGACCCAAACACTGTAAACACCAGTTGTGTGGGTCCGTGAGAGATATAGGCCTAGCACACCGCTGGCACTTTTTAAAACCCGGTTGAGGGGGCATGAAAGGAAAAACGGCTTCCGCCAAATCGAAGGCCGAGGCTTCGATGGTGGCAGAAGGCCCCGCCGGGGAAAATCAAATTAAGAAAAGAAAAAATTGTTTTTTGTTTTTTTTTTTTTTTACAAAAAAGAAAAAAGAAACGAAATAAGGCCAATTAGCCAAAAGTTTACGCGAGCGGGAAGGCAATAGAAAAAAAGTTTCAACAGCCGTTGAAAAAAACGCGTCTTCTTAGCTCCGCGGAAACTAAGAAACTGAGGGACCGCGTGCCTCTGTCGGGCGGGAAGGCACTCGCGCGTGCGCGGTGCGGCCGAGCTAGAACTTTCTAAAAGTTCTTAGAGTGAGATCACTCTAAAATTGTCCGTACCGGGGCTCCGTCGGTGCCGTCACCCATCAGTCAAGAATATGCTGCCTGCTTGTCCTGGGATAACTAACTTTACAACTCTCTTCTCTGGGTTTACTACTTTATGCATAATTTCAGGATGTCTCAAGCAGAGGGGTGAGTTAGAATGTGGTTGAGACCACTGCAGGGAAACGATAGATGGGCTATGAAATTATGGATTCTGTATTTCTACAATGTTTTCTGCTAAGAAAGATGCATGGTTTTCTATTCTGTGGTAATACACACAAGTGCAAATCCAGTGGAATTTGAACAAAATGTTTGTAAACAGACATACGCTGTTTATTTCAAACATGTGATTGAATATATCAGTGGTTCCCAACCCTGTCCTGGAGGACCACCAGACAAATTGGGTTTTCAGGCTAACCCTAATGAATATGCATGGAGCAGATTTGCATGCCTGTCACTTTCATTATATGCAAATCTCTCTCATGCATATTCATTAGGGCTAGCCTGAAAACCCGAATGACCTGGTGGTCTTCCAGGACAGGGTTCGGAACCACTGGAATATATTAAACAAATGACTTTTATTGTTATCAAATGTTAACAATATCTACAGTACATTTCAGAGTTCCAACCTACTGATTCTAGGTATTTTGAGCTGTAATCCCAAAATACAAGAAAACAAGTGACAAAACTAATATGAAACTTGATGTAAGAATTAAAAAAAAAAAGAATAAAAAATATTTATACAAAAAAAAAGAAACTATTATCAGAGTCCAAAAATGCTTTTAACCAGTTAACACAATTACTGGGTATAAATAAATTAAAGAGGAATCATTTAAGGAGTTGCTTACCTGATTTTTCTTGATTAAAAGTTGAACGGTTTGGAGATTGTGACCATGGTCAGTAGATGTTGCAAGAGGCATTCTCTCTTCAACCCATAACTACAAATATATGAAAATAGGGAAAAAGGTTTTTCTGAAATATGCAAACATGTATTCAAGGTCATAGAATGAATTATTCAAAAATCTCATATTTGTAACTGTTAGGAATAGAAAGATACTGAGGAAAATAAACTGAGAAGCAAAACATGGCTCTGTAACTGTTTAGACATATTTCTAAAAGGTCTCAGTAAAGCACTTACAATCTCATCTTCTACATCTCTGTTGAACTGATGGACCTCCTTGGAAGCCAACAGGTAAGTCTTTCTTTCAGTCAGAGGTGCCAGCATCTCCATAAACCTTTGCTCCACAATAATACGCTTGCCGTCAACCTCATCTGTGTCCTTCCCTTCTTGAGTCAGAGCCTGTACCTGGCTCTGTAGTTCTTCCACCTCTTTTTTACGTACATCCATTTGGTTCTCCAGCATCTAAAAGGAAAATGAGATGGAATTGATAAATTACTCGGTTTTCAGGCAGGTAAAATGAACTTATAGTTAAGTACCATGATTTCTCAGGCCCATTAATATACAGTGTTCCCCCGGTTGTTCGCGGCCGGCGGTTCGCAGTCATTTGTGGTATTTCCGACTGCGAACCGCCGACAAGAAGAGGGCAGCGGGAGAGGAAGGAGAGAGCAGCCGGAGCGCCATGAGTGCAGGAAATCACTTTGACACGCAGCTCCTGACTGGATAAGGCCCGATTTCGTGCAGGAAGAGGCGGTCGGAGCGTACCACAAGTGGTTTCCTGCACTTGCGGCATTCTGGCTGCTCTCCTCCTGCCCTCTTGCAGCTCCCCCATAAAAAAACGTATTTGTGGTTTTTCGATATTCGCGGGGGTTCCGATCTCGGGGGAGCATTGTATGTCTTTTAGGAAACTGCTAAAAACTGATTTGTTTGATAAATTTGTAATCTGATGTTTTAGAATCCTGATTGGTAAATAGTATATTGTTCTTATAGTGTGATTATTTTATTGATTTTTTCACATATCAACAAGTGTTATAAATTTTCCATACATTTATCTTAACAATACACTTGATATCTCTATAATGTATTTTATATAAACCATATTTTATATTATTTTCTTATGAATTTATATAACATATATATTGTAATGATTTTATCAATTATTATTTAATTATGAACCCTTTTCTCTCCCTTTATCACATTAATTTCTCATAGGACTATCATTCATTCATTATGATATATTTTTTATAATGTATAATAAAGAGAATAAATTCTTTACCCCTTCCCTCCCTCCCTTCTTTAACCATTATCTTATGGGAAAAAATTAAAATCAGTCATTGCAAAAATCTGTTAATTTTAGTTGATTTTAACGCATTTTTTAATCAATTGTATTTTACTTACTGATTTTTAGTTAATTGTATTTTACTTACTGATTGTATAATTTTTATTGCATGTGAACAGCCTAGAACTATGTGGTATGGCGGTATACAAAAAGAAACTTATTATTATTATAATTACTGAGACACTGGGGCGAGGTAGGATTTCAAAGCCAGGCAATAAGAGCTAAAATAAATCTGAGTACTATATATTGATTAGATCTTAGTCTCCTATTCACTTCCTACCTTTAAATAAACATCTCTCAAGACTTTTAATTTTTTCCCCAATTATATATTTCTATAGGGCAGAGCATTTTCCTCTTCTGAGGTTCTTAAACCAGCCAATCGGGTTTTCAAGATATCTCAAATGAGTATGCATGAGGAAGATTTGCCTATAATAGAGGTGACAGGAATGCAAATCTGCCTCATGCATATTCATTTGGGATATCTTGAAAATCCGACTGACCGGGGGTCTCCCCCAGGACAGGTTTAAAAACCACTGCTTCAGATGATAACTATTTCATGAGAATGGTATCAGAGAAATGTGTGAATGTCCTTAATAGAATCATAGAGGAAAATAAATTATTTACATTATATATACAGTGGTACCTCAGTTTAGGAGTGCACCGATTTGCGAGTGTTTTGCAAGATGAGCAAAACATTTGCAAAATCGGTGCCTCGGAAACCGAGCTTGCCTCGATTTACGAGCGCCCTCCCCCCGCGATCCGGCATCCCCTCCCTTGCTAGCGTTGCCCCCTCCCCCCGCAATCTGGTATCCCCCACGCACCCATCCACCCGAACACATTGCTTACCCTCATCTGGCACCGGCACCAACGCACAGGATATGCCGGTGCTGGTGCACGAAGATCTGCCGTCTTCTTTTTGCTGGGCCTTGAGCATCTGCGCATGCTCAAGGCCTTTGAGTTCCTGCACATCTGCGATAATCTCGGAGAGAGCGGGAACTCGAAGGCCTTGAGCAGATGCTCAAGGCCCAGAAAAAGGAAGACGGCAGATCTTCGGGCACCGGCACCGGTATGTCCTGTGCGTTGATGCCGGTGCCAGATGGGGGTAAGCAATGTGTTCGGGTAGGTGGATGGGTGGGGGGGGGACGCGAGCGGGGGGATGGCAGATCACACAGGGGGGCCTTCGAGAGCGGGTGGAACAATGCCGGTTCTCGGAGGGGGGGGGTAGAGCAGCTCCATTAGCCTCGGGGGGTGGGGGTGGGTAGGAACGTATCAAGCGAATTTCCCTTAGTTCCTATGGGGAAACTCGCTTTGATATACGAGTACTTTGGTTTACAAGCATGCTTCTGGAACGAATTATGCTCGTAAACCAAGGTTCCACACTGTGTTTAAGCCCGTTACATTAACGGGTGCTAAAATATATGTCTGTCTGTCTTTCTTTCTGTGTCTTTCCCTGCCCCTGTCTCTCTTCCTTTCTTTCTGTCTTTCTCCCTCCTGCTATCTGTCCTTCTTTCTTTCTGGTTTTCTCTCTGGCACCCTGTCTGTCTGTCTTTCTTTCTTTGTCTCTCACCCTGCCTGCTGTCTTTCTGTGTGTCTGTCTTTCGTTCTAATGTGCTGCCTGCCTGCCTATCTTTCTGTCTCTCCACGGTCCCATTCTGTCTCCCCTCTCCCAAAGCAAACCAAGGTTGCTCCCAGGCCCCTTTTCCCTCTCCGTCCCCTCCACTTCCCTGTGCAGCAGCATTTTCCTCCCACCCTTCCCTGTGCAGCAGCAGCATTTCCTGCCCTTCCCTGTGCAGCAGCATTTTCCTCCCACCCTTCCCTGTGCAGCAGCAGCATTTCCCGCCCTTCCCTGCGCAGCAGCAGCATTTACCCCCCACACACACACACAACCCTGTGCAGCAGCAGCATTTCCCGGCCTTCCCTGTGCAGAAGCAGCATTTCCCCCACACACACACACTTCCCTGTGCAGCATCAGCATTTCCCTGCCTTCCCTGTGCAGAAGCAGCATTCCCCCCACACACATACACTTCCCTGTGCAGCAGCAGCATTTCCCACCCTTCCCTATGCAGCAGCAGCAGCATTTCCCGGCCTTCCCTGTGCAGCAGCAGCATTTCCCGCCGCCCCCTTCCCAGCTGCCACGTTTAAATTGAGAGAAAAGCGCTGCACTGCGCTACCGCTGGCTTCGGCGTCTTCTAGCCACTGCAGCCAACCCTAGCGGAAACAGGAAGTAGTCAGAGAGGGCGGGCCGCAGTGGACAGAAGACGGCGAGGCCAGTGTTAGTGCGGTGCAGCGCTTTGCTCTTAATTTAAATGCGGGTGAGCTGACGAGAAGGAGGAAGCTTTGGCGGTGGTGGTTTTGGCAGTAAGTGATGGCGAGAGGGGGGAGTCACATGCTGTGCTGTGTTTCTCCGCTTTGTCTGGCCGCCGCATACGCACTCCTGCTGGCCACAGACCTACTGATCACAGATTAGAGATCACGGAAGCATGCAGGTAAGTGCGCATGCGTGGTTAGGGTTTTATTATATAGGATATGTTTTTAAATACCTAAGTTTGACTCAATTATTACACACATATATATCTATGTATGGCTATGAAAGTCAGTATGCACAATGGCATAGAAAGGGGGGTGGGGAGGGACAGGCACAGTCTTATTTTTTAAAAGATTTTATTTATAACAATAAAATAAACAGACAAAAGCACAGCTCAAAGTTCAGAAATCAAAAAGCAACATAGCCAGATATCTTCAAATAATAATAATAATAATAATAAGCTTTTACTTATTATGACAGCGGTTGCTATACAACAGATTACAAGTAATTGGAAGAATTGTAATAGATTGAACTATAGTTTCTGGTGGAATTCTTTATGTCATACATATAAAATGGAAAGGGCAATAGCTACACAGCAGGGGTATTTAAGAAAATTTCAGGATGTTTGGGAGCCTTTAACAAATTATTGTAATGAATAGATGCCATTTTTCCCTTAATAATAAATGTCCAAGGGGGGGGGATAGAGTTTGGTCCTTTTATAATTAAAAGAAATGTTAGGAAATATTTTGTTATATGGTATATCTATTATATTTCTGATATAGAAGGGAGGGGAGGGTGGGAGATAAACTTTTTAAAATGGAGTATTGCAGAATATTAAGTGTTGTATTTAAGTTATAAAGTTTTATTTGCTGTGACATTTATTGTAAGTTTTAAAATGAATACAGATTAAAAAAAAAAAAAAAAGCAACAATCCAAAATTGGCAGGTCAGTATTCATACAAAACCAAATACTCAAAAAAGCACAATTACTTACTGTAACAGGTGTTATTTTGAGACAGCAGGCAGATATTCTCACATGTGGATGATATTACCCACAGAGCCCAGTACGGAAAATGGTAAAAATGTATTACCACTAAGTTTTTAGAAACTTTGCAACTGCCCACACTGCGCATGCGCGATTGCTCATGGTGCCTCAGTTCTGTAAGCAAGCTATGAAGCCAACCAGGGGATGTGGGAGAGATGTGAGAATATCCCCAGATAACACCTGTTATGGTAAGTAACTGTGCTTTATCCTAAGACAAGCAGGCAGCATATTCTCACATGTGGGACTCTGTAGCTTAGTGTAATGGGATGGAGGGAGAGTTGGTCATTAAGACAAAAATAAATTCTGTAATACAGCTTGGCCAAAACCTGGAATAGAATTCTAGACAGTAGGAGATATGAACGTGTGGATTGAGGACCAAGTAGCTGCTTTGCAAATCTAATCAATGGGAGTGGAACATAAGAAAGACATTCAAGTTGCCCTAGCTCGGACCTTGTGTGCTGCCACACATCCCTTGATCTGTAGCCCAGCCTGAGCATAGCGGATGGAAATGTAGGCCGCTAGACATGTGGAAATAGTTCTCTTAGTTACAGGCCGGCCCAATCTGTTAGGATCAAAAGAGATTAACAGTTGAGGTGTAATCCTGTGCCTCTTAGTCCATTGTATGTATTAAGTTAAGGCACGCTTGCAGTCCAATGTATGCCACTCCTGAGACGCCATCATTGTTTTCCGTGGCGATAGATCCAAATAATTTCTCCACGCTCCGGAATCTTGAGCCGTCAGTAGAAAAGTATCTTCTGCCGGATGCAATCTATACACTATCCGCGCCTGATGAAGAGAACGAAATGGAGCTCTGTTGAGTAGTAGTACTTTCTGCATTGTCCGGATTACAAGTACCCCTCAAGGATTTCATGATTTGGTTTCGTATACAGTGCATTTTTGAACATTTTGGATGTCTTTGGAATATATTTGATTTGATGAAGTGACTCTATGCACTGCCTGGCATGTTCTAGAAGTGACTTTATGAACTTTATGAATGGCTATCAGTTAGCTATACATGTCAGTGCTTTTCAGCTGTGTAAATCAGTATCTTCAGATACTTTCCTTCATATTTACTTTTGCACTTTAGGTTATAGCATGTATGTAACTTATTTATTTATTGGCATATTATTATCAGCTGAGGGGGCTTGATTTGAGTTTATATTTTACATTATATCTTTTTACTATATATATATATATGTATATACTTGTTTAGGTTGTAGCACTTTAAAGTTCATTGTATTTATTTAGCACTAGCACTTTATTCTAGACACGAGGTAATATCTTGGGAGTTTTTACTAAGCCTTTATATTAAGTTTATTTCTTAGAGGGACTGTTGAATGTGATTTGTTTAATACTTTCTTTTCAGTGTGATTTACACAAACAATGGAACAAATGATGTATGAGGTAATGCTTATTTAGACTTTGTCTGATGCTGGTCATCCATAAGTTACTACCTGAGCTTAATACCCCTCGTTTATACCTTAAGAGCTCATACTGAGGTCCTTCAAGTTTAAGTTTAGATATTTCTTATATCGGCTTTCACAAGATCAAACAGTCCCTCTAAGAATTTACTTAGGTTAGCCAATCATTGATTTATTTATAGTCAGGACTTTTTGGCAACTGTTTAGTCTATAAGGTTAGTTTTGTGTGAAAAGTTATTTCTCCAGGATAAAAATGAGGATTTCGGAAGAAGACTGGAAGCACAATGGATTAAGGTGAAATTCTGTGACTACTTTTGGAAGGAATTTTGGATGGGTCCTAAGAACCACCTTATCATGATGAAATACTGTGTATGGTGGATCAGAAACTAATGCTTGAAGTTCTCTCACTCGACGAGCAGAAGTGACAGAGATCATGAAGATCACTCTCCAAGTGAGAAACAAATGAAGATCCCAAACAAATGAAAGTGGTTTGAGTGAAGGTTTGGAATTGAATAATCCTTTCATAAACCTGGAAACAAGAGGATGAGTGGCCAGAGATTTATTGTTGACAATAACATGGAAAGCACTAATAGCATTGAGGTGAACTCTGATCGAAATAGTTATCAGTTCAGAACTGGATAAATGGAAAAGATAATCCAACACTGAAGAGGATGAAGCATCTAGATGATGGAGAGTGCACCACAAATTGAAGCAAGTCCACTTCTGTTGATTGCATTGCTGAGTAGAAGGTTTTCTTGAAGCAGCTATAATGGCTTGTATTGATTCAGAAAGATTAAAATCTGCTGGAGTAAGACTGAGAGGTACCAAGCTGTCAGATGCAGAGATTGCAGGTTGGGATGTAACAGAGATCCTTGACTCTGAGTGAACAGAGATGGAAAGGATTGTAAGGGAATTGGATCCTTGGAACTCAGCTGAAGTAGAAGGGAGAACCAAGGTTGTTGAGGCCACCGAGGAGCTATTAGAATCATGGTGGCTGACTTGTTCTTGAGCTTGACTAAAGTCTTGAGAATTACAGGGATTGGTAGAAATGCGTAGAGGAATTTGAAGAAAAGTTCAGAAGAAAAGCATCTGCCTCGAGACGATGAGAAGAGTACTGCTGTGAGCAGAATTGAAGCAATTTGTGATTGAAAGGAGACGCAAACAGGTCTATTTGAGGAGTCCCCCATAAATAGATGATGTGTCGAAATACTTTGGAGTTGAGAGTCTACTTGTGAGGCTGAAGAAATCTGCTGAGTTTGTTAGCTAAAGTATTCCATTTCTCTTGTACATATATGGCTTTGAGAAATATGTTTCAAGTAATTGCCCAGTTCCATATGTATTCTGCCTCTTGACAGAGAGAAAGAGAACCTGTTCCTCCTTGTTTGTTGATGTAGTACATCGCTACTTGTCTGTTTGTTCAAACAAGGATTACTTTGTTAGAAAGAATCTCTAGAAAGGATTTTAGAGAATTTCAAATTGCTCGGAACTCTAACAAGATGATGTGGAATGTCTTCTCTTGAACAGACCACCGACCTTGTGTCTTGAGACCGTCTAAATAATCCCCCCAAACATACATGGACATGTCCATTTTGAGTACTTTCTGATGTGAAGGGACGTGAAGCAACAGACCCCCTGGAGAGATCTGACAAATCCATTCACTACTGAAGAGATTAAAGAAGAGTTTCTAGTTTTTCAAGTTTTGGGCGACTGATCTTTTGAGATAAGAGATCGAGAGCTTGAGACCATTGAGATGCTAAAGTCCACTGAGCTGTTCTGAGATGAGGTCTTGCAGAGGCCATGTGACCTATGAGTCACATCATCTGTCTCACTGAGATGGTTTGTAGAGTAGATACTTGAGTGCAAAGATGAAGCAAAGTGTCTCGTCTTTGTTGAAGCAGAAACATCCATAGATGAACAGTTTTGGGTAAGGCTCCTATGAATAGCAGTAGTTGAAAGGGTCAAAGCAGCGACTTTGGAAAGTTGATGTCAAATCCCAGAAACTAAACTAAACTTTAAGTTTATATACCGCATCCTCTCCACGGAAGTGGAGCTCGGCACGGTTTACAAGAACTTAAAATATAAGAAGAGAAAGGAAAAGGTTTACATGAGCTTATATATAGAATGGAAGAGTAAGGGGGAAAATAGAATTATATGTTAGAGAAGAGCCAAGTTTTCAGTTGCTTGCAGATTAGTTGGAGAGAGCCCAGGTTCCGCAACGGGATAGTAAGGTCGTTCCAGAGACCTGTGATTTTGAAGAGAAGAGATTTTCCCAGTTTACCTGCATAGAGAATACCGCGTAGAGAGGGGAAGGATAGTTTATATCTTTGAGCGAGTCTGGTGGAGTCAGGACTCGAGGAGTTAAAGGATAGTGGGATTAGGGGAGGAAGGATGCTGTGAATGATCTTAAAAGCCAGGCAGGAGCATTTGAAATGGATTCTGGAAATCACTGTCAGCCAGTGAAGATTGGACAGGAGTGGGGAGACATGGTCAGATTTGCGTTTTGCAAAGATCAACTTGGCTGCAGTATTCTGGATAAGCTGGAGTCTTTGAAGACTTTTTTTTTCTTAGGCATAAGTAAATGGCATTGCAGTAGTCAAGTTTGGAGAGGATGATGGATTGGACGAGGATGGCAAAATGTTTTTGGCGAAAGTAGGATCTTACTTTCCTCAGCATGTGAAGGTTGAAAAAGCATGATTTTGCCAAGGAGTTGAGGTGGTCGTTGAGGAAGAGAGAAGAATCAATAGTGATGCCAAGGACCTTGCTTGAGAACTCAAGGTGCAGAACAGTGCCTGTGGGTAGTGCGAAGATGGTGGGCAGGTGTTCTAACTTTGGGCCGAGCCAGAGTAATTTTTTTTTGATTGATTTAGTTTCATCTGTACAGAGAGGGACCAGGAGTGGAGTCTCATTATGCAAGATGTAATGTTCTCGTGGAGGTTGGTGAGGTTCTGGTCTGTTACAAGGAGGACAAGGATGTCATCAGTGTATGTGTAGATTGTTTCAAGGGGGGAAAGTTGGAGGAGCTTCAGGGAGGACATGTAGATGTTAAAGAGAATAGGGGATAGGGGTAATCCCTGAGGGACACCGCAAGATGGTGTCCAAGGTATGGACATGGTACCCATTTGTGTTGACAGTGTAGGAGTGAGAGCGAAGGAAGTTTGAGAACCACTTTAGGATGGTGGAGTCAATTCCTATCTCAGAAAGTTGATAAAGTAGTATGTCATGCTGGACGACATCGAAAGCTGCAGAGAGATCGAATTGTAAAAGAACAGCGAATTTGTTATGAGAATGTAGTTGTTGAACCTTTGAAATTAGGGAAACTAAGAGGGACTCAGTGCTGAAGCTGGGTCTGAAGCCGTGTTGGTAGGGGTGGAGAATGGAGAATCTTTCTAGGTAAGAAGAGAGCTGGGTAGCGACTATGGCCTCTAGCAGTTTAGTTAGGAAAGGGATATTTGCTATGGGGCGGTAGTTCGATGGTAAGGAAGGGTCAAGATCGGCTTTTTTCAGAAGAGGGGATAAGGCAATGTGTCCCATTTCTGTGGAAAACAGGCCCGATAGTAGAGCAGTATTTATAAGACTGGTAAGGGATGAGATGGCCTGCGCAGGAATGTTTTCATAAAGGTAGGATGGGAAAGGATCTAGGATGCATTTGAAGGATTTCAGTTTGAGACAAAGTTTAGAGATCTGGGGTTCGGATACAAGTTCAAAGGCAGTCCAGGATCTATCAGCAGGGATAGGGTTGGAGTCATTGGGAGGCAGAGAATTGTAAGAGACAGCTGGGGGGAAAGAACTCCTAATGGTAGTAATCTTTTCATTGAAAAATTTGGCTAGGTCGTTTGCGGATGGGGGGAAGGGGGAAAGGTGGAGTCGTTTTTTGAGGTTAGGTTGCGCCAGATGTTGAACAATGTAGTATTTTGGTTTTTTGATCTGGTGATTTATCTCCATAGAAATTCTTCCTTGCTTTTTTTAATACAGTGTTATAGAACTTGATATTGTCTCTCCAGGATTGTCTGTCAGAAGGGGATTTCGATTTTTTTCCATTTACGCTCAAGGGCTCGACATTTCTGCTTCAATTCCCTGTGGTATGGAAGATACCAGGGAGCATTGCGGGAATAGGAGATAGGTTTAGTAGATAAAGGGGCAAGAGCATGGTAAGTGGTCCCAGAAAGGGTTACCCAGTTGTGCCAGTTGGAATCTGGGTCGGCATGTTTAGGAAAAGGGGGAAGTTGGTTGAGAAATTGAGACCAGAACAATTCACTCATGATTTTTTTGCAGTAGGTAATAGAGTTAGTGGCTCGGGGTGGAGTGCCAAGGTGAGACATGAAAATGGGAAGGCAGATGGAGCCTAGAAGGTGATCAGACCAGGGGACATGTTCCCAACGGGCCTCTTAAGCAGAAGTTTTGTGTTCGGTCAGGTCGAGACAGCTGATGATGTCTAAGTATGCCCTTATCGTGGGTAGGGGTGGGCGAAGGAGCAGTGAAGCCTAGGGAGGTGAGGAAGTCTTTGAAATCAGTTGCATCCTTGTTGGTGTTATCGTCTAGGTGGAGGTTAATATCACCAATGATCAATAGACTCTGGAATTTTAGGCAGGCCCTTGTTATGGCCTTGAGAACAAGTTCGGAGGATTTGTTCCAGGGGGTAGGTGGGCGGTAAAGTAACAGGATACCTAATGGGTAGGGATGAAGTTCATCGTTGACTGAAGCTAGCATGAATTCTAAAGAGGTATGGCTGCCCTTTTCAAGGAGCTGGACATCGAAGAATGATTTGTAAAGCAGAGCCAGGCCTCCTCCTTTCCGGTTGATTCTGGGAGAGAAGAGGCCGCAGTAGCCAGGGGGGCAAAGTTCTTTTGTGTGAAAAAAATCATCTTTTTCGATCCATGATTCAGTGATGCACAAGAAACCCGGATCGAAATCTCCGAGTAAATCTTTTAGTATTTGGGTCTTATTTTTAAGCTGAAGAAGTTATCAACTTGTGCTGCTGAGTGTACTGCTTGAGGAGATGTAGCTATCAGCCAGTCATCTATTATTTATTTATTTTTAGTATTTATATACCATTTATAACCTAAGAGGTTTACATTCAGATACTCAAGCATTTTTCCCTTATTTGTCCTGGTAAGCTCACATTCTACCTGGGGCAATGGGGGGATTAACTGACTTGCCCAGAGTCACAAGAAGCAGCACTTGCAACCCGTGAGTACAAAGGGCTGCTGCCACGACCACTAGGCACTTGGTGAATACTCTTGGAGAGGAACATAGGCCGAATGGCAGGATTTTGTACTGAAAGTGTTGATGAGCTATGTGGAACTGCAGAAAATTTCTGTGAAGAGGATGTATGGATGTGTGTGTGTAAGCCTCTTTGGAGTCTAGAGAGCACAGCCAATCATTCTAGAAGTGGGCATAGGGTTCCTAAAGATAGCATGCAAAACTTTACTTTGACTAGAAATTTGTTTAAGGCTCGGAGGTCGAGAATTGGACAAAGACCTCTCATCTTCTTTGAAATTAGGAAACACCTGGAGTAAAACCTCTGATTTTTCTGAGAAGGTGAAACCACTTCGATGGTATTTAGTTTGAAGTAATGCCACTTATTTTACCTCATTGGAATGACTACGAGACGGCATTGTATGTTTCAAAACAGCGGAATGGTGATGAAATACATTCGCCAACTGCTGCCCTGCCAACAAGCAAGCGTTAATAATGTCTTCCTGGACCCATCAAGCAACGGAGGCTTAAGACACCGCCATAAGTTTGAAGCATCCCTTGGAGAACACAAAAAGGTGATCTAAACCACCAAAAGTCGTTAGTAACCTAGCTCCCGGTGAACGCTCCGCACTTTAAAAAAAATGCAGTGAATAACAGCACGTTTCCCCATTTCTCCACCCAGGAAGAAGGAAGGAAAAGGGAGAGTGTCATAAAAGAAAGGATGACACCTCCTGAGAAATTGTGGTACCGTCCGAACTGACACCCCAGACTTCGTAAATCAGAAATAGTAAACCCTGCCGTACAAGGCCTGCAACACAGAAAACTGTTGAGCTGAAGCCATGGTCCCAAGAAACACTGTGCTCAAAGACATAGCCTGTAAGAGGCTCAAAAAGTAAGCATGAAACAGCCTCCAGGAAACGGCAAAGAAGTACCTGAAGACTAGACTCCGGAGAGGGTCTAATAGGCGTACGAATAGACAGTACTCCATCCAGGAACTGCACCTCATGAAGCTGAGAAGTAAGCGAAGAGCAAGACACCGAGCTTTGTAAACAAGCCAATACTGCCACTTGAAGCGGAAGGGAATGGAACACAAAGCCCTTGGCAGAATGCATATGCCAAAAAGGAAAAACAGAAAACATAGAAGCCAGGCAGAGGGCCATGACACCCATGACCTATCAAAAGCCAGGTCAGAATACCAAAGGAGGATGAATAACCAGGGTGGTCAGACCCTAGTAAATCAAATCCGGAAGTACCAGGAATCCCAACAGAGTGGCCGTTGAAAGACACATCAGATCCGTATAGCAAGAAGGGCGCAGCCAAGCCGGAGATTCTCTGAGTACAGCACCCTGAAAGCGAGCTTGAGATTACAAACCCATCCAATCAACTGCCAGGGGAAACACCCAAAAGAGAGAAACCAGAGGTGAGAAATAAGCAATGCTGCTACCCCCTCTGAATGCCACCCTTGCATCCGCCAAAGGAACTAGAAAACTGGGAATTTGGAGACGATGCCATGAGGTCTAGTTCAAGGAGAGCTCACCTGCATACAAAGAGTCGGAACGCTTGAGAGAAGAGTTCCTAATCTCCAGGATGTAGAAGATGGTATTACAACTATTATACGTCCTTGCAAAGCGCGGAAAGGTGAACACAGCGCTGTACAAAGATGGTCCCCGCTCAGAGTTTGAGGTGAGAAAGGCCATCCAAACCCTGCTCCTGTCTCGTAAAAGGACGAGCAGACGAGAAAGATGAGATTCCACCCATCAAAGGAGACCAGAACTATACTCGCCCAACCAAGCACATCACGTACCGTCCTGGACGTAGAGAAACACCACCCCAATAACATGTTCCTAAAAGACATGTAACGCCATGCCGGAAGAATGGGCTGAAACTCCTGAATTCCTGAAACTCAGTAAACGGTAGCCAGACCATGTCGCAGTCCAGAAGAATGAACGAGTACAGAATCTCCTGGTAATACCAGACGCCATGTACTGAGGAAGGAAGGCACCGAGCCCCCCTACCCGACAGCCTGGGGGGTGACTATGCGCCAGTCCAGCAAAGACCAAGGCATGCCTTTGAAAAGAGTAATCTTGCTGAGTCACCAATTCACACCGAGCGAGGCTTGAGGAGCCGACTAGATAGTACAGGTAAACCTTTGAAAGACCATGAACCACCTGAACAAAAGTGACTGCTGCAGTGAGTTCACGTGAAAGCGAGCTGAAAGTCCCAGGAGAGTCATCACCAGATATCCTAAAACCCGTTCAGAATCCCATACACATGCACTGGGTGACTGAAGAACAAGAAGAAGAAGGAGGGGAACCGGAGATTGAAATCTGTCACCCCATTCCCTGAGAAGAAACACACTCTTCTCGTACGTGACCAACAACATCCCCAGATATTCCAATATGTGACCTAGAACAAGAGAACTCATCGGAAATGTGAATATCCACAGACAAAGAATGAAGAAAATAATGCACCCAAGTGCGTCTGGTAAACTGACCTAGCTGGAAGATGTCCGAATCAACCAGTAGTCCAAGGAAGAAAACACCTCTATGCGACAAAACGCTAGCACTAATACCAACATCCATGAAAATGTTTGGAACCGTGGCAAGGCCCAATGATGTCTGCTTAAACAGAGAACAACCAAGCGAAGAAACTGCTGACGTGGTGGCCACATGAGAAGACAGACAGATAATCTCACGGTTTCCCAAATGAAATGGCAAACTCGGAGAAACAAAGTGACCCATATGAAACCATCACCAGTCAGATCAATTCCCCCTTCTCGGGCACTATGAAGAAAATGAAATAACAACCCCTAGTTCCGTAAGAGCAGAAACCACTGTCCCAAGTTCTAGCAACCTGGGAAGGGGATCTCGCACCAGCATCACCTTTGGACACACAATACACAGTGATACCAAGAAAGAAGCTGAAATGGGAGAAAATAATGCAAAGGTGCAAACAACTTGAAAGAAAAATCCAAAGACCCGCAACCTGATATTACCATATTTCCCTTTCCGTAAGAAAGCTGAAAGAGCAGTCAGAGGAAGCAAGGATCCCTTCCAAGTGAAGCAGATGACAGGAAATGAGCTGGAGGAGAGCCGTAAGTCCTGAATAGAAGAAAGGAACTCTCCTGAGAACATACTAGGCATGCAACGTAAGAACAAGTATAATTAATCTGCGGCAGCCCACGCGATCAGAATACCGTATGCCAGCTTTTCCAAAATACGACTGCCCTTAAAGGGAAAATTCTTATTCAATTTTCATGGGGTTTTTTTAAAAAAAATGTTTCATGTTTTATTGTTGAATTGTTCAATGCAGCCCAGGGAAAGCAAAAGATCAGACACCCCTGCAGTAGACCCAGTTACTCTAGAAATAGAAAAAGACAGTCGTGCTCGCAGGAAATCGAGCATAGCCTTTATGCCCCTAGAACTGCCCCAAATGTGCAGTAAGCAGGTCTAAAGCATTACCAGACACATTCAACGCTGCAGAAATGGCACCAATATTCAGGAAACAGCCAAACCTATACAGTCTCACCCTTAGGAGACCCCGATATAGATGAGGAGAGACCCGAATGAAGCACTGGGAACTCTCTTGCGAATGACATAAATTGTCCAATGAGTCACCTGCCGCTTTCCCAGTACAGAGGTAAGCCGAAACTGGTTGGTTAAGCACAGAACAGATTCTCCCTCTAAGTGCCTGTATAATGCTATCAAGGCAGATCAAACAACTCGGGAGACCTCCACACCCCGAGATCTAATATCTCATTAATGCAGAAAACTGCTAGCACTGCCGATGCATCTGACTCCGAAGGCATAGAAAGTTGCGGCAGACGCCAATAACAGCCAGCTAAAAAAAACAACGCACTGAACGCTGTGGTGCCCCCACCAGCGCAGGAGCGCGAGCCTCTTGCTCGCCGTAAGACAGTGACTCCCAGCCTACAGTAAAATAACTTACCAGCTGGATAAGTAAACACCGTCGCGGCCACCCGAACTCAAGGCCGTTCCGTTGAGAACTCCATCCACGCCATGACGATCTCGGCAGTGCCAGAGAACAAGAATGTGCCTGTTGAGCCGGCCCCCTTCAACTGTGTTGAAAACACAGGGAGGCTGAGGAAGGCGCAGAGAAAAGAAGCTGCCGAAACAGACTCCAAGAACGCCGCAGCGCGTCCGCCAGCGTCGGAGCACAAGCGTGAGCTGCCCGCTCACGGAAAGGCCCTGGCTCCACAAACAGTGGCCATCTTGGCGACTTGAACAAAGGGCAGCCCCAGGAACAGGCCGCAAACATTAGGATTCTCCCACCCACGTACTAGAACAAGCTTGCGCTCCCGCGTGCGGGAAGGCACCGATTCAAACAACCATGCCCAAAACATCAATCTGGAGCCCTTCACGGAAACATCCACACTTCCAAAATAAAGTTTCCACATACTGCAAATTTTCCACTGTCCAACAAAGTTAAACTATTGAGAAAGAAATTATCTATGTAGTGAACCATGCGACCGCACAGCTGCAGGTTTCCCAGAATAAAACATAATGCCAACAACAAAAACCCTAGGTCAAAGACAACCTCAAAACAAAGCACACAGCTCTCACACCACTAAAAAATACATAGCCCGCAGAAGCAATGTAAAAAAGGAATACTCACAACCAGGCTGACAGGGCTGGCAGACGCCGTAGACACTGGTTGAGCACCCCTGATAAGGCACAATCATAAATAGCAAATGGTCTCTTTTTTTTAAGGGAAAGAAGAAAAAATAGAGACCCAGGTAGCCCTCTATCACTGGAGGGAGGGTGAGGCAGGGACCTGGGGGGGCCCAGGTGTAACCCCTAAAGTCGGCACCGTTCAGCCGGACACCCTTGTCTCACTGAAGAGAAAATCTCAACAGGAGAAATAGCATCACCAGCTCACTGAAGAGAAACCTCAACAGGAGAAATAGAATGGCAGTCTCACTGAAGAGAAACCTCAACAGGAGAAAATAATTTTCCAGCCATAGCCAGAATCCAGGAGCTATTCGAATAGCGACCATCACCTGCTGGGAGATAGAGCATACTGAAGATACAGGAGGAGTGCCAGCCAATAGGACCACCTGTTAATCAGTTTCTCTATCTCCCCCTCTTGGTAGATGTGTGCTATCCCATTGGTCTCTGGATTCATCTGCTGCTGTTGCTAAGGAAGTTATGTTCTTAAATGATTTCATTTTTACTTTAGTAATTGAAATAAGTCAATTTTGAGAATTTACATCTGCTATCTCTATAGTGCACTACATAGGGAGCACTTTATGTGATTAATCATGCGATTAAATTTTTTAATCGATGTACAGTCATAGTTGCAGTAAATCCATTTGCATGCTCCAAACATCTACATCAAGGGTGCCCACACTTTTTGGGCTTGCGAGCTATTTTTCAAATGACCAAGTCAAAATGATCTACCAACAATAAAATTTTAAAAAAACAAAGCACACTGTACGCAGAGAAAATGTTAATTATCATTTATATTCCGGGGTATTTTTAAAGAGGTCAAGGCAGATGACTCTATGCAGTGTCACCTCAGTAACAACCATACAAAAATAGACAAATATACCCCCCTCCCTTTTTACTAAATCACGATAGCAGTTTTTAGCGCAGGGAGATGCGCTGAATGCCCAGCGCTGCTCTCGACGCTCATAGGCTCCCTGCGCTAAAAACTGCTATTGCGGTTTAGTAAAAGGAGGTCATGGTGTAAAATATAGACAGCAAATATAAATTCTCAAAACGGACACATTTTGATCACTAAATTGAAAATAAAATCATTTTTCCTACCTTTGTTGGCTGGTGATTTCATGAGTCTCTGGTTGCACTTTCTTCTTCTGACTGTGCATCCAATCTTTCTTTTCTTCCTTCAGCCTGTATGCTTCCTCTCCTCCAGACCTCATTCCCTCCCCCAACTTTTTCTTCCTCTCTCCCTGCCCTTTCTTTCTCCCTGCCTCCCTTTCTTTTTTTCTCTCTTCATGCCCCCTTTCTTTCTGTTTCCTTTCTTTCCTTCTGTTTTCCTGCCTGCTCCTTTTCTTTCTTTCTTCCTGCCCTCCCCCAAGCCACTGCTGCCGCCATTGGGGAACAGGCCCCAAAGCCATCACCGCCCCAAACTCTCTTTGCTTCCCTGCGTCAGGTCGATCAGCATTCCTCTCCCCGACATCAATTCTGCCGTCAGAGAGGAAGTTCTGGGCCAGCCAGGCAGCGATTGGCTGATCCAGAACTTCCTCTCCAACAGCAGAATTGACGTCGGGGAGAGGAAGGCTGATTGGCCCGGTAGATTGTGAAGGCAATTCAAGTCTATCACGGAACCTGAGATGGGGTCCGCGATCGACTCACTTTGCCTTGGTGATCTACCGGTCAATCACGATCGACCTATTGGGCATCCCTGAGCTACATAGTAAATCGGTCCACTTAAATTCTGCCTGGGATTGGAGAGACAACCCCATGTTTAATAAGAAATGGTAAGCCAAAACTTGGACCATTAGCAGTTACTTTTAACTCTCGATCTCTTCCTCTAATGCCAACTTGGCCTCTTCAGATTATTAGATCACTGCTTTTCATATTATACAGCAGCATTTTGTGTATTTGATAACTCAATTACCAGTACTGTAGCATATAAGAGTGATGTTCGCCTATTTTTATTTTCCTACTTTGTCCACTATACTTTTTCCAATGAATGTGCATTACAAAAAAGAACACCTCCTGCTTAAGGTGTTAGTGACTGGACAAATAGGTCACAGAAAGAATTTTCTGTGTGAATTTGGTGGTAATCCAGTAGTCAGAGAGAAATTAGATCTGTAACAGTAATCTGGCACTTTCTAGTAAACTTTTTTAGTTGCCTAGCAACTTTCAACGGCTGATTTCTAGGTTTTCCAACTCAGACAGTATCTTTACCCACCAAGCTCTTGAAGTATCATGGAGCATTCATTCATTCACAACTGGGTCCCTGTTCAACAGCTTTTATACCCAAACTGGCTTGCAACAATACTCCTGAGCCAAGAAAGTGTGAAATGAAACTGCCTTTGAAACTCTGCACAAGCAAGTTTTATAGTTGGTTGACAGTGGTTGCTGACACAAAATGACTGTGACTTTCTTGCTTTGGTGAATTCTGAATGCTCCCTCCATACCAACCTGTTGTAAAGAGCAGGAGCTGGATTTTACTTTTAGTGGGTGAATATATAGTAATGTGAAAAAGTATTTACTCCTCTATTACTTCATATGTCACACTGGTTTTTGATCTTTAAACAAAGTGTAATATTAGACAAAGAGATCCTGAGTAAACATATTTTTTAAATTATTATTTCATTCATTCATTTGAATACTGCTCACACCTTTTTCCAGTAGATTGTAAGCTGTTCTGAGAAGGGACCTTCTCTTGCATGTATAATGTATAGTGCTGCATGTGCCTAGTGAGTTACATTCAGATACACTATTTTCCTTTCCCTGAAGGGCTCAGTCTAATTTTTACCTGAAGCAACAGATGGTTAAGTGATTTGCCCAAGATCGCAAAGAGCAGCAATGAGATTTGAACCTGTGTTGTCCAAAGAGTTTCATTTCGACTCATCTGTCCACAGAACTTTATTCCAAAAAGCTTGAGGCATCATCCAGGTGCAATTTTGAAATGTGAAACTAACACTGATGTTATCATGGATAGCAGAGATTCTGCCTTACTACTCTCCTATTATTGTTTATTGAAAGCTTCTACTTTATACCACTACTAAAGAAGAGCCCGAGAGCTCGTTTTGATGGGCGACCATAACAATGGACTGGATGGCCCGTACTGGTCACCCATGGGGAGAATGTTCTTAGGCAATTGGGGGAATAGATTGGAAAGGGGGGGCGGCAGGAAGTGCAAGGTGAAACTTGACTTCCCGCCGAGCAGCCCAGAAGTGATTGGCTGCAGGAAGAGGAGCAGGGCATGAAGGGAGGGGGTGTGGAGACTCGAGCCTCCAAGACACAGGATTCTTCCCTGTTCCTCGGAGGCAGCTGTTGCAGGTGGGCTGGCTCTGGTTGCTTTGAAGGTGGACTCGGCTGATGCTGTCCCAGAGGCCAGGGAGTTGTTTCATCTGCTCAAGTGGAGCAGGTGCGCCGTGGATGGGAGGGACTGCTCAGTACGTGTCCTGGCCGGCGGTTGAGGCTTCTGTGCTTTCCATTGGGCTGGGGCGGTTTGGAGTAGGCTCTGCGATCCCGCACGGTGGAGGTTGGCTGCCGCTGCACAGGTTGGATAGGGTGGTTCAGAGGTATCTTTTAGGGCAAGTCCAGGTAGTTCTGGGGTTTCTAGAGCTGAACAGAGCAGTCTGGGTGACCTTTGTCAGGACTGGTGGTTCTGTGGGAACGTGAGGGGCTGGAGTGGTTGTGGTTAGGGTTCCATAGATACCCGGCTTACCCCCTTTTTTGCTAGATGGCAGGACTTGGGATTTTCTGTGGTCGCAAATATAGCGCTATGGGGTGAACAGGGAGGTTTAGCGGTACCCTCCTGAGCAGGAGCTGCAGTCTTTTGGGAGGGGCCAGGTGGTAGGAGACTGGGTAGTGCAGTGGAGGGTCTAACGAGGTCTGGTGGAGGCCCTTGCCTGCCCTCAGGCCCTAGCTGTACTGGCTGGGCTAGGGGTGCTTGTCTCATACAGGGTGGTGATTTGGGACCCTGCTGAATGGGGATGTGGTCAGGCTCCTCAGGCAATGTACTGGTTTGGCCCCTATTGTTCTTGTTCCTATTCTGCTGGCAAGGGTAAGAAAGGTTCCATGGTTATCAATCTGCGGTGCAATCCTGTGGGTCATTGGAACTGCTGGGTGATATTATTTTCGGTACGATGGGTGATCTTCCCCCAGGTCTGGATAGCCTGGGCGATGCCATCGACTTGGTCCTCAGGGTTTGGGGGACTTCCTTGGTGATGGTGAGGGAGGTTGTTTCTCTGCCACAGGTAAGTGGTGGGTGTTTTCTTTTGGGGTGCATCCTTGGCATTCGGACGTGGAGTGATTGGGTCTTGGGCGTGTTGGCCACTGTGTAATTCGTGGCCTAACGGATAACCTAGAGGGAGAGGTTGCTGATCTCTCAGATTGGGGACCAGGGGGATGGGTTGTCCTTAAGGGGAGCGAAGGGACTCTTATGTTATGTCCAACATCGTCAGGTGCAGCCGGTGTAGGGTCCTATGTCTGGCTAGTGTTTGTATTTAGTGGCTTGGGGGGGGGGGAGGTCCCGCGCTTCAGTCTTGGAGGGTTTGCCTGGCGTTGGGGGGTTGGGACTTTCCGTTTGTTTCAGCCCTTCTTGCTGAGTGGTTCTACTGCAGGGTTGGGGCCGGTTGAAGGGTTTTAGTTATGTCTACAATTTGCTTCTGGTTGGGGGAAGGGGGGCACATCCTGCTCCCGGAGGTGGCTTAGCCGCTTCCAGTTATTAGTTTTGCGGTGGGGTACTGGGGGTGTAGGTAGCCCTCCTGTTTGGTTGGCCACTTGGAGCTGCGGTGAGTGGTGGTTATTCTGATGCTTTCCTTCGGTGCGGACGGTGTTCAGGAGGTGTGTACCTGGGCAGGTGATGGTGCGCTGCGGCAAGTGGGACCATGGGGGCATCTCATGCTGTTCCTGGGGATGTGAAGCAATTGTTGATTGCTTATTTATTTGTTGTCCCAAAAAACAAAGCTGTGGCCTGGTTATTACCATCAATAATGTGTCTGAGGTCTATTCATTGTTGACATTATTGCTGAGGTCATATAAGCTTTGATTATTAAGTAACATGAGGGCATTAGGGATTAAGGGGGTAAGGGAGAGGGTAGGGGAAGTGGAGTTGTAAGGGGATGACAACTCGGCCATTCCAGATCCATATGTTATGACTGGGGAATCAATTCAGAGCAGTTTACATGAGCTTCTGTAATGATTGTACAAATCAAAGTTTGAGTGTTTCTGTGATGGTTAATACACTCACATCTTATGTATATACACACATAATACTTGTATCGTGTCCTATATTCATTCTAAAACCTACTTACTTATGCGCTTAATACTAGTATCATGTATTATGTTCATCCTAGAATTACACACATCTGATAATTCTAGTTATCTGTACTTATCTATCATATTCTCAGCATTTTGGGTATCTTTTGTGTTTACCCTGTAATTTTCCTAGTCAGGAGTTGCTAGCTATTTCCTCCATTATTCCCGTTTTTGCCCACTCTCTCATTGTGGAGTGGAGAACACTGACCTTAGCCGAGCCTAGAGAGACCTGCAGTTTTTTTGGGATGTTGTGTGACTTCCTAGATGAGTTGTTGCTGTATTCTTGGAGTAATTTGGCAGGCTAGCTGTTCCAAGTCTTCAGATAATGGTTTTCACTCTGGTTTAGTGGAGTCCCAGAGCTTCAGAAATAGCTTTGTAACCCTTTCCAGACTAATATATTTCAACTTTTTCTCATCATTTCTGGAATTTTCTTAAATCATGGCTTATAGAACTTTGAGGTATAACGAAAAACTTGCTCTTCTTCGTAGACAACTTCGTTCCGTAGAGCATAAATGGCGTAAAACACTCCTCAATAATTTCCTTATTCTGTTCAAGGAAAAAACCTCTCATTATAAAAAACATAAGAACATAAGAAATGCCTCCGCTGGGTCAGACCTGAGGTCCATCGCGCCCAGCAGTCCGCTCACGCGGCGGCCCATCAGGTCCAGGACCTGTGCAGTAATCTTTTATCTATACCCCTCTATCCCCTTTTCCAGCAGGAAATTGTCCAATCCTTTCTTAAACCCCAGTACCGTTCGCTGCCCTATAACGTCCTCTGGAAGCGCATTCCAGGTGTCCACCACACGTTGGGTAAAGAAGAACTTCCTAGCATTCGTTTTGAATCTGTCCCCTTTCAACTTTTCCGAATGCCCTCTTGTTTTTTTATGTTCTGAAAGTTTGAAGAATCTATCCCTCTCTACTCTCTCTATGCCCTTCATGATCTTGTAAGTCTCTATCATATCCATTCTCTATCAAAGCCATTCAACAAACTAAAAAAGAATACTACTCTAAACTTATTACTTCCACCCGTAATTCTTCCACCCTTTTCAATCTTGCTCAGTCACTCTTAAAATATTCTAAAAAAAAAAAAACACCTACCCCCTATTACCCAGCCATCTGCAGACGAACTATCACTTTTCTTTGATACAAAAATCAAAGACATTAGATCACATCTTGGACCTTCATTTCCTGCTTCCTCTCCTCACATTCTCAATGATTCTACTCAACTATCATTCAGCTCTTGTTCAAATTTCAAAATGCCCTCACTAGCAAATCTCCTTCTCATCTTACAATCTTTAAACACTTCCAACAATCTTTTGGAGAGCATTCCCCCTTCGCTTCTTAAAAAATTCTTCTCCTTTTTCGGCCCATACATTTGGGAAATGATATCCAAGTCTCTCTCCGACAGTTTAGTACCTACTGCTTGGAAAACAGCTCTTGTTTTTCCAAAACTTAAACAACACAACTTAGATTCCTCTCTACCTAGAAATTACCGCCCTATCGCTAATCTACCCTTAATCTCTAAACTAACTGAAAAAATCATTCATATCCAACTTACAGAATTCATTGAAAAAACCCATGCTTTACATCCATGCCAAACTGGCTTTTCGTTCTTCACATTCAACAGAATTGTCACTGCTAGGCCTCATCTCAACTATACATTACTACCATGACCATCAAAAATCTGTTATTCTTATTTCTCTTGACCTGTCTGCAGCCTTTGATACTATCGACCACTCTCTTCTTATTAATAGACTCAAAGACTGCGGTATTACAGGTCCAGCTCTTTCATGGTTCACATCTTATTTTAACGAACGTAGCTTTAAAGTCCATGTAAAGAATGAAACTTCTTCATCTATATCACAAACCTATGGTGTCCCGCAAGGTTCGATTCTATCCCCATTACTATTTAATATCTTTCTGTCTCCTCTTCTTACATTAGCACAATCTATTGGATTCACAATCTTTGCCTATGCAGATGACATACAACTTCTTCACCCAGTCAACACTTCAAACATCTTAGACATAAAAGACATAAACAATAAATTGGACACCATAAATGATTGGCTCTACTCAAATAAACTCTCCCTCAATATTGATAAATCCCGTGGCCTCCTACTTCCAATCAAAACCTGCGAATCCTTATTGGGAAAAATTTCTATCAAATCCACTCCAATACAAATGGAAACAAAAATAAAACTATTAGGCGTCATCATTGATAGGGATCTTACTTTCCACGACCATATTAGTTCGGTCGCAAAAATCTGTTTCTTCAAACTCCGCATCATTCGGTCACTAATTTCAATTCTAGAGACCGATTCAATCAATATCCTGATTCATTCCTTAGTCATCTCCCACTTAGATTATTGCAACTCTCTTCTCAACGGTCTCCCCCAAAAAGAAATCCGACGCCTTCAATTAATACAAAACAAAGCAATAAAACTCATTTACAAAATAGGCAAATTTGACCATGTTACTCCTCTTCTAAAAGAGGCACATTGGCTCCCCATCACTCACCATATCACCTATAAAATCATCTTACTCTCCTTCAAAATAAAACTCTCTCACCAGCCCTCATTTCTTGATAAGCTTCTCATTCCCCAATGTTCCCCACGCACTCTAAGGTCAATTGATTAAAAGCTTCTCTTTATTCCTTCCATAAAAGACTTTTATTACACCCGGAAAATAAATTTCGCAGTAGCTGCCCCAACATTATGGAATTCTCTGCCACAGCAACTCCGCGATGAACAACATCTAGACAAATTCAAGATAAACCTAAAGACTTTTTTATTTCGTGATGCATTCGGCTGTGTTTAGACTTACCTTCTGTTTTCCTTTTCTAAAAAAAAAAAAAAAAAAAATTTTTTTTTACTTCCTTTTCTCTTTTAAGCAACCAACCGCTTTAACAAAGCGACCCTACCCTATACGTTTTATCCCATTACCACTTTCTCCTTTACTTCTCAAATATGTAACTTTTCCCCTCCCTTCTCTTTTACCCTCACTTTCAAGTTTGTCTAGTTGATGTTATCTATGTTCACTCTATTCATTTTTAAATGCCTATTATTTTATCTTTTATCTTTCTTACCCTTTTAAATTTTATTGTTAACCGGCCAGATATTTGTTGATGGTCGGTATATTAAAAACTAATAAACTTGATAGTGAGGTTTAGAATCAACAAGGCTGGCTGCAATCAAACAGCAGAATCTAATTATCAGTTAAAATTGGTCAACTGGTTGATTAACTAAGAGGATGGTGACTTTTTCACATGGGCAATATGATGGGTAACTTTGTTCCTTAAATAAAGTTATAGTTAAAAATTGTGTTTACTCATGTTCCCTTTGTCTAATATTATATTTTGTTTAATGATCAGAAAATACTAAATGTGATATGTATGCAATAATATAGGAAATTGGGGAAGGCGGGAGGGGGAAATACTTTTTCACATAATTGTATTTGAAGCTGAATTTCTCCCTTCAGAACACCATGCTCTGCTCAGCTACTACTGATGGGCTTTCAAACCCAAGTGTAACAAGGCATCCTTGAAAACAAATGTGAAACAAGCCAGCTGCCTGCTGTGGGATAAATGCTAGGCAAAACTCATTGAGAGACTGGATCATTCTTATATGTTATTATATTATGACTCAACTCCTCCTCATTGGTTAGAGATGAGTGATTATATACACATGTTCACACATCTCTGCTACTCAAAGCAGTGAGCCATTAATGACTCGTGACTACCACAAGTGTGACAGTTTCCATGGCAGACCATAAATAGGGTGAGGTTGCTAGCACCACCTCTAGATATGGAGAGATAAGTGGCTTGCCCCAGGCCACAAGGAGTTGCTGTGGGCCCTCTGGTTCCCAGCCTGCTGCTCCAACCATTAGATTATTTCTCCATATTTTATATTATACATACTTCTATGAAGGTGTAAATATATTGATGCACTGTAATGTAAATTTATTTTCTTAAATTTATAGTTTGCAAACCACTTAATACATTGTACAAGTAGTATATTAAGTGAATTAAATCCAATCTATAACATAAGCAATAAAAACTAAAACCTAACATCTAGCTGCAGTCCTCCTCCCTTCACCCCCATAGAGACATAACAGTGAGTACAAGCAGGATTCACAATCCAGAAAAATACTGTACCTTCAAAAACAGATTTTTCATTTAAAACCATAGGTTTGCAAACTCTTAAGCAATCTTGCTTCCCTTACATCTGTCTGTATACATGAATTTTAGTTAGCTTTTTGTTAAACTTGTATACCTGTTGCTTTTTCAGGAGGATGTTTACGCTGGTGAGATCTTTTCCATAGTCATCAGACTGAATCTGGTTCTCCAGGCCATTCAACCATTTATCCAAATCTGCACAGCTCTGGGTAAAAAGTTCAGCCTTGTTAGCATCAAAAAGACGCTGAGCCTTGGTCTGTGTAGTAGATTCAAGCTCTTCCCACATTCTGTGCAGGCTTGTCAGCTTCTCTTTTACCACAGCCTCAGTCTCTGGCTTCTCTGCAATCAGCAACTTTCCCTCCTGCAAAACATGGAACCAATGCATTTATACATAAATAACATTCAAAGACTCAATACTAACTTTATTATGCCAATAATATGCAATTTATTTTGACTAGATAGTTCTACCATATCATCATCCCCAGAATATGAAAAAGTGTGGAATTTGCTTACCTGATTTATAAGAGCAATAGCAGAGAATAGTTTATTCAGGCTTTTGTGTATTCACATGTCACACCCATCTGCCAAACGCATAATTCTACAGGGATAATGTCACTGAAACAGACAATGCGAGTGGCAAAAATCTAGACAGCATCTTCTACTGTCTTTTGTTTGCACTGGAATTTGCTCTGTGTCACTTTCATTTATCAAGGACTTTAACAGGACAAGACTTTGCTGCACAAAGACAGCTACAAAACTAAATTGCCTCAGGTTACAGGAAACAGAACCATCTATATTCATCCTATATGCTCAATTCCAATACAGAAATTTCAAAGAAACAATACATGGGATGTTTATCTTGTAGATCAACCCCTGAGAAAAAGCTCATGTGATGATCGTTTGTATACAGAAAGTCTGAAAAGATATTGCAAATAGTAATTGCATTCAAGTTTGCATACTTCAGTAAAACAAACAAACAAAAAACAACATTTTATTTATGGTGGCAGATACACCAGGAAACATTTCCTTCTCAGGCACAAAGTTATAGAGAAATTCATAGGCAAAAGATCCGATTGCTATCTTTGCAGTTTACAAGCTTAAGCAACCAGATGCTGCCACATCCAATATTTACCAGAGATGTTATACAAATCTCCTCTCAAAGTCTTAAGCTTGTGGCTTTTAGATGGGACAGAAATAAAGTGTCTGCATTCCTGTCAAAACAATCATTTTAGAATCTTGGTTGTTGCCAAAAGTTTAGCCTAGGAGCTTCTTTCCCAAGAGGGAGAAAATAAAACAAAACAAAGAATGCACCTCATTCCTGATTACCTTTTCTATTTTGTCCAGCCATTCTTTGTTGGATGCCAGCTCTGCCATAAATGCCTGGTGCTTCAGCCATTTGCTGTGCAAGTTTCTGGCCTCATCATAGGACATGTCCTGAGCTGTAAGCATTTTCTCATTAATCCAGAGGGACAGCTGGGAAAAGAGCAAAGCATAGTTATGAAAAAAAAAACAAAACATGCTGTCACAGGATCCGTTTAATAAAACAAACTTGGGAAACTAACTAGAAAGGCAATAGAAAGTTCTTGAAAGCAGAGAATGACATGGTGACAAAATTAATCACCATTCCTGTCCCCACGGATAACCCTGGGAAACAATTCTGTGTCATTCTTTAGTGTCTATCTCAACCTCAGTCCTTCTATACCAGCATTTTCAGTGCAAGGCTTGAGGGTCAGTGGTTATGCCCATTCATACTCTGATTCTTCCCTCTCTCCTTAAAGAATGCGATTATCTGTGGGGATAGGAATGGTGATGAATTTTGTCACCGTGCCATTCTCTACAGTGAAAACAATTGGTTACTACAGCTAAAAAGTAAATACAGTGATGATAATTTTATAGCAGGCTGTCTAACCTGTGCGGAAGATAAATTACATTGTAGATTGTGCTTAACTAAGAGGTAAATTTGTTATCTAGGAGCTATTTTTGATTCTGCACTCTCTTTTGATTCTCATATCTCTCGGAGGCCAGTGTGGTGTCGCCGTCGTCGTCGTCCGCCGCCACTGCCTATCTGCAGGCCACAGCCAAGATCGCTCTGAAGCCCCCCGGGAATCACCTGCTGAGTTGTGGCGGCGGAGGCAAAGGAAGCGCCGGCTTCAGCGAACTGCCGAGACAAGAGATGGCCGGTCCCCCGGCCCTAGGAGGCTCCACCTCACCCCCTATGACCGGCTTCAGCACCCTGTGGTCGGTACAGACCTCTTCGCCGCCTCCTCCTATCTCCGGCGCACCTAACCCTGGTGACAGCGGCCAGATCAATGCTTTACCCGGCCCGGAGACTGGGAACTTCTACCCTGGGATCCCATCGTCCATTAGCCCAGCTTTTTTCCAGAGTTTCTCGCCGGTGTCACACAAGCCGTGCGCTGCGATGAACATGCCCGGCTTCAGTAGCCCCTTTTCGACTCAGATCTCGTTACCTCAGCAGCAGCAGCAAAGCAGGGGTCCCCTATCAGCCCCCAACAGCACCAACACCAGCACCAGGCGGCTTTTCGCAGCAGAGAAATTCCTACAATCACCATCAACCTCTTCTGAAGCAGTCTCCTTACTTACTTACTAACTTGCTCCACTCCATCACTGACGCTGAAATCGTGGATTGAAGACTATGTTTTGATTTTATTTTTCTTTCCAGTTTATGAATTATTTTAATCTCATTTATTGTTTTGCCACTTGTTTTGTTTTATTTTTATCATTTAAATTTCCCCAGAATTCTATTGTTCAACGGTTCCTCCCTTCTGCATCTATTCCTATCTCTCCTCTCTTCAACCTGTCAGAATGTTTATTTTCTTATCTTTTCCTCTATCTCTATTTTTCTCTTCTTTATTACTCTCAAGGTACTTTAGTTAGATTGTGAGCCTTCGGGACAGTAAGGGAATTTCTAAGTACCTATCCTACTTATAATTTTAATGCACCCTAATGTATATTTTCTGTAAACCGCTTAGAACCTAACGGATTAGCGGTATATAAGAAATAAATTACATTACATTACATTTCTCACAAGAACTTTTTAAAAAAGGTTACTACTGGCTTTGGCAAATTAGATCAGTTTTAGATACTCTGGCATCACACACACTTTTGTTCATGCATTTGTTCTTTTAAGAATTGACTACTGTAATACAGTTTACTATGGAATTTCGTCATTTAACTTATGTCGTTTACAAACGCTTCAGAATTCAGCTGCATGCTTTCTTTGTAAAGCTACATTATATGATCATGTCCCTTATTGATTCATTTACACTGGTTACCTATTCAGTTCAGATACCAGTTTAAAATTCTGTGTTTAACATTTAAAGCACTTCACTTTTCTCAGCCTGTTTACTTAGCATCTGTTATGATACAAAATAACTTCTCGTGCTTTGAGGTCACTTGACTCTAATAGACCTGTTCTCCCATCTCCTAAACTTGCTCACTATGTATCTACTCAAAAGTCAGCTTATTTTTTTTGTTTTCCCTTTTATTCTGAATTTGGCGTTCTTTACTGTACAGGATGAAACTAAGAATGTTATTAAACCCATCTAGCTGACCAATGCAGACAAAAGCCTCGGAGGAATGGGTCATATGTTCACATGCGGCTATAAAGATCTGCTAATTCATTACTGGCCAGTCAGCAAGTTTAGCAACTGAACTTCATTTATCTTTCATGGACACTGCAGAATGATTTCTGAAGTGCTAAGTGAGAACACAAATCTTATGAAACAGAGATCAATTTATAAACAAGCACATACAATAAATGAAAATCATTTTTCTGAAAAGATGCATCTGTTTCTGCTCAAATCTCCATGGCAGAGTCTCACATCTCTACCTGAACAGCCGACTGCCACATATTAGAGGGCACTAACTTCACAAGTTGAATAAACCATTACTTTTCAAGACTTTTATTAAATATGACCCAATTTTAACAATTAGATTCATCTGATCACAGATAATTAAAAGAAAACAGACATCCCCTTATTTTATTTAGTCAATTTTTTATACCGTTCTCCCAGGAGAGATCAGAACGGTTTAGATGAGTTTATTCAGGTACTCAAGCATTTTTCCCTGTCTGTCCCGGTGGACTCACAATCTATCTAATGTACCTAGGGCAATGAGGGTCACAAGGAGCAGTGTGGGTTTGAACCCATGAACCCAGGGTGCTGAGGCTGTAGCTTTAACCACTGCGCCACACTCTCCCCTCATCCACTTCTGCTCCCCACACTTACCCAAAGAATAAGGGCTGCAGCCATAACAGCAGCAGCAGTCAGCAGAGGGCCCCATGTGTCAGTAACCTTTATGAGTTCCCATTCTAACAGGAAGCCCAAAAAGGTGGCAGATTATGACCCAAGAACATTCACTTAACTCACAGGTCCCATACAGGCTCACTACTGGGTACAAGTAACAGTGAAGGTTCAAAAAAAAAAAAGGGAAAGCAGTCCTGTTTGTGATCTCTATCCGCATGCAGCCCTATCATCACTCTGGGTGCCATAGGCTTTATTAAAAATAAATTTTCAAGCACAATTGGATAGGTTGCCTATGTGTGTCACATCTTATAGACTCCAAAATGGAAGTTCTCTTTGGCACTATGCAAGTTTTTCAGTGAGCGTTAGGAGTAAAATTGAAAGATTGAGATATACTCCATATACCCTGGCTTAGTAAAATCCATTCCTGTCATGGAATATGCAAAACTAACTCATTTGGAGAAACTACTCCCAGGAAGGATAGGTTCATTGAGGAGATCTAATTTGGATCATCTGATGGAGAGGGTTAAAAGAATGAAAAGTCTGCCAAAAGACGATCCTTAAGGGGGATATGATTTAAAAGCTGGGAGCAGAAGAGCTGCTAAGTGCTGATATCACAGAGACAAAAGAGGTAATCTGACTCTGCTCCGATCAACCTGCATGCCCAAACAGAAAAAAGCAGTGAGGAACAGAGATCCACAAAGGAGAAAGACAATAAATACAAGGATAACTGAAAGAGAAAGAGAGAGAGAGAATACTTGCTCTAACAATGGCCAAAAACTCATTGTAACTTATAAAAGAGGGAGGTTTCTGACCCAATTTCCCTCTGACCCAATTCACTGCCCTCTCCTCCGATCCGCTTCTGATCTGTGCATGCAAATGAGGGGAAACAGCATGCAAAGTAGGCAGGGACGCAATTCACTAAACAAATCTAGGACACCGACTGGGTTGACCGATCAACAGAAGAAGCGACTGCTGAGGATCAGTCGCATACGTCTCTGCCGACTCTCCTGCTCCATTGCCACCCTGCACTCTGCCCCGATCTTCCAGCCCTTTTTTCTGCTCCGATCATGTCCTTCTCTCTGCTGCCTTCCCTGCAGTGCGAGCCCGTGGGTTTAAAGCGGGGCTGCACGCCGCAGTGCAGCCCCGTTTTAAACCTGCGGGCTCGCACTGCAGGGAAGGCGACAGAGATCCAGAGCTCGGGGCAGAGAGCAGGGCATGACAGGCTGATAGGAGAAAGCAGGATCTGCCACAATCTTTCCCAAACAATGGGAACTCATTAGGTCTCAGCAATCAAGCTGATAGAAAAAGTGAAGATTTCGCCCCTGGTTGCAAATCTAAAGAGGTAGCTGCAAGCCCCAGCTACTTGCCTATTCAGCCTCCAGTACAGGAGATGACACAGGGGGAGCCCTCTTTTGCACTGCTTCAAGTTCCCAGAAAGACTTGGTAGAGCCCAGGAGGGATTTGACAGACTGATCAGGCAATCGAAGCTCTGGTGTTATGCAAAAGGCTTCAGTGTCGATGGGAACAAGTTGGCCTTGGACTTAAGAAAAGTCAAAGACGTTGTAAAACAGCAGAATACAAATCTCCCAGCTCCAAGAGAGCACCGAGCAGCACCACCCTATCAAACAAAGCTTTCAAAGGCAATGGTTCAAAAAGGAATTCTAAAAGGAGACGACTTTCCAAAGCTGCTGAAGCAGAAAGGCAACAAGCCAGTGTTGGCGAAAGGGAAGAGGCTGCTGCCGCCGGGGTTAGCCCTTTCCTGTGAGAGCAAGAAAAAACCCCAAACCAGCAAAAAAATGGACACAAAACGCATGCTCAGACCATCTGCAGGGAAAGCAGATGGTCTGCGCATGCATCAGGATCGCACACTAGCGATCCATGCGGTCGGAAGAGGGGCGTTCCTCCGATCGCCCTCATTTTAATGTTTTTGTGTTGTGAATTGGTCGGGCCTGCAAGGATTGGCCACGGATCAGGCACGGAAAAGAGGTTAGTGAATCTAGCCCAAAGACACCATATAGGAGAATAAGGATTGTTTAACTACTAGCCAGTTTGCAAGGAGGTGTGAAAGATGCATGAATTTAAAGTACAGAGTACTGCTCAGAAATGACCTAGGTTTCTTTCTGGCCTCTGAGAGGTCTGAAGCAATAGGAAGAATGTGTCCAGAGGTGTGAGGAAACTTGCTGTTGCAATGACTGATGGCTTGCTGGACTTGAAATTTACAATTAAAAAAAAGTTTCAAAACGAAGACAACATTACGACTTTTAAAACCCAATATCATTGAAAATATTTTCTTAGTCAGTAAAAGATATGGTTTCACATTTGGTTCTGCACTAATGCTGGTATAAAGCATTTTACAGAAGCTAACAGTTTTGCAGGCATGGGCTTCAGTAGAGAAGTATCTTAACTATGCTTTTAGAGAAAAAAAATCTCTGCAGGGGGCGGACCATGGCGACAGCTCAGTGAAACACGCTCGACTTGGACCCTGAGACTTCTCTATTTCCTAGGAAAATGCTGCTTTCAAAAAGAAAGGGAAGCGTTTAGCTGGATCCCTTGGCCGCTAGAACCACCTCATCTGTTCAGCGGTCCATTAGAGGAGTTTGATTTCGCTGCAACCCCGCAGTCACCCGGAGGCCAGTCTGCTATATCTTCAGCGAGAGGAAATGCCAAGGACATGGACTTCAACATTTCTTTGTCTCTTCTGGACTCTGTTCCTCCGCCTTGCGCTGCTCATACCATGACTCAGCTGGTGGATTCCGGCGAGGGAGACTCAGCTGGGGAAACCCCAATCCAAGGGGCTTTAGCCGCGAGAGTTAGAGAGGAGCAGAGAGAGCTGGGAGTGGTAGTAGAAACTATCACTTGGCTTGAAAGACCGAAGGCAATAACACTGGAGAGCATTTGGAAAACTCTCCAGACATTGAACACTTCAGTTTCCAGATCCTCTAATGAAGTTCCAATTTTAGTAAGTACTGTAACTACTCTGGGGGAGAAATTAGATGGGACTAAGGATGAGTTTTCTTTACTGACGAAGAAACTTACAGACAGAACAGATAAAATGCAAGAAGTAACGTCTGGATTAATAAAAGAAAAAACTATCCTCAATAAAAAGATTGAACAACTTGAGAACTATAATCATAGACTAAATCTAAGACTTGAATTCTCCTAAATCACCGAGTGTGACTGCTACTGAACTGCTTAGAAAATATTTGACTTATGTTCTAGGTTTTTTTCAGAAAATATTCCCCCGATTAACCACATTTATTACCTCCCTGGGAAAAAAGAAATGGGAGCCACTTCAGAGAACATACAAAAGAATTCAGAAGAACCACCTTTAAATATCACAGATATACTAGAATCAACAATTACAGAAGATTCTGAAAGAGCGACTCTACAGGTGTCCTTTGTTTTTGAACAGGATAGTAATAGTTTTATCAGGCTGTTTTTTTATAATTCTCAGAAATTATTCTATGGTAAAAAAAACTGGATAGGGTTCCCTGAATGGAAAAATCCTAATACGCAATATAGTTTGGAATTTTTATGCTTTCAGGTGGACTTCCTAGGACACCAGGCCGCACAGTGGTATAAACTGATAAACGGATTTGTAAATAAAAAGCCTAAAACTGGTCTTAGGGATATTTGGAGCATTGAGATTAAGCATCAAATTTCTGCGTCTCAATGGCCACGAATTTGGTCTTGGAGGATGAGATGTATGTACAGTGTCTGCATCTATGAGATAAACTTTGTTTTTTTCTTCTGCATAGAGCATTTTGGACCCCAGTTAGATTACAAAAGTTAAATAGCTCTATGTCTAATAGATGCTGGCATTGTAATCTTGTAGCAGGGACTCTACATTACTTATTATTTATATCTAGGCCTTTTGGAAATCAATATGGGGCCAAATAAATTGTTTATTGGAAAATCAATTCTGACGTCGGAGAGGACGTTCTGGGCCAGCCAATCGCTGCCTGGCTGGCCCAGAACGTCCTCTCCGACTTCAGAATTGAGTCGGAAAGACTTCCTGTCGGCTTTAGTAGCTGCAGCATGAGCATGGCGGTAAAAGCAAGGGAAAAGGAAGGAGGCTTTTTTTTTTTTTTTTGAGCGGCAGGAAGGCAGCAGGCTGGCTTTGGCTAGGGAGGGAGAAAGGTAGGCAGGCAGGATTCGGGGGTGGGGGTGGGACAAAGTGTAGAAGGCAGTGAGAGGGACATAGGAAGGAGGCACTAGGGGCACTAAAGACAGGAATGGGCACTAAGGACATGGGAAAGAGGCACTGGGGGCACTAAAGACATGGGGAGGAGGCACTGGGGGCACTAAAGACAGGAAGGGGCACTAAGGACATGGGAAGGAGGCACTGGGGCACTAAAGACATGGGGAGGAGGCACTGGGGGCACTAAAGATAGGAAGGGGTACTAAGGACATGGGGAGGAGACACTGGGGGCACTAAGGACATAGTAAGGAGGCACCAGGGGCCCTAAGGACATAGGAAGGAAAGAGGGAGGGAATAGAAAGGGACAATTCTTGGGCCTGAGTGCAGAAAGAAAGAAATGAAAGAAAGGATACACAGACAGAAGGAAACGCAACCAGAGACTCATGAAATCAATCACCAGACAGCAAAGGTAGGAAAAATGATTTTATTTTCAATTTAGTTATCAAAATTACATTACATTACATTAAAATGTAGTCAGTTTTGAGAAGTTATATCTGCTGTCTATATTTTGCACTATATTTGTCTATTTTTCTATAGTTACTGAGGTGACCGAACTTGCGGAGATGGGACGGAAACAGGCTTTTAAAATTTTAGTCCTAGTAGTTTGCCGGTCCACAAAATAATTCTTTTATTTCTGCCAGTTCACGGATGTAAAAAGGTTGAAAAACACTGATGTAGAGTATGCCGGCTTTCTTTTTCACCCAGCCGCACGCGTTCAAAAAGCCGCGCTTGCACGGCTGCTCGAGTTGATCAATCTTCTCCTCTCTTACAACTTCCTGTTTCCGGTTGCATCAGAGGAGAATATTGAACAAATGAGCACCCGCACGTGCGGCTGGGCGAAAAAGAAAGCCAGCATACTCTACATCTAAGGTGAGATGGAGGGAGGGAGATGGCGGAACACTGCAATCGGTCGGATGTCTGCTGTTTTTGTATCACTGCCTGCCTGCGCTCACGTTCCAGATCCACCTGCATTTTTAGTGTGCACAATTGACCTGATTCGAGCTATAGGTGAACATGGGGGACACGTCATTGCAAGGGAGGACAAGTCAATTGATTTATTTTATGTTCTGTTTTTACTACAGGGCAGAGGCACTGAAACAGATTCTCAGTGCAGTAGTAGTAGTAGTAGTAGTGGTGGCAGGATTCTCTTCTGTCTTCATGGTGTTTCGCAGTACTGAGGCTTATATGGATGCTGCGGGGACGGTGACGGGGCGGTGAAAGGGATGGCGGTGACGGGGCGGTGAAGGGATCGGCAGTGACGGGGCGGTGCAGAGGATGATGGGCCGGGGACGGTGCAGTGATGGGGACAGATTTTTTCCCCGTGTTATTCTCTAACAGAAATTCAAGTGTTGTATTCAATTTCAAATGTCATTTATCGGTACACTTGTTATAAGATGCAAAAATGAATAAAGATATACAGTCAAACCTTGGTTTACGAGAGCACCGGTTTGCGAGTGTTTTTCAAGACGAGCAAAACATTCGCAAAATCGGCGCCTCGGAAACCGAGTTTGACACAATTTACGAGCGCCCCCCCCCCCCCCCCCGAGCACTGAAACGACATCCCTTACCCCGATTGGGCACCGGCACCAGCACCAACGCACAGGACATGCCAGTGCCGGAAGATCCTCCCTCTTCTGTGCTGGGCGGTGCGTCGGAGATCCTCCCTTTTGCCTGTGCTGGGCTGGACTGGGCTTTGAGCATTTGCACATGCTCAAAGCCTTCTGTTCTCGCTCTCTCTGAGATTCTCAGATTCAGAATCTTGGAGAGAGCGAGACCAGAAGGCCTTAAGCATGCGCAAATGCTCAAGGCCCAGTCCAGCCCAGTACAGGCAAGAGGGAGGATCTCTGACGTAGATCAAGGAGTCTCTACGGCAAACTTAGCTATTTTGTTATATATTAATACTAGTTGTTTAGCCCATTACATTAACGGGTGCTAGCAGCCCTTCTCCCTTATTTTTACCTCCTCCCTGTCCAGCAACACCTCTCCCCCTTTCCCTGCTCCCCCCATATAGCAGTAGCCCTTCTCCTTTTATCTCCCCCTGTCCAGCAGCACCCCTCCCATTCCCTCCTCCCCCTGTCCAGCAGTAGCTCTTCTCCTTTATGTCCTGCTCCCCCTCTGTCCAGCAGTAGCCCCAGGAAAAGAGTGAGGATCACAGGACCAAAGCTTTTACTGACATCCAAGTAGGGGAAATCCACTCTCCCCACCTCCTTGCTCCTGCTGCACTTCCTCCTTGGCTATACACACGCGCGCGCACACACTTACATACAGCTCTCCGGCTCCTCGCGCCCCTCCTCCACATTCCACTTCTTCGGCGGGGGCCAACGTTTTCTTTATTTTGTTTTCTTTTCACGTGTTCCTCCTTCATGGAAAAACAGCACTACCGGCCAACTTAGTCCCTTGCCGCCCCCTTCCCGCGCCGCACAACCACCTTTCCTTCCCTCCCTCCATCAGGTGTAGTGAATCCACCAATGTTAAAAGGAGCCACGTCGAAATCGGAGGCCTGCCACTGCCGTAGCACTTTCCCCTCTGCCTTGGCAGAGAGGAACGTGTTACGGTGGCAGCAGGGCTCCAATTTCAAAGCAGCTCCTTTTAACATAGGCGGAGTTGAACTGACCTGATGGAGGAAGGGAAGGAACGGTGGGGCAAATTTCGGCAACAGCAGGAATTGTTTGGCGGGCCAAGCACCGTGAAACTTTGTTTCTTTAGGCAGCCCCGGGGGGGGGGGGGGGGGGGAAGGGGGTTGAATCGTCGATGTGCAGGCCGCTGAGACGGGAGTGAGCAGTTCGGCTTCCCCTATCTGGGGAAACCGGGGAAATCGCCGTGCCGAACTCAGCTGCGCGTCGGGAGTGAGTTTTTCGACTTCCCCTATCTGGGGAAACCGCCGTGCCGAACTGAGCTGCGCATGGGGCCGTAGTAAGCGCGGGGCATGCTGCAGTCTTGGCGGCCACGGACATACGGATCATGGAAGCACGCTGATAAGACTGCGCATGCGCCGCCTACGGTTTTATTATATAGATACTGGTAGGTTTTAAAGAATAGAGTCAGCTACCTTTTAAAAAAAAATAATTTAGGGCTCCTTTTATGAAGATGCGTTAGGCGTTTTAGCGCACGCACCGGATTAGTGCACGCTAGCCGAAAATCTACCACCTGCTCAAAAGGAGGCGGTAGCGGCTAGTGCACGCGGCAATTTAGTGCGTGTTAAGGCCCTAATGCGCCTTCGTAAAAGGAGCCCTTAATGTTAACAATGCATTTTTGCTAGGAGCTTAATGTATGCACGGACAGGTGTTTATATTGTTCTTCACTTTGGACAAATTAAGTTTTGGAATGGCAGAATACAGATATGTGACCATTTATGGGACAAGGTAACTAAAATCACTAAAAGCAAACAAAAAAAAGAGGTTTAAATGAACTCTGTTGGTGCAAGCAATTTGTAATGCAATAGTTCAAATCTCATATTTTTAAGTGAAAAAAAAAAGTTGCAGAAGTTCAAATATGTGACTTTTGCAGACTGCTTATAGACCCATGTCATGAAAAAAAATAGCCACTCAACATTTTAGATCTGCTACTTTAGTCACCTTTTCCTAGAGATAGTCGCATGCATCGCACAAACACACAAATTTCCCCTGTGTACTCTATCTGTGCAGTACTAGTGCCTTAAACACATCAAGGTGAAACCTAGTTCTGAAAAGGATAAGCAAGGAAGTCTCGTAACTTCATTAATGAGAGTGGCTAAAAAGGAGGATCTAGGTTAAAAAAAACCCCAAAACAACCCCATTAAGACAGGTTAGCTTAATAGCCCAGTAATGGCACTCTGTGCTGCTGGAAATACAACTGCCACAAAGCATGTTTATGCAGGGTGCTGAAAAGAGCAAGAAAAAGGTGTTTAAAAGGAAAAACTATAAACAAATCTCCTATGGGAACTATTATTTGTACTTATAGGCACTCTAATTCCAATATTTCAACTAACAATAGTGCCCCTTTCATTCAAAATACAATTTTCTTATGTTAAATATCATAAAGTGCTCAGTGCCACCACCAGGTCAATGGTGGTGGCACTGAGCACTTTATTTATATTTATTTATATTGGCAAAGTAGTTGAATGAAAGGGGCACTATTGTTAGTTGAAATAAAGGAAAAACTATACCACAGAAACCGTACATGCGGTTTTATAGATCTACTAGTCGTTAAGCCCGTTACATTAACGGGTGCTAGAATTTATGTCTGTCTGTATTTTTCTTTCTGTCTCTTTCCTCCCTCCATTTCCCTGTGTAGCGCTGTCTCTGCTTTCTTCCTCAGTCTGCACTCTCAAGCTGTAACATTACTGCTTAGCTTTTTCTCCCTGCAAGCATCTCTGCTCTCTTTCTCATCCCCAGTCTCTTTGCTATTTTTCTCTTCTTGCAGGGGTCTCTGCTCTCTTTTCTCTATATGTTCCTGATTCCTGCAAATTTCTGTTTTCTCTGTATGCTCTTGATCCTGTATTTCCCTGTAGGTGTCTCTTCCTTTTTTTTTTATTCCTTCTTCACGCATGGTTGATATATTAAAAGTTTTTATATTTTTCCTATTTGTTGCATGCCTGTCTCCTTGGCCGCTGTATGTTTCTCTTTTTTTGCTTTCTGTGTTTGTTTGTGTTTTTTTGCTGATTGTCTACTTGGTCACTGTCAGTCTGTCTGTCTCATTGGCTGTTGTATGTCTGTATGTCTTTTTTGCAGTCTAACTCCTTGGCCACTGTATGTCATTTTTTCCTGAATTTATCCTTGGGCATTGTATTTTTTATTTTTTTCTGTTTGTCTCCTTGGCTGTTTGTATTTTTTTTTTGCTGTCTCCTTGCCCACTGTCTCTCTGTCTACTTGGACGCTGTAAGTATGTCCGTCTCCTTGGCTGCTGTATGTCTGTTTGTCATTTTTTTCCTGTGTCTCTCTCTCTCCTTGTCCTCTGTGTTTTGTTATTTTTTCAATCTGTCTCTTTAGCCCCCTGTCCTTCTGTGAGTGTCTGTGTGTCTCTCTCTCCTTGTCCACTGTTGTTTGTTTGTTTTTTCAATCTCGCTTTAGCTCCTGATCCCCTCTCACCGACCGTTGCGACTGCATGTTATTCCGGCTGGGTTTCCATGGCAACCCTGCTCACGGGTCTGTGAGTGTAGGGCCGTTTTGTTATTTCCTCGTGGGAAGCTGTCCGGGTCTGGCGGCGCCGTGTAGGGCGGAAGCGGGGCCTCAGCACCGGCAGGGCGGTTCACACCGCCGGCCCCCAGGAGCCCGAGGCCGGCGGCGGGGGAGGCAGGGACATGCCTGGCATGCCATGGTGCAGGAGGAACGGAGATCGGTGGCTGGCTGCGGTCCGGCTTGTGGAGGCGATCGGCTGGTGACGTATAAGCGCACATGCACACTCCTTCGGTCACAGACCTACAACGCACGGAACACACAAATAGGAGTGCGCATGCACGGCTAGCTTTTTATTATATAGGATTCTCTCTGGAAGGGAAAGGGATGGTGGCATTTCAGCACACAGAGTCAGTTCAGGTGACATGCCTTTTTAGCAGAGCATGTGAAATTTCTATCTCAAAGAAGAATTAATACATTGCAGAAATTAAGAATTCAAAAGAAAATGAACAAATAAGGGTATTTACAAAGCTACTGCCTAACTTTCACCACACTGTAGGGGAATGCTGAAGAGATTCTGATGACAAATACCTCCTGGCAATCCTGAAGAAACTTCTGAAGATCCCGGTTGTCTTTCAGTCGCATCAGAAGCTCACTGGCTGACTCTCGATTCTTTTTGTGTCTATTTAAAACACAAAACATTTTCATTATTAATATGCAGTAAATTATAGCTTTGGATTTTATTTTTAAAATTCTTTCTGGCACATCATAGGAAGGCCTATTACAAATAAATTTAGCCTTGTCATTTTCCTGTTAAAGTCTCAGATACAGTAGTGGAGAAGTTAAAGAGCACTAGACTAGCAAATCTTCCATCAGGCTGCACCATGTGCACACTTTCACTCCATGTAATTTTAGAATTTTTCATCCAGCAGCTTCTTCCTGCTTTTAGGTTTCTAATTCAAGAGAAACTCGCCTCTACTGATGCTATGGAATTGAGAATCTTCATTTACCGTTACCCAGGGTTCCACAACAACCAATTTATTTAGCTCAGTCATTCCAATAACAAGGCTTGAGACAGGGGCCACAAACTTTAGCTCTCTTGTAGCCCAGTAACCATGCACTTTACAGTATGTCTGGCAATTGAGTATTGACTCCTTTTTCTTTCATCTGCATGTATCTACCCCCTTCTCTTTACCTCTACTTTTTCTAACCCTCTCCTGCAACTAACCTTTATCTTCTTCGATTGCATGTTTATGTTTATTATCATTTGATATACTGCTTAAGAGTTAACTTTCTCAGAACTTTACAACAGATTAAAATAAAATGATAAAACAACTTACTACACTATACTATACACTACACTATAGCAACACAAAAAGGACATGTAGATAAATTTCCAAAAATATGGAGACCATTAACTGAATATTGTAAAGAATGATTAATTTTCCCATGTATAGAATTTGATTAGAAGAAAAAGAGATCATATCTCTAAATATTATATAATATATTAATACTAGATTTATAATATGAAATATGGATAAAATAACATTTAAAAATTTTATTCATGTATTACTGAATAGAAGGGAGGGGGGAGGGGATGGGATATTATTATATTAACTAAGAATTATATAAATTTAGTTTTCTGAAATATTAGTATGAATTTATATTGTTGATGTAACATATGAAAATGAATAAAGATTTCTCATTCAATATTGATAGGGAGGGAGAGAGGGAGGGGAGATTATTATATTCAATAATAATTAAATTAATTTAGATTTCTTACATAATATTATAACTTTATAAAATATTGATTTTCTAAAGAAATTTTAAATTTGATATTAATCTGTAAGTTAATCAAGTGTGATTATTCAAGTTTATAATGAATTTATTTGAAACACTTGTTGTAACATAAGAAAATGAATAAAGATTTATAAAACAAAAACAACTTACTGAGAAGTACAAAACCAATAGTGAGATTGCAATACAGGATGAAATAGACCAGGTTTCTTTAAATTCAGAGCAGGTTGATTTTAAAGATTGCAAATTATCTATGCCAACTGCTGAGCAAATTGTAAATAGATATGACAAACACTGTTTGAAATGTCTGTATGCAAATGCAAGAAGCCTAAGAAACAAGCTGGGAAAGTTAGAATATATTGCACTAAATGAAAAGATAGATATAATAGACATCTCTTAAACCTGGTGAAAGGAAGATAACCAATGGGATACTATCATACTGGGGTACAAGTTATATCGTAGTGATAAGATCGAATTGGTGGAGATATAGCGTTATATGTTAAGGAGGGCCTTGAATCGAATGGACTAAAAATTCTACAGAAGCAGAAACACACCTTGGAAACCCTATGGGTAGAAATTCCATGTGTAAGTGGAAAAGGATAGTGATAGGAATGTACTACCATCTACCTGTCCAAGATGAACAGACATAAGCTGAAATGTTATCAGAAATTAGGGAGGCTAACAAACTGGGTAACACAGTAATAAAGGGTGATTCCAACTACCCCTGATATTGACTGGGTAAATGTATCATCAGGGCATACTAGGCAAATAAAATTCCTTGATTAAATCAAGGACTGCTTTATGGAGAAGTTGGTTCAGGAACTGACAAGAGGTGAAACAATTCTAGATCTAGTTCATAGTGGAGCACATGAATTGGTGAGGGAGGTAATGCTGCTGGGTCCGCTGGATAACAGAGATCATAACATGATTAGATCTGATATAATCCATGGAATAAGTTTACACGAGAAATCCAATACAACAGCACTTAACTTTAACTATAACATGAGGAGAATGGTGTAAAAAAAAAAAGAAACTTAAAGGTGCAGCTGCACAGGTCAAAAATATATATCAGACGTGGATGTTATTTAAATATTCCATCCCAGAAGCTCAGACTAGATATATTCCATGTATTAAAAAAGGAGAAAGGAAGACCAAAAAGCAGCCAGCATGGTTAACGAGTAAGGTAAAGGAAGCTATTAGAACTAAAAGAGAATCCTTCAGAAGTGGAAGAAGGATCCTACTAAAAATAATTGTATACTTCTCCCTCCATATTCGTGGTTTCAGCAATCGCGGTTTCAATTATTTGCGTTTTTTTTGCTTGCTGGCTCCTCCCCCAAATAATGTCAGCTTGCACAGAGAAAATCGCTGATTCCCAGCACTTTCTTCATCATGTTTTGCCTCTCCTTCAGGAAAAGGCCAGGTCTCCTACCACGTTATTTGCAGTTTCACCATATTCACGAGGGTTTTTAATAGAAAACAGCAAATAACATATGAAAAAGTTATTTGCGGTTCTTTTGTATTCTTGGGTCTGTTAATCCCCTATCACAGCGAATATGGAGGGAGAAGTGTAAACAACACAAGGAATGTCAAGTCAAATGCAAGGTGCTAATAAGGAAGACAAAGAGAGATCCTGAAAAGCAGATTGCGCTGGAAGCAAAAACAACATAGTAAAAAAAGCTTTTTAAGGTATATTAAAAGCAAGAAGTTGGGAAGAGAATCAGTTGGACCACTAGACAACCGAGGGATAAAAGGGGCTCTCAGGGAAGACAAGGACATAGCGGAGAGATTAAATGAATTCTTTGCTTCAGTCTTCACTGAAGAAGTTGTGGGGGAGATACCGGTGCCAGAAATTGTATTCAATTCTGATGAATCAGAGAAACTCATACAAATCTCTTTAATATTGGATGATGTAATGGGTCAATTGATAAATGATACGAGAGATGAAATGACTTCCTTATGAGGAGAGGCTAAAGCGGCAAGGGCTCTTCAGACGACTCAGGGGTGATATGATAGATTTCTATAAAATAATGAGTGGAGTGGAAAGGGTAGATGTGAACTGCTTGTTCACTCTTTCTAAAACTACTAGGTCTAGGGGACATGTGATAAAGCTACTAAGTAGTAGATTTAAAACAAACTGGAGAAAATATTTCTCCACACAACATGCATTTAAACTCTGGAATTCGTTCCCGGAGAATGTGGTGAAATCAGTTAGCTTAGTGGGATTTTAAAACGGTTTGGATAATTTCCTAAAAGAGAAGTCCAAAGGCCATTATTGAGATGGCTTGGGGAAATCCACTGCTTATTCCTAGGATAAGCAGCTTTGCTACTTGGGATCTAGCTACGTACTTGGGACCTGGGTTGGCCACTGTTGGAAACAGGATACTGGGCTTAATGGACCTTTGGTCTGTCCCAGTATGGCAATTCTTATGTTCTTATGATACAAAAAGGAAAGTTAGTGTTAACAGTAACAGAACCAGCTATGACTGTCTACCCATCCCACTCCAGGAGATGAATGCAAGAGAAACAAGAGAAAAGACCAAAATAATGAACTAGGGCCAAATGCATCCTGAAATAAGTATGTATCTATAATCCCCCACTAGCTCCTGCCCTTTTTTAGAGCCATACAGAGAGACAACCTATGTGCAGTCTGTGCACCAGTAATTTTCTGCAAAGATGTACAAACCAGGATGTTCTTAAATAGATCCTTTAATAAATGCAGTCTTGAGGTGTTCACACCTTGCATGTATCAAAGTGAAACCATCAGGTTTTGATAGGGATAAGTCCAGCAAAACACCAGCTTGCTCAATTAAAAGTGGTATAAGAACCCATAGAAGCAGCTTCCTAAAACGTCAATATCTCCCTTAGAATTAGGAAGTAAATCAAGATGAAATAGATGGGTGGTGGGGGAGTGGCTTGGAGGTGCAGCCGGATGGTCTGGTGAAGACTGAGCTCCACAGTAACAGGCTTTTGAAAGAAATTTTAAGCTTTTGAATTAGTTTTTATTTTAGTGAAAATTGGGAGATTAGTTTTAAAAATGGCAACGGGCAAGCAGATGAAGAATGAGATAGCTGGCACAAGTTCGGGGAGTGCAAAAAGATCAAAGACAGAACCGGCGACTCCTTCCAAGGTGCCGTTGCCCAAAGATGATAACAGAGACATTTTCGCAGAGCTGGAACTAATTAAAGAAATTGTCTCAGACAATGCTCAAAAGCTGCAGGAATTGAAGGACGAAGTTTTACACCTCACAATACGTATGGAAAAGATCGAAGTTTAAATTAGATCAGATTGAAAAGAGAACAGCTGCAAATGAATCTGAAGTATGGTTATCCAAATCATATAGAGAGAAAGTAGATACTCTCTTAAAGGAGCTTGAAGACTGTATTAACAGAGGAAAAAGGAACAATTTAAGAATAATTGGGCTCCCGGAGAGAGTTGAAAAAAATGATAATCTCCTTCCTTGAAAACTTCCTCCCAAAGATCCTGCCTCTCAATACAAAATATCCATTGGAAATTGAGAGGGCTCACAGGATTCCTTCAAGGAAAACAGGTAAACTACTGGGGCCATGTCCAATTATTTTTAAACTTTTAAGGCATTAGCAAGTTATGGAAATTATACGACTTGCAAAAGAAAATAGAAACTTGAAATGTCAAGATTCAAAAATTCATATAGTGCCAGATTTCGCTAAGGTCACCGCAGATAAAAGGAAAAAACTACTAGAATTGCGACCACAAATGAGAAGTCTAGGGGCAAGATACAGTTTGCTGAACCCTGCTATAATGGGGGTTACCTATGCCAATAAGACATTGAGTTTTGAAGATCCTGAAAAGTTAAGGGTCTTTTTGGATGCATGTGAACACCCGATGCCTTCATGAAAAAAGGGAACTAATGTCATTCACTTCTATTAACTTATTATTTGATTAATTTTTAAATTTTTATTTAAACAAAGATGGGATTTTTACATAAGGAGCTGAATGGAATGAGAGATGGAATCTTTTTTGAATTAACTGTTGTAACTGTCCTGGATGTAAGTGTTAGTGGATGAAACTCTGTTTAGAACGTTATAAAAGAATGCTCAAGATTTATGTAAATTAGATGGTTGCCATGGCGTATAGAATAACTAAGGAGTATTCCAGACTTGGATCCGAAGTCTGGGTTGGTATCAGCCACTAACCTAGAAGAAGGAGGCAACATCTCAGAATAAAATTCTGAACTGTATGTGACACTATAGGCTATTTACCATAAGTTACCAGGCAGAAGATATTTAAGTGAGTCAACTCTTAGGTTTTTGTGCTTTAATTATCTGTTCATGCTTTATCAGCTAATAGCTTTAATTAGAAGCACGACTGCAACGCCAGATCTTTTCTTACATAATCTATCAACTGCATAAACTAATCCCTGATGCTCACCCTGTCACGTGGAACTTAATAGCAAACATCCTACAAAACTGCACTGCACTGCACGTCCCCCTCTTCATTTCATCTCAATTCATATAAGTGTTTGGCAAATGCCACAAGTTTGGCGGCAGCAGCAGCAGCTCATACGCAAGCAACCCTGCCTCAATACCTGACTCTGCTGGAGGGGTGAAGAGATAAAGAAGCAGCATCAGAGCCCCGGCCATGGTTGCCCTTTGCTCCATATGTGTGGGGGTGGGCATCGCTCTGATATCACATATTGTGGGCTCCCCAGTCACTCCTCCCATCGTGAACCGAGGCGGCTGCTTACGAGTGTTGCCACTGTTCCCTGGCTTCTCCTCCCTGTCACACTAGCCCTAGCTCCGATCCAGGTAGCTGACGCATATCACCTCCTCCTCCCCTGTTTTAAAAGGGGAAGAGCTGCAAGAAGGTGGGCGTATAAAATACGTTCTGCGGGGATAATAAATGAGTGCTTTTGAAGTTGCCAGGAACGGAAATGCCTCTGAAATAGAGATCTGAATTCCGATGCTAACATAACATAACAATAGTGATTTGGAGTCACCGTACTAGTTTTTTTTAACAGATATTTGACTGCATTTATATCAGCTGAAGAAAGATGTAATTCTAGAATCTAAGTATGGATTATTTTCTTAGAAGATAAAAGGAGGCAAAGGATAGATACTGTCAGTAAGTCGGGTCTCTCAGCGAAAATATCCAGACACATCATATTTAAAATTTTAACTATGTTCTTACATTCTTTTACCGGGAGCTTGAAATTAAATTTGCTTAGGGGAAGTGTATTTATGGGAGAAATTTTTGCTTAGATTCTTATATAGCATGATCATCAATTGGGTTAGAAGATATTTTATCGATTTCTTAAGAAATTTATTATTTATGAATATAGTTTATTTACTATTTGTTAATTCAAATTAAATATGATAATATATAGGCTGAAATAATTCAATATTGAGATATTACATGTATGAAATGTGGTTTTCCTGTGGAGAATAAATATAATTAATGATAGTTTTGGTATTGGTAAAGATTATAGTAAAATAAAGGAAATTAAGTTGGGTTATATGAAATTTTAGGATGGTTAAAATTCATAACTAGTCCATATTCATTAAATGTTTTATTATAGAAATATAAAATTGATGGGATTACATGGTTAAGAATAAGTTATAAGTATTGAATATAAATAATGTTTGAAGGGAGATGAGGGTAGACATGATAACCTTATTAATTATTTCATTATTTAATGTCATCTTATAGAAGAATATTGTAGATTTAGGAGAAATTAAAAGAGGTAGTGTAACATTTTTAGAAGGGATAAAATTGATATATAGTTCATTTTGTCAAAATATTTTATTAGATGAAATATTGGAATTAAGGGATTTTGTGAATTGTGGAATCTTTTTATTATAATTTGTCTAATGTATTGATATTAGAGTTGCACCTAATTATTATATTAATTTTGCAAACAATCTAATTCTATATGTTTATAGGAAACAGATATAATTTAATAATAATTGTTATTTAAACATGTTACTTTATGAAGATGCACAAAATATTTCTATTATTAGATAATATGGATTCTTTTAGGGTTTCTATTATTTAAGTGTTTATAAATATCAATATTTTTAATGGATATGTATGGGTATGTATCAAAGTTAGATTAATAATATAAAACTTATGATTCAGACTATATAATTTAATGGCTTATTATAATGTATAATTATTTTTAAAATTTAGCCTGTGAAGAGTTCTTCGTCACCTGATATCAAATGTATGTTGCCAAGTTTTCACTATTAATTTGGGGGGGTTGGGAAAGGGTGGGATGGGTACAAACCTCTTCTGAATCCTGCTCTATTAAGTTGCCTCCACCTTATACTTCAACAGATTCCACTATTATCTACATATGAAAAATAGCTTTCTATGTTTTCAATCTGCTGAACAATAGATTCATGGAGTGCCCTTTAGTTTTAATGTCAATAGGTTAATCGTTAGATGCAAAGCATTGATAAAGAAAGCTAAAAAAGAATATAAAGAGAAACTTGGCACAGAGGCAAGTAACAACTGTAAGGTTTTGTCCCCCCCAAATGTAAGGTTTGGAAGGGTAATGTTGAGGCGGCCTTACAATCCGCCAAGTCCCAGGTTCAATACCCTCGTAGAAGATTCAGTAGGAAGTAAAATTACTGACAAAGACAGCTAAGAGTGCTTGCATAAAGAATATATATATTGTGCAGAAATAAGCTTAATATTACAGAAAAGCAAGATTCATAAAGATACATCAAGCATTACAATTAAGGAGAGAGAAAAGACAGTTTACCTGCCTTACAGAGATCAGATGTAAGAAGAAGGTGGTGATGTTCCAGACAGAGAGAGCGAGAGGAGGGGGGGGGAGTTCTAATCTCCCATATTTCTATGTTTGAGGCTTGTTCTAAAAATAGAATCTATTGAAGTTAAGTACTCCTATCTTTTGTAAACTGAAACAATGGTGAATAAAGTGAGTGAGTGTGAGAGACTGGAGAAGAATAGAGGACAAACCTGTCCCTTACAGACTGGAGTCAAATGTAATTTCCAGTATGCTTCTGACAATGGTTTCTGATTATCCTTAGCTCTCTGTCTTAAGCACCAGACATTAACACATCTTAGCTGTCTTTAGCACCTCTTAGCTGTACCAAGGTCCTTTGTTACCTTTAATTTAGGCTGTTTGCAATGACATGCCCCAAGAACAGATATGAATATGATCTCCCATAGGCCTTTGCTGACATTGGTAAGGCCAGCAAGTTAAGGCAGGGCTGAAAACAACTTTTTCAGGTACATCAAAAGAAGAAAGCAGGAAATATGTAGGACTGTTAGATCATGAAAGAGCAAAAGAGGCACTCAGGAAGGCCATAGTGGAGAGACTGAATTAATTCTTTGCTTCAGTCTTTAGAGAGGAAGATGCAAGATATCTACTTATACCAGAAATGGTTTTCAAGGGTGATGATGCAGAGGAACTGAAAGAAATCTTGGTGAACCTGGAAGACATACTAAGCCAAATTAAAGAGCAGTTAAACCACATGAATCAGATGGCATGTACCCTAGGGCAGTGTTTCTCAACTCAGTCCTGGAATACCCCCTTCAGTCAGGTTTGTAGGATATCCACATTGAATATGCATAAACTTGATTTGCATACAATGCCTCCATTATATGCAAATTTCTTTCATACTTATCAATTGTGGATATGCCAGTTACCTGACTGGAAAGAGGGTACTCCATGACAAAGTTGAGAAACACTGCCCTAAGGTACTGAAAGAACTCAAACATGAAATAGCTAATTCACTCTTAGTGTAACTTGTCATTAAAATTGTCCATTGTACCTGAAAATTGGAGGGTAGACAAAGTAACACCAAATTTTAAAAAGAGTTCCAGGGGTGATCAGGGAAATTACAGACCAGTAAGCCTGACTTCAGTGCTGGGCAAAATAGCAGAAACTATTATAAAGAATAAAATTATGGAACACACAAATATGATTTAATGGGACAGCACAAAGGAAGTCTTGCCTCACTAATTTCCTTTATTTCTTTTAAGGAGTGAACAAACATATGGATTAAGATGAGCCGGTAGATATAGTGTAATCTAGATTTCAGAAAGCATTTGACAAAGTTCCTCATGAGAGACTCCTGAGAAAACTTAGAGTGCTGCCAGGATCTGTATTGGGACTGATGCAATTTAACATATATATAAATGATCTGGAATTCAAAACAAGTAATGTGATTAAATTTTCAGATGACACAAACTTTTCAAAATGTTAAAAAGCATGGAGACTGAAAAGTTGCAGGAAGATTTTAGAAACCTGGAAGACACGATCATGTTTCGTCAGAATGGCTATTTCAAGGCACACTCCCTCCGTTTCAATATACTGCTGTTCCAAGGCCTCTAGCGAAACATGATCGTGTTGGCAGTAACATTCCCTCCCTGACTCCACTAAAGCTAAATTTTACAAGTTACTTTACTACCTTTGTTACTAACTCTTTTAACAAGTTACTTTGCTACACTGTATTGATTCCCTGGCTATAAACAGGCAAATTTGCTCAAGCACTTTAAGCACTTCTAGCACTTTAAACACATTGTGAAAAACATTGTGAAAAAATATTTAAAAATGGGACTAGTAAAGAGACACGGTGGAAAATCATTCTAACTGACATGCTCCAATGAGTGTCACCTCTGAAGTCCTTTTAACTGTGGAACAAATGAATATTTATTGATAATAGTAAGTCTTTAACATAAGTGTTTCAATAAGCAATTTTTTTTAAGCAATTTACTTCTCATTTTGCTTATTTGAGTTTTTTCAAACAACTGTATGCCTTTAAGTTCTATATGGGGTAATTTTGATGACACAAAGCAGAAAAGGCAGAAACTCCCATTCCAAAAGGGTCTGTCAGATCTTAAGGTATTTCTTAGCCACTCCAGTATAAACTAAGTGCAGTTTGCAGGAGAAAACAAAATGAAAACAGAGAAGAGGCTCAGGAGCAACCACCGACGTCCTCTCAGAAGCACGACATCACATGACTCCCTGGGGGGGTATATAATTTTTATACACATGCAATCTCTGCTTATCAAGGAATGCGTCATAATTGCCAAGCTATAGATGAACACTGTAAACTGCACACATATCCCTTGTGTGCAATGAATTGCTGCAACATGGAGGTGAACATTCTACAAATATTATATGGCCATGAGCCTCAGGGTCTGCAATAGCTTGGATACCTCAAACAGATAAACTATTTAACTGACAAGAGGATTATTTTGTGCTAGAAGACCTTGCTATCTATATATTTCAAAAACTGAAGAATGGAGAGGGACTGCATTTAAACCCCCATCCAGATATAGCAGATGAAAATGGAAATTTTATCTCAAGTTCCTAGTGAAGCCTAATCAAGATAAAGCCGATTGGTAGGTTGTTGTTACGTTGGTGTGCTACACATCAATAATTTCAGGGTGGAAAAATACCACTTACTTACATTAGCAAATTTGAAACAACATGCCACTGAAATAGCAGGTAAAAACTGTAAGCAGGTGTTCTCTGAGAACAGGCATTTATTCTCACATGTGGGTGAGGTCATCCATAGAACCCAGTATGGACACTATCAAGTGCACAGTCACTTTAAAATTTTAAGGCAGTGCCTCAACCGCACATATTGGTGCATTTCCGCCTGACTTTGGCTTGTGGGACCTGCAGTTCAGTAACAAAGCTAAGAAGGAGGGAGGGTTGTGAGAATATATGCCTACTTTCTTCGGAGAATACCTACTACAGGTTAAGTATCTTTGCTTTCTCCAAAGACAAGCAGGTATAACATTCTCATACATGGAACTCTCAAGCCACCAGAATGATGGATCTGGAAGAGGTTATTTATTTATTTTTTTCCTTTATTTATTCAGTTTTTCAAAATTTTAAACAAGCACATTAATTTTTGAATACAGATTTGCAATAATAATCTAAGAAAATTAATAAACCTAACACTACTCACAACAATAATGTATGGAAAACCAAAATAAATATACGTTATTTAGTCCACAAAATTAAGAAATAAAGATCCAAGCATTGAACTAAGTATAAAGAAATATATATCAATTATAAGAACAGCCCAGGAGACAATGATGTAAAATCCCAACAGCCTGTACTTTAAACTGCAGGAAGAGTTATTGGACCAATCACCACTGCCCCCCCCCCTTCCTTGGCCAAAATTAATTCCAACAATTGCTTTGGTTCGAAAAATAGAAAATTTTTCATTTGAAGTGAAACACAGCATTTGGCTGGAAATTTCAATATAAAAGATGCACCCAGGGCCAAAGCTCTGGGTTTGTAAAGCACAAATTTTTTTCGCCTCTTCTGACACTTGAGCAATATCTAGAAAAATCTGAATTGCTGAGTCAAAGAACTTATCATTCATATGTCTGTAAAGTCTAAAAACTAAATCTCTGTCATGCTCCAAGGCAAACGTCACCAAGAGAGTAATCCTTTCCATGACTACTCCAGGGAATTTCCCAAAAATCTGTTAAGTTCATTCTTTCTTTTTTTTTTTTTTTTTTATTATTTATTTATTATTTTCAACTTAAATTTCAAGTATTACACTTGTACAGAAAGCAAGAATAGGATAGATATCAAATACAAAGCAATATAAATCTTAAATTAAACAATTATACTATTTATGCTCAAGTCCACAATTAGGATCCAAGAATTATTGAAAATTGGCGAAATTATCTAAAAAGAAAATTGTAATAGAAGCTGAGAACTATAGCACTGAGATGAGGTCACAATATCCTAAATATAGGGCTCAAAGATTGTTAACATTTAGGCGAGACATAGCCACAAAGTTTGTCAATTGTGATGGTTCAAAAAACACATATTTAAGAGTACGGTGATATACAATACATTTACACGGATGTCTCAAATAAAAGGTTGCTCCCAAAGATAAAACCCCAGGTTTCAAAAGAAGAAATTCACGGCGACGCCTTTGCGTCTCCCGTGCCAAATCTGGGAACATTTGTATTTTATAACCAAGAAAGCTTTTTTGTCTATTTTTAAAGAAAAGTTTTAACAACCATGTTTTATCAATTGGCAAAAGCTAAAGTAATAATCATGGTGGCTGGTGATGCTAGATCCTTCTCAGATGTTTCTAAGATCTGTGATATATTTGGAGGTTCTTGATCTGAAGGTTTTTCTTTTAGTTGTTGATTTTGTTCTTTATCAGGCAAATAATAAACCCGTGAAAATGGTGGTAATGAATCTTCGGGTATCTCTAAGTTCTCTACTAGATATCTCTTAAGCATTTCTCTAGGTGTTACTAACTCAAGTCTTGGAAAATTAATTAACCTTAAGTTATTACTGCGTGAATTGTTCTCAAGCATTTCAGTCTTCTTCCTTAGGTTAATATTATCTTTAACTAAGACCTCTTGAACTTGTTTCAATGATACAATTTCTTTTTCCATTTTTAGAACAGATAAATTAGAAATATTCGTTTCTTTTCTTAAATCCTTCAATTCTTTATCATGCTCCTTAATTTTCCCTTCAATTTGTTGAAGTGTAGGAGTAATTTTTTTAACAAAACCAGCCAATAAGTCCCAGATAGAGTCTAAAGTCACTTCTGCAGGTTTAATCAATTCAATTGAGGTTTGTGTAGGTGTAGAGTGCTCACCGTTCTGAAGTCCTTCGGGGGGTGTCTTCAGCCCTTCCCCCTCATGTTGAGATGATATTCCCCCAGGTACCTCCATAGGGGCCCTGGAAAAGTGGGCCCCAGTCTCCAAACTCTCCAGTAAATCTTCCCTTGCCTCTGGAGAGGAGAAAACCAATGAATCCGGGGTTTCCCCGCCCCTGGGAGAGCTGGTCGTCTGGGGTTGCGGGGGCGGTGCCCTAACGTCGGGGCTCAGTGTAGTGTCGGGCCCAGGAACATCCACGTTGGTTTCGCCTCCCTGTGTTGTCAGCGGGCCGCCATCCGACGTCACTGCGACCTCCTGCATGCGCCGCAGTAAATCCTGAATATTCCCGAGACCCTGGGCTCCAGGACGCCGCGAGGCAGAAGCGGCACTCCGGCCCCGTCTCTTCGGCATCGCGGTAAGTAATTACCGTTAAGAAAATTAAGAGAAGTACAGTCCTGGGACACGCAGCTCAGCGCGTCCTGTCTCAGATCGCCATCTTGGATCCATTCTTTCTGTATCAACAGGAGTTGAACTGTCCTATTTCTTCCCTGAAGATATAGATTGAGCCACGGTGACAGGTGGTAAATTATCTTCAAGAATCATTAAGTTATCCTTCAAGTATCTATATCTACGCACCATCTCAAGTAGAGATAATACTGGAGATTTAGGAAAATTTAATAATCTTAGGCTTGTTTCGTCTCTGTTTATTTTCCAGATATTCAAGTTTTTTTAAAAATAAAAGATCTTTCTTTAATAATCTCCATTTCTACCTTTTTATTTGAACAATTTGTTCTTTTTGGTTTTTTAATTAATCTCCCTGTTCTTTTAACATTTTCTCATGGGCCCCTACCTGAGAACTGACAGAGACACAATCCGCTTGTACCTTAGTCATCGCCTTTTGGAGATTAGAGTCCATGATTTCAATAGCCCTGCACAGTTCATCTAAATTCACTACTGCTGGCTTTGTCAACTGTCCAAACTGAATGTTACTCACAGAAGTTGAATTGTTTCCTGCCTGTTTCGAAAGCTGATGTCTGAGCTCCAGTGGGGTATTCTTCCACCACTCCTTCTCCTCCCACTGCTCCTCTGGGGCTAGACAGCAAACCACCTTCCTGGATAAGCTGGTTAGCTACATTCTCTGCAGGGCTTCTTCTGGGTTGGGCAGGACTTCGCCCCTGGATCGGGCTAAGGGAAATCCGATCATCACTGAGTTTTGCCGAAGTCGGCGTTCCTCCCAGAATCGGGGGTGTCTCCTTCAGCTAGGGAGCAAGTTTTCTATCCAGCGTCGTCTGCACTAAAGGCTTTGCGGTTCCAGTCGCCGGAGGTGTCGGCCAGGTTGCGCCCTTCCTCTTCCTCATTCAGGTCACGTTCTGCACCTGGTCCAACAGCGCTGTTCGGGGCTCATGAGAGATAGAAAATCAAATTCAATCGCCGGCAGAAAAAAACCTAGCTTCCCGCGATATCCAAGTGCCGCGCGGGCAGGCCATGCTCAAGGTAAGAGGGAAGAGGTATTTCCTGTTAATGCAGCAGCGCTAGTGAGGAGCTCACCACCAAGCGTCTGATCTAAACGCCATCTTGAATCCAGTGGAAGAGGTTAAATATTAACCATACAGGAACTTGGCAAAACCTTGGTGAGGTGGAGGGAAAGTTGGCACTCAGGAATTAAAAAGATTTTGTATAACTGCTTGCCCAAACTAACTGTCTCTTCTGGAGTATTAAAATTTGGTGTTACTTTGTCTACCCTCCAATTTTCAGGTACAATGGACAATTTTAATGACAAGTTACACTAAGAGTGAATTAGCTATTTCATGTTTGAGTTCTTTCAGTACCTTAGGGCAGTGTTTCTCAACTCTGTCATGGAGTACCCTCTTTCCAGTCAGGTAATCGGCATATCCACAATGGATAAGTATGAAAGAAATTTGCATATAATGGAGGCATTGTATGCAAATCAAGTTTATGCATATTCAATGTGGATATCCTAAAAACCTGACTGAAGGGGGTATTCCAGGAATGAGTAATGAGATCTGAAGATATGAATCGAGGACCTAGCATCCTCAATAAAAGTGGAGCAAAATAAGCAACAAAAGCAGCCATTGCCCAGACACTGTGGGCTATTACATGGCCCTGTAGCATTAGCCCAGCCTGAGTATATGTAATGTAATGTAATTTTATTTCTTATATACCGCTAATCCGTTAGGTTCAAAGTGGTGAAGGAGATATAGTTCGCTAGCCAAGTGGAAATGGTTCTCTTGGTAACAGGAATTCAAAATTTGTTATGGTTGAACACCACAAAGAGCTGAGAAGATCTTCTATGAGGTTTAGTCTGGTTCAGGTAATATGTGAACGCATGTTGGCAGTCCAAAGTATAAAGAGCTGATCCACCTGGACAGGAATGTGGCTTCAGAAAGAAAAAAGGTAAAACTATAGACTGGTCAAGGTAGAATTCTGAAACAACCTTGGGTAGGAACTTTGGGTGAGTTCAAAGGACCACTCTGTCATAGTAGAATCTTGTATAGGGAGGATCTGATACAAATGCTTGAAGTTCACTCACACAACATACAGACAAGAGGGGCTATAAGGAAAATAATTTTCCGAATGAGAAGTTTGAGAGAGCAAGTTGTAAGTGGCTCAGATGGAGATTTAATAAAAGCAGATGATCCCAGACAACAGGTGGAGGCTTGATAGGTGGCTCTTTCATGAACCTGGATACCAAAGTATGAACAGCTAGAGGTTTCTTGTCCAAAAGAGTGTGTAAAGCACTTATAACACTAAGATGTACTTGATTTGAGTTGGTCTTTAGGCCAGAATGAGAGAGGTGGAGATGGTAGTCTGCTGTGGATGGGAGTGGACATGTGACAGGGGTTAAAGAGAATGCAGAATACACCAGACAGAAAATCTGATACATGGCACTAAGCAGGTGGTTTCCTGGACACTTCAATAGTAGAGACTGCAGCCAAGAGAGTGAAGGCATTTATGTGTTTGGTAAAAGAAACCAAGCTGCGAGTGCCAATGACCAAAGGTTGGGATGAAGGAGAGTTCCATCGTTCAATGTTAGCAGCAAGGGGAATAGGTGCAAGTGGTTCAGCTTCTGTGTCAGGAGTTGTAGAAGTAGGAACCAAGATTGATGTGGCCAAACAAGAAGCTATGAGAATCATCGTGCCCAGATATTAGCCAAGTATGAGTAGAGTCCTCTCACTAAGAGGTATTGGTGAAAATGAGTACAGGACTCTTTTTCCCCAATTGAAAAGGAAGGCATGTGACTTGAGGCGATTGGGGGCATAAAGTCTACAGCAGAAGAGAGAAAGTTTGTAGTTGTGGGGGGAAGTAAAGAGATCCATGTCCGAAGTTGCTCAATTGTAAAAATTCTGACACTGGATGTTCGTGCTGAGGGATCATTCATGAGGTTGAAGGAGTCTGTTCAACCTGTCCACTAACACATTTTGTTGCCCAGCCTCCAGCTTCAACTCCTGGAGGGACCTAAGAGATCAAATCCATGGCTTAAAAAATGTCCGCATCAGATCCAGAGGTCCACACAATTCTTGGTCCTTGAGACCCGCAGGGTCCGCAACATTCCCCTTTGTAGTAGTGCCTGCCTGCGTAATTAAAGGCATGGTCAAGGGCATCTGGGTCAACCGCGAATACAGCTGGCGCACTAACCGGAACCACAGTGAGGGAGCAGGAAAGAATCCCCATGCCCTGGAAAGGAGGAGTCTCCACAACCGGTGAGGACATTTGCAGTAAGGTAGCTGGCATCAATTTCTTAGCCAAATAAGCCTGATACATCTTGTTAATAAATTTGGGAGAAACCCCACCATCTAGGGCAGAAGCAGCCTCCTAAAGATTCTTCTTAGAACTCTTGGACAGCTTATGAGATTTGGCTGCTGAATCGCATGCATTTCACCAGGGCAGCAACTGCGCATTCCTCGGGGCCCACTTTTGACATTTTCCCCTGCCCGTGGGCAGTAACAATGGCAGAACTCCCCTCACAGGTCGAGGGTACTTGAGTCGACAAAATTCCACCAACTCTCCCGCACCGCAGAGCACATGGAACCCGGACGCTCACCAGCCACCCACCACAAACAAGGCATGAATCTGAAGTATCCTGCCTTGGAAACTCCATCTGAGTGGTTTTCTTGGAAAAACAATGCTTGTAGAGGCAAGAAATAACTTTCAATTCCAATTAAGAAAAATCCAAGATGGCTACTGTGCAATTTTCAAATCAAAATAGCTCAGGAAAAGCACAAGAACCCCCCCAAAAGCAGTGATTTTAGGGGGAAGGGGACTAGGGATAACTACAGTAAACCACTGACAGGTCAGGAAAATATGGATGGCAGGATTAACTGGAAACAATCCACTCATACATATAATCCTACAGAAGGATATCTGTAATGAGAAAGATAAGTGTTATGTCTTGCTGATTAGTTTAAAAGAAAAATTTAAAAAAAGAAATAATTGACACAGTAAGAATTTAGTTGAGCACTAAGAGTAGGTGGAAATAAGGGTCAATGATTGAGACTCTGAACCAGTCTTTCTTGGTAGTGGACATCTGGATTTTAAACCAAGCAGGTTTCTGAGACCCCTTATCCTCCTTTCTCATTACAGATATCCTTCTATGTATGAGTGACTAGGGATAACTCCCAAACTGCACAAAAACCACTTTTAAGAATCCCCCAAAATCTCTGTGACAGACTGTCAGCTCTGTACTCAATGTGCTATGCTGTGTGCTGGAAGGCTGCAGAAAGAAGCTGAATCAGCTTACAGGGAGACCCTCTGCTTCAACAAGCCTTGCAAACTGGACTGCTGGTCTTCTGACTGCTCCACTGGCCCGAGTCATGCGGCCAGGGGCCTCCGCCACCAGAACACACCAAGTGCACAACCTGGCGGAGGGATGCAATCAGTCCTGATCCTAGACACATCTCCAAGAAGCCACGCAGCCTGTGCTCAAACCCACTAGAGGACAAACCTGGAGTGAGCCAGGTCCCAAGAGAACAGTCCCTAAGCTCCAATCCGAAAGTGCAGACTGCCCAGAGGGTGAACTGCCAGGCAGCCAACCCCATAGAAACAGACTTTCCCCAAAGTCTGTGATCTTCCACAGCCGGAACTGTCCCCACAGGGAACCTTTGCAGCAGAAGGGTGGAATTCACGAACAAAAAGACTGAATTTAAAGAAAATAAACACGAGCAGAGAAGACGAGCTCCTACAGATTGGCTTGTAGGAAAGAAACTGGATTCTTGAGGGGCAGTCCTGAGGTAAGAGGGGAGGGGCTCAAGACTGTATAATAAGGCTTCCTACAAGCTCTGGCGAGTATGGGAAAATAACCCACTAGTCCAGGAATAGAGTGGGATAATACAAGAATTGTAGTTTGTGAGCTTTAATGACCTCTTTTGCATATGGAGACAGGAGACACAGTTAGTTAATGTCCTGATATTCAACACCAAGGCACTAGATGCACCAATTATGCAGATTGGAGCCTGAAATGGTCAGATTATATCGAGAACACTGAGTGAAAAATAAACCAAAAACGATTGATGCTCCAGGGAAGAAAAAAGGGCTCCAAAAATGGCCTGAAGGCTAAAAACGTAAAGTTGACAAAATTAAACCAAAGTCAATAGGAATATAGGAAAATACTAAAAGTAAAAAACTATGTCTAAAAGAATGAACACCAAAAAGTCTCATGCACTGAATAGAACACTAAAGACACAGCTTCTTAGTTCTGCAGACAGCCAAGCACTGTAGGTTCAGTGAGCATACATTGGTCAGGAAGGCACCGGTGCATACGTGTGGTATGGACACTAGCTTAAAAATTTAAAGTGACAGTGCATACCTTGTTCTGTGAATGGAGATTATGATGTATGCTTATCCTCAGAGAAAAAAATCATTACTGGATGACAGGATTGAGGAACAGATTATATCAGTATCTAGGAATAGCAATAGTAAAAGTCTAAGAGGAGAATTAAAAATCATCATGTATCACAGATGATCTTATTCAGAAATTAATAAAGTTATGGGAAAACCAAATACCTGTCATCTATAGAGTCCACTTTTTCTTGGATCTTGTCAGAATTTATATTGCCATCACTTTCTAGCCTTCTCCCTGTTTCTACTACAGCATTTATCTTTTCCTCACTTGCATCCATTGTGGTCATGAAGTCCTCCTGCTTTTTAATAGCTGCCTCTGCTGCTTCCAAGGTAGTAGGTAACTCAGTGTGTGCCAAAACATACTCCTGCAAATTATAGAAATGTACATCACTTCATGTGCTCAGTTTCTTAGCCAAAAAGGGAAGAATAGCAAGAAAAGCTAAATTGGGTGGTAATGTTGCCTACAATGGTCTAATGCATAATTACTTCCACCCCCAAAGTGAAAAGAAGAAAACAAATAAAGGGTAAAATCAGGACACAAAGGACAAGAAACTGATTCTCATCCTCCAAGTCTGCAAGGCCTTACTCCTCTCCCCACAAGGCATGAAGGTGCCCACATTTAAATGATATGATTATTGTCTTTTACTTAGGCTGAAAATATCAAGGTTTTCCGATTTCTCTCCTCAGACACAGTCTTAGCTGCGGATGGCTTGGATGTGGTTTTCACTGAAGCTTCTCAGGCCTTGTGAGCATTAAAAGCTGTCCCTTCTACCGAATTTCAATGGAATACTAGAAATCACCACAGTCCATCAATAATAATTACTGCTAAACCTTTATTCTGGAAATTCTTCCAGTAACTGTCCCTGAAATCCTAGGAGCAGCCATGTTAGTAAGGTTAACCTCATGCTTAAAGAGCCTTGACCAGTCTTTTTGTTACAAAAAAAATGGCATATATCAATATAATCTGAGCCAACTCTGTAACAAGCACTCAGCACCACAAATAACTGGCTCCTAGGAATTCACAATAAACTTTAATAATTTAAAAAGCAAATGTTTCAACTGATAACTATTCTTACTTACTCTCTACAATTTTGGGAAACACTGCACAGCACAAAGCATACATTATCTTAAAGGATACTGTCTGAATTGACAAAGTACACAACAGTAGCTAAAGCAGTTACTTACCATAACAGGTGTTATCCGGAGACAGCAGGCAGATATTCTCACATGTAGCATTTTCTCATATGTGGGGTGATGTTATCCATGAAGCCCCGGTATGGACAATGAAAAAGTGCACTGGCACTTTAAAAATTCAAAAGCTTTAAGACTGCCTTCACTGCGTATGTGCGAGAGCCTTACCGCCCAATGCCAGCTCGCGAGGTCATCAGTTCTATGCTCAAGCAAAGAAGTCAACTAGGGGAGGTGGGTAGATTGTGAGAATATCTGCCAGTCAGCATGTTCTCATATGTAGGACTCCCTAGCCTCTTTTATTTTATTGTCCATTCATATTATTATTTTGGAAATCAATTTGGTCTCAGATAAATAGGATGTTGGAGAATCCAGTAGCCTTGACATATGATACGATTTTATTTGGCACAGCAATGAGAGCACATAGTCAAATTTCTTCAAACAACAACAAACTTTTATTTATATTAACTGGAATAGCAGTTCAACAAATAACATACAATTGGAAAAGTTATGACAGGTTAAATTATAACTTTTAGTGGAATTCAGTATGCCATATGTATAAAATGGAACGTACATTTTCAACACAAAAAGGTTATATAGATAAGTTTAAGAAGATTTGGGGACCATTAATAGATTTTTGCAATGAATGATACAATTTTCCCATAATAAGATATTGATAAGAGGGGGGGTGGGTGGGAGGGTTTATTTTATTCATCTTATAATATAAATAATTTATCAATATATCCTGTTGTATTATATGCAGTTGCCAAAGGAAGGGGAGGGGATGGGTTTATAATTGAGAAATAGTTGGTATACTTATTAAATATTATATACTGTTTCAAGATTATAGTAAAAGATTATATAATGATACGTTATATATATAGTAATGTATGAAGGAATATTGAATAATGAAATTGTATAAATTTAAGTGGTACACTTGTTGTTATATGAAAAATGAATAAAAAACTTAAAACAAGGACTCCCTAGCCTCAATAAAAGGGATGGAAAGAGAGCTGAGTTCCAAGAATCTCAGAAATTTTGAATTGCAAAAACCTAGACCTAATATCTGATACAAGAACATGGAGGCAAGGGAAGGAACCTAATGTAAAAATTGAATAGAGGAACTCCATGCTCTACTAGAGGTAAAAGGAGGATTCCGAAAAAAAATATATGCATGAAGGTTGAAAAAATAATCAATGACCTCCTAGAGGTAGGTGACTCTTAAATATAGATGATGGAGATGCGAAAAAGATTCAAGAACCAAATAAGAGAGGACTACTGGCTAATGCACCCATATGGAGCAGCCGACCAAATGAGCAGTTGAAACCAGTCATGTCCCTGAGCATGACTTTCTTGAAAAGAAAAGCTTTAGAGCAGGGGTGTCCAGCCTTTTGGCTTCCCTGGGCCGCATTGGCCAAAAAATATTTTCTGGGGCCGCACAAACACTAACCGATGAGCAAAAAAAAGGTTGAGCAGGTCCCAAATCTGCAATCACTAATATAGAAGATATATATATCTAAGATAATAATACCCTTAGCGCACATGCGCACTTCAATTTTTGTGGCTCCGTGTGTCCGTCGCTCTGTGGTCGGCAGAGAAATGTTGCAGAGTGTGGTGCGTGCGCACATTGGGAGCCGACATTGGGGAGAGAAGGATGTGGCGGCGACCGAGTACGGAGCTAGGGGAGGGAAGGCCACAACTACTGCCGCTCCGTGGTCACACAACCTTCTCCTCTGCCTCCACTCTCCCTTCTGGGTGAATTTCCGAGTCGAGGATGAGGATTTGTTGGAGGCTGGTGGCGCTGCCGCAGAGGGGGGTGGAATGGGCTAGGGGGGCAGTCAAAGGAAGGGGAGCGGGGCGCAGGCAGGGAACGGGAGAGAGTGAAGGAAAGAGACAGACAAGACAGTGGCCAAGGAGAGAGAGAGAGAGAGAGAAAGAGATAGAAAGACAGACAGCGGCTAAAGAGAGAGAGAGACAGAAAGACACACAGGCAGCGGCCAAGGAAAGAGAGAGAGAGAAAGAGACAGAAAGGCACAAACTGGCCAAGGAAAGAAAGAGAGAAAAAGACAGAAACATACACAGACAGCAGCCAAGGAGAGAAAAAGATAGAAAGACAGACAGGCACACATACAGTGGCCAAGGAGATAAAGAGACAGACAGTGGCCAATGAGAGAGACAGAAAGGCACATAAACAGTGGCCAAGGAGAAAGAGCGAGAAAGAGGCAGAAACATACAAAGACAGCGGCCAAGGAGAGAGAAAGAGACAGAAAGACAGACACAGAGAGCGGCCAAGGAGAAAGAGACAAACATACACAGAGAGCGGCCAAGGAGAGAGAGAGAGAGAGAAAGAAAGAGACAGAAAGACAGACACAGCTGCCAACGAGAAAGAGAGAAAGAGACAGAAAGACAGACAGACAGCGGCCAAAGAGAGAGACAGACAGACAGACAGACAGCGACCAAGGAGAGAGAGAGAGAGAGAGAGAGACAGAAAGACACACACACAGTGGTCAAGGAGAGACACAGACAGAAAGACAGCAGCCAAAGAGAGAGAGAGAGACAGACAGAAAGAAAGAAAGACAGCGGCCAATGAGAGAGAGACAAAGAAAGACAGACAGACACATCTATTCTATCACCCGTTAATGTAACGGGCTTAAAGACTAGTCTAATAATAAACCTTCATTAAAGGGACACTGTAGAGAGGAACCAAAAAAAGCAGTAATACTTAAACTGACTGAGTGGTCCCTCCATGTGCACCGCTGACAGTGGGAGCAGCCACAGGCTTCCGCATCCCCATTCTGATGAGCAGGGATGCGTGCTCCTGGTTCTCCCATTCACTTCTATTACAGCTACGGTGAGCCTTTTCAGAGGTGAGCCTCATCAGAGCGGGGATGCTGAATCAGCTGTCAGCAGCGCACATGGAGGATCATTTAATCAGGGTAAATATTACTGCTTTTTTGGGCCTCCCACTTTGAGCTTGGACTTCCTCAAAATGAATATCTCCCCTGCTGTAGCTAGTAGGGATCCCCAAGCCTCACCAACTGACGGCCACCTCCTCCCCCTCCAACTTCCCAAGTTCTGCAGCTGGCAGCAATATTGCAGAGCTGCTGCCTTCCCTCCTCCCTTCCCCCCCCCCCTTGGCTTTCATGCACGCATGAAAGCAGGAATAACACAAAAAGGCAGACCTAGTCACATCAAGGTTCATTTGGAGAACGCTCAGGGACATAAGCTTTACACACGAACCACGTGCAGTAACGTAGAGGGTGCTCTCAGTGTGAACCATCAGCGATAGGAGTCCAGCTCCAACACTTCACTTCTAGGTCGAGGCGATAAGCCCCCACCCGCACACCATCATAGAGTACCCAGGGTGTGCTAGGAATCAAAGCAAACTTCACCAATTAAACCAATAAATAAACGAGTGAATAACTCAATATAAATCAAAGAATGTGACCTGAGCGACCCCCAAACAAACCCTGCCAGCCAGACCCCCCGAAAAATACGACCACAAAATCAAAAAGTCACCATGCAAAAAAATATATAAATAAATTCTTATCCAAAGAAGAAATCACAAACTGCAACGCAAAAAACCGCGCCAGGAGAAAAGGTTCAACCGCGCTGGTTTCGGGGAGGAGCCCTTCTTCAGGAACCTGTCCCCCGACAGAAACGAAAACAGGGGCATGAAAGCAGGGGCAGCTTGAGGATATTACAATTGGCTGCAAAGCTTGGAGAGTTTGAGTTGTCAGACTGGAGGACGATGTCTTCAGTTGGCAGGGCATGGGAATCCCCACTAACTCAAGTATTTATAAATTGCACTCAGGTGGGGAGAAACTTTGGTGCCCATCCACTAATTTTGGGCACCAGTCCCTCCCCCAAATCAGCTGTATATGACTACACCACTGAATACAAAAATAATTGTGATGCACAAATCCCAAAGCTAACATATTCCAGTTAATAAATTCAAAATAAAACAATTTTTCTACCTTGTCTAGATGTTTTGTTTTTCCATCATTTTGGTCCCAATTTCTCTTTCTGCTTTTTGTCTATCTTCAACTAATTCTCTTTCCAGTGTCTGCTGTCCATTTTTTTCTCCTCTTCTGTCGTTCCATTTCCTTCTTATGCCTCTCTCCAACGTATTGATTTTTCCCTTTCAGCTTTCTTAACTTTTTCTTTTCTGCCTCTGTCCACTCAAATCTTGCCTTCTTTCTCACCCTTCTTCTTTTTAAATGTTCAGCTACCTCTCAATTCTTCATCTTCTCTCAGTCCCTAGCTCTCCCATTTCCCATCTCACTCCTTTCCCAGCCTCCTATTCCCTTCTATCAACTTCCCATTACCACATTTCTACCACTGTACTCACTGCTCTCTCACTCGTCATCTCCCTTTTGACCTCATCCACATGGCTCACCACTTTCAGAATCCCCCTCCCTCTCTCCACTGGTCAGGCTATAACTCCCTGTCCCTCTCTCCACTGGTCAGGCTATAATTCCTTGTCCCTTTCTTTCCATCCCCTAGCATCATCTTATCCCAGCTCTCTTCCCTCCTGCCCTTCCATGGTTCCATCTCTCCTCCTCTATCTCCATGGTCTAACATTTTGCTCCCTCTCTTTTCTGTTTTTCTTCTTCTCTCCCCCTTGATGCTGAACAATGAAATGAAGAAAAAAAAGAGAGATGCTGCATCTCTCTACCTTCCATCCACAAGCCTAACATTTCTCCCACCCTCCCATCCCTAGATCTAACTTCTCTCCCTAACTAACCCGTTCCATATCTCCCCCTGTCTGCCTGCCTCTCTTCCCCAGGTCCACCATTTCTTCCTTTCTCTTGCCAACAGTTCCCTCTTCAAGTATCTCTTTCCCTCTTACTCTACACCACCCCAGGTCCAACTTCTCTCCCTTCAGACCATTGCCCACCATCTCCTCTCTGTCCTCTGTTTCTGGCCCCATAAGATTAAAGTTTTAGAATTGATTAACTCCTCAAACCCATCACCATATTTTCCGCAAGCAAGCCTACTGATATTCCTGCTCCTAACTGACTGGAAAGAAACTGCAAACAATATAATATCCAATACCAATTATAGCAAATTCCAAGGGAATTACCCGACCAATCAGGCATCTCACAATTGACAGAAACTCAAACCAACAGCCTTACGCATACCAACCCGCCCCAAAATCAACAAGTAGAAAACCAAAAAATCACCCCACAAAAGATCATTCATATATCCAAAAACAACTCACAACATACCTATAGAATACACCACTCTCAAATGTGCATATGTGAACATCAGAGCCATAGGCCCTAAAACAGAACGTATAAAAAACTGGATAGAAGAAGATAACTTAGACTGCCTTTTCCTTACAGAAACATGGCTCACCTCTGACTCGGACCCTAGAATAACTGAAGTTTGCCCAAAGAGCCACAAAATAACGTTAGTCTGCAGAGAAAATAAAAGAGGAGGAGGAATTGCCATTATAGCCAGAAAAACAATAAACCTAACAATAGAAGACAAAACAACCAACCAATACATGGACTTACTAGCATACCAACTTTCAAGCACATCACTTGAAGGAACGCTAACATGCATTCTATGCTACATAACCCCAAGTAACTGGAATACAGCTAAACCAATATTTGAAGAATTTATTTATCAAAACTCTCTAACGACAACCTACAACCTACTTCTAGGAGATCTCAACCTTCACCTCAAAAACCAATCCTGCAAAAATGTAGAATCCTTACTAGCATATCTCCAGGCCTTAACATACAAAATCTTAGATCCTCAAACCACACACGAAAAAGGACACCAACTAGACATCGCAGCCTACATGTCTCAACAGCCCACACAACCAGAAATCCAAACATCAAACGATAATTGGAACCATTCCCTTTGGTCTGATCACTACACATACTCCTTTGAAATCAATTGGTCCAGCAACAAATGCATTCCAACTACTCAACAAACAACTCTCAAATCACGCAAACATATAGATCCCACCACATTCTGGACAAAAACAGATACCATAATCCAACATTACACACCCAAAGACTTCATCTCACAATGGAACCACCTAAGTACTGCAACCCTGGGTGAACTAGTCCCAGAAAAGCTCAAAACAAAAATACAGAGAAAATCAGACAAGTGGTTCGACAATGAACTACTCCAACTCAAAAGACAATGCACACAACTAGAAAGAAAATGGAGAAAAAACAGCTAAGAATCCACAAAAACAGCATGGATAGCAACAAACCGAAAATATAAACAAGAACTGAAAGAAAAAAGAAAGACATACTACTCAAAACAAATAGGAGAAGGACCCCAAGACACAAAAAAGCTATTCCAGCTACTAAAAGTTCTCACAGACACCACACCCTACATAGCCAACAGCAACCCCACCCCTCCTTCAGCCACCCTCTCAGCCACATACTTCAAAAACAAGATCGCAAACATCAGAGCCACATTCAACGGAACCCCCTCACACATAGAGACCTCATTTCCCCCCACAGAAAAAGAACCAATTGCAGCAGATAGAACTTGGTCCCATTTCTCACCCGTACAATGGTCAGACTTCAACAATCTATATAATAAATACAGCCACACAGCCTGTGACCTAAGTCACTGCCCCTCATACCTATTGAAAACCTCAAGTACATTATTACGTTACTTGCTTCTACAATGGATACAATCTTTACTATTAGAGAGTCATTTCCCACAAGAACTCAGCGAAATCACCATAACTCCGATATTAAAAGACCCCAAAGGAGCAACGGACCAACCATCCAACTACAGACACGCAGTGTCAATCCCACTGTACGTCAAGCTGATGGAAGGCCTCGTAGCCAAGACCGCTCATACCTAGACAAACACAATCTACTCCACCCCACACAGTCAGGCTTCAGAGCCAACCACTGCACGGAGACCCTACTAAGAACACTAATGGACACTGCCAGACAATACCTCTGTACAGGCAAGAAAATCCTGCTCATACAACTAGACCTTTCTGCAGCCTTCGACCTAGTTGATCACAGCATTCTCATACAAACTCTAGACTCCATTGGAATCTCAGATAAGGTACTTTCATGCTTCAAAGGCTTCCTACAATCCAGAACCTAAAGGGTTAAAATGAAGCAAGAAAAATCAGAACCCTGGTTCAACCCCTGTGGAGTACCCCAGGGATCACCCCTGTCACCTACACTATTCAATATATACATAGCCTCCCTCAGCTTCTACCTAGACAAACATGGCATAACCTCATACAGCTATGCAGATGACATCACTATCCTCCTCCCCTTCGACCACCCAGAACCCGCCATGACAAGCACAATACACAGAACTCTCAAAACAGTAGCAACATGGATGACAGAGCACAAATTAAAAACTTAACCCTGATAAAACAAACTTCATCCTCCTAGAAAACAATAAAACTCCTACCTTAACAAATCTAGTAGTAAACTTGATCTCAAATACCCTAGTCAACCCACACTAAAACTTCTGGGAGTACTAAATGACAGAGGCTGTACCATGCAACCACAGATCAACAAGGTAATAAAAGCATCATTCGTGACCATGAGAAATCTAAGACAAATCTGAAAATTCTTTGACAGAAAACAATTCCTACTGTTGGTACAATCCCTTATCCTTGGACTAATAGACTACTGCAACATACTTTATCTCCCATGTATAGCGACCATGATAAAACAATTACAAACTATACAAAATACAGCCCTAAGACTCATCTACTCGTTGAAAAAATATGGCCACATCACAGAAGCATACCATGACTCTCACTGGCTCCCAATACAGGCAAGAGTACATTTCAAATTCTACTGCCTACTATTCAAAGTCATTAACGGAGAAAGCCAACCTACTGGAATAACCGACTAACTCAATCTTCCTCATCCAGGCACCGCAGAACCCACTCACTTTTCACACACCCACCATCCAAAAATGTCAAGCGAAAAAAACTATATGACAACCTAATAGCCACCAAAGCAGATAAACTGGACAGACAAATCACCATTCTGTTGTCATCGACCACAGACTACAAAACCTTCAAGAAAAATACTAAAACCCTTCTCTTCAAAAAATACATAAAACCTATCTAACACGACCAGTTCCTACCTAAACACAACCAGTTCCTACCTAAACCCCACTTCTAATTACCCAACTAATGCTAAAATACCTCTATTTACCCATCACTTACCACCTTAAGATCTCGACAACTCTTTGGTAATTCTTATTACCCAACATTTATCACCTTAAGATAACGACAACTCTTTGGTAATTCTTATGTAACTCTTATGACATCTCTTATGCTATTCCTGTAAAGTTTTATGTAAATTTTTTATATAATCTCTGATAACTTTTATGTAATCCGCCTTGAACTGCAAAGTATTGGTGGAATAGAAATCACTAATGTAATGTAATAAGCTCTCCCCCCAGGCCCAATCTGGCACTTCTTTTAATACTCTCCCCCCAAAAACCCCCCCCCCCAAAAACCCCAACATCCAGGAAGCTTCCTCGGCCCAGCATGGTTCTCCCCCTTCTCTCTGCACCCATGCACCTCTACCTCACTCCTCTCCCACCACCATGTCCAATAATTCTCTCTCTCTGTCCCTCCTCTTTTGCCCAACAGTTCTCCTCTTTCTTTATCTCCCCAATTGCACCATCTCTTTCCTTCTCTCAGACACCCAATTCTCCCTTTCTATTGTCTCCTTCACCTCTGCATCTCTTTCCCTCCCTCCCTCCATTCTTCCATCTTATGGCTCATGCTCCCCTGTATCTTTCTCTTCATTTTGTGTCCTAAGTTCATGCCTCTCCCTCCTTCCTTCCATCATTTTTCCTGTTTGTGCTCCCTCCCTCTCAAGTCTCACGCCCTTCTCCCTTTCTCCCTTCTGTGCCACAGGTGTTTATCTTTTTCCTGCTCCCTCCTCCATCTTGCAGTGTTCGCTCAAAGCCGCAGGCAGCGACTCCCACACGCCTCCTGTGGCTGATCTGGAAGCGTTCCCTCTGATGTCACATCAGGCCCAAAACAGTGTTCTTCAACCGCCAGTCCACGGTGCAATTGGTGCATACTGCAGAGAAGTATAACAGGTAGAATAGTAATGCACTGAATGAAGATCGATATAAAACCTAAGGACCTGTGACAAAGGTACGGCTTGATTTCAGTAAGAAACAATACCCAATGGTACTATGCGATGCTATTAAAACTTGCATACACTAATTGCACCCGAGCATATCCATTTTCTCTGTCTAGAGATTAAAAATGAAGCTGAAAGATATGAATGTGACCTATGTAGAATGCAAAGCAGGAACAGGTCTAGATTTACAATCTTAATCTATTAGAATTTGGGTAGTGAGCACTGATGTTCGAAAGTATAACCCTCTAACTTTAGACCGTGTACATGAAACCTTCAGTTCAGAAACTCTGAGATAAACTGGAGTAAAATGAAAACGCATCCCAAAAAGGATGTAGTGGCTCCTTCTCCCCTACAGCCACTCCCAAATCTCTGGATTCCTTTAGAATAAAAAAGGAGATGAAGCAAAGGGTGTTGTGGATATTGTCCATTAAACAATAGGAGAAACATGTGTAGGGAAAGATACTTCAAAGTAATTATATGAGCCTCCTGGAAAGTACTGTATAAACATTGATGGTACAGTAGAAGGGAAGGCATATTTCAGTAAAAAACTGAAACTGGTTGATCAGGCTTAGAAGATAAAGCAGAGAACCATTCTGCTTCAATGATTAATATTGAGAAAGAGAATGTCCATTGACAGTGTATAAAGCACAAAAGTAAACACTGCTTGTCTTACTTTTTTTTTTTCTTTTAATATGGTAAGGAAGCTAACTTAACAGGCTCTACACCCATGTTAGATTCCACCACTTTCCTTTGTATGTTTGTATCCAGAGAACAGGAAAAAGACCACCTTTACAGGCTCTACACCCATGGTGGATTTCTGAAGTAGTATGGAAAGGCCATTTGCAACTTGGATTAATGCTAGTTGATCTGGCTAGAGGATAAAACAGAGAACCATTGGTTAACATGGAGAAAGAGAACCACCTGATGTTTACTCTTACTCTTTGTTTTTCTTTTTTTAAAACATGGTAAGGAATCTAACTTAACAGGCGGCTCTACACCCATATTAAATTCCAACACTAGTCTTTGAGTGATTGAGTTCAGGCAACAGGAAAAAGACCACCTTACAGGCTCTACATACCTATGGTGGATTCCTGTCACAGTATCCCGATGAAAATCAACTATATCGATGCAGAATCTTGGTTCTTTAGGACACATACTGACGCTCCAAGATAAGCAACAATGCCATCTGTGACAAAACATCAATTTTTCTTCTTATGCGAGTTTACGCAATGAAGTCCATAGGAAAATAAAGTTCAAAAATTGCTGGAAATTAAGAAACTTGAGCTGGAATGTTGTGTCATGGCTAAAGGCGAATTCAAATTTTTGATACCTTGATGTACAGCCTCAATGTAAAGAACATCAGTGTTTAGATGAAGAAATTCAATGCTCTAATGAAGAACGTCGCTGCTTTGATAAATTGACTCGATGACGATCTTCAATGCAAAATCTCAAAGAGATGAAGCACGTCAATGCCTCAATGCAGAATTTTTTTTGATGTGCAGACATACGATGATGCTTTGATGACACTCAATGCTCCGAGTGTTGGTGTCCTCTGGATACCGACTGACGCTCTGAAGATGAACATCAACGATGACTTGAAGAACAGAGGTTGAAATGGAACCGATATCTTCGATACCGCTCCAATGAAACACTCCCTCAAACAGCAACTAATGCTCTGTCAAGAGTAAGTAGGTCATAATCTATGAAAACAATGTGAAGCAATGTACACAAGTCATCGATCCTGGAATCAATATCCTGCACTGATACCTCAGACTGAGCAGGTATCAATGGTGCTGCAGGGTGTAGAGGGGTAGAAGACCTCAAAGAGGGTGCATGCCCAATAGGAGACACAACTTGCACAGAAGGACGGTGTCGATGTGGAGTTATTCCTCGATGATGTATCCTGGACAGGTATCATCGATGTAGATACCTTAGTACTGAAGAAAAACTATTTTAAAGGTTTGATGATCAATCAATGTTTTGATGTAAGAAGAACTTGGAGAAAGTACCATTGATGAATATACTACACTTAGCATGGATCGGTACCAATGAAGGTTGATATATAGTGGAGGCACCACACTTCCAAACAATAACCTTTACCGATGTTCATCAATGAAGAGGAGGCACCAAGACCATGTAATATCAAATGGTATTGGGAAATGCGCTTCAGAAATGACAACCTGTATTGCCCAGAAAGCCATGCATCAAATGGACTTGATGCTTAATTGGCAGGGCACTATCTACTGCAATGCATTTGTGTTGACATGGTAGAAACATCGGTTACAGAAAGGCAAACATTAATTGGATTCGATGCTAATATGCCACCGATGTAAGTAGATTGAGATATTGATGTATACCAGTACCGGCAAGTCCCAGTCACTGAAAGTCTGACTCCAGACCTATATGTTGAAATAGAGAAACAAAAGAAGAACATTTTTGACATTGATCAATAGTATTTATCTTCTTCTAATCTATAGCCCCGCAATCTGAGAGGGTGAGCAGAGATAGAGTAGAAACAAGGCCAAAAGTCCATCGATGATCACGGATGGAGATTTGTGTGAGGGCCGTTGAGCTTTGAAAGAAGTTCTTTTTTTTTTTTTTTTTTAAGGAAGTCTAAAATTTTTTTCTACTATTTTTTTTTTAATCAGTAAAGAAGAAACTTGAAATACTTGAAAAAATTTGTTAAAAAATTTAAACGGGAAGGCAACTTGACGGAGAAACAAGAAATGTCTTCTTCACTTTGCGGAAAACGAAAAACTGACAACCTCGCAAGCTGACATCAGGCGGGAAGGCATTCGTGCATACACAGTGCTGGCAGTCTTAAAGCTTTTGAATTCTTAAAGAGCAGGTGCATTTTTTCATTGCCCGTACCGAGGCTCCGTGGATGACGTTAACCCACATGTGAGAATATGCTGCCTTCTTATCCTAGAATAATTATTTATATACCATGCTCTTCATTTCATTTATAATATGTGCAAAATCAAACAGCCTTTATTATTCTCTTAGGCTTCAGTGACTGGGGTCATGATTATTGTAGTTGTCAGGGTCTCACCATGTCTGGTTAGGTAGAACTGATATTTCAGCCATCATGCTGTGGCATTTTTCAGCCTCACAGCAATCCTGAAGAAAGCCACAGCTTGGTGGCTGAAACATCTGTTCTACCTACCCAGACATGGATAGGCCCGGACAACTGTAACAATCAGCCTACATTAGTTTTAACCTGTTATAATAAATATAAAAAACTACAAACATTAGATTTCTGACATGTTCTTTTTGTTGTACATCACTTTGAGTCTATATGATAAATATAAACAGATAAATCCTTAAAATACAAAGTTATTGTGATGCTTTAAAAGATAGAAAACTTTTCTTTTTTACTAACAAATTTATTTATATCAGTATCTAAAAAGTGGGCTGCTAGTGATAGACTTGAAAGGTTGTAAACCTCCTTACAACAAAAGTTCTTTTATCTTGCACAGTTTCAGTCGCAAGGACAATGAACTGGGGATTGGAGAAAACTGGCTTTACTGTTTTCATAGTGTTTCATTGAATGAACCTGTACATTTTATCCTCATCAACTTTATAGTTAAACTTTTAACCCACCTGATTATTAAGAAATGCTTCTGCTTGCTTAGTGTCTCTGAGGAACAACTGGTAGGCATGGGACTGAGAGAGGAGGCTCTGCCTGTTCTCCCACATCTTGTGAAGCTCATTCCACCCAGTGTCCAAGGCTTGCAGACGCTGACGTAAGAACATATACTGTGCATCAGTTTGCCCCTGGGTTACCATCTCCCCCATGTCCCTCATCTTCTGATAATCATCTTCATAGTTATCAATTTCATTCTTGATGTTCTCGTGTTGAGTCAGCAACTTTTCAGCCTCAGCCAGGGTGTTTGGCATATCTTCTGAAGCAATTGCAGTCTGGGTTCTAGATAACCAAGATTGGAAGTCATCCAGATCACGCAGAAATTGTTGCAATTTGCTGGCCTCCCCAAGGGACTCTTCCCGATTCTTGAGAGTAGTTTTCATTTCTTCCCATACATTATTGATTTCAGAAAGCCGTGCCAGGATGGCCTGAGCTTGGTCAGGATGCTCAGCTTCTAGCTTTTCTGCCTCCTTCTCCAGATCAGTTAGTTTAGCTTCAATAGCTGCTAGGTCTCGTTCCATGCCTGTTAACTTCCTCTGAAGAGCCATGACTCCAGCAAGGTCATTGCCCAGTTCTTGTGTAGATTCAATGACTTTGGTCTTTTCTCTAATCCATGACTTGGTTTCATTACATTCAAGATGGTAATTCTGGATACTCAGGGCAGAGTTAAGTGCATCCTTCCTTCTATCCACCAGTTCTCTGAACTGACTCCACCTGAAAACAGAAGAAACACAATCAATGGTACCCAACATAAAAGTATGCATGCACATTTCAAATGAACTGAATTTTTTTTTTTAAGCCAGCCAAGAAAACATTAAAGTTAAAACATAACTCTTGGACTAAGGGCTAGATGCAATAAAGTGTCCCATCGTCTTATAATCATTGCTAAACCGGCTTGACTGCTTTAGCGACCGAACGTATTTGCCAACCCAAAACTGATCACCGTGCAGTTTTCCATGCGGTCCTACATTCTCAAATTCTGGCATGCAAATGAGATCATTAATATTAAAACCAGGCATCCAATCAATGCCCTAAACTTGCAAGCAAGAATCAGGTTGGTAGGACCGACCCAGAAAAGCAGACAGGTCTAGCTGTCGGTAACTGTGTTACAGATAGGTCTGCCTGTGTTTTTCATGGGGCAGCCTTGTGACACTTCATGAACTCTCAACTATTTTCAGAATCTTCAGACTGCCAGTGGCAGGCGACTCTAGCAGTGGTAGGAAAGGATTGGGCTCTTATGTTCCCAAAGAAGCCACTACACCACTGGAGATATTAAAAGGTAGAGAATAGGGCAGCAAGGTCAGCATTGGATCACAAAGGGGGGTGGGGTAGGTATGCAGGAAGACACAGAGGGATGGCACAGGAAGGGGGGACAGCGGTATAACAATGGGTGGGCCTGGCCACATGTGCAGCCCCCCCACCCACTTCCACATCAGCATTGGAGAGACAGGTTAGGTCCCACATTCCCTGCACCTCCCTCTCTTCACTCTCTGCTGGCCAGTTTCAATGGGTCAGTCAGCAGCAGCAACTGCTACAGACTGCCTGCCGCTAATCTGGAAGCCTTTCCTCCGCCACTATTTACAACTTCATGTTTCTGATGGGGCAGGACACTGCAGTGAATCTTCTGAGTTAGCAGAAGCAGCCTGTAGCAACTGCTGCTGACTCTGACCCATTGAAGATGGAGAGTGATGTGCAGGAGCCAGCAAGAGAGTTAGCTGTAAGAGTGGTGGTGGATGGATAGGAAAGAAAGATAATGCACCAGGTTGAAAGGACAAGAGAAGAAGGATTTTACGACATGGGGAAGGAGGGAGGGATACTGTAAAGGGGTGGAGAGGGGCAAGGGAAAATGTCACATATGTGGTAGAGGGGGGAGACAGACAGACTGCAAGTAGAGGGGCAAGAGAGGTAGAAATGTTGGAGAATAGGGGTGCATGGGGAGAGATGTTAAAAATTATGGAGGAAGGCAGAGATGTTTGACCCAGGGCACAAAAGAGGGGAGATAGCTGGTAGATAATGGGAGAGAGACAGAGATGTTGGACATGACAGAGAAAGGGAGAGAATGCTGCATAAGGGAAAGGATAAATGTTGGACCAAGGCTGCAAGGGAGGGAGAGAGAGAGATGATTAACATGGGGGTGTATGAGGAGGGAGAGAATGATACAACAGGTGTTAACCTTTAATATAGTGATTGTAAAATGTCAGTTTTGAAATTTACATCTATCATCTTCAGTGTTCTCCCCTTAAATTTTTTCCAGCCGGGTGGCAAGAAAAAGTAACCGGGTGGGGTGGGATGGGGAAATTTGGTGGTGGGGAAAATTAACCCCCTCTTTTACTAAGGTGCGCCAACATTTTTAGCACGTGCAAACTCCCACACTATGCGGGAAAACTAACGCCAGCTCAATGCTGACATTAGCATCTAGCGCGTGTGGTAATTCTGTGCACGCTAAGCAAACGCTAAAACCATTTTCCCAACTTAGTAAAAGGAGCCCTAAATGTATACTATTTTTAATAGTTAATTATTATTATTTTCCAATGTTCAATATGACTTCCTTTTTTGAGGTTTGATACTTGTGCCAGAATATTTTTACTAAATTTAAGAAGCATCCAATGCAAGAAGGGAATAATTAGATATCTGCCCTCTTTCAAATGGTATAGAGATTTAAAAAAGGGAAAGGCGTTAATGAAGTCATTAGGTTCAATCTAGCCATTTATTTCTACATGAATTTAAACAACTAAAAAAAAAGATAAATATAGCTCATCCAGTCATACAAGAATGGCTCTACAGCAGGAGTGCCCACACTTTTTGGGCATGTGAGCTACTTTTAAAATGACCAAGTCAAAATGATTTACCAACAATAAAATTTTAAAAAACACAAAGCACACTGTACGCAGAGAAAATGTTAATTATCATTTATATTCCGCGGGTTTTCAAAGAGGTCAAGGCAGATGACTTTATGCAATGTCACCTCAGGAACAACTATACAAAAATAGACAAATATACTCCCTCCCTTTTTACTAAACCACAATAGCGGTTTATAGCACAGGGAGATGCGCTGAATGCCCTGCACTGCTCTCGATGCTCACAGGCTTCCTGCGCTAAAAAACACTATTACGGTTTAATAAAAGGGGGCCATAGGGCAAAATATAGACAGCAGATATAAATTCTCAAAACGGACACATTTTGATCACTAAATTGAAAATACAATCATTTAACCTACCTTTTTGTCTGGTGATTTCATGAGTCTCTGGTTACACTTTCTTCTTCTGACTATAAATCCAATATTTCTTTCTTTCTGCCACTTCCCATTTCTTTCTGTCTCCCCCTGACTGCCTGTTTCTCTCTCCCCCCTGCCCCCTCTTTATTTCTGCCTTTCTTTCTCTCTCTCCCCCTGCCTGTCTTTCTTTCTCTCTCTCCCCCTGCCCCCCCCAAGCCATCGCGTCGATTTCTCCACTTCCCCGATTCTTTCCCTACCCCCTAAGCCACCACGCCAATTTCTCCCTGCTGCTTCCCTGAGCTAGGCCAGGCAAGTACAAGCGCCGGACTCATAAGACTTCACCTCTGACATTAATTCTAACGTCGGAGAGGAAGTTCCAGGCCAACCAGGCAGCGATTGGCTGGCCCAGAACTTCCTCTCAGACTCAGAAATGACGTCAGAGGTGAAGTCTTATGAGTTTGGCACTTGTACATGCCTGGCCTGGCTCAGGGAGGCAGGAAGAAAAAGATTGCAAAGGCAACACAATCGACTCACATTGCCTTTGCGATCTACTGGTCGATCGCAATCGACCATTTGGGCACCCCTGCTGTTATGGCATCCTGTCCTGACCTGAGGACAGGGGTTTAGTTCCAAAAAACTGCCTTATTTCAATTTCCTATTTATAAACTTTAATTAATACAGTTACAATACTACTTGATTCTACGTAAAACAACAAAGAAATTTTTTTTCTACCTTTTGTCGTTTCTGCTTTAATCATCTTCTCTTCGCTCCCTTCCATGCAACATCTGTCCTCTCTCTTTGCCCCTTCCACCCAGCCTCTGCCCCCTCTCTCTCTACCCCTTCCATCTACTGTCCACCCTCTCTCTGCCCCTTGCATTCACTGTCCACCCTCTCTGCCCTTTCCATCCAGTGTCCGCCCTTTCTCTGTTCCATATGGCATCTTCCCTCTTTCTATGTCCCTTCAATAAACTGTATATCCTGTGCCCTTTCTCTCCTTTGTACATGATTCATTTCAGCTTCATCCCCCTCCCCTATGCTCTGGCATCTCTCTCTTCTCCTTTCTTTCCTTCCTTCCCACTCCACCCCATGGTCTGGCATCTCTATCTCCTTCCCTTCTTCCCCCATGCCCTGGTATCTCCCTCCTCCCCCTCCCCCCAAATGCGCTGACATCTCTCCCCCCTCTATGATCTGGATGCACATCTTCTTGCAAATCATATTGAGGGATACGGGAAATCCGGGTCTCCAAAATGGAGTACCTAAATGGGCCACCGCGTGCGCGGATCGCCGGACAAGATGGACCTCGGTCTGATCCGGTGAAGGCATATCTTATGTTCTTATGTTTGGTAGCTCCTTTCCTTTCCCTCCCTCCCATAGTCTTGGTGTCTCTTGCCTCTCCTCTCCTCTCCCTTCCCTGGTCTTCCTTATCCCCTCTCTCTCCCCAATCAGGTGCTGCTGCAGCAGCACTTCTCATCCCCCTCCCCCCTCCCCAATTGGGTGCTGCTACAACTTTTCTCTCCCTCCCATTGGGTGCACCAGCTTTTCTCTTCCCCCTCCCTCCCAAAAAATTGGGTGCAGCAGCAAAATATTTCTCTTCCCCCTCCCCTCCCCTATTCGGTGCAGCAGCAGCATTTCTCTTCCCATCCCTCCCAGCTCACAAACCCGTCGGTAGAGTCGCTAGGGAAGTTGTAAGCTTCCCTCCATTGCTGACCTATCTTTCATAGATCAGCGACATAGGGAAGCTTACAACTTGCTGCTTTTACTTGCTTCGGGCCTTCCTTGTTGCCGGGTCCTGCCTACTTTCTGTTTCCGCGAAGGCAGGACATGGCAATGAGGAAGGCCCGAAGCAAGTAAAAGCAGCAAGCTGTAAGCTTCCCTCTGGGGCTGTGTGTGCTTGCCGGCTTCCCTTCTCTTCCCTCCGAAACCGAAAGTTGCGTCCCGTGGGGGGGGGGGGGGGGGCGAGGGAAGAGAAGGGAAGCCGGCACGCACACAGAGCCCCGGAGGGAAGCTTACAACTTGCTGCTTTTACTTGGTTCGGGCTTTCTTCGCTGCCGGGTCCTGCCTTTGCGGAAACAAAGTAGGCAGGACCTGGCAACGAGGAAGGGCCGAAGCAAGTAAAAGCATGCTGGCAAAAAAAAAGGCAGGCGTAAAACAAAATTTTCGGCAGAGAGTCAGCCCGGGAAGGAGCATCGGCAGCAGCAGAAGGAGTCGCCTTGCGGTCATCTAAATTAGCTGGGCAGTGCGCCCGGCTAAAAGGCCCTGGGGAGAACACTGATCTTTATATTTTGCACAGTACAGGGGGCTATTTAATTGATCTTTCCTATTGACAATAGAGTTCCTTTCTGGTTTGTTTTAAATTTGTAAACCGTTCTGCTGTTATTGCGAAGGGTGGTCTATATGTACTAAGAAACAATCCATCACTTTTTCTCTTTCTCTGGTGTTGCATTGTGGCTGTTTGGGGATTCAATTTAATATTTTTCTACTTGTTTCTATTTTTAATTTGTGGTTAGTTATTCTATACTGTTTGAGGGTCTGTGTATGTTCTCTGCATATGAAAGAGACATGCTTTTCTGTTAGCATTAACTATGCAGGGTGGATCTGTACTGATCAGGCTTCTTTAGTATTCCAATGGGTTTATTGATATTCCAGTACGCATTGTAGTGTTTGGTGCTGTGTTTTCTTAAGTAGGTCCTTGTTATGTGTCTTGTGGATGTTACTGCTATTACGGTATGGTAGAATTGCTTTTCAGGTCCTGGGTGACATTTGTAGTGTTCTGTATTACTTCATAGTATGACTGTTACTTGATTTTGGATTTAGATCACACCTTTCTCAATAATAGCTTAAGGCAAGTTTCATTCAGGTACAGTAGGTATTTTCATCATCCTGAAGGGCTTAAGTTTAGTACCCAATTCAATGGATGGTTAAGTGACTTGTCCAAAATTTCAAGGAGCAGCAGCAAAATTATTCGGTATAGCTAATACAGATAACACATTATCTATATTAGCTGTATCTAATCTTTGGTAACTCAACCCCTTAATAAAGGCTAGCAGAGCTGAAAGCCTGGTGACCATTTGGCAACCTACCAAAAACATAGGTTTATGATTGCTACTGCTACTGAATACCACTATTTATATGGCAAACAGGAAGATATTGGACTGGCAAGCTAAGTATTAAAGTAGCTCCATATATTTTAAAACTACTGCAAATATTATTCTGTTCAATATGTTGCATTTTTGAACATTATTTTGATTTTTGTTTAATATATAATTCGCAGGAGTGAATACAGTATGTATAATACCATCAGTTACAGAAGTAGTCACCATTTTTATTTTTATTTATATTACAGCATGGCATTATTTACAATAGTTAAGGCTAGGTCATTCTGAATAATGACGTTTTCTGGTGAGTAGGTAGTTTTCTATATTACAAATTTTTATTAACGATAAAGGAACAATCTGGGAATTTTCAATCGATGAATATTCAGATAAGAAGAGCTTATGTTCTTACCTTGATAATATCTTTTCCAGTAGATAGGTGAGACATTCTAAACATGTGGGTTGTATCCCAATGGACAGGTGCCATATGTAGAAGGAATCCACTTCAGATTTTTTTCTGTGACTTTCCTGTACTTCAAAGGAGCTCAGGAAAGACCCCTGCATACACATGAACCTATATACAGAATTACTTTGAAATCCTGAAGGGCTGAATGGAATCCAAGAGCAATTTGGAGAAGCATAAACAAAATGAGAGAGTAGGCAGGCACAGGAAGGACAGGATGAGAGTCTAGAATGTCTCACCCATCTACTGGAAAATATTACCAAGATAAGAATATAATCTCTTTTTCCAGTGCAATAGGTGAGACAATCTAGACATGTGGGATGTACAAAAGCAGTCCCAAAGAGCTAGGTGGACTGACTGTGCCGGCCCTCAAGACCGATGACCCAAAGACAGAGTCCTGTCTTGCTATCATATTCACTCTGTAAAATTTAGCAAAACGTGTGCAAAGTGGACTATGTCGCTGCCCTGCAAATTTCCTTCAGAAAAACTGCTCTAACTTTGCCCCCTGAAGCAGCTACACTTCTGGTAGAACGTGCCTTTACAGAGACGGGAAAATGTTTCCCGGAAAGAATGTAAGCTGACTGAAGAAGCCTGGTTTGGTGCACTGTACGCAGAAGCGTTATCAGGGCACGACAGAGACCTCCCTAGTTCTGATCAGAGGGTCTTATATACATGCAAACACATTTAAAGCTTTGAGAAGGCAGGTTAATTAACAAAAGACCAGGAAATCGATGTGCAGCATAGGAAAATGGGAATTTTATATTTATGTGAATTGTTCGGTGAAGCAAGACCATAAGGGAAATCAGGACACACTTCCAGAGGAATTAAACTGTCTCCATGTTTCTTTCTCTCTCTCTCTGTCTTTATTCGTTTCCCGCTTTGAGCCTCGTGGTTCTAATTGATAACAGATGTGCTTGAGCTGTTTAGGAGCATATTAGGATTACGTATCCCAAAATGGGTCATGTATTAAGTATGAATGCAATATATCGTGTTGGATGTGTGAATGGGGCCCCGAATGAATGATGGATGCTATGAATGAGATGTGAGAAAATGATCTGTACTTATATTTAAATGTTGTATAGAAACTTTAAGAAGAAATCCTTAGGCAACATCTGGAAATGGTTAGGTTAAAGCCAGGAACACTGTTACCATGGAAACCCTCTGACCTCTAGTATAGGAAGGGATCTAGGTCTTCTGTGTGTGTGTGTCAGTGAAACTTGAAACTGTCAGTTTTTGCAAAGCTCAGAGCAGGAGGGGAATAGCCCCTCCTTCTTCTCATTGTGCTGACAGGAACATGAACTTTTCAGCAGGTTTAGATTTAAAGTTTTCTTTGGCTATGTTATAATAATGGGTTTATGCATATTCAGAAATTAATGTAAACAAAAATATGACTTTAAAAACTATGTCTTTGAGTTTAAAAAACTTGTAAAGTAATTTCCTTTGTCCAAAGTTAAGGACAGCCTCTGTTAGTGGATTGGCTAACAAGTAATGATGTCATACAGGACAAAAGGTACATATTGGAGAGCAACAAATTATCAGATTGAGATTCTTTGTCAGAATGCCAGCGTTTGGCGTCTGTAAAGATCTCCCAGATGACGCAACTACTATTTTGATAATTCATTATGGCAATTAATAAATGAAATAAATATTTTAATAAAATTTGCATCATCGTGCCATTTTTCATGTATTTTCTACCCACCTATGAGCAAACCTAGCTGATCATGATGAAATGGCCTTTTGGAGCCATCTGGAAATAGTGGCCTTGGAAGCGGGGCACCCTGCTCAGAAGAATGAATCAGCACAAATAGATGGTCCAAGAGATGAAACTCGTTAGTAACCTCCAGATAACGCAGAAGAGCCCCTGTGTACGTCCAATTTTCTGCGATCCTGCATCTTTGAGCCAGAAAGGCTGAAAAACAGGTAAATGCAAACATGGAAATCCAAAACAACATTGGGCAGAAAAGAGGGGACCATGTGCAAGGAAATCCCAGTATCTGAGATTCGCAGGAAAGGCTCTCAACAAGAACGAGTCTGGAGTTCCAAGACATATTTTGTGGAAGTAACGATGACCAAAAAAGCAGTCTTGAGCATCAAGTCCAAGAGGGAAGCATCTCTCAGAGGCTCAAAAGGAGCCTTGGTAAGGTCAGACAGAACCAAGTTCAGGTCCCAAGAAAGGAATGGAGGCTTAATAGGAAGTCTAATATGAAGCCTTAGGCAGAGAAAGTAGTCTACTCCTTAGAGCCACCAGAATGACTCAGCCCTGATGGGTTGTGATCCACTGAACGACTCAGCTGATCGTGGGCCAGGGATGAAAAACATACAAAAGGACTCGCTGTGGCCATGGCTGAACTAGAGTATCGAGACCCTCTAATTCCTGGCTCTGCTCTTCAACTGAAAAAGCGGTCTGCCTTCCTGTTTTGTGCTATGGCCATTAGGTCGAAGAGAGGTTAACTCCAGCGCCGTACGATGACTTGGAATACCACCGAGGACAGCACCCACTCGCCTGGATCCAGAGTCTATCTACTGAGAAAGTCTGCTTGAACACTGTCGACTCCTGCCACATGCGCTGCTGAGAGCACCTGGAGGTGATGCTCTGTCAAGTGAAAGAGTAGGCGGGTTTCCAGAGCCAGAGATGCACTCTTTGTACCTCCTTGAAGATTGACATAGGCCACTGCTGTCGTGTTGTTGGAGAAGACCATGACTGCTTGGCCCTACAGAGTTTCTGCACTCGCATCAGAGCCAAACGAATGGACGTCAGCTCCAACTGGTTGATCGACCATTTCTTTTTAGAAGGGATCCAACACCCCTGAATGGGACGATGATTGCCACTAAGGCTGGCATCCGTCATTACAATGACCCAGGAAGCAATCCGCAGCGGCATGCCTATGGAAAGAGACTGTGAATGGAGCCACCAATTCATGCTGGCTCTGACCTCCAGAGTCCAAGAAAGAAGGTCTGTAATGCATCCTTGTGCGGAGCCCAGCAGGAGAGCAACGCATGCTGGAGAGGATGCATGTGCACTCTTGCCCATGGCACTACAATCCAGTGTGGATGCCATGGACCCCAGGACCTGAAGATAGTCCCACACTGATGGAGCTACCTTGTCCAGAAGAGAAGAAATCTGAGCACACAGCTTCTGTCTGCATGCCTCTGGAAGATAGATGCAGCCCACTGCCATGTCGAACAGAACACCCAGGTACTCCAGAGATTGTTTGGGAACAAACTGCTCCTTCTGTAATTCACAATCCACCTAAGGTCCTCCAGTATCCGGATCACCTGATCAACAGTGTGCTGACTCTCAGCAAATGAAGAGGCTCTAATTAGCCAGTTGTCCAATTACGGGTGCACCTGCAAACCCATTTGCCTCAACTGAGCTGCCACAACCCCATCACCTTGGAGCTGAATGGAAGAGCTGAGAATTGGTAATGATTTTTTAAGACATGAAAGTGTAGAAATTTGCGGTGAGCTGGAAAAATCGGGATGTGCAAATAAACCTTTGAGATCCAGATGCTTGTAGCGCTCTGGGCTGCAGTATAGCACAGTTACTTACCGTAACAGGTGTTATCCAGGGACAGCAGGCAGATATTCTTTACGCATGGGTGACGTCACCGACGGAGCCCACGGTACGGACCTTTTTACTAGAAAGTTCTAGTTGGCCGCACCGCGCGTGCGCGAGTGCCTTCCCGCCCGACGGAGGAGAGCGTGGTCCCCAGTTAGTATAAGCCAGCTAAGAAGCCAACCCGGGGAGGAGGGTGGGACGTAAGAATATCTGCCTGCTGTCCCTGGATAACACCTGTTACGGTAAGTAACTGTGCTTTATCCCAGGACAAGCAGGCAGCATATTCTTTACGCATGGGTGACCTCCAAGCTAACAAAGAGGGAGGAGGGATGGTTGGCCATTAGGAAAATAAATTCTGAAGTACAGATTGGCCGAAGTGCCCATCCCGTCTGGAGAAAGCATCCAGACAGTAGTGAGTAGTGAATGTGTGAACTGAGGACCAGGTGGCCGCCTTGCAGATTTCCTCAATGGGTGTGGAACGGAGGAAAGCAACAGAAGCGGCCATAGCTCTTACCCTGTGGGCCGTGACAGCACCGTCTAGTGACAGACCGGCCCGAGCGTAACAGAACGCGATGCAAGCTGCAAGCCAGTTGGATAGCGTCCGTTTAGAGACCGGTCGACCCAAACGATTCGGGTCGAAGGTCAGGAAGAGCTGAGGGGACAAGCGGTGAGCCCTTGTACGATCAAGATAGTAAGCCAGGACACGCTTGCAGTCAAGACTGTGCAATGCCTGTTCTCCGGGATGTGAATGAGGTTTCGGGAAGAAAACAGGCAACACAATGGACTGGTTGAGGTGAAAAGCTGAGACCACCTTTGGAAGGAATTTTGGATGGGTGCGCAGAACCACCTTGTCATGGTGAAAAATAGTGAACGGTGGATCGGCAACTAGTGCATGAAGCTCACTAACCCTCCTGGCAGAGGTGATGGCAATGAGGAAAAGAACCTTCCATGTCAGAAATTTGAGCGAAGTTGTGGCAAGTGGCTCAAAGGGAGGTTTCATGAGGGCAGATAAAACCACATTCAGGTCCCAGACGACCGGAGGAGGCTTCAGAGGTGGTTTGATGTTGAAGAGGCCCCTCATGAATCGGGAAACCAGAGGGTGAGCCGTGAGAGGTTTTCCAAAGACCGGCTCATGAAACGCCGTGATGGCACTGAGATGGACTCTGATAGAGGTAGACTTGAGGCCTGCGTTGGACAGGGAGAGCAAGTAGTCCAGAACAGTTTCCACCGCTAAAGAGGTGGGATTGTGATGATGACGGAGGCACCAAGAGGAGAACCTGGTCCACTTCTGATGGTAACATTGGAGGGTGGCCGGTTTCCTGGAGGCGTCCAAAATGAGACGGACAGGCTGGGACAGATTTCCTGAAGAGGTCAGCCCGAGAGAAACCAAGCTGTCAGGTGGAGCGAAGACAGATTGGGATGTAGTAGAGACTGATGTTGCTGTGTAAGTAGAGTAGGAAACACAGGTAGAGGAATGGGATCCCTGGAGCTGAGTTGAAGCAGGAGGGAGAACCAGTGTTGACGAGGCCACCGGGGAGCTATGAAGATCATGGTGGCTCCGTTCCTGCGGAGTTTGGATAAAGTCCGCAACATCAGAGGTAGAGGAGGAAAGGCATAGAGGAACCGATCCGTCCAGTCGAGAAGGAATGCATCCGGGGCCAGACGATGAGGAGAGAAGAGTCTGGAGCAGTACTGGGGCAGCTGATGGTTGTGAGGAGCTGCGAATAGGTCCACCTGCGGAGTGCCCCAGCGAGCAAAGATGGAGTGGAGCGTGGGAGGATCCAAAGTCCACTCGTGAGGTTGAAGGATGCGGCTGAGATTGTCGGCCAGGGAGTTCCGTTCGCCCTGGATGTAGACAGCCTTGAGGAAGAGACTGCGGGCCGTGGCCCAGGTCCAAATGCGAAGAGCCTCCTGACAAAGGAGGCGAGATCCGGTGCCGCCCTGTTTGTTGATGTAGTACATGGCAACTTGGTTGTCCGTGCACAGGAGCAGAACCTGAGGGCAAAGAAGGTGCTGGAAGGCCTTGAGAGCATAGAACATGGCTCGTAGTTCCAGGAAATTGATGTGATGAAGACGCTCCTGCGGGGTCCAAAGACCTTGGGTGCGTAGGTCTCCCAGGTGAGCTCCCCATGCATAAGGGGAGGCATCCGTGGTGATGGTCATGGAATGCGGGGGCAGATGAAAAAGAAGGCCCCTGGAAAGATTTGAGGAGTTCAACCACCATTGTAGAGATTGCTGAAGAGACGATGTCACAGAGATGGGATGAGAAAGAAGATTCGAGGTCTGCGACCATTGGTTGGCCAGAGTCCATTGAGGTGTCCTGAGGTGGAGTCGTGCCAGGGGAAGCACATGCACCGTCGAGGCCATGTGGCCCAGGAGGACCATCATCTGTCTGGCAGAGATGGAGTGATGAAGGAGCACCTGACGACACAGGCGGAGCAGGTTCCGCTGACGGTCGGAGGGGAGAAACGCCCTCATTAGTGTGGTGTCGAGAACTGCTCCAATGAACTGAAGGCGCTGTGTGGGAAGCAGATGCGACTTGGGGTAGTTGATCTCGAACCCCAGGAGGTGGAGGAGAGAGATGGTATGATGAGTGGCTTGTAGCACAAGTGGAGACGTAGGTGCTTTCACCAACCAATCGTCCAAGTAGGGAAACACCTGGAGGTTGTGAGACCTGAGGAAGGCCGCCGCCACAATGAGGCATTTGGTGAACACCCTGGGTGATGAAGCGAGGCCAAATGGTAGCACTTTGTACTGATAATGGCGATGGTGCACCTGGAATCTTAGGTAGCGACGTGAGGCTGGATTGATTGGTATGTGAGTGTAGGCCTCTTTGAGGTCCAGGGAACATAGCCAGTCGTTCTGAGAGAGATGAGGGTAAAGCGTGGCAAGGGAGAGCATTCTGAACTTCTCCTTGACAAGACATTTGTTGAGGTCCCTGAGATCGAGAATGGGACGTAGGTCTCCTGTCTTTTTTGGGACTAGAAAGTAACGGGAGTAGAATCCCCGGCCCCTTTGTTCCAGAGGTACTTCTTCGATGGCATTGAGGAGAAGGAGGGATTGGACCTCCCTCAGGAGGAGGGGGGTTTGAGTTGAAAGAGAAGCAGACTCTACGGGAGGATTGTCTGGTGGAAGAGTCTGGAAGTTGAGAGAGTAGCCGTGGCGGATGATGTTGAGGACCCACTGGTCTGATGTGATGACCTCCCAACGGCTGAGAAAAATGTGGAGCCTGCCTCCGATTGGTTGAGGGAGAGGCAATGAGGGTGGAAGACTGGCTAAGCCCTGGAGAGAGGAGTCAAAAGGGCTGAGAAGGTTTGGCAGGAGGAAGAGGCTTGGCAGGCTGATTAGACTGTGCACGAGCCTGGTTGTGTTGGTGTTGGCGAGCCCGCCTAGGTTGCTGTGAAGGTGGGTTAAGCGGCCTAGCGGAGAATCTGCGCTGGTATGAAGACTGTGGTTTGTAAGGCCGAGCAGGAGGGGCCTTCTTCTTTGGTTTAATGAGAGTATCCCATCTGGTCTCATGGGCGGAGAGTTTTTGTGTGGTGGTATCCAGAGACTCTCCGAACAATTCGTCTCCCATACATGGGGCGTTGGCTAGTCGGTCCTGATGGTTGACATCCAGATCAGAGACCCTGAGCCAGGCCAGTCGGCGCATGGCCACAGCGATGGCAGATGCACGAGAGGTGAGCTCAAAGGAATCATAGATGGAGCGCACCATAAATTTTCTAAGTTGAAGCAGGCTGGAGATGTGCTGCTGGAATAGTGGAACCTTGTGCTCCGGCATGTACTTTTGCATGGCGGAGAGTTGCATTACCAGATGTTTCAGGTAGAATGAAAAGTGGAAAGAGTAATTGTTTGCTCTGTTGGCAAGCATGGCATTCTGGTAGAGCCGCTTGCCAAACTTGTCCATAGTTTTGCCCTCTCTGCCAGGAGGGGTAGAGGCATATACACTGGAGCCTTGAGTCTTTTTTAAAGTGGACTCAACCAGGAGAGATTCATGGGGTAGCTGGGGTTTATCAAATCCCGGGATTGGAATAACCCTGTAAAGGCTATCCAGTTTACGGGGTGCCCCAGGGACAGTTAATGGATTTTCCCAATTTTTATAAAAAGTTTCCCGTAGGATGTCATGCACGGGTAACTTCAGGAACTCCTTAGGAGGTTGGTCGAAATCTAATGCCTCCAGGAAAGCTTGTGACTTCTTGGAGTCAGATTCCAGAGGCAAAGATAAGGCCCCCGATAATTCCCTGAGGAATTTTGAAAAAGAAGATTGCTCAGGTTTAGATGTGGTATCGGGGGCCGAGGGCTCTTCGTCCGACGACGATGCATCCTCCTCGGTACCGAGGGGAGATTCTTCCCAGAGGTCCGGGTCTCTGACATCGGTGTGTGCGTGCCGAGAGACTGGAGTGGAAGGCTCGGTATGATGAGCTTTAGACCGAGACTTGCCTGAGCGTACCGAGACGGTACCGGGGGGATGAAGACCTGTGTCTGTCTCGGTCCCGGGAAGAACGGTGCCGGTCAGGTTCGCGGGAAGACCGGTGTTCCGCTCGGTCCCGAGGAGGATCGGATGTCGTCAGAGCGACGGCCTCGGCATGGGCATGGATATGCGGTGCCGAGAGAATGGGCATGGAGGGGTCCATAGGTACCGATGGCGTGGATACCGGTTGGACGGTGTGGGGCTCGGGCCGGTCTGGTACCGAAAGCAGCGGTGCCAGGATAGAGGGCAAGAGCTGTTTAAGTTGCTGTTGGAGTTGTTCCTGCAACTTATCCTGGAGGATGGCCGCAATGCGGTCATCCAGGGGTGGCACCGGAACCACTTTTTTCTGCTTTGGTTCCATGGGTGCCGCTCTACGCTCCGGCGATGAGGAGGCCGATGACGAGGCACTCACCGATATCGGAGCGGAGCGCTTTTTAGTTCGGCGTGGAGCCGAAAGAGCCGGTGTCGCCACCGAGGTGGGAGGGCGCTCAAGGGTGGAAGGCTTCTTAGCCGGCTTACCTGGCGCCGGTGGCGCCGATGTAATGTCAGGCGGTGTCGAGGTGGTCGGTGCCGACTTCGATGGTGCCGCAGTTGAAGAAGTCGAGTCCATAGTCGGGCCGGTGCCGAAAAGCAGACTTTGCTGGATTTGGCGATTCTTCAACGTGCGTTTTTTAAGAGTGGCACAGCGGGTGCACGAGTCCGCCCGATGCTCCGGTCCCAAGCACTGTAAACACCAATTGTGTGGGTCAGTGAGGGAGATCGGGCGTGCACACCGCTGGCACTTCTTAAAACCGGGCTGCGGGGGCATGAATGGAAACACGGCCTCCGCAAAATCAAACCCCGAGGCCTGGATCGTGACAACAGGCCCCGCCGGGGCAAGGACAAAAAACGAAACAAAAAGAAATAATTTTTTTTTTTTTTTTTTTGAAATGAAAGAAAAAAGAACCCAAAGGTAAATAAAACGAAAAAAGAACGCGAGCGGGAAGGCAAAAAGAGGATTTCAATCGGAGTTGAAAAACGCACGTCTTCTTCGCTCCGCGGAAACGAAGAAACTGGGGACCACGCTCTCCTCCGTCGGGCGGGAAGGCACTCGCGCACGCGCGGTGCGGCCAACTAGAACTTTCTAGTAAAAAGGTCCGTACCGTGGGCTCCGTCGGTGACGTCACCCATGCGTAAAGAATATGCTGCCTGCTTGTCCTGGGATAAAAACCTCTATCATGGCTTAGTAAAATGGGGGGGGGGGGGGGGGGGGGCTAAGAGATTTAAAACAAAAAAAGACATATTTTATGTTCTAAAACTGTAGATCTGCCTTAATTCTTACATTTAAATGTCTAGGTAGCTAGTTCAATCTTTAATTATAAGCTCATTGGACTATTGCAACATAATCTACCTAGGATCCCACAAAAAACCCATTAGGAGACTAAGAGCTATCCAAAACACGGCAGCAAGACTGATCTTCGGCCTGAAAAAAATCCAACCACATCTCCCCATACTTCAAAAAACTGCACTGGCTACCACTTGAAGCCAGAATCATCTTCAAATTCAGCTGCCTTTGTTACAGAACGCTATTCGGCACCTCGCCCACCTACCTCATGAAACACTTCGTCTGCCCCTCCCACAAAACACTTCCGTTTGCATTCCCTACTCCCAAGGAATGTCGTTACAAAAAATTTCTTGATAGGACACTATCCTTTTAGGCAGGCAGCTGGAACAACACCCTAAGCACACTCCTCCTGAACTTTCCCATCATACCAATCCTTCAGAAAATCTCTGAAAACCCACTTATTTGGCAAGTTTATCTGATCCCACAAAACCCATCCAGCCTGCCTACAATCCCAACACACACCTCCTCCTACCTGTGCAACCTTCCCTCTTCCCTTTCCCCCCTCTAAACCAATGCTGTAATCTCCGTTCTCTTCACTTGTATTGATACCTGCGGTATCCACACTATATTTCTACTTTACTGTATACCGTCTTGAACTGAAAAGGTATGACGAAATATAAATAAAGCTATTATTATTATTAAATATACTGATGAAAATACCTGCAATTTGAACCACATTTTGAAATATAAATGAAATGGAAATAAAAATATAATTTAATTACTTAAGTCAAACAGAAGCTGAGTCTTTCAGTTTTACCGAGGCTCTTCTACACATGGAAGGATCTCAACATACTTTGAAGAATTATAGTAGTTATTTATACAGAAGCACTGAATGATTTTCCGCATCTCTCTTAATATTCACACTATTCAAGATATGTACCTTGTGTTAAGCTTGTCTTGCTGTGCTTTGATTTCCTTCTCACTTGGATGCCCACTATGAATTAGCTGTCGAGCAATCTGGTTCACCACTGCCACACGAGAGGCTTGATTGTTCATCTCTGGTTCCAAACTTTCAAATCTGACATAAAAATTCCAACAGAATATTAAAAAGGTTCAATTGCTACAAAATTAGGTTTTAAATATGTCAGCTAGCAGCCACATATATTTAATAATTCTTCAATAACTAGTGATAGAAATTGCTCTCACCTGTGCTGTACAACTTCTAAGTCTTCAAGTTTCTCTGGAATCTGCATATTGTTCAACCATGATTCCTTCTCATCAATCCACAATTCACAAGCATCTGCTTCACTGAACATCTTGTAAAGAGCAAGAGCATCTTGCAGAGCCTGTTTACGAAGCCGTGCAAGTTCAGCAACCTCTTTATATCTTTCCTCTATTCCAGACAATCTGCCCTGCACATCTGGGGATTCAGCATGTTCATCTGGAAGAGACCTGGCCTGTTCATGAAGGGAATCAATAATTTGCCTGTAGCTTGCAATTTCTTCTGCCACATCTTTATGTTTCTTGACCAAGGCCTGAGTGGAATATTCATCATGGCCAACATCACTGCTGGACACAATTCTGAGGATGTCCAACATCCAGGCATCAATATCATCAGCATCAGCTTGAAACTGGTGGACACTGGAGGCATCTTCTAAGCGTGTCTTCCTAATAGCAGATAATTGTGCAAGATTATCCCACTGCTTTTGAATATCCTTAATTCGCTCTCTAATTTTCTCAGACCCAAAGTGCTCCTCGGCAATCATATCTTCACCTTCTCTTATTGTCTGCTGGAAGTGACCACAACGCCCACTCATTTCATCTTCAAAGGCTTTATGCTTACTCAGGAGGCGAATTACACTTGTCAAATCCTTCCCATAGTCATCAGATGACAGGATCTGCTCTTTTTCTCGTATCCAACCTTCTTCTTCAGCCATTTCCCAGAAGAACTTCCACAAACGTCTAGACTCTTCCAAGCGTGCACGACGTTCTGCTGCAAGCTGACACAATTCTTGGTAACAGAACTCCATATGAGCTACACGGTCCCGAATAACTTGTGGATCACATGGTTTGTAACCTGTTAAGAAGTTAGCACATTTTCTTATTTTCAAACCTTAAATATAAAATGTGCACCCTCCCATCTGTAAAAGTATTCAGCAGTAGTAATCTCTTAAACAAATATGCTTCAACTTAAGGTTTAGATTAGATCTTAAACACTGGTATATAATTGCTGGAAAAATTTAAGCATTAGTTCAAGTCTAACATATCCACAATAAATTTTCTATTTCTGCCTGACACAAGTAGGATACTACCTGGTGTTCTAGTTTTAAAGTTGGGACCAACAGTTACCCTTCAATGTTTGGTAGCTGAGTGATAACATCTAATATCTTCTTCATTAGTCCTGCTACAAAGCAAATTCACAAAAATTATTCTAATTAACTTTAAAAGTTGTTTAGTTACAAGTAGGAACTTAAACAGATGGGATTGATATTCAAAGTGATTTAACCAGGCAGAAGAGGCTCCCTTCCTACTTGTGTGGGACTACTAGCTAATATTCAGTGGCACTTAACTGGTTAGTACTACTGAATATCAGCACTAACTGCTAGACACAGCTGGTGATTTTAAAGGCAGCATGGGGAAGCGTCAGCACTTAATATGGTTCATGTCAATATTTAGCACTGTAACTGCCTAAGTTAACCTGACAAGATCAGACCGCATACAACTTAGTTCTCTGTCTAGTTTCACTTAGGTGGCCACACATAACTGGATATTCAGCCCAATGCTAGGATATGGCCCATCACTGGATATTTGGGCATAATGAAAACGGTAGCCAAAAAACTGCTAACTACTAGCAGCTAAATATTTACCCCAAAATTCTCATTTGTTAGCTTTGCACAGGATTCAAAATAAATTCACTTTGTTTTATTGCCCTGCAAAGCATGTAATAGATCACAGAAAAGACCAAGGGCCCATCCACACTGCCCATTTCTTCCTGTTCACACTGCAATGATATAACTCAGCTGGCTTAACTGCAGAGGCTTGAGCAATTGTAGAATTATTACAACTTACTGAGGTCAGAGTTTTAACATTTTGGCTACAGAGCTACATAAGATCTCAAAACTTTTTATCAAGCATCTAGCTTCTACACTCATGTCTTAACCAGGAAGTTTTGTATTAATCCAGACAGTCAAAGGAGAGAGCCTGCTACCTGAACACTTGGCCTGCTGAGTCCTAATGGCTTTGTTGGATGGTACTTACTGGCCACTATTAATCCACTAGCACTGAACCAGCTACATTCTGGGAAGCTGCAACCTGTAGAGATTTTTGTGTCACCCTTTTCTCATTACCTCCTTGTTGTGCACAACTTAAAACTCCACTAACTTCTCTGCCCCAACCCACCATTATGAAATGACCCAGCTGGCTTCTGAGGAGATGTAGCTGGGTTGATTCCAGTATGTTATGCCACACACTGCTATGTTACCAGGTTGTTTATATTTTCTCATCTGCCCTTTGTTTTCTCCTTGCTGGACAGCATCCAGCACAACATTCTTACATAAGAACATAAGAATTGCTGTGCTGGGACAGACCAGTGGTCCATCGTGCCCAGCAGTCCGCTCATGTGGTGGCCCCCAGGGCAAAGCCCAGTGCTCTAAATGAGTCCAGCCTCATCTGCGTATGTTCCAGTTTAGCAGGAACTTGTCCAACTTTGTCTTGAATCCCTGGAGGGTGCTTTCCCCTATTACAGCCTCCGGAAGAGCGTTCCAGTTTTCTATCACTCTCTGGGTGAAGAAGAACTTCCTTACGTTTGTACGGAATCTGTCCCTTTCAGCTTTAGAGAGTGCCCTCTCGTTCTCCCTACCTTGGAGAGGGTGAAAAATCTGTCTTTATCTACTAAGTCTATTCCCTTCAGTATTTTGAACGTTTCGATCATGTCTCCTCTTTTCAAGGGAGAAGAGGCCCAGTTTCTCCAATCTCACACTGTACGGCAACTCCTCCAGCCCCTTAACCATTTTAGTTCTTTTCATCCAATCTCTTGACTTCATAGCATTATATTTATCCAGAGTAAAATGGATGAGAGGTTAGTACTCATCAATTGTCCAGATAGCATCGTCAGATATGTGAATCTATATAACATAAGTTTATTTAATTATATGCTTTTTTCACTAAGGTATTTAAAGAGCTATATAGCAATTTATAGAACTAAAAATCAAATTAACTAGCATATTATCCTCTGCATAAAAGGATAAGGAAATATTTTACTAAAGCATGGAGTATTAAAGATGCAGTCAGGTGGATCAATAGGTTAAGTTCCAAATAGATACTCTGAATAGTCAGATTATTCCTCTAAGGTACTGTATAGTCCCACTGGTTACCTTGTGCTCTGCTTCTATATGCATATGTAAACTAAAACAGCAGCCGTATTAACTCACAATTTGCAAGTCCACAAAAAACTTTTTTTAAAGTCCACAAAAAGTGACTTTTTTTAAAGTAAATATATCAACACAGGTTTACCTTCTCCTTCTGTGGCAAATTTCTGAGCAGAGGCATTGACTGCTCTGACTCTCTCTGCCTGAATGGCAATGTCTGCTTCCACAAGCGCATGCTTTTGTAACAGGTCCTCCACTCCCAGCAGATGTTTGCCATAATCCTGAGACAGGAGCAGCACCTACACAGAACATAAGAAAACAAGCATGTTTTATGACATATTGTAAACCTGCGACACTACTGTACTTCACTTCTGATATTTCACATCTACACAAATTATAACCATGTCAACTATTTCCCTTCTAGGTTAATAAAACAAAGTTGCTTACCTGTAGTAGGTGTTCTTTGTGGACAACAAAATAATGCAGACACACTGGATAATGTTCGCTGTAGGCTGCCGATCCAAAAGTACCCACTCAAGCTCAACAACATTTTGCTAGCTGGCGAAACCGGAAGTTACATCAAAAGGAGGGATTTGGCGGGAAGAAGGTTCAGTGAACTTCAGCGCTGCGTACGACGACATTGCCTCTCCATCCTACAAACGCTTCTAAGAAGCTGGTAGGCCCACCCTGGGAGGCACAAAGGGGCCGACAGGAGAGTTACAGGTTCTTTTTTTTTTTTTGCTGGTAGCTACGATCGCGAGCAGGGGAGGGTGCAAGAGAGGGGGGATGTTGGACCCGTGATAGGGAGGGAGGAGGGCTGCTGACTTGGAGAAGAGGGAAGGATGGCAACTCATGGCATATCTTTTACTGCGGGGGCAATATCATTCACCGCTCCATGGGGTGTTGAAAAGCCTTGTCCCCATACCCACAACAACCAGTCAATTTTTCCTCCCGTTCCTGCGGGTTTCCCATAGCTACCTGCAGGAAACAGTCTCTGTGTCATTCTTTAGAATGCTGTATAAGGCAGATCTGAAACCAGTGCTTGAAGCTCACCAACTCGGCATACTGAAGTGATGCAGATTAAGAAAACCACTTCCCACGTTAGATACTTGAGAGATGAAGATGCCAGTGGCTTAAATGGCGGCTTTATTAAAGCCTGAGGTCCCAAGCTATTGGAGAAGGCTTGATTGGGGGTTTAACGTGTAACAGTCCTTTCATAAATTTGGAAACCAGTGGATATGTAGCCAGAGGTTTTTCATGAAGAGGAATGTGAAAGACTCTTATGGCACTGAGGTGCACTCACACCAAAGTGGTCTTTAGACCAGAGTTTGAGAGATGTAAGAGGTAGTCCAATACTGATGACAGAGGACACGTGTCTGGAAATAAAGAAGGTAAAATTATGGTCTTACCTGTTAATTTTCTTTCCTTTAGAAGCAGCAGATGAATCCAGACTAGTGGGTATAGCTCACATCGACCAGCAGGTGGAGATAGAGAACTGATTAACAGTTGGCCTTAAAGCCTGGTGTTCCTCTTGTTACTTCAGTTATGCATTTTGCCCAAGCAGCCCGAAAGGAGCATGAGCATCCCCAAAACTTCATTCCAGTAGAAAATGTGCCCCTAAATAATACAATTACCAACCATATCCCAACCAAAACCATAAACAAACACCCTACACACATAGAGTGCCCTTGGGGAGGGGCTCTGGATTCATCTGCTGCTTCTAAAGGAAAGAAAATTAACAGGTAAGACCATAATTTTACCTTCCATAGCAAAGCAGCAGATGAATCCAGACTAGTGGGATGTAGCAAAGCAAACTCAAACCGGGTGGGACGCCAATGCCGCCTCCGCCAGTACCGCAGTGCCAAAACTTGCCTCCGCACTGGCTGCTACGTCTAAGCGATAATGCTTCGAAAAGGTATTACCCGACGACCAAGTGGCCGCTCGGCAAATTTCCTCCAAAGACATCCCCCCGGACTCCGCCCAAGACGTAGCCAATGCCCGAGTGGAATGAGCATGAAGGTGCTCCGGTACTTTCTTACCTGTCAACACATAAGCCGAAGCAATCGTCTCCTTGACCCAACGCGCAATGGACGCTTTAGACGCCGCCATCCCCTTGTTCTTACCCACGAACAATACAAAGAGATGGTCCGACCTACGAAAATCATTCGTCACTCCCAAATAATGGAGAAGCATACGCCGCACATCCAGTCGACGCAAAGACAAAAATCGTTTACCCCAATCCTCCTTCCGGAAGGACGGGAGGAATACACTCTGGTTCACATGAAATGAAGAAATCACCTTAGGCAGGAAGGAGGGCACCGGCCGCACTGACACCCCCGTCTCAGAAAAACGTAAGAAGGGTTCTCTGCAAGAAAGCGCCTGAAGCTCCGATACTCGCCTCGCCGAAGCTATTGCCACCAAGAACACTGTTTTCAGCGTGACATCCTTCAAAGTGGCCGCTGACAGGGGTTCAAAAGGTGCCCCCTGCAACCTCCCCAGGACGAGTTTAAGATTCCAGGAAGGACAAATTCGCCTTACCGGCGGGCGGATATGATGAACCCCTTTGAGGAAACGGACCACGTCCGGCTGCGACGCCAGCGACGCGCCAGCCACCCGGCCCCTGTAACAGGCAAGGGCCGCCACCTGAACCCTTAAAGAGTTATAGGCTAATCCTTTCTCTACGCCTTCCTGCAGAAAGGCAAGAATAGCCGCCAGAGATGCATGGAAGGGCGCGATTCCCTGTCGACCGCACCAAGCATCAAAAATCTTCCAGACTCTCGCATAGGAGGTCGAAGTCGAAATCTTCTTAGCTTTAAGAAGCGTGGCAATCACCTGCTCCGAATAGCCCTTCTTCTTTAGCCTTGACCGCTCAAGAGCCAGGCCGTAAGACCAAAGCGGGCCGGATCTTCCATCCAGATTGGGCCCTGAGTTAGTAAGTCCGGAGTTACCTGGAACGTCACCCGATCGCCTACTGAAAGCTGAACGAGATCTGCGTACCACGGTCGACGCGGCCAATCCGGAGCCACCAGGATCACCCTGCCGTGAAAGAGAGCGATGCGTTGTAACACCCGCCCTATCATGGGCCAAGGCGGGAACACATACAGAAGGGAATTTGGAGGCCATGGGAGGGCCAACGCGTCCACCCCCTCCGAGCCCGTCTCCGTGCGCCTGCTGAAGAAGCGAGGCAACTTCGCATTGCGGGACGAAGCCATGAGATCCAACTCTGGCAACCCCCACCGACGGACTAGCAGGTCGAACGCTCGAGCCGACAACTCCCACTCGCCCGGATCTAGAAGATTTCTGCTGAGGAAGTCCGCTTGCACGTTTTCGTGACCTGCAATGTATGCCGCCGACAGAAGCGGAACATGCCCTTCTGCCCACTGAAACAATATCCTTGCCTCTTCGGCCAACTGCGGACTCCGAGTGCCCCCCTGACGATTGACATATGCTACCGCCGTGACACTGTCCGAAAAGATTCTGGTCGGTCTGTCCTGAATCAGGGACTGAAAAGCCCTCAGCGCCAATCTGATCGCTTTTAACTCCAACAAATTGATGGGCCACTGTGCTTCCTCTAAGGACCACACTCCCTGCACCGATGCTTGCAGGCACTGGGCCCCCCAGCCCCTCAGACTGGCATCCGTCGTCACCACCACCCACTCCGGTGTGGCTAACGGCATGCCCCGCCACAGGTGCAACTCGTGTAGCCACCATTGCATGCTGCGAGCCGCCCGAGGACTCCATCGGAGACGCACATTGTAGTCCAGAGAAGCTGGGGACCAGTGAGAGAGAAGCGACTGTTGTAAGGGTCTCATGTGGCCCCGAGCCCAGGGGACCACCTCCAGAGTCGCTACCATGGAGCCCAAAACCTGCACATAATCCCAAACCCGAGGTCTGGGCGACCCGAGAAGTAGGCGAATCTGAGCCTGCAATTTCTCTCCCCGGTCGCGGGGTAGAAATACTCTCCCCAGAGCAGTGTCGAATCTGACCCCCAGATGTACCAAAGACTGCGACGGGGACAGAAAACTCTTGGGAAAATTGACGATCCACCCTAACGACTGAAGGAGAGATATTACCCTCTGAGTAACCGACAAACTCTCCTGTCTGGACGAGGCGCGGATCAGCCAGTCGTCTAAGTAAGGGTGTACCCGAATCCCTTCCTTGCGAAGAGAGGCTGCTACCACGACCATGACTTTGGAAAAGGTGCGGGGAGCCGTCGCCAGGCCAAAGGGCATTGCCCGAAACTGATAGTGCTGGCCAAGAATCGCAAACCTTAGATACCGCTGATGCGGAGGCCAGATCGGGATATGTAGGTACGCCTCCTTGAGATCTAGGGACGTGAGGAACTCTCCCGGTCGAACTGCCGCAATGACCGAGCGTACCGTCTCCATCCGGAAATGGCGAACATTGAGAAATCTGCTGACCACTTTGAGGTCCAGCACCGGTCTGAACGACCCCCCCTTCTTTGGAACAATGAAGTACAGGGAATATATCCCGCGGCCTACCTCTTCCGGGGGTACCGGTACCACCGCCCCCAGATCGAGCAGCCCCTGAAGAGTCATGCGGACCGCCTCTCCCTTGGCCGCCCCATGGCACGGGGACACCAAGAAAGAATCTTCGACGGGAGAGGCGAACTCCAACTTGTACCCTTCCCGAACAATGTCCAACACCCACTGATCTGACGTGATTGTGGCCCACTCCGCCCGGAACGCCGAAAGCCGGCCCCCTAAGGGAAGGGCGGAGGGAGCCAAGCCACCGTCATTGCGGAGTGCGACTTGGTGGTGTACGTGTTGGCTGACCTGAAGAGGGTTTCGTCGTCCGAAAGGAACTCCTCTGCTGAAACCTAGGCCTCGCCGCAGAGAAAGAACCATATGCTGATCTGAAGAATGGTTTACCAGGCCTGGACCGCCTCACATCTCTGAAGCGCGGTCTAGACGAGGAGGACCTCACAGGGGGCCTAGCCCTATCCTCCGGTAGACGCTGTGTTTTGGTATCCCCAAAATCTTTCACCAATCTCTCTAAGTCCTCTCCAAATAATAAACCTCCCTTAAAAGGGAGTCTCACCAGCCTAAGTTTGGATGCAGCATCTGCTGCCCAATGTCGGAGCCATAAGGATCTGCGCGATACCACTGACAGAGCCATCTGTTTCGCAGATGCTCGAACAATGTCATATAAGGAGTCTGCCAAATAGGCCAAGCCTGACTCCAAATCAGCCAGTTCCGAAGGGACAGAACCCCCGGACTCCATTAAATTATCGGTCATCCCTTGTGACCACTGCAAACATGCCCTCGCCGCATACGAGCTGCAAATAGCGGCCTGTAAGGTAACCGCAGCTACTTCAAAGGACATTTTTAGTGAAGATTCAATCTTCCTATCCTGCGCATCCTTTAGTGTCACCCCCCCTTCCACCGGCAAGGTAGTCTTTTTCGTTACCGCTGCCACCAAAGCGTCCACCCTAGGTAACCGAAACTTTTCAAGTTCGGTCGGGTCAACCGGATACAGGAGCCGCATGGCCTTTGCCACTCGTAAACTGGCCTCCGGCGTATCCCATTGCGCCGAGATCAGCTCCTGCATGGCTTCATGCACCGGAAAGGACCTAGGTGGCTTACGCGTACCTGCCATCAGGGGGTTACTCGACACCTTAGCATCCTCCTGAGAGATATTTAAACCCTGCAAAGCCTTGGAAATCAAGGACGCCAGCTCCTCTCTATGAAACAGCCGGAGCGCGGAAGGATCATCAACTTCCCTGCCCGGGGGATCCTCTGCCTCCCAATCTAAGACCTCCCCTTCCTCTAATGATTCAGGAAGGGAGAAAGGTGATAAGGGAAGATTACCCTCCGCGTCCACGGTCGCGAGTCTGCGTTTCTTCGCCCCCTGCGACCGCCCAGGCGACAGCACAGGCCCCGTAGTCGGGCCGGCATTCGCACCGGATAAGCCCGTGGAGGTAGAAGGCCCAGGGAGGGACGGCCAGGTCGCCGGTACCGACTGGGCCGGCTGCGAGCCCTGTAGCAGAAAAGCTCGGTGCAATAGCATAATAAACTCCGGGGAGAAGGAACTCACCCCCATTAAAGAAGAACCGGCCTGATCAATGCTAGGGCGCGCAGCCGCGCCGTCCCCTAGCGACCCTGGCTCCCCGACCGCCGCTGACATCCCCTCAGCCGCGGCAGAGCCTTGCAGTCCCCCCGAGTCGCCCTCGAGGCCCGGGGAAGTAGACCGTGCCCCGCTGACACGGGAGATGTCTAACTCACACGCTTGCAGGAAGGCATCTTCTGCCGGTGTATCCCCACACCCTGCAGAGCAGAAGCCCGACAGTGCTCGGCGCTTCCCACAGCGCGAGCACCGCTGAGTAGCCTCTGCTGCCATCGCTAAAAACGGCGATACAAAAAACTTTTTTTTTTTTTTTTTTTTCCACAAACGCGGTAACACGCCGCCGCGCCGACTCCGCCCACCCCCCGCTACCGCCGGAACGGCCCGAACGACCAACGAACGCAAGAGGAGGCAGACAGCAAACCAAGTTACTCACCAACCGGTCCCCCGCTCTAACTGCAGTCGGGTAACAGCTGGTAATCGCACTGAAAGCCACACGAACACAGCACGGCTCAGCACAAGCAGGAAGTCGTTGTTTTTTTTTTTTTTTGTTGTTTTTTTTTTTTTTACTGGAATGAAGAAACCTAAGCACAAACCTCCTGCAGTGGCCCAAGAACCCGCTCAAACAAACGGAGGGGAGGGTGGAGAAGGGACCTGGGAGGGCCCAGGTGTAGCTCCCAAAGCCGGCACCGATCAGCCAGGCACCCCTGTCCTACTGAAGAGACAGAGTCTCAACAGAGGAAGCCACAGGAACACCACCTAAACCGGCCCCAGCCAGAATCCCGGAGCTAGTAGAGTAAGCTCCATTCCTGCTGGGAGATAGAGCAAAACTGAAGTAACAAGAGGAACACCAGGCTTTAAGGCCAACTGTTAATCAGTTCTCTATCTCCACCTGCTGGTCGATGTGAGCTATACCCACTAGTCTGGATTCATCTGCTGCTTTGCTATGGAATGCTGATTACACCATAGAGTGAAGCGGGCAACAGCACTGTGTGGATGGTTTTCTTACAGCATCTATAACAGCTGATACTGGAGCAGAGAGACGGAATTCATTTACTCGTTGGGAGATAGATACTAGGCTGTGAGAGCTAGTGAACGCAGATTTGGGAGACGGAGGAACCTCTAGGTTTGAATGATAAGAGTTGGGAAAATCTGTAGAGGGATGGATTCTGATACTGAGTTGAAGCAGAAGAGGGAACCATGACTGTTTTGACTATCTCGAAGCAATGAGGATCATAACAGCTGGCTCCCATTTAAGTTTGAAAAGAAGTTTTCCTATCAAGGGTATTAGAGGAAACAAGCACAACTCTCCCACCATCTCATTGAGGTTAGCTTGGAGGTCACCCACTAGTGAGAATACCTGCCTGCTTGTCCTGGGATAAAGCAATGTTACTTACCGTAACAGTTGTTATCCAGGGACAGCAGGCAGCTATTCTCATGTCCCATCCACCTCCCCTGGGTTGGCTTCTCTGCTAGCTATCTGAACTGAGGAGACACGCCCGGTGCATCGGGCGGGAAGGCACTCGCGCATGCGCGGTGCGGGCATCTCGAAACTTCTGAAGTTTCTTCAAGCAAGTATGCTTTTGAGACGTCCGCATTGGGGCTCTGTCGGATGACATCACCCACTAGTGAGAATACCTGCCTGCTTGTCCTGGGATAATAAGCTGATATTTTCACTACCCTCAATAGATCACATAAGGCATCAGCCACATAGTCCACTCCCACCAGTAACAGCTGGGAAGGAGGATCAGAGAGCGCACAGCTTGGGTCACACAATTTAGAGTGGCACGCTCAAGCCACAAAGGAGGCTGCTGCAGCAGCCATCATTACCAGAGACAAGGTCTCAAGCTGCCTCTTAAGCAACATATCCAGTCTGCGATCCTCTTGATCCTTAAGCACTACTACCCCCCCCCTCCACCATTGGGGAGGGATGTGTGCTTGGTCACTTGAGACACCAGGGGGGGCCACTTTAGGCAAAGCAAACATTTACTGGAACTTCTGATCCATAGGGTATAGCTTTTGCAGCTTTAAGAGAGCCCTCCAGGTTCTCTCAGTGCTCAGAAATCAGGACATTTGTATCTGGGTCTCTCAACAGAGAATAGTAGGAAGTAGTGCTGCCCGATTCAAATTGATTCACCGATTCATTTCGAGTGAATCGATTTGAATCGATTCAGAACAAAACAAAAACAACAACAGCAAAAAAAAAAAATAAAAAATAAAAAATCGGCCTTCCGATTCACTGTCTGAATCTACCCCCTTGCTCCCTAAAGCAGGATCAGCAGCACTGCCTCTTGCTGGCTGGCGCTGCCACTCCTGCTTTAGAGGGCGAGGGGGGAGGGTCAGTCAGGAAGTGCTGCAGTGTCCGGCTTCCCCCCTGGCCTCCCACACCTCCCTTTGCCTGATAGCAGCCTGTCAAAAGGATTGCGGGTACTTTAGCAATCCTTGCAGGTTGCCATAGGCCTCCGGAGCTGTCATCCCTCTGCCGCGATCCTGCCTCTGACGTCAGAGGAGGGGCGGGACCGCGGCAGAAGGACAGCTCCTGAAGCCTATGGCAACCTGCAAGGATCGCTAAAGTACCCATGATCCTTTCTGTAGGCTGCTCTCTGCTGCAATCAGGTAAAGGGAGGCACCGGAGGCCAGAAGGAACATACAGGCCTTCCGCGGGGAGGGAGGAAAGGAGGGGTTCAAAGAGACGTGTATATGCTGGACTTGAGGGAAGAAATAATGGGTATAAAAACAGAGGAGTGGGAGAGAGATGGTGGATAATGGGATTTAGGGAGGGAAGGAACAGAAAGGGAGAGAAGTTGGACACAAGAGATGTTCTAATTGACAATAAACATACATTTCGCCTACAAATCAGTGCTTTAGTTAAAAACTGTTTTTATAAATTAATGATCAGATCATTGGTCTCCCTTCTTGATGCCAAATCCCTTACAGTACTAATTCACTCCCTTGTAATATCCAAAATGGACTATTGTAATTCTCTACTTAAAGGGATAGATTTAAAAGAAATAAAACGTCTACAATTAATCCAAAACACAGCAATCAAACTCATATCTGGTCCTAAAAAATGTGATCACGTTACTCCATTACTACAAAAAGCTCATTGGCTACCAGTCATATATAGGATATCATATAAAATTGCCCTTTTAACCTTTAAAACAATACAAACACACGCCCCAGCATTCATTGACAGACTTCTAATTCCATATGACCCCCCCAGAGCCCTTAGATCCACCTCTCAGTACACTCTTAATGTCCCATACCTATGGATAATAGATACTCATCGCACCTCAGTGACTGCCCCTATGATTTGGAATTCTCTTCCTATACATATAAGATCTGAACACAATTTACAGAAGTTTAAAAGTAATTTAAAATGTTTTATTTTTAAAGATGCCTTTAATTAACCTTTTGATTTAAGTCCAGCAACTTTTAACCTTTCCCCGTCCTAATGTACTTCCCTTTTATGTACCTTTTCTCGATAAATATTGTAGTTCTCCCCCCCCTTCCTATTGTACCTCCATGGTTTTAATAGTTAAGTACGTTAAAAAATTGTCTGTCTTTTGTACCCCTGTAAATGTTTTAATTATTATTGTACAACGCTTAGTATCTTAGGATAAGCGTTTAATCAAATACATGAATAAACTTGAAACTTGAAGAGATGGTGTGGAGGGGGGGATAGATACTGGATAGGAGGGTAGTTGGGAATAGAAAGGGAGAGATGGTGGACCTTGGGGTGGTGGGGAAGGAGGGAGAGATGCTGGATGAAAAGGTAGTTGAGAAAAGGTGAATCTGTGGATGGAGATGAAAAAAAGGAAAGATGCCAGATCTGCAGGGGAGGGAAGAGACACGAAAGGGGAGGACAGAGATAGAAGATTGATGGTTAGCACGGAGAAAGAAGAAAAGAAGGAAATCCTGGCAAGCAAGTTATCAGAAGACAACCAGAGCCTGGGACCAACAAAATTTGAATATTGACCAGACAACAAAAGGTAGAAAAAAATAATTTTATTTTCTGTTTTGTGATTACAATATGTCAGATTTGAAAAGTGTATCCTGCTAGAGCTTTGTTAGACCGCAAACGTGAGCTAGGATTTAACAGAGAGGAAAAGTCTTTTTTGTTTATTTTGTTTACACAACAGTGCCAGTGTGGTTAGAAGAAGGCAAAGGGCGTGAAGAGGCTTTAAAATAAACCCACCAGGATGTTTTATAAAAACACCCAACTGGGCAGGAAAATCGAATTGAATCGAAAAATCGATTCAATAGGCTGAACCGAATCAAATTTTTTTTCCCTGAATCGGGCAGCACTAGTGGGAAGTAGGTTGAGGGGGATCAATTTTGAGTCGTAGGGCTTTAAACTAGGTAAGTTGGGGGAGGGTACCCACTCACGTACTGATGTGTTTTTTTTTTTTATGTTTTATTAGGATTTTAAATACCGCCTATCAAGGTTATCTAAGCGGTTTTACAATCAGGTACTCAAGCATTTTCCCTATCTGTCCCGGTGGGCTCACAATCTATCTAACGTACCTGGGGCCATGGAGGATTAAGTGACTTGCCTGCGATCACAAGGAGCAGCGTGGGGTTTGAACCCACAACCCCAGGGTGCTGAGGCTGTAGCGTCAACCACTGCGCCACACACTCCTCCGGCGTGGTAAGTAACCATCCTAGCGAGGTAAGTTGCCACTCCATTTCTGAGTCTGAGGTAAGTACACACATGACAAATCGTACTGTAGGAACCACACTAACTCAGGTGGAAAAATCGCCAAGGGGTCCTAACAAACAAAGTATGGAGGGCTATGTACGTTAATGCCCACAGTTTAGGTAATAAAATTCTGGAATTAGAAATGAAAATAAGGAACGCCGACCTAAATGTGGTAGTGATATCCGAGACTGGCTCACGGATTCCCATGGGTGGGATATGGCTATACCGGGATACAACTTACTTCGTCGAGACAGAGAGGGCAAAACAGGGGGAAGGGTAGCACTATACACTAAGGAGGACATCAAAGTTACCAGGATCACGGACGTCAAGTACACCGGGGAATCCCTTTGGGTGAACCTGGCCAGGGGGAATGACAAATGCCTGTATCTTGGAGTTGTATACAGACCTCCAAGACAACAGGAAAACATACATATAGAACTAATTAAAGATATAGAGACCATCACTTTGCGTGGAGACACGGTGTTGTTAGGGGATTTCAATATGCCTGACGCAGATTGGAACAAACATTCCGCTACAACCAGCGGCAGCAAAAGGCTACTAATCTCCATAAAGGGAGCACAACTCAGACAGATGGTATTGGAGCCCACTAGGGATCAGGCGATACTGGACCTGGTACTCGCCAACAGGGAAAGTGTCACAGAGTTTCGTTAGGCGATAAGTTGGCCTCCAGTGACCACAACATGGTGTGGTTTCACCTCAGGAAAGGATTCACTAGATCTAACACATCCACAAAGGTCCTCAACTTTAGGGGCACTAACTTCAAAAACATGGGTGATTTCGTTTATCGGGTGCTGCAAAATCAGGCTGCAACTGATAATGTAGAGGCAATGTGGTCAGCTCTGAAATCTACCCTACACGAAGCAACCAAACTCTACATAAAAACAGTAAGTAAACGGTGGAGGAACAATAAACCTCAGTGGTTCTCTGCGGAGATCTCAGACCTCATAAAAAAGAAGAAAAAAGCATTTATCTCCTGCAAACAATCAGGAAAACGAGAGACCAAAGAAGACTATCTGGCCAAGTCTAGAGCCGTCAAAACAGCAGTCAGAGAGGCCAAATTCCGGATGGAAGAGAATCTAGCAGAGAACATTAAAAAAAAGGGATAAATCCTTCTTCAGGTATATCAGTGACATAAAAAGGAATACGGATGGGATTTTGCGCCTTAAGAAACCAAACGGGAACTATGTAGAATCGGACTCCGATAAAGTCGAACTACTAAATGAATACTTCTGCTCAGTCTTTACCTGCGAGGCGCTGGGATCCGGTCCACAGCTGCAGACAAGGGAAAGCTCGGAAGACCAGTTTCGAGATTTTGAATTTACGTCCAGCAGCGTCTACTACGAACTTTCAAGGCTCAAAGTGAACAAAGCCATGGGACCTGACAAACTACATCCCAGAATGCTTAGAGAGTTGAGTGATGTCCTAGCGGAACCGTTATCCGCGCTCTTCAATCTTTCCCTGAATACAGGAAGTCCCATTGGACTGGAAAACAGCTAACGTCATTCCACTCCACAAAAAGGGATGCAGAACGGAGGCTGAAAACTACAGACCGGTGAGTCTCACATCAATAGTGTGTAAAATTATGGAAACACTAATCAAATACAAATTAGATACGATCCTGAATGACGAGAATCTATGAAACCCCCATCAACATGGATTTACAAAGGGAAGGTCTTGTCAATCCAATCTGATCAGCTTCTTTGACTGGGTAACGAAAAAGCTGGATATGGGGGAGTCCCTGGACGTCGTGTACTTGGACTTCAGTAAGGCTTTTGATAGTGTCCCACACCGCAGGTTATTGAGCAAGATGAGTTCGATGGGATTAGGAGAAACGTTAACTGCATGGGTAAAAGACTGGCTCAGTGGTAGACTTTAAGAGGGCGGTGGTGAACGGTACTCTCTCTGAAATGTCAGAAGTGATCAGTGGAGTGCCGCACGGTTCGGTCTTGGGTCCGATCCTATTTAATATCTTCGTAAGGGACCTGGCTCAAGGGCTTCGAGGGAAAATTGCATTATTCGCCGATGACGCCAAACTATGTAACATAGTAGGCAAAAGCACAGTGCCCAACTGCATGACGCAGGACCTACTCTTACTGGAACATTGGTCCTCAACTTGGCAAGTAAGTTTTAATGCCAAAAAGTGTAAGGTCATGCACCTTGGCAACAGAAATCCATGCAGAACTTACACCCTAAATGGTGAGACCTTAGCAAGAACTACAGCAGAACGGGACTTGGGAGTAATCATTAGCGAAGACATGAAGTCTGACAATCAAGTGGAGAAAGCTTCATCCAAGGCTAGACAAATGATGGGTTGTATCCTAAGAAGCTTCATCAGACGGAAGACCGAAGTTATAATGCCTTTGTTCAGATCCATGGTGAGACCTCATCTGGAATATTGTATACAATTCTGGAGACCGCATTATCAAAAAGATGTGCAGAGAATGCAGTCGGTTCAGCGAATGGCTACCAGGATGGTCTCAGGACTCAAGGATCTCCCGTATGAGGACAGGCTGGGTAAGTTGCAGCTATAGTCACTCGAGGAGCGCAGAGAGAGGAGACATGATTGAGACGTTCAAATATGTCACAGGCCGTATTGAGGTAGAAGAGGATATCTTTTTTCTTAAAGAACCTAAGGCGACAAGAGGACATCCGTTGAAACTCAGGGGTGGGAGATTTCTTAGTGACACCAGGAAGTACTTCTTCACCGAAAGGGTGGTTGATCATTGGAATAGTCTTTCACTGCAGGTAATTCAGGCCAGCAGCACGCTGGACTTTAAGAGAAAATGGGATAAACATGTGGGATCACTTCAGGGAAGAATTTAGGGGGTGGGTCATTATAGTGGGCAGACTTGTTGGGCCATGGCCCTTTTCTGCCGTCATCTTCTATGTTTCTATATCTGGTGGTTAGAATAAAAAACTAGGATTTTTGAAGAAGTCTGAGAACTTATCATTCAAATCGGGAAAAATCCAAGATAGCCCACCACTAGGATTTCCCGCTGAAAAAAACAGCTATAACTCCACCAAAGGACCCAGCAATTTTAGGATTTTGTGGGCAAGGGAACAAGGCTACAATCGAATATAACCTTAAAAACCACAATTTCAGGACCATCCCTGCCCCCCAAAAAACTACCATGGGCTACAACACCCATACTCACAGACCAGATGCTGGGAAGAGGTGCTGCAGTCTGCCACAGGTCCTCTCAAGGTAGCTGGAATGAGAGGACCTCTGGCACCAGGAAAGCTGTTATGTCTGCCTCTTCAGCTGCCAGTCAGATCACAACCAGACTGAGCCTCAACCCCCAAGACTAGAAAGCACAGTTACTTACCGTAACAGGTGTTATCCAGGGACAGCAGGCAGATATTCTTTACGCATGGGTGACGTCACCGACGGAGCCCACGGTACGGACCTTTTTACTAGAAAGTTCTAGTTGGCCGCACCGCGCGTGCGCGAGTGCCTTCCCGCCCGACGGAGGAGAGCGTGGTCCCCAGTTAGTATAAGCCAGCTAAGAAGCCAACCCGGGGAGGAGGGTGGGACGTAAGAATATCTGCCTGCTGTCCCTGGATAACACCTGTTACGGTAAGTAACTGTGCTTTATCCCAGGACAAGCAGGCAGCATATTCTTTACGCATGGGTGACCTCCAAGCTAACAAAGAGGGAGGAGGGATGGTTGGCCATTAGGAAAATAAATTCTGAAGTACAGATTGGCCGAAGTGCCCATCCCGTCTGGAGAAAGCATCCAGACAGTAGTGAGTAGTGAATGTGTGAACTGAGGACCAGGTGGCCGCCTTGCAGATTTCCTCAATGGGTGTGGAACGGAGGAAAGCAACAGAAGCGGCCATAGCTCTTACCCTGTGGGCCGTGACAGCACCGTCTAGTGACCGGCCCGAGCGTAACAGAACGCGATGCAAGCTGCAAGCCAGTTGGATAGCGTCCGTTTAGAGACCGGTCGACCCAAACGATTCGGGTCGAAGGTCAGGAAGAGCTGAGGGGACAAGCGGTGAGCCCTTGTACGATCAAGATAGTAAGCCAGGACACGCTTGCAGTCAAGACTGTGCAATGCCTGTTCTCCGGGATGTGAATGAGGTTTCGGGAAGAAAACAGGCAACACAATGGACTGGTTGAGGTGAAAAGCTGAGACCACCTTTGGAAGGAATTTTGGATGGGTGCGCAGAACCCGAAGGTAAATAAAACGAAAAAAGAACGCGAGCGGGAAGGCAAAAAGAGGATTTCAATCGGAGTTGAAAAACGCACGTCTTCTTCGCTCCGCGGAAACGAAGAAACTGGGGACCACGCTCTCCTCCGTCGGGCGGGAAGGCACTCGCGCACGCGCGGTGCGGCCAACTAGAACTTTCTAGTAAAAAGGTCCGTACCGTGGGCTCCGTCGGTGACGTCACCCATGCGTAAAGAATATGCTGCCTGCTTGTCCTGGGATAATCCAAACTCTGCGAAGAGGGGGGAGGAAAATGCAGCCAAAACTTTTTGCGCTCCGAAGGAATGCAATTGGTTCCTGTACAACCTGCGCTGCACTCCTGATCTAGCCAAGGAGTAAGCAGACAGCAGGGGAAACCTCTGAGGTTCCACAGTTTCAGCACAATGACTGAGCAGAGCAGGTCCCCCGCAGGATCCATCTGTCAGCTGCAGTCTGCTCCTCTCAAGCAGGTACTGGAGCTAAATGGAAACACAAAATTCCACGAAAAACCACAAAAGATAAAAGCAAAACAAAAAAGACCACCAAGCAGATCAAAGTTGCTCCAGCAAGCTTGCTTGCAGAAGTAATAACTGACTGGGGGTCATGGAGAAGGAGAAGGAGGAGGGAGAAGGGGTGAAAAGGAGGAGGTACTGAAAGCGGTGATCAGAATCTGCTACAACAGACTCATGGGAGCAAGACTGCATTGCATTACATTAGTGATTTTTATTCCATTACCTTGCGGTTCAAGGCGGATTACATTAGAGGTTATCTGGACAATTCCAGAAGAGATTACATAGTTGAGCAGTTTACTTTGGGGGATTAAGATACTTTCTGTGGAGTTAGTTTGTCTTAATGTATTTCTTGAATAGTAGGGTGTTAATTTCTTTTCTGAAGGTTTTGTAGTCTGGTGTCGTCATCAATAGATTGGATAATTGGTGGTCAAGTTTCACTGCCTGCATGGCTAGTAGGCCATCGTACATTTTTTTGAGTTTGACGCCTCTTTAGTACAGCATACTATCCCTATTGCACTGGAAAGGACAATTATATGGTAGTTCAAGGGGTAAAGTTAGAGAACCCAGAACCTCTGGTATGTACCTCAGCTTCTCTTCTAATTTTCCTTTTTTTTTTTTTTTTTTAAGAACATCTTTCTGAATCACTGAAAAGTCGAGTTAAACTACACCAACATTTTATTATCTTTTCCACAGTATGTCAAAAATTCTTCCAATCACACTATATGCAAAATTTCCGATACATAACACTGCTTCAAACTCAAGTATCTGAAGAGCCAAGCAAGGCCCAAACTCAACTGAAATCCAGAATAAACACACGAGGGAACAACCAAGTTTGACTGAAACACAGTATAATACTGGTTCAGGAGAATAAGCCAATTAAGGCATTCCCAAGTCAACTGGAGCTCAGATTTAAATTGGCTTATAAAAAAAACACAACTCCAAAGAGGGAACCAGACTCAACTGCGAATGCTAATTAAAAACTAGGTCAGGAGCTGCATTGTGACCTTATGAAACGCATCACAAGGAACTATTTTCTTCCTCTGTCTCTATCCGCCAGTCAATGGGCATAACACACAAGTCCTAGACTGATCTGTTTGGATGACAAGGTGGGGTTTTTGTTTGTTTAACCTATACTGCCATTGACACTATTTTAAGGGATGATGAAGCAGCAGAGCATTCTCAGCAGTGGGTTAAATGAATCCCTTTGCTAAGGGATCATCTAGTATTGCATGCTTACAGTACAGCTCAGAGCTTCTGCCAGGGATAGCTACTGCCTAAAATTAGCCACAAAGACCTGTGGAGAGGCAATTTTTTTCAGTTCAAGGCAGAATTAAGGAACATACAGGTAATTGAGGCCATTAACTTTAAGAGAAAAGAGTTTAATCTCCATTAAACTTTTAAGTTTCAAGCTGCCAGACAGCAAACCTGGCTAGGCAACTTCACCGACAAAACCAGGCAGACCTATGGCGCCTTTCGGAAAGAAATCAAGACCGCTCTATTCAATAGATTTATTTCCCAGCCAGACAACGCCCCCCCCTCCTAAAACCTTTCTCTTTACATTGATACTACACTCTTCACATTTCTCTTTACATTGATACTACACTCTTCACAAATGTATTCTGTTCTTCTCTTGACTATTCAGTGTCTTCCTCACCACCTGTATTCAATAATTCGCTGACCATCCAGCCCCTTTGATGTAAAATGCTTAAGATTATACTGTAACCTATTTGTAACCTGTAAACACTGATTACTCAGTGACTTCCTACTTGTTCTCACCTTGTAATTCGCTGATTGTACAGCTCTCTTTTACTGTAAACCGCCTAAAAGTCGCAAGATTATGACAGTATAGAAAAAATAAAGTTATTATTATTATATAAATAATTGGAAAAATTACAGTAGACTCAGTTATAATTTCTGGTGGAACTCATTATGTCACATATATAAAATGGAAAGAGCAATAGCTATACAACAAGGAAGCTATAAGAAATTTAATAAAATTTGGGAGCCATTAACTTCTTATTGTAATGAGTAAACACCATTTTCTATTGTAATATACACCGTCTAATGATTGGGGGGAGGGGGAGGTATATTTTACATTTTTCTTATTGGGGAAATAATAGAGGAATGATGGGAGGGGAGGGTGGTAATTTTATGTTTTGTAAGATAAATCAGAAAGATTGTCAAGTGATATGTTTAATTGTATTGTTTTATTGTTTGTGCACTTGATGTAAGATTGAAAATGAATAAAGAATTTTGAAAAAAAAAAAAAAAAAGGAATATACAGGTACTGAACTGAGCCCTTTGGTTTGGAGCTGCTTTTTTCTTTTTAACTACGAGACAGAGAATCTATTACCATTCTGCCACCCAGATAATGAAGACTGAGAGATAAAGCTATCTGTGTAAAAGGAGCACTTGAGCATGCCCCAAAAGCCTTCTATGGGCTCCAAGAGAATGGTTCTGAACTAGCACCATGAGGGATGACGACACCTATGGCTGATTAGACTTGTTCATGGAGAAACCTCCATCCTTAAACCCTTATGCCTCATTTTCTGAGCTTACCTTCATTTCATCCATCCAATCCATAATGTACAGCATCTCCTGGAAAACTTTCTGCAGCCCAAGGTTCAGCTCCAGCCGGTGTCGGCGTGCCTTCAACAATTCTAGCAGGTATTCCCAAAGGCGGATTACATTGTCCTTCCTGGCAGTAATGCGTTTGATGTCATGATAGTTCTCAGCCTCAAGTTCTCTTGCCACAGCAACCACTGCTTCTACACGTTCTTCATAGGCCGCAATGTCTGTTTCAATGGCTTCATGCTTTTTAGTGGCAGCTTCCACTGCTGGAAGGTCAAAACCAAAGTTGTCCTACAATGAAACAAAAGAAATCAGCTTAGTAATTTTGTCATTACCACATTTTTGAATCTCAAAGAAAACTAATGCATAACATATTAAGGGGCATTTATTAAACAGTTTGAAATTTAATGAGAAATTTAGTGCAGATTTCTAAATAAATTACAAAAAAACAAGTTTTACTATAGTCAGTAAAGCATGGAAGTTATTAGTAGCAGAAGCATATACCGTATATACTTGAATATAAGTCAATCCGAATATAAGTTGAGACCCCCTTCCCCCCCAAAAAAAAGGAGAAAAAATGGTTGACTTGAATATATGTCGGGCAGTTTAATATTCAAGTGCCCTGCCCTGTCAGGCTCTGCACCCAGCTCCCTTTCTGCCAGGCACTGCACCCAGAACCCTTCCTGTCAGGCTCTGCACCCAGAACCCTTCCTTCCCTCCCCCATCAGACTCGGACCCTCCCTCCCTCCCTCCCAGGCTCTGCACCCTGCCGCCCTCCCTGTTCTAGCCTCATACCTCTACTGCCGATCGTCGGTGGAGGTGCAGCGGGCAGGAGTGAACTTTCCAAGTTCCTGCCCCGCTGTTAACTGGCTGCCTTGAGTGTCTTCAGCTGCTGAGAAGCATGAGCAGCGTGCGATTTAGTGCTTCTGCTCAGTGCTGAGCGACTTCCTTAATGGCTCCTGCGAGAATTTGGGGGAACCATTAAGGAAGCCGCTCAGCACTGAACAGCAGCGCCAAATCGTGCGCCTGATCACGCTTCTCAGCGGCTGAAGATACTCACGGCAGCCAGTTAACAGCGGGGAAGGAACTTGGAAAGTTTCCTCCTGACCGCTGCACCAGCACCGACAATCGGCAGTAGAGGAATGAGGCTAGGACAGGGAGAACAGCAGGGTGCAGAGCCTTGCGGCAGTGGCCCGCAATAATTTTGGAAGGGGGTGTAAAGGCTCGAATATAAACCAGGACCCCCATTTTTGGGCCAATTTTTTGGCCCAAAAATCCCAGTTTATATTCGAGTATATACGGTATATATTTCTAACTGTATAATGTTGGACTGATTTCCTTTCTTATCTCCTGCACTCCCCCCCAAACTATCAAGAACTATCTATGATGAAAACCATTTCACTCAACCTAAATGATATGGTAGTTCAACTTAACTTCCCTCAATAAGCAGTAACATGGCCCTGATCACTCCTCTTAACA